>NC_082720.1:65651293-66913793 GCF_030144855.1 Hypanus sabinus | reverse complement strand
CACATGGCCTCTTGAACTCCTGCCCTCTCTCGTGGATCCATTTATTGGAAACTGAACAAAATGAAAGGAAGGGTTAAAAAACAGCTAAAGATCTTAAGCAAATGTTTATATTATATACAAAATTAAATTACTGCTCATGGAGCCACCCCAGGTAAACAGAAAATTCATCACTCTCATCCCATCACATTTCCTTCTTATGCTGCACCTAAATCCACTTTTTTTTTTCTATTGTTTCTAAGTAGTCTTCAGCCTCAGATGGATGAGTGGGTGAACTAACTACTGCAAGCCAGGATTCCTACCTATTAGAAATCAATTTTCGAAATCTGCTGATATTAGAACTCTAAAATCAGAATCAGAATCAAGTTTAATGTCACTCACATATGTCATGAAACTTGCTGCTTTGCAGCAGCGTAACAGTGCAAGATATGAAACCTATAAATTGCAATGAGAGATATGTAAAAATATTAAATATTTACAAAATAGTTAAAAAATCTAAAATTAAAAAATAGAAGTAAAAGTAATTTTCAAATAAAGTAAAAATAACTTAATTTAAAAATATAAATACAAAATCTAAAATAAAGAGTAAAATAAATAAAATAAAAATAAAAGTATAGACAAATATATTAAAAAATATAAACACATAATTAAATTTAAAATATTTAAAAATCCAGAAAAATTTGGAAACAATCAGCAGGCCAAGCCTCAGCTGTAGAAAGAGAAAGTCAATATTTCAGTTCAAAGACCCTTCTTCAAACTGAAACATTGACTCAGTTTCTCAAACAAATGTGTTGAGTATCTGGGATCAAGTGAGCCTTTAGCGTGTAAGCAATGTAGGAGGACACTTAAGAAGCAATTTCGAAAGGAAGTAAAGAGCTAAGAGTTATCCCTGACAGATATGGTAAAGCAGAATCCTAAAATATTCTAGAGGAAATGAGAGATCCTCTAAAGAATTAATGTAGTAATGTACAGATGAAGCCAAAGGAAATGAGTGAGGTCTTAATACTTTTCTACACTATTTACCATGGTAAAGGATATGGAAGCACTGTGTCTAGGGGAGGGAACAGTGACATTCTGGAGCATTACAAAGAAACACAGAAAATGATGGAGGAACTCAGCAGGCCAGGCCGCACCTATGGAGAGGAATACATAGTCAGCGTTTCTGGCTGAGTCTTCATCGGCCCAGAACATCGACTGTGCTTTCCTTTCCATAGATGCTGCCTGCCCTGTTGAGAACCTCCAGCATTTTGTGTGTTGTTCTGGATTTCCAGCACCTGCAGTATCTTTTATATTTAACATTACAAAGCAGGTCACACTGAGGGTCTTGACATGCACAAAGGGCCTGATCAGGTTTACCCAAGATAAAGTAAGGGGGGGGAGGATTGTTTGCACTTCACAAGAGATATTTGTATCTTCATTAGCCACAGGTAAGGTAGTTTAAGTATGGAGGAAGGATAATTTTGTGTCTTTAAAAGCTGCAGGGATAAGCCAGTGAACTGCAGGGCAGTAAGCATGAACAGTGGGCTAGTTATTGGAAGGGATTCTGAGGGATAGGATTTATTTGCTCTTGGAAAGGCAGAGATTGACCAGGAGGTGTCAACCTGGTTTTGCATGTGAGAAATCATGGGGATTGACGAGGACAGAAAAGATGGCATTGTTCACAAGTTTCTTATCAATCAGCTGGCAGATTACCCTGGTGAGAGGAGGCAAAACGTGGTAGCGAAGGACTGCTTATCAGATTGAAGGCACGCGACAAGCGGTGCACCACAGAGAACTGAGCTGAGTCATCTGTTGTTTTCATGAGTTCCCTATTAGGTTGAGATCAGCAAGTTTGCATATGGCAAGAAACTTAGAGGTATTGTAGATAGTGATGAAGGCTCTTTAAGGTTCCAACAAGACATATAGATCAATTGGGACAGCAGGCAGCCGGAATTTAACTTAGACAAGAGCATTCTGAGAAGTTAAAACAGGGTAGGATATACAGGGCTGCGCAAAATTCTTAGTCACCCTAGCAGTATATATGTGTCAATGACTTTTGTACAGTACTATACACAGTAAGTGGTAAGGCTCAGCGGCTTGTAGAACAGGGGGACCTACTACATATACATAGTTACCTAAAAGTTAACACACAGATAAACAGGGTGGTGAGGAAGGTGGATGGAATGCTTGCTGTCATTGGCTGAGGCTTTGTGTATAAGTTGGGATGATGTCACGTTAAAGTTGCGCAGGACTGGTGAAACCGCATTTGGAGTATCATGTATAGTCCTGGTTGCCACAGTGCAGGACAGATGCAATTAAGCTTTAGAAAGGGTACAGAAAAGGTTCACAGGGATATTAGCACCACATACAAAATGCTGGAGGCACTCAGCAGGCCAGGCAGCATCTACAGAGAAGAGTGAACAGTTGATGTTTCAGGCCAAGGCCCTTCATTGGGAATAGAAAAAAAAAGAAAAATCAGAGCAAGAAGGGGTGGGAGGGGAGGAAGAAGTATAAGGTGGTATTTGATAGGTAAAATGGGGAGAGGGGAAGGGGAGAGGTACCTGCCCGTCATATTTCTCTGGTGCTCCTCCCCTTCCCTTTCTTCCATGACTTTCTATCCTCTCCTATCAGACCCCTGATTTCCCAGCCCTTTAGCTGTTTTACCTATCAACTTGCCATCTCTTCCCCTCCCTCTCTCCTGGTTTCATCTATCACCTCACACTTCTTCTCATCCTCCCCCACCTTCTTGCTCTACTTCTCATCTTTTTTCCCAATCATGATGAAGGGCCTCAGCTTCCAATCTCTTCCACAGATGCTGCCTGGCCTACTGAGTTCCTCCAGCATTTTGTGCAAGTTGCTTGGATTTCCAGCATTTGCAGATCTTCTCGTCTTCACGGGAATGTTGCCTAGATTAGAGGTCTTGAATTACAAGAGGAGAATGCATTGGCTTGGTCTGTCTTCTCTGAATCAAAGGAGGCTGAGAGGTGATGGGGATATATAAAATCATGAGAGATAGAGATATGGTATATAGTCCCCTCTACTACCTGGCATTACGTGCCTGTCAGCCCACCAATCAGCTCAGAATCCTCTCTCGCTGCTCCCAGTCTCCTCTCTGTGCTGGCCATCTCCCCTCTCCACTCTCAGTCCTGATGCAGGATCTTGGCCAGAAACATTGACAGTTACTTTCTCCCTACCGATGGCGACTGACCCACTGAGTTCTTCCAGATTGTGTGCTGTGGTAAAGACAACCTGGCCAGCTGGAAACCCTGCCCTTTGCAGTAACCATGGCAAATATTCACACTGAGATTCGGATTGGATAAACCTCTCCTGAGAAATTATTTGTAGAGAGGTTCTTTTAGGCTCTGTAGTGAGCACAGCAGCTTTGCAGCACTCATTTGTGAGTGTATGCTAGTTCCAAGCCACTTGGGAGGATTAACTTGGGATATGGTGGTCACTATAGGAGTGTGTTTATGTCTCGGTAAAAGACGTGAATCTCTTTCACAAGTGACTACTGTGAGAAACCACCCAGCAAAATATTTTAATCCCCCTAGGTACTGGGGTTCCTACCTATTACTGAGGGACAAGGTGGCACAGTAGGGTAGTTGGTGCTTAGCGCAACACCTTACAGCACCAGCAACCCGGGTTCAAATCCTGTCGCTGCCTGTAAGGAGTCTGTATGTTCTCCCCATAACCACGTGTATTTCCTCTGGGTTGGCACAGTAAGCTAATTGATCATTGTAAATTGTCCCATGATTACACTAGGGTTAAACTGGGGATTGCTGCGTGGCACAGCTTGAAGGGCTGGAAGGGCCTATTCTGTGGTGTATCTTGTAAATAATAAAAATTATAAATAAACAATCAAACCATCTCACTGAGTGACAAGAGTGAATAACAATATTTCATTCTCAAGCACAGGCATGTTTTGCAAATCAAAATTTTTTAGAGGAGGTTTCTTCTAAAAGATATGCCAGGTTCCAACAAAATGTAAGGAGCAGAGCAAGGTGGATGCAGAGCCTTATTGTTTCTCCACTAACAAAAGCCACTTGGCTGTCAACAGTAGAACATGGTGCAAGGTTCTTACCCCATTTACTTCCTACTAACACCGGACAGGCTGCATGTCGTGTTCTATAATCACCTTCACCGCTTCTAAAAAGGTTATACCAAAATACTGCTGTTCCCTGGAAATAGATTAAAAAAATCCTCTTAGATATGTTATTTATTAGATAAGACTGTTCTGATAAAAGGCTACCAACCTGGAATGTGTGTTCTGTTTTCCTCTCTCCATATATCAACATATCCACAATTTTATTCAATTCAATTCAAGTTTAAAAGCCATACATGAACACCCATGAATTCAGCCAAATGAAACAGCATTACTTCAGGGTCAAGGTGCTAACCACAGTTCCAACAGTCCCATAGCACATACACAATAGCAAGCAAGTAAAGGTTTCAGTGAGATAAAGCCACACAAAAAAAAACTAGTCCAGACCCTAACCATGAATGCCGCAGTATCTGCAGTATGGATTGTATTCTGCCAAGAGAACACAGGAGAGCAGCACTGACTTCACCCTGGATGTTGTGCCACACCGCCCCTAGTGGAGCACACTGGTTTCGACACCTCTTTCCCAGTGGCTGTAAACATACAACACCGCGGTCTGAGGCCTAGTCCTCAGTATGGCTGAGGCCACGCAGCTCCCTCGCCAACAAGTCAAACTTGTGGCATGACACATGAACAATGTCCAAAGGGTCTTGGTGATCACAAGAAAAGCGACAAGACAGTCACTCGTTTATGAGACCAAATGTCTCATTCGACGCAGGCAACAGCACAATGAAGCAGTTCCTTCATTTTCTCAGCCAACGAGCAACTCGCTGATGGAGTATACCTGCAGTACTTTAAGTTCGTAAAGTCCAGCAGGATCTTGTAATCATAAAAAATATGTTTATAAAGGACAATAACACCTTTTGTTGAACCCGTAGAAGCTGCTGCAATTAAACACGCCGGCATCTTATCGGGGAAAAAATGTCCTCTCATTTACCTTTACGTGGAGCTCACTGTATCCACTAATTGCAATGTGTTAATTCGGGCAGAGTAATAGTATAGTTCAGGATGCCTGGCCATTCCCTCTTCTCTCTTCTGCCTCTGGGAGAAGATATGGGAGCTCAAAAGCCCAGATAAACAGACAACTTTGTCTCCACTGTTACTAGACTTTAGAATCAACCAGTTCTTTCACATCCTCTTCCTGGTAGTGCTGCCTCGGTCTTCGTCTCTTAATTCTTCCCTGCTTGATTATTCCATTGTCACCCACTTTTGCATTTCTTCATGCATTACTTCCAACCGCACCACAATCTGTGCATCATTTTGATTTGTGTTTGCTGCTGTACATTCACAATGAATGGCACACATGTCTTTTGGTGAGGGCTGCACACCATCATAGACTTCAAAGCCAAAGGTAGTGGTGCTGCCAACTTCGCAGCCTCTCTCCCAGTGAGCTTCATCACTTTTTGCTTGGTTCGATGTCGCTGACTCTGAGCCTCTGAGGAAAGCCACCGCTACAACCTGCAACCCGATCATCTCTGAGGCTGAGGTACGCAGATGTTTCCAACGAGTGGACAGTCGCAAGGCTGCAGGACCAGACGGCATCCCAGGGCGAGTACTTAGATATGCACAGTACAACTGGCAGGTGTATTTACAGACATTTTTAATCTCTCCCTCTCCCAGTGTAGAGTGCTCTCCTGCTTCAAATTATCCACCATTGTCCCTGTACCAAAAAAGACCAAGGAAACATGCCAGAACGACTGGTGGCCTATCGTACTCACATCAATAATAAGCAGATGCTTTGAGAGGCGAGTCAAGGACAACATCTGCAGCTTGCTACCACTCAAACTGGGCCCCCTACAATTCACCTACTGACATAACCGATCAATAAACACTGCAATAGGCACTGCTCTATGTACTGTTCTTACTCATCTGGAGAAGAAGGATGCTTACGTGAGAATGCTGTTCTTGTACTACAGTTCAGCACACAACACCATTATTCCATCCAAGCTTGACAAGAAACTCAGACACCTTGGCCTTGACCCGGCCTTGTGCAGCTGGATCCTGGACTTCCTGTTAGACCGCCAGCAGATGGTAAGAGTGCAATCCCTCAACTCCAACCCTCTGACTCTCAACACAGGAGCCCCTCAGGGCTGGGTACTAAGTCCCCTCATTTACCCCCTATATACTCAGGACTGGGTCACCACCCATAGCTCTAATCTGTTAATGAAATTTGCCAACGACACTACATTGATTGGCCTAATCTCAAACAATAATGAGGTGACCTCCAGGGAAAAAGTCATCTCTCTAACACAATGGTGTCAAGAAAACAACATCTCCCTCAATGTTGCAAAAATAAAAGAGCTGGTTGTGGATTACAGGAGGAATGGAGATGGGCTAACCCCTATTGACATCAATGGATCTGGCATTGTGAGGGTGAACAGCTTTAAGTTCCTCAGCATCCACAAGGACATCACCTGGTCTGTACACACCAGCTGTGTGGTGAAAAAGGCACAACAGCACCTCTTTCACCTCAGAGAGTTGAGTAAATTTGGAATGGGCCCCCAAATCCTAAGAACTTTCTACAGGTGCACAATTGAGAGCATTCTGACTGGCTGCATCACTGCCTGGTATAGAAACTGTATCTCTCTTAATCGCAGAATTCTGCAGAGAGTGATGCGGACAGCCCAGCGCATCTGTAGTTGTGAACTTCCTATGATTCAGGACATTTACAAAGACAGGTTCATAAAAAGGGCCTGTAGGACCATTGGGAACATGAGTCACCCCAACCACAATCTATTCCAGCTGCTACCATCTGGGAAACACTACTGCAGCATAAAAGCCAGGACCAACAGGCTCCAGGACAGCTTCTTCCACCAGGCCATCAGACTGATTAACTCTCACTGATTTGCGTGTATTTCTATGTTACATTGACTGTTCTATTTATTATAAATGATTATAAGTTAATATGATTGGACGTTGCACCTTTAGATGGAGACATAACATAAAGATTTTTACTCGTCATGTATATGAAGGATGTAAGAAATAAAATCAATTCAATTCAATACATTGTTTACTCTGTGAACTTCATACAAACAAAGAATTTCATTGCAGTTTGGTGTATACGATATTCTAATCTTAACTTGAATATTACAAATCACTGGTACTCTGAAATGAAGAAAATAGTGCAATGCTGCTCTGGTGTGGCAGCATGGTGCAATCGATTTTCAGTGCCAGCAATCACCGATCGGGGTACGACTCCTGCCGCTGTCGTTAAGGAGTTTTACATTCTCCTCATGACCTGCTTGCATTTCCTGCGGGGATTAGTCAGTCACAGGTATGCGATATTGGTGCTAGGAGCGTACTGACTCTTACAGGCTGCGCCCAGCGCAATCTTCTGATTATATTTACCGTTGACTCAAAATAACGCATTTCACTGTATGCTTCAATGCACGTGTGACAAATAGTTCATCTTTAGATCGTTATTTATTTATAAAAGGGAGGTTCTGTATCAATGGCTATTTCAATGATAAGGGTTTTACCAGGCTTAAAACAAGGTCAAAACAGGAGTTTTATTGCTGTTATTAATGGATAAATAATTAATGTTAAGCCAATTCCTTGTACGGTTGGGAGCCCATTGCACCATTGATCAACTGACTTCTCACATAACCCAGAAATACAAATAATAATCGGCAAAGAGAAACTTGTCCAGTTACCTTCTTTGGATATATCGCAGCCCCAAAGTCAGGAAACACTGTGGCTCCGCCTGCTGTGACATCACTCATCTAGTATAGAGAATTGCAAACAGATTCATAAATACTGTCTCACATTTTTAGAGAGGGTGCTTTCATTTTAAATTAACACAGATGGAACAATGGAAATGGTGTTGGAAGAAATCACTCTCCTGTTAAATGCTGGCAGCTGATGCAGCACATCGCAGCAGTTACATGGACTGAAGCCACAATCAACATGACCACAAAGCAGTGTATCGGACACATAAAGCAAGTGATGGTGACAGAGCAGTAACATGCCAACATTAAATAATTGACTTAAGGTAACACAATTCGACCTCCCGCCTTTCCATCCCTCAAACCAAAAAGGATTGCAGCTTGATAAAAGCTCTTGACTGAGAAAAGTTCCAATTTCTCTTTCAAATGTTGATTGCATGCAGCATAGAACACAGAACATGGAACAGTACAGCATAGCACGGTACAGGTCATTTTACCCATGGTGTTGTGCTAAAGTTTTAACCTACTCTAAGATCAATGTAACCCTTCCCTCCTTCATAGCTCTCCATTTTTCAATCATTCATATGAGATTCATAAACGCCCGAACGTATCTGCCTCTATCATCACATCTTGCCGGGCATTCCACATCCCCACCACTCTCTGTGTAATGAACTTAACTCTGGCATCCCACCAAAGCTTCCTCCGATCTCTTTAAAATTACGCCCCCTTTCACTAGTTATTTCCACCCAAGAAAAAGTCTCTGGCTATCCACTCGATCTATCATCTTTCATCTTACCTCAAATATCAATGAGCAAACGTACGCAATTGGTAAAATGTTAAAATTAGAATTGTCAAATGGTATCTTGCAAACAATCAGAAATTACAGCAAAAATAGAATCTGTTGAAAACCTCAGGAGGGCCACAGATATCAATGCTTGCTGAGCAGACAGTGATGGTATGATCATCGATTTCTCTAAATTCTGGTATCTGTTCATATCTTTCTCTCTCTCAACTTGGTTACCCTCATCCTAGTGGCCCTCAGATCTCTTCTGTTCCAGTCTCCCATCCTCTTGACCTGCTCATCACTGTCCCCTTGTTCCTCACCTCCTTCTCTTTATTTTGTCTTGTATCTCCTCTCCTATCAGATTCCTCCTTCTCCAGAATCAGAATGCACTGGCATATGTCATGAAATTTGTTGTTTTATGGCAGCAGTACAGTGTAGTACATAATAATAATAATAATTAAAATATATAAATTCCAATAAGAATATATATATCATGAAGTAAGCAGTTCAAAAAGAGAGTAAAAAAGAAAAAAATAGCCTGTTAGTGTACATGGGTTCATTGCCCATTCAAAAATCTGAGGGAAAATGGGAAGAAGCTGTTCCTGAAACACTAAGTGTGCCTCTTCAGGCCCCTGTGCCTCCTCCTTGATGGTAGCAATGAGAAGAGACCATGTTCTGTGTAATGGAGGCCCTTAATGATGGATGCCTCCAGACTTTTTGCATCATTCCGTCTTCCCCACTCACTCACCTTTCCTCTCATCTAGTCTCACCTTTCACCCTGCCAGACTGTACTCCTTCCCCACCCATCACACTTTTTATTCTGACTTCTGCCCCCTTCCTTTCCAGGGTCTCAGACCGAGACATTGACTACTTCCCTCCGCAGAGGCTGTCTGAACTGCTGAGTTCCTCAAGCATTTTGTATGTGTCGTTTAACATTTCCAGCATCTGCAAAATCTCTTGAGTCACCAGGTACCACATGCCTTTTTCCCATTTTCCTTCACAAATCTGAATTCTTGCCAGCTCTGAGCAGGAACATTGCAATTCTGTTTCTACTGCTATTATGACTTGCCAGCAATTACTGTTAACACTCTTAATAAGTGGACAATGTAATGATAAATCTGTCAATGAGTTGACTAATAAGCAACACTTTAAAACATGTACCCACTAAGAACACAACTATTCAGTGAGTAGTTCCAACTTGTTACGCCTCAGACATGATTTCATAGTAAGCTGTTTAACGTGACTCATTGACCTTCATCTCAAGGGAGCTTCAAAGTGTCTGGAGATTTTAAAGTTCAAAATTCAAAGCAAATTTATTATCAAAGTACATACACGTCACCATATATAACCCTGAGATTCATTTTCTTGTGGGCATACTCAATAAATCAAATAAGTATAATAGAATCATTAAGACCTGCACACAAGGCAAACAAGGCTAAAGACAACTGTGCAAATACAAAAAGAAAAAAAAATAAACAAGTAATAAATATCAAGAACATGAGATAAAGAGTCCTTGAAAGTGCAACAATTGGTTATGGGAACACTTCAGCTTTGGCAAACTGCCAAAGTCATTGACAAACCTATCTGAAGTTTATTTTTAGTGTAGGATAGTATAGACAATAGTTGGAGTTATGAAGTTGCACAACAAGGGTAACACTGTTCAGTCCAGCAAGTCTGAGCTGGGTCTATCATAAGATGATAAGAACCCAAAGAATAAAAGTAGGAATTGGTCATAGAGAAGTACAGCACAGGAACAGACCTTTTGGCCCATCTAGCCCATGCCAAAACCATTGAAACTGCCTACTCTCATTGATCTGCACTGGAACCTTAGCCCTCCATACCCCTTCTAGGCCAGACCCTTCATGCCTACTTCATTTTCCTAGTCCATGTCTAATCTACCCTAGATGCATTTGCAGCTCTACCACCATATCCACATATCCTTTTTAAAGCATCCAGAAAGCTACCAATCACTGTTTTCAATAAACATTTAGACTCAGCTTCTACAGCCTTACAAAGCAAATCCTGCGCCAAAGGCTCACCACTTCTAAGTGACACAATTCCACCTCAGCTCTATCCTAAGCAACCTAGTCTGCAATAACCCACTGAATGTTGAAAGGATTAGTTAATGTGGATGTGGAGAGAATGTTTCCTATGGTGGAAGTGTCCAGAATTAGAGGGCACAACCTCAAAATTGAGGGGCAACACTTTAGAACAGAGGTAAGGAGGACTTTTTAAGCTGGAGAGTATTCAATCTGTGGAATGCTCTGCCACAGACTGCGATGGAGGCCAAGTCTGTGCATATATTTAAGGTGGAAGTTGATAGTTTCCTGATCTATCAAAGGATGTGGCGAGAAGGCAGGTGAATGGGGTTGAGTGGGATCCAGGATCAGGTACGATGGAATGGCAGAGCAGACTTGATGGGCTGAATAGCCTTTTTCTGCTCCTATGTTTTATGGACCTAATCTCAATCACTGGCCACTCCTTGAACTCCTCCTTAACTGTGGGAAAATTTCTTCTTGCATCTAGCCAAGAACGCTCTCCAAGAATTTTGTTTGTTTCACTAAGGACTCCTCAGGAGCACTGCCACAAGAAAGGAGCATTTACCTTCAAGGGTCCCACCATCCAGGCTATCCTCTCTTCTTGCTGCTACCATTGGGCAGGAGATACATCAAGCATCAGGTCCCACACCACCAGGTTCAGGAACAGTTATTACCCTTCAACCATCAGGCTCCTGAACCAGTGTGGATAACCTTACTCACCTCATCTCTGAACTAATTCCACAACCTGTAGACTCACCTTCAAAGACTCTACAACTTATGTGCTCAGTACAACTTGTTTATCTGCCTTATTATTTGTATGATTTGTCTGCTTTTGCAGATTGGTTGTTAGTCAGTCTTTGTTATTTATAGTTTTCATAAATTCTATTGCATTTCTTGATTTTCCTGTAGATGTTTGCAAGAACATGAATGTCAAAGTAATAAATGGTGACCTATATTAACTACTTTGATAATAAATTCACTTTGAATTTTGAACTCCCCTCAGAGAGCAAAACCACCGTCCCTAGATCCAGACAAGTAAATCAGTGTTGGAGTCTCTTGATGGTAAATAGACCTTTCTTTAGTTTAGAAACAGAAGCTGCACACAATACTCCTAGTGTGGTCTTGTTAAAGCTAAATGCAATTGCGATAAACCTTCCTTCCTCCTGTATTCAAATCCTCATATTCAAAAGGCCAACATACCATTTGCCCTCCTTTCAAAGGCCTGCCTTATTTGCTTTTTGCTCCTTTAATGTCTTCATAATCCTGTAATTATTTCACCAAAGTATTTATTCAGTTCTGCTGAGAACTGCTTATTAATCTTGTGTCCACTGAACTGTACAGTAGAAGATTCAATTTCCAGCCACTGCTTCAGCAAGTTGTTCAAAGTCTTGCTGGGATTAGGATAAATAACGAGAATATTTATCAACAAATAAAGGATAATTTTTCAGATTTAAGGTTGCTAATCTGAAACTTCACCCATCATTCATTGGTAAATATTCCCCTCATTTATCCTAATCCCATAAACCTTTTAACACCTCTATTTTCTAGCCTGCTCTGAATTAGACCACCCATGTAAACCCTTCATCCTTGAAGCTGTCGAAATGAAGTGTGTCTGTGTGTACCTGGCAGTAGCCGCTTAACATCAAACATAAACGCTCAATTCTGCCCACTGTTTGGCTTGTTTAACCAGCTCAGCAACACGAAGGGAAAATAAGCCTCATTGCAACCAGAAAGCTGCTAAACCTCAATTACCCATGCTATCCACCCCCACATTCTCCTAATTTCAATGGTGGGGATGTTTGTACGTGGAGGAAGAGGCATTTCTGAGTACTACCCCTTGAAGTACCTGGTGCAGGGTTGGCACTGATTTTCAAGAAAGATAAACATCTTAACTGCACTAATAAAAAGGAAACCAGACAGCAGCTTGTATCATGATTTTGGTGCTCCATTACAACATTGTCTATTCTTGGCCCTATTATCAGTCATAGAACAACTCTTATGATGATTAACAATAAACCAAAAACCAGCAGTACATACAGACAGATTGTCTACAGCCATCTCAATATGGCTTTCACTAGAGTCCCTTATATCAATGCAATAGAACCTTGTGATGCAGAGTCTTATACCAGGGAAACAGGCTCT
The DNA here is from genome assembly GCF_030144855.1 of Hypanus sabinus. NCBI lineage: Eukaryota > Metazoa > Chordata > Chondrichthyes > Myliobatiformes > Dasyatidae > Hypanus > Hypanus sabinus. The sequence goes on along the minus strand of NC_082720.1, from coordinate 66,901,088 downwards.
TTAGCTTACAGTGTCTACGCCAGCAATCAACAAACTGACAATATCAGTTCCACGGCCTTTGGCCCCAGCTCTATGACACGACAATGAAAATGTAATTAGATAAGCCCTTGAGATGTGACACTTCTGGTTTTGACACCCGGTCAGGCAGGCTGTTCCAGATTCTAATGACTCTCCGGGTTAAAAACTTCCTCTGCAAGTCCGTCTAAATCTCCTGAGCCTTACCTTAATCAAGTGCCAGCTGGTTACAGACTCCACTTCTCAGGAGAGAAGTCTATCCTGTGCCCTCATACTTTTGTATCCCTTAGTCAGAATTTGCACCCCCCCCCCCACCTCCAGCTTTCTCCTCTCTTAAGAAAACAAACTCAGCCTATCTAGTCTCTTTTGTAACTGGGTCCATTGAGGAAACACCCTGGTGAACTTCCTCTGTACCTTCTCTCCTGCAATCTAGTCCTTTCTATGTCTTGCTGATCAAAACTACAGTCATTACTCTAGCAATGGTTGAACATATGAGCCCTACCAAAGATTTTCAGCCTGAAATGTCAACTGTACTTTCCTCAATAGATGCTGCCTGGCTGTCCTCCAGCATCTTGTGTGTGTTGAAACAACACTGAAGTATCATAATTTCTTAACTCTTGTAGTCTACAATGAAGGCACACACTTTGCATGCTTCAAGCAAATGCTGGAAATCCAAGCAACACACACAAAATGCTGGAGGAACTCAACAGGCCAAGCAGCATCTATGGAAAAGAGTATAGTTGACATTTTGGGCTGAAACCCTTCATCAGGGCTGATTATACCTCCTGAATCCCTCGGTCCTTATCTTTTCGACTAGTTTTCCATGTGAGATCATATCAACATATTTACTGAATTCCATCAGAACTGCATCACCACTATTGATACACAGAGTTACCTTTTGTAAAACTCAAATTAATCAAATAGAATTGACCCTTTGCACTCCCCTGCAATCGGAGAGCCACAGAGACCATGTATAGATTCCAAGAGTAATTGACAATGATGAGTGCATGGTTGAATTTTCCTACTGACATCTACCAGCAGGAAACTGCTGAAATTGCATTTCATAAAATGTAACTAATTATTTATTTTCTATTTAGCTATTTATTGATTGACAGCACAGAATAGACCACTCCCATCCATCGAGTCACGCTGCAGGGCAATCCCTGATTTAACCCTAGCCTTATCACAACAGAATTTACAATGACCAATTAACCAACCTACCGGAATGGCTTTGGACTATGGGAGGAAACATGAGCACCGAGAGGAAACCCATATGATCATGAGGAAAAAGTACAAGCTTACAAGCTCCTTACTGACCGTGGTGGGAATTGAACTCAGGTTGCTGCTACTGTAAAGTGTTGCGCTAACTACTGCACTACTGAGCATGTAGAAATTAATTTTTAATTCCGCGTGCTGAAAACAACACTGCATTATACAATTTAATTTCCAGGCTGCAGCACATAAGGAGACATTCTGAGTCCTTGTTAGTTGTTTACAGGGAATACCAATCAAGCCAATTATTTCAGTGTTCTCTACTGGGAACTACCATAGCTAAACCCTATTTCCAGCTGTTTATTAGAGTCAGAATAATTGATATGGCATGAAAACAGGACTTTTTCAGTCCAGTTTGTCCTTGTTGACCAAGTAGGCCAACTGAGCTAGTCCCATTTACCTGCACTTGGCTCACATTGTCTACAGCTTTCCTACTTATGTAACTAACCAAGTGACTTTTAAATGAGTGGCGGGGTGGAGATATATCTCTACCAAAGGAAGTATAAAGCGCTCCTTCCCTCCACTAGCCTGCAGATCACCCTTGGTTAAGATATAGCACTCCCCACCCCAATCAGGGTTACATGAAGCCAGGGTCACATTCATTGCTTATGACTCTACAACTATTAGACTCCTGAACCGATGTGGATAACTTTATCACTACTACTCTGAATGGATTCTCCAACCTACAGACTCACTTTTAAGGACACTTTACAGCTCATGTTCTCAGTGTTATTTTTAACTGCACAGTTTGTCTTCTTTTGCACATAGGTGTTTGTCAATCTTCATTTTTGTCATTTTCTTTTCATAAAATGTTATTGCATTCCTTTTTCCCCATAAACACTGCAAGTAAGTGAATCTCAAGGTAGTATATATGAACTTAGATAAAAGATTTACTTTAAACCTTGATTGGCTTTCCCAGTTCATAATACTGTGACACAACACAGAAGACACTATTCATGTTTATGCTAACTCTATACTCGAGTAACTCACAAACTCCTTCTTCTTGTAGCTTTTTGAATGCCTCTTCACCACTTATTTGTTCAGTTCCTTCCTGAATGCCTCAACTATACCTGCCTCAACCATTATCAACATGCAATGAGTTGCAACAACACACTGCAAGATCTTCATCATATCCTTTAAATCTCTTCCACTTTCTTTTATATCTGTGATCTAGTCCTTTAACTCTCCAAATAAAATGACCTTGTAGCATTGCATGTTACACCACTTCAATTGCACATATGAATAACACAATTGTAGAGGATTTCTTAAACACAAGAGATTCTGCAGATGCTGGAAATCAAGGTTAACACACACAAAAATGCTGGAGGAACTCAGCAGGTCAGGCAGTGGAGAAGAATAAAGAGTAGTCCCTTTGGGCTGAGACCTTTCATCATGATTGGAAAACTCCTCCTCCCTCCACCTTCATATTGTGGCTTCTTACTCCTTCCTTTTGAGTCATGATGAAGGGTCTTAACCTGAAACGCTGGCTCTTTATTCCTCTCCATAGGTGCTTCCTGACCTGCTGATTTCCACCAGCATAGATATGTGGTGGAGAGTATAACTGACTGGCTGTATCACAGCCTGGTTTTGAAACACCAATGCCCTGGAATGGAAAATCCTACAAGAAGTAGTGGACACAGTCCAGTCCATCCACACAATTGAGCTTATCTACGCAGAGTGCTGCCTCAGGAAAGAAGCATCCATTATCAGGGACCCCAGGCCATGTTCTCTTCTTGCTACTGCAATCAGGAAGAAGGTACAGGAGGCTCAGGACTCTCACCACCAGTTTCAGGAACAATGATTACCCCTCAACCATTAGGCTATCAAGACTCTTGAACCAGAAGGGATAGCTTCATAACTTCACTTGCCCCATCATGGAACTGTTACAACCTACAGACTCATTTTCAAGCACCCTTCATCTCATTTTCTCGATATTTATTGCTTCTTTATTTATTTTTTTCTTTTGTATTTGCATTGTATGTTGCCTTTTGCACACTGGTTGTCTGCCATGTTGATGCATCCTTCATTGATTCGATTGTGGTTACTGGATTTATTGATTATACCCGCAAGAAAACGAATCTGAGGGACATATCTAGTGATATACACATAATTAGATAATAAATTTACTTTGCAGTTTACGTATAGAGGATTTCTATGCATCATCAGCATTGACTGACTTAATTGGAAAATGCACATGGTTGCAACAAAAAGGCCATCAAGCCCTATTGCTGGTTCCTGTGATTGAACTGACTGCCGATTTCTAGCCTGAGCTTTCATATGACCTTTTGTTCACACAAAAGGATCTTTGAAGCTGGGATGGGGGGGGGGGGGGGAGCAGGGAAGCTATATGTCATGAATGAAGTTTACCACAGACAACTCCTGCAGAACGTTTTGATGGTCCTTTCCATGTATGAGTCAGGGAAACGTAGATCAAGCCATTGGCAAACTTGAAAAAAGGCTGAGCTGTTGAATTTGCAGCAACTTGATTTTAATCAGTACTCTAACCAGCTGCAAGTTTTAAACAGCCAAGGTATCACCAGTCATTTTGATATTTCTGCAGAATAAGTACTATCACATCATTTTTCAAGTGGTTACATTGAACTTCCAGGAAAAGAAACTAAAGCGCTCGTATCTTTGTTTTAAATCTGTTCAGCTGCAATTAATAAATGCAAAGCGATTGATTGCTTCTTAAAGTTCCTGTAAATTTGTTGGTTCAGCGTTATTGGTCAACAACACTTGCATATGGGCATTTAAAGGATCCAGAAGGAGATGGGAAGGAGTTTGCGTGTTGTATTAACTCTGGTAAAGATGAGCTAGGTTACTACTCCTGTGCTTTATCTTGTACCTTTCAATCAGATCAGCTCCATCTTAAAATTACAATGCACTCAAATTCAGCAGGAATATATCCAAAGGAAAGTCATTAAGGACAATTCTAGAGGATAATTTTCAACTTCTGTAAGAGTGATATTGCCTCTGTCAGCTCCTTATTCCTCATTTTCAAACCTGCAAGTGAATTCTCCCACCTTATCTTTGCAGAGTGGTGAATCTAAGCAATTCTTTGCCACAGACGGCTGTGGTGGTAATTTCCTTGGGTGTATTTAAAGCAGGGGTTGTTAAGTTCTTGATTAGTAAGGGTGTCAAAGGTTATAGAGAGAAGGCAGGAGAATGAGGTTGAGAGGGATAATATCATCCATGATGGAATGGTGGAGCAGGCTCAAAGGGTTAAATGGTATCATTCTGCTCCAATGTCTTATGGGTTAACCATGATCACTAACAGTTTTTGACTCCATCATGGAGATGTACAGAGAAACGGCATGGTAACTACCTATTCACTCAGTCATGCCAACTGACCATCATCTACCCATTTGTACACTTACTCACTTTATTTTTCCTACATTCCCATCCAACCCTTCTCCTGACTTAACCTTTCAGTTACACACTAGGAAGGAAGGGAAGGAGTACAAGCTGGAAAGCGATGGGTAAAGTCAAGTGATTCTCTTTTTTCCTCTCTATTTTTTTAAGACAACAGCCAGATAGCGCAGAAGAAGCTTGAATCCTGGAGAACTGTGAACCACAGCATGAAATGCAGCAGTGGTAGGACCAGGAGAGAGAAAAAGATCTCCAGATGGACTTCTCTGCTCAGTTCCTAACTATTGAGATAGTTGATGGTGGAATGCAAGAAGCTAAAAATTTGAATGTGGGGCCTCAGGCTTCTGTACCCTCCTCTGATGGTAGTAATGAGAAGAGAGTGTGTCTCAAGTGGTGAAGAGCTTTAATGATGAATGCCAACTTCTTGAGGCAACGTCTCTTGAAGATGTCCTCAATAGTGGGAAGAGTTGTGTCCGTGATGGAGCTGGCTGAGTCTATAAACCTCTGCACCTTCTTGCAATCCATCACATTGGAAATTCCACAGCAGGATGTAATACAACCAGTCAGAATGCTTGCCACTGTACATATATAGAGGTGGTGACATACTAAATCTCCTCAAACTCCTTAAAACATAGAACCACTGGTGTGCCTTCTTCTTGATTGTTTCCATGTGTTGGAGCAAGGACAGATCTTCTGAGATGCTGATGCCCAGGAACATCTAGCTGTTCACCCTTTTCAATGCCAACCCCTTAACGAGGCTGTGTGTGTGTGTTCTCCTTCTTGGCTATCCTCTTGCTATATGTTTATCACTTTCAAGACTTCCATTTCATTTTGTATGAAATCTCCAAGCTTTGTCATTCTCCCTTGCAGCCAGTCTCTCTTTCATGACAGCCATTTTCTGGTATGCAATAACTGTCATGTGGAGCACATCATTAAGCTCACATTCTTGCTGAATCTCAATGTTGCAGCTGATGCACTGAACTAAACATTGCTCAGGGTGTCTTGCTCAGAAACCCACAAGTTCCACTTTAACACATCTTTCTTGTTGAGTCCGTTGAGTCTTTTGCTCTGGTTGCATAAGCAAATCAGCACAGTTAGCTCTACAGCGAGAACATCCTTCACTGGAGGCAGCAACCCTCATTTAAACTGTAGAGTCTTGCACAGTGTTCACAGCTTCAGAGACCCATGTTCAATCTTAGTCACTGTTGCTGCCGGTGTGGAGTTTGCACGTTCTCCCTCTGTTTCATAGAAACATATTAATAGTAAGACTCTTGGCAGTGTGGAGGATCAGAGGGATCTTGGGGTCTGAGTCCATAGGACACTCAAAGCTGCTGCGCAGGTTGACTCTGTGGTTAAGAAGGCATACAGTGCAGTAGCCTTCATCAACCATGGAATTGTGTTTAAGAGCCGAGAAGTAATGTTACAGCTATATAGGACCCTGGTCAGACCCCACTTGGAGTACTGTGCTCTGTTCTGGTCACCTCACTCAGGAAGGATGTGGAAACTATAGAAAGGGTGCAGAGGAGATTTACAAGGACATTGCCTGGATTGGGAAGCATGCCTTACGAGAATAGGTTGAGTGAACTTGCCTTTTCTCCTTCGAGCGGCAGGGGATGAGAAGTGACCTGATAGAGGTGTATAAGATGATGGGAAGCACTGATCATGTGGATAGTCAGAGGCTTTTTTCCCCAGGGCTGAAATGGCTACCACGAGGGGGCACAGTTTTAAGGTGCTTGGAAGTAGGTACAGAGGAGGAGTCAAGGGCAAGATTTTTATGCAAGGAGTGGTGAGTGCATGGAATGGGCTGCCGACGACGGTGATGGAGGCAGATATGTCAGGATCTTTTAAGAGACTCCTGGATAGGTACATAGAACTCAGAAAAATAGAGGGGTATGTGTAACCCTATGTAATTTCTAAAGTAAGTACATGTTCGGTACAACATTGTGGGCTGTAGGACCTGTATTGGGCTGTAGGTTTTCTATGTTTCTATGTTACGGGAGAAGACAAGAGAAAGAGGTTTAGATGGATAATACATCAGCCATGATGGAATGGCAGAGCAGACTCGAAGGGCTGAATGGCCTAAATCTGCCCCTGCATCTTGTAGTCTTCTAATGTTGTAAATATGGAAACCACAATGTTATCCCTGATCTCCATATCTTGACTCAGTGCATTTTTGCTTCTGCAGCTATTTCATATTCAGAATCAGACTTTAATCGTCAAGTACCTGTGCACATACAAGGAATTTACTTCCGGCAGATGTTGTCTCTCTGCTCATAAAAGATGATAAATATAAATGAAAATATAGATTATACATACTTGCAATCCAAGTAATAGTTAGCCGACAGTTAACCGGCAGTTAACTGTTCAGCAAAGTGACCGCAGTAGGGAAAAAACTTCTCCAGTGCCTATTAGTCTTAGTCTGGAGGGATCTGAAGCGCCTACCAGACGGAAGCAGTTCAAACAGTCCGTGCGCAGGATGGGAGGAGTCCTTTATGATGTTCCCCGCCCTCTTCTTCAACCTGGAAGAGTACAGGTCCACAATAGAGGGCAGGGAGGCTCCAATGATGCGCTCGGCAGACCTCACTGTGTGCTGTAGTCTGGTTCTATCCTGCTTGGTGGCGGCTCCAAACCACACAGTGATGGAGGTGCACAGGACAGACTCAATGACTGCAGTGTAGAACTGCAGCAGCAATTCCTGAGGCAGACCATATTTCCTCAAGAGCCGCAGGAAGTACATCCGCTGCTGGGCCTTCTTCAGGATGGAGCTGATGTTCTGCTCCCACTTCAGATCCTGAGAGATCTTCAAATTCAATAACCACAACTTACAGAGATTCTATTCTGTCAGAACACTCAGATCTTATATTTTTCTATATATGGCAACTTCCTCTAAGTCATCCAACATCATTTTGTTTAGAAGGTATTTGACTAAAAATGTTCTGCCTTCATACCATGGGTTGTCCTCTCTGCTGTAAGCTTCTTTCTGGATTCAGACCCCTTCCTTTCCAGTCATGATGAAAGCTCTTGGCCATATGCCTTTTTCCCAATTATTTTCTCAACTCTGAATTCTTGCCACCTCGGTTTACCGTGTTTGCAAACTCTCTCCAGCTGTAATTGCGGATTTGTCTGCAATTGCTGTTAACACTCTTACTAAGTCAACAATGCAGTGATACATTGTTTTAATGAAGGGTCTCAGCCTGAAATGTTAACTGTTTATTCCTCTCCACAGATGCTGCCTGACCTGCTGAGCTCCTCCAGCATTTTGTGTGTATTGCTGTGTGCTACATCACTTTCTATCCAGTTGCTCATACCACCTTGTGAGCAATGGTTTCTCCTTCCCGTGGCCCATCTGAAATTGCCACTCACTCTCAAATACCATTAGCAACACAAAGGAAATTCTACAATCCTCTCAATCATCAGGTCCCCCACATTAAACATATAAGTGAATGTAGCATCCACCCTTATATTTTCAGCTTCTTAAATCTATCATGATTACTGTATCCAATGACATCTGATTTCTCTACTATAAACTGGAGGCTAGAGATTAGCTTTGGGTACTGTCCATGTGTGTGGTGGGTGAGTGGGAGGGAGGAAAGGGATGCTTTGCTGATGCTGTTTTGTTGCTTGCTGTGTTCTCTTTTCTGGTGTTCTCTCTTATACTCCACATAATTCTGTAATCCTCTATCAAATCTCTCCCTAACCTATTCAAACTTACCCTGTAACTAAGGCCCTCAAGTCCCAGCAACATTCTTGTAAATTCATTCTGTAATGTTTCAATCTTATCAATATCTTTCCTGTATCTCCTCTGAGGGAACCTAACAAGGGAAGTCAATGATGTGGTAGACAGGAAGCACTTTGATTCTAGTGACCACTATTCAATTAGTTTTTAGGTAAGAAAGGTCAGCTTCATAAACTGGGCTTCTGAACTGAAGCAGGGCTACCTCTGTGGGAATGAGATGGGAATCTAGTAGAAGTCCTTTAGGTGAGCCTGCCTGAAAGGAAAGGGACAAACGGCAAGTGGGAGGCTTTTAGGAGTGAGATAGTAAGTGTCTAGGAGCATCTGTTAGGGTGAAAGTTAAACTGGCAAGTATATGGAACTTTGGAAGATAGATACTGAAGTTCTGGTCAGGAAAAAGAAAGACACAAGAGGTTGGGATCGAGCAAGTTGGTTTATGACAATAAAAAGATTAAGCATACTCTTAAGGGGTAATTCAGGAGGGTAAAGAGAGAGCATGAGATGGACCTCGCAGGTAAGATTATGGAAAATCCCAAGAGGTTCTATGAATATATTGAGAATAAAACACTGGCTAGGGAGAGAGTAAGTTCCCTTAGCAGGTCTACTTATGACTTGAGTCGCCAGAAATGAGTGCAATTTTTAATGAATATTTCTCCTTGGTGTTTACCAAGGAAACAATAATTTTTCATCAAGAGATAAAGGAAATAAACTCACTGGAATTTAGAAGAATGCTGGGGATCTCAGCGAAACCTACCGAATGTTGAAAGGACGAGATAGGTTGGATGTGGAAAGGATGTTTCCTATGGTGGGTGTATCCAGAACTAGAGGGTACAGCTTCAAAATGGAGGGATGACCTTTTAGAATAGAGGGAAGGAGGATTTCTTCTTACCAGAGAGTAGTGAACCTGTGGAATACTCTGCCACAGTCTGCAGTGGAGACCAAGTCCGTGGGTATATCTAAGGCGGAAGTTGATCGGTTCCTGATTGGTCAGGGCATCAGAGAGGTAGGTGTATGGGATGGAGTGGGATGATCAGCCATAATAGAACAGCAGAGCAGACTCACTGGGCTGAATGGCCTAATTCTGCCCCTATGTCTTATGGTCTTATGGAAGCAAGTGGAGATGTTTTGGAGGACATTCATATTACCAGGGACAAGGTACTTGCAGCCTTACAGTACATTAAAGTGTATAAATCCCTGGGGCCTAACCAAGAGATCCTTGGAATTTGTGGGAGGCAAGAGAGGAAATTGTAGAGGCCCTAGTGCAGATGATTGCTTCATTGAAGTTCTTTAGACAGGAAGGTGGCGAATATTGTCCCTTGTTTAAGAATGGTTGCAAAGCCAAGCCAGGGAACAAGACACAGATCAGCCTGACGTCAATAGCAGGGAGGTTGCTGGAGGGGATTCTGAAGGAGAAGTTCAATGAGCATTTAGATGGACAGTCTGTTTAGGAAAAGCCATCATGGCTTTGCACTTGGGAAATAGTGCTTGATAAACCTTTTAAAGATTTTTTAAAGCAAGAAAGGGTTGACCTTATAGAGCTGCAAAAAGTCGTGAAGGGCATAAATAGAGTGAATGCAGAGCATCTTTTGCAGGTTACCAAAATCGAGAAAATATCAGCTTAGGGTGAGAAAGGAAAGATTTAAAAGGGACTTGAGCAGCCCCTGTTTTCTCACAGAAGATGATGAGTATATGGAATGGGCTGTCGAAGGAAGTGATTGAGGTAGGTACAATAGTATCACGGGTGGTGGGCTGGATATACATCTCTTCCAAAGGAGTTGTAAGGTGCTCCTCCCCTCTGCTGGCCTGCAGGTCACCTTTGGGTAGGGTGTAGCACCTGCTTCGCCCCACCCCCCCGCCAGATCAAGGTCATGTGAAGCCTTGGGAGCAGGTGCTGGATGGTCGTATGAGTGACCTAGAGCATATACAAATTCTGGTTATGCAACCACTGCCGCCAGGCAGACTATCTCTGAAGTGTATTGATAATGGCTGTGGTTACCCATATTGTAAGGACACTGCCCAGAAGGCGGTAATGGCAATGCTGTAGAAAAAAAATCGCAAAGAAAAATCACGGTCGCAGAAAGACCATGATCAGCCAAGTCATACAACACCTGACATAATAAATAACAATTGTATTATTTAAGCAGCACTTGGATAAAGACATGGAGAAGCAGGGCTTAGGGGATATTGGTCAAACAAAGGAAATTGGGACTAGCTGTGTGGGCACCGTGGGCAGCATGAACTCAGGCCAAAGGGTTTGTATCTGTGCTACATTGTTCTGTGACTCTACGATTCTAATCAACATAATCAGAAATGTGTCTTAGTAAAACCAGCACTAGCTTTCAAATCATTCTCTGCTGGTCTTCCAATGAGGATTATCTGTCTTATGACAAGCTGAAATTGCCCAATGCCAATTCAGTAAAATAATTAGCAATTTTATACATACAACAATGGTCATCAATACACATCTTGTGCATAGCTATGAAAACTTCCAACATCTCCCACAGTTTGGATACTGTACTGTGCTCTGAATCAGAGTGACAGACTGAACCTTATGCAAACATGAAAGTTTGAACAAGCGTTAAGTGTAGTATAGTCAGTATCCTAACATCAAAACAATGCTTATTAGTACAAGGACATTTTCACGGTTAAAGTCTTATTGCTTAATAAAAATGAAAGTCTGCAGAGATTAGAGAGTCAGGAAAATTTCAAAGTTGATTTACTGAATTATTAACATCCTTTCCATTGATAATAATGACTGGTCGACTGCATTCAGGAGGTAAACCACTCAGATTATTCATTATTTATCAATATCAATACATGCACTGATGCCAATTAGCACATTTATTTGATTAACAGAATTACTGTAACAACCTTATGGTCTGAATGCAGCTCCTAAATTTATTTCCTTATCTCTCCACTTAAATTCAACCCAAGTAGTGCACCTCTTTTCCCCTGGAGTTACAGTGAAGAATGAAAGAAAACTGCCCAAAAGGTTAATCACCAAAGTGAGTAGAGAGACCATGCTGAATTTGCTGAAAACCATACAGAAATGGATAATCTGCCATCACTAGAGATAGCTAGAGATCATGAGAACCAGAATCCCTCATACCGTCAGATTCACAGCTCCTACCGATTACATCTTTGATCATTTTTGTCTAGTCCTTAGCAGACAAAGTAAACAATTATTAAAGCCAAATCATAATGAGTACCTCAACAAACTTCTGATTCAGAACAATTAAGAAATGCGAGTAATCGAATCTTGTCTTCCTGTTGGCATTCATTCCAAGAGGAATAGTGTATAAGAGTAAGGAGGTGTTGATGGGGCTCTCTGGGGCACTGGTGAGACCTCATTTGGAATACTGTGTGCAGTTTTGGGCCCCCTATCTTAGAAGGGATGTACTGATGTTGGAGAGAGTTCAGAGAAAATTTATGAAGATGATTCCTGGAACGCAGGGACTAACATATGAGGAGCATCTGTCTGCTCTTGGACTGTTTTTATTAGAGTATAGAAGAATGAGAGGGGACCGCAGAGAAACATTTTGAATGTTGAAAGGGTTGGACAGAGTAGATGTGGAAAGGCTGTTTCCCTTGGTGGGCGAGTCCAGGACAAGAGGCCACAGTCTTAGAATTAGAGGGTACCCATTTAAAGCAGAGATGAGGAGAAATTTTTTAGCTAGAGGGTCGTGAATTTATGGAATTCGTTGCCACATACAGCTGTGGAAGCCTGATCATTGAGGGTGTTTAAGGAGGAGATTGATAGGTATCTAATTAGTCAGGGTTTCAAGGAATATGGGTAAAAAGCCAGAAATTGGAACTAGATGGGAGAATTGTTTAGCTCATGGTGGAGTGGCGGAGCAGACGCAATGGGCTGAATGACCTACTTCTGCTCCTTTGTCGTGATCTTGTGATCTTCAAAGTGCTGATACAAGGGTAATGATACCCTTCTTCACTACTGAATTCTATTCTTCATCAATATAAGTTTTGATATTTAAGTTGCAATTCAAATGCCATTTGGAAAATCACGCTTTGTCCTATACTGAAAATCTCTTCCTACTTGCATCCTTCCTAACCTGGACTCATTCACTATATTCAGTCCTTGGTAGTCTCTCATAAAATCACTTTTCTGTATTGCTTTTCATCATGTTTTCCAAAGCTTCCCAAAAGCCCATTCCTCTAATCAACCTTTGGCCATCCACCCCTTCATACTTGGCTTGATGTCTACCTGCCTCAAATATGTCGTAAATACACTAGCTACAAATGGAGAAGTCATATGTTGGCATTTGGAAAATGAGTCAGAGGAATTCAGCAGACCAACAACGTACAGGATTAATAACAAAGAGAAAACACTAATATTGGATGAAGTAGGGAAATACAAGAACATCTTCCATTTATGAAAACATTTACAGTTCATGGAATAGCATGGTGCTTTAGAGGAAATTGGGAAGGGTGATGGAGAGTGGAGAAGTTATATGTGTTTCATAGAGTGTGATCAATTTTCTACATGTTTTAAATGAACTGACACAAACTTGGACAGGCTCTCTTCTTGTTATGCTTGATGTTCAATCACGAAACAGGAACATTTACCCTTTGGTTCCACTACTGTTGGGTAGCACAAGAAGTCATGATGATAAACTGGAAAGGTGTGGAATAAAGGGGATTAGCTTACATGCTGACCCAATCCATTACCAAGCATCCTTCCTACCAGCTGACCATCACGTATACTTACATAATTTAAAAAAGTAGCAAGACGATTTCCAGTGCCTAATTCTTTGAAAGCATCCTGTTCCTCTTTCTATAAAATGAAATGAGAATGAATACATACAAGCTAAGAGCTCACAGCCTGGGCGAGCACTCATGGGTACTTACATAATTTAAATACGTGGCTAGTCTATTCCCGTCCCTCGCAAGGTTGCGGTCGAATGGACGCTGCAACAGATTTTGTTTAAAAGAAAAATTTATGCTAGATTTTTTCCCTTTAATGACTGCAAACAGCTGTGCTTACCAGCTGCTTACACTGCACAACTCCCGTCAAAGTTGTTTTTTTGAACTTTTGTCCTATTTTGAAATACCATTACAGTTATGGGTTTACTATTGATATACAACACAGATGTAAACATCTTGTCAAAGACAATAGGAGTTCTTTCTCCTAGGTCTCAGATGTTAACCAAGGAATAAATTTGGAGGTACTCAGAACAAAATTCACTGGTGTCAAATCAATCTACTCGCATGGAGAGAAATCTCATGACAACTTTCACAGGGATTTGTACGGGAACCAGGCATTGATTTAGGACAATGTACCAGAGACCTCACAGCTCAGTAACAGGACACAAGCATAGTCATTGCTGAGATCCTTGCAGTCCATATTCCATACTGTGATCCACTCAGATAATGAACCATAGCAGATGATTCGGTGCACTCCATTTGTTCTGGCTTTACATCCTTACCTTGTTTGAATAGATTTTCTTTTCTATCAATTCACATTGAATTTTTAAGGATTATGAGCACCAGAATCACGATTAGAATGCCAGCAAATTATAGCTCAAAGTTTTAGATAACCATCTGCTAGGAACATAGGACAGTATTCGAAAGCTGGACTGGAGGAGATAAAGGCACCCAAGACTGACAGCAAATCCAATGACTCTCTCAGTCTTCTAGAGCACTGTTTTAACTCAACATTTTACTATATTCTGACAATAATGAAGGCAGCTGATCAGCAATCAGGTTTTTTTTTAATATAAAATGCCTTATTCAATAAGGCAGCCAGGAAATGGATTGTATATCTTTCCTTTATAGATCCCAGACATCTCCTGGACACAAATGCAATGGGATAACGTGATTATTTTTGTTTTAGAAACAGCAGTTTATTTTCAAGATCTCTAGAGGTTTTTATTGTAAATCTTAAATATTCCTGCTGGGACTGAAAATCTAGATGGAATATATCCAGAATGACAGCTTCTTTTCCCAATATAATTCTATAGCTACAGAGCTCAAAAAGACAAAAAAGTACTTTCTAGAGTAGTTATAAAAAGTACTTAAAAATACTTTTCAGGTACTTTAACTTAAAAAAAGAGTACTCAAAAATAAGAAATGTTTCATGAGTGACTGGAGGAAGATGGGAAAATGAATGTATCTGACATTTCTTCTGGCTATTTCAGGGGAATGAAGTGGTTAGCACCAAAACAGATCCTCAATTGGTGAATTCTTGCCTGGATACATGCATGATACTGTATCTTGCCAACACAGATGAACAACACTATTTAAATGTTTTATTTTAACGAGTAACTATAGATAAGACTTATTGAGACAAGGACAAGTGTTGAAAAGGAGGCTTTATAAGGGCAACCATTTAGATTCCTTTTTATGAGATTTGTAATTCAAATAAGGATCTCAGATTGGTGACAGGAATTACAGAAATTATTTGGAGGAGAAAGCCTTCAGCTAAATCTATTAATGTAGTGCAGGGCGCAGATATAGGAAATGGTGGATATGAACGACACATGAAATACACGTTACAGGACTGGTTGTGGTCTAATTGAATGGTACAGCATTGTGAAGGGGCACATGCCTATTGTATTTCTGACCATGTACTTATATTGTCAATGTTCTGCAAAGAGGATCACTGGAGCAGGTGGTTGGGAGAGAGCATTTCTGCATCTTAAATCTTACTCAATATTATTCATGGAAATTAGTTAAGGTATGCAACTCTGATTTTAAAAAAATACTTCATTTGCTATCAATCAGATTATAGCCTCAAAGAGGTTGGTTTCTCTGGGATACTTTGGTTTCCTACCAAGTCCCAAAGTAAATTAATCAGCTATTGGAAATGACCCCATACCATAGGTAAATTGTAAAAGGAGCGAAGTGGAGTTGATAGTAAATGAGAACTAGTGAGGGACACTCATATAGATAAGGAATGAGATTGGTGGGATGGCTCAGATGGAGCTGAGAAGTCCAGTGGAGTCCTCCTTTGTCATACTAAGAACAAGAACAACAGATCAATCTAACTCTTTATCATTTATGAGATGCTAATCAATGTCTTTGAGTGTTCGTAATGATTTGTGCTTTAATGAAGAAATTTATTTGCATTTGGTAGTGATCCCAATATAGCCAGAGCCAGCATACAAAGCAAGCATTGACATGAACATAAAGGGTATTTATTGGAACTAACTGGGGATGTTTATTTTCTGGGCAATGTTGTCTTCCTTTCAATATACTGTAACTTCTTGTAGAGAGCTGGGTATTTCTGACACTGGAAAGTGTTCAATTAAAAATAAAAACATAAATAAGCATATTCTAACTGAAAATTGAGGGTCAGATTTCTTCTGTACTTTTAGCTCCTTTCTTCGTACTTATATTATTTAAGAAAACATAATGCTTCACAGATTTCTCCATTTCTCTGCTGCTGACTAGAGTAAATGAAATGTGTTCAATAGACGCACATCTGCTGCCTTCCATTGGAGGAAGTCCAAGTGGAGAGTGGTCATAAAAGTTTCCAGTAGCAAAGTTATGAGATCATCGTTTATTTTCCAAGCACAGAATGGAGCTGTTGCTGGAACTGGATACAAATGATGCTGAAATCCATTAAAACGTAGCTGCAAATGATCTGTTACTGAATCAGCACATGACCTTTCTCCTGATCCCAATCACAACAAACTTACTGATCTCAAGTTCTTTACTTTCACACTCTCCTGTAGGCCTGGTTATTTTATCTTGTCATGTTGTTCCTACGGTATTTCTTAAAGGACAGCGGACTTAAGAGAGTAGAGTGGAGGTTGTTCAAATAAAAGATGAACCATTTCCATCTGGGGTGGATGTTATTGAGCACACAAATATATTACAATATTGCATTATCAGGGATAGGACCAGTTTCAGTTTCCCCAAATGGGATGGAAAAATTGATTATACCTTATGTTCAGATTTAGGAAATGGGCTGGTTGCAGTTAATCCATGCTATAGGTCCTATGGTTTTGGGTAGAGATAATATTTTGAAAGTGTTAGTGATATTAGTTTTTGAATTGGTAGGCGTAGGTTCAATTGGAGCATATCAAAGAAGTTTGAACAGGTACACATATATGAAGGATATGTCTGGATGCAGGTAGATGGCACAGACCGGATGGACTGAAAGGCCTGTTTCTGTGCTGCAGTATTCTATTACTTGAAGAATAGAAGAGCTGGAAATGAGAGGATCCGTGGAAAAACATATCCAAAGGTCTAATATCCAAAATGTTATCTGCTTCTCTTTCTACAGATATGCCTAACCTATTATCCAACATTTGTGGTCATGATGTTTAATTGAGAAGGGCCCATCTTAAAAACCTCTGCCATTGATTGGACAATGAGAGTTAAATTAATTGATTAACAAGTACTGCTGCCAGAAAATATTGATTGGGAGCACAGCTTACTAATATTCAAACCATACGAGTTTCAAGTTAGCTCCTATATTACAGCATATACCAGCACTCAATGTCAACATTATTAATTCCTGCAATAATGAATGATTAGAGTCATTTGCAACACAGAGGTCATCAATTGTGGTTAAGTACCCTACATAAGAATTCGTACAGGATCTAGTCACGATGTGTGGGAGTGGAGGAATCCAAATCCTCTCTGATAGAACAGTTGGTAAATATTTAACACTTGGCTGGTTGTAATTATTGAGACTGCTTCTGAAAGCAGAATGGATCAGGACTTCCAATCAACAGCTGGCCTTTCATACAGCTTTATTTTTAAAGTCCCTGCAAATATTGTTTTTTCTCCTTTTGTGCCAACTAACCAAAACTGACAAAAATAATCTGGTGCAATAAGAAACTTTTGGAAAGCCTTGCTCCTTTGATGGGAGTGTATCAGAGATGTGCAAGCCTTTGGTATCGTGACAATTGCTGAATTTGGTCATGTCAGGAAGAAGCTCTCCAAGTTAATGAACTTGGGCTCCACTGGTGAAACAGGACATGATGGATAAAGAAAAATTAGGCAACGGAAAGAGGGAAGATGATAAACCAACGCCTAAAGACGGGAAAAGGACCAGATGTTTCTTCACAAAACCAGTGCTTAGAGCAGTAAACTGCGAGTGTAAACTTAGAGTGTAAACTGTGCAAGCATTGATCAAATCTTTGTACAGAATAATCAATCAAAAAAACTATGAATGTAGGATATTCAGAAAATATCATGAACATTTAGCAAATAATGCACACAAAATTATCAGGGGCAATGCAGACAATCATTTTCCCCAGGAATTCCCCTACAGGGCATAGGTTTAAGGTGAGAGGAAACAGATTTATTTGGAACCCGAAGGATAACTTTTTCACCGGGGCAGGTGGTCAGTTTATGGAATGAGCTGCCAGAGGGTGTGGTTGAGGCAGGTACATTAGCAACATTTAGACAGTTCTTGAATAGGTGCATGGATAGGAAAGGTTTGGAGGTATAGAATCAGAATCAGATTTAATATCACTGACACATGCTATGAGATTTGTTGTCTATATATTTTGTTGGTTATATATTATACATTGCAATAAAATATATGTGAAAAAATAAGAATGTATTACAAAACAGCAAAAATAGTGAGGTGGTGTTCATGGGTTCATTTTCCATTTAGAAATCTGATGACAGAGAGGAAAAAGCTGTTCCTGAATCATTGAGTATGTGTCTTCAGTCTGTTGTCTCTCCTCCCTGATGGTAACAATGAGGAAAAGGCATGACCTGGCTGGTGAGGTCCTTAATGATGGATGCCACCTTTATGAAACATGGGCTAAATGTAGACAAGTGGGACTGGCTTTGGTAGGATTGTTGGTTGGCATGGGCCAGTTGGACTGAAAGGGAACACTTTATTAAATATCTTCATTTCATTTAACCCTCTCTCTTTTCCTTAGATCTTGAAAATGATTTTGCCCCCAAGTTCATTAGCCTGAAATATTAACTCAGGCTCCCTCTTCATCTATACTGCCTGACTATTGCATTATTTCACAAATTCTCTGTTTTATGTTAAAATAACATGACATTGGTTGAATCCGTGTTTTGAGTCTGAACCCAATAAACAACATTATTTCACTGACAGCTGTACCCAGTTTCAGCATGTTGCTCCCCTTGGGGAAAAAAGAGGGTGCCAGGATTTAATTTAAATACTACTTTTTGTTCATGACAGAGATTTTTCAAAAGATTTCTTATCAAAAATTGAGTGATTTTGAGGAAACGATGCAATTTTAATCTTAAGGCACCTGAGTGTGAACAGCTGCATTCTGGAAGGTACTTCGGGTTAGTAACCAAGAGGAATTTAGGAGTCATGATTAAAGTGGGTATTAGCAACACTTACTCTGGAGAAGTCAAAATGAGGTTCATACTGCCCTCCAACTCCATAATTTGCTACCTGCAGCAAAGAGAAGAAGTCTGTGAGAGGAGGAAGGGCTCAGAGTAGGCACAACCAACACCTGACACAGCAGCACATCTCAGCTGCCATATACAGGTCAAAGACAGTCGAGCTTATTGTCATTTGCACAAGTACATGTGTACAGGTGCAATGAAAAACTTACTTGCAACAGCATTGCAGACACAGAGCACCACACAAGCAGCATTCACAAGAAGAAAAACATAAATTAGACATTAATCATACACAATTTTTACAAGAAAGAACACAATTAGAACAAAAAATATCCAATTTAGTGCAAAGAATTCAAAGTGGTCATTGTATTGCTCAACTGTAGTGATTAGAATTGCACAGACAAAATGCTGGAGGGTCTCAGCAAGTCAGGCAGAGAGGAATAAAGAGCCAGCGTTTTGGGCCGAGACCCTTCATCAGGTTTGTGAAGTGATTAGGGTTGTGCAGGTTGGTTAAAGAACTGAATGGTTGAAGGAAAGTAGCTGCCCTTAAACCTGCCTGTGTTGCCTTTAAGGGATTTGTTTAGTTTATTATATGTTCGCTTTAGTAATTCGTTTGTAATTGTTTTCTAGTTAATGTTAAGGTTGTTGAAAGTAAATTCGTTGGCTGTTATATATCGCGGCATGCAATGACGTCACACCCGGTTTCGCTGCGCCCTGTGGGAAAATACCGGTTTGGAGAAATGGGAAGGAGGAGGTTGTGTGTGCAGGATCAGCGCAAGAAAAGTTTTCTTTCTATGCACTAGAAACATCAGAGAAGCAACACCGTAAGTTCATAAGATAATTGATATGTTGAAGTAAAAAATGTTAACGCTGATTCTGTTAAAAGTAATGACAGTTGATAGTTTATGTTCTTTGTTATTTAAAGAGTTGCGGATAGTTTGTGTTGATGTATTTAATGTCAGTCGATGGCGTAGATAGATTCTGAAAGTATGTTGCACTTTAATGTAATATAGTTGTTGTAGTTTTACTTTTGCAAGTATTTATGATGTAAATGAGATGCCAAGGAAACAAATACTGTATATATTTTGTATTGTTTTATCAACAGTTTTCACCAGACGTTAATGTGGAAGAGTGAACAGTAACTGGTTAATCTTACTGGGATCGCGCCTCATTGACCGGTTTATACTTGGTGTTTAGTTCAGAGTCTTTACACCTGTGCAAGAACACTACACTGCCTGTGTGGGACTTGATGTTTCTCTACATCCCGCTCGATGGTAGTTATGAGAGGATGGCTTGGCCTGGCTGTTGGGGGTCTTTGATAATGATGTCACAAAACAGAAGGCTTTTTGACCACAGAACACTACTGGGCTGGTTCAACTAAAGCTTATCTGAACAAGTTCAATTACCTGGGAAATACAAGAAATATGGTTTATCTCTTTCCTCACCTGCTGCTGCATATGTTCACAAATAGAATAATCTCATGTAAGCATATTTTGGGCACTAAATTAAAAAGTCTGAGAAGCACTATTCTTTTCCCCAAAACATATTAAAATCATTTTTGGAATGTAATAGGATTATGATTGTTTCAGGCTGGAACCGTCACTGGAAATTGGACTGGTCACCTTGGGTCAAAATTGGTCTTGTGTCCAAGAGAAAGAGGTACACAGGGTAACATGGCCCCCTGCACAAAGCTCCTTTAGAGGAAGTTCTGAGAAATTGAGCTTGCTGTTCCAAGTCGAACCCATAAAGATGGGCTCCCTCATATCCTTACCTTTAAGGTCACCCTATCCTCACAGTGCTCCTACAGCACATCATACATCTCCAAACTGACCACTGATGTCCCGATTCTCCAACAATCAAACCAAATTCTGGATCAGCTGCTCAGCACTTCCTCTTGATGTCTCCACAGATCGAGCCCAGTGCAGTCATTCTGGATAGTTTCTGCTGCACACCTCTCAGTGGAGTACTGGATAAAGTGCAACAGCCACTCGGTTGCTTCTGATCTAAGGCATTGCTGAATTTTGAAGTGGGAGGCCTTCAAGACCAAAAGGTTATTGTCCTATAGAATGCTGATCCTTAGCACTTTCCCAGGTCCCAATGAGTTCATATATCTCGTTCATGTACATTGAAGAAATGGCAAGTATACAGTATATTCTAATGGTAGCAGAGGCTTTCAATCTCCTTTCTCTGTTGATCATCTCCTTGGAGTGTTTCATTGTTCTGACTTTAAAAGGCCAAGGTCTGCAGTGGTCATCCCAAAGTTTGCCATGTGTGAACACCAAGGGGCAGTACTTGGCAATACTTGCCTGTTATCCTCTCCCCAAAATGAATGCTCCATGGATCTTGGAACTCTTGCAATAAGGTCGGAAGATGTGGCCTCACCATGGTTGTGCCAACACCACGTAAACAATGACCAGCAAGTCCTAGTCCCTGCTCTGTTCTCCGACATTCTTGCAGATTTGCATG
Source organism: Hypanus sabinus (assembly GCF_030144855.1). Taxonomy (NCBI): domain Eukaryota; kingdom Metazoa; phylum Chordata; class Chondrichthyes; order Myliobatiformes; family Dasyatidae; genus Hypanus; species Hypanus sabinus. The sequence continues at coordinate 66,879,922 of NC_082720.1, read as the reverse complement.
ATTGTGCTCTCATCCTTACAGGCAGGTTGTTTCCCAAATAACGCTGACCCGACTAACAGCTCCCTCATTCATCAATGTGGGCAAGATCCCCAGTGCTGAGGATGGGTCACAGATCCCATACGATGACTTGTTTCTCTCGCCACAGAGACATCTCCAGTGCCTGACTTCTTCCTGCATTTCTTTCATTGTTTTTCATTCTGCCATTATTGTTTTCCATCATGCCAAATCCCTTATGAAAAAAATTCCTCTGGACTGTGTCAGGAAAAGTGGAAAGGAACAGCCTGGATGAAGCAGCATTCTTCTGCCTCGCTCACAGTGCGAAACAAAATCTCTCACCTCCTTTGGGAATAAGACAACCTCCCCCAGCCTCGATGACCTCAAATGACCATAAATATCTGGGCATCACATGGTAGCGTAGTGGTCAGTGCAGTATTTTACACACCAGCAATTGCCTATTAGGGTTCAATTCCCGCCATTGTCTGTAAGAAGTTTGTATGCTCTCCCCTTCACGGTTTCCTCCTGGTGCTCCAATTTCCTCCCACATTCCGAAGACGTAGGATTAGGGCTAGGGATAGAAAGTTGTGATCACGTTACGTTGCTGCCGACACACTCCTCAGATTGTGTTGGACATGACACAAATGACCCATTTCCCGGTGCTTTGATGTACATGTGGGAAATAAAATTTATCTTTTAATTTGTAAGTACTAAAGGGGTGTAGATATAGATTCTGAATGCACATTTTAATTCACCAGGCTCTCACACAATTATCCTTTTGCAATTATCCTTTTTCAGGTATCCATGACAGTGATCTAATAGCATAAGGGAACATGACGATGACATCATGTCCCCATCAAAGATATTCATAACACAATGGCTGAGAATTTAAGAAGTAATGTAAGTGACCAGACCAGTCAGGCTTTTGGATTTCCTGCCTCACTAAAGGCCACCAATAGGGGTGCGGAGTTTCAAGATGGCGACGTAGACATCTGCCTTTTAGGCGCTCTTCATTTTTTAAACTATAATCACCCTTTAATCAAATCTTTTTGTACTTAATCACATGGGTTGATACGATTTACTTTTTTTCTAAAACAATACTTGATCTAATCTTTTCAAACTTAAAATGGCTACAGCTAAGAAATCGTCTAAAGAGCCGTTATCCCTTGAGGCAATTTCTAATCTTCTGGATACTAAACTTGCAAGTTTGGAAAGTAAAATGAAAAGTAAAATGACAGGTTTGGAAAATAAGATTACCACGAAAATGTCTGAGCTTGAAGGAGTTGTTAGATCGCTTGATACCAAGCTTCAATCGCAGGCATCAGATATTCAACGGCATGAAGACAAGATCACGACTCTTGAAAAGTTAATTTGTGAAAAAATACGTACAATTGAAACATTGGAGAAGAAGGTACTGTCGACTGCTAAAACAGTAGAGCATTATAAGTTTAAAATCACCGATCTTGAAAACCGATCTCGCAGACAGAATTTGCGAATCATCGGGCTTCCCAAAAAAGTTGAGTCCGGTGACCTAACTGAATTTTTCTCTAACTTATTATGGGAAGTTTTCGGCGCTGAAGCTTTGCAGGCTAAACCTATTATCGATCGTGCCCACAGAGTTTTGAGATTTTCGGTCTCGGGCGACAAGCCACGAGCTATGATTGTTCGCCTCCATTATCCTCGGGAGAAAGAGCTTTTAATCTGATTAGCTCGTCAGAAAGGTATGATTTCTCTCAGAAACAATAAGTTTCGTATTATTGAAGATTATTCATTTGAAGTGATGAAAGCGAGAATCGCTTTTAAACCAGTGCTGGCAGAGATTCATTCGATTGGATTTAAACAAGCTTTAAGATACCCAGCGAATCTCAGAATTACATTGAATGACAACAGTCAACACTTCTTTAATACTCTGGAAGATGCAAAGAAATTCGATCTTCTAGTATAAGTTGAACTATGTGTTATGTTGAAGAATTTTTGGAGAGAAGATGCCATTTCATTTTGGGCTTTAACCTATGAAGTTGCGTTATAGCTTTTTACTTTGGTCTGTAGACCTGTTTTTTTTATTATCATGGTTTATTGATGCTCTTTTAATTTTACTATAATGTCTTTTTTCTTAACTTTTTTCTCTGAATTGGATATACACGTTTATATTTTGTAATAATGATTTATTTTTTTTTAAGATTTTGTTTCTTCTTCCCATAAGACCTTGCTTTCTGTAAGCATTTATTTGTTTGTTTGTACTCGAAAATGGGACGAATGTTTTGGATTTTTTGGACCTTTTTTTATATTGTAGTGATTATTGAATCCTTTTTTAATCCTATTTTGATAACATTTTTAAAAATTTTTTTAATAGATTGGTGAATTTACATTTATATTTTGTAATATGGTTTTTTCAAAATGTTGTTTCTTCTTCCCATAAGTCTTTGCTTTTGATACGTCATTTTCTTTGTATTTGAATATGGAATCTTTTTTTTAAAGGCATATTACACTTTTTCAAACTTTAATGTTTATCCTTTTTTATTAATGATCTTTTGCTTTATTATATTACTTTTTTTTCATTTTGATTGATATATATTCTTTTTTTTTTGCAACCCTGTATTTAAATCTGGGTGTTATATAGTTTCTTTTTATCTTTTCATGGAGTTGCCATCTTGAAATGGGGGTAATATTAGTATTAGTTTGTGCGCCTGCTGCTTGGCTTTTTTCGAGGGGTTGGCGGAGAGGGTAGGGATCTTTTTTTCATGCTTTTGCTTTTTATTTTTTTGCTTTTAGTTTATGGGCTGACTTTAAATTATTAATATTGTTGAGGTGTCATGTTCTCCGGTTGCTCCGGAGTCATTTTTCCTTCTTCCTGAATTATGGGTTATGTGTCTTTTTAACCTTTTATGATATATACAATTAATATTGGCATGATGGATAAGTCTATTAATATTATCTCTTGGAATACTAATGGTTTAAATCATCCGATTAAACGTAAAAAAATATTTAAAGTATTCCATAGACTAAATGCTAATATTATCTTTGCACAGGACACCCATATTAGGAGGGAGGATAATCAATACTTTTTTAGGTTCTGGAAGGGTCAACAATTTCACTCGAATTGTACCACCAAAATTAGGGGTGTGTCTATTTTTATAGACCCCTCAATTTTGTTTACACATCATGAAATTATTTCTGACCCACAGGGCAGATTTTTGTTGATTACTGGTTCACTTTTTAATCGAAAAGTGGCTCTAGTTAATATTTATGCTCCAAACTTTGACTGCCCTGAATTTTTTAAACATTTATTTACTTCCCTTCCTAATCTAAATGAATATATGTTGATAATGGGTGGAGATTTCAATTGTTGTTTGAATCCTTTGATGGATAGATCTAAACCTATTCGAATTCTTCTGAATAGATCAGCCTTACTTGTTAATTCTTTTATGGTTGATTCAGAAATATGGCGGTTTTTGAACCCTAAAGATAAAGAATTTTCGTTTTTTTCACATGTATATCATAGTTATTCTAGAATTGATTATTTCCTTATTGATCATTGTTTACTAACAGATGTTACTGATTGTAAATACGATTCTATTGCCATTTCGGATCATGCACCTTTGAAGTTATCTATCAAGATTTCGGACTCTTCCATTAATACTAGATCTTGGAGACTCAACGCTACTTTGCTTCAAGATCCAGAATTTATTACCTTCATAAAACAGCAAATTGACTTGTTTTTTTCAACAAACTATACCAAAGAGATTGACAGAGGAATACTTTGGGACTCTTTTAAGGCTTTTATCTGTGGACAAATTATCTCATATTCCGTTGGTAAAAGAAAACAAAGATATTTAGATATAGCTTTATTGGTGGATGAAATTAAAGAAATTGATAAGATTTACTCCGTGACTCCTACCAAAGAACTTTATAAGAAGAGAGTTGAGCTTCAAATGGAACATAGCTTATTATTATCTTCTTCAATTGAGAATCAATTAATTAAGACCAGGGCTCAATTTTATATTCATAGTGATCGAACTGGTAAATTGTTAGCTAACCAATTAAAAGCTATTTCGACTAAGCAACAAATTATTAAAATTCGTAAACAAGACAGTAATCTGACTACTGATCATAAAGAAATTTATAATACTTTCCAAGATTTTTATAAATCTTTATATCAATCAGAATTTGATGGCGATCTGTCCATGATGGATAATTTTTTTAACAATTTGAATATTCCCAAACTGGCAGATGAAGATCGAAGTTTGTTCGATGCTCCTATTTCTATGGCCGAAGTAGGGGAGGCTATCTCATCAATGAATTCAGGGAAAGCTCCTGGTCCTGATGGTTATATTATAGAATTTTTTAAAACTTTTTCTTCTTTGCTTTCCCCTTGGTGATGTGAAATCTTTAATGATGCATTTACTAAGAAGAGATTACCCCAGTCTTTTTATGAAGCTACTATCTCTCTAATTCTTAAAAAAGATAAGGATCCTACTTTATGTGCATCTTATCACCCTATATCGCTACTAAATGTAGACTCTAAGATTCTTACAAAAATTTTAGTTATTAGGTTAGAAAAGATACTATCACAGATTATTTCAGAAGATCATACTGGTTTTATTAGGAACCGGTATTCCTTTTTTAATGTTAGAAAATTGATTAATATAATTTATACTTCTTCACCCACAACCTCAGAATGTGTTATTTCATTAGATGCTGAAAAAGCTTTTGATAGAGTTGAATGGACATACTTATTTAATGCCTTGCAAATTTTTAATTTTAGTTCTAATTTTATATCATGGATTAAATTAATATATTATAAACCTGTTGCTTCTGTTCTTACGAATAATTACAGATCCTCTTTTTATCAATTATCTCGTGGTACGAGACAAGGTTGTCCTCTAAGTCCTTTATTATTTAATATCGCATTAGAACCTCTAGCCATTGCTATTCGTGAATCTCCTAATATTTTTGGTATTACCCGTAATGAGAAATTATACAAGTTATCCCTTTATGCTGCTGACTTGTTGTTATATATTTCTGATCCTGATAGGTCTATTCCCGCTATTCTATCCTTGTTGGTTCAATTTGGTAGTTTTTCTAGTTATAAACTAAACTTGGATAAGAGTGAATTATTCCCTTTAAATGTGCAAAGTTTATTGAATGACAGGACACCATTTAAAGTTGTTACTGATAACTTTATTTATTTAGGTATAAAAATTACCAAGAAATATAAAGATTTATTCAGATTGAATTTTTTACCTATGCTTCATCAAATTCAACAACTTACTACTAGATGGTCTCCCTTATCCTTATCATTAGTTGGTCGGATTAATGCTATTAAAATGATGATTTACCGAAATTTTTATATTTATTTCAAGCCTTACTAATTTTTATTCCTATATCTTTTTTTGATAACATTGATTCAAAAATTTCCTCATTTGTGTGGCAAAATAAAAACCCCAGGTTAAGTAAAAGACAGTTACAGAAATCAAAAAAAGATGGTGGTTTAGCTTTACCTAATCTTAGGTTTTACTATTGGGCGAATAATATTTGAAATTTAATATATTGGAAACTAGATTTGGATTCACCATTGTGCCCACAGTGGGTAAATTTAGAATGTAATGATGCACAAGGATATTCTTTATTCTCCGTTCTTGGTTCTTTTCTCCCTGCTGATTTAGTTAAACTCAATAAACAGAGATCCAACCCTATTGTCAAACATACATTACGAATTTGGTTTCAATTTCGTAAGTTTTTTACTCTGAAAAACTTTGTTCTTGATAGCCCTTTTTTTTAAACCTTCTTTAACAGATCAAGCTTTTAACACATGGAAAAGGAAAGGTATAATATGTTTTCGTGATCTTTTTTCTGAAGGTAGTTTGATGCCTTTTGACCAACTTTCCAACAAATTTAAGTTACCTAAATCTAATTTTTTTAGATATTTACAAATAAGAAATTTTTAATATAAAGTTTTACCATCCTTTCCCAATTCAACTTTGATAGATTTTTCAGATATGATTTTTACTTTGAATCCCTGTCAGAAGGGATTAGTGGCTCTTATTTATAATATGATTATGAAGATACAACCAGAGGTATCAGATGGAATTAAACAAGAGTGGGAAAAAGAACTTCAATATAATATATCAACAGAAAAATGGGAAAAAAATTTACAAATGGTTAATTCTTCTTCTATATGTGCTAAACATGCTTTAATACAATTTAAGGTCGTACATAGAGCTCATATGTCTAAAGATAAGCTTGCTCGATTTTATTCTCATATTAACCCTCAATGTGACAGATGTCATTCAGATGTGGCCTCATTGACCCACAAGTTTTGGTTATGTCCTACTTTACATAACTATTGGAAGGACATATTTGCTACCATTTCCTCAATTTGGAATATTGATTTACAACCTCATTTTATCACTGCAATTTTTGGTATACCAAATGAGGATGGTAGTCGACTTTCCCCTTCAATTAGATGAATGATCTCCTTTGCAACATTAATGGCCAGAAGGTCTATATTACAAAATTGGAAAGAAGTAAATCCTCCTATCACGTTTCAGTGGTTCTCTCAAACTATCTCTTGTCTGAGCTTAGAAAAAATTAGAAGTACTATTTTCGATTCATCAATTAAATTTGAAGAAACTTGGGGACTGTTCATTCGACACTTTCATATGAATTAATTCGGCCTCTTCCAGACCTTTTCTCTTTTTATTCTTGTTCTGGTATGGAGTTCCGGAATTTTTGACACTATCATATACATATAAACTATTATTATTGCCCATGTTAGTTTAGGTTTTTTTTTAATATACATTTTTTCTTGCATTTTTATATATTTTTTTCTTTTGATGACTATTCTTATTCTTTTTCATGTATAATCAATATAGGTTTAATTGATTATTGTACGATTTTTTTGCTGATATTTTAATAAGATATTGTTATCTTATTACTAACTTCAAGTCTAATGTATTCATAACCTATTTAATATAATATTATGTTATGTTTTTTAATATATGAAATTTAATAAAAAGATTGAAAAAGAAAAGAAAGAAAGAAAGGCCACCAATAGAAAAGGGACATTCAGGTTTATTTTGTTGCTCTTCTGCAGGACTTACTGGTCACAGAGTGTCAGGGTGAGTGGCTGTGGTCCAACATTAGCCTGTGCTTTTGTGTTACAGCCTTTGATCGTTCAATAGTTTAATTTAATATACAGTATAGAACCTGAAATTCTTAGTCTTCACAGACATCCATGGAACATAAATTGTTAGAACCCCAAAGGCACCCCCCCCGTGCACACGCAGCAGCAAAAGCATCAACTCCCCCTCAGATACTTCAGCAAAGAGCATCCAGGCCTGCCCCCACCCACCACCCACCATGCAAGCAATAGTAAAACACGCAGAGACCATGATCTAGAGTCAATCAAAAACTACTGCCCGTCCCAGCACTTCAACAACACAGGCACATTTTCCTCTCACCCACAAGGGAGGGAAAGATATTACTCCTGCAACAGTGGGAGGGGAGAGCAACAGCTCACCATTTCGATATTACAATCTGTCGCGTCGCTTGTCCGAGTTCCCCGACCTGAGGACCAACCACTTCTCACTCACCACACCTCCGCCGTTGCACATTCGCTGTGCCCTTCTGGCCATTTCAGACCCTTTGCCTCAAATCTGGGCCAGGATATGATGGGCTGCCTCTTTCTGTGGCAAACCTTTGACTTCATGACATCCTTGCCCACCTTGCACCAGAGGCTCAGTTTTGGGTTGAGTACCTGAAGTAACTCGGCTGTCTCCACTCCCAGACCTGTGATGTCTGCTATCCGTTGGTTAACCCGGTGCACGACAGGATCTACGTCATCGTCCAACCAGGCACTGGATGGGAAGTGACAGACAAAACAATACTGAACAAGGCACACAGACAACCTGTAGCTGTTTCAATTTTGGAATCTGTGTCTGGTCAAAAGGGGAATGAATACACTCTATCCTACGGTTATAGAATGGACCATGCTGTTAAAGCAACAGTGCATAACCACCAGCTAGCAAATGGTGACACAATACACTGTAGATGGTGGAATCTGGATCAATGCACAAAATGCTGGAGGAGCTCAGAGGGTCAGGCAGCATCCATGGAGGGAAACAAGACATTCAAATCCAGATGAAGGGTCTCAATCCAAAACATCAACTATCCATCTCTCTCCGTAGACGCTGTCTAGCCAACAGAGTTCCTCCAGCATTTTACATTAAGTAACTGGCTTCTAGAATCCAGACCAATGTTGGACCAAACAAATTGAAGGTAACCTTACATCACTCCCATCCTCAATGTTAGGCTTGACTTTACACCATGGATTCAGACTCAGAAAATGGTGCAGGAGTTTCCTGACTGAATAATTGGTTTTTATTGGAAGAGGAATACAAAAGGACACAAATGAGAAGTTGCAAAGTGACTTGAAAACATGACCCCATAGACCAGAGTGAGAGGTGGTAAGGTGGACAATATGACCAAGTGACAGTAGCATTCTAACCAGTGAAATAAACTCTACATTTTTAATCTTAATTTATTTGGTCCAACATTGCACTCCTCTAGTTTCACTGTCAGAAAGCCGAGCAAAACAGAATGGCACTGCATGTTAGCAAGGAGAAAGCATGTCAAAGAAGTTCCTGGGAACTGAGAGCTCTGTTTTTGTAGCAAGCATAAGATGATCAATAAATAAAAGTGCCAAATATATAGTTTCTATTAGTATCCAACAGCATCACAGCTACTCAACAACCACACCGAGATCTCATGATTGACAGGAGAAAAAGTAATGAAAAATATATTAGAAAATTACCAATTTTATTTCCATTGATTTCATAATATAAAACAAGATGGCAATTTTCAAATCACAAACAAGAAAAAGTCTGCAGGTGCTAGAAATCCGAGCAACACACACAAAATGCTGGAGCTCAGCAGGCCAAGCAGCATCTATGGAAAAAAGTACAGTCAATGCTTCGGGCTGAGACCCTTTGGTGATGGGCGGGCAAGAAGGTGAGAGGGAAAAGGGGATAGGAAATGGAGGGCATTACCAAAAGTTTGAGAAATCGATGTTCATGTCATCAGGTTGGAGGCTACCCTAACGGAATATAAGCTGTTGTTCCTCCAACCTGAGTGTGGCCTTATCCCAATAGTGGAGGAGGCCATGGATGGGCATATCAGAATGGGACTGGGAAATGGAATTACCCTGGGTGGGCACCGGGAGGTCACGTTTGTTCTCCGGACAGAGTGTACCCATTTGTTCTGGGGCTCTGGTGCTCCCCCTCTTTTTCTTTCACCAATCAACTTCCTAGTTCTTTGCTTCATCCCTGCCAGTCCAAGTTTCACCCATCATCTGGTGTTTCTCTTCCCCAACCCCACCTTTCTAATCTACTCCTCCGCTTTTCTCCCCAGTCCTGCTGAAGGGCTGCAGCCCTAAATGCCGACTGTACTCTATGCCTAGATGCTGATTGGCCTGCTGAGTTCCTCCAGCATTTTGTGTGTGATGCCAATTTTCAACATCACTTATTTTAAAAAAAGCCAAGGCAATGATCTCTTAGAAGGGCTACATGAACGTGATATGACAGAAACCAGCATTTATTTCGGAGAAGTGGACGTGCAGAGAGACTACATGATTCCACTGTTACATTGAAGCAAACAAATGCCAGACACTGGCTGAAGTCCTTAGAAAATAGGGTTTCTCAGATTTTCAGTGAGCGCAGTTCCGATACCACCTTTCAGGGGTAGGTCATTATATTAGTGGCTGAACAGAGGATGGTATACGGAGACCAACATAATCAGGCGAGACCGAGCTGCATGAATATACGGTGGGGCTGCTTCGGCAGCTGTTCAAATGGACAACCCACCCCACCATCTCCAGACACTCATTTGCCACGCTCTGCGTACTTTTGGGGGCAGTAGTCCAGAAAGGAGGATCAGTTCCGGGCTGCATTCAGAGGGCTGCAGGGATCAGAACACAGAGCAAGTACAGCATAAAAACAGTCCCTTTGGCCCACTGCATTGAGCATAATGTCAGTCTACTAATCCCACCTGCCTGCACACTCACATGTCCATCTGAATGTCTCTTCAACACTGCTCTGGTAAGTGCTGCTCCTACTTCTCCTCGCACACCAAAAGTTCAAAACTTTTCCCAGAAATCTTGTTTACTCATTCCCTCTACTCAACTTAAACCTATGCTCTTGGCAATTTGTCATTTTTCTGTATGGCACCATTCTCAATTCCAAAAAGATGTCCCCCGCCCAGTTCTTCTAAGTCTATTGAATACAGACCCACAACCATCAAACACTCTTCATATGTTAACCCTTTCAATTGTGGAGTAATTCTTGTAATCAGCCTTTGGACCCTCTCTGATGCCAGCACATCCTTTCTTACATACGGGAGCCAAAACTGCTCAGAATGCCCCAGACGAGGCCTAACAAATGCCTTATGAATTCTCAGAATTAAAAACAAAGTTTCATACAACTTCAACTTGTAGAAATTCCATTCCATTCCCGGCAATGTCCCGTTGAACTTCTGGACTCTCTCCAACACCTCCCACATTCTTCTTGTAATGCAGTAACCCGAAGGGCACACGATGTTCAAACTTTCATGTGGCTACATTAGTTCATTCATTATGTGCTGTGTCGTCTGACATGGATGATCATGGCTTTCCATTACTATGGTTGTTTTTGGCAAACTTATCTGCAGAAGTCACTTGCCATTAATTTATTCTGGGCAGCATCTTTACAAGACAGACCAGCATTTGCTAGGGCTTCCTTTACAATGTCAAGCTGCTGCAATATAAGTTAGAAGCAAGGAAATATTTTTTCCTTGAAATAGCCACTATTGTGTTGTAGGAAATATGGCAGCTAATTTACACAAAGAATACTCTCACTAAAATCACTGTGAACTAAACAGAACAACACAATTTTAGTTGAATTTCATTGAGATTTTTTTCCCAAAACAGGCTTATATATATCAACTTTTGAATGCAGGGAGGACTTTATTCTGAAAGACAGCACCCAAAATAATGCAGTGCTCCTTCAACATTGTATTGTTAAACCAGTCTAAGTTTTTATTAAGTTTCAGGAATAGGTTTTGAACCCAGAATTCCTTAACTTGGTTAAAAGAATATAACTGAGCCACATTCTATCAAAGAGAGACAAAGAAATGAATCTACAGAGAGCGAATCAACGGCTGAGTAGTCAGACGCTGAATGTACTGTCAGTCAGTACCTTCCCAGATGTTTCATGATGTCCAAATTCAGCTTGCTGAGTAAATTCAGAAATGTATGCTGAGAATCATAAACCACAAGAGATGTTGAAGGGTCTCGGCCTGAAAATATCGATTCTTTATTCCTCTCCATAGATGCTGCCTGACCTGCTGAGTTCCTCCAGCATTCTGGGTGTGTTGGTCTGGAACTTCAGCATCTGCTGCAGAATCTCTTGTGTTTATCAATATCCTGCGAATCATCATTTATCCACTAGGTCAATACTTTATATTTTACTTTATTGTCACCAAACAATTGATACTAGAGCACAAAGTCATCACCGTGATATTTGATTCTGCACTTCGTGCTCTCTAAAGTACAAAACCAAGTAAATATAATAAAAAAATAAATTATAAATCATAATTAGAAAATAGAAAAGGGTATGTAAGGTAGTGCAAGTCATGTCCGGATATTTGGAAGGTACAGCCCAGATCCAGGTCAGGATCTGTTCAGCAGTCTTTTCACAGTTGGAAAGAAGCTGTTCCCAAATCTGGCCGTACAAATCTTTATGCTCCTGAACCTTCTCCTGGAGGGAAGAGGGACAAAAAGTGTGTTGGCTGGGTGGGTCGTGTCCTTGATTATCCTGGCAGCACTGCTCCAACAACGTGCGGTGTAAAGTCAGATTCAGATTCAGAGTCAGGTTCAGTTTATTGTCATTTATAAACCAAAAATACAATGCAGTTAAAAATGAGTCAACGTTCCCAGAATGATATCATGAAAAAGCACAAAACAGATGACACAAGAAAAACCACATAACGTTTGGTAATCCCCAATCCGACCTGTTCCACCTGCGCAACACCGATGTAGATAGGTTCATGCGGTCCGCTACACCTTCTGAAGTCAACAACCAATTTCTTCGTCTTGCTGACGTTGAGGGATAGATTATTGTCTTTGCACCATGTCACCAGGTTCTTAATTTCCCCTCTGTACTCAGACTCATCATTACCCAAGATGCAGCCTACAATTGTGGTGTTATCAGCAAACTTATATATTGAGTTCGATGGAAACTTGGCTACACAATCATGGGTGTACAGTGAGTACAGCAGGGGGCTGAGTACACAGCCTTGTGGGGCACCGGTGCTCAGAGTGATTGTAGAGGAGAGCTTGTCCCCTATCTTTACAGCCTGGGTCATGTCTGTGAGGAAGTTGAAGATCTAGCTGCAGATCTGAGTGCTAAGACCCAGGTTCCAGAGCTTAGGAATCAGTTTATTTGGAATGATGGTATTAAAGGCAGAGCTGTAGTCAATGAAAAGGAGCCTTACATATGCGTCTTTATTCTCCAGTTGTTCTAAGGAGGAATGTAGTGCCAGAGAGATGGCATCTGCCGTTGACCTGTTGCTCCGGTAGGTGAATTGCAAAGTGTTGAGGTTGACCAGTAGGTTATGGTTGATGTGTGCCATAACCAATCGCTTGAAGCACTTCACAGCAATTGATGTCAGAGCCACAGGAATGCCACCTTGCTTTTCTTCAGCACCGTGATTATCGTTGCCTTCGTAAAACACGAGGGGATCTTAGACTGAAGCAGGGAGCAGTTGAAGATGTCAGCAAACACTCCAGCTAGCTTGCTTGCACAGGCCTGGAGAACCTGTCCCGGGATGCCATCTGGGCCCGTCACCTTCCTTAGATTTATCTTCAGGAAGGCTCTTCTAATGTCTTCCTCAGTGACGATGAATCTCGATGCCACCAGGTCCGGTTCATCCAGAGGGAGTGGGACGCTCCACTTCTGTTCGAATCTTGCGTGGAATACGTTAAGCTTGCCAGGAAGAGAAGTGCTACAGTTATTGATATTCCCAGCCTTTTCTTTGCACCCAGTGATCTCACTTAGACCCTGCCATAGTCTACTCGCATCCCCTTGGTTAGCCTGGGCTTCCAACTTGGCTCGATATTGCTTCTCGGCACCCTTAATGGCTTTCCGGAGTTCACGTCTGGATTCCGTGCAGCGACTGGTATTCCCAGACCTAAAAGCCGCAGCTCTAGCCTTCAAAAGGGATTAGACCTCATAATACATCCAAGGTTTCTGGTTAGGGAATACCTGGATCGTCTTGCGAACGAACGACACCTGCTAAACTGAGCTAACCTGAACATGCCTGGACTGTTTCAATGGCTTTGTGGTTGGGTGTTTTATATTCTGTGTTTTTTTTAAAATCATTTTTTGCCTTTTGCATGATTCATTCTTTTTTTGTGCTGGGGTCTTTGATGTTTTCTCTGAACAGGTCCCATAGTTCATCTTTGTTTTTGGCTGCCTGTGGGGAGACGTGCAACATTCAGTTAACAAATGTGTTTAACATTTATACTGCATACAACTTTGATGATAAATGTTTTTCCAGCTTTGATGGGAGGAAGGGTGAGGCTGATCATACACAGTGCCTGCCGTGTGTTCACAGAGTGAGGGGTGCCGCCCGCCCGCCCGTGTAACACTGCGTAAAGTAAACTGCACAGCGTTAATCACACGGCAAACACAACAGCACCTCTGTTTCTTTAGAGGTCTGCAGACTTCTGTAGGTCTGTGCTGGAGTGTGTACTGACCGGTTGCATCGTGGCCTAGTATGGAAACACCAAGTCCCTGAACAGAAAAGCAGAGGAGAAGAGCCAGGCTGGTTCCAGCCGAATGGAAGATGACAGTAACTCAAACACATCACAACAGCGATGCGCATTTCCAGATAAAGTCCGTGACAGCTGAGGCATACTCAGAGGTTAGCTGCCAAGTCCTTGAATACTAACCAGTCCACCGATTCAAAGCAGTCATGGAGAACCTCATCCGTTTCCTCTGTCCAACGCGACGCCACTTTTGACACCGTGACCTCCTGCTTCAGTTTCTGTTTGTAAGCCGGGAGGAGGAGTACGGCCTGATGGTCCAATTTTCCGAAGTGAGGTCATTGGACGGAACGGTAGGCATCCTTGCCTGATGTGCGGCAGTGGTCAAGTATATATGGGCCTCTAGTGGAACAGGAGACATGTTGGTATAACATTGGCAGTGCTTTTCTGAGGTTGGCCTGGTTAAAGTCCCCGGGTGTAATGAGCAAAGCCTCCGGATACCTGGTCTCAAGTTCACTGATGTTGGCGTACAGTGTATTCACAGCACACTCCACGTCCGCCTGGGGGGGGCGAATGTAGACCGCCGTCAGTATGACCGAGGTGAATTCTCGTGGCAGATAATAGGGACGACACTTCACCGACAGATGTTCCAGGTCCGGACTGCACCACACAGTGTTGATCAGAAGGTAGACACCACCTCCCTTCGTCTTGCCCAAAGACGCCGTGCTGTCCATCCAACGGATCGAAAATCCCTCTGGTCAGATGGCACAGTCGGGGGTGGCAGGGGAGAGCCAGGTCACTATGAAACAGAATACACAGCAGTTCTGTATCTCCCTGCAGTAGGTGAGTCTCCCTTTAAGATCATCCACCTTGTTCTCTATGGCTTGCACATTAGCTAGTAGGATGGTGGGCAGAGGGATCCTAAAGCCCCTCGGCCTCAATCTGACCAGCAGCCCAGTTCTTTTCCCACACTTCCTCGGTAAATAGTGCATCTTTCCAGGTTTCCATCGATGCAGTGTGTTGTTGGCAGCTCTTTGAGGTTGGGTGGACGCGTCCCGCAGGGATCGATCAGTGGGTCGCATCATCGGACACTCCAGGTCAGGCCAAGTGACAGGGGAGGTTCCGCTGCCACATCCAACTGCTGGGGGCCCGGGCTGTTAATCGGGTCGGACCCTGAAGCTGATACTTAATCCCGGAGGGCCGGGCTGCCGGCTGAAACAAGTCCATTAACAGAGTTACGGTTATGGAGGCCTCCACTCCAGCCGAGCCCTGGGCTTAATTTACGAAGTCGGCGGCGGAGGCCTCACTTCCAGGCAGCTGTGGATGGCCACTATCGGGGCTCTACGGTGGTTGCTCCGGGGAAGCGTCTGGGGTACCTTGAGGTCTCCGACGTCACTTCTGTGTGGTTGTCTGCTTCGGAGAGGTGCTGGTTGGAATGGGCTGCGCCTCCAGGTGCTCCGACACGGTAGCAGGCCGCAAGTCTCTGGGAACGTGGTGGACCTCAGACCAGGCCTCGATGATCGGGCCCAGGTGCAGTCCGGAGTTGAAGCAATTCTGGCACATTGGTGATCTCCAGCTGGGTCAGTAGCTTCGCCAGGGTGTTGTTGATCTTGCTAGATGTAGCAAATTGGAGATTTAGAAGGGTCTCTCGGGTATAGGATAGTGTTGAGGGCAGTTTGCTCGGGAGAGCACGCGCAGAGTCGCCAGTTACTGGTGCCATCTTAATAATGGATGGAGGTTATGGGCAGGTCAGAGGCTTAATATTCTGTCACCTGATACTACAAGACCTTTTTATAATCAACAAAGCACAAGTTACCTGTGTGATGGTACAGATGACTTCTCAGTAACCTGGATGAGTTCAGGCCCAATAACATCTGAGCATCTTAACAGGATCCAGAACAAAGTAACCCACTTAATCAGCGCCCCATCCACTACCCTAAACATTCATTCCCTCCATCGTTTCAGAGTGTACAGCAGGACATATTCCAATAATATCACCGAATCACAGTGGCCTATATGATTAAGGTCAAGGACAGCAGATGCAGGTGATTGCCAACATCAGCAAGTTCTCCTCATTTCGCACAGCTCACTGAACTTGAAAATTCACAGTTGCTGGGTCTCAGAACTCCTGACCAAACAGTATCTTGGAAGCATACTGACCAGAAGAAACAGAACAAGTCAAACTGGCTCATTGTGAACTTGTCAGGCACGTTTAGGGATGCCAATAAACGACTGCCACATCAGCAAGAAATGGAGAGCCAAAGGAGGCCCAGAGTAGCTTGAGTACAAGCTCATCTGAGCTGATATACAAGACATTCCACAAACAGCAAGTCCCCAGCATCATACCTTGCGCCTGTTAATTTAAGCCAAGCAGCCAGGATATGAATGTCTGTGCACAGTACCACTCAGTGGCAGGAAGACATTGTGCTACTTTTACTGTACAAGAGAAAATCCTTGCAACTGAACAGCTATAGGTTGCCATCTGCTGTTGATCTTGACAACTGACAGCTCATGGCTGCCCGTCTTCCTCAGCGTAAACCAAACCCCAGTCTGGTGCATTATGTATCATGGTACAAAATCTATTTAAATTTTGTAACTAACTGAATGCTAAAGCATGGAAGTTAATTATAACATTTACCACACTAGAGAAAAGTACCTTAGAGTCAGCGGTTGTGATCATGTACAAATACTTCTGAAACATTTATCTAACTGAAGGGTTCCCAACCTTTTTTATGCCAAGAATCAATACCATTAAGAAAGAGGTTCATGGACCCCAGACTGGGAACCCCTGATCTGAAGTTTATTGATAGAAATGATCCCCTCCTATCAGATTCCTTCTTCTTCAGCCCTTTACTATTTTCACGTACTCCTTTCAATTTCTTACTTCATCCCATCCACTTGGTTTCCTCCCCCTTTCTTTCCAGACCTGATGAGGGATCTTGGACTGAAACATCAACTGCATGGATGCTGCCTGACCTCTGGTGTTACTCTGGTTTTCTAGCATCTGCAGAAACTCTTGTGCATCCATGCGGTTTTCCTATAACCACACAGAATCTCCCCTTCAAAGCGGCTATTTATAACATTCCAGCTGGGCAAAGTGTAGGTGGCTAGTCAACTCCACTGTGAATCAGACTGGGTGAGTGAGCTGTTGTAAGTGAACAAGATTTGAGATTTGTCTTTGTTTTTTTGTTGCAGTTTTCTGGTAGACTTCACCTGCTTTTATTGGGAGAAGTTGCTGTAGATTTTGATCATTCTACTCTTTTGAACTGAGTAAGATAAATTTTGTTCTGTATAGAGTGTTTGCTGTACTCCCAGCTATCATGGCAGTGCTGGCAGTTAATCAAGTCATCAAAGTGCCCCAGTTTCCTCCCACAGTCCGAAGATATACCAGTTGGTATGTTAATTGCTCATTATAATTGTCCCATGATTAGGCTACATTTAAATCAGATTTCTTGCAGATGGCATGGCTTGAAATGCTTGCAAGGCCTATTCAGTGCTGTTTCTCAATCAATCAATAAATCATAGAAAGAAACAGCACTGAGCCTACAACTATTAATTATCTATATACCTTTTTCTGTGGAATGTCTTGTGTTTATGATTTTCTGCACCATTGCAAAGTCTCTTTGAGATTTGCCTAACCTGAAGTAGTTTAAATCTTCTCTTCAATGGGTGTTCGGCGAGGCCACCTCTCACTTTTCCCCCTTTGCAATCTCTGCTGTTCTCAAACTCTTCAACTACATGCTCACCCAGACTCACTGGTACAATGACATGTCCTTCCAGGAAGGAGCCTTGCCTGATCTGCTGAGTTCCTCCAGCAGTCTAGTGTGTTTCTCCATAGAGACTAATCCCCTTTCATCCTCCTCATGTTCCCAAACACTCTTACCAGATTCTACCACACAAGGGACAACTTGCAGTGGCTGATTAACCTACCAACTGGCACGCCTTTATGATGTAGGAAAAGATACCCAAGCACAAAGAGGAAACCCAAGCAGTCACAGAGAGAATGTGTAAAGTCCCCATAGACAGTATTTAAAACCAGGATTTAACACAGATCTCTGATATAGTAGTTCCACCAGCAGCATTACTCTAACACTCTAAATACTCTGAAGTACTTCTCTAATTCATTCTTGAAACAATTACTGAATATGCTTCCATCCCACATTCAGACTGCATTCCCTTCCCCTCCCCTCCTCTATTCCCCACTCTGGCCTCTTATCTGTTCCCATCAGCCTATCATCTCTTACTGGGGCACCTCTTCCTTCCATTTCTCCTATGGTCTACACTCTTCTCCTATCAGATGTCTTTCTCTACAGCCTTTTATCTTTCTCACCCACCTGGCTTCACCCATCACCTTCTCGCTATCATCCTTCCCCTCCCCCCATCTTTTTATTCTGATGTCTACCTCATCCTTTCCAGCGCTTTCGGCCCAAAATGTCCACTTTATTCATTTCCATAGATGCACCCTGACCTGCTGAGTTCATCCAGCATTTTGCATTTGTTACTTTGGATTCCCAGCCTCTACAGACTTCCTGGTGTCCAGGAAAACCTATTTGTCTTACAAAAACCAAATAAAAACATCTTCCATTTAGCTTTTACATTTAATTATTGCACTTGAGTTAGTAATGTATGGCTTAAAATAATTAAATCTGGTTAACTTGTAGGCAGTACGCTTGCAGAGCAGTTAACAGTGCCAGTGACCACTGATCAGGGTTCGATTCTTA
Source organism: Hypanus sabinus (assembly GCF_030144855.1). Classification (NCBI taxonomy): domain Eukaryota; kingdom Metazoa; phylum Chordata; class Chondrichthyes; order Myliobatiformes; family Dasyatidae; genus Hypanus; species Hypanus sabinus. The sequence continues at coordinate 66,861,406 of NC_082720.1, read as the reverse complement.
CCTCTGTTTGTAAGGAGTTTGTATGCTCTGCCCCGTGACCACTTTAGTTTCCTCTGGGTGCTCTGGTTTCAATCCATATTCTAAAGATGTATGGTCAGGGTTAGGGAGTTGTGGGCATACTTGGTTGGCGCCAGAAGAAACCAAGCCACAAACAATGGCTCAAATGCGGCATTTCACTGTATATTTTGATGTACATAACAAATAAAGCTAATCTTTTAAAAATATTTCAATCTGGCATCTTAATGCTTATATATTTCAATTAATTTGCTACCTATTGTGCCTATTTACTCCCAGATTGTGACATGCCTCAACTTCTACTCAGTCCTCCCTTTCATAACCTGGATGTGGCATTTATATATTGCCACTGAACTCATTCCCTGTTCTTAGGCAACACACACAAAATGCTGGAGGAACTCAGCAGGTCAGGCAGTATCTGTGGAAAAGAGTCAAAGTTCTGGGCAGGGACCCTTCATCAGGACTGAAGGAAGTGGAGAGGTCAAAATAAGACGACAGGGGGAGGGGAGGAAGAAGTACAAGGTAATAATTCATAGTTTGTTCAACCTTGTTTTTTTGAGTTGGACAACAACAACTCAACCTGGATTTTGATGATTTCTCTTTATAGCACCAAAACTTTTCTCTTAGAATCACCCAGTGGTAATTCTATTATGCTCCATGGGGACCAATGAATTGCTAATTTCAATTCATTTTGAAGAAGTGTTCATTAAATGAATTATTGATAGATTACGGTTACTATTCTGTCCACTTATTGAGTATGCCCACAAGAAAATAAAGCTCAGGGCTACATAGAAACATAGAAAACTTACAGCACAATATAGGCCCTTTAGCCCACAAAGTTGTGATGAACATGTCCCTACCTTAGAAATTACTAGGCTTACCCATAGCCCTCTATTTTTCAAAGCTCCATGTACCTATCCAAAAGTCTCTTAAAAGACTCTATCATATCTGCCTCCACCATATATGGTAACACATATGTACGAGGGATGATTGATAAGTTCATGGCCTCAGGTAGAAGGAGTTAATTTCAGAAAACGTAGCACATTTTTGAACACACTTAGTTCAGCAGTCGTGGAGCAAATGGATCACTTGTAGAAATGGTCCACAGCAGGGGTGATTCATCAGTTTGTGGCCTAAGGTAGGAGATGAGTTATACAGTCCTCGTTACATGCATGTGCAGTTCAGCTCTGAGAGATAATGCAAAATGTTTGAAGTTAATAACTCACCTCCTTTTTCCTTAGGCCACAAACTTATCAATCACCCCATGCTGTGGAACACTTTCTGGAGGTCCAAGACGCCGACTTCTACAAAGAAGGAATCTGTATGCTCCACAACTGCCGGACTAAATGTTTAAATGTAGGAAAAATAAATGTGCTAGATTTTCTAAAATTGACTCCTTGTACCTTAGGCCACGAACTTATCAATCACTCCTCATACTTTGATAATAAGGTTTACTTTGAACTTTGAGTGCAGTTACTTGAGAAAGAGGAAGGTGAAAATAAGTTTAAGATAAAACATGAGGAAATCTGCAGATGCTGGAAATTCAAACAACAACACACACAAAATGCTGTGACGAAGGGCGAAGGGTCAGGACGAAGGGTCTCGGCCCAAAACGTTGACAGTTCTTCTCCTTATAGATGCTGCCTGGCCTGCTGTGTTCCACCAGCATTTTATGTGTGTTGTTGAGAAAGATAAAACTTGATGGTAAAGTGTTGAAGACTCGGTTTCTGTTTTAGACTTCAAAAGATGCATTGAGGTACAACAGGTTTTACAAGGCATGTCCTGAATATATTTGCGTGTGTGCATTGGGCCGGTGTGTAGAAGAAAATAAAGAAGATCTGGTTGCTACTGAAACAATGCGAGGTTGAAATAGGTAAGTAGACACAAGAGATACAGATGCTGGAATCAGGAGGGAAAAAATATCTGCTGCAGAAACTCAGTGGGTCAATCCAGAGTTCTTCCGGCAGTTCATTTGCTGAAACAGAAAAAGCATTTGCAAGAAGCTTCAATGCTAGCAGTAAGCCTTCCACCTTGACACCTTCACATGCAGTTACTAAAATATTGCATGCCATTTTCTTTTTAATCCCACTGCAGAGATAGCTTTAAGAGTAAAATGTGCTTTGACTTCCAGAGACTCCTGGCTTCTTGTTCAAAGCTTACCTTTTTGAAACTCTGTAATGGGCTACAGTTAGAACACCTGTTTTAGGGTCACGCACTGTTGCTCGGGCCAGCTGTGTTAAAAAAAGTAAAATGCAATAAATCACAGGACACGCACAAAGACAACAAGCAAAGCCTCCATGGTAAGTTTTTGATTGGCCTTCTGATTTCACAGCAAGTAGTTAAAAGAGGCTATGGAGCCAATCAAAAAAAAATGGCTGCTTTGGTTGTCATGGCAATCACTCTTACCTCTTACTGATTCTATAGTTCGCTGTCTCTAGGATCCCTGTGACAGAGTTCCTAACTGTGGCTCTGGCCAACTGTGAGATTGAAAGATCAGAAGGTAAGTTGGCTCTCTGCACACAAACAATAGATTTGTAATTAAATACATATGGACCAATAAAAGGCAAAGCTCCAACCTCCTGACCAGGTTTCGATATTGACTACCAATTAAATGACCAAATGTGTTGTTTATCCCTATCCCATTTCCCAGTAGATGGCTATGGGTTCTGGCACTGCCTCAGCTTCAATTCTACAGTGAAACTAAGGAACAGGACACAACGGTCCAAGTCATCTTGACAACTTGGCTCATATAGTGTTGACAAAGACTAAACAAGAGGAGTGGCAGAGAACAAAGACTGAATATTCAACTGGAGTGGAATTATAATTCATCTTTAGTCACTGTTTGTTCCAGCATAGTGTTCCATTTTATTAATGCATCAATAACTCATCCATTAAAAGTGCAGAACGCTTACTTAACCCTGACAGGCTCACAAGTGTTAGTCTCTATAATGAGCCTCTTTATGGGCAGACCCTGATTAAATTCACCTTTTCTCAACAGATGAATAATCTATTGAATGCTTACCAGCATTTACTGATTTTGTTTTAGATTTCCAGCAGGTGTACAAGATGATGAGAGGCATTGATCATTTGAATAGCTGGAGGCTTTTATTCACAGGGTTGAAATGGCTAAAATGAGGGGGCATAGTTTTAAGGTGCTTGGAAATGGGTACGGGGGATGTCAGAGGTAAGTCTAAGAGAGGGGAGGATGTGTGGAATGCACTGCCAGCAAAAGTGGTAGAGGCAGATACAACAGGGTACTTTAAGAGACTCTTAGATAGGTACATGGAGCTTAGAAAAATACAAGGTGATGCAGTAGTGAAATTCTAGGCAGTTTCTAGAGTAGGTTACATGATCAGCACAACATAGTGGGCCGAAGGGCCTGTAATAAGCTGTAGATTTCTAAGTTTCCCTGTTTCATCTGAATGTTATTTTCACTTTTTAAAAAACTTTTCCTTTAGAAATCTGCCACTTATCTTCCATTCAACCAAAGCGCAACACAACTGACCTATTTACACTGTTGACTCCGAATACTAATGTAAACATGGGGTGGCACAATAGCACAGTGGCTAGCATAATACAATTAACAGCACCAGTGACCCGAGTTTAATTTCTGCCACTCACTAAGGAATTTGTACACTTTCTGTGACTGCATGCTTTTTCAGTTTCCTCCCACATTCCATATGAGTTGGCTGGCTAAATGGTCACGTGGGTGTAATTGGGCAGTGTGGGCTCATTGGGCCTTTTGCTGTGCGGTATCTTGAAACAAAGACAGAAAAAAAACAAACTACCAGTTTCAAAAAGGGACTTTGGCAGTCAGAGAAGCACTTTTATACAGTGTCCTAAGGCAAGGTAAATGGGATAGTGTGGAAAACTACTTTTAAGTAGCATCTCAGAAGTAGTTAACTGATAAGAAAGGCATTTCAAAGCTTATTATTGAAGCCACTGGTAATAAAGAATTTTTAAAAAATTCTAGATTTTAAGTCCTCACATTTATTTACTAGGGAACTGCTGGGGAACTAAAGCACTGAGATTAGAATGCATGGATCATAATTTTATAGTTACAAGAATCCTGATACAAACATCACCTCATTGCTCAACAAATAATTCAATGCATTTGCTGATCCAATTAAGTTATTCAGAACTCTGTTAAACAATGTGGTTTTTGAGGTGGCAAGTTTCAATGACCTTAGATAGTAAAGTCAAGGACCATGGGGAGAATGCAGAGAGTATAATGGAGCCTAGAATGATTTGATTTTATAAGTATTAATCAAACATGCAATAGTTAATATTGGAGGAATAGGTTACTTTCAGGAAAACAAATGTTGAATTGAAGAAATTTAATATTTTCTTGGCTATCTCTACTGGCATTGTCAATCTGGAGTCAATGAGCATGCAGTCCTTAAATGAACATTGTTTCGTAGATACAAGTTACAGAAATTTAAGTGACAAACTCAATTAAGGAATTGGCGGTGCATTTCTGTAGCACCCTTAACAAGGCAATTTGCAACTAATGTTGGCATTTGGTGCATAACAAGTTCACATAACGGCAGTCAATAACTGGACATAATACTTGATGTAATATTTCTTGGGGAACAGTATTAGGCTTGGATACTGTGGAAAACAATTTTTCTTCTCTGAGACAGTCCAGAACAGGATTTAATGACTCCTAACACAACAGCCAGTGTGTTGTTCCTCAGACCAATGCTGGAGGGTTAACCTTGATCAGGGGTTCCCGATCTGGGGTCTATGAACCCATCGGTTAACAGGAAGGCTTTATGGCATTAAAAAAAAAGGTTTGAACCCCAGCCTACACTCTTGTGCTGAATTCTCTGGAACTGGATCCCAAAACAAATATTTTCTGACACAGCACTCGAATGCCAGCAAATGTTGCTGCAATGTTGGGGCTGAGGCATAATTCAGGATTGATTCTACTGTCAAATATTCAAAAGAAATTTTTAAAAAATACTGCAGATGCTGGAAATCAAAAATAAAACCAGGAAATGCTGGAAGGATACAGAATGAGGGCCCAGTTTCCCCTATCATAGATACTCACTCTGCCTCTCCCTCCACCCTTCCTGCAGCTGAAGGAGATTCTTTTCACTCCAGTCCAGCTATGGTGAAGGATCTTCAAACTCAAATGTCACCTCTGCTTTCGATTCTGTTTCTCTTTCCACAGTTGTGGCCTGATCTGTTCAGTATTCCTAATAATTTTGGTTATTCAATCCCCACCTTCATTTACCATTTGCTCAAATATTGTTAATTGCAGTTAAATATCAAACTATTCAGCAATTTAAAAAACTGAGAATTTCATTTCATGGAAGCATAGGAGCTGATCCTCGATGATGAAATATTTCTCCTCATTATCACTAACTTAGGATTTTTTCCAAAGGGAACGTGAGCCAGCCCCAGCACTCCATTCCAAACTAAATTATAAAACAGTAGGTAGTGTGCCAATATTCTATGATGTGGCAATATTTAATTATCATCATCTTCAGTGGTGGAATAAGCACAACAAACCAGAAGCAGCTGCTCTGCAATCACGAGGATATTCTGGCCTTCATTCTCCTCCAACCAAACATGGACAACAAAACAAATTGCACTTTCAATTTAGCTGAAAATGATAATCTCAGTTTCTTGTCAGCAGGACCAGAGCTGCACAGTGATCTGAACAACAAATGTTCTGTTTCTGAAGGGAAGCCAGAGAATGTGCAGTTGAAATGACTACCAGCCATTTATTTGGAATAAAATTCTCTTTTCCAAACTAGAATTCTTACAGTAAATTAAATTTGTTTTTGTTTAATGATGAATGGCTGGAATTTATTAATTCTATAATTCTCTTCCAAGTGGATTAAGTGAGTTTTATAATATTTGAATGAGGTTCCTGTAATAATTTCCATATACGACAATGCAGAATTAATGAAAGCACTGTTCAGCCTTGGTGCCATTCCATTAAAGTGCAAGGTCAAAGTGCACCTCAACACCACAGTACAAGATGCACAATTGAAATAAAATGTGGAATATCAAATAAACACAGCTTGCTAGGGCGAAACATTGTGGCTTTTGGTAGAAGCACCAAGATGACCCATTTTATTAATGAAAATTGCCTTATGTCACAGTCCCCCAATATCAAGCAGTCAGTTGTGTAAAACTGTATTTCACAACAAGATGCCAGTTAGGTGCTTTATAAAGAAATTAAGCAGTATTCTTCACTCACCCGGGGCTTGGCTAAGTCTTTAATTCTTACGATTTCTGCATCGGACAACACCTCATAGTATCGAACAATGTGTGGACTGTCCCATTCATCTTCCTCTTTGATGGGGGCAATGAGCAACCGAGGATTATTGTTGCCATTGTGGTAACGACAGAACAGTCGCTTTTGTCTTCGAGCAGTCTGCAGGAAAGTAGTTTAATGAAAAAATTCCCTTTCAATTTAAGTGCAGTTTCAACATCCTTGCCCTCTTCAAAACAAGAATTTCTACATCATGTGGCTATCCCCCTCACCAGTTGTTGGTACTAGTATTTAAAATATCATTACAGAATGAATAATTGATCAGAGAATGATACAATGTGCTGTCGAAGCTGTCTATTCAGCCTTTCATCTCCAAGCAGACCTTTGAGAGCTGTTCAGATAATCCCTTCATACTGTTCCTTCCAATATTTATTTCCAATATTCATCCAATTTACTACTGAATACTCTTATTGAAGTTGATTCCTGCAGACTTTTCAGTTCATATTTCAGTACATATGAAATAATTCCTGACTCTACTATCCTCATCAATCTTTAGCCCTTTGCCACTTCCACTTACTACTGTTCAGCCTTGATGCTATTACATTAAAGTGTCAAATTATAAAATTATTATTTTTCTTGCAGTTTAACTTCCACAAAAAGTTCCAGTTAACTTTAACTGGCACTGAAAGCAGAGGTCATGAGCCGGTCATGATCTCGTGCAGTGGCACCATCATAGCCAGTCAGAATGCTCTCCATGATACATCTGTAGAAGTTTGAGTGTTTTAGGTGACAAACCAAATCTCCTTAAACTGCTGATGAAATACTGTATAGCTATATAGTATAGTATATGTACTTTATAGCTGCATTGATATGTTGCGACCAGGTTAGATCCTTAGAGATATTGACACCCACGAACTTGAAAATGCTCAACTCTCTCCACTTCTGATCCCTCTATGAGGATTGGTTCGTGTTCCCTTGTCTTACCCATCCTGAAGTCCACAATCAGCTCTGTCTTGGGTAACTTGACCAGTTCTTAGACTATTAAGGTAGCTCAGGCAACAAGATCTTACTGTGCACAGTAAGCAAATTCAAGCCATCTTATGAAACTCCAATATCTACCATATCTACTACTGTAACCTATCAGAAAATAAATGATATCCTTATTTGGGAAGCTATCCTAATTCTGCTTAATGTCTCATCATCATTATGTGCTGTGTCATATGACATAAGCAATCTTGGTCTCCATGCCCATGATTGTTCTTAACAATTTTTTCTACAGAAGAAGTTTGCCATTCCCTTCTTCTGGGCAGTAACTTTACAAGATGGGTGACACCAGCCAGTATCAATACTCTTCAGAGATTATCTGCCTGGCATCAGTTGCATAACCAGAGCTTGTGATATGCACTAGCTACTCATATGACCATCCACCACCTGCTCCATGTGCCCCTAATTGGGGCAGGGGAGAGGGGGCTAAGCAGGTGCTACATCTTGCAGGCTGATCTTCAGGCTAATGGAGGGAAGGAGCACCTGACACGTCCTTTGGTAGAGACGTATCTCCACAGTGCCACCCATTTAAAAGTCACTTGGTTAGTTACAACTTACCCAATGATGAATTGCAGGCTAGTGGAGGAATGCAGTGCTTTATACCTCCTTTGAGAGAGGCACATCTCTGCCCACCACCTGAGCATAATGTCTAATTCAAGAAAATCTTAACTTGCAAGGAATAATTCCCATTTATTTTATTATGCACAAGCATAAATCAATTACAAACACAAAAGCAATTCTATTGTATTACACAGAACAGTTTCCTTTTCCAACTATTTTGTCATATTCTTACCATCTTAATTCCTTCCCCTCGGCACAGAGCTTCATAAGTGTCCCGCTCAGGTAAGTAGTCAACTGGTGGTACATATTTCATATCCTGAGATTCAGAAGATTCTACATCGGACTCTTCATCATCTTGCGTCTGTTGTCTTAGTAGGTTATTAAAATAGTTGAGGTTATTCTTGGCTCTTAAGTGTTTTGGATCTGAGTATGGAGGGAAGCGATAAGATAGCATTAAATAATAAATCTTTTTAAAACTTTAGTTCAGGAAATAAAATTGATAAAGCCCACACAAATGAGATTAGACAGCAACCAGCATTCAGTGCCACACTTATGGGCACCAACATAACATGCCCACAACTTAGTAACTCTGATCTGTACGTCTTTGGAAGGTGGGAGAAAATTGGAGCACCTAGAGCAAGGGTTCCCAATCTTTTTTATGCCACGGACCCTCACCATTAACTGAGGTGGGGTGAACCCCTGACCTAGAGGAACCCCAAGCAGTCACGGGAAAAATCCAAAAACTGCATTGAGGCAGTGGAGGGAAGCAAAACTGAATCTTACAGCTTGGGCTGCAAAACAATTGCACTAACTGCTACACTAACAGACAGTGGTACAGAGGGACTTGGGGTTCAAGTCCATTGTTCCCTGAAAGAAATAACTTGCGCTGATATGGTGGCACAGAAGGAGTACCATATGTGTGCCTTCATTGGTTGGGCATTGAGTATAAACCCTGAGGAATCTTGGGGCAACTGTATAAAACTTTGTGCTTTTCTGGTTTCTGCATCACAGGAAAGATGTGAAGGCTCTGGCCAGGGTATTCAACAGAATGTTTTCTGGAGTGCTGGAGACTGATCAGTGACCTACCTGATAGATACACATAAAATTATGAGGCAAAGATAAGCCAAATAAACTCTTTATCCTACAGTGGAAATGTCAAAAATTAAAATCAAGGTACTTTTATTGTCAAAGTACATATTTACAGGCAGCCAGAAAACAAAGAAACCCAATAGAACTCATTTAAAAAAAAGACCATCAAGCACCTAAATTGTGCAAACATCAAAAGCGAGCAAACAAGTGAGGTTCACAAAAGTGAGTTCACAGCCACGAAGCAGGTATCACTGGATTCTTAGTTCAGGGCAGATCTCAGTAAACCTCATGGAGCAGCTAGCTCATGTGGCCTGTCCCTCTCTTCCTGCCCCAGCACACTGACCTTTTCAATCTGACCCGACGCTTAAATCATCCAAACCTCGGGCTGTTCCTTGCTTTTGGAACCAGGCCTGCCACTTCTATAAGCCCTCGATTCTGCCCTTACCCAACTTTTCCAGTTTGGTCCTGCACTTAAACTAATCAAACCTTCGTCCTTTCCTTACTCTCTGGCCTATGCTTGGGCCCTGCTATCTTGACTGCCTTACTGCTGCATGCCTTGCTTCAGTTCTGCTGCACCAAATTGCTTCCAACTCCACTCCAGCTGTGGCCAAACACTGGCTCATTCCCTGTTGTAGGGCCCGGGCCCTACATCATTTCGGCCCTTACATGCTTCACTGCAACCATTCTGCACCTCTGAGACTTCAGTTCACAGGTCTTATAGGCAGTTCAAAAGATCATAAGACATAGAAGCAGAAAGATGCCATTTGGCATCATTCAAATATGGTGGATCCTTTTTCTCCTCCACAGCCCCACTCCCCAGCCTTTTCCCTGTAACCTTTGATTCCAAGTGCAATCAAGAAACTATCAATCTCTGCCCTAAATACACCAAACAAACTGGCCTTTACAGCTGCCTGTGGTAACAAATTCCACAAATTCATCACCCTCTGGCTAAAGAAATTTCTCCACATCTGTTTTAAATGAACGCCTCTCTATCCTGAGGCTGTGCCCTTTTGTCCTAGATTCCCCCACCATGGGAAACATCCTTTCTACATCTACTCTGTCTAGGACTTTCAAAATGAGAAAGGTTTCAACAAGAGAGCCCTTCTACATTCTAAATTCCAGCGAGTAGAGACCTAGAGACATTAAATGTTCCTTGTATAATAACAGTTTAATTCCAGGAATCATCCTTGTGAACCTCCTCTGAACCCTCTCCAATGCCAGCACACCTTTTCTTAGATGAGGAGCCCAAAACTGTTCACAATACTCATGGTGAAACCTCACCAGTGCCTTATAAAGCATCAGCATCACATCCCTACTCTTATATTTTAGACCTCTTGAAATGAATGCTAACATTGCATTTGCCTTCCTCACCACCAACTCAACCTGCAAATTAACCTTTAGGGTGTTCTGCACAAGGACTCCCAAGTCCCTTTGCATCTCAGATTTTTGGATTTTCTCCCCACTTAGAAAATAGTCAGGACATTTATTTCTACTATCAAAGTGCATGACCATGCATTTTCCAACATGGTATTTCATTTGCCACTTTCTTGCCCATTCTCCTAATCTGTCCAAGTCCATCTGCAACCTAATACCCGTTTCCTCAAATCCACCTGCCTCTCCAGCCATCTTCGTATCATCTGCAAAACTGGCAACAAAGCCATCCATTCCATCATCTAAATTATTGATATACAGCATAAAAGAAGCGGTCCCAACACTGACCCATGTGGAACAACACTGGTCACTGGCAGCCAACCAAAAAAGGAACATTTTATTCCCACTCTCTGAATCCTACCAAACAGTCGATGCTCATAAATTGCCAGTAATTTCCCTGTTACACAATGGGCTCTTAATGTGATAAGCAGCCTCATGTGTGGCACCTTGTGTTACGTACTCGTGACACATGACAGTGGTGCCCTTGTCACGTAACTGGGGTTGAAGCTGTACTGGACTTGAGGTGATGGTCTTGTGATGGTGGAGTGACGTCATTTTCCCGCCAGTAGAGATCATGTGACGGGTTTTTTTTACAGGTTATAAAAGGTAGACCCCACCCTGTGAGGAGGGGCAGTTCGTGGCTGGATTTGCCAGGTTGACTTCATGCCACTGCGTGTTTGAAGTGATGACGCAGTTTAGCTGAAGGATGAAGTTTTTATTTAATGCTAAAGTTTAAAAGGTCATTGCCAGCAGGTTCTTTATGATTCTGTTAGTTCGAGAAATTAGTGGAGAGTGAAGATTCGAAGTTGGAAGTTAAAGATCGAGGAGAATCGCTTTCTACGGTGAAACGGGGGCAACCTTTGTTTGATCCTTATTCGGAAAGATTTCGTTGACTATCTTCGTGTTAATCCCTGGGTTTTACCAGAAAGGATTGAAGGTAGTGGAGAAGGAAAGGTCAGTGCCTTTAAGCCGTTCTGTTTCGTGAATTCTTCGTGGGAAGTTCGACGTCGGGGATCGAAGCAAGCGACATGAAAGAGAACCTAAATCGTCTTATAAACTCTCTCCTTTTAAATGGACTGTGAGCATATCGAACTTTTGGCAATACCACTTTTAAGAACTGTTGGCGAAGGCGAAAAAGACTGAGGTGTTTGAGATAGCTAGTAGATTGCAACTTAAAGGTATTTTGCAGACTACATCTAAGGCTGTGATACAGAAAAAAATCGCGTCACACTATGTGGTCTCGGGTGTTTTTGATTAATCGATTTTAGAGTCGTTTCCAATAAGTAATCTGGAGATGCAGTTGCAAATCGAACAAATGAAATTGGAACAAAGTAAAGCTGATTTGGAGAGGTGTAAATTGGAGGCGGAACAAAAGAAGAGAGAATTTGCATATGCAATAGAGGAATGAAGGCCTGGAAATCAGTCTTCTGGTTCTAAAAAAAACGTTTGTTGCTAGTCAAGAAATTAAATTGGTCCCTCCATTTAGTGAAACAGAAGTGGAAAGGTATTTTCAACATTTTGAAACTATTGCTCGGATGTCAGAGTGGCCGAAAGATAAATGGTCAGTGTTGTTACAGAGTGTAATTAAAGGCAAAGCACAACAAGTTTACACAGCTTTAACAGCTGCGCAAGCACTTGATTATGATATTGTAAAGAGGCATATTTTAAACGCATATGAGTTAGTCCCAGAAGCATATAGGGAAAGATTCAGAAGTTTGAAAAAGTCTGTGGAAAAAACTTATGTGGAATTTGCCTATGATAAAGCTATGTGTTTTGAGAGATGGGTTTCTTCTAAAAATGTAAATGGGGACTATGATACATTGAGTGAGCTGATTTTAATGGAGGAATTTAAAAGAAGCACTCCTGTTGAAGTAAGGACCTACTTAAATGAGAAGGATACTGATAAATTGCAGGACTGTGCTAGATTAGCTGATGAGTATGTTTTGATCCATAAGAATAAATTTCCTCAGGGCAGAAATTTTAAGAGGAAAAATAACACGGAGACTCCAGGTAAATCTGAAATTAAATCAGAGGTTAATGAGAAAGTTGATGAGAAAGGAAAGCCTGTGAAGGAAAGACAGTTTGGTCTTACTTGTAACTATTGTAAGAAGCCTGGCCATGTAATAGCTAACTGTTTCAAATTGAAAAAGAAAGAGAAGGAAGCAGTTCCAGATGCTTGTGTGCAACATACTGAAGCACCTGTAAAGTTACAGGGTTTGATAAAAACCAATGAGGCTTTGTTAGAGTCTGACCAAGTTAAAAAGGGATATGATCATTTTATAACTGAAGGGTTTGTATCCTTGAAGGAAGGATCTACTCTGGTGCCAATAAAAATCCTTAGGGATACTGGTGCTTCTCAATCATTGATGTTAGACAGTGTGTTGAAGTTTAATGAAGAGTCTGATACTGGTGAGGTAAATTACATAAGAGGTGTTGGAAGTGATTTTATGCCTGTACATTTACATAAAGTAAATTTAAAGTCAGGGTTAGTTACAGGATTTGTTAAAGTAGGATTACAGCATAGCTTACCTGTGAAAGGTATTTCTTTATTGTTAGGTAATGACTTGGCAGGTGGACAAGTTTTTCCTGAAGTGCATTTGACAATGGAGTCAGAGGAACCAGAGTTGAATTCTAACACAGATTCTTCCTGTGTTGTGACTAGAGCTATGGCTAAAAAGATTGATGCGCAGAATGAGGTTGTTATTCAGGACTGTTCAACTCAGGATTCGAGTTTTGAGGATGTGTCAGAGCCTTTCTTATCTTCGTTGTTTGAACAAGATTCTGGGAGTAAGTCTGACTATAAAGATTTATCTTTGTCTCGGAAGGAGATGATAGCAGAGCAGAATAGAGACTCTGAGATTATAAAATTAAGAGAGCAGGTTTTACTAGATAGTGAAATTGATAAGGTGCCAGTAGGATATTACTTGGAAAAAGGTGTGTTGATGAGGAAGTGGAGATCGCCTACAATTCCTGCAAGTGAGGATTGGAATGTTGTTTACCAGGTAGTTGTTCCAAAAGTTTATCGAAATGAGATTTTGACTTTAGCTCATAGTGTGCCTTTAGGTGGACATCAAGGGGTAAGGAAAACTGTGGACAAGATTTTAAAACATTTTTACTGGCCTGGTCTAAGAAAAGATGTGGCGATGTTTTGTAAAACGTGCCATACTTGTCAAATTGTGGGTAAACCAAATCAGGTTACACCAGTAGCTCCATTACAACCTATCCCAGCATTTGGTGAACCATTTTCTAAAGTTATTGTAGATTGTGTTGGTCCATTACCAAAGACAAAAACTGGTTATCAGTATTTGTTGACTATCATGTGTACTTCTTCTAGGTTTCCAGAGGCAGTACCACTTAGGAATATAAAAGCTAAAACTGTGACAAAGGCCCTTATAAATTTTTTTTACTTATTTTGGATTACCTAAGGAGATACAAACTGATCAAGGCAGTAATTTTATGTCTGGATTGTTTCACCAGATAGTTTATAAATTGGGAGCTAAGCAAATCACTTCGTCTGCATACCATCCAGAATCGCAGGGTGCCTTGGAGAGGTTTCATTCTACCCTCAAGAATATGATTAGGACATTTTGTGTGGAAAATGAAAGTGACTTTTATTTGCAGTAAGGGAAGCGGTACAGGAATCTTTAGGTTTTAGTCCATTTGAACTTGTGTTTGGGCATAGAGTTAGAGGACCTTTAGCTTTGTTGAAAGAACAGTGGATTAATAAGGAAGTACACACTAATTTGTTGGACTATGTGTTGAAATTTAAGGACAGGTTACATAAAGCTTGTAGCTTAGCTAAGGAAAATTTAAAGTTGGCTAGGGAGAAAATGAAGACTTGGTATGATAAAGAAGCTAGGATGAGGATGTTTAAGCCTGGAGATAAGGTGTTGGTTCTTTTCCCAGTGCAGACAAATCCTTTACAAGCTAGATTTCATGGTCCTTATGAAATTGTGTCTAAAATCACTGATGTGGATTGCGTGGTAAAAACTCCAGATCGTAGAAGGTCAACACAACTTAGCCATTTAAATATGTTGAAACCATATTTTGAGAAACAATGTGATACTATGACTGTTGTGATTAGTGAGAATGAGTTTGATTTAACTAGGAACATGATAGATGATTCATCTGACTTTCATTCTAAATCCAACATTGTTTCTGTTAGGTTACCAAATTCAACCATTCTGGAAAATATTGATGAAAAATTAGCACATTTACAGTTAGAGCAGAGACAACAGATGAAGGAGTTGATTTTTAAATATAGGGAGTTGTTTCCAGATGTTCCGAGAAGGACTACTATAGCTTCACATAATGTAGATGTTGGAGATGCCAAACCTATTAAACAACATCCATATAGGATGAACATGGAAAAATGTGAACTTGCTGAGAAAGAAATTGAATATATGTTAGAGAATAATATCATTAGACATTCTAACTCAAATTGGAGTTTGCCATGTGTTATGGTGCCAAAGCCAGATGGTAGTATTAGGTTTTGTACGGATTATAGGAATGTGAATGCTGTAACAAAAACAGATGCATATCCAATTCCTAGAGTAGATGATTGTGTAGATAAAGTTGGAACAGCAAAGTTCCTTACAAAGATTGATTTATTGAAGGGGTATTGGTGTGTTCCATTAACAGACAGAGGTAGAGAGATTTCTGCATTTGTAACTCCATCTGGGTTATATGAGTATAATGTTCTTCCATTTGGGATGAAGAATGCCCCAGGTACTTTCCAGAGGATGATTAACTTTGTGATTCAGGGATTGAAAGATACTGATGCTTATATTGATGATTTAGTGACAGGAAATGATTCTTGGGAAGCACACATTACTGTGATGGAGAAATTGTTTGAAAGGCTTTCAAAAGCTAACTTAACTATTAATTTAGCTAAGAGTGAATTTGGACATGCCACTGTGACTTACCTTGGTTATGTTGTGGGTCAAGGTAAGGTAGCTCCTGTTCAGGCAAAAGTTCAGGCAATTTTAGAGATTCCCACTCCAACAGGGATAAAGACTCTCAGAAGGTTTTTGGGAATGGTAGGATATTATCGGAAATTTTGTAAGAATTTTGCTAATGTTGCCCTTCCATTAACTAACCTTCTGCGGAAGAATGAGAAGTTTGTACGGACGGTGCCTTGTCAAGAAGCATTTGAAAAATTGAAAACAATGATATGTCAACAACCTGTGCTTAAGGCACCTGACTTTGGAAAACCTTTTTCATTGGCTGTGGATGCTAGTGATGAGGCTGCAGGAGCAGTATTAATGCAAAGGAATGAGGGTGATGAGGTTGATCATCCAGTAGCTTACTTTTCTAAGAAATTTAATAAGCATCAAAGAAATTATTCGACAATAGAGAAAGAATTGTTATCTCTTGTTTTAGCTTTGGAATATTTTGAGGTATATGTTAGTACAACTCAAAAACCACTTATTGTTTACACTGATCATAATCCGTTAGTTTTCCTGAGTAAGATGAAAAACAAAAACAGAAGATTATTAAATTGGAGTTTGATGTTACAAGAGTACAATATTGTGATGACTCATATTAAAGGTAAAGATAATGTGGTTGCTGATTGTCTATCTCGATGTTGAATGTACACTGTATTTTTTTTATGGAGTGGTTTTTTTTTCAATTGTAACACTCCTACTGTATTGTGAGTTATAAGCTGTTATATGATGGTATTGTATATGTTATAAAATTTATACCTTTGTTTTTCTTGTAAGCAATTGTTAAAAATTTTTGTTCTTGTCAGATCAAAAATGTTTTTTTGGAGGGAGGTGTTACGTACTCGTGACACATGACAGTGGTGCCCTTGTCACGTAACTGGGGTTGAAGCTGTACTGGACTTGAGGTGATGGTCTTGTGATGGTGGAGTGACGTCATTTTCCCGCCAGTAGAGATCATGTGATGTTTTTTTTTTACAGGTTATAAAAGGTAGACCCCACCCTGTGAGGAGGGGCAGTTCGTGGCTGGATTTGCCAGGTTGACTTCATGCCACTGTGTGTTTGAAGTGATGACGCAGTTTAGCTGAAGGATGAAGTTTTTATTTAATGCTAAAGTTTAAAAGGTCATTGCCAGCAGTTTCTTTATGATTCTGTTAGTTCGAGAAATTAGTGGAGAGTGAAGATTCGAAGTTGGAAGTTAAAGATCGAGGAGAATCACTTTCTATGGTGAAACGGGGGCAACCTTTGTTTGATTCTTATTCGGAAGGATTTTGTTGACTATCTTCGTGTTAATCCCTGGGTTTTACCAGAAAGGATTGAAGGTAGTGGAGAAGGAAAGGTCAGTGCCTTTAAGCCGTTCTGTTTCGTGAATTCTTCATGGGAAGTTCGACGTCGGGGATCGAAGCAAGCGACGTGAAAGAGAACCTAAATCGTCTTATAAAGTCTCTCCTTTTAAATGGACTGTGAGCATATCGAACTTTTGGCAATACCACTTTTAAGAACTGTTTTTGGAATACCACTTTAAAGAACTGTTTTTGGAATATCACTTTAAGAACTGTTTGGGCTGCCGCTCAGCAGCTGTTTCCGGTTACGGTAGTGTTTGTTTACTTTTGGGGGGTTTGTTTTCTGTGTTTAATAAACATGTTGTTTGTTATAAGAAACCCTTGCCAAACTCATATATTTACTGTTGCCTGAATATGTAACACTTGTCAAAGGCCTTCCGAAAGTCCAAATATACAACATCTACTGTATCCCCTTTATCTATCCTACTTGTAATCTCCTCAAAGAATTCTGCAGGTTTGTCAGCCAAAATTTTCCCTTAAGGAAACCATGCTGACTTTGTACTATCTTGTCCTGTGTCATCAAGTCTCTAGAACCTCATCCTTAACAACTGACTTCAACATCTTCCGACACACACATGAATCTGACAGATCATCCTGTTTCTACCCTCACTGGCAATTGGCACAGACAATAATCCAGAAATTACTATGCTGGAGGTCCTGCTTCTCAGCTTTTTGCCTAGCTCTCTAAATTCTCTCTTCAGGACCTCTTTGCTTTTCCTTCCTGTGTCATTGGTACCTAAGATCAAGCGTAGTATCCTTTGGGACACACAACAATCAGAAGGCGAAGAGGGTTTTGCGCTGAAGCGGGGTGGATCCTAATGCTGATTGGCTCCCAATCCAACACCCTTTTCCATCGACGATGACAGCAGTGAATAGTATAGCTGCAGACAACAGCGTATTGGCCCGAGGCCCGGGCATCAAGAACACTGTCCGGTTGACAGTGCGGCGCAAGAACGAGGGCAACGGCTTCACCAGGGAGACCTTCATCCGGAAGGTCTTGATGGACTGCTGTGGATTTACAGCTGATGACATCTACTGCGTCCAGGACTTTGCTTGGTTCTTCTACGTCACCTTCCGGCAACCCGCAGGGTGGCAGAAGCTGCTCCAGCAATTCCAGGAGAAGGGGAGAGAGGCGCCGCTGTCGCTGCTACAAGCACAGCCTCACTTTGCTGCCGTCCAGCAGGAATGTACTGTCACCGTGCAGATGTTCAACCTGTACGTGCTGGTGGTTGACGTCCTTACTGTTTGCATCTGGGTGCCTGTTTTATGCTCATACACCCATAAAAGAATCCAATTCAGAATGTTTAAAATAATGTTTCAATGTCACAAAAGAAGTTTTAACAAATGGGAATGGTCAGGCATAACATTCCAAATATTCCCCAGCAGGTCGTGGCAATGCTGCACCTAAACAAAAGGACAACTATAAAGTAAGATATCACTCATTAAAGGTAGTTAAACAGAGGAAGGAAAATGAAGAAATGTATTGAAAGGATTTCTTTTTAAACTAGTTACCATTTGGTCCCTTTAAAATGCTGGATATCTTTTCAGCATCACCTGTACTTTGTTAACGATTGAATGATGACTCATTCAGTATAGAATTTAACCAGAACATTTCTTCATTGTTACCTGGGTATGTGCTAAATATAAAAATAAGACTGAAACCTTCTGAACCATCTTGTCAGGAATGGGAGCAGGATTGGACCCAAATGCAGGACACGGACACTGAAGTACTAGGGGCAGGACAGGTTGGGGATGCCATGGCATGCAAGGGGTAAGGCAGGTGGGGCTGGAGGGTCCCAGAGCTCCGCTGAGGCAGGCTGGAGGGTTCCTCATGGCGGGCCACATGGATCCTGGGCAGGGCTGCCTCCCAGGCAGAAACACAGAGGCCTGTGCCAGTCGCAGACACCTGGGCTGGTGTGGAAACCTTAGGGAGCAATAGGTGGAAGGGGCAGAAACCCCGCCAGGCAGTGGCAGTCCAGCCAGATCTGCCCAACGGAGGCAATGGGTAGTAAGGGGCAGAACCCCCAATGGGCAGCAACAGTCCAGCCGGACCTGCCTGATGGAGGTAACAGATAGGAAGGGGCAGAACCCCCGCCAGGCAGCGGCAGTTCAGCCAGAGCTGCCCGACAGAGGCAAGGGATCAGAAGGAAGCTGGGTCCAGGGTGAGCAGCAGGACTACCATGATACACAGGTAAATTAGGAAAGGCAACCGACAGCATGACAGCGCGAGCAAGATGAATAAGGCAGAACAGCAGGACCAGCGCACAGGAGAGAAGCAGGGGAACAAGACCAACTGGATGGAGCATATACAGAACAGGCCAGCAACCAGAGCAGAACCGGATTCCGAGCAGGGCGACAACCAGAGCAGAACTGGATTCCGAGCAGGGCAGCAACCAGTGCAGAACAGGATATAGACAGGATTCAGAGCTGGCGGCCCAGGTACAGAGCAGGTTAAACCAGCTTCAGAGCAGGACAACCCCACAACTGGGCTCAGTCCCCGAGCCCCTTATAAACACCTGCCCCCTAATAGGCAACAGGTGTACCTCCTTAAGCCAAGATGATCCAATGGCTCCATGTGACAGGAGGGCTGGCAGCAAGGCCCAGAGTCCGGAGTCCGTGGACCGGAGCAAGACCCGGAAGGCAGTCTCTGGACCGGACCCCAACACATCTCTACATCAGACCACACTTCCTTTGCTGACGTTTGCTGTCAGTGTTCTACAAATTTAATCCCATCATTACACCATGTTAAGTAATATATCTTGGATGGATACAGCCACTCAGAGGATATATTTTTTCCATACCATTCTCTGTAAATTTTAGAGACTGTTGTGTGTGAAAATCCTAGGAGATTGGCAGTTTCAGAGATACTCAAATCACCCCATCTGACACCAACAATCATTGAACAGTGAAGTCACTTAAGTCAAATTTCTTCACAATTCTGATGTTTGGTCTGAATAACAACAACCTCTTGACCACAACTACATATTTTTATGCATTAAGTTGCTGCATTGTGATTGGATAATTAATTACTTGCATCAACGAGCACGTGTACAGGTGTACCTAATAAAGTGGCCACTGAGTGTACACGCCATTACTCATTTCTGTCAGCTATAATTTCCAACACTGACCTTTCTTAATGAAACCATCCCAACGCAAACTTACCCTTTCACCATACCAAACCCCCGACCTGCAATTTGACCCACCCAAAATCCTTTGATGAAGCACATGAAGGACAGGTCTTTGATTGGATAAGGCTGTTTCCACAGTAACCACTGCAAAAGGTTTCTGGTCTGCCAAGCCTGCTACTGAACAATTCATGAAAAAAAACCTTCGTTGGTCACCTTGCAAAGGCTTCTTAGTTAATCACTGACCAAATTCGGAATATTTCTCACACGGGAAGCTAATTCAAAAGAGCAAAAGCATCACAAGGTCGTCAAAGCTGTTTAAACATTATCTAAGATCAGATTTTGCAACTCTTTATGCCTGGGAAGGTTCTACCTAAACGCCTCAATTTGCCCTTTTCTCTTGCTGTGAGCAAATCAATACTCACATTCTTCTACGGATATGCAGTAGATAGCATCCTAACATGCTGCTTCACTGCACTAGATGGAAGTTACACTGTGGTGGTCAAGAAGGCTTTACAATGGTAGTCAAAGATGCCAAAAGCATTGCCAGCACCAGCCTACTCCCCATCAAGACAATAAACAGTATACAGAAAGATGCCGGAGAAAGGTCATTAACATCATGAAGGATCCCACCCACCCTGCTCATGAACTGTTTCCCCCACTCCCATAAGGGAGCAGGCTACGTGGCATTCATGCAAGGACCATCAGACTCAAAGTAGCTACTTCCCCAAGCAGTAAGGCTGATCAACACCTCCACCCACTAACACCCCCCACCACTAGTACTACTTTATCATTTCCTGTCAGTCACGTTATGTACAGATAAGGTGACCTACACCTTATACAGCTTACATGAAGTAGAAGCAATACAAGAAAAATTGGGAGAAGTGCACATCATAAACACAAGAGATTTCTGCAGATGCTGGAAATCATGAGCAACACATCCAAAATGCTGCAGGAACTCAGTATGCTGGTCAGCATCAATGAAGGAAAGAAACAGTTAACACTGTATCGGCCTGAAGTGTCAACTGTTCATTCATCTCCATCATTGCTGCTCGACTGGCTGAGTTCCAAAGTACATCATACTGGATTTTAAATGTTCATCGCCCTCCTGAATCCCCGACTTGACTTCGGCTAACCCCATTTCTTTCAGTGAAACACTTGAACGACAATGCTCCGACTAGATAAAACTGTGAATGTAACCATCATTATGTAAAGTTCCTGTGCTATCAAGCACGTTTGATCAGCTCCAACAATGTTGTGATGTTCTTGCCGTTTTACAGTATGTTTTTTGTATGAGAGGCATGCAAGTGTAAAATTTAGTCATAAACACAAGAGATTCTACAGATACGAGGAAATCTGCAGATGCTGGAAAGTCAGAGTAATTGAGAGTTGCTAAGGATGCCCGCAGAGAAAGTATCTCAGGGTTGTATGTAGTGACATGTATATACTATGATAAGAAATTTTACTTCAAACTTTTGAACTTTTATACGCACAAATGCTGGAGGAACTCTGCAGGTCAGGCAGCATCTATGGAGAGAAATAGAGAGCCTATATTTTGGGCTGAGACTTTTCATCAGGACTGGAAATGAAGGCAGAAGAAGATAGAATTACTAAATATTAACAGAAGCAAGCAAAATTTGCTCAGTGCCATTGTAAACTTTTGGAAATCACTCCTTAATACCCAGCAGCTCCAGGACAAGCTAAAGAGTTGGCAGTCATACACAACATTTTTCCAGTCCACACTGTCACATTTGCAGTGTGCTTGCCGCAGGGCATTTTCTTTCAGTAATTGTTCTTTTTTTGTGTGTGTATTCAGGTCCCAGTCTTCCAATTCGAGCAAAGGAACACCCATGACCACATGACCTGTTTTCTCATTTCCTCGCCCAATATTAAAGTTTACAATGGATGTGAGACACAAGGAATGTTTTGGCTGTCCCATTTGTCAGCTTTATAGGTTCATCAACTCCCTCCAGACGTCTATATGAAGAGGTTTGGCTGTCATAATGTTTATATTACCCACATGTTTTTAGTATTACAATAAATCTATATCTCATTAAGTGACCGCTGGCTAATGCAACAGATTGAACTTTCGGCAGAAATTTGAAACATTGGTAAATAACTAACAGTACTATTTATTAAAAAGACAAATGTTGATTCTAGAAACACCATGCTATTCCTGTTAGTCTAACACTATCATAATGCTTGCTGATAAATTATAAACTCAGTGCCACTGCTGGATTAGTTATACAATTTTATGCAGAGAGTGGTGAGTGCATGGAACGGGCTGCTGGCGACGGTGGTGGAGGTGGATACAATAGGATATTTTAAGAGACTCCTGGACAGGTACATGGAGCTCAGAAAAATAGAGGGCTATGGGTAACCCTCGGTAATTTCTAAGGTGAGGACATGTTCAGCACAGCTTTGAGGGCCGAAGGGCCTGTATTGTGCTGTAGGCTTTCAATGTTTCTATGTTTCTAGTAACATTACCCCTTCCTGCTATTCAATTACTAATATGCTACTAAGAATGGATTAGACATACACAATCCCTATCATGTACCCTAGCCACTGGATTACGGCACCATGGTAGCATAGCATTTAGTGTGATGTT
Organism: Hypanus sabinus; assembly: GCF_030144855.1. Classification (NCBI taxonomy): domain Eukaryota; kingdom Metazoa; phylum Chordata; class Chondrichthyes; order Myliobatiformes; family Dasyatidae; genus Hypanus; species Hypanus sabinus. The sequence continues at coordinate 66,839,018 of NC_082720.1, read as the reverse complement.
ATTACAGCTTGGGACGTTCCGGATCTCAGAGTTCAAATCCAACACTGTTCTGCCCCTACATCCTTCCCGTGGAATATGCAGGTTTTCCTTGGGTCCTCCCGGTTCCTTCCATAGTCCAAAGACGTACCAGGTAGGTTAATCAGTCATTGTAAATTGTTTTGTGAATAGGTTAGGGTTTATCGACGTTGTGGGGCTGCTGGGGCGACATGGTTCAAAAGGCTGGAAGGGCCCACTCCATGCTGTATGGTTAAACAAATAAATTACTAACTCAGTAACTGTAGCGTTGTTGAGTTTCTCCGATTGGGAGTATTAGTTCGGGAACGCCACAATAACCCCTGCTGACAGAAAAAGATTTAGGATTAGCTTTATTTGTCACGTGTGTAAAATATTTTGAAACCTACAGTGAAATGCAAGTGTTTATTTCAAGGACCAACACAGTCCAAGGATTATCCTGGTTCAACCTTCAAGTGTCGCCAAGGCAGCAACATAGGATGCCCACAACATACTGATTGTAACCTGTACATCTTTGGACTGTGGGAGGAAACTGGAGCACGTGGAGGATACCTACACAGTCACCGAGAGAAAATAAAAACTTCTTTCAGATTAGCAGCGGGAATTAAATCCCCATCAGTGCTGTAAAATATTATGCTAATCAGTTACTCTTGCTCTTACCAGCAGCTATCAGGCGCTTTGTCAGTTTGATAGCACGACGCAGGTCCCCCATCTGGTATACAGAGTAGCTGAGATAGTCCAGCACTTCAGCCTTGCTGACTCCACCAGTCTCTCCTTCCTCCAGCTGTCTGAGGGTTTGCTCCATCCACAGAAGGGTGTGGTAGTAGTCGCCGTCATTATAAGCGACCTTTCCCAACTCAAAGCAGTCATCGACTGAGAGGGAGACCAGGTCTTGTGTGCCTACAAAAGAACGTTGACAAATGGCGAGATCAAGGCTAATAACAGTAGCAAACTTATACTAATAAAACACTTCTAATCTGATAAAACATAAACAAGAAATGGCTAGTAAAGTTTTTTTATCCTATCGTGAGTGATCAGACCCTGTAGACTTCAGATTCAGGAAGTTACAAATAGTCTATGAAATAAACTTGGTGAATGGTCTTGAATTCAACATGAAAACTCAAGAATCAGAAATAAAACAAGTTTTATTGTCACTGACATAATTCATAAAACATTGCAGTACAATGCAGGCATAACAAATTACAACAAGGTACAATTAAAAAATGTAATGCAAAAGAGGATTAGGCAGAGTAGAGCTCACGAGTTCATGGACAGTTCAGAAATCTAATGGCACAGAGGAAGAAATTATTCCTAAAATATCGAGAGAGGGTCTTTAGGCTCCTGTACCTCATCCCTGATGGTAGTAATGAAAGTGTCCCAAATGATGGAAGTCCGTAATAATGGATGCTACCTTCTTGAGGCAACACCTCTTGAGTATGTCCTCGATGGTGGCTTATGATTGAGGCTTATGCACATAGACTACAACCCCCTAATGATTCTCTGCATTGGCACCCCCAGACCAGACCATGACGCAACCAGTCAAAATCTGCAGAAATCTGTATAGTTTTGGTGACATCCTCGATCTCCTATAGCTGCTGACCAATGTTCCCTCTAATTTGTAATGAACAGTGTGCAAATATCTTGAGCTGTGCGACTTTTTTGTCCAGTGACAACAACATGTACATAGATATATTCATTTTAGCAGCCAGCAAAGCTCTGTCGATAAGAACTTTGATCTCCTCTGGGTTTGATCGGTTTTGCTCTTGTTCTTTTGCACTGTCACCGAACATATGTAGCAGGCCTGTAGCAGGTAATGAAGGCTTTTCTCGCCAGAGCATTTGTACACTGTCCATATCTGATTGCTTGCTGAATGATGCTTTAAAAAGTCAAGCTTTTTCTACTGTTTCATTAAGTCATTCTGCTTTAAAAGAACTAGCATTTCTTTTGCACTTCATTCACTTTGATTCTGCGGGATTTGACACAGTGAATAAATGATTTATTCAATGAAAGTAGTACAAGTAAGCCCGTTCGAAAATCTGCAGACAAATCATTGCAAACTCCATGTTGTCAATGCCGTCTGCATCAGAAACCGGAAAAGGAAACGTGCTTGTGTATGATCATGAAATATACTTAACATGGCAATGAGGTAGAGGGCAACAACCTCTTGTGCGCAATTTAAGCTCCTTGCGCACACCTTAGAGAGAACATTGCTGCTGATTGTATCAAAACATTTGGCCCAGGACAGATCCTATGCAATGTTGATGCCCAGGAACCTGAAAGCTGCTCATCCTTTCCACTACTGACCCTTCAAAGAAAACCGATATATGTTTCCCCTGACTTTGCCTTCCTGAAGTCCATGATCAATTCCTTGGTCTTGCCAACTTTGAGTGCAAGGCTGTTACATCAACACCACTTGACTAGCCTATCTATTTCCCTCCTTTACACCTCCTCACCACCATCTGAGACTCTGCCAACAATAGTAGTGTCATCAGTCAATTTATGGATGGCATTTGAGCTCTGCTTAGCCACACAGTTAAGAGTGTACAAGAGAACAGAGCAGCAGGCTAAGCATTCCTGAGGTGTGCTGAGCTGATTCTCAGATTTATTGTCACTGTCATAATTCATGAAACTTGTTGTTTTCTGACAAAATAGCATTCAAATCTGTAGAACCATAGAACAGTACAGCACAGAAGCAGGCCTTTTGGCCCTTCTTGGCTGTGCCGAACCATTTTTCTGCCTAGTCCAACTGACCTGCACCTGGACCATATCCCTTCATACACCTCTCATCCATGTACATGTCCAAGTTGTTTTTTAATGTTAAAAATGAGCCCGCATTTACCACTTCATCTGGCAGCTCATTCCACACTCTCACCACTCTCTGTGTGAAGAATCCCCCCCCCATGTTCCCTTTAAACTTTTCCCCCTTCACCCTTAACCCATGTCCTCTGGATTTTTTCTCCCCTGACCTCAGTGGAAAAAGCCTGCTTGCAATCACTCTATCTATACCCAACATAATTTTATACACCTCTATCAAATCTCCCCTCAATCTTCTAAACTCCAGGGAATAACGTCCTAATCTATTCAACCTTTCTCTGTAACTCAGTTTCTCAAGTCCCGGCAACATCCTTGTAAACCTTCTCTGAACTCTTCCAACCTTATTAATATCCCTGTAATTCAAGTAAACCAGATGAAGGTTACGAGCAATAAGCTGTATCCACAGCATAAACCCTATTATAGTATCGCAGATCGTAGCAACGAGGAACATGATGTTCTAGGTACCTGGCAGCCTGCCCTTGGAAATACTATCTGAATCCAGCCTGTAGGTGTCCTGGAGACGCATGAGGGCTTTTGCTGCTCCACTCTCGTCTTCATCCGTGGGAAAGTACTGTCGCTGAATTGACAGATTAGCAATGAAGTCTGCAAAAAGAAATAGATGAGTGAGAGATTTCAGATATGAATAAGCAGGTTAAGTATGTGCTGGCGACAGCACGCAGGTGACGCCATGCTTCTGGTACCAATATAGCACGCCAACACCATATGCCTCTGAATGGCAGAGCCCCTTTTCAAAATTCGTAATTTTATTTTTATTTTTATTTAGAGATGCAGCATGGTAACAGGCTGTTTTGGCCCAATGACCCCAGCCCACTCAATTAAAACCACGGGACCCATTAACCTACTTACCTGTACGGCTTTCGAATATGGGAGGAAACCAACCCAGTCCCAGGGAGAACATACAAATTCCTTACAGACATCCACGGAAATTGAACCGACTGTTGTCAGTATAAAAAAGTTATACTATCCGCTACACGGCTGTGCCATCCATTTTACAGTTTCATAGAATAATGAACAGAGAACTACAACATTAAACCAGGCTTGTTAGCTCTTGCTTTTTATTAGGAGACCCTGACGGTAGATGTGGAAGATTAGTCCATAATGCTGGGTAAACAAATTAAAAACATGAATAAGGCTTCACAGAAGCCAAAGCTCCTCACAATTGGTTTAAGAATATTATTTATGTTATTTAGAGATACAGTGCAGACCAGGCTCTTCTGGTCCAACGAGCTGTAACATCCATCAACACACATATTTATTACTAGTCTAATAACAGGACCATTTACAATGACCAATTAACCTACTAACTGGTAAGTCTTTGGATTACAGGAGCAATCCGAGTACCCGGAGGAAACCCATGCAGTCACGGGGAGAATGTTGAAACTCCTTACAGACAGAGCTGGAATTGAACTCCCAACCTCTGAACTCCTGAGCGCTATGAGCTGTAATAGTGACGTGCTAAACACTCTGCTACTGTGGCACCTCAGATAAAATGTTATGAAGTTTTATGAATTGATGGCCTGAAGACTGTCTGGACCTCAATGCCATGTGTTCTGTCTTCAGACTTTAGTGCAAGCCTTCATGGAACAGGAAGAATCACTTTGTATGTACCCATAAAGAGATAATTTTACACAATTATCTTCTACACTGAGAGACGGCCTACAACTTTCATTCCTGATCCCATTGTTCTTAAACAACTTTGAGGGAATCTTCAGTTAATATGTATAATCCTGTCATTACAACACAGAAGTATATATTAAGCAGACAGTAATATTTATGAAAGAAATGCACAATAAATAATAATACATCCCTCAAAACATCTACACACTAAGGAGGGCCTACCACACCTATCAGACTACCAATTAAATGCAACTATGTCTCTCCCTTTTCAGTGTTAAAGAGTTCAAAATACTTCCTTTCAGATAAGCTTTGTACAACAGGGCTTTTCATCTTTCTAAATTACTGTTATTATATCTCTCTTTGTCTTCCATCCATTCTAAATTGATATCTTCTTAGTATTCTCTCAGTTAGAATCTAATTGAATTCCTGAATATCAATTGCCCATCCAGCTGTTCTCCACTCAGAATACTGGGATTCTTCCTAAACAAACGTTGCCATATTATTGCAAGTTCTTGATTTTAAGGAGCATTTGGGTCCCAATGATAGTGTAATTTGATAATATGCAAAACATATATGTTTGAGAAGTGAAGGAACATTATGAACAGAATATATACCAACCCTGATCCAAAATGGAGATCCATTTGAAGAAAAGATGGGCCTAGAGAAGGAAGCCTAAATCAGAGTACAGCAGGAGATTTGAATTCCAGCGCATCAACTAATCTATTTTAATCATGTTCCAATCCAGATTCCAAGGGAATAGTGAGGAGGTCAATGCCAAACACCTAATGATACGTTTCCAACACACGGGAAGTGGAAGGGAAAGAGTTCTGATGGGAATGGCTGGAAGTGCAGATTTAGAGGTTGGGAAGGGAAGAGTTCCAAGGCTATCTTTTGTATCCCAAAGGTATTCTACTGCTTCTGGGTCACAAAGATCCCTCCATGAAATATTTTCTATCATGTTTACCTGGCAATGATCCACCAGGTTTCAAAAGTGACTCCGTCATGAGACATGAGAGTAAAAATTGCATTAGACTCTTGTCTTAATGCTGAAGGGTAGTAGATACAAAGTATCCACTGCCTCATTAGCAGAAGTCAAAGCCAGCTAACGTTTTCCATTACTTACCATCAGAAGTGTGCTGTAGAACTAAGCTTTCCAGTCTCAGCCACTCTGTGTTCAATCTCTTCATCAGCTTGTATGCATTTACTGGATGGCCCAGATATCCTTCTGGGTCAGAGGTCGAAGTGTCTGTCAGTTCATCCAACTTTTCAGCCCAGCTGCAGATGTAGTGGGAAGTACAATTATTAAGAATGGGAAATAGTAAAATCAGTATTGTTGCATCCTATAAATAATCACATTTATTTATACATTTACTATACATTTTATATATTTTAAACATTTCAGTAACATGTTTTCATATTTTTACATACAAGATACAGCAGGGCAGGGCTTCCTGTATCTCTGTGTTTTGGAAGAGCTATTCCTCTCAATTGCTGTGGAAAGAATTGGGGGCAGCTCTGTGGCATGGCCAGTGGATGGCTGCTTCACAGCTGCAATAATCTGGATTTATCCCTGACTTTCAGTGTGGTCCGCATGGAGTTTGCACTGCGACCCCCCCCCCCCCCCACACCAGGTCTCATTCCAGCTCCTAAACACAGTAGGCTGGTGGTTCAATTGGTCACAGTAAGTTGCCTCTAGCATGTAGACAGGTGATAAATCTAGAGGATAGGGAGGAGGTTGATGGGGATAACTACAGGGCAAATTAATGGGGTGAATGAGGTTGCTCAATGGATCAATAATGAAAGCGATATATTTCATGAATAGCAAGAAATGTTGGTTTTATTTATAAAGGATAACAAACGGGTTAGTGTGTGCTTGGCAGAGTGAAAGAGAAAAAGAGGGAACGAAAGCTCTCCTCTCAGGACATTATGCCAACAGCTGAAACAGAGGAGAGCAAATCAGCTTTATTAAAGATTAAAGACCAGCTTTATTCATCACCTGTACATTGAAACATGCAGTGAAATGCATTATTTTGCATCAATGACCACCACAGTCCAAAGATAAAGCTGGGGCAGCCCACAAGTGTTGATATGCTCTGGCACCCACACGGCATGTCCACAACTCATTAGCCTTCAACCGTATAATTTTGGAATGTGTGTTGTAATCAGATCACCCGGAGGAAACCCACACAGTCATGTGGAGACCGTGTAAACTCCTTACAAGACAGTGACGAGAATCATCATTGCGAGAGATGTAACGCAGTTGTGCTATCTGCTACGCTACCGTGCTGCCCATTGCTTGGTGCAGGGGGAAGCTTCGTATATAACACTTAGACAATGTGTTTTTCTCATTTGTAGAACATAAGTTACAGATTCAACAGAGTGACCCCTGTGTGACACTATACTCCAGAGGCCTGCTGTGATTTTGGCCTCTATCTTTCACTCCACTGGACGTGCATAATTGCAATCGGTCCGAAAAAGAGACAACTCAAGTAAGTTATATGACAGTAAGTAACTGCATTATCATTACATCTACTGAAATAGAGATGATAGACATTATCAAAGTGTACCTTTTAATTGTTGATAACTTGGCCTCTTCTGCAGTGATGTATTCTTTCAGAGATTTGACCAGGTCTTTTTCCAAGTAAATCAAATCCGTCATTTGACCTTAAGAGAAAAGGTATTTAATTTTGTAGAAAATACAGGCAGTTCATGGACATTTGCTGCACAATTTATATACTCTTGCCTGTGGACCATCAACAAAAACCTTAAATGGTGGGTGTCAAGGTTTGTTGCAACTGAAAGGTTGAACCTCTGGATTAGAAACATTTTTGATTCCTTTTGTCTGCACAACTCGAAACTGATTTTGAAGAATGCGTTGCTTCATGTAGAACAGTCAGGAAACTGTAAACTGATCACAACAAAGTCTTTTTCATCAGTGGTGACCACATAATTAATATTGCATCCTGTGCCAAACAATTTAGGTATTTTGAAATACAGCAGAATATCGGTACCTCAGTTGACTGTGCATTGATGATGGTCTCTTGATTGGAGCTGAAACATCTGCAAACATTTTGCCAAGCATGATGATCAATAAAATTTCCACTTTAGGTACTGCTTGCCTTAAAAAGGTTAGTAAAGGTCAGATAACCCCGAGGTGAAAGTGTAAATTCGCTAGCAGAATCAGGATCAATATCACTGACATAGGTCAATCAGGATCATTGTCAATGACATATGTCAATCAGGATCAATATCACTGACATATGTCAATCAGGATAACTGTCAAAGACATATGTCAATCAGGATCAATATCACTGACATAGGTCAAACAGGATCATTATCAATGACATATGTCAATCAGGATCAATATCACTGATATATGTCAATCAGGATAACTGTCAAAGACATATGTCAGTCAGGATCAATATCACTGATGTATGTACCGTGCAATACACAAAAATACTATAAATTACAATAATCAGAATCAGGTTCCACCAGCACGTCATGAAATTTGTTAACTTAGTGGCAGCAGTACAATACAATACATGATAATATAGAAAAATAAATAAATAATGTACACAAAATATATAAATGTATATTAAATAGTTAATTTAAAATAGTGAAAAAACTGAAATAATAAAAAAAGTGAGGTGAGGAAATATACTAAAAAAATTAAGTTAGATAATTAGTGCAAAAAGAAAGCAAAAACAGTGAGGTAGTGTTCATGGTTTGATTCTTTGTCTGTTCAGAAATCTGATGCTGAAGGGGAAGAAGCAGTTCTAAAAACACTGAGAGTGTGCCTTCAGACTCGTGTACCTCCTCACTGATGGTGATAAGAAGAGTGAATGTTCTGGGTGATGGGGTCAGGGGTATAATGAGAAATGCTGCCCTTTTGAGGCATTGTCTTTTGAAGTTGTCCTTGATGCTGGGGAGGGTAGTGCCCATGATAGAGCTGGCTGACTTTACAAACCTCTGCAGTTTTCTCCGATCCTGTGCAAAGGTCGCTCCATGCTAAATGGTGACGCAACCAGTTAGAATACTCTCAACAGTGTCTCTGTAGAAATATTTGAGCAAGTCCATCATGTTGCTTAAGGGAGTGAAACCAAACCTCTCGGGCTCAGTTTCCACCTGGGGTGCAATTTAGACTGGTTTCCACTGAAACTCACTTGCACCCCACCCTTCACACAATCAGTCATAAACCAGGATTACTGGGGAGTACAATGTGCTTTCTCTTTATAAACCACCTGTGTGCAGTCTGGAGGGGTGACCCCATGTTTCCTGCTGCCAACTTCTTTCACTTTTCCATCCTAACCTGTCTTATGTCCATGGCCTCCTGCACTATCATAAGGAAACCCCACCAGAGTTTGAAGACCAGCACCTCATCTTCTGACTGTGAGCAATGCAGCTTTCTGACCCACTATTAAATCGTACAATTCCTGGTAACTCTACCCGTTTTAAAATCAGAATTGGCCGGTAATACATTTATCTGTAATACTTGTTCAGTTTTTTTCTCTCCATTAATACAGCCTGATCTGCTGGACAATTCCTTCAGCTCTGCATTTCACAAATTTTACATTCCCTTGGTATTCTCTTCCCTGTTCCTTCCTTATTTTGGCACATCTTCCTTCCCTTATTTATCTATAGCACATACCTACCTACAGTGATTCTGGCCACAGCTAATAACAGCTACCCCCCACCACGGTTCCATTCTTTACACTGTGCAACTTAAAACTAACTTGGTTTCCCGCTTCTACAATTCTGGCAAAATGTCTTTGACACAAAGCATTTACTTGACTTCTTTTTCCACAGATGCCGTCTGACATTCCAAGTGGTTCGAACTTTTCAATGATTTTATTTTTCACAAATATACAATCCTGGCACCTGGATTTACTCAACTGACAATAGGTTTAAATAGAAAATGAGCAACTCATACACAATGATGGAGAAGGTCAATCAGTCAAGCAGCATCTATGGCAGAAACAAACAAATGACTTTTGAAGCTGGGACACTTCATCAGGGCTGAAATTGACATAAAAAGTGTAGAGAAACCTTTCTCCATTACAATAAAAAGCAAACATAACTTTTACAGAAAAGCTGAGTGACACTAATATCTACAGTACTGTTGAAGTTTCAGGCACATGTATATAGCTAGTGTGCTTAAAATGCTTGCACAGTACTGTATTTATCAAATGTTTACGAATATTAACAAAATCTTAAGACTCAAAGGATACAAAAGTTTTTTTTTTACAGATATATAAAGTATAAAAGAGAGGCAAGAGTAGATATTGGACCGCTGGAGAGGTAGTAACAGGAGACAAGGAAATGTCAAATGAACTAAATAAGTATTTTGCATGTCTTCACTGCAGAAGGCACGAAGTATACTGGAAGTCTGAGAGTGTCAAGTGTCAAGGGGCAGAAGTGAGTGAAATTGTCCTTACTAGGGAAAAGGTGCTTAGAAACTGAAAGGTCTAAAAGTAGATAAGCCACGTGGACCAGATGGTCTATACATCAGGGTTCTGAAGGAGGTGGCAGGAGAGATTGTGAAGAGATTAGTAATGAGTCAGTGGTATTACAGGAAAGAAGCCAGCATGGAAAGAGCATGCTGATAGTGTGTTGCGTTCCGCTGAAGGGTTTCAGTCCAAAACATCGACTGTACTCTTTTCCTTCAATGCTGCCTGGCTTGCTGAGTTCTTCCAGCATTTTTAAGTGTGTGTTACTTGGATTTCCAGCAACTGCAGATTTTCTCTTGCTTGTGATTGGATACAGCATTGGTTGATAGGCAGGAGTGGGAATAAAGGGAGCCTTTTCTGGTTGACTGCCGGTCAATAGTGGTGTTCCATAGGGGTCTGTGCTGGGACCACTTCTTTTTACATTATATATCTATGATTTGAATGAGGGAATCGATAGCTTTGTGGTCACATTTACAGAGGATATAAAAATAGGCGGAGGGGTGGAGGGCCAGATAGAGTTGAGGAAGAAGAGAGCCTACAGAAAGACTTAAACAGATTAGGAATTTGGGCAAAGAAGTGGCAGATGGATTACAGTGTTGGGAAGTGTATGGTTATGCACTTTGGTAGAATAAATAATATAGTAGACTATTATCTAAATGGTGAGATTATTTCAAAGATGTGTTGGCTGCTAGATTAATTGGATACTGTAAATGATCTCTTGTGCAGCTGGGTGCTCGGAGATTCGGGGTGGAGTAGTTGAGCAGGTGAGGGAGATTAAATAGGGGATGGGAACAGAAGGGTCAGCATGGGTTCAATGGATTGAATGGCCTCTTACTATGCTCCACAAGATGCAGCACTTCCTCCCCAAGTTTTAGAAAAATTATTCAGGAGCTGCAGATATAGAATGGGCCATTTCTTCAAGTGATGCTTAACGAGTATTCCCCATCAATCCAATTTCAGTCCCTCTGTGGTCTATATGTCATTTGCTATGAGCACTTCTCTCATCACAAAGCATCCTTCATGTAGGAATGAGTTACACTGTTCAGTTAGCAAGAATCCTCATTCATATGCAGGCCAGGTATCCTACTAGAATGACCGTTCCCAATTTCTTCTAGACAAAAGAAAGGAGATTATAGGCCAGTTAGCTTAAACTCAGTGGTTAGGAAAATGTTGGAGTCTCTTATTAAGGATGAAGTTTTGGGGTTCTTGAAGATGAATGATAAAGTAAGTCAAAATCAGCATGGTTTCCATAAAGGGACAAAGCTGCCTGACAAATCTGTTAGACTTCTTTGAAGAAGTAACAAGCAAGATGGACAAAGACGAGGAAGTGGATGTCATTTACTTGGATTTTCAGAAGGCATCTGATGAAGTGCCACGCATGAGGCTGCTTAACAAGATAAAATCCTATGGCATTACAGGAAAAATACCAGCATGGATGGAGGAATAGCTGAAAGGCAGGAGGCAGTGAGTGGGAATAAGGGGGCTTTTTCTGGCTAGTGGTGTTCGTTAGGGGTCAGTATTGGCTGTGCTACTTTTCACATTGCTTGTCAATAATCTAGATAGTGGAATTGATGGCTTTGTGGCAGAATTTGTGGATGATATGAAGATAAATGGAGGGGTAGGAAGTGCTGAGGGGTAGGTATTGGAAGAATGGGCAAAAAAGTAGCAGATGGATTACAGTGTTGGGAAATATATGATTATGCATTTTGGTAAAAGGAACAATAATGTAGACATTATCTAAATAGGAAAAAATTCAAACATTAGAGGTGCAGAGGGACTTAGGAGTCCTTGTGCAAGACTCCCAGAAGGTTAATTTACAGTTTGCCTGTGGTAAAAAAGGCAAAACCAATATTGGCATTTATTTCCAGGGGAATAGAATATAAAGACAACAGAATAATGCTGGCATTTTATAAGAGACTAGTCAGGCTGCACTTGAAGTATTGCCAACATTATTGGGCCCCGCATTTCAGAAAAGGATGTGCTGTCATTGAAGAAAGCCCAGAGGAGGTTCAGAAGGCTGATTCTGGGAATGAAGGGATTAACATATAAGGAGCATTTAGCAGCTTTGGACCTGTACTCACTAGAATTCAGAAGAATTCTATTTCCTCCCCCCACCTTTTTTGGACTTCTTCCCTCGTCTTTTTAAGTCCTGATGAAGAATCTTGGCCCAAAACATCAACTGTTCATTATCATCTCCTCCATTAATACAGTCTGACCTGCTGAGCTCCTCCAGCACTTTGTGTGTTGTTTTGGATTTGCAGCAACTGCAGAATCTCTTATGTTCCTGGTGTGTGAGATGCCCAGCACCCAGACACCCTACGACAAAGTCAGAACAAAATGCCTCAAATGGGGGAGGGGAGGCACCCTTGATCATTTTGAATCTGTTGGAAATTTGAAATAAATATGCAACACAGTTTTCAAATCTTTTTCCAATTACCAGCAGCTTTGAGACACAATGACCCACCATTTCCTCGGCAACTGGTCTCATTAGAATTTTGGGTAAAAAGAGCTTCAAACCACAGATCTGGATCAGTCAGCATTTAATACATGCCCGATTAAGAATAAAGGACCCAGCTGAAAAATAACACAGTTGTAGGATATGGATTTTAATCAAGATTGGAGATCAGAGAAATTTTGTTCAGAGGCACATTCCCAATATTAAACTTAACCAGTTGGCACCACTCCCACTTTTGAAGCTGAATGAGTTCAAGATTTACATCATAAAATAGAACATTTGGCTTGCCACATCTGAACTGGCCATGATGCTAACTAATGAATCCCAGCTGCCTGCACATGGTCCTCCATTCTCCACATGTTTGTGTGTCTGTCTAAGTGCCTCTTAAACCTTGCTAATATATCAGCTTCTACAAGACTGCATCTTGTAGCACATTCCAGGCACTTTCCACTCCTTGTGTGGAACAAATTACCTCACAGGTCATTACAAACTTGTCCTCTTAAAGCTTCAACATATGCTCTCTTGTAATGACTGTTACATCCTGGGAACTTGACTACCTACCTTATCTATGCCCCTCGTAATTTTATATACTTCTATCAGGTCACCCCTTAGCTGCTGGACACTGCATAACAAACAATTCAAAGGTATCCTTTTGAAAGAACTGGACAAATGAGGAGAATGGGCAAAGAAATGGCAGATGGAATACAGCGTTAGAAAACGTACGGTAGAAGAAATAAAAGCATAGACTATTTTCTAAATGGTTAGAACATTCAGAAATCTGAGGTGCAAAATGGGCCTGGGAGTCCTCGTGGAAGATTCCCTAAAGGTTAATTTGTAGGTAGAATGAATGGTGAGGAAGGAAAATGTGATGTTAGCATTCATTTCGAAAGGACTAGGATGTAAAAGCAAGGATGTAATTTTGAGATTTTTTAAGTCACTGCTGAGGCCTCACTTGGAGTATTGTGAGCAGTTTTGGGTCACATATCTAATAAAGGAGAGTGTTTAAAGGAGTTTCACATGAATGGTGCTGGGATTGAAAAGCTTATCATATGAGGAGCATTTGATAGCTTTAGGCCTGTACTTGCTGGAATTTAGAAGAATGAAGGATGTGTCTCATTGAAACCTATCAAATGGTGAAAGGCCTGCATGGAGAGGATGTTTCCTATGGTGGGGAGTCTAAGGCCAGAGGACACAGCCTCAGAATAGAGGAACATCCATTTAGTAGAGATGAGGAGGAATTTCTTTAGCCAGAGAGTGGTGAATCTGTGACAGTGGAGAATGGGGCTGAGAGGGAAATCGATGATAAAATAGTGGAGTAGACTCGAAGGGCCAAATGTCTAATTCTACTCCTATATTGTATAGTCTTATGGTACTCAAACTTTATAGTTAATATGCTTCAATCTAACCTAATAATCCAGACAAGCACAAAAATCCAGGCCAATGTTCTAGGCATGATCTGGGGTGTCACACGTGGGAGACACTGCCCATAGGGTGGTGGTAAAAGGGGACAATGCAGGACAATGATTTCACCGGTGTCCTGAAAATGCCCCCAACACCTGCAAAGGAAATAAATAAACAAAATATTACAACCTGCCAATTCAATTGCAAAACGCTGTAATGCATGTGAGAAGCCAATTGTGCTTTACATCCAACAAGAGTAAGGATTTCACATAATTTCAAATCTAAGGATTTCACATCATTAGAAAACCTGTTACCCCTGCGGAGAATTCCATCATTCCCAATATTATGCATCTTTTGCAACACTACAATGTAAATTTCTGGGACATGGCAGGAGTCTTTGAAGCAACGTGCAAAATGCTGGAGGAACTCAGCAGGTCAGGCAGCATTTGTGGAGGGAAATGGACGGTCAACATTTTGGGTTGAGACGTTCACTGGAAAGGACTGGAAAGTGCCTGTCCGGGACTGGAGAGAAAGGGGAGATAGCCTTTATAAAAAGGGGGCGGGAAGGGGTGGAGCAAGAGCTGGCAGATTATAGGTGGACAGATGAGTGAGATGATAGGCAGGTGGGAAGAGTGGGAATGATGCAAGAAGCTGAAAGGGGATAGGTGGAAATGAAAGAGGACTAAAATGGAAGGAATCTGATCACAGAGAACAGTGGACCCTCGTGTTGTCCCAGAAGTGAATATTGTTGGGCACTAAGGAGACAACATGGGTATTATTAATCAATAAAAATAATAGTGACCAGCAAGAAAGTGGAGTGTTTTAACAACTCAGCTAATCCATTGAACTCTGTGGAAAATAAAAGCTGCCATCCTCACTCCATCTGGTTTTATGTGACCTCAGGCTCAAAGCACTGCAGCCAATTCTTAACTGTCCTCTGCAATGTCACAGTCAACTACTCCATTCAAGGGAAAACAGGGACTAGTGTTGAAGACAGGTCCAGTCAGCAATGGCCACATCTTGTGAATGAATTAAAAAATCAGAAAGTAATTTCTTTTTACCCCAGCTGGAGATTTTAAAACTTTTAATGGCTATGAGATAATAGCATTGAAAGTTATCTATTTGTTTTTAGTTTCTGTCAGGTAATCATAAATTAAAGGGATTTGGGAAAAAAATATACAACTGTCTAAACAACAATAATTCTGGCAGTTTCAGCTATGGTTAGGTCTCCAAGAGGATTAGTACTCAGAATCTGAAAGCAATTTAGAATAAGCTTGCATGTCCTCACATTTTTTTTTTTGGACTTTTCTTGGCAAACAGCCCCCTGATGAGATTCGGGTCGTCATTTCAGAACTGATGCACTAATTGGGGAAGGAGAGGGTGGGGAGGAGAGAAAAGAAAGAGTTAATCTCCACTTTCTCTGGCACAGTGGGGCAAGATCGATCTATGCATACGGCTAAATCTCACAGCAAAAAGTTGGGTGTTCCAAGATGATCTTCACAATGCTCATACACACAAATTTGCAGAATTTCTTTTGTACATTGGTTATTTGTCAGTTTTCGTGTGTAGTTTTTTCATTAATTCTATCGTATTTCATTCTATTTACTGTGAATGCCTATAAGAAAATGAATCATGAATCTCAGGGTAGTAAATGGTTACACACACACACACACACACACACACACACACACACACACACACACACACACACACACACACACACACACACACACACACACACACAAATAAATTTACTTTGAACTTTGAATGTCCAGTAGAATTAGTGCCCTGTGTACACATCTTCCTGCCATTAAATAAATGAATGATGTCCACTTTTGCACGGTTGCATTCCACATTAGGCATCTTTCTAAGATCATTGTCACGATTTTCAGGAGGCTACTTTAACGAACCATTTTAAATGGATGCTGCCAGGATTCAAGGGTATGTTTTAGAGGAGCAAGTTGGGCAGGCTAGGACTTCAATCCTTGGAATGTAGAAGATTGCAGGATGAGCTCGCAGAGGTGCATGAAATCATGAGGGGCATAGACAGGATGAACACATGCAGTCTTTTTCCCTTGCGAAAGATAATGAAAAACTAGAGGATATTGGTTTAGAGTAAGAGGTAAACGTTTTAAAAAGGAACTGAGGGTAAACTTCATCCTGTAGGGTTAATTTGTTCACGGAATGTGCTGCCAGAGAAAGTGATTCAGGGTGGTACAATCACAATGTGCAAAATGCTTTTGGATAAGTACATAGACAGAGTTTAGAAAAAAATCAGCTATGGAATATTGAAAGGCCCGGACAGAGTGGATGTGGAGACGATGTTTCCTATCATGGGGGAGTCTAGGACCCGAAGACAGAGTCTCAGAATTCAAGGACATTCCTTTAGATCAGCGATGAGGAGAAATTTCTTTAGCCAGAAGGTGGTAGATCTGTGGAATTCATTACCACACATGGCTGTGGAGGCCAAGTCATTGGATATATTTAAACCAGAGGTTGGCAGGTTCTTGATTAGCAAGGGCATCAAAGGTTACGGGGAGAAGACAGGAGAAGGGGATTGAGAGAGATAATAAATCAGTTGTGATGATATGGTGGAGCAGACTCAAATGGCCTAATTCTGCTCCAGTGTTTTGTGGTCTTAGGAACTTAAGATATTGGGCAAATTGGACTAATTTGGTAGGCACCACAGTCAGCAAGGACAAGTTGGGTCGAAGGGCCTGATTCCACACTGTATTACTCTATGACTGTTATCCCTGTGCTTAAGATAGGCAGAGGAAATTCATGTCTGTTTAAAGAGATCAATTTGAAATTAATCAAAATTCCCTAAAACTTGCAGAATTTATGTTCAGTTTTTCCAAGCACCTAAGCAGTAACTCTGCCCCTCAGAGCCCCTGAAAATAAGGCAAAACACCATTTTTTCACAATTGTATCTGAACCAAGAGGGGTGGTCAGGTTCTACATCAGAGCTGTGGGCTGCAGTCAGACTAGGCTCAGTTCTTGTCCAGACCTTCTGGGATCTCCAGTGTGCTGCTGTTAGTCAACAGGAACTGGACACCAGAGGATGCAGTTCAGGAATACCAAGCAGGCATTCCAAGTCTTCTTGAAATGAGTGCAAGCGAGTGCAAAGTCTGTGTTTTACCCATAAGCAATGATTGATCACTAACATAAGTAAGCCAATGATGCACTTTTGTTGAAGGTGGGAGGGTGTAATTAATTCATCTCTGGTTTATCTGGTAGAAGTGTCCAGCTATGCTGCAAGTTTGCAAAATGTTGCTAGAATTCATCAGAAGTACTAGTATTCCGATAAGTCTTACCTATGGATGTGAAGAATTCTGCTTGCGTTTGCGACACATAGCACCAGCTGATCCAGAGAAGACAGAGAGAGAAGTATCTCATGTTTAAAGAGAGTAGAAGATTCCTAGAGAATCAATACAAAACATTATTAGGTAATCACTCTTCAGCATGCCAATTATCACTACATCGATAAAATTAACATTTGTTTGGATTAGGTGATGCATCAAGATTTAAAATTCTGGCAATAAAATGCATCACTTTCCCAAGTCAGAGTCTTTCAAGTTTCATCAAGTAAGCAGTGTCCTGGCCAATATTTAGTGGTTTACCAAAATCCCTAAATCTGACAATTCCCTAGTAGTTTTTGACAGCAATGTACAAAACTGCACCAATCCACTTTCAATACACAGTCAGCCCTCCTTATCCGCGAGTTCCGCATGCGTGAATTCAACCAACCGCGAATCGAGAAAACCCAGAAGTGCTCTTCTAGCACTCATTGTTCGAGCATGTACAGACTTTTCTTTATGTCATTATCCCCTAAACAATGCAGTATAACAACTATTTACATGGCACTTACATTGTATTAGGTAATATAGTAATGTAGAGATGATTTAAACTATATGGGAGGACGTGCATGGGTTATCATGGATCAGGATTGAAAAAAATCATAAGTTCTCTTGCTAAGTAAGTTGGCACAGGTACGTCCAGTATTATTTAGCTTCAGTTAGTCAAACAGTTGTCTACGAAGATAGTATATATTTTACCTTTCTATGCATATAAAACATTTAAGAAACGTGTATTTCAATAATTAAACGACTGTGTTGCTTAGTAATAATTGTAGTTTTCATCGGGGCAGGGCCTTTCTCACTTTATCCTTTAAAATTGTTCTGATCGTTGACCAACTGTAGCCTAACGCTTTTCCAATGACTGATGGCGTTTCACCTCTTTCCGATCGCTTTATTATTTCCATTTTATTTTCAATCGTGATCAGGATTATTTTTGTGAACAGAAACACTGCGGATTCAGAGCTCTGATGGGTCCTAAAGACCACCACTCTGAGACAGGTTAAACAATGTCAGGGGTCCCACTGGGCCATAAGGTCCGCTGCACTGAAACAGGTTAAATAAGGGACTTGAGCATCTGCGTTTTTTGGTATCTACAAAGGGTCCCGGAACCAATCCCTCGTGGATAAGGAGGGTCGACTGTATTAGAACAGTGACTGCACTTGAAAAGTGCACAGAAAATATATTGGGGAGGTTCTGAATCAGAAGTTCACTATACTTTGGCCTCTACTGGGGCAAACTGAAAGATCACTCGGAGATGGTGTTCAAAATGCAGGCAATTTATTCAAAAACTGGAGCACATCAAGAGACCAGTCAAAACTGGTCTACCTGAGCTTGAATTTGGTACAGCTGTTACATTCCCAGTTACCAGGATTACCAGTAAAACCACATATTGAAAACATAATGATGGTGACAGGAAGACTTAATTAAGTAGCAGACTAGGGCCTGATACAAAATAAAGTGATTATCTTCTGTGAATCCAATTTTCTATTCCAAAAATCAGTACACTCTATAACATAATTAGTGAAGTTCCTGAAACTTAGGTGCCTTTGCAGCTGTATTCTCTACTTTGTTTGCAGTTCTGTTACCACATTAGCGCAATCCACATCCCTATTTACCAGTTATAAGCCCTTACTATTCCTTCCCTGACAAAAGTCTCCAAAATCTTTGGCACATTTCCAACCTTGCTGTGGAGTTGGAGCTGAAAATTGGTTTGGAACCGCTTTGGACACACTTCCAGGTGTCCAGATTCTGGGTATCCAGAAGTTTACCCCTAGATGTTCAATCCAAGATAACTTTCTTTGGCTTAGCTTGTTTGTTTTACTCAAATTTCCCTCCAAATTACATCAACAGACATGCTACAGGATTGAAACACACTGAGATTCCAAAAAAAACAAGAGTTAGAAAAACAGCTGCATGTTTCATTTGGCACATCCTTTCTTAAAAAAAAAGGACACAGCACAAACACATTCCATGTAAAGTACTTAGAGAAGACAGGCTAACCTAAAATCATTAAAAGCAGATACAATTTAATATATCCGCTGTTCCGGGAAATCAGCTAGTTGCTTGCTGCATTAGAAACCTGCCAAAGCAAATGTTGCTTCAATGTTCTATCTTGCAATGTTACAGCTTTATCTCTGATCCTTTAGTGTTGGTGGACAGTCTATCCTTGAATGAGACTGCAAAGCAGTATTCCCCAACCTGTAGCTGCATCAGGTTTAAGGCAAAGAGAAAACAGCCTTAAGTTCAACTAAACACTACATTCTGTCTCATGCATATTCTGCGTCATTTTATTTTTCTGAAATTCTATATGGGTTTGTTGTCTTACGTGTGTGAGGACTGGGCATCAAGCCACAGTGTTTCTGGGGGAGTTGGGGGGTGGGTGCATCAGAGTTAGTGGGTTCTACCTGGGTTGGTGTGCAGCGTCTAGTCTGGAGTCATTGCTGCCCCCTCCAGTGTTGGCTCAGCAGGAGACAGGCTCTATCGTGGTTTGATAATGCAAGTTTTGTGAATCTTTTATTCTGTGATTGTGATACAATCTCTGCTTGCTATCTTATATGTGTGACTTTTGGTAGTGGGTTCTGGACATTGACCCCGTAGCAATGCTGTCTCATTTGTCTGTATTCAAATGGTTGAATGATAATTAAACTTGAATTGAATTGAACTTACAAAGCGAGCAGGTGAATGAAATCTAATTTACTATAACCTTTGGAGCAGCACGACAGCACGGAGGTTAGTGTAATGCTATTACTGTGCCAACTGGAGTTCACTTCCATTCGTTCTGTAAGGAGTTTGTATACTCTCCCCATGATCACGTGGGTTTCCTCTGAATGCTCCAATTTTCTCCCATATTTGAAAGACATACAGGTTAGGGTAAGCATGTTGTGGGCATGCCATGTTGGCGCCGGAAGCTTGGCAACGCTGGCAGGCTGCCCCTTAGCATATATTCGGACAGTTATTGACATAAATGATGCATTTCACCATGTGTTTCGATGTACGAGTGACATCTGACAAATAAAGCTAATCATTGAGGGATCAGAAGTGGCAAGAGAGAGGAGCAACTTCAAGTTCCTGAATATCAATATCTCTGAGGATCTAACCTGGATCCAAGATATCAATGCAGCTACAAAGAAGGCATGACAGCAGCTATAGTTCATCAGGAGCTTGAGATTTGATTTGTCACCTACAACACTCACAGTTCTACAGATGTACCGTGGGGAGCATACGAACTGGCTGCATCGCCGTCTGGTATGGGGGTGGGGAATAGAGAATTGTAAACTTAGTCAGCTCTGTCATTGACACTAGCTTCTCTAGTATCCAAAACACCTTCAAGGAGTGATACCTCAAAAAGGCTGCGTCCATCATTAAGGATCCCCATCACACAGGACATGCTCTCTTTTCATTGCTACCATCAGGAAGAAGGTTCAGGAACCCAAAGACACACTCTCAATGATTCAGAAATACCGTCTTCCCCTCTGCCATCCAATTTCTGAATGGACATTGAACCCATGAACACTACCTCAAGACTTTTATTATTTTCTATTTTGCGTTACTTATTTAATTAAATATATATATACAATTACTATAAATACATTATTTTCTTTTCTATTTTTATGTATTGCACTGTACTGCTGCCACAATGTTAACAAATTTCACAACATATGCCAGCGATATTAACCCAGATTCTGGTTATGATTTTGATTATAACACTGCAAACACCCGAACAAATTCCCTTGGTTGCATTTCTGATAAACATCACTGAGATTTAGTGCAATGTTAACTTCAATAGCTCTTAGTACTGATTGCATTAAGTAAATGGCCTTGGGAACTTTAGTGAGGCTTCATCCAGCCTTCATTAATCTCACACTATGGAATATAAACAGCAGAACATCAATCTAGCCATGAAACAGCAGCAAGCTAATTTCAGAACAATGAGACCCACTTATCCAATTAAATGCTTGCAACACGAAGATTATATTTTGCAAACCACACAACTTTTTTAGGCCCAGCAAAATATAGCAATGTTAGAGAATGAGAATTTAATCTTTTTCAACCTCCTGATTAGTGCTGGAGGAAAGAATGTTGGGCCTGAACATCTCCCTCTGCAGCTGGATCCTAGACTTCCTGACTGGAAGACCTCAGTGAGTCAGGATTGGAGGCAGCATCTCCAACACCATCACACTGAGCACGGGGTCTCCCCAAGGCTGCGTGCTCAGTCCACTGCTGTTCACTCTGCTGACCCACAACTGTGCTGCAACACATAGCTCAAACCACATCATCAAGTTCGCCGATGACACGACCGTGGTGGGTCTCATCAGCAAGAACGACGAGTCAGCTTACAGAGAGGAGGTGCAGCGGCTAACAGACTGGTGCAGAGCCAACAACCTGTCTCTGAATGTGAACAAGAGAGATGGTTGGTGCCTTAAGAGGGCATGGAGCAAGCACTCTTCACTGAACATTGACGGCCCCTCGGTAGAGATCATTAAGAGCACCAAATTTCTCGGTGTTCACCTGGTGGAGAATCTCAGCTGGTTTCTCAACACCAGCTCCATAGCAAAGAAAGCCCAGCAGCGTCTCTACTTTCTGTGAAGGCTGAGGAAAGTCCATCTCCAACCCCCATCTTCACCACATTCTACAGAAGTTGTACTGAGAGTATCCTGAGCAGCTGTATCACTGCCTGGTTCAGGCTCTCACGACCGGACTATGTAACTGTTTCTTCCCCCAAGCTATCAGACTCCTCAATACTGACAGCCTGGACTGACACCAACTTACTGCCCTCCACTGTGCCTATTGTCTTGTTTATTATTTATTGTAATGTCTGCACTGTTTTGTGCACTTTATGCACTCTTGGGTAGATCTGTAGTATAGTGTAGTTTCTTGAGCTGTTATTACGTAGTTCAGTGTAGTTTTTGTACTGTTTCATGTAGCACTATGGTCCTGAAAAACGTTGTCTCGTTTTTACTGTGTACTGTACCAGCAGTTATGGTCAAAATGACAATAAAAAGTGACTTGATTTGACTTTATTCAATTTCACACACTCAAATTAGTAGTAGTGCTCCAGTTCTACATTTCTAGATTCTGGGATTCTCTCCAGGAGGAACGTAAGAGAATTATAATGGCAGTACTGTAATTACTTATACTCATAAATGGTCCAGAAAGAGGCTTTTCAGTCCATTGAACCTGCTTCAACAGTCAACCAGTTTCATGGTAAACCTACAGTTCCTTGGGAAGACTGGATCGAGAATGTGTTTGAATGTAAATACCAGGAGCTGGTAGAGCAGTGCTAGAGACAGGGGTGGAGGACAAAATGTGAGCCTACAGCGATGAGCTGCTTAGGCTGCGCTGGCTGCTCGTTATGCAGAACCTACTCTCTCTTTGGTGTTATGGGGGCTGCAAAGTAAAGAGGCATCAGGACCATCACAGAGGCTGCTAATTAAGCCTCCAGATAGCCATGGATCAAGAGGTGTGACCCGTGGACCAATGCTGCTGAGTCACAAGCCAGGGTTTGCTCAACCCTGAGAGACAGTCTGATGTTGAAAGACCCGAAACACCTGAGGGCCTCAGGTTATATCACTGATGTGTCTCAGGAAATCCTGAGATGTATCTCAGTATCATGTAACACCCTCATCAACTCCACTTAGATTATACCACTCACCTGCAGACACAGGTCATTTACAATTACTCACCTGCAGACACAGGTGACTCTACCACTCACCTGCAGACACAGGTCACTCTACCACTCAACTGCATGATTTTGAGATGTGGGAGGAAGGTGAAGCATCCACATCATTAACATGAGAATGTGCAAACTCCACATTGACAGCACCCATGGTCTGCATTGAAATTGGGTCCTTGGCATTCTGGGACAGTGGGTCTACAAGCTGTGAGACCCTATTCCTAACCAGGGATTTTGCAGTATTGGAAAATGAATAAAGTGATGCAAATCTCTCTGTCATTTAAAATGCATAAATATCACTCCATTTTCAGTAGATAGCAAGCAATGCAATTAGTTAACAATATCCAAACTCTACTGTTGTGAGTTGTATTGAGCCCTTCTCACTTTGAATTGAATAGTGTGAAGTTGTAATATATTCTGAACAGCAGCATCTTGCCTTATCAACCTTTATTCTGTCATCGATGGCATGGCTTTTAATTACTCCTGCCAGTCTCTCACACTGAAATCCCTGGTGCTGATAATTAAAATATTCCACCTGAAGACTTTAAAAAATAACTATTGTTTAAAATCAATAAAATATTCATAAAGCCTTTTCAATCTTTTTTTTTAAAATCTCCCACTTTGTTCAATTTATTTCTCTATTCTTATTCTGTTCCGTACCCAAGCTGGTTTAGAATTCGTTCCATCCATTCTGTGGTGTTTGTTCAGTCCTTGTTCTGTTAAAATGAATTACTTTGGCACCCTTTTGCCTGCATGCTGGGATGAAGGATTTAGCTGCCATATACTTAAGCACAATATAACAAACCACTATTCTAAATTTCATGAGAATTTCATTATGTTTGCAGATCGTTTTGATAACACAGGTAAGCATTGAGTTGGGACAACAATCAAAATCAGTATCAGGTTTATTATCTCTGACACACTGTACAGTATTCTTCAAAAGTCTTAGGCATATATATAGCTAAGGTGCCTAAGACACATATGTGTTATATATATAAAATGACCTTGCCTGGTGCCTCAGGGCTGGGTGTGTCAGCACCTGCACTAACTGCTGCCCATCACCATTCTCAACACCCTTTGATTTTGCCCCCCCCCCCCACAGATTTATAAACTTGCTCTCTGCTCTGCATTGACAAATCTTAGGCACCCTGGCTATATATACATCCCCTAAAACTTTTGCATAGTACTGACTGTCATAAAATTTGTTGTTCTGCAGCAGGATACTGCAATACATTAAAAAATTACTCTAAGCTGCAATGAGATAGATAGATAAATATACAGATAAGAAGAAAAGGGAGGTAGTGTTCATGGATTCATGGACCGTTCAGAAATCTGATGGTAGAGGGAAGAATCCGTTCCTAAATCATTGAGCTTGTGTCATCAAGCACCTGTACCTCCTTTCTGATGGCTGTAATGAGAAGACAGCATGCCCTGGTTGGTGATGGTCCTTAATGATGGCTGCTTTCTCAAGCACCGCCTCTTGAAGATGGCCTTGATGGTGAGGAGGTTAGTGCCCGTGATGGAGCTGGTTGAGTCTACAGCCCTCTGCAGTTACGTTTGTGATCCTGTCCTTTAGAGCCTCCAGACCAGACGGTGATGCAGCCAGTCAATACACTCTCCACTGTACATCTGTAGAAATTTGCTCAAGGCTTTGGTGATATACCAAATCTCCTCAAACACCTAATGAAGAGTATCCACTGGTGTGCCTTCTTCATGATTGCATCAATATTCTGAGCCTAGGACAGATCCTCCGAGATGTTTAAACCCAGGAACTTGAAATTGCTCATCCTTTCCAACACGGATCCTCAATGAGGAATGACATGTGCTCCTTTGACTTCCCCTTCCTGAAGTCTACAATCAGTTGCTTGTTCTTCCTGACTTTGAGTGGAAGGTTTTTGATGACCAGCTGATCTACTGTATCTCACTCCTGTATGCATCCTTGTCACCATGTGAGATGCTATGGTCAACATTTCTGTGATTAGTGATTTTATAGGTGGTGTCTGAGCTGTACCTAGCCTCAAAATCAGTAGTGTAGAGAAAGTAGAGCAGTGGTCTAATCACACATCCTGAAGGTTGATTGAGCCAGGAGGAAATGAAAAATTGTTGGTAACTAAAATGATTCAATACAGATACTGGCTGAACTACTAGATCTGTTTTTATTACAGTTACTTGTCTAACCACACTGGATAACCCTTTTTTTTAAAATCTGCAAATAAACAATTCAGAACAGTTGAGTGAAACACCTGTTGTGCATGATTTGCCCACTAGAGGGGATGATGAAATGTAACAGAGGATTACCACAAATGGAATGAAAAATAACTAGGTCGGGGTAAGAGTTGAGTTGGAAAATTCGTCCCTGGATCTAACTCACTACCTTACATTGACACTACAAACATACACACCGCCACACAAATCTCTTCTTCTATTCCCCGTTCTGGCTCCCCTCTTAACCCTTCTCTTCTCACCTGCCCGTCAACTCCCGCTATTACCCTGCCTCCTCCCTTTCCCTCACAGGTCCACTGTCCTCTCTTATTAGAATGACTTTTCATCAGCCCTTTACCTCTGCCATCTGCAGTCTTCCAGCTACTCACTTCATCAACCCACTCACCTGGTTCCACCTATCAGTTGCCAGCTGGTACTCCTTCCCCTCTACCACCCTTTTCAGTCTGGCTTCTTCCCTGGTCCTTTCCATTCCTGAAGATGGTTCTGTCCCAAAGCATCAACTGCTTATGCCTTCCATAGACGCTGCATGACCTGCTGAGTTTCCCTAGCATTTTGAGTGCATTGCTCTGGATTTCCAGATCTCCAGAATCTCTTGAGTTTAGGGTTTCCTTTGCTACTTTATTTTATTTCCTCTTTTACTAACAGATGGGATGGAACCATATTGGGAGCACCCAGTGCTGCCTAAAGCTGGATGGATGTAACAGTAATATTCTAAGAACTATTTCACTCGCCTGAATCTCTGCTGTAAGCGTCAGTTATGGACACACGTTCAAACCCATATGGTATTCCTCATCTTCAATAATTAAATTTGTAGTTGATATTCAAAGCTTGGCATTTATCATTGAACTATTTTGGATGGGACAGTTGGGTTTGAGAATTCCACTTAGATTCTTCAATTTGGGTTCTCACCCCAATTAAATTCTCTCTCCAGTGGAGTAGAATTTGGCTTGAAAATGCATTCCATTTTGTTTGGGGAAACATCTCATTTCTCACACATGACACTCAAAGGAAAATCCTCACACTACATCCAAACTTCTCAGCCATTGGAAGGTCACAAGGAAAGAGTGGAAGAGTGGGACTAAAAGAGCCAGCACAGATAAATTAGCCTAAGTGGCCTAATTCATTGCTTAAGGAAAGAAAAATGGAGGGCTATGTGGGAAGGAAGGATTAGATTCAATTTAGAGTATATTAAAAGGCCAGCACAATGTGGTGGGCTGAATGGCCTGTATCAGTAATGTTCTACGTTCTCCTGAAAGTTGCACGGATCCTATTATAGCTTTAACAGATCGCGTTTAACTTCCTGCATTTTTCTGTCTTCTAAAAAAATATCAGTTAAAGAACTATATTTATATCACCGCCCTGTAATCTTGCTCAGAATAGAACTCCAGACAGTTTTATTTCCAAGGGTACTTTCACAATCATCTTTCAACATAATTGGTTGTTTAAAATTAGTTTAGAGTCCCACAATCACCATATGTGGCTTTGGAGCTGATCAGCCAGCACCTGTGTAATATAAAAAAGATTTCTTTCTTCCTGTGTCATATCAAACATAATTCTAAATAAACAAACTTCGAAAGAGTGCATCTTCAAAGAGCCTCTTCTTCTGCGAGCAAAGCCAAATTTCCATGACAGGACGGTAATGTTAATTCTGGATTTGAGGGTAAGCCATGTGCCGACTCTGAATATGACTTTGGTCACTCAAAATGCAACTCGCATTGATGGTCTACCTTGTGTTGAGGAAAAGGGGATAAGACTGTAGTTTTGAACATGTCAGAACACACGATAACTGAATGCCTAACAGAATTACAGTATCCACAGCAGAGAAAGACGTCTTAACAGTTTGCGGTCTGTGTTAGCTGTTTAACTTTGAAAACCACAGTATTTAAACCTATTAATAGATTCCATTCCAGTCTTCTTCATGTCTTTTCATAGAACCCTTTAACTATATCAATGGTAACTAAACTGCTCTAGGATCCTGTTAACGCTGTGTGTAATGACCTGAAATCCTTTGATAATTATTACAGACCGTCAACTTGAAGTGAATGTAGGAAGGATGTTTTCTGTAGTGACAGAGTATAGGACCTGAGGCACAACTTCAGATTAGAAGGACATCCTTTTGAACACAAATAAGGAGGAATTTCATTAGCTAAAGAGTGGTGAATCTGTGCAATTTATTCATAGATAAGTTGTTGGGTATATTTAAAGAGGATGTAAGCAAAAGATGGGCAACTATAGGCCAGTTAGCTTAACATCTGTAGTCAGGAAAATGCCTGAAGCTGTCATTAAGGAAGAAATAATGAAACATTTAGAAAGGAGTGGTTCCATTAGACAGATGCAGAATGGATTCAGAAAAGGCAGGTCCTGTTTGACAAACTTACTGGAGTTCTTTGAAGACGTAATAAGTGCAGTGGATGGAGGGGAACAGGTGGATGTCGTACACTTGGATTTCCAGAAGGCATTCGATAAGGTGCCACACAAAAGACTTATAAACAAGATACAGATGCATGGAGTCGGAGGAAGTGTATTGGCATGGATAGTGGATTGGTTAACCAATAGAAGGCAGAGAGTTGGTATAAATAGGTGTTTCTCCGGTTGGCAGTCAGTGGTGACTGGGGTGCTGCTGGGGTCGGTGCTGGGCCCGCAACTGTTTACCATTTACATTGATGATTTGGAAGAGGGGACTGAGTGTAGCGTAGCAAAATTTGCTGATGACACTAAACTGAGTGGAAAAGTAAATTGTACAGAGGATGTGGGGAGTCTACAGAGGGATATAGATAGGTTAAGTGGGTGGGCCAAGGTCTGGCAGATGGAATACAATGTTGGTTAATATAAGATCATCCACTTTGGAAGGAATAATAGAAGAGCAGATTACTATTTAAATGGTGAAAGATTGCAACATGCTGTTGTACAGAGGGACTTGGGCGTGCTTATTCATGAATTGCAAAAAATTGGCTTGCAGGTACAACAGGTTATTAAGAAGGCAAACGGAATGTTGGCCTTCACTGCTACAGGGATTGAATTCAAGAGCAGGGAGGTCATACTGCAACTATACAGGGTACTGGTGAGGCTGCACCTGGAGTACTGTGTGCAGTTCTGGTCTCCATATTTGAGGAAGGATATTCTGGCTTTGGAGGCAGTGCAGAGGAGGTTCACCAGGTTGATTGCAGGGATGAAGGGGTTAACCTATGAGAAGAGATTGAGTCGCCTGGGGCTATGCTCTCTGGATTTCAGAAGAATGAGAGGGGATCTTATAGAAACATACAACATTTTGAAAGGGATAGATAAGGTAGAAGTAGGAAAGTTGTTTCCATTGGTAGGTGAGACTAGAACTAGGGGACATTGCCTCAAGATTAAGGGGAGAGGATTTAGGATGGAGATGAGGAGAAGCTGTTTTTCCCAGAGAGTGGTGAATCTGTGGAACTGTCTGCCCAGGGAAGCAGTTGAGGCTTCTTCAATAAATATATTTAAGATAGAGTTAGATAGGTTTTTACATAGTAAGGGGATTAAGTGTTATGGGAAAAAGGCCGGTAGGTGGAGCTGAGTTTATGGACAGATCAGCCATGAACTTATTGAATGGCGGGGCAGGCTCGATGGGCCAGATGGCCTACTCCTGCTCCTATTTCTTATGTTCTTATGTTAAAGTGGAGGTTGATAGATTCTTGATTAGTAAGGGAGTCAAAGATTACAGGGAAAGGCAGGAGAATTTGATTGAGAGGACAATAAATCAGCCATGATCGAAAGGCAGAGCAGATTTGAACATAGAACATAGAATAGTACAGCACGTTACAGGCCCTTCGGCCCACAATGTTGTGCTGACCCTCAAACCCTGCCTCACATATAACCCCCCACCTTAAATTCCTCCATATACCTGTCTAGTAGTCTCTTAAACTTCACTAGTGTGTCTGCCTCCACCACTGACTCAGGCAGTGCATTCCACGCACCAACCACTCTCTGAGTGAAAAAAGCTGTGGTGAACTATGTGCCTGTCAGGACACGCCCCCTGCTGACTGCTCCTGTGGCTCCTCCCACAGGCCCCTGTATAAAGGAGATCTGAGGCCTGACGCTCGGCCTCAGTCTCCAGGACATTGTATGATAGACACTCACTCCTGGTTCCTTCTTCCAGTCAATAAAAGCCGATAGCTCGCCTTACGTCTCAGTGTGAGTTATTGATGGTGCATCAAAACCTTACTCTAATATCCCTCTTGAACTTCCCTCCCCTTAACTTAAAGCCATGTCCTCTTGTACTGAGCAGTGTTGCCCTGGGGAAGAGGCACTGGCTGTTCACTCTGTCTATACCTCTTAATATCTTGTACACCTCTATCATGTCTCCTCTCATCCCCCTTCTCTTCAACGAGTAAAGCCCTAGCTCCCTTAATCTCTGATCATAATGCATACTCTCTAAACCAGGCAGCATCCTGGTAAGTCTCCTCTGTACCCTTTCCAATGCTTCCACATGGGCTGAATGGCTTACTTCTGATCCTATGTCTTATTGTTTCATAAATAAGATACCAATGGGTGACAGGGTGGAGGAGAAACATCCCTACCAAAGGAGGTGTAAGGAGCTTCTTCCCTCTGCTGACCTGCAGGTCACACTTGGGCCACATGTAGTGCCTGCTTAGCTCACTGATAAGGGTCATTTGAAGCCATGGGAGCAGGTGGTGGATGGTCGTATGAGCAACTGGTGCACATCACAAGTCCTGGTTTTGCGACCACCGATGCCAGGCAGGCAATCTTTGAAGATTGTGGATAATGGCTGGGGTCACCTGTCTTGTAAAGACACTGGCCAGAAGAAAGCAATGGCAAACTACTTCCGAAGAAAAATGTGCCAAAGCCAATCGTGGTCAAGACCACAATTGCCCACGTCATACGATACAGTACATACTGAGTGAATGACCATGATCTCAAACAGATATGATCATAAACAGCTTTATCTAACCTTGACAAAAATGTTGAAGAAATTTAGTTCACCTTTAGTCAGAAACATTTCAGTGCATGTAAAGGACCTTTAACATGACACTGGCTTTGTGACAAGATTGCTGACTGTGATGCTCTACAGGACCACAGCATCAGTTTGACAGAACTGATCTTGCAGATGAGAGAACGCAATAGGGATGAAATCTGTCAGTTTCCTTCCTGTGTGGAGGATCAAGTCTGGTGGAGGGAGGATTGAGCCTAGACCTGAGAGTTAAGGGGGGGTCAGCAGTGGAAAGGGTGTGTTGCTTCAAGTTCCTGAGTGTCAACATCTCAAAGGATCTATCCTGGGCCCAACAGACTGATGTAATCAGGATGAAGGTATGCCAGCAGTACACTTCATTAGCTGTTTGAGGAAACTTGGTATGTTACTAATGACTTCAGCAAACTTCTACAGGTGTACTGCGGAGACCATTTTGATTGGTTGCATTGCCAACTGGCTGCCGAGGATTTTACGCTCAGCCTGTTCCATCACAGGAACAACCCTCTTGAGTTCAAAAGATAGTGCCTCAAGAAGGCAGCATTGATCATGAAGGATCCTCACCTCCAGGGACATGCTCCCTTCTCACTACTGCCATCAGGGAGGAGGTACAGGACCCTGAAGACCCATACTTAATTGTTTTAGTAACAGCTTCTTCCCGTCTGCCATCAGATTTCTGAATGGTTTACGAACTCCGCCTCGCTATTCCACTTACGCTCAATTTATTTCTTTTATTGTGACTGACTGTAATTTTTCATGGCCTACATTGTACTGCTGCCACAAAACAACAATCTCACCACTTATGTCAGTGAAAATAAACCTGATTCTGATTCTGATACCCTAACATTGTCAAGTTGTGCAGTGTACACTGACAACCTCCTCCAATGAGTACATCAGAGGCCCCATAGACTCCAGATATCAACTTGAAAGAGTGCAACCTGAGTTCTAAATCTAAAACATTTTGCAAGCAAGTAGTAAGTTAAATTTCTTCATAACATAAATAAAAATATTGGTACGTGTAAGGAATTCCTGACCCTCAGTCCCTGATTCATCTTCTCAGTCCTGATATCATCCACATGAATCAATGCCTCCTTTCCAGTGCCACTATATTATTTCCTTAAATAGAACTAGCTTTACAAATTAAAATACTGTAAATCATATCATCTTTATTTATTACATGTACAGTACATTGAAACTTACAATGAAATGTGTCAAATCAAATCAACGAAGATTGTGCTGGACAACCTCCAGATGCCGACAAATTTCCAGCGCCTGTATAGCATGGCCACAACCTCCTAACCCTCAACCATACGCCTTTGGAACGTGAGAAGGAACAGGAGAACAGGAGAATTCACAGGGAAATGCACAGTCACGGGGAGTACATACAGTCTCCTTCGCGGAAAATGAATCCCAATTGGTGTTCACTGGTGCTGTAAAGGGTTGCCCTAAGCACTAACCTACTGTGCTGTCAGTCCTATACTTGTAGTACTTGACACAATGGAGCCAGCATTATGCACAGTATTCTAAATGGAACTTAACTAAAGATTTGTCACAAATAAATCATATTCATAATAAGGTGTGTATTAGGAATTGTAATCATTAGCAGCAAGGACCATACACAATGAGGTTATCCATTATGTATTTCTTTGCATCAGCTTCTGTGGAGCCAGTAGGATATTGACTCTGTTCACTCTCCTAATTAATCTATATGAAAAAGATCCTTGTGACCATATCAGCAGTTTTGGAAAATAGTGCCTTTTCTACAAGTCCAAATTGTAAGGCTTGTCTCTCTTACCGCCAGTGTATTTATAAGTAGTCCAATGATATCATCTCTGTTGTGATTATTTATATCACAGATACAAAGACCACTTAAACCGAGAAAAATAAAACAATTTACTCCAGGGAGGTTTGCCATTGCGACTGCTACACGCAGCATTCCTTTATAACGCAACTCCATGTGGCCTCGCCGACAGACAGCAGTGACAGAAATCACACAAACATCTGATGCACAGAGAGAATACTGGACTGGGAGAGGTGCACGCCCCCATCCCCCAATATAAAAGTGAACACGTAAGCATATGCCCTTCCCCTGTCAGTCACTCTCCACACACCATCACTTATTTTCAGGTTGTACCAGCGGCTCCTGTGTGGAATGTGTGCCCTGCCAAAGGACTGACCCCTGAGCTCTCAGCTCTGTGACCATGGAACAGCATAGCATTGTGCAGACCCTTCGGTCTGTGATTTGGGCCAACCTTTTAACCTACTCCGAGAGCAATCTGACCCTTTTCTCTCACATAGTTCTCCATTTTTCATTCATCCAAGTGTCTATTTAAGAGTCTCTTAAACATCCCGAAAGTATCTGCCTCTACCGCCAGCCTTGGCAGGGCATTCTATGCACCCACCACTTATCTCTTTCATCCTCCCTCTAATTTCCTCCAATTACCTTTAAATTTTGCTCCATTTCTGCCCCGAGGAAAAGACTTTGACTGTTCGCTTATTCTATGCCTCATCATCCTGTACACCTCTATCAAGTCACCTCTCATCTTCCTTCTCTCCAAACAGAAAACCCAAGCCTGCTCAAGATATATTAATAAGACATTCCCTCCAATTCATGCAGCATTCAGATAAACTTCCTTTGCACACTCTCTAAAGCTTCCGACTCCTTCCTCTAATGAGGCAACCAGAAATGAACACAATACTTCAAATGTGGTCTCACCAAGGTTTTATAGAGCTTGGTTCATTAAGATTGTCATAGCCAGGGGATGTAGTGGGGATAAGCTCCCGTTATCTATTAAATGCTCCCAGTGGCATGTGTCTCAAATAGCCTCCGACAACCAAGTCCAGCTCCTGGTCTACACACATGGCTTAGGTTTTCAACCCAGTGTAACCATTTCAGGAGGAGGGGCAAAGGTGGGTTACTTGTGCTTTAAAACTGATTGCTTCGTGCAGATGAGGGCTTTGAGAATGAAGGCTGCTGTCTTGTGGCAGTGTTCCTTGTAAATGTGCTCAATGCTGGGGAGAAGTTGGCCTGTGACGCACGGGCCTCACAGCCTCCAACTCTTCCAACTAATGATTTCATCTAAAATGCAATCATTTCAGGCCTGTTAATATTATTTCTGTTGTAAATGCAACTATTAGTTCACTTGTGCAGAGTAAATTAGTAAAACAACTTGCGTTAGGGAGTTACATTACATCTTTAGCACAGTATTCCTGAATCAATAGTTTCCAAGCGGCTAAGAACAAGAGCAGAAGTAAGCCACCAGTCTTCAAGTCTGCTTTAATATTCAATATGCTAATGGATGAGCCACATAGAGTGCTACGCTAGGGTACTAGTTAGACTATAAGACCATAAGACTTAGGAGCAGATTTAGGCCATTCAGCCCATCGAGTCTGCTCCACCGTTCCATCATGGTTGATCCCGGATTCCACTCAATCCCATATGCCACTATTACAGCCCGGCGTGTTCTGGACTTCGGAGTTCAATTCCGGCGCTGTCTTGTAAGGAGTTTCTGTACATCCTCCATGTGGAATGTGGATTGCATGGGTTTTCCATCAGTGATGGACTTCCCTCCAACCATTCAGAGAAGTACTGGCTAGGTTGATTGGTGTATGTAAATTGTCCCGTGATTAGGTTAGGGTTAATCAGAGTTGCGGGGTCGCTGGGGCGATGTGGCTCAAAGGGTTGGAAGGGCCTACTTCACAATGTATCTCTAAATAAATAAACACAGAGATAGATAGTTAAACTCCTCTTCTGTACCAAAGGTTAATAATAACCCAACAATAAATTGCACACTTCACTGCAAGAAATCCACCTGACCCTCTTTCACAATCCTCATATGGTCCCCGATGTAACACGAATGCAAAACTAGTTTCCACTTTTCCGGGCAATATGAGGAATGGAAAAGGAGAGAAGTAGGAGAAATTACCAGAAGTTTGAGAAATTGATATTCATGCCATCAGATTTTTGGTATGATTTCACTTGTCAGAATTCTTGCCCTGATTTTTTTTTAATTCATTTCTCATGAGATGAACCACTTTGCTTTCTGCAGCACTTCAACCCGTGAACTTGAGAGGGAAGTTTGAAGGTTTTTTCCTAGAATTATGAAGATTAATTGCTTATGAACATACAGCATAAAATGTCTTTCTGGACCTTCATTAAAGCAGCTTTGGAGCCTTCAGACTTGGTAAAAGCTGATTCCTCCAGAAGTGAACAAATCCCACAGGGAATGCTGTGATGGAAAATCCTGTTTTCTTGTTTCTTCTATGGAAATCATCCCGTCCCTTCTAAGAATCTTAGAGAATCTTCTATGAATATGTCTGCACAAATTGGCAATAATCTTCCAAAAGATTCTCTCGCTCACTAATGCCTCTACTTACTCGGTCAGCTAAGGAAATTTGACACGTCCTCATTGAACTTTGCTAATTTTTAACAATGCAGCACAGAAAGTCTGCATAATGCCTTGCATGTGACGACAAAAATCCGCAGAGAGTTGAGGACGTAGTTGAGCATGTCATGGAAATCAGTCGTCCTTCTATGGACTCTTGTCTACATGTCCGGCTGCCTCTGTAAAGCAGCCTGCATAATCCAGACATTCTCTCTCTTCATTCATTCCATCTGTATGAACCGTACGCAAGATGTGAATATCTTACCCTACCTTGTAGTTTGAGTTTTATTTTTCCCAGGGACATCGAAAATATGCTTTGCTGATGAAACAATGCAAATAGACAGTTTCGTGATAGTTATAAACAAGAGCTGCTGTAGATGCTGGAGAGGATTTGGAGCAACAGACACAAAATGCTGGAGGAACTCAGCAGGTCAGGCAGTATCTACAAAAATGACATTTCGGGCTAAGACCCTTCTTCAGGATAGAAGGAAATATGGGGGGAGGGGAAGGAGGGCTAGTTCAAAGATGATAGGTTAATTTAGGATGGTGGGAAAAGTAAAGGACAGGAGACAAAGGAAATTTGATAGGAGAGAGGATAATGGGAGAAGGGGAAGAGGGAAGGGCGCTGGGGAGGGCAGAACTAGGAGAGGTGTGTGATAGGCAGGTGAGGAGAAGAGATAAGAGGCCAGAGTGGGCAAAGGAAAAAGAGGGAAGGGAAAAATTGCCATTGGGATAAATCAATGTTCATGTCATCAGGTTGGTGGCTACCAAGATGGATTATGAGGTGTTGCACCTGTACTTTGAGAGTGGCTTCATTGTGGCAAAGAGGAGGCAATAGATCGACATTTCACAATGAGAATGGGGATAGGATTTAAGATGGTTGTCCACCAGGATATACCACTTTTGGCAGATGAAGTGGAGGTGCTTGACAAAAAGGCCCCTTAATTTATGATGGATATCTCCAATGTAGAGGAGGCTGCATCAGGAGCAATGGATACAATAGATGACCCTAACAGATTTGCAGGTGAAATTTTGCTTCACCTAGAAGAACTGTTTGTGGCTCTGAATGGAGGTTGAGGCAGAGGTAAATGAGCAGGTGTTGCATTTCTGGAAGATTCGCCCGAAGGATAAGCGGCTGAGGTAGCCTACCATGAAGAAGTTTAAATCTTCACTTTGACAGGAGTTCAGTGAAACCCTCTCTCACTGCACCCCCTTGTGATCTCTGCTGCCTTCTGACTCCTCAACCATGTGCTCATCCAGGCCCACTATTACAGCCATGAATCCTTCGTGGAACATGCCATCTTGTACCTCCCTCTGGTGCTTCTCCCCATTCACTTTCTTCCATGGCCTTCTCTCTGATGCGCCATCAATAACTCTAGGAGACTGGAAGTGAACGATAGGCTTTTATTAACAGCAAAAAGGAAGCACGACTCGAAGACTGTGGGAGGAGCAGTGCCCCAATCGCCTTTATACCGGGGTCTGTGGGAGGAGCCACAGCAGCAGTCAGCAGGGGGCGTGTCCAGACAGGTATACATAGTTTACCACACTCTCTTAACAGATTCCAGCCCTTTGACTCTTTCAACAGTTGACTTCCAGATCCTTACTTCACCCCTCCTCCCCTCCTAATTTCACTTATCACCTACTAACTTCTATTTGTTCCTCCCCTCTTCCCACCTTCTTACTCTGACCTCATCTTTTTTCTCCAGCCCTGATTAAGGGTTTTGGCCCGAAACATCAACTGTTTACTCTTTTCCATAAATGCTGCCTGGCCTGATGAGTTCCTCCAGGATTTTGCATGTGTTGTTTGGGTGTAGCATTTCAGTCGCTTGTGCCAGGAGGGGTATGGGTGGGAAGGGATGAGTGGACAAGGGAAGTACAGAGACAGTAGATCCTTGCGGAAAGCAGAGAGTGGTGGTGGAGTGGGGGGGGGGGAGATAAAGATGCGTTTGATGGTAGGATCCCGTTGAAGATTCCAGAGGTTGCGGAAAATTACGTGTTGGATGTGGAGGCTCATGGAGTGCTAGGTGAGGACAAGAGAAACTCTATCATTGTTAAGGTGGCAGAAAGGTGCAATGAATGCTGGAGTGAAATAGAGGAGATGCTGGTGAAGGCAGCATCAATGGTAAAGGAATGGAAAGCTATTCTTTAAAGAAAGAGGACACCTCTGATGTCCTAGAAAAGAAAGTTGCATCCTGTGAACAGATATAGTGCAGATGAAGGAACTGAGGAAAGGGAAGAGCAATTTTACAGGAGACAGGTTTGGAAGAGGTGTAGTCAAGATAGCTATGGGAATTGGTACGTTTATAAAAGTAGACAGTTTGCCTCCAGAGATGGAGACAGAGAGATCAAGGCAGAGGAGAGAGGTTTCAGAAATGACCCAAGTGAATTTAAGGGCAGGGTCGTTGTTACGGCACCACTCAGCTATTTTTACAACCTCGTTCCTATACGCTGTTTCAGCACCACCTTTGATTCAGCCAGCGACACTGGTGTCATCAGCAAATTTAAAGATAGCATTGGAGTTGTGTTTTGCCTGAAAGTCGTAAGTATAAAGTGAGTAGAGCAGGAGGCTGGGCACACAAACTTGTGGTGCACCTGTTCTGATAGAGATTGTGGTGAAGATATGGAGAACCTGTGGAATTCATTTCCACAGATGGCTGTAGAAGCCAAGTCATTGGTTGTATTTAAAGTGGACGTTGATTAATAAGGGCATTAAAGTTTATGGGAAGACGGCAGGGAAATTGGGTTGAGAGGACTATGGGTGTTAATTGGGCTATGATAGAATGGCAGAGCAGACCCAATGGGCCAAATAGCCTAATTCTGCTGCTACGTCTGATGGTTCCAGTCAAGATGGCACCTTCATACAATGCTCCTACGATCGATATCTTCTGGATAGATCACAAAACCATATATGTCACATCTCTTATGTCTTTTATGTTTGTTTTTTTTTTGTCTTAGATGTGATTCTAGAACTGTTCGGAGCCTATGATTTTCTGTTTGGGGTTCATTTGGGTGTTCCAGCACTCTGCAGTCTCTGAGAGGAGGCAAAGACGGTCAGCAGGCTGTTTGATTACATTTTGCCGATTAAAGCAATGAGGCAGATTGAAACATAGAGGCAAATGTGGAAGTTTGAAGAGCGTTTGGGTGCTTTAGTTCTCTGCAGTCTCCAAGTAGATTCCAGGAGACACAGGCTGCATGCGCGAATCTCATGGTGTGCAACCTGATGTTTGACTCCATTTCGATGATTAAAGCTCCGATTGCTCACTGATTAAAGTGAGGAGGGAGGTGAATGCAGAAGAGGACTGCAGGCTTCCTGCCTTTTGATTGGCCTTCCAGCAGAGAGGAGAGAGCCTGCCGCTATGCCCAGTGAATGCTACCCAGGTTTTCTGCATTTTGGATGTGGACTTGGACAATAGACCATTTTTCAGTCTTATAGCTTTTTATATTCTGTGTTTTTTGCCTAACCTTTCTTGTTTTTTTCTGCAGGGGGGGGGAATTCAGGGTTCAATATGCTTGTTCCATTTTGTTCACTGTTTTTGTACGGGGATAAGGGTTTTGGGGATTGATGTGCCTGTTCGGTGTTTGTTTTTTTGTGCAGGGAGGAAGGGATTTGAGGGTTGAAGATCCTGCTGCTTTCCTTTTCTTTCTTGGTTTCATGACTACCTAGAGAAGAAGATCTTCAGAGTTGTACTCTTTGATAATCAATGAACCTTTGAACCTTTTTTAATGCACTGAATGCTGTAGCTCTAAGGAAGGTAATTTTTATCTTTGAAGATCAACAGCTCAATATTAAATCAGAGAGAAGCACACTCAAAGATGTTACAAGGACAGCAAATGGAAATACAGCAATGGAATTGGTTTCATCCCTTCCAGCAACAATTCACTGTTTGTACAGCTTCTGTAATACAATAAAGCATTCTACAGGACCTCACAGCAGCTCTAAAAAAAATATTTCTACCACTGGGCCACGTTAATACATGTTATCAAAGCTGACTAAGATCTTGACAAGTCATGCAGGTTTAAACATCCAAGATCTAGAGCTGACAAATAACCACAGTGATTAACACAACACATTCACATAATTGCAAATTAATTTGCCCAGAGGAAATGTTTTATGCAGTAATCACACATCTTAACAAGAAAAGATGCAGGCCAATTCCAGCCTGCCACATACATTCCCTCTATGTTTTTTTACAGCTGTGTGAACTAACCATTGCTCCGAGCAGGAAATTTTTACATGGCCTGAAAACTGTAGCACTTTAAATGTTTTTTTTGTGATATGCATAGTACGAATATTTAGAATGAAAATTTTAAAACAGACATACTTTTGATTTTATTTATTAATTAAGGGTACAATGACAGCAAAAACAACTTTCACATTCATAAACTTTTAAACTTAGATGGCATTGCCATTTATCAGGCTGGCGGTTTATTGACAATGAGCTACTGACTTCCATTCTGTGTTTATCGTTGCAACTTGTAACAGTGTTGTAATTTGAAACACTGACAATGTAAACAGATTGAAGCCCAAAAATATTTCAAAGTAAAGGCTGTGTTACATTTATTACTCAGAAAATTTATGGATTATATTAATTGACACATAATTAATTACAGGGTGTCTTACAATTATATTAACAATTTCAAGACATAATTTAAAAATCAACATTATAGAAAATTCCAGCTGCACAGCGACAAAGGCTATGTGCACAGGAGCATTTCAGTTACTGTGCAGCTGTGCAGCCACACAGCTAAGAGGGAACAATATCCATGATATCTTTCTTGAATACTATAGTGGTATACAAAATTATGAGGGGTATAGATAGAATAAATGCAAAAAGGCTTTCTTCACTGAGGTTGGATGAGACAAAAAGTAGAGGTCATGGGCTATGGGTGAAAGGTGAAATATTTAAAGGGAACCTGAGGGTGGTGCAAATGTGGAATGAGCTTCCAGCAGAAGTAGTAAATGTGAGTTTGATTGCAAGATTTAACAGATCTGGATATATACATAAATGGGAGGGGTATGGGAGCTATGGCCCAGTTGCGGGTCAATGGGACGAGGCAGAGAACAGTTCAGCATGGATTAAACAGGCTTGTTTCTGTGCTGTATCACTCTGTGAATCTATGACTGTAAAAGGAGGAGGATAGCTTGGATTTCTGCACTCACTTTTTTGAGGC
Source organism: Hypanus sabinus (assembly GCF_030144855.1). Classification (NCBI taxonomy): domain Eukaryota; kingdom Metazoa; phylum Chordata; class Chondrichthyes; order Myliobatiformes; family Dasyatidae; genus Hypanus; species Hypanus sabinus. The sequence continues at coordinate 66,799,490 of NC_082720.1, read as the reverse complement.
AATCACTTTAAATAAAATCTACAATATGGTTGGCTGTAATCCTGACAAAACTGCAATTACATACATCCCAAATTCCTGAGTTTAGGGCCTGGCCAGCCAATGGGAACTGAGAACTTATGCAAGGGAAGTAATGGAGGGACATGTACCTCTGATGCTACAGGAAGCTACAAGGAAAGGCAGGCGGGGCTGAAGCCAGAAGCGTTAAGACTGCTGCTAGAATGGAAACCACTGTCAGTCAGCAAACACAGAAGGGTGATGGGCAAATAGGTCTTTGTCGGGATTTGAGCTGAAATTTGCAGAGTGGAGGGTGGAGTACAGAGACAGCAGTAATAGTTATGGATGGAATGAAGACACAAGCAAAAGGATTTCAGTAATACGTCCTAAGTGAGCCTGCAAGAAAATCAATCTCAGAATAGTATATGGTGACATACTTTGACAATAAATTTACTTTGAAATTTAAAATGACATTTATTCCCTAATATTAACTTATATGGCTGTGAATCAAATTTGGTATTATTACAGAACCAAGATACTGAAAGCTATAAACCAAGTACAGGCAGCTATAGATTAGAATAAATGAATACTTGATGGTTAGCTAGATGCTGTGGTCTGAGGGGACTGTTTCTGTACTGTAGATTTCAATGACTCTGCACTTATCCTAGAAGATAAACCTTTAGATTACCCACTATGATGTGTAAATGTAGGCCTTGCCATTGATAAAGTCAAGGAAGATTGCACAAATGATGCAGCTTCTTTTGATAAAATAGGCATTAAACATACACTTCAAGTTCTACACGGTCAAAAGACTCCATGTATCGTCTTCTGGATTGAAGTAAGTGGAAAGCTAGCCAAGAAGGGTATCCAGAGACATGAGCAAACTCCCTTTACACTTACACTATACCTGTGCCAGTCAAAAGACTTACCCAGACTAATGCCAACTTCCATACTAGGCCCATTCACCAGAGGACTATAATTCTTCAAGTATAATAGACATTTACCACAGTCAAAACAAAATCCTGGGGAAGATGCCAACAGAGCACAAATCTACTCTGCTTAAAATTACTCAATGCAGTAATGATCACATTACTGCACTGATCACATTTTGTTACTTACTTTTTGCTGATTTTGCAGCCAAGTTGGATAGTTTGACTAAAGTCTTCTGAAAACCCAAGGACTTCATAAATTGTCAACAATTTGAGATTAGGAACTTTCAACTTTACACTCAAGTTTAGACCTAAAGATGCAGTGCTTTGTTACTTCTATCAGCATATAAATATCATCTAGGTTATTCTATCCACTAAGTTAAAGGTTCTCAGCCCAAAACAGCGATTCTGCTTTTTTCATAGATGCTGCCTGGTCTGTTGAGTTACTCCAGCAATTTGTACTTGTTACAGGATAATTGTTTCATTTGGAAATTCATAGTTTAAATTGCACAGCCTATTGAAGTATTTATTGGCACAGTCAAGTCCAAATTTTTAATCATAAACATACTACTGGATCCATATTATATTGGACAATGTAAAGTTGATCAGAAGATATTATTTTCTCTTCTACAATATTTACACTTTCCATATGACTATAACATATAGGAGCAAAATTAGGCCATTCAGCCCATCGAGCCTACTCACCATTCCATCATGGCTGATCTTTTCAAAGTTCAAAGTAAACCTATTATCAAAGTAGATACATACACAACCCTGTGACTGATTTTCTTGAGGGCGTGCACAGTAAATCCAAGAAACAATACAGAATGAAAGACTGCACCCAATAGGATGGACAAATAACGATGTGCCAAGCGTAATGAACTATGCAAATAACAAAGAGGAAAAAAAAAACAATCAACATCGAGACCATGAGAAGAGTCCTTAAAGGTGAGTCCATAGGTTGTACGAACAGTTCAGTGAAGGGGTAACTGAAGTTGAGTGAAGTTAACCCATCTGGTTCAAGAGCTTGATGGTTGAGAGGTAATAATTGTTCCTGAACCTGATGGTGTGGGTTTGGAGGCTCCAGTACCTTGTTCCTGATAGTAGCAGTAGGAAGAGAGTATGAACAAAAAAAAAGTGGTACACCTGAGGACTGGGAGAAATTCAGAGACCAGCAGAGGAGGGCAAAGTGCTTAATTAGGAAAGGGAAAAAAGATTATGAGAGAAAACTAGCAGTGAACATAAAAACTGACTGTAAAAGCTTTTACAGATATGTGAAAAGAAAAAGATTGGTCAAGACAAATGTAGGTCCCTTACAGTCAGAAACAGGTGAATTGATTATAGGGAACAAAAACATGGCAGACCAATTGAATAACTACTTTGGTTCTGTCTTCACTAAGGAGGACATAAATAATATTCAGGAAATAGTAAGGGACCAAGGGTCTAGTGAGATGGAGGAACTGAGGGAAATACATGTTAGTAGGGAAGTGGTGTTAGGTAAATTGAAGGGATTAAAGGCAGATAATTCCCCAGGGCCAGATGGTCTACATCCCAGAGTGCACAAGGAAGTAGCCCAAGAAATAGTGGATGCATTAGTCATAATTTTTCAAAACTCCTTAGATTCTGGATTAGTTCCTGAGGATTGGAGGGTGGCTAATGTAACCCCACCTTTTAAAAAGGAGGGAGAGAAAAACCGGGGAATTATAGACCGGTGAGTCTGACATTGGTGGTGGGGAAAATGCTAGAGTCGGTTATCAAAGATGTGATAACAGCACATTTGGAAAGAGGTGAAATCATCGGACAAAGTCAGCATGGATTTGTGAAAGGAAAATCATGTCTGACAAATCTTATAGAATTTTTTGAAGATGTAACTAGTAGAGTGGATAGGGGAGAGCCAGTGGATGTGGTATATTTAGATTTTCAAAAGGCTTTTGACAAGGTCCCACACAGGAGATTAGTGTGCAAACTTAAAGCACACAGTAGTGGGGATATGGTATTGATGTGGATAGAGAATTGATTGGCAGACAGGAAGCAAAGAGTGGGAGTAAATGGGTCCTTTTCAGAATGGCAGGTAGTGATTAGTGGGGTACTGCAAGGCTCACTGCTGGGACCCCAGTTGTTTACAATATATATTAATGATTTAGACGAGGGAATTAAATGCAGCATCTCCAAGTTTGTGGATGACACGAAGCTGGGCGGTGGTGTTAGCTGTGAGGAGGATGCTAAAAGGATGCAGGGTGACTTGGATAGGTTAGGTGAGTGGGCAAATTCATGGCAGATACAATTTAATGTGGATAAATGTGAGGTTATCCACTTTGGTTGCAAGAACAGGAAAACAGATTATTATCTGAATGGTGGCCAATTAGGAAAAGGGGAGGTACAACCAGACCTTGGTGTCATTGTACACCAGTCATTGAAAGTGGGCATGCAGGTACAGCAGGCGGTGAAAAAGGCAAATGGTATGTTGGCATTCATAGCAAAAGGATTTGAGTACAGGAGAAGGGAGGTTCTACTGCAGTTGTACAAGGCCTTGGTGAGACCACACCTAGAGTATTGTGTGCAGTTTTGGTCCCCTAATCTGAGGAAAGACATTCTTGCTATAGAGGGAGTACAAAGAAGGTTCACCAGATTGATTCCTGGGATGGCAGGACTTTCATATGAAGAAAGACGGGATCGACTAGGCTTATACTCACTAGAATTTAGAACTTTGAGGGATGATCTTATTGAAACATATAAAATTCTAAAGGGATTGGACAGGATAGATGCAGGAAGTCCAGAACGAGGGGTCACAGTTTAAGGATAAAGGGGAAGCCTTTTAGGACTGAGATGAGGAAAAACTTCTTCACACAGAGAGTGGTGAATCTGTGGAATTTTCTGCCACAGGAAACAGTTGAGGCCGGTTCATTGGCTATATTTAAGAGGAAGTTAGATATGGCCCTTGTGGCTAAAGGGATCAGGGGGTATGGAGAGAAAGCAGGTACAGGGTTCTGAGTTGGATGATCAGCCATGATCATACTGAATGGCGGTGCAGGCTCGAAGGGCCAAATGGCCTACTCCTGCATCTATTTTCTATGTTTCTATGATCTGAGTGGTGAGGGTCCCTGATGATGGATGCTGCTTTCCTGTGACAGTGCCCTGTGTAAATGTGTTCAGTGGTGGGGAAACTTCATCTGTGTTTGCCTGGGGCTGTATCCACTAATTTTCATAGGGTTTTCCATTCAGGTCATTAGTGTTTCCACACTTGGTCATGATGAAACCAGTCAATAACTCTTCACCACACATCCACAAAAGTTTGTCAAAGTTTTAGATGTCATGACAAATCTTCGCAAAATTTTAAGGAAGTAGAGGCGCTGTCCTGCCTTCTTCGTAATTGCACATTACATGCTCGGCCCAGGACAGATCCTCTGAAAGGATAACATTGAGGAATCTATCTCATACCCCTTCTCAGCCTCTGCCTATAACCTTTGACGCACTTACTAATAAAGAACCTATCAACACCCTCCACTTAAAAAAAAACTCAATATATAATATACAAATATATTCCTCCTTACTTGGCTAACACCCAAAAATATTTTATAGATCATAAATTTCAGGAAAAATTCAGATTACATATAAAATAGAAATCTTTATAAAAGAAACAGGAGGTTATGCAGATGGTGGAAATCTTGAGCAATACATATAAAAAGCTGAAGGAATGCAGCAGGCCAGGCCAGGCAACATCTATGGAAGTTGACATTTTGAGGCAAGACGCTTCATGAAAATCCTTTAAGAGACTTTCTTTCCATTCCTTACTGTTGCTGAGCTCTTGAGCTACACTTAACCAGTAGGGAAACCTATCCATATAAAGCCAGTGATTCAAAGCAAAACTGACATCTCATGGTGCCAGGAATTTTCCTCGGTTTACTCCATAAGCTGCAGTGGTAAATTCAGAATTGAAGAGTGGAAATATTAGCATTGTTAACTGTTCATTATATCTGTGCCTACTGAAAACAAACTACCTAAATAAATACATTGTGGCACAAGTTCCAAGGCTCTGCAGGTCATTACTGCAATAGACAGCTGTTTTACAGGAAGCAGGAGTCTGAGGAATTTAAAAAGCATAAATCCTCTGAGACAGTACCCGCAACAAAGACAGGGACCATCTGTTGGCAGGAGGCAAGCTACTATATGCTTAGCAGTCATACACTTAATATCTGAACAAAGGCTCCTACTGCAAGGTGACAGAAAGATCTGTGGGAAGGGGAGGAAGTATCCCAACACACACAAAATGCTGGAGGAATTCAGCAGGTCAGCTAGCATCTATGAAATGGAATAAATAGTCAATATTTCAGGCTGAGGTCCTTCGTCAGGACTGGAGCTGAAAGGGACAGAAGCCAGGGGAATTCTGGCTCCAGGGAAAGGGTAATCCTGGCTTCTATCGCCTTCTCTTCCAGTTCTGCAGTTCCTGGGGTACACAGGGACATGCGAAGTACATTAAAGCTACCGCCTCAGCTGAATCGATGGCTGCATTTCCAACTGCAACTTTTAACGGAGCGGGAATGCACTTGTTCTTGACTGAACGTGTTGCAACAGGTTGAATGTTTCGCTCCGCCAGGTCATGACTTATGTTCCACACATACCACAAAGTCAGATACCATAGCATTATGATGCCTTTTAAAGAAAGGTATCTTCAGACTGAATGAGAAAGCAATTTTTAAACTGACTATGACTTTCTTTCTAAATAAAAGCAAGGGCATGACGAAGAGATAAGAGAGATTTGTTTCATTTGTTACTTGTACATCAAAACATACAGTGATCTACGTTGTTTGTACAGTATCAACAACCAGCACAGTTCAAGGATCCTCAAAATAACTTGAGTGAAACAATTATTTATTTTCAGCTGCCCTTATTCATTTCACCAACTTAAATAAATGCCAGCTAGTTATTGATCCTTCTTCCTTGTGAAATTGTTCTCTCATAGTTATTCATTTAACCCTCCCAGTTTATACACATTAATTACATTCACTCCTGTCCCAAACCCACTCCAGCTAGTCTTTTCACACTGTCAATCAAATGGGTTCTTATAACAACTTGATAGTTTAAAAAGGTCAATATTACTGATAGAAGCTTTTAATTCATGATCTATCAATTAGTCAAACTGAAATTCCTCCGCTGCAGTCATTGATTTTGAACTCTCGTCTCTGGGCTAATACAAGGTTCCACTTCCAATGTGTGCTTTTGTAAATATCTGTCATCTTCAGTCAGAAAAGGGGTATAAAGGAATCCTTTCTGCTCACCCAATGCATGATGTGTGAGTCAAGGGCTGCCAGAGAATGGGTAACAGTAACACAAGTAACACATCATAACTCAGTAATAATCGTTACTTTATGAATTTAAAGTAAATGTTTAACATTTTTATTCTTTTCTATCACATTTTATTTTATAAATTTAAAAATATGTACAAGAAATGCAACATGCAAGACTTTCATAAAGTCATAGGGCAATACAATGGAGATGCATGCCATTCAGCCCATCTAATTTGTGGCAAACTGTTATTCTGCCAAATCCCATCAACCTGCACATGGACCATAGCCCTCCATACCCCTCCCATCTGTGCAAGTACTCAATTTTCTCTTAAATGTTGAAATTGAGTCCACATTCACCACTTACACCGGCAACTCATTCTCTTTGAATGAAGCAGTTCCCCTGCAGGTTCTCCTTAAATAGTTCACGTTCACCCTTAACCTATGGCCTATTGTTCAAGTCTCACACAGCCTCAGTGGAAGAGTTTTGCTTGCACTTACCCTATCTATTCCCCTCATCATGTTGTATATCTTAGAAATCACAGTATTTCGCAGCCTAAAATTTAGTGTTGGCACATTCTGTGTACAGAAGAGCATTGCCACACATGGAGTCTCCTCCGACAAATAAAGCTTCTGGTCTTCAGTCATGTGCTCACACAGACTTGCTACCCACCCCCCCCCCTTGTGCTTTCAGTACAAACTTTTGTTTGAAAAGCTTCTAACACTGGACTTAGCTCCTCAGTGTCTCATGGCAGAAGCACTTAAGACTGTAGTTTTTCCTCACAATGCATTTGCAAGCTTCAGTGCATTTCTTGACATATTATTTCTGTGGCCTGCAACATGCCGCTCTGCACCATTCCCTTACGGACACCTCATTGTACCGAAAGACCAACAAGTTTTGGACAGACCAAGGTGTGTCTTTCACCAAGCTGATGACTCTCCCAGATGCACTTGAAGTTTCGCATTCCCTCACAAGCAGACAAAGGCACAAGCTGAGATAAATGCAGAAAGAGTCTGAAGTGTCAAGTAAGGAATCAGTCTGCTGATTAACAGAAGGTTGCGTGCTTGTACCAGCGCCAAGAGTTAAACTGTAATTACTGCCAACCCTTTACTCTCCAACTCCCAAAATCCAAGCAACATGGTTAAGGATCTGCCTATAAACAATTACTGATGTCAGTTTCACCAATGGTCACATTGCCCACTTTGGGTTTTTAAGTTTTTGCTTAGTGTCTTTTAGATACAGAATATGAAGATACATGAGACAATTCCTACTGCTGCCTGTAAATTAACCTCCTGAGTCTGTGGTGAAGAAGGTGAATGCAATGTTGGTATTCATTTCTAGGGGTATAGAATATAAGAGCAGGGATGTGATGTGATGTGATAAGGCACTCGTGAGACCACACTTGGAGTATTGTGTGCAGTTTTGGGCTCCTTATTTTAGAAAGGATATACTGACATTGGAGAGGGTTCAGAGACAATTCACGAGAATGTGAACTGTTATCTGTGCTGTCGTGTTCTATGGTTCTAATGATTCTAGGAATGAAAGCATTACTGTATGAGGAATATCTGGCAGCTCCTGGGCTGTATTCCCTGGAGTTCAGGAAAATGAGGGGGGGATCTCATAGAAACATTCCAAATGTTAAAAGGCCTGAACAGATTAGATTTGGCAAAGTTATTTTGCATGGTAGGGGATTCTAGGACAAGAGGGCACGATTTCAGGATTGAAGGACGTCCGCTTAGAACAGAGGTGCAGAGAAATTACTTTAGTCAGATGGTGGTAAATCTGTGGAATTTGCTGCCATGAGCTGCTGGGGAGGCCAAGTCATTGGGTGCATTTAAGGCAGAGATAGATAGGTTCTTGATTAGCCAGGGCAGCAAAGGGTTTGGGAAGAAGGCAGGGGAGTGGGGATGACTGGAAGAATTGGATCAGCCCACGGTTGAATGGTGGAGCAGACTCAATGGGCCAAATGGCCTATTTCTGCTCCTATGCCTTATGGTCTTAAGGAGATTGTACAATCTCCCCATGGCTGCGTGGATTTCCTCGAAATGCCCTGGTTTTCTCCCAAAGTCCAAAGAAGTACCGGCTGGTCAGTTAATTGGTCATTGTAAATTGTCCGTTATTAGGCTAAGGTTAAATTGGGCAGTTATTGGGCAGTGTGGCTTGAAGGGCCAGAAGGGCCTTTTGCACTCTGTATCTCAATACTCTGTCAAACTGCACAGTATGGTATTACTGTAAGTACAGTGTATATCTCTCAGGACTACAGGTACTGAGAACTAAAAGGATCACATGAGTTAATGCATAGTTACATTTTTAATAGATAAAGCCCTTTCCACCTATCACCTTCTGGCTACTCACTTCATCACCCCCCCCCCCACTACCTACCTTCTTCCGCAGCTGGCTTCACCGGGATATACTCCCTCCTGTCAGCTTGTACTCCTTCCCCTCCCTCCACCTCCTAACTTTGGCTTCTGCCTCCTTCCTTTCCAGTCCTGATGAAGGGTCTCGACCCGAAATGTCAACTCTCAATTTCTCTTCATGGATGCTGCCCAACCTACTGAGTTCCTCCATCATTTTGTAGGGTGTTGCTTCCATTTCCCAGCATCGGCAGAATTCCTGGTGTTGGTGTTAAAAACCTATGGTCAGGTTAAGGAGTTAATGAGGTAGAGAGAGAAACTACCTTCATGGCATCAGGATGTCTTTATAGATAATGAAATGTACTTGAAGTGACGCAATGTAGGAAATAATTATCCCACATCAAGGTCCCACAATAGGATTCGGTGTCTTCGTACTGCTTATTCAAGGGTAAGTTTTCGCCAAATGTTGCAGTGTGAAGTCTCCACCTTCTTCAAAGGAGTCGCTCAGTGATCATTAAGTTCACTTCAGTCCGAGCCACAATGTCCCTGTGAGACCAGCAATCCCCGAGATCTACAGTGAAAAATTCTCTATCTTCAGAATCCGGTTTAATATCACCAAACACTGTGAAATTTGATAACTTTGCTGCAGGGGTGCAATGCAACACATGGTAAATACAGAAAAAAAAAACTAAATTACAGTAAGTATATATATTTATATTATATTGTTAACATAAGTAGTGAAAAAATAGAAATAAATAAATAAAGTAGTGAGGTAGTGTTCATGGGTTCAGTGTCCATTTAGAAATCAGATGGCAGAGGGGAAGAAGCTGTTCCTGAATCATTGAGTGTTTGCCTTCAGGCTTCTGTACCTCCTTCCCAATGGTAACATGGGTGATGGGGGTCCTTAATGATGGACACCACTTTCCTGAGGCACCGCTCCTTGAAGATGTCATGGACACTGTGGAGGCTAGGGCCCATGATGTAGCTGACTAATTTTACAACTTTCTGCAACTCACTTTGACCCTGTACAGTTGCACCCCCTCCCCATACCAGACGGTGATGGAGCCAGTCAGAATGCTCTTCACGGCACATCTGTAGAGGTTTTTGAGTGTTCTAGGTGACAAACCAAATCTCCTCAAACTCCTAATGAAATGTAGCTGCTGACTTGCCTTCTTTACAGCTGCATCAATATGTTGTCTTCTGATTCACACACCGAGATCCCCACCCACTGCTTACGTAACAGTGCTCAGGTTGAGAGCTTCAACGTCCAGGACAGCACGCCACAAATGGCTTGCCCTGGTCCAACCACTTTGATGTTGAAGAAAAAAGAGCTCACCAATATTTCTACTTCCTCGGATGGCCAAAGGAAGTAGGCATGTCCCCTTTGACCTTCAGTTTTTATTGCGGCACTACAGAAAGCATGCTATCGGGGAGATCACCGTTTGGTGCAGCAACTGCTCTGCCTGGGCCACAACAAACGTCAGGGAGCTGTGCTGAGCTGAGCCCACATCACAGAAAGCAGCCACACCTTCCGATGGAATCTGTCTATTCTTCTGACTGCCTCAGCAAACCAGCCACACCCAGACATTCTTTCCTCTCCATCCCTCCCCTTGGGCAGAAGATATAAAGCCTGAAAGAGGTGCCACCAGGCACAAGAACTGCTTCCATCCTGCTGATACAAGACTGGTGAACAGTTGGACTCCTGACCTCACGATTTAGCTCATTATGACCTTGCAGCTTATTGCCTCCCTGAACTGCATTTTCTCTGTAGTGGGAACACTCTATTTTGCACTGTCACTGTTTTACCTTGTACTGCCTCTATGCACTGCTGCAATGAATTGATCGGCAGGAACAGGAAGCAAGACAAGTTTTTCACTGTACATGAGACAATAATAAACTAAGTTTACCAATTTATTTACCAACTGGCGAATTGAGCCACTATTCACACTGGTCTTCTGCATTCTCAGACAAAACTGAAACTTTAATTTGGATGAGGGAATGAGTACAAGAGTAAAACTCTGATGATATTTAAATTACGGATAAAGATTAAAGATTAGCTTGCTTTGTCATTTGTACATCATGACATGCGGTGAAATGAGTCCTTTGACATCAACGAGGAAGCCCACAAGTGCCACCAGGCCTCCGGTGCCAGCAAAGCATGTCTACAACTCACTGACACTAACCATACACCTATAGACTATGGCAGGAAGCCAGAGGACCCAGTGGAAACCTATGCGGCCACAGGAAGTACATACAAACTTCTTGTTTTTACAGTCCCTGTTCTTACAGCTGGTGCTGTAAAGCAATGTGCTATAATCATGCTGTCCTTATTTTGTGATAAGTTCAAAGTTCAAGTTCAGAGTCAATTTACTATCAACGTCATCATATCTCACCATATACAACCCTCAGATTCATTTTCTTGCAGGCATACACAGCAAGTCCAAAAAAACACAATAAAATCATTGAACGACTGCACCTCAACAGGACGAACAACCAACATGCAATAAGCAACAGACTGTGCAAATACAAAAGAGAAAAAACATAATAATAATGATAATTATAAATATCAAGAACATGAGATGAAGAGTCATTGAAAATGAGCCCATAGGTAGTGAGAACATTTCAGTGATGGGGCAAGTGAAGTTATTCCTCCAGGTTCAGTAGCCTGATAGTTATAACTATAATAACTGTTCCTGAACCTGGTGATATGGGTCCTGAGGCCCCTGTACCTTCTTCCAGATGGCAGCAGTGAGAAGAGAGCATGACTGGGGTGGTGGGGGTTCTTGATGATGGATGCTGCTTTCCTGAGATAACGCTTCAAGTAGTTGTGCTCAATGGTGGGGAGGGGTTTACCCTTGACGGACTGTGCCATTTCCACTACTTTTTGTAAGCTTTTCCATACAAGAGTATTGGTGTTTCCATACAAGAATATTGGTCTTTCCATACCAAGATGTGATGCAGCCTATCAATATACTCTCCACCACACATCTACAGAAGTTTGTCAAACTTCTATATGACATGCCGAATCTTGGCAAACTTCTAAGGGAACAGAGGTGCTGCTGTGCTTTCTTTATAATGCCATTATGTGCTGGGCCCAGGACAAATTATTAACATTGTAAAATATTTGTTTCCAATCCACTTCAAGAAACTCATCTAGAATGGTTCTACTAAATAGCACAAACATAGTTTTCTTCCATTGCAGACAAACCTCTGATTGTAACAGCTATTTAGCAGGTGTTGTAGGACAACTTTGCTGACTCTCATGAAGCCAATATAATTTATAAGTTACACAACCAATATGACAGGGTTTACTGATTGCTTATTCATCCACTTCTGCTCTCAAAGTGATGACTTGGTGCAGAAATAACAGCACATTCCTCAACAAGTTGGAATTTAACCCTTGATCCACTCTGAACAGCAGTTGGTTTCCAACCTGAATTAGTCAGATTTTCCTAGCAGAGGCAAAGTGTAAAACATTAAATCTAAGTCAAGCAATTTAAGTCAAGGAAGTTAATTTAAATTGCACCTCCTCTGTGGACACTTCCATTAGGGTGGAAGCCAGTAATTATTTTTCCAGACATATAAATTTTGCTTGGCTCTTCGTGCTTCATCTGCACACATGGAAATTTACTGATAAAATCATAATATCCAATTCAGACAAACTGTACTTGTTCACAAAAACAGCGGAAACATCAGCAAAGTACATACACAGAATCACAGAACCACAGTAATATATTAAAGTACCACAAGTAAGCAACATTAAATGGATGAACGTGGATGACTTTCACCATATATTTCATTTTTAATGAGCATGTCAAGGAAACAGCCAGATCTATCCCACATACTAATTACTGCTTCTGAAGGCAAGTCTTTGGGATGAATTATTAAGCCTTGTTCCTCTTCAAGTCTTTGACTTCTTTCACACCCGAACACACTTTAGCTCTGTAGGGATGCATTTCAACGGCAACACACACACAAAATGCTGGAGGAACTCAACAAGTCATCTATGATGGGAAATAAAGAGCTGACATTTCCAGCTGAGACTTTTCATCCAGGATGAATTTCATTTTTGACCTTGAGCACCAATGGAAATACTGGGGTCTGGTTACATTCACAATTGTACACTGAAGCCAATCACCAAACTTGCTCAAGCATTTTCTATCATCAGCCAATATTCCTGAGTGTACAAGAGAGAACATGTGAGACAGCAAGTTTTATCAGCAGCCTAAAGAGGCAAAGAGCCAGGCTAAAGACTCTCCTACTATCGAATTGGGGCTACAGACTAGAGACATTAGTCTCCAAGCTAGGCATCAACCTCAATTTCTATAAGATCTGGTAATCAACCCCCTCTGTCTGCCCCTCCACCCCTACCTTTTGTTTTCCATTATCTCTTCGGTCCCTCTACCTCCTATCTTTCCCCTCCCCACCCTCACAACCTTCATCACCCACATCTTTTTCCCTCTGTTACCCCATCTCCTTCCCTTTACTCCATAGTCTATCACATTCCATCTTGCTTAGCCCTTTGCCTCTTCCACCTATCACCTCCCAATTCTCACACTATTCCCACTCCCAGCTCCATCTACCTTACCTCCCTTCACCTTGTAACCTATCATCTGTCACCCACCAGCACATGTTCCTCCCCCTCCAATCCCCCCACTCTTTTATTCTGGCATCTGCCCTCTTTTTCTCCAGTCTTGGATCTCAGCCCAAAACATTGACTGCTCATTTCCCATCCAGAGATGCTGCCTGAGCTGCTGAGTTCCTCCAACATTTTGTGTGTATTGCTCCAGATTTTCAGCATCTGCAGTTTCTCCTGTGGCTCAATCTTCAGAGTTTATTTGGGAGTCTGAGGTTCATGGCTAAACACTTACTGACCGCACCAGTATTTTCAGAAGGCATTTGATAAGGTCCCAGATAGAAGATTGGTGGGTAAAATCAAAGCTCAGGGCATCGGGGGGAAGGCATTGACATGGATAGAAAACTGGTTGGCAGATAGAAAGCAAAGGGTAACGGTGAATGGGTGTTTCTCGGAATGGCAGGTGGTGACTAGTGCGGTGCCACAGGGCTCGGTATTGGGACCACAGCTGTTTACCATTTACGTTAACGATTTGGATGAAGGCATAAAAAATAACATCAAGTTTGCTGATGATACTAAGCTGGGTGGCAGTGTGACATGTGATGAAGATGTTAGGAGAATTCAGGGTGACTTGGATAGGCTGGGTGAGTGGGCAGATACTTGGCAGATGGCATTTTATGTGAATAAGTGTGAGGTTATCCACTTTGGGAGAAAGAACAGGAATGCAGATTATTATCTGAACGGTGTAGAGTTGGGTAAGGGAGAAATACAAAGAGATCTCAGAGTCCTTGTTCATCAGTTACTGAAGGTGAATGAGCAAGTGCAGCAGGCAGTGAAGAAGGCTAATGGAATGTTGGCATTTATTACAAGGGGAATTGAGTACAAGAGCAAGGAAATCCTCTTGCATTTGTACAGAGACCACACCTGGAGTATTGTGTACAGTTTTAGTCTCCAGGGTTAAGGAAGGACATCCTGGCTGTAGAGGAAGTGCAGCATAGATTCACGAGGTTAATTCCTGGGATGTCTGGACTGTCTTATGCAGAGAGGTTAGAGAGACTAGGCTTGTACACGTTGGAATTAAGGAGATTGAGAGGGGATCTGATTGCAACATATAAGATTATTAAGGGATTGGACAAGATAGAGGCAGGAAATATGTTCCAGATGCTGGGAGAGTCCAGTACCAGAGGGCATGGTTTGAGAATAAGGGGTAGGTCATTTAGGACAGAGTTAAGGAAAAAATTCTTCTCCCAGAGTGTTGTGGGGGGTCTGGAATGCACTGCCTCGGAAGGTAGTGGAGGCCAATTCTCTGGATTCTTTCAAGAAGGAGCTAGATAGGTAGCTTATGGATAGGGGAATCAAGGGATATGGGGACAAAGCAGGAACCGGGTATTGATAGTAATTGATCAGCCATGATCTCAAAATGGTGGTGCAGGCTCGAGGGGCCGAACGGTCTACTTCTGCACCTATTGTCTATTGTTAATTTTTTTTTTAGAACAGTTTGGGTTAAAGAAGCCCCAAAGAATTGAGACTGAGCAGCTTACGTAGATTGAGAGAGATGATCAGTACACTATTCCTAAATTCGCCAAGGACACCACTAGTATTGATAGGATCTTAGACAGTGACAAGTGGTGCTATAACAACAACCTTTTGCTCAACATCAGCAAACCCAAAAATTGATTGAGTGGACTTCATGAAGGGAAAGTTTGGAGAACACACACCAGTCCTCATTGAGGGGTCAGTGGAGGAATGGGTGAGAAGTTTCAAATTTCTGAGCATCAACATCTTAGAGGATCTACCCTGGACCCAACATATCGATACAATCACAAAGTTCATTAGGGGATAGCGGAGATTTGCAATGCCAAAGACTCCTGAAAGTTTTGATAAATGTTTGGTGGAGGGCATCCTGATTGTTTGCAGTACAGCTTGGTAGGCAATCTCCAAAAAAGGGTACAGAAGAGATTTACGAGAATGTTCCCTGGACTCAAGGGCCTGAATTATAGAGAGATAAAGTCCACGCTGGATCTCTATTCCCCGGAGATTACGAGAATAAGAGGTGACCTCATAGCGTAGGAGAATAATAAGACATATGGATAGGGTGGATGGTCATAGTCTTATCCCCAGGGTTGGTATTCTAAAACAAGCTCACTTACAAGAAGGGAAAGACTTAAAAGAGACTTGAAAGATAACTTCTTTGCCCAGCAGATAACGAATACCAGTAACGGGCTGCCAGAGGAAGTGGTTGAGGAGGATACAACTGCAACATTTGGATAGGTACATGGAGGGTAAAGGCTTTGCAGGTTATGGACAATTGTGGCTAACAGGGAGAATGCTGTACTTGTCATAGGCCAGAAAGGACTGATTCCATACTGTCTTTCTCTATGACTGTGATACCAATACACAGGATTGCAAAAGGCTACACAACCCTCCTCACCATCAGGACATCTTCAAGAGGCAGTGCCTGTAGCTGGTGGTTTCCATCACACAGGAGCCTCAGCATCCAGAACTTGCCCTCTTCTCCTTCTTGTTACAACCATCAGGTAGGAGGTACAGGAGCCTGTAAGACTACACTAAAAAAATCTGAAACAGCATCTTTCCCTCCGCCATCAAATCTCTGAACAGTCCATGAATACCTAGTTTGTTCTTTTCTTACACTATTTATTTCATAATTTATAGTAACTTTGTGTCTCTGTACTGTACCATACTGCTGCTGCAAAACAACAAATTTTGTGTAATCTGAGTCAGGGATCACAATTCCAATTCTGCCCAGACAAGCACCACCAGGCACTGAGTACTGATTAAACTGAAGTTAAGCCTTCAACACTGTCACCACCTCCCACCCGAGCCAGAGGTTGGAGATGATCCTCTTGTTCTGACCAGGGCAGCTGACTTGCTTCTATCCACTTAGTAAAGTCACAAGCAACAGGAGTGCTACAAAAACCCTTAAACTGGATTCATTCCCTCCTCTCCAGGCATCAATGATCTGCTTAATGCCTTTCTTCTGATTCATGTCTGTCTTTGGAAAACACAGATCAGATCCAAATTTAAACCAACAGGGTTAGTTACAGAAAAAATATGGTTGTTATTGAACTCCCTCGGAATAGATCAGGGGTTCCCAACCTTTTTTTATGCCATAGATCCTTACCATTAACTGAGGGGTCTGTGGACCCCAGGTTGGAAACCTCTGCCATAGATGACATAGTAGCGTAGTGGTTAGCACAACACTTTATAGAACCAGTGACACAAATTCAATCCCTGGTGCCATCTGTAAGGTGTCTGTACATTCTCTCCGTGACTGCATTGGTTTCCTCTGGGTGCTCCAATTTCCTCACACAGTCCAAAGATGTAGCAGTTGGTAGGTTAATTGGTTATTGTAAGTTCTACCATAATTAGGCTATGGTTAAGTTGGGGGCTGCTGGGCGGCATAGCTCAAACAGCTAGAGGGGCCTATGCCATGCTGTATCTCAATAATTTTTTTAAAAATGATCCCCAAATGGAATCCAAGATAATGGAAAGTGATCTGAGAAATTCCCAATGGAGTCACTACTAATAGTTCACTCTGCAGCCTCTGACGCACTCTCCAATCATTCCCCAAGTACCCAGCATATTCAGATTGATCACTCGAACACATTTGGCCAATCCTCCATGACCGAAATATACGGGCTATCCCCATCCCAACCCCCGCAACCTATAATCCCACTAAAGCAAGCATTTTCCTCAGAAAGGCTATTAAAATCATAAATCACGTCTGTAAGCAATGATCACACCCTGTAAGTGGCCATGTGCTGACTGTTTCAAACCTATTGTACACTGAGCCATAAATATGTCAGTTACTAATGAATTCAATAAGAAGAAAAGCCTAGAGTGGGAAAGTGCTCAGAATGTGCAAATTGTTATTACATGTCCGCAGTGGAACAAGGCTTATTACAGAATTGCTGTAGCAAATAGCACAAAAGCATTAAAGGGAGAGCTTGAGATTAAGGTGGGAGAAATAGGCTAGGCTATCTGAAGTAGGCTAGGAGAAAACCATTACAGACAACTATCATTGACTGAGGGGTTCAACAATCTGTCTCAATGCTGGTAAAAACATAAGGCAATATGTTTATGAAGCATTCTGCAATTTGATGTAGCTGTTTGAGTGGAACAAAGCTTATTCTTTGTCAGCTAGTGAAGTACCTTTAGAAATAAAAGCCAAATCTTTTAATTGTGATATTGTAAGGAATTATTTGAAAAATTGTATAACTCTTACGGCACAATAGTGTTGCAGTTAGCGCACTGCTTTACAGTGCCAGTGATCAGAAGATCAGGATTCAATTCCTGCTGCTGCCTGGAAGAAGTTTGTACGTTCTCCCTGTGACCACGTGGATTTCCTCTCAAATCCCAAAAAGACATTCAGGTTAGACTAAGTTGAAGGTATGTGATGCCGTCATTGGAAATACAATGGCACTTGCTAGCTGCCCCCAGCGCACTGCAAACAATGATACAAACGACACATCTCACTGTATATTTCGATGTACGTGTGACAAATAAATCTTTAAAAATCTTTGAAGATTGGTGGTTTTAGCCAACCCACGTGCATACTTTGGGCCTTCTGCATTCTCTCTTGCACATGCACACACTCAAACTCAATAACATGAAGTCCAAAAAGTATAATCAACTTTCGAAGATTTTAAGGAAAACAGCTCCAAAGCCAAACCAAATCACAGGCAATTTTCATCTCCTTCTGTGCTGTTCATGATCTGACACATCCATCATGACACACTGCCTGTCCAGCTCGTTAAACAAAGCTGAAGCATTAGTCATCAAGCATATGGAAAATGGGCCCAACAGCCCACAATGTCCACCTCCTACTACTCAGGACAACCAAAAGTACAGTCATACTTTGTCTTCTTTGTTCCAGTGGAAACTCCTTCTACTGAGCAATGCTGGGGTCTAATTATACAATGTAGAGAGGAAGGGGCAGAGGGCACTGATTGATGGAAAAAGAAGAAAGCAGAATTAACAGGTTGAACACATACATATTTAGAGGCAAAAGCCCCCACACCTACTGGGGGGTGGAGAGTTGGGTGGAGAGGAAGAATTCCCAGAAAATTGTGCTTAACTTGATTTTCTATAACTCCAAGTGCATGCACAAAGAAATGCAAGTTGAGAAAAGCATGTATAAAGTTACTTTTTTATCCCCCATTTTTGTATGGATTTTTATTCCTTATCTCAGATTTTTTGCTATCGATCTGTGAATACAGTAAAGATGAATTTCCACTACCCAAACTGCCATAATACATAGGTCACCTGTATTTTCTATAGTAAGTTGTTGAGAAAAGGACACCCAAAACCTACAGATTGTATCAACTTCTACTTGGTTTGAAACTTCTCTTACTAATTCATTTCATAGCCAGTTTGTTACATTGCTATCAAGCCACGTTTAAGCTTATACCTTACCCTAGCTTGTACTGTCCACAACATTACAACGTTGTGTGGAATCCAGACCATGTCTTATGAGGATAGGTGGGGCTGGGTATTTTCTCATTGGAGCAAAGGAGAATGACAGGCAATTTGATGGAGGTGCACAAGATGAGAAGAGGCACAGATCAAGTGACTAGCAAGAGACTTTTCTTGAGGCAGAAATGGCTAATACGAGGGGGCATAATTCTAATGAGGTTGGAGAGAAGTACAGGGGGGAAATGGCAGAGGTCTTTTTACTCAGAGGTGGTGGCCCTGTGGATCGCCCGGCCAGGGGTGGTGGTGGAGACAGACGCATTAGGGACATTTAAGAAACCCTTAGGTAGACACATGGATGTAAGAAAAATGGAGGGCTATGTTGGAAGAAAGACTTTAGAGTAGGTTAAAAGATTAGCAAAAACATTGTGGGCCAAAGGGCCTGTACTGTGCTGTAGTGTTCTATATTTTATGTCCTATGTTCAAAGTTTAAAGTCAATTTCTTATCAAAGTCCATAGAATTTACCATTTTCTACCCTGAGATTCCTTTTCTTGTGGGCACTTACGTGATTATTCTATCAATCCAGACCAATTAATTCCATCTAATACATGTGACAATGCATAATGCACTGATCTAAACTGACAGTCAAATGGTAAACAATGATTATCATCCATTTTGGAGTAATTATAATCCAACCAAACTAGTGGGAAGCCAATAGGCTTCTATTTACCTCCACAATACATCTGGCTCTGGACTGTTTCTTTCTGCACACTTGGCCTCTGCGTTTGTGATCAATTTATAAACTATCTGTAAAATAAATGCGTAATTCAGCGATGCAGTGTGGAGTCAGGCCTTCCAGCTCTTTGAACCACACCGCCCCATCAGCCCCCAACAAACCTGATTAACCCCAACCTAATGACGGGACAATTTACAGTGACCACCTAACCTACCCAGTACATCCTTGGATTGTGGGAAGAAACTGGAGGGCCCGGAGAAAACCCACGTATTCCAAGGGGAGGAATTGCAGGGACTTCCTCTAGAATGGCAGCGGAATTGAACTCCGAACTCCCGAATGCCCTGAACTGTAACAGCGTACAAGGCGCATCAACATTCCTCGAATTGCTGTCAGAGCCCCATAACCAGTGAGCAGGTTAAAACAAAATAAGCTATGAGATCCACCCACTCGCACTGCTGGCACCGAATTGTGTGCAAGCACTGAGCTGACTGAGCCTCAAATTCCTGTTGACAGTAATGTCACCAGCAAGTTCACTCAGGTCCATCTCAGAACAACATAGGCTATTACACTAAACAGAGTTGAGGGGGAGTAGTAGTTTTTCAGATGAAGAGTTAAAGGAATCTGGCAGCTGCTGCCTATCCATGCAAATATTTTTACAAGATTCCTTTAAATATCCTGTTCCAATTTTACTTCTCGACCACCAGCACTAAAACACCAGACTGAAAAAAAGTTGGACTCAAGGTTCTGGAAATCTAGAGCCTTACACACAATGTGCTGGAGGAGCTCAACAGGTCAGGCAGGAACTATGGACGGGAATAAACAGTCGAAGTTTCAGGCTGAGGCAGTTCATTGGGAGGAAGAAGGCAGAATAAGGTGGGGAGGGAGGGGAGGAAGAAGCACAAGGTGGCAAGTGAAAGGTGAAACTGGGAGAGGGGGAGGGGATGAAATTAAGAGCTGGAAAGTTGATTGGTGGAAGAGATAAAAGGCTGGAAGAGGGAGAATCTGAGAGGAGAAGACAGAAGACCATGGAAGAAAAGGGAGGGGGAGGAGGACCAGAGAGAAGGGACAGACTGAAAAAAAGTCCTGATGAAGGTTCTTGAACCAAAATGTCGACTGTTTATTCATTTCTATAAATGTCTGGCCTGCTGAACTCCTCCAGGATTTTATGTTTGTTGCACTGAATTTCCAGCATCTGCAGAATGTCATAAACATGAGAAAGTCTGCAGATGCTGAAAATCCAAAACAACACCAACAAAATGCAGGAGGAACTCAGCAGGTCAGGCAGCATCCATGGAATCATAGAAACATAGAAAATAGTTGCAGGAGTAGGCCATTCGGCCCTTCGAGCCTGCACCGACATTCAGTATGATCATGGCTGATCATCCAACTCAGAACCCTGTACCTGCTTTCTCTCCATACCCCCTGATCCCTTTAGCCACAAGGACCATATCTAACTTCCTCTTAAATATAGCCAATGAACTGGCCTCAACTGTTTCCTGTGGCAGAGAATTCCACAGATTCACCACTCACTGTGTGAAGAAGTTTTTCCTCATCTCCATCCTAAAAGGCTTCCCCTTTATCCTTAAACTGTGACCCCTCGTTCTGGACTTCCCCAACATTGGAAACAATCTTCCTGCATCTAGCCTGTCCAATTCCTTTAGAATTTTATACGTTTCAATAAGATCCCCCCACAATGTTCTAAATTCCAGAGAGTATAAGCCTAGTCGATCCAGTCTTTCTTCATATGAAAGTCCTTTCATCCCAGGAATCAATCTGGTGAACCTTCTCTGTACTCCCTCTATGGCAAGAATGTCTTTCCTCAGATTAGGGGACCAAAACTGCACACAATATTCTAGGTGCGGTCTCACCAAAGACTTGTACAACTGCGTTAGAACCTTCCTGCTCCTGTACTCAAATCCTTTTGCTATGAATGCCAACATACCATTTGCCTTTTTTATCACCTGCTGTACCTGCATGTCCACCTTCAATGACTGGTGTACAATGACACCCAGGTCTTGTTGCATCTCCCTTTTCCTAATTGGCCACCATTCAGATAATAATCTGTTTTCCTGTTCTTGCAACCAAAGTGGATAACCTCACATTTATCCACATTAAATTGCATCTGCCATGAATTTGCCCACTCACCTACCCTATCCAAGTCACCCTGCATCCTCTTAGCATCCTCCTCACAGCTAACACCGCCGCCCAGCTTCGTGTCATCCGCAAACTTGGAGATGCTGCATTTAATTCCCTTGTCTAAATCATTAATATATATTGTAAACAACTGGGGTCCCAGCACTGAGTCTTGCGGTACCCCACTAGTCACTGCCTGCCATTCGGAAAAGGTCCTGTTTACTCCCACTTTTTGCACACTATTCTCCTGTGTGGAATCTTGTCAAAAGCCTTTTGAAAATCTAAATATACCACATCCACTGGCTCTCCCCTATCCACTCTACTAGTTACATCTTCAAAAAATTCTATAAGATTTGTCAGACATGACTTTCCTTTCACAAATCCATGCTGACTTTGTCCGATGATTTCACCTCTTTCCAAATGTGCTGTTATCACATCTTTGATAACGGACTCTAGCATTTTCCCCACCACCAATGTCAGACTAACCAGTCTATAATTCCCCAGTTTCTCTCTCCCTCCTTTTTTAAAAAGTGGGGCTACATTAGCCTCCCTCCAATCCTCAGGAACTAATCCAGAATCTAAGGAGTTTTGAAAAATTATCACTAATGCATCCACTATTTCTTGGGCTACTTCCTTAAGCACTCTGGGATGCAGACCATCTGGCCCTGGGGATTTATCTGCCTTTGATCCCTTCAATTTACCTAACACCACTTCCCTACTAACATGTATTTCCCTCAGTTCCTCCATCTCACTAGACCCTTGTTCCCTTACTATTTCCAGAAGGTTATTTATGTCCTCCTTAGTGAAGACAGAACCAAAGTAATTATTCAATTGATCTGCCATGTCTTTGTTCCCTATGATCAATTCAGCTGTTTCTGACTGTAAGGGACCTACATTTGTCTTGAGCAACCTTTTTCTTTTCACATATCTATAAAAGCTTTTACAGTCAGTTTTTATGTTCCCTGCCAGCTTTCTCTCATAATCTTTTTTCCCTTTCCTAATTAAGCCCTTTGTCCTCCTCTGCTGATCTCTGAATTTCTCCCAGTCCTCAGGTGTGCCGAAATGAATGTACAGTCAACGTTTCGGTCTGAGACCTTTCTTCGGGACTGGAAAGGAAGGGGAAAGACTCTATAATAAAAAAAAATGGACGAAGGGAAAGGAGGATTGCAGGAAAATGATAGATGAAGCCAATTGGGTGGGAAGGTAGAGGGCTGGAGAGGAAGGAATCTGATAAGAGAGGAGAGTGGACCAATGAAGAAAGGGAAGGAGGATGGGACCCGTCAGGAAGTGATCGGCAGGTGAGAAGAGGTAAAAAGCCAAAACAGACAGACAGACATACTTTATTGATCCCGAGGGAAATTGGGTTTCGTTATAGCCGCACCAACGAAGTATAGTGAAGAAATATAGCAATATAAAACCATAAATAAGTAAATAATAAGTCAATCATGCTAAGTGAAAATAAGTCCAGGACCAGCCTATTGGCTCAGGGTGTTTGACACTCCGAGGAAAGAGTTGTAAAGTTTGATGGCCACAAGCAGGAATGACTTCCTATGACGCTCAGTGTTACATCTCGGTGGAATGAGTCTCTGGCTGAATGTACTCCTGTGCCTAACCAGTACATTATGGAGTGGATGAGAGTCATTGTCCAAGATGGCATGTAACTTGGACAGCATCCTCTTTTCAGCCACCATCGTCAGAGAGTCCAGTTCCACCCCCACAACATCACTGGCCTTACGAATGAGTTTGTTGATTCTGTTGGTGTCTGCTACCCTCAGCCTGCTGCCCCAGCACACAACAGCAAACATGATAGCACTGGCCACCATAGACTCGTAGAACTTCCTCAGCATCGTCCGACAGATGTTAAAATATCTTCTGTTTCTGACCTGGCGCACATCTTGTTGCTCCTTGAGGAAATTTAATATGCAAATTTTGGCTACCAGACTTTCCAATTCATTACATTTCAAAGTGACCTTCACTGTCTGCAAACACCTTGGAATGTCGCATGTTTTTGAAAGGCACCGTGCAACTATGAATCTTTCCCTTAGTTGACAAGGCGATTTCAAAGCAGAAAAATAAACTGAGAGAAGGTACTTGCACATAAGACCATAAAACATAGGAGAAGAATTAGGCCTTTTGGCCTGTTGAGTCTGTTCTGCCATTACATCATGGCTGATTTATTATCCCCCTGAAACCCCATTCTCCTGCCTTCTTCCTGTAGCCTTTAATGCCCTTACTAATCAAGAACGTATCAACCTCTGCTTTAAATATACCCAATGCCGGCCTCCACAGCTACCTGTTTCAATAAATTCCACAGATTCACCACTCTCTGGTTAAAGAAATTCTTCCTCATCATTGTTCTAAATGGATGTCCGTCTCATCTGAGGCTGTGCCCTCTGGTCCTAGCTCCACCACCTAAGGAAACATCCTCTCCACACCCACTCTACCTAGACTTTCAATATTCAATAGATTTCAATGAGATCCCCCCCTCATTCTTCTGAACTTCAGCAAGTAGAGGCCCAGAGTCATCCAACCCAACAACAGTCTCAGAATTCCTCCAAGCAGTGTGAACTATGTATGTAACGGAAACATACTGTAACCCCCACCTCTCCAACAAGGTTGTGCCAAAACATTACATCAATTCTCAAAAACGTTTTACAGTGATTATTAAAAAAAATTACCCAACTGCTGACTACTGGAGTTTTTTGCCTTGCTTGCTCAGCAGCTGCACCTAATCTGTCGAGTCTTGCCTTGTTTCCAGATTGTTCTTCGGATGCCACATCTCTCCAGCTCTTGGCACAGTTATCAGCGCTCTGCTACAATCAGTTCCAGGCTGCACTGAGCAGCAGTTTCTTTTCAAATGCCTCATAACATTAGCTCATTTGGTTGTGACAGCCAGTTTCACTGCAGAGTCTACTCATAGAACGTGACTTTTCGATTTAACTGTCCTAGGAACTGGTTTCAGATCGAGATGTGCATCAAGATATACGGTGAAAAGTGTCGTCTGTATTAACAACCAACACAGCTTAACGATGTGCTGGGGCCAGCCCACAAGTATAACCATACAGCTATATTTTGCCAAACACGCAGCCTTACAACTCTGTTCTCAGTGGTTTTTTTTGTATTTGCACAGTTTCTCTTCAGCATATTAGTTGTTTGTCAGTCTTTAAATGTGGTTTTTCATTGATTCTATTGTATTTACCTGTTCTGCTATGAATACCAGCAAGAAAATGAATCTCAGGGTAGTATATGGTGACACATACTGTACATACTCCAATAATAAATTCACATTGAATTTTGATAGGGGCTTCTTCAAACTACATGGCTAGATTAATCTATACTCCTGGCTTACCTCTACTTTGTAACACTGTGGAAATATGCAGTTCTTCATGCTTTGGACACCAAATGGTCACTTTGGTCACACGCTAGGCACAAGACGATAAGGCAAAGCTCAAAATGTCAAGATCTCCTTTGCAGTTTGGCAAGTGACTGAGACGGGCCAAGGGCCTTGAAGCATGGGAAGAAAATGTGAAAGACCACAGCCTGACTGATGACGACTGCAATGTAGGAAATCTGTTTCCGATCTGACTGTGGGTAATCCGCTCCCTATCTCTCCCCTCTCAAGGTCTGGGAGTTTGGGGCAGAGACTGGAGGTTGTAAGCATGATGTCTGCTAGCTTGAGGGTACAGAGCCAAAGACTAGAGTCCCCGATGCAGCCTGTCCTGGGAATGGAGGTCTGTGTGTTTGATGGGGTAGGAGGATGGGAAGGGGGCTGGTTTTGCTGTTATTGTCGTTGCTGGTTGTGTCATTTTGTATTGTATCTTGTGCTGCTATTTTGAACATTGTGGGCGTACTATGTGAACACAAGAGATTCTGCAGATACTGGGAATTCAGAGTAACACACACAAAATGCAGAAGGAGCTCAGCAAATCTATGAAAAGGAATGAAGAGCTGACGTTTCGGGCAGAGACCCTTCATCAGGACTGGAAAAGAAGAGAGAAGAAGCCAGGATAAGAAGGGGGAGGGGGAGGGGGAGAGGGAAGGACTACAAGCTAGCATGTGATAGGTGAACACAGGAGAATTTCCAGATGATGAAAGTCAGAGTAGCATACACAAAATGCTGGAGGAACTCAGCAGGTCAGACAGCATATATGGAAAGGACTAAACAATCAATGTTACTGGGTGAGACTGTGTTGGTGCCAGGTTGTGTGATGCCACTTGCAGGGTGCAAACAACACATTTCACTGCACATTTCCATGTGCAAGCAAATCTCAATCTGATTAGGTAACACTTTTCCCTTTCAGAGGCCCATATAGTCAACACCCTCCCCAGGAAACAATATTACTTGATACTCCCAACATTGGAGAAATGATTGTGCAACTAAGAGATGTATATTTTGTAGAAGATGCTCAAAATAAATACCCTCCAAAGCGGGCATAAGTGATCCCATGACACCCTGTCAATCTTTAAACCTATGAAAAAGATTTGTTAGTGATTGTGATGTGTGAATTGGCTGCTATTTATCACTAGAATGATTGCGCTTCCAAGATAACTAACTGAAACATCCTCAGCAGTTAATGATTCACCAATAACAGGAGCAATTTGTATGAAAGAGACAAAGTCCCTTCATCATTTTAAGAAAGCTAGTTCTATGTCTGAAAGATAACTGCTGTGTTCCAGAATAGGTAAAAATTCCAGCATTCCCACTCTACCCAATGAAAACAGACAGTTCTTCCATGCAGTAATGGCTCTGTCACCATAGCTATGTCTCAACATGGTTTCCATGAAATGGGAAGGAATCTGACTGAGCAAAGTTAAATCCAGAATGGCATTTAACAAACTGACACTGTCTCATTCACATGCATGAATGGGAGAACATCACTGTTCTATAAGGATGAATGGTACGACAACAAGAAAGTCTAACTTGACATCAGCAAAACCAAAGAGTTGATTATTGACTATAGGAGGAGGAAACCAGTCCTCATCTGGGGATCAGAAGTAGAGAGGGGCATTAACTTTAAATTCCTCAGCATTATCATTTCAGGGGATCTGTCCTGGATCCAGCACATACTTGCCATTACAAAGAAGGCAAGGGAGCACCTCTATTTTCTTAGAGTTTTGCGAAGAATCAGCATGCCATCTCAACCTTCTACAGATGCGCAATGGAGAGTATATTGACTGGTTACATCACTGGTATGGGAAACACCAATGCTCTTGAGCAGAAAAGCCTGAAAAAAGTAGTGGACACAGTCCAGTCCATCACAGGTAAAGCCCTACCTGCACCATTGAGCACATCTACATGAAGTGCTGTCGCAGGAAAGTAGCATCCATCATCAAGCCCTCTCCCCACTACCCAGGCCATGCTTTCTTCTTGGTTCTGCCATCAGGAAGCATGTACAGGAGCCTTTGTTCCCACACCACCAGGTTCAGGAAATATTAGTAGCCCTTAACAATCAAGCTCGTGAACTACATGGATAACTCACCCCAACACTGAACTAACTTTATGAGCTATGGACTCACTTTCAGGGATTCTATAACAATGTTATGATGTTGATTTTCTTTTTGTACTTGCACAATTTGTTGTCTTTTGCCCACTGGCTGGTGGACAAAATCTCCAAATGTCAAGAGTTTTGAATATTGTACATTCAAAGGTTAGTTTTTTCCAATTGATTCGCAGACATAAATTTTCAGGTGAAGTTATTTTTTATTTTATTTTGTATGTATTTTATTGTCCTGCACTGTTGCCACAAAGTAACACATTTTACAGCATATGTCAGTGATAATAAACTTGATTCTGATTTTCTGTAACACCAAGTGGAGTTGCCACCAGTAAATGCATTAAGAAATACAAGTTGAAAGAACTTGTATATAGTAACTTTTTCTCCCCCGTTTCTGAATGAGTTTTTTATTCTTTATTTATTTTATTTTGGAGGTAAGCACACTGTCCAGTAACCCATCTATTTAACCCTAGCCTAATCACAGGACAATTAACCTATAACTGGTTTGTCCTTGGGTTGTCGGGAGGAAACCAGAGCACCCAGAGGAAACCTGTGCAGTTCATGAGGAGAACGTACAAACTCCTTACAGTCAGTGCCAGAACTGAACTCCAAACTTCAGAACACCCTGAGCTGTAACAGCACCACACTAATCGCTATACTACAGTAACGCCGTAGTCTCAGATTTCCTTTTTAATACTGTACGGGTGAATTTTCACTATCAGAACTGGCATAACACAGAGGTCACCTATATTTTCTACAATGAGCATTTGCAAAGGAGACATACAAATCTGCAGATTCTCTCAACTTTGACTTTTGTCAAAAAAAAGTACATAACTTTTGTTATGTATTCCTTTCTTAGCTACTTTGTTACAGTGCTACCATTTAAGTCTGATTCTGAAGCACCATACAACCCCTGGCTTATTACTGGAATAGACACTTAGCACAATACACTATACACCCTGGACTCTCTTGATTTAAGTCACCTATAACTTGTGGGCCCTACCTAGCATTTGACTGAGTTTTAGATCCTGACCTTCTCTCCCCTGTTTAATGTCACATACCTCCACAACCCAGCTCCTCATTCCCCGACTCCAAACGTCATCCTCCTCTGTTCCAAATCTTTATTTATCTCTTTAGAAATGCAGCACGGTAACAGGCCCCTCCAGCCCAATGAACCCGTGCTGGCGAATGACACTGTGTCCAATTAATCCACTAACCTGTACATCTTTGGAATGTGGGGGAAAACCAGAGCACCTGGGGAAAACTTCACAGTCATGGGCAGAACATTCAAACTCCTCGCAGACAGAAGTGGAAATTGAACCCACGTCACTGGCACTGTAATAGTGTTACACTAACTCACGGGCTATTCTGCCATCCTACCTGTGGACATATAACCATTTCCGAAACTGGTTTATTTTGGCCTTGTTTTAATCACTGAGTTTACAACATGTGGAATGCTTTGAATAAAGAAAGCTTTAAATGCTACAGAATTTACACTACGAGGACATATCTAACCCTCCTGATAAATGCTAATGCTATTCTCCATGTAACTCTTTCCAGCCTACTTCACTTGTACTGCCTTGTTCAACAATCCATGCCATTGATATCAAACAAATAGTCAAAGCACAGCACAGGAATATTCTCTTAAGAATTACATGCAAAGCCTTGTATCATCTGGGGCCAGAGGCAAAATGTACTTACACTTCAAAGAAGGCAGGTTCCCCAGAAATTCTCAGTGCAGAGTCTACTTCAGCTAAAATGTTCTCATTTCAGAATACTGTAACACCCTGACACTGATGGAATGATCAGGAACTGCCTTCAGCCATCAGGCTCCTGAGCTAATGTGGATAACTTCACTCAACTCAATACTGAACTGATTCCACAACCAATGGGCTCACTTTCAAGGACTCCACAACTTTTGTTCTCAATCTTGTTTTTTTTAATCTTTATTTATTTATTTGCTGTATTTGCACAGTTTGATTTTTTTTTTTGCAGATTTGCTATTTGTTGTTACGTGTGTAGTTTTCTCATGGATTTTATTGCATTTAGTGTCATAGAAGAGTACAGCTCAGAAACAGGCCCTTCAGCCCATCTAGACAATGCTAAACATTTAAACTAGCTATTCCCATCAACCTGCACTGGGACCATAGCCCTCCATATCCCTACTATCCATGTGCCTATCTAAACTTAGAAACATAGAAACATAGAAAATAGGTGCAGGAGTAGGCCATTTGGCCCTTCGAGCCTGCACCGCCATTCAGTATGATCATGGCTGATCATCCAACTCAGAACCCTGTACCTGCTTTCTCTCCATATCCCCTGATCCCTTTAGCCATAAGGGCCATATCTAACTTCCTCTTAAATATAGCCAATGAACCGGCCTCAACTGTTTCCTGTGGCAGAGAATTCCACAGATTCACCACTCTCTGTGTGAAGAAGTTTTTCCTCATCTCTGTCCTAAAAGGCTTCCCCTTTATCCTTAAACTGTGACTCCTCGTTCTGGACTTCCCCAACATCAGAAACAATCTTCCTGCATCTAGCCTGTCCAATCCCTTTAGAATTTTATGCGTTTCAATAAGATCCCCCCTCAGTCTGCTAAATTCCAGTGAGTATAACTTCTGTTCAACGTGGAAATTGAACCTGTGTGCACCACTTCCGCTGGCAGTTTGTTCCACACGTCCACCACCTTGAGTGAAGAAGCTTCCACTCCTATTCCCTTAAACATTTCACCTTAACCCCAGACCTCTAGTTGTAGTCGCACCCAACCTCAAGTGGAGGTTTCTCTGTTTTACTGTGAAGGTCTTTGAGAAAATTATTCTCCGGGTAGGATATGATGCAATATAAATACTTTGATTAAAAAAAAACTTGCTTTGAGCTGTTCACAACTTGGAGAATAACCAAGATATTTCCAAGTATGCAAAAGCTCTTGTGTATGTGTCATTCCAAGTTGCTCACCCTCAACAGGAGAAAAATATTCAAGATTCAAGGTTGCTTGTCATTCTTCAGTACCCAAGTGTAAAGGAGAATAAAATGACTGTTACTTAAGGGTTTCTGGAATTTCTGGAAGAATACAGCAAATATTTTGGACAGAATTGTTCAGAACAGGGCTATGGTGGAATGCAAATGGCTCCCTATTAGTTTACTATGCTCCCTCTTTTGACAACACTCAGGATAGGTTCACTTGAACCTTTTGTATGCCATGGGCCCCTACCATTAACTGAGGGGTCCATGGACCCCAGGTTGGGGGCCCCTGACTTAAAGAGGTAACCTTAAAAGTCCAAACAAACCAACCTCTACAAATTAGTAAGCACCCTGATCAAAGGAAACCTGACTCCATCCCTCACCTCCAACCCCACCCAGATAAAAATCACTGTTGATCCCAAATTGGTTTCGTCATCACCTCTGTGTTGTGTAACTTTTGCTAGTATTAACTTTAACAACGTATGCAGGAATGGACGAGGGGGAATGGAGTGATGGATGAAACTCTTTGGGAGATGGGAACTCCCCGGGAATGCGGACAATCTGGGTTACTCGAAGAAGTTACCGGCACAGTGTCAATGGGGTAAAGGGCTTGCCCGAGCCTGTCAGAGAGCAGCGCAAGGGGAACTCTGCCACCAGATTTATTAGTGTTTATTTGGCTTCGTCCATCCACACTTCAGAACAGATGTGTTCCGAAACAAACCACACCAGACTGCCGAGAGCTGTCAGTTTCTGTCGCCTTGGGCTACAGTAACTCGCTATTAGAATATCAACAGCAGTCAACAATGCATATCCCTCGGGCGGACATACAAACACACACATGAACAAACATTAAAATATTTGAGTGACTACGCCTTGCTAGCGGCGTTCGACTCCGCCTCAGACCATGTTATGCTGCGAGTATTTTTAAATGAAATGATTAAACAGTTCTTGGGCTCGTAAAGGCTTACACACTTCTCATTTCCTAATTGAACACGAGGATGGAAAGAAAATCCCGAGAACATTCTGCTGGATGACACACAGACAAAAACAGCGGCTGATACGCTTGTCAGCAATCTCTGACAAAAAACGGGAAGTTACGGATGTCCTGGAAACATGTTGCAGATAAGACAGGTCCAGCGGACGGGTGAGAGAAGGATCGGGTAAGGCTATAGAACCAGATCCATTCACCGCGATCGGACTCCCTCCCTGAATTCTGACTACCAGGAAGCCCTGACTCAGATTGATTCTCCATCTATAGCTCTCCAGTAACAAGGCGTCCCGCTCGGTCCCTCTCAGTCCACCGCTCTTCCTCACCTTCAGCCGGAATACTCCGCAGCTCTCTCCGGTCTCTAACTCTGTCAGGTTCCTCTTGCGCTCTGTTCGTGATTCTAAAATCTCCAGAAACCTCACTCAGCTGCCACGTGGTGATCCGCCTTCCAAGTGCCACATTTCTCCTAATACACCCTTCCTCCCAATGCAACTGGAAGCAGGCGCGCTTCGTAGGCGTCTGCTATAAGGTGCTGGGCAACTCGCATCTGTGGAGGGAAATGGAGAGCCGTATTTCGGGTCGAGACCCTTCATATGGGCATCCAAAGTAAATTTATTACCTAAGTACGCGCAGTATATATCACTACAGGCTACCGTGAAATTCATTTTCTTTCAGGCATTCACAATAGAACAAAGATATACAACCGAATCAGTGAAAAACTGGCCACAAACCAAGACTAATAATCGATAAGCAAAAGAAGATAATCTACAAATAAGTGAATAAATAATACTGAGAACATGAGTTGTAGAGACCCTGAAAGTGATTCCATGGGTTGTGGAATATGCTTAGTGATGTTATCTACACTGGTTCATGAGCCTGGTAGTTGAAGGGCAATTGGTCCTGAACCTGGTGGTGTGGAACCTAACGCTCCTGCATCTTCTCCCCATAGCAACGGTGAGAAGAGAGCATGGCCTGGATGGTGGGGGTCCTTGATGACGGATGCTGCTTTCTTTTGGCAATGCTACTTGTAGATCCCTGACCCTTTCCCACCATAGGTGCTGCCCGACCCACTGAGTTCCTCCGGCATTTTGCTCGCTGCTCCAGATGCCAGCATCGGAAGTTTCTTGTATCTTGCCCCTGCTGAAGGAACTCAGTGGGTCAGGGACAAGCGATTCTGCAGATGCCGTAAATTCAGAGTAACAAACACAAAATGCTGGAGGAGCTCAGCAGGTTAGGCAACATCAATGGTGGTAAATAAACAGTCGCCATTTTGGGCCAAGTCCTGATGAAGGGTCTCCACCTAAAACACTGACTGTTTATTCCCTTCCATAGAAGCTGCGTGACCTTCTGCTTTCCTCCAACAGTTTATGTTGGTGGGTATGGAGTGAAGTGTGCAGAGGACTCCAGGTGAATGGTCTCAATCCAAAAGGTGAACTGTCCACTTCCATTTACAGATACTCCTTGACCTACTGAGTTCCTAAACTTCCATGTATTAATCCAGATTCCAGCATCTGCGGTTTTAATGTGCCCCCCCCCCCCCAGGAAGCATCCACAATTGTGATGGTGGAATATATTCTGTAAAGCAATATATGCCAATTTAACCCATTGTGTTGGTGCGTGGCCAAGTGGTTAAGGCATTGGTCTAGAGATCTGAAGGTCGCTAGTTCGAGCCTCAGCTAAGGCAGTGTGTTGTGTCCTTGAGCAAGGCACTTAACCAGACATTCCTCTACGACGACACTGGTGCCAAGCTAAATTGGCCCTTCCCTTGGACAGCAACGGTGGCATGGAGAGGGGAGACTTGCAGCCTGGGCAACTGTCAGTCTCCCATACAACCCTGCCCAGGCCTGCACCCTGGAAACTTTCCAAGGCGCAAATCCATGGTCTCTGAAGACTAATAGACACCTATTTAACCCATTGCTAAACTTGTATCTGGTTGTCTGTGTTACACTTTCAACATATTAACTATAAGTAATATCCAACTTCATAGAGGCTTCCAGTAAAAAGGCCCTGTAGCCCACTGAGTCTGTGCTGACACATTTACACTATACTAATGGGGGTCATTATCTCTGCACCAACACACTATGGATAATTTACAACAACTAATTCAGCAGTGTAGCTGTCTTCGGGATATGAGAGGAAGCCCACATGGCGAACTTGCAAACTCCACACAGACAGGACCTGGGATTCGGGCACTGTGAGGCAGTAGTTCTACTAACTATGTCTCCATGTTACTGATTTCCAGGTCTAGAAAGCCCCTATGCTGCCAATGTTGCTCTGGGAATGGCCACTGATATTGGTTTGCCAATCCCGCCAATGGAACATCAGCATTTTGCAGAGACAGATACGGTCATACTTCTCCTGTGTATGAACAAGCCAAATCTATGTCTCTTATCCAAAAGATTGATGAACTTTATTTACCACAAGTACATAGCTTTGTAGAAAAGTACAGCACAGAAACAGGTCTTTCAGCCCATCTAGTTCATGCTGAGGCAAGTACATGGAAACATATAGTGAAATGTGTCATCTGTGTCAATGACTGATACTGTCTGATGATGTGCTGGGGCAGCTCAAAGGTGATGCCATTCTTCTGGTGCCAACATAGCATGCTCATAGCTTATTAGTCCTTTCTAACCCATACATCATTGGGAGAAAACTGTAGCACCTGGAGAAAACACATGCAATCATGGGGAGAACATGCAAGCACCTGGTAACACAGCAGTGAAAAATAGACCACAATCAGGATTGCTGACACCGTAAGGCATTACACTAAATACTATGCTACCCGCTGCATTGCTGCACAGTAAGACATGGGCTTGATGCCTTGATGTTCAGATGCAGGAAAGTTGCTCTGGTAGGTGACAGGCAGTGATGCAGTTAGTTGTTGATGTATGTTCTTACTCGGAGGTGACTCCCGAGGTTTGAGATGTAGCAGAATATTGGGACATCATTGTTGTAATAGTTCAAAGTTAAAAGGAAATTAATTATCAAAGCACATATGCTTATGTTAATATATACTAACTTGTGGTTCATTTTCTTGCAGGTATTTACAGCAGAAAAGAAATACAATAAAATGATATGCAAAAATCTATACATAAACAAAGACTGACAAACAATCAATGGAATCAAAGGAAGACAAATTGCACTTATAAAAGTAATAGTAAGAACATGAGATGTAAAGAGTCCTTAAAAATGAGCCTGTAGGTTGTAGAATCAGTTCAGTGTTGAGGTGAGTGAAGTTATCCATGCTGGTTCAGGAGCCTGATGGCTGCAGGACAATAGTTGTTCATGAACCTGGTGCTGTGGGACTTCAGGCTTTTTTACTACTTCCTGTCTGATAGTAGTAGTGGGAAGAGGGCATGGCCTGGATGGTGGGGGGGTGGGGAGGGTTGTGTGGTCTTTGATGACAGGTGATGCTATCTTGTGGCAGTTTTCAATGTAACTGTGCAATGGTGGGGAAGGTTTTGCCTGTGATGGCACTGCATTGACCACTTTCCACATCCACGAAGCCTGGACTGACACCTTGCCCTATTGTCCTGTTTATTATCTATTGTAAATGCCTGCACTGTTTTTCTGCAGTTTATGCAGTCCTGTGTATGTCTGTAGTCCAGTATAGCTTTCTCTGTGTTGTGTTTTTTTTACATAGTTCAGTACTGTGTCATGTAACACCATGGTCCTGAAAAACATTGTCTCATTTCTACTATGTACTGTACCAGCAGTTATGGTCAAAATGACAATAAAAGTGACTTGACTTGATTTGACTTTCTTAACCCAAGAAATTCTGCAGAAGCTGGAAATCCTGAACAACATACGTGCACAAAATTATGGAGGAAGTCAGACTATATCCATGTAGGGGTATAAATAGCTTCAGCCCAAAATGTTGACTCTTCATTCTCTTCCATTGAACCTGCTGTATTTGCTGAGTTCCTTCAGCATTTTATGTGTTGACCCACCAGCTTCTGTAGCCTTTGCCTTCCCATTTGAAGCTGCGATGCTACCAGTTAGGATGCTCTCACCTGACCGTAAGGAGTTTGTATGTTCTGTCATTGACAGCGTGGGTTTCCTCTAGGTGCTCCAGTTTCCACCCAGGTTCGAAAGACATACAGTTAGAGCTGGTGATATTGTGGGCATGCTATGTTGGCGCTGGAAGCGTGGCAACACTTGCGGGCTGCCCGCAGCACAAACCTCGGCCTGTGTTAGTTGTTAACACAAAGCAACAATGTTCATTGCATTGTTCAATGTTTTAGTTTACATGTGACAAATATAGATAATCTTCTTTAAAGATCTGGTAACATGCTGTTGGCTGAATCCCACCTGCACTAGGACTGGATATGGCTTGTGCCTCCTCAAAGACGACCGTAGCTTGCACAACACTGTAGAACAGGTTGAGAACGGGAACAGATTTTTCTAGACAGCAATATTTGAGAAGGATCTTCGATCATTACACTTTGCAGAAGAAAACAGAAAATTATACTCTCCTGCTTTCAATAAATCAAACGGAAATATTCTCTAATAACTTTGAAATAACGTTCTAACAAATACATAGGGTTGTATGTTTTATCAAACTTTTCAAACGGATATAAGATTAATTAAACACAGTTCTAATTTTAACCTATCAATTGATATTGTAGAGAAGTATTCTATGAATTGCTGACATTGCCGCTCTTCATTTTAACTTTTTAAGTACATAGATGGAATCTGATTATTATGTTGTCGTTCGTTTTGATATATTACGGTAATAGAAAGCCGCTTCATTCATTCCCTGACGTCAAATCGTGTATCACTGCACGCTCACACAAACAGGGACTGCTGGCGCTGAGGGGTGTGAAGCCAATATATATTCAGGGTGCTTTTTAATCTTTATTGAAGCACTACGTTGTATTAAAGGTAAATGTTTTCATCGCCGATTTATTGTATTTTATTAAACTGCATTCCTTGTCCAATATTAAAACGTGCGCATGAAAAATACTGCAGATATGGGAAATCGGAACTTGGAAAAACAAATGGAAAATTCTGGAAATGCTCAGTTCTTCGCGCAGCAATGTTGGAAAGCGAAGCGTTGCTGCTCTGTCATCTGTTTAGACCTTTAGTCTCCTCTATTCAGCACCGCGCTCTTATGTCGATATTTGCTTAGACTTCCAGCAGTTCAATCAGAGTTAGAAGTCTGCTGCCGAGGCTTGGGTGTAAAAAAACACACTCGGCTGGCGTGACAGTGTGTACTGAAGAAGTTTTGCATTCCCACCAGCATCAGATATTATATTTCATGAAGTATGAAGGTGAGCCGAAATGTAATAACTATCCTGCCCTTTGAAATGAGTAAGTACGGTGTATCATTTACGCTTACCTGAGAGAGCAAACAATATCGGTCTGGAGGAAAATACCTCAGGTAACTTGCACTCCCTCAGAGTCCTGCTCAATCTGGACCTCGTGCTCATTTGTTTTAGAATGACACTTGAACTTACAACCTTAGTTAGAATTGGGGAAGTTAATCAAAGGTTAACTTAATTTGTCACATGTATATCAAAACTGCTCCTTTGTGTCAACCGCCAGCACATTCCGAGGGTGTGCCGGGTGGGTGCAGTTCGCAGGTGTTGCTATGCTTCCATCGCCAACATAGAATGCCCACAACTCACTAACCCTTCCTTAGGATCCACCTTTGGAATGTGGGAGCACCCAGAGGAAATCCGCACGGTCACGGGGAGAACAGGGATCGAGCCCCAATCAGTGATCGCTGGCGCTGAAAACCAATTGCGCCACCGTGCCTCCAGCATTTAGTCCTGATGAGAGGTCTCAGCCCAAAACGTCAACAATCCATTTCCTTCCATAGATGCTGCCCGACCTGCTGAGTTCCTCCAGCATTTGTGTGGGTTGCCCCGAATTTCCGGCACCTACAGAATCTCTTGTATCTAGCTGAAATCATTTATTTATAACACATGTTCAGTATTGTTTACGTATTTATTTATATATTATTATTGCATTTGCATCAATTGTCTTCCTTGCACTTTCGTTGTTTGCCAGTTTCTGTTTGCCTGTAGTTATTCATTGATTCTATTGTATTCATTTATTCCACTGTGAATGCCTAGAACAGGGGTGGGCAAACTTTTTGACTTGAGGGCCACAAAGGGTTCTAAAATTTGACAGGGGGGCCGGACCAGGAGCAGATGGACGGAGTGTTTTGGTAATACACCTCATAAGAGAAAATAAAATATCATGGGATATGTAGAAAACATGTGTTTTAATTTCAATTGAAAATGAACAAATGCATTACAACAAAATATCTGTCTTTGAAGTCCCATGGTATTTAGCTATTTATTGAAATGACTTTTAAAACACTGAAAATTAAATGAATAAAATACAGCTTTTTTTAATAGTAACAGTTATTATTTTAAAGCACTGAAAATTCTGTTATCCTTCAAGATATTATCATCATCACTCTCCTCCTGACTGTCTTTATTTCAAAAACGGTAGGAGATGCAGGTCTACTTGTCCTGCTCCTTCTTATTCAATTGTCCCCTGTGCCAAAACTCAACGATGACCCGCACAATGACAGAACAGTGAGAGCGCGCCAATATGCGGAGCTCTGTGCTCACAAATCCCCGCAGGCTATCTCCCTTAGCCGGAACGCTGGCTAATTGTGAGCCGGTTCGGATGTGTCAAGAAATGGGTCGCCACAAGGTCACAAAGTAAAGCGCAAATGTGGAGTAATACGCTGCACCTCAACAAAGGTCAATGTATATAGAGTGCTTCATCTATTGGGAAAACGCCAGAATTGAGGGGAAAAACGTTAACAATGTTTATTAATATAATTTCATCAAGTTCTGCGGGCCGGATTAAAAAGCTTATGGCCCGCGGGCCGTAGTTTGCCCATGCCTGGCCTAGAAGAAGATTGAATAGGTTCAGACTTTATTCCCTGGAACGTAGAAGAATGAGAGTTGATGTGATAGAGCTATACAAAATCACGAGAGGTATACTGTTGATAGGGTGAATGCAAGCAGGCTTTTTCCACTGAGTTTGGCTGGGTCTACAAACAGAGGTCATGGCTTAATGGTGAAAGGTGAAAAGTTCAAGGGAAACATGAGGGGAAACTTCCGCCCTCAGAGGGTATTAAGAGTGTGGAATGAACTGCCAGCACAAGTGGTGCATGCAAGGTTAGTTTCAATGTTCAGGAGAAGTTTGGATAGATAGGTGGTTGGTTGGGGTATGGTGGACCATGAGCCCGTTGCGGATCGATGGGAGTAGGCAGTTTAAATGGTTCAACATGGACTAGTTGGACCAAAGGCCTGTTTCTGTGCTGTACTTCTCTATGGGGTGTATGGGTTGTCTAGACAGGGTAGCACCTCTGGTGGGGGGGGGGCTGTTGTGCCCTTTTTTTAGGACAGCTCATTCACCTTTGGTCCCCACCTGGCGTTCAGCTCTCACCTGTGGCTCCCAGTAGCTGTAGCACACGCAGCGGCCGCACCCCAGTAAACCATCTCGGCAGACGGGCCAAACCAGATGAGGGTAGCCGACCCTCAGTGAGGTAGGGGATCTGCCTGTCCCAGGGTGTGAAGTCCGGCCCTGGCGGATTGAGCGGCGCAGACAGATTAACGGTCCAACGGTCATGAAGGCAGGCCAGCAGGCGTTGGTGGAGCGCTAAGGACACGACAAGACACTTAGACGTCCTGGTCATCCATTGCAGGAGGTGGTGATCTCTTTAAACTCACCCGGCAGAAGGCAAAGGCAAACCACTGCTGTAACCTGCCATGAACATGATTTCCCAATATGACGGAATGGTGTGGAGCGAAATCATCCACCAACTGGAAATTCCAGATGTGACCTACCGACGACGACGACTTCTCTATGACTCTGAGATGAAACTCGGGATCATATATGGAACATACTTACGAATACTTTGATTATAAAGTTACTCTGAATTTTGATTTTTTTTTGTTAATACCATTTTATTCTCCTCTCATTGGTGAGCTTTCATGACCTAGGTGTATTCTCAGTCATATTGCCCAGGTGACTATTTCAGGTGAGTAATAACAAACTAAAAAATCATAATAATTTTGCAAAATCTCTGAGTAATCCTGTGTTCCCTGAATTGTGAAAACATGATCTCGTGTGTTGTTCCTCCATCTTTATCAAGATAAAGGCCAGAATTGAACCCACTACTCTTCGGCACTCTCTTAAACATCCAAATCTTGAGTGTAAAGTTTAACATTTTGATATCATACAGTGCTCTGCTAAGGTGCCTTGGCATATCAGCTGGTATCTAATGGATCACTCTGGAAAATGCAAGATCGTTTTGTTTTCTGAATGACTTCTCTCGGAAGTAAGATTTCCTATTTCCAGCGATGAGTGAAGATGGAGCATCACGGTAGTGTAGCGGTTAACACAATTCTGTTACCATTTGGATCATTCCGGAGTTTGCAGTTCAATTCCAGTGCTGTTCTATAAGGAGTTTCTGTACATCTTCCTTGTGGATTGCGTGAGTTTTCCCCGGGTGCTCCAGTTTCCCCCCACAGTCCAGAGACATACCAGGTGGGTTAATTGTTCATTGTAAATTGTCCTGTGACTAGTTAAGGGTTGTAGAGTGGCTGGGGCAGTGTGGCCCAAAGGGCCAGAAGTGCCCGCTCCATGCAGTATCACTAAATAAGATAAATAACTCTCTACAGATTTAAAAGACCTGTAAAGCCTCTTGTCATTTTATATACCTCCATCAGATCGCCTCTCAGCCTCCTTTATTCTCAGGAAAACAAACCCAGCTGATCCAATCTCTCCCTACACCTGAAATCCTCCAATCCAGGCAATTTCCTGGTGAAGCTCTCTGCATATCTTTTCTACAGTGTGTTGTCCAGTACTGCACGCCATATAGGGCACAGTCTAGTCACTGTCTTTAATCTGCAAGATAACACCCAAACTTTTATATTCTGTTTCCTTACCTAAGAAAGTAAGCAGGCCACAATCCTTCTTCACTACCCTATCTAACAATGTTAACATTTTCAAGGAACTACGTACTGTGGATATAGCTTGGGTGCCTAAGACTGTTGCACAGTACTGTAGTAATTTTATGTATTACACTGTCCTGCTACTGCAAAACAAAACTAATTTTATAACATATATGAGTGGTGATAAATCTTATTCTGATATAGGATTTTATTCTGGACTGAGAATGGGAAGGGGACAGGAAAAGTGGAATCGTGGTTGTGAAGAAGAGAAGGGAGAGAGGAGGGAGCAGGACAAAAGCCAAACCTACTATGAAACAGGAGAAAAAAAAATATTCTTTGCTTCTTTGGTGCTTATAACTTGCCTTAAAGATGCTGTGTTATAAGGTCAACAGATAAAATTGCTTTAAACCAGAGGAGTTTGTCAAATTTCCTTTTCCCTGTGTATATTATTCAAAATCTGTTTCTTCAGCC
Source organism: Hypanus sabinus (assembly GCF_030144855.1). NCBI lineage: Eukaryota > Metazoa > Chordata > Chondrichthyes > Myliobatiformes > Dasyatidae > Hypanus > Hypanus sabinus. Next base: position 66,759,209 of record NC_082720.1, on the reverse strand, counting down.
AGCTACTGAATATTTCACACTTGAATACTACACGAAGTAATGCTGAATACAAATTTGTTTAAAGCTATAATTAGCACCTTCTCAATTGAAGAGAAAAGGGAGATGTGATGACAGTGTCACACACACATGCTATGAATTAATCAGGATGTATTCTCTGCAGTGTGAGGTTCCTGACAGTTCCAGACATTTGATCATTTCAGTGAATTTGGATTGAGTTTGTGGAAGAAATTTGTGTGCCCTCCCCACGATCTCATGGATTTCTTCTGGGGGCTGTGGATTCCTCCAACTTTCCAAAGATAAACAGGTTAATAGCTTGATTGATCACATGGGTGTGATTGAGCCAGAAGGGTCTGTAGCCGTGCTGTATCTTAAAATAAAGAATTAAATTATTTAGGGTTAATGGGGATTGCTGGACAGCACAGCTCGAATGGCTGGAAGGGCCTATCCTGCACTGTATCTGAATAACAATAATATTAATAAAATAATCTAGTGCTTTTCCGGTGTATATGACACATAAACTCTTCTCAACTCTGGCTGGAAGTCTGAGAAGAGTTTATGCAGCATAATAATAATACGTACAAAGTACCCTATGATCGATCCCCTCCATGATAAGAATACTGGTTTGAGTATAGTTGGAGAAGACGAACTATCAGGGCAAAGCTGCAGTGACCAGGTCTCTAGCACTGAGACGACCTGTGGCTCAGAAAGGAAGCAGGGAGAAGCAGAGTACAGTACTGATTGCGGATTCCATAATTGAAGGAGCAGAAAGCAAATTCTGAGGATATGAAAGAGACACGTGATGATATGTTGCCTCCCAGGTGCCAGGATCTGGTCTTGGATCTGGTCCACAGCAATCTAAAGGGGAAGGGTAAACAACCAGAAGACATGGTACATATTGGTATCAATGATATGGGGAGGAAAAGAGAGGAAGGAGATCCTGAAGAGAGAATGTAGGGGGTTAGGCTTAAAACTGTAAAGCAGAACCTCCAGGGTAGTAATCTCTAATCTACTGCCTGTGTCATGTGCTAGTGAGTAGAAGAATAGGATTATTTGGCAGATGAATGAGTATCTAAGGAATTACTAGATCAATGGGGTCTCACTTGGGGAAGGTGTGACCTGTTAATAAAAAAGGACAGGATACACCTGAACCCAAGGGGAACCAATGTCCTTGCAGGCAAGATTGCTTGAGCTGTGAAAGAAAATTTAAACTAATTTGGGTGTGGGATATGAACAAGTGTGTTAAGGCTGAGGATAGGGCAGTAGTATAGAGGTAGATGCAATGCGAGACTGTGAGGAAGGACAGGCAAATGATAGGGGAAAGTTGTAGTCAGTGAGATGAGTTAAAGTGTAATGGGGGCCAAAATCAAAAAAGCTAATGAATACAGGGCTGAATATGTTATATTTGGGTGCACGTATTATACAGTAGATGGCTAAAGGACGGCCGTAGTTGGGAGCTCAGCATCCAAGAACACTCATTGTATCAAAAGGGCAGGCAGGTAGGCAAAGGGGGTGGGTGGCTCTCTTGTAAAAAATGAGATCAACTTCTTAGAAAGAGGTTGTCACCAGGTTCGTGTATGGCCCAAGTGCAGAGTGAGAGACACTGAAGCAGGTCGATAGATCACAGACTTTAATGCAAACAGTGTTAAAGGGAAAGAAAACAATAAACGCTTGGCCAAAACAGGGCCATTAACTAAAACTCTCAAATGGAAAATGAAGCCTGCACTGCGGCTGAAAAGAACAACTAAGAATTAAATGAATAATGGGACACTAGCAGAGATGACGGCAGTACAGCAATGGCAAGGGAAGTCAAAGACAGTGTAAAAGCAAAAGAGAAGGAATGTAATATAGCAAAAATTAATGGGAAGATAAGAGGATTGGGACATTTTAAAAACCAATAAAAGGCAACTAAAAAGTCAGAGAAAAATTGAAATGTGAAGGGAGGCTAGACAGTAACATAAAGAAGGCTTCAGAGCATTTAGTCAGATATATAAAGGGTGAAAGAGATATGGGAGGGGGCGTAGGTGACTCTGGATAGAGGTATTAACTTTGGGGCAGATGCACTCTACCTCATGAGGGTGGATGGACATCACTGGTCTTCATCCATCTCCTAAGTCTCTCACGGATGCCTCCAAGTGGCACACCCTGGTACACTAACTTCAATGGGTGGGTTAAACGACATGAGGGTATGGTGTTCACATGGCACCACTGGGAAAAGGACCTCATCAACGATGTCACCGGCCAGGGTGGATGAGTTCCCCAAAGAACTATAATGGCCAGGTGTTTGAGATGAGGCAAGCCACCAAGTTGGAAGAAATTGGCTGTCGTCTGGCATGGCGAGAAATGGGCACAGACAGGCCTCACTAGCCCAAGACATGCAAAAGTGCCTGTCATAAAAAGGGTTATGGGATCCGAACTGAAAAGAAGGATGTGAGTGGACATCAGACTGCTGGAAAATGATGCTGGAGAGTTCCTAATGGGGAATAAAGAAATTGCAGATGAACATAATTGCAGATTAACTTTTGCGTTAGTCTTTACTGTGGAAGGTACTAGGAGTATGCCAAAAATGTGAGATTGTCAGCGGTCAGAAGTGAATGTCATTAAAATTACTAAGGAGAAGGTACTTGGGAAGTTGAAAAGCCTGAAGGGAGGTAAGTCAGCTGGACCATATGGTACACTGTACACCCAGCATTCTGAAAGAGGTGGATAAAGAGATTGTGGAGACATTAGTAATGATCTTTCAAATAATCACTGGAATATTCCAAATATTACTTCACTCTTCAAGAAGGGAGAGAAACAGAAGAAAGAAGATTATAGGCCAGCAAGCCTGACTTCAGTGATTGGAAAGATGTTGGAGTCTTTTATTAAGGAAGAGGTTTCAGGGTATTTGGAGACATATGATAAAGTAGGTCAAAGTCAGCATGCTTTCCTTGAAGAGAAATCTTCCCTGACAAATCTGTTGGAATTCTTTGAGGAAATAACAAGCAGGATAGACAAAGAAAAGCCAGTGGATGTTGTTTATTTGGATTTTCAGAAGGCTTTTGACAAGGTGCTGTATGTGACACTGCTTACCAAGATAAGTCAATAAGGCCATAAGATGTAGGTGCAGAATTAGGCCTGCTCCACCATTTCATCGTGGCTGATCAATTTTTCCTCTCAGAGCCTATGAGCCAATCATATTACAGGGAAGGTATGAGCATTGATGGAAGATAGGCTGATTGGCAGAGGAAAAGAGTGGGAATAAAGGGGGCCTGTTCTGGATGGGTGTCGCTGACTGGAGGTGTGCCGTAGAGATTGCTGTTGGGATTGCTTCTTTTCATTTTTCTTGTCAATGTTTAGGAATTAATGGCTTTGTGGAGAAGTTTGCAGACAATGCGAAGATAAGTAGACAGGCAGGCAGTGCTGAGGAAGCAGGATGTCTGCAGGAGGACTTAAACAGATCGGGGGAATATGCAAAGAACAGATAGAATATAATGTAGGGGAGTGTATGGCCATGCACTTTGGTGCAAGAAATGAAGGAGTAGACTATTTTGTAAATGTGGAGAAAATTCAAATGTCTGATGTGTGAAGGAATTTGGAGTGCTCCTGCAGGATTCCCTAAAGATTACTTTGCAAGTTGGGTCAGTGGTAAAGAAGGTAAATGCAATGTTGGCATCTATTTCGAGAGGACTAGAATACAAAAACAAGAATATAATGCTTAGACTTTATAAGGTATTGCTCAGACAGCACTTGGAATATTGTGAGCAGTTTTGGGCTCCTTATCTGAGAAAGGCATTGGAGAGGGTCCAGAGGAGGCTCATGAGAATGATCCATGGAATGAAAGGGTAAACATATGAGGAGTATTTGTTGGTCCTTGGCCTGTAATTGCTAGAGCTTAGGAAAATGAGGGGGGGGGGGGTCTCATTGAAACTTTGTGAATATTGAAAGGTCTGGATAGATGAATGTTGGGAGTACCTTTCCTATAATGAGGGAGTCTAGGACCAGAGCACACAGCCTCAGAATTGAGAGATGTCCATTTAGAACAGATATTTGGAAAAGTTTATTTTGCTAGTGGGTGGAATTCATTGCCGCAGGAGGCTGTGGAGGCCAAGTCATTGGGTATATTTAAGGAGGAGGTTGCTAGGTTCTTGATTGATCAGGGTGTCAAAGGTTCGAAGGAAAAGGCAGGAGAATCGGGTTGAGAGGGATGGTGGATGAACCATGATGGAGTGTCAGAGCAGACTCAATGAGCCAAATGGCCTAATTCTGTTCCTATGCCTTTTGGTCTAAAACACAACATATATAGTTACAATAAAGTACAACACAGTCACAAAATAGTATTACCAGAAGTCTGTGAGTGATGGTGTATGAGATGTTGTCCTGGACTCATGTTTCTTTAAGAATAAGCACACAGCATTTCCTCATCTTGAACTGGGTCAGTTCCAGATGAAGTTAATCCAGTAAACTTGAAGGCAATTAGTGAAGCTAGGTAAGGGGGAGGATGGGTCAGCAGGGGAGTGGGATGAAATAAAAAGCCTGGACTTGATAGGTGGAAGAGGTAAAGAACTGAAGAAGAGAAGAGTGGACCATGGAAGAAAGGAAAGGCCCAAGAGGGAGGTATTGGTTAAGAGAAGAGAAGGAGTTAGAGGGGAATCAGAATGGGGAATGGAAAATGAGAAAAGTAGAAGGAGGTGGGGGTGAAATTACCAGAAGTTAGAAAACCATGCTTAAATAACAATGTTTTATCAGGAAATTTCTGAATTGAGAACTTCTGCCTGCATTATGACATCTCTCAGGATGAGGAGAAAAGGTAGACAGGACTCCATAAACAATATAGATGCTACATCTGTGTCATTATCTATGGAAAGGAGTGTAGGTGAGCAATATACAGAAATGAGCGTTAAGTACCATGGTACGGGAACCAAAATGAAAACTCAGCTAGGCAGCACCTGTGAAACGAGGCCCAGAAACAATGTTCCAGGTGAAAGACTTCACATCAACATTGAAACTGACTGCCTGTAAGTTCAACATAAGTTTGAACCCATACTCTGTGATATTTATTTATGTGTGTATGTACTCATTCAGAGATACAGCATGGACAAGCCCTTCCAGCCCAATAAACTGCATTGCCTATTAACCCTAGCCTAATCACAGGACAAACTACAATGACCAATTGACCAACTAACCAGTACATCTTTGGACTGTGGGATGAAAGCCATGCATTCACAGGGAACTCCTTGCAGAGGATGCCGGAATTGAAATCCAAACTCCAGTGCCCGATTTGTAATAGCATAGTGCAAACTGCCAGGCTACTGTGGCACAAAGAATATTTGTTAGTGTATTTATAGCTGATAGAGGATTGTTTACCTCTACCTCAGTATTACCTCGCCTAAGTACATCAGCCTGTCTACTACTATAAATTTCATTCACTCCTTTGTCACTTTCAATAGCAGTCAGCTCCAGCCCCTCATCCTCATTGGTCAGAGAAAGAGAGAAAGGATCAATGCCAGTCTGCTCTGTGAACTCCAAGAAGAAGTTCTGGATAGAGCCTTCAAGATGCAGAGCATCAACCTGAGGTCCAGTATTAAAGATCGCATCTGCAAATTATTATAAACTCGAGAAGGTCTGCAGATGCTGGAGCTGCAAAGGAACACACTCAAGCTGCTGGAGGAACTCAGCAGGTCAGGCAGCATCTATGGAAATGAATAGATAAGTCCCGAAGAAGGGTCTCAGCCTGAAACGCCTACTCTTTATTCACTTCCGTAGATGCTGCCTGAGCTGAGTTCCTCCTGCATTTTGTGTGTGTTGCTCTGCAAATTATTATGCTTTGTAACCTCAAAAACTGATCAAAAGAAAAACACGGAATAAATGCATCTGTTTCATTCTTACTTTAGTGAGGCATGTAAATATGATGTGGTGACATAATGACATATGCCATTCATGTACATGTATTATGTAAACAAACAAAGAATGCTCAAACAATATATTTACAATATTACTGAAATATTAAATACACAACACAAGTGATTCAGAACATGCTTGTAATGTTGCCAGTCAGGTAAATAATGTTGTCCAGAAGATGCTGAAGGAACTCAGCAGGACTTTAGCCAAAATGTTAACTGCCCATATCCCTCCATAGAATCTGCCTGACCTGAAGAATTCTTCCAGCATTTTGTTTGTTGCTCTAGATTCTGTCATCTGCTGCCTCTTGCTGAACACATATTGTCTGCTATTACTGTAAAATGCTATTACATATGTGAGAGGGGGAACACCTCTGATGAAGGGGCTTGTCGTGTCTGTTCCGGGGTAGCTTTCTCAATTTTGGGTCCCAACAGACACTTAGGTCTCACCTGTGGCTCCAAGTGGCTGTTTGCACATGACAGCAGCCACATGCCAGTACACCACCTCAGCAGGTGGGCTAAAGCAGGTGAGTGTAGCTGATGGTCTCATATTGCGGTGAAGTAGGGACACGCCTGTCCTAGCATGCAATGTCAGCTTCACTGGACTGGGTGGATGAGATCTACAGGGAGACCCAAACGACTAGGATGGCCATGCTACAACACTTCATGGTGAGTAAAAGGCAAGACAAGTCAGAGAAGAACTCATGGTCATCCACTGCAACCAAGGAGGACCCCAGTTTGTGATGCTTGCTTGTACCACTGGACCCAGACTTGTGAGGTCGGGAGAGTGGAACTGTCCCAGGGTAATGGCTTTTCCACTTTAAAAACTCTCCTGTCATTGACAGACAACCACCACCACATATGTGGGACACATTTTGATATCTAATATATTTAGGGTTACTTTGATATTGCTTCTTGAACCTTTATGTTTGCTTTGTTCTGGAAAACATTCCTAAATATTATCACTGTTGTAAAATATACGTATGTCCAATATATTCTTGCAATGACCAATAAAACGGTTTTATTTGTTGCCATTAGTTACGCTGCCTGGTTATGTCTTGCCATCATGAATATTAATCACATCCATTATAAAATCATTTTACACAACCGTCATCATATAGACCTGTACAATAGAACATAAATTTAATAATTCCAGTTAGACAATTTAGTGATTATAAAGCCAGTATTGAATCGTGTTATTGGCTGCGACTTATATTCAGCTGAGAAGTATCAATAAATCTGGATTAATGAACATTAGTAAAAGGATCATGCACAAAATGCTTGAGGAACTCTGCAGGTCAGGCAGCGTCTATGGAAATGATTAAACAGTCAATATTTCAAGGCAAAATTCCTTTCCATAAACGCTGCCTGACCAGCTGAAGTCCCTTTAGCATTTTGTATGTGTTGCTTTGGATTTCCAGCACTTGGAGGACTTGTCATGTTCTTAATAAAAGGATACTTCTTTCATGTTTCCGCAAGATAATTGATTGAAAGCTCAGGAAAAATAATTTGTTATGGGGATAAAACAAATCAAGTGAATATTGAATTCTGAAATTAAAGAAAGTTTTTTCAATGTTAAGGTATCTTTAATGAAAGCAAAGTGGATGTTAAAACACTTGGAAGATCTCAAAAGAGTGGAAAAGTGTGAAGCTGAGTCATCACTTTGAGGACAAGAGTGTAACTGTGCATTCAATAAGCTTACTGTCTACTGCAGAAAATGGACCTTTGTATCTGCTTCAGACTTGAAGGTCAGAGTTCACCCATTAAGTACTCAGATTCCATTGAAGTACATTTCTATTGCATTATGTAACATTCTGTTGCACTATACTTTGTCACTCAACTCTCTAAAACTGTCTGCCACTTAAAATAAACTCCTTTCATGTCGCTAAATATATCAGGATGCTTGACAGCCAAACACCGTTTAACAGTAAACCACATAAGGAAATTTGAAGGTATGGTACATAACCAAATATTTGGAAAGAGGGAGGAATTCAGGAGTTCACCACAGGAACAAAGAGTTAGGGAAGGAGAAGGGTGTGTGGATGGAAATTCCAGAGCTTGGCAATTGAGGGTACTGCAACCATTGATGGAGCCATTTAAATCAGGAAAGATCTAACAGCTTTTAGCAACTGATGTGAATAACATGTTATGTTGTTTATGAAAATCCACGTAAAAACAACTTTTTGAAGCATAACTGGTGAGGAACACAGAGGACATGATGTCATTGCATAAGCTCTAACTCTCTCCCTTGTAAAATGCAAAAGAATTCTTGAAACATTGCACAGTCATAGATTCATATAGCCCAGAAACATGTCCTTCAGCCGAACTAATCCATGCTGACCACAGCAACTACCTGCTAGTCCCAGTTGCCCGAATTGGACCCATAATACTCTAAGACCCTCTCCTCCATGTACTTATCCAAATCAACATACGCAAAATGCTGGAGGAAATCAACAGGTCAGGCAGCATGTATGGAAGTGAATAAAGAGTGACGTTACTGGCCAACCCTTCATCAGAACTCAGGCTTCTTAAGCTTTGGAATTGTACTTGCCTTGAGCTACCTTCTGTATAAAGAACTTAGCCCTCAGTTTTCTCCCTCTTATCTTGTATCCATGCCCTCTAGTTTTGGATTCTCAAACTCTGGGGAAAGACTATGATCATCCACCTTATCCACACCCCTCATGATTTCAGAAACTTTATTCACCTCTCATTCACCTATGCTCCATGGAGTAAAGAACCAGAGTAAACAACTCTCCCTATAATCCAGGTCCAATCATCTAGACAGCACTTTCGTAAATCTCTTCTACACTCTCTCCAGCATGACAATGGCTTTCCTATAATAGGGCGACCAAAATTGTACCTAATTGTCCAAGTACAGTCTCACCATAGAACCATAGAACATTACAGCACGGAAAAAGGCCTTTTGGCCCTTCTTAGCTGTGCCGAACTATCTTTCTGCCTAGTCCCACTTACCTGAACCTGGCCTATATCCCTCTATACACCTCGCATCCATGTACCTGTCCAATTTTTTCTTAAATGTTAAAAGTGAGCCCACATTTACCACTTCATCTGCAGCTCATTCCAATGATTTAAATAAGGTGAAAAGTTGAAGGGGAATGTGAGGGAAATCTTCTTCATTCAGAGGGTCTTGGGAGTGTGGAACGAGCTGCCAGCACAAGTAGTTGATGCGAGCTCAATTTCAATGTTTAAGAGAAGTTTGGATAGGCACATGGATGGTAGGGGTATGGAGGGCTATGGTTCCAGAGCAGGTCGATGGGAGTGGGCAGTTTAAATGGGTTAGCACAAACTAAATGGGCCAAAGGGCATATTTCTGTGCTGTACCTTTCAATGACTCTACAGTTTAGTTGCAACATAATGTCCCTTCTCATTAACCCTGTCTTATTTTGATTGGTCTACAAAGATTGATATTAATATACAGTACTGTGCAAAAGTCTTATGCACATATAGATAGCTAGGGCACCTTATACTTTTGCACAGTTCTGTAGTATTTTTATGAACTGCACTGTACTGCTGCTACAAAGAAAAAGAAATTTCATGACCTACATCAGTGATGATAAACCTGATTCTGATATGGGTCTCTATTATGGACTGAGATTGAGAAGGGAACAGGGAGAAGTGAGGGAGTGGGAAGCACTATGCAGATGTTCTGTAATGATCAATGAACCAATTGTTTGGAAGCAAATGACCTTGCCTGGTGTCTTCGGGCTGGGTGTATCTGCATCTGCGCCACCCCTCAACCCCTGGCAATTCTTCTCTGTCACTGGTCCCTCACCCCTCCCATGGTGCCCCATCTTTGCCATTCCCAGCATCCTTTGCTCCCACCAGATTTACATCCTCACTCTCTGTTCCACATTGCCAAATTATTGTGCAAATTCAGGCACTCTAGCTATATATATATTTGCCTATGACTTATACACAGCCCTGTATTTGTTCAACTTAAGCAGCAATTTCTTTTTAAGAAAATCATAGATGAGTTGGCTTGATCCAAACCATAACTGATTCAGCTGGAAATTACACCATAATGGGAAATCCAGTCTGGATCAATGGGTTAATGAGTCACATGCAGATTAGAGTACCCACATAAAGATGTCCTGTCCAAAAATTTTCTATTTGAAATATACTAAGTATTGCTAAGTGGCTATAAACACTGTAGACATGCTCACACAAAACAAGGATAAGAGACAACTCTGTAATTGGTTGAGAGTGTGCATTCAGCAGCCACTCTATTGGGTACACATGTACACCTGCTTGTTAATGCAAAAATCTAATCAGCTAATCATGTGGCAGTAATTCAATGCATAAATGCATACAGACACAGTCATGAGGTTCATTTGTTGTTCAGACTGAACATCAAAATGGGGAAGAAAAATGATCTAAGTGACTTTGAGTGTGGAATGATTGCTGGTGCCAGATGGGGTGGCTTGAGTATTTCAAAACATGTTGATCTCCTGGGACTTTCACAAACAATCACCTTTAGAGTTTACAGAGAATGATGCAAAAACAAAAACAAAAATTCACTGTGAGTGGTAGTTCTGTGGACAAAGATCCTTTGTTAATGTGAGAGGATAGAGGAGAATGGCCAGACTGGCTCAAGCTGACAGGAAGGCAACAGTAACTCAAATAACCACATGTTAAAGGTTTCAAACGTTGTCAAAATATATAACTCTGAAATTCTTCAATTCTCCGGGTAGCCATGAAACCAAGAACGTTACAACAGTGGTGTGCAGAAGAATGGTAAGGTTGGAGTGATGCAGGAGGGGTGGTGGTAGAGAAGAAATGCGAGGTGTGTGGGGGGGGGGGGTGGTGCAGGCACACCCAGCCATGAGATACCAGACAAGGTCATTTGATACTAAACTATTGGTTTAATGGTCAAAGCAGAATGTCTATCTGATGATCCCTGCTCCCCCTCCTCTCCCTTCCCCTCTTCCCAACCATGATTCCCCTTCCCACTCTCAGCCCACCATATCAGAATCAGTGTTATCATCACTTACAAATGTCATGAAATTTGATTTTTTTGTAGCAATATGTAAAATTACTCGAGTACCATGCAAAAGTCTTAGACACCCTAGCTATATATATATATATATATATATATGTGTACTGAAGACTGTATTTTTTATTGTGTTCCTTGTGCTTATTGTGATTTTTTTTATGTTGCACTTGATCTAGAGTAACAATCTTCTTATTCTTTTTTACACTTCTATACTGATGAATGAAAATAAATAATCTTGAATCTCAAAAAGCAGGTGGATCATATGTTCAGTAAAAAAATAACTTGGTGTTATCTTATTCACATCATAGCCTCAAAGCCCTATATCCCAGACTTCCTTGGAGGAATGGAGAGGGATCATGTAGTGGATAGTGTAGGAAAGAAGAGAGTGCAGAGATCATCTTTGAGATCTTGTTCAGATGAGTCCCAACAAACCCAGGCCGCTGATAATTTTCCCAAGGTAGATTGTAAAATACATCCATTTGAAAAGACCTATGGATCAAGATTTCCTGGTGGTGGCTGATGGAGTAACAGCGATCTGCCATTGTTCCAACTCTAATTATCTTACTATTTCCAATCTATCTTGAATCTTCATTTTTAAGTGTGATATTTTGTCATTATGGCTACAAGGGGTGGCAGAGGTACTAAAAAGGATGATCCCCCTGCTTCTTTGGATTCTACTATGGATTTGCTGTAAAGTCAGAAACAAGAAGCCTCTGAGAAGTTTCAACAATTCAGCTCTGAATTTAAAAAAAAAACTAGATGGTAAATTGGATTCTATTCAGCAAACTCTTAATGAACACAATAAACAAATAAAAAGTAATGAAGCAATTTTGATGTCTCTGGAAATGGAAGTGGATGAATTGCAAAAGATTTGTGAAAAGAAATCGAAGTCCAACAAAAAGTTAAGCCAGAATATTATCAACATAGAAAATAGAAGTAGAAGGAACAACCTATGGGTTCTGGGTCTTGAAGAATTAACCGTAGGTAATCATCCTATGGAATTCTTTGTAAACTTTCTGCAAGAATTAATTCCAGAAATTTTGGCAGCTTTGCTTATGATTGATCGAGTTCACAGGTCTCCCATGTTCATACCTCCTAACAGAGATGGACCAAGTTCAGTAATAATCTGTTTTCATGAATTTAAAACAAAGGAACTGTTAATACATGAATCTCGTCAAAGAGACATGATTGACTATCATGATTGAAAGATTAGAATTGTTGAAGATTATTCACCTGAGGTTATGCAGGAACATGCTAAGTTCAAAGAAGTTATGTCTGAGTTTTTTAACAAGGGTTTCAAGTCTTCCCTTCACTACACAGCTCGCCTCAGAATCACACATAAAAATGGATCTTTCAAATGGTTTCGTTCAAATGCCGAAGCACAAGGGTTTTGAAAATTCAAAGGCTAGCTGTTTAATTTGTCCTTACATGAGGACACAAGATTAAATGAGAAACTTTTAATTTGCAAATCCCGTCGAAGGAGTATGATTTGTTATCGGGTGGAATTCATGAAGACTATTCGCTTGAGGTTACGCAGGAACTTGCTAAGTTTAAACAAGCTTTGTTTGAATTTTTTTAACAAGGGTTTTAACCAGTCCCTTGGCTACCCAGTTTGACTGAGAATCTCATTAAAGATGGACCCTTCAAATGGTTTTGTTTGAATGCTGAAGCATAAAGATTTTTTAAATTTGAAAGCTAACTGCTTAGCCTGTTTTTTCATGAAGATATAAGATTAAATGGTTAATGTCTTTCTGTATGAATAATTATATCTTTTACTTTTCGTAAACCTTTGTAACCAATTTCCTTTTGTATTTTTTTTAATACTGTATTTTTGATGTAAGAGAATTGAATTTCTTCTTTGGATATTGTTTAATCTAGGTTGGAATATAAATAACCTTGAAACTAATTGGAGCGATCACAAGGTTTTTTTGGGGGGGGGGGGTGTTTGTCTGTAGTTGTTGATGCCGGCTTTCTATTGGTTGGTTTTCTTTCTTTGGGAGGTGGGTGGAGCTATGTTTTTTTTCTCAGAAGCTGTTTTTGAATTTTTTTTAGCCAACTTGTTGCTTGGTTACCATTTTTCAAGGTTTATGGATTGGTTTTAACTTACATTTTAATCCTTCCTTTAAATAATATTAAAAATGGACCAAACTATTAATTTACTCAGTTTTAATGTGAAAGGGTTAAATCACCCTGTTAAACATAATAAGAATTTTGCTTATATTAGGAAATTTAAGGTCCCTATTTTTTTTTTAACAAGAAATTCACATACACAAATGTGATCATCTACATTTTTTAGCCGTTGCAACGGACTTTGTTTTCATTCGTCTTTTCAGGCCAAATCTAGAAGAGTTTTAATTCTTGTAGCTAATACCTTTGTCGAACATAATGTAGTGTCTGATACTAATGGACATTTTGTTATAGTTTCAGGAAAACTTGGAAATAAATAAATAGTATTTGCCAATCTGTATGCCCCAAATGTAGATGATCCAGGATCCTTTGACCATTTTTTTTTTGTTTTGTTTTTACCAGATCTGAGTCTTTATTCTTTGGTGATGGGAGTTGATTTTAACTGCTGGCTGGACCCAGTTTTAGACTGATCATCTTCTAAACCAGTGTCTCTTAACAAATCAGCTTTGTTTATTCAATCTTTTTTATTGAAATATGGTATTGTTGTTTGGCATTTCTTAAATCCTTTAGATAGTGGGTATTTGATTTTCTCCCCCATGTTCATCATACATATTGCAGAATTGATTATTTTTTATTGATAGTCAAATGACTTCATCAGTTCATTCCTGTGAATATAAAGAGATTGCTATCTCAGATCATGCTCCTGTGTTCCTCAGACAAACAGATTTTGGCATTTTAATACAACTTTATTATCTGATAAGGAATTTTTTAAATTTCTAGAGAGGCAAATTATTTTGTTTTTTGAAAATAATAAAAAGGAAGAGACTTTTAATCTAATTGTATGGGATACATTCAAGGCCTATATTAGAGGACACATTATTTCTTATACTGCATGTTAAGAATAAAGCTAAGAAAGAAAGAATTGAATTAGCCAATCAATTGAAACAATTAGATCAAAAATATGCTATAGCTCCAGATCCTGTTTTATATAAAAAACATGTTGAAGTTAAAACTAAATATGATATTCTGTTAACATATCTGATTGAAACCTAACTTCTTAAAGATAAAACTGAATTTTACATTCACAGAGATAAATCTGGCAAAGTATTGACCAACCAATTAAAAACTTCTGTAGTTAAACAACAAATTAAAGAAAGTTGCAAAACTAATGGTGATTGGACAACTGATCACTCTGAAATAAATGATACCTTTAGAAAATTCTGTTCTAAACATTATAGTTCTGATTCCCTTAAAGATAATACTGTAATGAATAATTTTCTAGATTAATTAAATACCCCTGCACTTTCTGCAGATAATTGTAAACAGATAGATCAACCCATTTCTTATGAGGAAATTTCTGAGGCTATAAGTTCATTACACTTGGGGAAGGCTCCAGGTCTAGATGGATTTGCTGGAGAATTTTATAAGGCTTTTTCTTCATTAACTATCTCACAATTACACTTCATCTTTTTGGATTCTTACAAATTGGGTAGCTTGCCTCAATCTTTCTATGAAGCCTCTTGTCACAAGGGATCATGGAGACTGGACCCAAATGCAGGACACAGGCACTGAAGCACTAGGGGCAGGACAGGAACAACTAAAGGATAGAACAAGATGGGGAGACCATGGCATGCAACAGTGATTCTGGGGTTCAGAGAGTTCATGGCAAAGGCAGGACCCAGGAGTTCATGGCAAAGGCAGGACCTTGGCTAGGCTTAAGGATGGGTCTATGGGATAAAGAATGTTGGGAGGATAGCCCCCTGGGCAGGCCACATTACTTATGGGCAGGAACACAGGGGCCTGGGCAAGACACAGAGCTCCTGGGCAGGTTGCAGGACACCACCCATCAGAAGAGAGGGGTAGGAAAGGGTCAAAGTCCCCCACCTGGCAACAGCAGTCGAGCCTGCTTACCCAACAGAGGCAAGGGATCAGAAGGGAGTTCAGCCCAGGATGACTACAAGAACAGATTTACAGAACTAGATGATTAACAGTGGGTATTTCAAGCCAGGGTCAAAACAGGACAGCCAGGCAAACAGCACAAACAAGGCAGAACAGCAGGTACAATACAAAACAGGACAACAACCCCCCAACTAGGCATACTCCCAGAGCCCATAATATACACCTGCCAGCCAATAGGTCTCAGGTGCACCTCCTTAAGCCAAGATGATCCTACTTGGGCTTACGGGTGAAAGGAGGGACGGCTACAAGACTCGGAATCCGGAGTCTGTGGACCGGATCAAGACCTGGAATGCGGGCTCCGGACCAGACCATAACACCTCTATTTCACTTATCCTAAAGAAGAACAAGGACCCAACTGAATGCTCTTCATATAAGCCAATTTCATTACTCAATGTGGATACTAAAATCCTTTCTAAAGTTCTGGCTCATAGGATTGAAAATATTATTATTTCTGAAGATCAGACTGGATTTATTAAAAACCGACATTCCCATTTTAATATAAGCCATGTATAAAATGTTATTACTCTCCCTCCCAGGAGATATCGAAATATGTGATATTCTTAGATGCTGAGAAGACCTTTGATCGGGTTCAATCACTGTGCTGGGAGTAGTCTATAGGCCCCCAAATAGCCCTCGGGACACCAAGGAGCAGATTAGCAAGTAGATTTTAGAATGGAGCAGGAAATATAGGATAGTAGTTATGTGTGATTTCAATCTCCCTCATATTGACTGGCACCTCCTGAGTGCAAGGGGGATAGATGGGGCTGAATTTATCAGGTGTGTTCAAGAAGGATTCCTGACACAATATGTGGACCGGCTGATGAGAGGAGAGGCTATACTGGATCTAGTTCTGGGTAATGAACCTGGTCAGGTGACAGACCTCTTGGTGGGGGAGCATTTTGGTGAGAGTGACCACAACTCCCTTAGCTTCAGCATAGCTATGGAAAGGGATGAAATCAGACAAAATGGTAAAGTGCTTAACCGGAGAAGGGCTAACTTTGAAGGGATGAGGCAGGAACTAGCGAGCGTAAATTGGAAACAGATGTTCAAAGGGGAAAGCACAGAAGTAATGTGGGAGAAGTTTAGGGACCACTTGAGCTGGGTTCAGGACAGGTTTGTCCCACTGAGGCAAGGAAAAAATGGTAGGAAAAGGGAACCATGGCTGACGAAACATGTGAGGCAACTTGTCAAGAGGAAAACAGAAGCATATGTTAGATATAAGAAGCAGGAAGTAGGAGGGGATTATGAGAAATATAGGGTAGCCAGGAAGGAGCTAAAGAAAGGACTTAGGAGAGCTTGAAAGGGCCATGAGAAGGCCTTGGTGTGTAGGATTAAGGAGAACCCCAAGGCATTCTATGCATATGTGAAGAATAGGAAGATGACGACATGAAGGTGGGACCGCTAAAGGATAAATAGGGCAACAGGTGCCTGGAGGCAGAGGAGATTGGGGAGGTCCTAAATGAATACTTTGCTTCAGTATTCACAAATGAAAAGGATCTTGACCGGGATGAGGTCGAAGTGGAGCAGGCCTGTGTGCTGGACAGTGTGGAGATTAAGGAAGAAGAAGAACTGGATCTTCTTAGAAACGTTAAGATTGATAAATCCCCAGGGCCGGATATGATATACCCCAGGTTGTTGTGGTAATTGAGAGAAGGATCGCAGGAGCATTAGCTATGATCTTTAAATCCTCTTTGGCTGCAGGGGAAGTGCCGGAGGACTGGAGAATGGCAAACATAGTTCCCTTGTTTAAAAAAAGTTAATAGGGAGAAACCTGGGAACTATAGACCAGTGAGTCTTACATCAGTGGTATGCAAACTACTGGAAACGATTCTTAAGGATAGGATCTATGAACATTTGGAGAAGTACAGTTTACTCATGGATAGTCAACATGGCTTTGTGAAGGGAAGATCGTGCCTCACGAGCCTGATTGAGTTTTTTGAAGAGGTAACAAAAGCAATTGATGAGGGTAGGGCAGTGGATCTGGTCTACATGGACTTTAACGAAGCATTTGACAAGTCCCTCATGAGAGACTCATCCAGAAAGTCATGAGGCATGGGATAAGTGGAACCTTGGTTGTTTGGATAAAAAATTGGCTTAAAAGAAGAAAGCAGAGGGTAGTTGTGGAAGGAAAGTATTCTGCCTGAAGGTCGGTGACTAGTGAAGTGCCACTGCTAATTGTGATTTTTATAAATGACCTGGATGAAGAGGCAGAAGGATGGGTGAGTAAGTTTGTGGATGACACAAAGATTGGAGGAGTTGTGGATGCAGCTGTAGGTGGTCGAAGGTTACAAGAGGATATAGACAGGCTGCAGAGTTGGGCAGAAAAATGGCAGATGGCGTTCAATCCGGATAAGTGTGAGGTGATGCATTTTGGAAGGATAAACCAGAAGACTGAGTACAGGATTAATGGTCAGTTACTTAAGAGTGTGGATGAACAAAGGGACCTTGGGGTTCAAATTCATACAACCCTCAAGTTTGCTGCACAGGTTACATAGAAACATAGAAAATAGGTGCAGGAGTAGGCCATTCGGCCCTTCGAGTCTGCACCGCCATTCAGTATGATCATGGCTGATCATCCAACTCAGAACCCTGCACCTGCTTTCTCTCCATACCCCCGATCCCTTTAGCTACAAGGGCCATATCTAACTTCCTCTTAAATATAGCCAATGAACCGGCCTCAACTGTTTCCTGTGGCAGAGAATTCCACAGATTCACCACTCTCTGTGTGAAGAAGTTTTTCCTCATCTCTGTCCTAAAAGGCTTCGCCTTTATCCTTAAACTGTGACCCCTCGTTCTGGACTCCCCCAACATCGGAAACAATCTTCCTGCATCTAGCCTGTCCAATCCCTTTAGAATTTTATACGTTTCAATAAGATCCCCCCTCAATCTTCTAAATTCCAGTGAGTACAAGCCCAGTCGGTCTTCATATGAAAGTCCTGCCATCTCAGGAATCAATCTGGTGAACCTTTTCTGTACTCCCTCTATGGCAAGAATGTCTTTCCTCAGATTAGGGGACCAAGACTGCACACAATATTCTAGGTGCGGTCTCACCAAGGCCTTGTACAACTGCAGTAGAACCTCCCTGCTCCTGTACTCAAATCCTTTTGCTATGAATGCCAACATACCATTTGCCTTTCTCACATACCATTTGCCTGCTGTACCTGCATGCCCACCTTCAATGACTAGTGAACAATGACACCCAGGTCTCATTGCATCTCACCTTTTCCTAATCGACCACCGTTCAGATAATAATCTGTTTTCCTGTTCTTGCAACCAAAGTGGATAACCTCACATTTATCCACATTAAACTGCATCTGCCATGAATTTGCCCACTCACCTAACTTATCTAAGTCACCCTGCGTCCTCTTAGCATCCTCCTCACAGCTAACACTGCCGCCCAGCTTTGTGTCATCCACAAACTTGGAGATGCTGCATTTAATTCCCTCGTCTAAATCATTAATATATATTGTAAACAACTGGGGTCCCAGCACTGAGTCTTGCGGTACCCCACTAATCACTGCCTGCCATTCTGAAAAGGTCCCGTTTACTCCCACTCTTCGCTTCTTGTCTGCCAACCAATTCTCTATGCACATCAATACCATACCCCCAATACCGTGTGCTTTAAGTTTGCACACTAATCTCCTGTGTGGGACCTTGTCAAAAGGCTTTTGAAAATCTAAATATACCACATCCACTGGCTCTCCCCTATCCACTCTACTAGTTACATCTTCAAAACATTCTATAAGATTCGTCAGACATGACTTTCCTTTCAGCAATCCATGCTGACTTTGTCTGATGATTTCACCTCTTTCCAAATATGCTGTTATCACATCTTTGATAACTGACTCCAGCATTTTCCCCACCACCGATGACAGACTCACCAGTCTATAATTCCTTGGTTTTTCTCTCCCTCCTTTTTTAAAAAGTGGGGTTACATTAGCAAGCCTCCAATCCTCAGGAACTAATCCAGAATCTAAGGAGTTTTGAAAAATTATGACTAATGCATCCACTATTTCTTGGGCTACTTCCTTGAGCACGCTGGGATGCAGACCATCTGGCCCTAGGGATTGATTTGCCTTTAATCTCTTCAATTTACCCAACACCACTTCCCTACTAACATGTATTTCCCACAGTTCCTTCATCTCACTAGACCCTCGGTCCCCTACTATTTCCGGAAGATTATTTATTTCCTCCTTAGTGAAGACAGAACCAAAGTAGTTATTCAATTGGTATGCCATGTCCTTGTTCCCAATGATCAATTCACCTGTTTCTGACCGTAAGGGACCTACATAGGGTAGTTAAGAAGGCCTGTGGGTTGCTAGGCTTCATTATCAGGGAGATTGAGTTCAAGAGTAGAGAGGTCATGTTGCAACTCTACAAATCTCTGGTGAGACCACACTTAGAGTATTGTGTTCAATTCTGGTCACCTCATTATAGGAAGGATGTGGAAGCTATGGAGAGCGTGTAGATCAGATTTACCAGGATGTTGCCTGGATTGGAGAACAAGTCATATGAAGCAAGGTTGACAGAGCTGGGATTTTTCTCTTTGGAGCGTAGAAGAATGTGAGGGGATTTGATAGAGGTCTACAAGATTATGAGAGGCATAGCTAGGGTGGATAGACAGTCCCTGTTTCCCAGGACACCAATATCAAAGCAAACACCAGAGGGCATATGTACAAAATTAAAGGAGGGACGTTTAGGGGAGACATCAGTGGTAAGTTTTTTACATAGAGGGTTGTGAGTGGCTGGAATGACTGCCAGGGATGGTGGTGGAGGCTAGAACATTAGGGGTAGATAAGAGGCTCTTGGACAGGAACATGGATGAAAGAAAAATGGAAAATTATGGGGTAGTGTGGGTTTAGTACTTTTTTTTAAGGATTATATGGGTCAGCACAACGTGGAGGGCTGAAGGGCCTGTACTGTGCTGTACAGGGCCTTCTATGGTTCTATCGTTCTATGTGTTGAATGGAATTATTTATGTAAAACCTTAGAAAAATTTAACTTCAGACCAGATTTTATTGAATGGATTAAATTACTTTAACTATCTCCTTCTGCTTGGGTTCCTACTACTTTTCAAAATTCCAAACCATTTAAACTTCATCACAGAACTAGACAAGGCCATCTGTTGAGCTCTTTGCTCTTTGATCTAGCTTTAGAACCCCTTGCCATTGCTTTTTGAGAATATAATGATATCTGTGGTATTTTAAGGAGAGATATTACTCACAAAATTTCACTTTACGCTGATGTTATATTGCTGTTTATATCTAATGTTGAGACATCATTACCTTGCGTACTTTCTTTACTATCCTGTTTTAGCCAGTTTTGAGAATATAAATTGAACCTACATAAGAGTGAATTATTTCCTTTAAATAATTTGGTATCAATTAATACTAATCTCCCTTTTAAATTTATAAGGAATCAATTTACTTATTTGGGTGTTACAGTCACTAAGAATTGCAAACACCTGTTTAAAGAAAATTTTCTTACTTTATTGAATTATGTAAAAAGGATTAAATTGGTCATCTCTTTCAATATCATTGATTGGACAAATTAATTCTATTAAAATGAATATTCTACCTAAATTTAAGTATCTTTCTCAGGCTTTTCCCGTTTTTATTCCTAAATCCTTTTTTAACTCTCTTGATTCTATTTTATCCTTTTATATATGGAAAAATAAACATCCTTGTTTAAATAAAGTCCATCTTCAAAAACCTAAAAAGTCTGGAGGTTTAGTCTTACCTAATTTTAGATTTTATTACTGGGCAGTTAATATACAATATCTTACATTTTGGCTATATTATATTAATCGTTTAGACTGTCCGGTATGGGTCTCTTTAGAAGCTAACTCTGTTAATAAATTTTTTATTATTTCTCTTCTTGGATCCTCATTTCCTTTATTTGTAAGTAAACTAACAGATAATTTAATAGTTAAACATACTCTGAGGATCTGGATACAATTTAGAAAACACTTTGGTTTGTTGAGATTTCCCCTTTCAAATCTCATTTATGCTAGTTTTTTTAAACCCTCCATGACTGATTTAGATTTTAAAGAATGGGACAGGTTGGGTATTAAATGATTTTGGGATCTGTTTGCTGGAGGAAACCTTCTTTCATTTGAGCAATTGTCAGCTAAGTATAGCTTACCCAAAACTCACTTTTTCAGATATTTACAAATCTGAGCCTTTTAAGATCTCAATTAAGCACATTCCCTATAAGCTCAGTTAAGTACTTACTAGATGTAATTTTTAGTTAGTCACCTTTTCATAATGGTTCAATATCTAAGATTTATGGTATGTTACTGGAGATGAGGAATGTTCCTTTAGACAAATTTAGCAATCACTGGGAAAAAGATTTATAGACATCACTATCTGAGGAAACTTGGAATGATATTTTTAAACTGGTTAATACTTCATCGCTATGTGCTCGTCATTCTCTCATACAATTTAGGGTTGTACATAGAGCTCATATGACTAAGGATAAGCTATCTCATTTTTATTCTGATATATCTCCCTATTGTGACAGATGTAATAATGGAGAAGCTTCATTAATTCATATGTTTTGGACTTGTCTGAATCTTGCAAAATATTGGAAGGAGGTTTTTCAAACTTTTTCCTTCCTTTTTAAAGTCAATTTTAAGCCTAGCCCTCTGATGGTATTGTTGCAGGACAAGATATTAAGCTGAAGGCATCTGATTTACATATTTTGGCCTTTAACTCTCTTATAGCTAGGAGGGCGCTTTTGTTTAAATGAAAAGATGTTTTTCCTCCTACTCATGCTCAATGGTTATGCGATGTTATGTCATGTTTAGATTCAGAGAAAATTCGTTGTTCAAATTCTGAATCTCATCAAGACTTTCAAACACTGTGGGGACTTTCTGAATTATTTTCAAAACCTTCAATTCGTTGTTTAAACTCAGATTTTGGCTATTATTATTTTTTATTAAATGAGAGGGTATTTTACCTTCTTTTCTCCTTAATGAACAGCTTCAGTCTTGGAAGGGGTTAGATTCTTTTTTGTATATTTCGCTATTGATTAACTTACATGAATATGGGGTAACGAGATTGTTATTATGAACAGATACAATGTAATGTAATTGGTAATTGTTTTACCTTTTTTGACCTTTTATATACAATTTCTTGTACTCCATATTCTTCTATGTACAAAGTAATAAAAAAAAATTGGAAAAGAAAAGAAAAGACTTATGGGTTGTAGATTGGGCTTGTTAGGGGGATTGTATTACCTTCTCAGTGTCCTCTTCCACTTCACTCCATCTTTGATTATTTATTTTTAAAGGAAGTAAATACTTTTGGCTCCATCTAATGGACACATTAAGCATTACTCAGAGTTCAGGGCAATGACCTTGGTACAAGTTTGGGATTATTCCAATAGTTTCACCCCAGAGAGCTGGGAATAAGCCCATCATCTCTTTATTTTGTTTTAACTTGTCTTGTCATCACCCCTGCTCCCACTATTCCCTGCTATGCATTGGGGATCCTACAACTTAAGTCAGGTGTTCTCTTGAAAGTATTCTGACCATTTGCATTATTGTCTGGTAGAGCAATTTGTATGTGCAGGAATGTAGAGAAGCGCAGAGAGTTGTGGACTCAGCCCAATACATCTCTCCTCATCATCAGTGGTAGCCATTGTACCACTGTCACCACTAACACACCTGAGAGTCACTTTGTGAGCATACTCAGTAAAACCAGCAACCATGCCCAACAGGACAGAGAAACCTCAATGTGAAAAAGGCAACAAACTGAAAGGAAGAAAAGAAAGAAAGAAAGAAAGAAAGAAAGAAAGAAAGAAAGATAGAAAGAAAGAAAGAAAGAAAGAAAGAAAGAAAGAAAGAAAGAAAGAAAGAAAGAAAGAAAGAAAGAAAGAAAGAAAGAAAGAAAGAAAGAAAGAAAGAAAATAAATAAATACACAAGTAATATCAAAAGCATGACTGGAAGAGCCCTTGAAAGTGAGTCCATAGGTTGTGCCAACAGTTCAGTGATGGGGTAAGTGAAGTTCAGAGAAGTTCTCCCCTTTGGTTCAAAAGCCTGATGGTTGAAGGGTATTAACTTTTCTTGAACCTACACGTTATGCCGTTGACATTCAGGGCAGCAGTGAAGGTCATCCAGCTCGGCTGGTGTTCAGGGATTCCTTCATCATGCCAGTTGCTTCCTCTCGTTTTTCACTACTCTCAATCATCTAAGTCCTGGATGGAGACTCAGGAACATTCAGATTCAGATTCGGTTTATTGTCATTTATAAACCGCAAATACAATGCAGTTAAAAAATGAGACAACGTTCTCCAGAATGATATCACGAAAAAGCACAAAACAGACCACACAAGAAAAACCACATAGCGTTTGGTAATCCCCAATCCAGAGTCCGGAGAGGCTGCTGCGTATCGATATTACACTACCGTCTTAGCACGTTCCCCAGAAAGGAACTACAAACCCATCAGACAAACCTCAAGCTACAAGACCTACACAAAACCACATAGTTACATATAGTTATAGTAAACATATAGTTTCAACAGTGCAGACAATACCATAATTGATAAAAGACTAACTGACCAAGACCACATAATTATAACACATAGTTTCAACAGTGCAAAGCAATACCGTAATCTGATAAATAGCAGTCCACGCACAGTTTAAAGAAAGTCTCAAAGTCCCCGATAGCCCATCATCTCACGCAGATGGTAGAAGGAAGAAAAACTCTTCCTGCCATTAACCTCCAGCGCCGCAGCTTGCCGATGCAGCAGTTTGGGAGCTCCGACCACAGCCAACTCCGAGTCCGTCCGAAAACTTCGAGCCTCCGACCAGCCCTCTGACACCGAGCACCATCTCTGCTGAGCACTTCGACCCCCGCACCAACCACCAAGCAGCAGGCAAAGTCAAGGATTCGGGGCCTTCCTCCCGGAGATTTCTCCAATCGTACAGTAGCAGCGGCAGCGAAACAGGCATTTCAAACGTTCTACCAGATGTTCCTCCATGCTTCTCACGTCCGTCTCCATCAAATCAGGATTGTACATGGCCCCTACTTACAGACAACAGATATTCATTCCTGGAGTGACCGCCGCGTGCTGCGTCGCGCCACCATCTTGAAGTAGTATCATCACCCTCAGATATAGAAGGTTTACTCAATGCTGTTTCTGTAACATTTTTTTAACCAGTCAGGGTTGTTAGCTCTGAGCTGAACCCCCGAACCTGGAGGACTGGTGGGCCACTGTTAGTTTGACCTCTACACTTTGACCTGTAGGGCATGGTAATCCTACCAAGAACCAAAGCATAAATCCCCGATTCCAGCCAACACAGCTCTCCAGGTCATCGAGCCATGCAAGACTCCAAACCATGACAAGGTTTTGTTCCTCTCAGAGGCTGATCATAAAAGTGCTCTGCCAGTGATGATGCAATATAGAAAGCACTGGAAAAGAGGAGAGGAGAGATATCTTTTAAGCCATTTGTCACTCAGTGATATTGGGCTCCCTTCATCAGTCTAAAAGCCACAGCAGTTTCCTTAACCAGCAATTGTTATGCTTGCTTGTGGAGTCAAGCTTGACAAAAAACATTAAGTCCATGCCTTAGATACTGCCAGTGAAGTAATTTATTAGAATCACTTTTGGAAAGCATCGCAGTATGCGTTGTGTCAACTGTTTCCAATAATCTCCCAGAACATTTGTTTTTGCACTCCTCCATGCAAATCAGCTTGATGGACTTTAAACATCGGCTTGTGTCTATGTGTCTGCTTACACTGAGCATAAGTAGAAGAAAAGGCAGAAACATAGCGAAACAGGTAGAGGAAGAGAGCAGAAGAGACTTGGACAGAGAATTCTGGAGACAAGGATATCAAGCATAATAGGAGCCATGCACCTTTTTTATTTTCCGAGATATCAAAGAGGTAAATACTTTACCTGGTGAAGGTTCTCAGTCTGAAACTTCAGCTACTGCATTTATTCCCCTCAACGGATGCTGCCTGACCTGCTAAATTCCTCCAGCATTTGGTGTGTGTTGCTCAAGATTTCCAGCGTCAGCAGAATCTGTTGTGTTTATTCAAAAGATCTGGGTGTTCTCCTGGACGAACCACAGAAAGTTGACAATAAACTTAAACATGTCAGAAGCACTCAACAGGTCAGATAATAATTTGGGGGAAGAAAAGAGTTAACATTTCAGGTCTGTGGTGTATCATCAGATCTATTTTATTTCAGGGTGTAGAATAGAATCAGGCTCTTTGGCCATGATATATTTCCCCTGGAATCAACACAAAAAGATTCATTTGAAAATGTATCAAGGGTTACACAAAGAGGAGAGATTATGTCTTTACTGTCATAAATTTAGACTAATGAGAGGGGATCTTTATGGAGCATTGATGAACCTAAGGAGACTTGATGTGGTAAATGCTGAAAGGGTATTTCCTCTGAAGGGAAAATCTAAAGCTAGATTCAAGATTCAAGTTCATTTAGTATGTTGGTTGTTAATGCAAATGCATCATTTGCATTAACAAGCAACATAACCGAGGCTGTACTGGGACAGCCTACAAGAGTCACCACGTATTCTGGCGCCAACATGCCCTGACCACAATGCTTGGCAAAACAACACGGAACACAACCAGTAATAAACAACAGCAGCAAAACAGATCCCATTCCTCCCTCTGACCTACACACATACACAGCCCTTTAATCCCAGGACAGTCTTCCAGTTTCCATCCTTCAGCCTCTAGCGAACTCAGACTCAGGCTTGCAGATGGGGTAGAGTTATGACCAAGGGACATTAACTTAAGAGGAGAATTTCTTCCCTCAGAATATTCTGAACCTCTGTTCCAGAGAGCTGCAGTGGTTGAATTCAGAGGTAGATTTTTAGGAAGTTTGTGTAATGTGGGGTTATGGGGAACAGACAAGATAGTGAAGGTGAGGTCAATACCAGAACCACTGTCCTTTTATTGATTGACAGAGCATGCTTGATGAGTTGATTGGCCACTCCTGTTCCTGTTTCATAAGCTTGGACTAGTTCTTATGAACCAAAAATGAAAAGGTGCTTTCAGAACAGAATCAGGCCTGTTTGTGTATGGTTTGCAGACTTTATCTCCATCAGTGTTCAGTATTCCAATACAGCAGACTTTGATATCTTGTTATTAACTTGTGAACTTGCACCTTATAGCTTACCTGCTGTACACATTTTTGGCATCTTGTACACTTTACTCTGAATTGTTATTGTTTAACCTTTTTCCGGTTCAATATAATATAATGACTTGAATTATAAATAGCATGAATATAAATAGTATGCAAAACAAGCTTTTCACTGTATCTTGGTACATGCGACAATAATAAACCAATTCCAATACTGATATCATTCAGATATACCAAAGGCCTGTATTTCTGACAATTATTTATGCCATGGCTGTAGATGATTGTGTCGCACGCTCTTATCTCTGGGTGTCCACCACTTACATCATGCTGCGCTACGCCCAGTTAAGTGCAGCCATTCCTGACACTACAATTGACTGTACTCAGCCTATTCACTCAGAGCGCAAACAAGAGAAAATCTGCCGATGCTGGAAGCATCTTGTGTGTGCTGCTATTCATTCAGAATACCTGCATGGCTAACATAATGTCCATGTGGTTAACATGCTTAACCCATATAAAATCCTTGTCATGGTACATGACATGGAAGTACAAAAGCTCTTTGTAGTCCAGAACTGGAAAGTGAATCAGGTCTAATATCACTGATATTTGCACTGAAATTTGTTGTTTTGTGGCAGCAGTACTCTGCAATACAGTGTAGGGAAGTGTCTGGTAGAAGGAATAAAAGTGGAGATTATTTTCTAAACAGGGAGAAAATGCAGAAATCAGAGGTGCAAAGAGACTTGGGAATCCTCATGTCAGATTTCTAACTGTTAATTCGCAGGTTGAGCCTTTGGTAAGTAAGGCAAATGCAAAGTTAGCATTAATTTCAACTTAGCTTCCACAGGTGGCAGTGGACGCCAAGTCACTGGGTGTATTTAAAGCACAGGTTGATAGGGTCTTGATTAGTAATGGTGGCGAAGGTTACAGCGAGAATGCAGGACAACAGGTTTATGAGAGATAATAAACCAGCTACGATGGAATGGCAGAGCAGACTCAATGGGCTGGACAGCCTTTTCCTATGTCTTGTGGTCTTATGATATTTTAATGGTGTATTCCAGGCACCCACTTTGCAATCGTCAATGACTCTATGGAAAGGAGTAACAATGTAGAATGCCGATGCAAGGGATTATCTTAGTACCCATCACAAAGACTTTATTCTGGAGTTAATTGTTTAAATATTAAGATAAGAAGTTTTCTTTCCTGATGATTTCTCAACAATATCCCTTCCGATACTTGGACTGTTGCCTTGAAATTCAATTAAATCCAAGATAATCTGTAGACAAACTCTGTTTCTGTAACTTGGCTCCTCTCACCCATTAAATAGCTTCAATCTCAACCCTGGTTCCAGCTTTCTAGTTTCCACAAGATTTGGAAGTAATTTCTGTATATCAAATTACCTCTCTTTACAACAAAAGCTTTATTTTAATAAGTCTTTTGCAACTGGCACCTCTTGTAGAGGAAATGTCTGTTCAAAGAAAGCAAGTATGTGGTTGACAACATAAAGCTATTTTAGATAAATACACTTTAACTAAAAACCACATCAGATAGTTTCAAAGACTGAAATTTTAATGCACGATGTTGCATTAGTATTGAACATAAGCACATAAGAACATAATAGCAGCAGGAATAGGCCATCTGGCCTATTGAGCCTGCCCCACCATTCTACAAGATGATGGCTGATCTGTCCATAAACTCAGCTCCATCCACTTGCCTTTTCCCCATAACCCTTAATTCCCTTACTATGTAAAAATCTATCTAACTGTATCTTAAATATATTTAGTGAAGAAGCCTCAACTGCTTCCCGGGCCAAGGAATTCCACAGATTTACCACTGTCTGAGAAAAACAGTTTCTCCTCATCTTCATCCTAAATCTTCTCCACTGAATCTTGAGGTAATGTCTCTAGTTCTAGTCTCACCTACCAATGGAAACAACTTTCCTACTTCTATCTTATCTGTCCCTTTCAAAATGTTGTATGTTTCTATAAAATCCCCTCTCATTCTTCTAAATTCCAGAGAGTATAGTCCCAGACGACTCAATCTCTCCTCAAAGGTTAACCCCTTCATCCCTGCAATCAACCTGGTGAACCTCCTCTGCACTGCCTCCAAAGCCAGTATATCCTTCCTCAAGTATGGAGACCAGAACTGCACACAGTACTCCAGGCGCAGCCTCACCAACACCCTGTATAGTTGCAGTATGACCTCCCTGCTCTTGAATTCAATTCCTCCAGCAATGAAGCCCAACATCTCCCAACCCTCATCCTCATCACATTCTACAGGGGTTGTATTGAGAGCATCCTGAGCAGCTGCATCACTGCCTGGTTCGGAAATTGCACCATCTCGGATCGCAAGACCCTGCAGCGGATAGAGAGGTCAGCTGAGAAGATCATCAGGGTCTCTCTTCCTGCCATCACGGACATTTTCACTACACGCTGCATCCGCAAAGGAAACAGCAATTATGAAGGACCCCATGCACCCCTCATACAATCTCTTCTCCCTCTTGCTGTCTGGAAAAAGGCACCAAAGAATTCGGACTCTCACAACCAGACTATGTAACAGTTTCTTCTCCCAAGCTATCAGACTCCTCAATACCCAAAGCCTGGACTGACACCTTGCCCTACTGTCCTGTTTATTATTTATTGTAATGCCTGCAGTGTTTTTGTGCACTTTATGCAGTCCAGTGTAGGTCTGTAGTCTAGTGTAGCTTTCTCTGTTTTTTTTATTACGTAGTTCAGTCTAGTTTTTTGTACTGTGTCATGTAATACCATGGTCCTGAAAAATGTTGTCTCATTTTTACTATGCACTGTACCAGCAATTATGGTTGAAATGACAATAAAAGTTGACTTGACTTGACTTGACTTCAATACATGAGTCTGAAGGAAAACATGACGATCGCTGCTCCGGTTCTAATGCAGAATTTAAAACAACCCTCAATAAACACGAGGAACAGTATTTAAAAAATACTCAGATCAGGACAATGTGTAATTTTGAAAGGAACCAGCAGATGTTCCCACGTGCCTATTGTAAAAATGCCCACGCACAGTGGAGCACTTGGATCTTTACAACATCATTCCAACAATGTAAAACAGAGCAAAGTGTCACAGTTACAAAGAAAGTGCAGTGCAGGCAGAAAATAAGGTGCAAGGCCATAGCAAGGTTGATTGTGAGATCAAGCATCCATATAATTTTACTATGAGCCAAATGCCTGGTGGTATGAGCTTTCAGACTTTTCTATTTGTTTCTCAAGAGGAGAGAGAAGAAGGAAGGATGTCTAGGGAAAGTGAGGCTTTTGGCTATTTTGGATGTTTTGCCAAGTAAGTGAGAGGAGTAGGAAGAGACCATGGACATCTTTGTAGATGTCATGGATTTTTGACCTAGTAGAGACCAGCTGATAAACTAGAGAGCAGAGTGCTTTAGAGTTGTAAAGGAAAAACTATTATTTAGAGTATTGAATGGGATATAAATCTAGCATCGTGCCTGATGCATACTGGTGTTGAGCTCCTTGAGTGTTATTGGAGTTACATTCATCAAAGTAAGTGGAGTACAGTCTATCCTGCCCTGTGTCCTTTAGACAGTGTCACAAAAGTAAAACCTGCTGCTTAGAGAAAGGTCTAAGTTTCACCTCCTGGGAAGAAGCTTTGAAACACAGCTTAGAACAGTCACAGGGCTAATCTCCTGACAGACACTTCACTTACTGTCCCATCCATTCTCTCTCCGAATCTGTAAGTATCAAATCTGGCAAGTAATGCCATTCCAAGTTCACTGTTGCTGTTCTTTGCTCTTTTTGTCCTTGTCTCATTGCCAAGTGCCCAGCCTGGGGTCACAGTGTGTGTCCTAGTTGATCCCTGGGCTGTGCTTCTACTGTCCAGTCCCTGGCCTCATGCAACAACCCCCCTGGACCTGAGGCTGGTTTCTTCTCTGATTCTGCCCACCATTATCATTCTGATGATTTTTAAGTACCACACTCCCCTTCTTCCTGTCACTAGTCCAACATCTCTAATTGGCCTATCCTGGTGTTGCTGTTGTGCCTGGTGATATGCAGCAGGAATCTTCTTGGATCTTGGTTTTCTTTTCCTGATGTGCACAACCGTTGTTTCTTGACAATGTTACATCTGTAGAATCCCACACTCAACTGTTCAGCATCCATTGTAAGTAACACCTGCAACTGAAGTTTTATGCTGACTGCTTGTTACGAGTAATTTCTTGCTGGTTCCCTTCAGTAGATTTTTTTGTTTAAATCCTCCCAATTCTTTAGGATGGTTTGGTTTGTATCTGCTGATGGTTTCAGTGATACCATAGGAAACGAGTAACTTATGATGAAGAGTTGTTTTTATCTTCAAGGCGGATGTCAATCATTTAATTTTTTTACAGCCATTTCATTGTTATAAGCCACTTACTGCAGGGCTGCAGAGTCAGAAAATGCACGTGGGAATAGAACAGAAGAGCTGTGTACAATTCTGCATGTCTTTTCAGCACCTAAGTACTCCCAAATGGAGAAGGTAGACGTAGTTAACTGCAAAGGAACAAATGGCTGCAGCAGTATTACACAATCTGGATAGATGTGTTTCAATATTCAAACTTATTTATCAGCAAAATATACAGAGAAATGTATCATTTGTGTTACCAACCAGCACAGCTGAGGATTTGCTGAGAGCAGTCCGCAAGTGGTGCCACTCAGCCCAGCACCAACATAGCATACTGGCTGTTGGGTATTTAATATTTCAGTGAGGCCTCCGTCAGTCAGGTTCAACCATGGACGTTGCATCCTAGCTGTCTAGAGGCACAAGATTGGGCAGCACGATATGGAGAGCAAGCTGTTGTAAGCTTGCCATGTAGCAAACTCCCCCCCTTCCACGCGTCTGATAAACCCACAGCAACAGCAGAGACCGATACAGTTTGGTACCAGCAGTGTCGCAGGAGTTGCCAGTCAGCGTTGAACTCAATGTAGGACTGCCTTCGGACTCTATCTCCGGATTTTCCCCCCGGGGCATACTCCCAATGTCTTCTGCATGAATGGGTATAGCCACAAGGCAGCAGAGGTTAGAGACCAGAGTTTTCTTTCTCCCCAGGGCAGGTGAGCCCGATCTGCCTGAATATATATATATATCTGTAACCCTCTCACCGTGCTTGTGTGTGAACTTGGCCCGTTAGCCAGCTCTGCTCACCGCTATGTGACTCAGCGGTGAGGAGGCCACTTTTCACAAACAGTATAGGTCAGGGGTCGGTATAATTTGGGGTTCAACCTAACATGAACATCATGAGTTCCGATTGAAGGAACATCAATTTGAGCGAATACTGTGTTTATTATTGCCCATACATTGTCGGTTGGCAAGAAATAACAGATTGTAAGCTGCATTAGTAGGAAAGAGAAAAGAAAAAAAAGTAAAAAGGCCCATTACAGTTAAACCAGTGCAGATAAAGTTGGAGCTCACCCAGGCATTGTCTTTACTCACACTCTGGACAAATGGTCTGTGTGAAAGCACACACCGCATTCTGAACTTTACTCGAAATCCAACTCGAACAAATGGGTCTGTCTCAGGAGCGTTGGCCCTTCCTCCACAGAACCATTCATCTGCAACGGGGACTTGATTTCCAACGGCATCCTGCGGCATCTTCCCGGCAAATGCCTTCAAACTAGACTACTGTAAACCCTTCCCAACAGCTCTCTGGAACCTTCTCTCACATACCACAAACCTGACTGGCTGACTCACATTCCTAAGTTGGACAACATGTGTTTTTTTTCTTTAGCCAAACCCAAAACACACTTTCCAGCATGGCACACTGCTTTTACAGAAAATCACTAATATAAACTACCTCACAGCGTAGTGTGGAAATCTTACATATACATATGTCACCATATATTGCCATGAGATTAATTTTCTTGTGAACATTCATGGTAAACACAAAGAAGCATATTAGAATCAATGAAAAACTGTACTCAACAAAGAAAGACAGCTAATTTGCGAAAGACGTCAAATTGGGTAAATACATAAAAGGTAAAAGAACGGTAACAACTATTGAGAACATGAGTTGTAGTGTTCTTGAGAGTGAGTCCATGGATTGTGGAATCAGTTCGGTATTGGCGTGCGTGAAGGTATCCACACCAGCTCAAGAGCCTGATGGTTGAGGGGTGTTAACTGTTCCTGAATAGGCAGTGATTGGGGTAAGTTTGGGCTGGTGATGATTGTGTAGTAGGTTATCTGCCATCTCATTTGTTGTCTTCTCCAACATCTCTATATTCTCTAAATTTTTTCTGCTGTGTGCTGTTGCAAATGTCTTCAGCTTCAATGAAAAACTGACTTTGAGAAGTGTAATTATTGGTGAAAATTCTGAATAAATGGGATGTGAACACTGCCTTGTGGTATGCCAGTAGTTTGGAAAATCTTCTATTTTCAAACACTAGCATTTTAGAAAGTTTTGACAGGAACCAGCAATTCAGCCCAACAAAGCTTGCCAAATTCCTATTCACACAGTGTGTTGAAATAACTATTGACTTTAGATTTGAAAGTCTCTAAGGTACTACTCTCAACTACACAACTAGGTAGTTTGTTCCATGTGTCCACAACTCAGTCTGCAAAGAAATGTTTCCTGACATTAGTCTGAAACCTCCCCTTAACCAATCTCCATCTATGGCCCCTTGTTCTTGATGGATTAATTTTGAAGTTGCAGCTGGCATCCATGTTACTTATACCCTTAATGATTTTAAACACTTCTTTCATGTCTCCTCTTGTTCTATGTCTATTTAGGCTAAAAAGACTTAATTCAATCTTTCTTTGGAGCTCATACTCTCCAGATTTGAAATGAGTGATGTCACCCTTCTCTGGACTCTCACCAGTGCCTTCTCATCCCTCACACAATATGGAGACCAAAATTGTACACAATTTTCAAGGTGTGACCTTACTAGTGCATTATACAACTTACAGAGAATGTCTTTAGAGTTGAACTCCACTGAGTGCATTATATAGCCAACATTCTATTAGCCTTCCTAACCACTCCTGTGCATTTAGAGGTTGATAGTGATGAGTCTACCAGTGCACCTAAGTCCTTCTCATACAGTGCACTTTCTAACTCAAGATCCCCCATTTTATAGTTATAGCTAATATTTCTGCTTCCTATATATAATACTTTACACTTACTTACATTAAATTTCATCTGTCATTTTTCAGCCCACATTTGGATTTTGTTTAGATCTAACTGTATTGAATGTGCTGCCTGAATGTTATCAGCCCATTCTCCTAATCTTGTGTCATCGGCAAGCTTTACTAGTTTATTTGTAATGAACTTATCTAAATCATTAATGTAAATTAAAAACAGCAGCTGTCCCCAACACCACTTTCTGCAGAACCCAACTTTTATCAGCTTCTAAATCTTATATGATCCTCTCACCATTACGTAATTGTTTTCTGTTTTTGAGCTGGTTCTGCAGCCATTCACACATCTTACCCTGAATTGCTACCTCCTGTAATTTGATTATTAACCTCTCATGGGTTATCTTGTGAAAAGCCTTCTGAAAGTCCAAGTAAATGATATCTTACCATAAATTTTAGTTGCCTCTTCAAAGAACTCCAGCATATTGCTAACATCTTCACAGGTGAATATCTTAGCAAAAGATGAGTATCTGCTATGTCCTTCTCTGCATAATTTAACACCTCATTATTATTCTTAATACACTTAGCTTTCTCCTTGACTTTTCTTTTACAACTAAAATCTTGAAAAGATCCCTTAGGGTCAGTCTTAGCATTATCAGCAATATGCTTTTGGCATTCTGAATTTCCCTCTTGACTTCCCTCTTTCATATTCCTTTTATTTCTGACTGTTTGGTTCCATTTAGTCACACAAATTCTATCAGTGACACATACAAACCACTGGAGAAATTCAGCAACTATGGAGGGGAGTAAACGGTCAACCTTTTGGGCCAAGATCCTTCATCAGTCTGGAAAGGAAAGGAGGAGAAGAAGATGGGAGAAGTGGAAGGAGTACAAGC
Source organism: Hypanus sabinus (assembly GCF_030144855.1). Lineage (NCBI taxonomy): Eukaryota > Metazoa > Chordata > Chondrichthyes > Myliobatiformes > Dasyatidae > Hypanus > Hypanus sabinus. The sequence continues at coordinate 66,725,140 of NC_082720.1, read as the reverse complement.
TGGCAGGTGATAGGTGAAACCTTTAAACTGGAGATTGGTAGGATCTTGATTGGCCATGGCATCAAAGGTTATAGGGAGAAGGTGAGGAGTGGGAATGAGGAAGGGCAAAAAGGATCAGCCATGATTGAATGACAGAAGGAACTTGATGGGCCAAATAGATTAATTCTGCTCCTATGTCTTATGGTCTTATGGAAACCAAGTGAGGGGTAATATGGGTGGATGAAAAAGGAGGTTGAAATAAGAAGTGGGGGAGAAAAGGGGAAAGATGGAAAAGATGAGGGGGTGATAATAAATGAGGAGGGAGAAGGGAAAGAGGACGGGCACCAGATAAATGTGATAGGCAGGTGAAGAAAAGAAAAGTTGAGAGGGGAACCCTTCATCAGGACTGATATAATTATTTTATAATGCCACTTCCCCACATATTAACATAAATTAAAGATTCAAAGTACAGTTATTATCAGAATACAACTGAGAGATGTGTCCTCCCACAGGCAGCTACAAAACAAAGAAACATGATGCAACCTCTTCAAGAAAAACCCAAACACCCAGTGCGTGAAAAAGAAGGAATTGCGCAAATGGCAAAAAAATGAGTGAACACCACATAGAATATCAAGCATCAAACCAGGGATCCAGTAGTATTCAGTTTAGTTCAGTTCAATGTCGCGCTGTAGGCCGCAGGGGCATTCTTTGCTGAAGCCCTCAAGTCTGCATCGATCACCCTGATCAAATTTCTCAAAAACAGCAAAACAAGAGTAACCAGAATCTAGAAATACATGCACCGTGAACCTCAAAGTCCCCCAAAACAAGTCCATAGGCTCGCTGATCAATCCTTGAAATGTGGATCCCAAGACACTTGTACTTTCCTCCGACTGCAGCTCGTGAAAGAGAGAGGAAGAATGATCAAAGTTGCAATCTACAGTATATCCATTATGGAATATTCTTAATGGAGTCAGGAACACATGCAGTAGGTCAATGCTTTTCTAATATTTTAAACAACAATCTGAGGGAGAGCTGATTTCTCACTTTCTGAACTTTCACTGGCTGTTTGGATACTAACAATGAGGTATAAACAGTAATGTGTCTATGACAAACTCTCCAATACATTTTGAATAGATTGTGTCACAGTGTGTGCTGGCAATGACTGACCCAGGTGCAGAGAAACAGCAGACTCCCATGTAGAGACAGAAACAAAAAGTTATAGATAGGAATTCCAACAGGACGTCAGTAGCATGACCAAGCGACAGCGGAAAAAAACTACCCTCAATCCAAGGACTCCGCGATCAGTGCTTACGATACACCGCTTTAAATAATCACAGTACATGGAAAACCCGAGCCAGTCACAATAAACTTGACAAGATTAAACAGAAAGTACAAGGATTTAACAACTCTAGTTAAGACAACAATTAGTAAAGGCAGGTGCTTGAGAAACCTAGAAGCTCAATGCTCTGTGGCTTGCTGCAGAGAACCACAAGGCTCATGACAAGATTATGGGTCGAGATGCTGCATCAACCAGTTTCATATGGAGCAGATGGATTAATGATTCTGCCAAGGGTAAATTTGTTGCAGTGGATAACATTCTTATATGTTGTAAGCATTGTTGAGGAGGAGAATTAGTCTTTACCTTGAAGGCAGGAGGTACCTTATTGTTGAGGAGGAGAATTAGTCTTTACCTTAAAGGCAGGAGGTACCTTATGTTCCACCCCACCAGGTTCAGGAACAGTTATAACCCAGGGTCCTGAATTGGTGTGGGTATCTTCATTAACCACGACTCTAAACGGAGTCTATGACCTACAAAGTCATGATCAAGGAGTCCACAACACATGTTCTTAGCATTCTTTTTATTTTGCACAATTGTCTTCTTTTACATGTTGGTTGTCAGTCTTTATATATTTTTTCATGAATTCTGTTGTTTTGTTTTATTGTTTTCTAAATGCCTGCAAGAAAATGAATCTCAATGTAGTATATGATAAAATGTACTATGTACTTTGATAATAAATTTGACTTCAGCTTTGACCTCGTACTGGTTTGGACCAAGGCTGACACTTGTCATACATGCATCCACCAGATGAGGGAGCCATTGCCTTGCCCGTTTCGCTAAAAGTTTTAGGCGAGCAGAGAACTTGTTTTCATAAACTGTAATTAACATCACTGGAGTATTTAAGTTTTTGTCACTATGAGCCCCTGTGACAACTGAAGTCATAGTGACCTGTGGCTGTAATTATAACAAGCACAAAGTGAAATGCCATTAAATTACATTTGCTGAATTCCAATAATTTAATATTTCCCTTTATATTGATTAAAGAATAGCTTTATTTGTCACATGTACATCAAAGCATACAGTGAAATGTGTTGTTTTGCAGCAAATCAAATCAGTATGGGCTATGCTGAGCTGCCCACAGGTGTTCCCACACCTCTGGTGCCAACGTATATGGATGCCATTGTAGCATAGTGGTTAATGTGATACTGTTGCAGCTCGGGATGTTCCAGACTTCAGAGTTCAATTCCAGAACGGTGCTGTAAGGGGTCTGTACTTCCTCCCTGTGGAGTACATAGGTTTCCCCCGGGTACTCTGGTTTCCTCCAACAGTCCAAAGACATACCGGGCAGGTTAACTACTGGTCATTGTAAATTGTTCTGTGATTTGGTTCAGTTAAACAGATTTTTCAGGGGTTGATGGGGAGAGGGGGGGTAACTCTGCGCTGTATCACTGAATAAAAATAAAAAGTAAATAGCATCTTAAGCCCACAACACACTAACCCAAACCATACGTCTTGGAAATGTATGAGGAAACTAGAACACCCAGAGGAAACCCACATGGCCATGTGAAGAACATACAAATTCCTTACAGACAGCAATGGGAATCAATCAGCAATCTTGATGCTGGTGCTGTATAATTTTTGCGCTAACTGATATGTGACCATGCCATCCAGGTATCACACCACAGGATGGGAAATCGTACAGACAGTTTTGATCTCTTTTGAATCTTGTTTTAATTGCCTTTTCCATTTTGTGTTTCAATCCTTTTAAAATATCATCACATTTAATTCCCAAAGGATATCACTGCACATCTCCGTGCTAGTGATTGGACCAACATTGTTATGGCGGCAAATTTCTCCCCAGCTACTGTTCCCCATGGGAATGTGTGAGTTCTTTTGGTAACTGCAGAGAAAAGCTTGCATTTGTTTTTGCAGTGTCAATGATATATTGTATCCCATTGACCTAGACAGTAGTTCTCTGTGTCTTCACACAGATTTAAGAAAGGTTTCTTATACAACAAAGCTTTTAGATGATTTGTTGATCACAAGGAATTCCCAGCAGACTGGGTTGGAGCAGCTTTGTGAGTGCAGTATCCACTTACCCCTTCTCCAGCTCTCCACTCAATTTATGCCTCTTGTCATTTTGTACACCTTGATCAAGTCACCTCTCATCCTCCCTCCTTCATGCCAAAGAGAAAAGTCCCAGCTGATTCAATCTTTCCTGCTCTCTAATCCAGGCAGCATCCTGGTAAATCGCCTCTACATCCTTCCTAAAGCTTCCCCATTCTTCCTATAAAGAGGAGACCAAATGGGACCCCTATTCTGTCCCTTCCAATGTACATCTTCAATGTCTCAGGTGCTCACTGCCTCTTTGACATTTTCTTGCTCCCTATCTTCGGCAGGAATTGGATGTTACTTGGAGCTGTCTCCCTCTCCCCCAGGAGCTTCTGTAACCTTCATGAGAGGCCAAACATATATTGTTGCTCTATGGATGCTGTGGGATACTTTAAGGACTGATACTCTTCTCTGCCCGTAAAATGGGATCTATAGTGGTCCTATCACAGATCATAGTTTAGTGTCATTTCTCAGTGTAAACCAGCCTTACACTGTATTAATACTCAATTTGTACCATACATGTGAGTGGATTTGGATTTGAATCACTTGTTCTTTTATACTTTGCAATGGACCTAATTGGTTATATTTATTTTAAATGCTCATTAAATTAATTATGAATAGATTTTCTGGGCATAAATATTGCAGTTCTCTCTATTTTATTGTTCAATATTTTTGGTTCAGAATGTCTGGACAAATCTTTTCGTATTCTGGTGAATAATAAATTCCCAGCATTCCCATTCCCCACACTGCTGCCATTTCTGATTCTGCCCTCGCAATGTACAACAGGACTATTGTTAACCACAGGACTGCTGTTAACCACTTCCTCAGTATTACTATAGACTGTTGTGCAACCACAGGAGTCTCTGGATTTCATCAGGACCCCCTTGGTTGTGAGTCAGTTGCTGATTTGCTTCAACATCCCCCCCCCCTTCATCAGGCACTATTTTACACATCTTGTTGATGCTAAAATCAGAAACCAAGTCAACCCAAATATAAACTGGGCAATCACAACACGGAGAGCTGAATTCCCACACAAACTGAGCACAGACTCACTGCACATAAAGCAGATTCCCTACGAGGAAGTTCTGGGGCTCGTTGGCTGAGATGATGGGAAATGGGGTTTGCCATGGTTTTCCCTTTCAGGATGTGGTGTGGTTTTGTAGTGAGGAATGTGGGAAATACCAGTGGAGGGGGAGCAATGATGTGTTGGAGAGATAACCACTGAGAGAAGCTCTGAGCAAGAGCTGAGCAAAATAGGAAGCTGGAAACCACTCGATGAAAGTGGAGAGTTTAAATAAAGCACTAAACTTGGGCAAGAGACTAACAGGCTGAAGCAATACCGGAAGCAATTACTTTCCCAAGCATTAAGTGCAACCTCCTTCCACTAACCCACCCAACCACAACCCCAGCACCAATACTTTATAATTTCCTGTCCGTCATCCTATGTAGATGCAGTCCTGTGTCTAGCATCACTTTATGTATGTACAATCAATCTATGTATATAAGTTATCTAATGTACATATTTATACATATTGTGATTTTTTTTATTATTATGTTTTTTTGTGCTGAATCAGATCTGGAGTAAAAGTTATTTTGTTCTCCTTTACACTTGTGTATTGCAAATGGCATTAAACAATCTTAAATCTTCAAGGTGCTGCCACATTGAGCAAGGCTGCTCTGGAACAAATCAGAAAGTATTCAGGGGAGGAATGAAGGTAGAAGAGAGTGCAGATGCTGGTATCTGGAACAAAGCATAAACTGCTGGATTAATACAAGGTCACAATCTGAAAGGCCGACCATCCCTTTGACATGACTTGACAAATGCTGCTTGATCTGCTGATTTCCTCCTGTAGTTCGATTTTGGCTAAATGAGGAATTAAGATCATAAGACCTAGGAGAGGTATTAGGCCATTCAGCCCATTGAGTCTGCTACACCATTCCATCATGGCTGATTTACTATCACTCTCAACCCCATTCTCCTTGCCTTCTCCTAGTAACTTATCAACCTCCGTCTTAAATATAACTAATGACTTTGCCAGTTAATTCCACAGATTCACCATGCTCTGGCTATTCTGAGGCTCTGCCCTCTGGTCCTGGACTCTATTGCAATAGGAAGCATCCTCTCCTCTTCCACTCCATCTAGGCCTTTCGATTAACTTGCTTAGATTAATTACAACCATGTCACCATTAAAAATACAATCTGTTCAGGCCACTAGTTTGTTCCTCTTTTCAACTCTGATTATGTTCACAGATTCAGAAGGCAGGAAAATGGGGTTGAGAAGGAAGAGAAGTTGGTCACAATTGATGGGCTGAATGGCGCAAATCTCTTCCTGTGCCAAATGGTCTTAAGGTCTATCATGGAATCGTAAAGCCCATTACTTTGTATCAGGAGAAATACCTTTCCCTTGTCTTGTGAACTTATGAACCATCTAGAATTTTTTTTTCTGTTTGCAGCATTTAATTGAACTAATTGCTTTTTAGCTTCATATGCTTTTGTTAAGAACTTTTAAGTAATTATCTGGGTTTCTTTACATTTTAAAGATAGATTTGATAATTTAAAGATGGCGATTGTTTTTCTTCTGTCAAATAGTTCAAGAATTTTTTTGAAGTGTTATTTTTTCCTTATCTAATATTATGAAGGTTATTTTTAAAACTGAAGGTCGTTTCTAATAACTGTTCTTTTCAACTCATCTGTAATGAGCTGTATGTCAACTGTAATGAGATGTATATCCAGAAGAGGGAGACAGAGATTACTCTTTTCATTTTTACTTTCTATTCAGGTAGGTAGAGTTTATAATTGCTTTCCATGAATTCTTTGGGGCTTGCATCAATCAATATTGACTTATTTCCGGGCTTTGTAGGTTGGGTAAGTTTTTTCCTTTTTTCTTTTCTTATTTTTCATCCCATTATGGAATTCCAGAGCATACACAAATTATTATTATTGTTGCTTGTCTCCGGCATTCTCGACTACCTTATCCTAACATGCATCTAACTACTTTTTTTAGATGTAAAGTCTAGATGATATTTAAACAGTTACATGTTTTAAGTTGGAATGTCCATGGTTGGAATTATCCTATTAAGCATAGGAAAACATTTAAAAATATTAACCGATTCCAACCTGATATAATCTTTGCACAAGAGATGCATTTCAGGTTATGTGATAAAAATTGATTTTTTAAATTTTGGAAGTTCCATGCAAATTCTTGAAGTGAAATTAGAGGTGTTTCCATTTTTATTTATTCCAATATTCCTTTTAACCAGGGGGATATTATAGTTGATATTAATGGTAGATTTTTGATTGTTAAAGAAAACATTTACAACAGGAAAATGGGTTTGGTTAATATATATGGACAAAATATTGATTATCTCTCATTCTTTAAAGTTGTTTTTGCTCTAATACCTGATCTAAATGAATATATATCATTAATGGGTGGTGATTTTCATACTTGTTTAAATCCTTTAATAGATAAGTCATCATCCAAACATCAACTCCCTAATCATCCTGCATCACTTATTAATTCCTTTTTAATTGATTATGGCTTAATTGAAATTTGGAGACATATGCATCTTAATGATAGAGAATATTCCTTTTTCTCACATGTTCATAATAAATATTTGAGAATCGTTTACTTTATAGTCAAACCTTGACTTCTATTTAATGTTCAGAAATGTGAATACAATGCGATTGTTATCTCTGATCACGCTCCCTTAAACCTAATATTTGAACTGAAAGAAGTTGCTTCTACAAGATCACGTTGGCGTTTTCCAGAACATTTGTAACAAAACTCAGAATTTGTTGAGTTTATTGAAACACAGATTAAAGAGCTTTTTCTCTTTAATAATACAAGAAATGTCTCAAAGTAAGTAATTTGGGATACATTAAAAGCTTATTTATTATGTATATAGCTAAGCTGAAGAAACAGAGAAGAATGGAATTAGATAAAATTTCTAAACAAATTAAAGATTTAGACAACATCAATGCAACCTCTCCAAGTGTTGATTTGTTTAAAAGGAGAGTGGAATTACAATCACAATACAATTTATTATTAACTTATCCTATTGAAGGATATTTGCTTAAATTGAAAAGTCAGTTTTTTGGGGGGGATGAAAATAGTGGGCTCTTAGCTTTCCAATTACAGGCAGCTAGAACTAAAAGACAAATTTTAAAGATTCATAAAGATTATGGAGATATAGTAAGTAATCATGAAGACATTAATAATATTTTTCAGGATTTTTATTCTGATCTTTATAAATCTCAATTTCCATCAGATTCCTCAAAAATTATGGCTTTTTTTACAAAAGATTAAATTTCCTCAAATTACTGTTGAAGATCATCAGATGCTTGATGCTCCAATTACTGAGCATTAAATTCAGAAAGCTATGTTGTCAATGCAATCAGGTAAAGCTCCTGGACTTGATGGTTATTTGGTAGGATTTTACAAAAAATTGAAAAATTACTTTCTCCATATTTTTTGGAAATATTTCATGAATCTTTTGAGAAGGGAAATTTACCTCCTTTTTATGAAGCTTCTGTTTCCTTAATATTCAAAGAAAGTTAAGATCCTACTGAATGTTCATCATATAGACCTATTTTGTTATTAAATGTAGACACAAAAATTCTTTCTAAGATAATGGCTAACTGTTTGGAATCATCTCTATGGATCAAACAGGCTTTATTAAATGCCGCTACTCTTTCTCCAGTGTTCAGAGGTTGATGAACATCATATATTCATCACTATCTAAGATAACCCAATGTGTTATTTTTCTTGATGCAGAAAAGTCATTTGATAGAATAGAATGGACATATCCGTTTAAGGTATTAGAAAAATTTGGCTTTACTAATAATTTCCATAGGTGGATTCAAATGGTCTGTAAGAATCCTATCGCCACTGTCATTACTAATAATCTCAGGTCCCCTATTTTTTCACTTTCACGAGGTACTAGACAAGGATGTCCATTAAGCCCTTTATTATTTAATCTTGTACTGGAGCCTTTGGCTATAATACTTTGTGAAGCTAAAAGTATTCATGGTATTTCAATAAATGTGACCACACATAAGATTTCTCTTTATGCAGATGATCATTTGGTTTATATTTTGAGCCCTGAAGAATCTATTCTTAATCTTTTGGAAATATTAAATGATTTTGGAAAATTTTCAGGATAAAAAATTAACTTAAATAAAAGTGAATTGTTTCCATTAAGTGCTCCTCTTTTTACATACAATGATACTTCATTTAGAATTGTTAATTCTTTTAAGTATTTAGGTATTATAATTACTAAACAATATAAAGATCTTTACAAAGCTAATGTCATTCCTTTAATGGATTCTATGAAACAATTATTTTCTAGAGGGAACCCACTTACACTTTCTTTAATAGGTTGTATCCATGCCGTGAAAATGATGATTTTATCTAGATTTTTATATATTTTTCAAAATATACCTATCCTTTTAACTAAAACATTTTTGATCAAATTGTCTCTATTATTTTGTCCTTTATTTGGAGCAACAAAAGACCAAGAATTATTAAGTATCATTTAGGAAAATCTAAAAAAGATGGTGGACTTGCACTTGCTAATTTAAGATTGTATTATTGGGCTGTTAATATTCGACAATTATGTTTTTGGCTATATTGGCTCGATAAGAGCCAAAAACCAGATCGGATTGATTTGGAATTAAAGGCTATCAAACTATTTCATTTAACCTCATTATGAGGAGCTCCATTACCTTTACAACTCTCTAAAATTCCAAATTTATATATTTACCTTGTTATTAAACAGTCTTTACAGATTTGGTTTCAGTTTCACAATTTTTAAAATTTTAAACAATTTAAATTGTCTAGCTCTTTTATATCAATTTTTAAAATTTAAACCTTCAATAACTGATCCCATTATTGTATTTTGGAGAAATAAGGGAATTTGTTTTTTTTTTGCAGATTTACTTTGTGATGGTCGATTGATGACTTTTGAAGAGTAATTAGCAAATATTCTCTCTCTCATACACACTTTCTGCAATATTTTCAGGTTAGACCTTATTTTACAAAAATACTTATCTAAGTTTCCATATATGCAAGAATCTGATTTGTTGGATACTATTTTGAATATGAATCCTTTAGTAAGAGGTTCCATTGGTAGAATTTATAATTTATTTTTACTACAAAAAGATAACCTCTCACTAAAGATTAAACAAGAATGGGCAGAGAACTTTATATATATATGATGGTAAGATGTATTGCTCCATAAATTGATTCCTAATGGTATTTTTTTCTTTTCTTTTTCTTTTTTTCTTTTTCCTTCTCTTGTAGTTAGTGGAGTTTCTTTTTTTACCTAGATGGGTTCTCTTTTTTTCTTTCTTTTCTATATAAAAAGTATTTTTTTCATTATTATATATTATTCTTTCTTGATATTTTTTTTCTTCAGCTTTACTAATTGTATATATATCAAGTTGTTGAATTCTTGTATCATTTTATAGCTGTAGAAGATCATGTATCAATAAAAAGATTTTAAAAATGAAAATGAAATGGGAAGTTGCTGCAAAGTTTGCAAACATGAAGCATAGCAGCTGGGTCTGGGCTCACAGCCTTCGCGTCACGGAGAGAGGAGCCCCCCGGTCTATCTGGGCTGGCATTTAGATTTTCCAAACAACATATTAAATCTCACATTAGGACCAAATCTCCTCAAACTCCTAATGAATTATGCCTGCTGTTGTGCCTTCTTTGTAGCTGCATCAATATGTTGGGATCAGGATGTACCTTCAGAGATACTGACACCCAGGAACTTGAAATTGCTCACTCTTTCCACTTATGACCCTTAATGAGTGCTGGCACATGCCCGTGTCTTACCCTTTCTATAGTCTACAATCAGCTCTTTTGTCTTAATGACACTGAGTGTTGTGACACCACTCAATAAGCTGATATATCTCACTCCTGTTCATCCTCTTGTCACCATCTGAAATTCTGGCATTAAAGTCAATTCAGTCCCCTTATGAATAACCTGTTATGTCCATTCCCCTCCCCCCCCCCCACTTCCAGACACATATTAAACCCTATCCATTTTTTAATACTTTCCTGGGGTATGTTTTGAATTTTAGGTAGTTTGTCGTTCATTGAACTAGCTACAACTGAATGAACTTAGCTTTATTTAGTCTAACGAGACTAGCCATGTTTATGCCCACCTCTTTAAACCTTTTTAGATCTCATAACATCAAAGTTTCTTACATATACAGCATACACTTTATCAGGTACATCAGCATACCTGTTCATTAGTCCAAATAACCATATAACTATATAACAATCACAGCATGGAAGCAGGCCATCTCGGCCCTCCTAGTCCATGCCGAACTCTTAATCTCACCTAGTCCCACCTACCCGCACTCAGCCCATAACCCTCCACTCCTTTCCTGTCCATATACCTATCCAATTTTACCTTAAATGACACAACTGAACTGGCCTCTACTACTTCTACAGGAAGCTCATTCCACACAGCTATCACTCCCTGAGTAAAGAAATACCCCCTCGTGTTTCCCTTAAACTTCTGCCCCCTAACTCTCAAATCATGTCCTCTTGTTTGAATCTCCCCTACTCTCAATGGAAACAGCCTATTCATGTCAACTCTATCTATCCCTCTCAAAATTTTAAATACCTCGATCAAATCCCCCCTCAACCTTCTACACTCCAATGAATAGAGACCTAACTTGTTCAACCTTTCTCTGTAACTTAAGTGCTGAAACCCAGGTAACATCCTAGTAAATCGTCTCTGCACTCTCTCTAATTTATTGATATCTTTCCTATAATTCGGTGACCAGAACTGCACACAATATTCTAAATTTGGCCTTACCAATGCCTTGTACAATTTTAACATTACATCCCAACTTCTGTACTCAATGCTTTGATTTATAAAGGCCAGCATTCCAAAAGCCTTCTTCACCACCCTATCTACATGAGACTCCACCTTCAGGGAACTATGCACTGTTATTCCTAGATCTCTCTGTTCCTCTGCATTCCTCAATGCCCTACCATTTACCCTGTATGTTCTATTTGGATTATTCCTGCCAAAATGTAGAACCCCACACTTCTCAGCATTAAACTCCATCTGCCAACGTTCAGCCCATTCTTCTAACCGGCATAAATCTCCCTGCAAGCTTTGAAAACCCACCTCATTATCCACAACACCTCCTACCTTAGTATCATCGGCATACTTACTAATCCAATTTACCACCCCATCATCCAGATCATTTATGTATATTACAAACAACATTGGGCCCAAAACAGATCCCTGAGGCACCCCGCTAGTCACCGGCCTCCATCCCGATAAACAATTATCCACCACTACTCTCTGGCATCTCCCATCTAGCCACTGTTGAATCCATTTTATTACTCCAGCATTAATACCTGACGACTGAACCTTCTTAACTAACCTTCCATGTGGAACTTTGTCAAAGGCTTTGCTGAAGTCCATATAGACTACATCCACTGCCTTACCCTCATCAACATTCCTCGTAACTTCTTCAAAAAATTCAATAAGGTTTGTCAAACATGACCTTCCATGCACAAATCCATGCTGACTACTCCTAATCAGATCCTGCCTATCCAGATAATTATAAATACTATCTCTAAGAATACTTTCCATTAATTTACCCACCACTGACGGCAAACTGACAGGTCTATAATTGCTAGGCTTACTTCTAGAACCCTTTTTAAACAATGGAACCACATGAGCAATACGCCTATCCTCCGGCACAATCCCCATTTCTAATGACATCTTAAAGATCTCCGTCAGAGCTCCTGCTATCTCTACACAAAATTCCCTCAAGGTCCTGGGGAATATCCTGTCAGGACCCGGAGATTTATCCACTTTTAAATTTCTTAAAAGCACCAGTACTTCCACCTCTTTAATTGTCATAGGTTCCATAACTTCCTTACTTGTTTCCCACACCTTACACAATTCAATATCCTTCTCCTTAGTGAATACCGAAGAGAAGAAATCGTTCAAAATCTCTCCCATCTCCCTCGGCTCCACACATAGCTGACCACTCTGATTCTCTAAGGGGCCAATTTTATCCCTCACTATCCTCTTGCTTTTAGTATAACTGTAGAAACCTTTCGGATTTACTTTCACCTTATTTGCCAAACCAACCTCGTATCTTCTTTTAGCTTTTCTAATCTCTTTCTTAAGATTCCTTTTACATTCTTTATATTCCTCGAGCAATTCCTTTACTCCATGCTGCCTATATCTATTGTAGACATTCCTCTTTTTCCGAACCAAATTTCTAATATCCCTTGAAAACCATGGTGCTTTCAACCTTTCCTTTCAACCTAACAGGAATATAAAGATTCTGTACCCTCATAATTTCACCCTTAAATGACCTCCATTTCTCTATTACATCCTTCCCGTAAAACAACTTGACCCAATCCACTCTCTCTAAATCCCTTCAGATCTCCTCAAAGTTAGCCATTCTCCAATCAAAAATCTCAACTCTAGGTCCTGTCCTGTCCTTCTCCATAATTATATTGAAGCTAATATCTAATTGAAACAATTAGCAATTAATATTGAAGCAAATATCTAATCAGCAAATCATGCAGCAGCAATTCAATGCATAAAAGCATGCAAACATGGCCAAGAGGTTCAGTTATTGTTCAGACCAAACATCAGAATGGGGAAGAAATGTCATCTCAGTGATTTTAACCATGGAACGATTGATGGTTGCAGACGGTGTGATTGAGTATAGCAGAAACTGCTGATCTCCTGGGATTTTCATGCACAACAATCTCTAGAGTTTATAGAGAATGGAGTGAAAAACATCCAGTGAACAACAGTTATGTGGGTGAAATTGCCTTGTTAATGGAGAGGTCAAAGGAGAACGGCCAAACTTGTTCAAGCTAATAGGAAAGCAAAAGCAACTCTAATAAATATCTGTTACAACAGTGGTCTACAGAAGAACAATCCTAAATGTACAACACTTCAAACCTTGTAGTAGATAGGTTACAGCAACAGAAGATCACTCTGTGACTTCTTGATTATGTTCAGGAGAGATCTAATAAAGTGGCCACTGATTGTACACCCAGGAACACCTTAAAACAATGCCATTTGGCCTGTACATATCAACCACATTATAATTTAACTACCACTTATCTGGCCCGTTAATCTACGAACCTGTGCACTGTGGACTATGCTTTGAAGTTTTGTGCCATCTGCAAATGTCCAAATCATTAACAGTAAAAAAAAATAAAACAAGCTCGTCGGTTTTCTTCCAGAAGCATGAATTGGAAGGGAAGGGAAATTATGCAAAAGACCATAAGACTGTATCTCAGCATACACTTACAAGATTACATTAAGATTTGTTACCAGATTATAACAGGTATGATGATGACAAAAATATGATGGCATACATTATAGGAAAGAAAATGAATCTCAGGGTAGTGTACAGAGACATATACATACTTAGATAATAAATTTAACTTGATCTAAGTTTTTCTGAAGAAAAATTGCCAGGGAATTACTTAATAATGATATTTAACATTCCAAGAAGCGTAGGTAATTAGGATGCAGAAAGAACTTTTCTATTTGTAGAGAATTATCAAAAGATCAGGCTATCAAAATAAGATGCTTTCCAAAAAATCCAAGAGGGAATTCAAAAGATCAAAATCAAAAGACAATTGCTACCGGAAATGTGAAATAAAAAAAAGAATGTTCTGGAAAATTCAATGATGAAATTCAGAAGAAACCTTTTACCCAAAGAATGATGAGAATATTGAATTTGCATCATAAATGGTGGAAATAAATAGTGTGCATCCACTTAGGAAAGGCAGTTCAAGAACAAGAGCAAGAATGTTACAGAGAGTTAAATATCTATGATGAATTATCTCTGGTTACTTCTTCTACTGCTGGGTTTTGGATATGGTTTGCTTTTCTTAGCTCTTTTCAGAGTCCAAACGGTCCTTCCCAGTAAGGAAATACTTCATCTGTGAATCTGTTGGGAGGGTCTATCGTACCTGGTGCTCCTGAAGTGGCCTCCTCTATATTATTAAGACCTGATGTAAATTTGTCATCAAGCTCCTCAGCTCCATCAGCTCCATCTGCCAAAAGCAGAATTTCCTGGTAGAAAACCAGTTTAATTCCTATCCCATTTCCATTCTGATATGTCAGTCCATAGACTCTTCTTTTGCCACAATGAGGCCATTCTCAGGGTGGAGGAGCAACACCTCAAATTGTGTATAGGTAGCCTCCAATTTGATGGCATGAACATAGATTTCTCTTTCCAGTATTGATTTTACCTTCCTCTTCACTCTTTTTCTATTTTTTCTTCTTGCCTCTTACCGCTTCTCCTCATCTGTCGATCACCTCCTTCTTCCCTTTCTCGCATGGTCCATTCTCTCCTCCTATGAGATTCCTTCTCCTCCAGCCCTTTACCTTTTCCTCTCACCTGGCTTCACCTATCATCTTGTAGCTCGTCTTCCTTCCGCTCTCCCACCTTTTTATTCTAACATCTTCCCCTTTCGTTTCTGTTCCTGAAGAAGAGTCTCAGCCTGAAACATTATTTGTTTATTCATTTCCATGACTTCCTGTGTTCCTCCAGCATTTTGTTTGTGTTACTCTGGGTTACTTTTTTTGAAATCACAAGGCATTCATTTAATTTTCTAATAGAGCTTCTGAGTTCAAATTGGCAGGCACTGAGGATGAAAATCAGCCAAAACCAAGGTCAGCACGTCCCAGAGATGAGGGATGGTCAAAGGCTTAGGCGGGCAGGTCCAGAGCTCAGTTGGCAAATCTGGAGGTCCAAGGTTGATCAGTAAAGTCCAAATGTCAGGCTGATAGGTGCTGATGATGAAGATCTGAAATCAAAAACAGTGGTCAGTGAGCCCTGAAGATGAGGCCTGGTGATTAGCAAATCCCAGGATGGAGATCCAGAGGTCAGAGATCATTCGGCAGGTCTGCATGTTAATGGTCCAAGGTTTGGAGATCAGAGGCCCGAAGGTGCCCTGTCACAGTAGCCACTTTTCATTTAATTTAGATCTGCTCTTGCTTTTCATAACTAAACCAAACCTTAAGATGTGGTGATCACTGTTTTCCTAATATGATCTATCCTCCTCACTCCCTTTGATGGCGGCACACCTGGTTCTCATCAATACCTGCAGTGTAAAAACACCGGCTTTGCATCCACTCGTTGCCAGACCGTTGCTTCAGTCAGTGTGGTAATTCACGTTCCCAGCCACTTAGATGGTGTATTCCGGATTTTAACTTCAGTACTGAGGTTGAGTACCCTGTGTAACTCTGCCTCTCCATGTTAATAGGAGCATTGCATGCCTCTTGTCTTCCTATTTGCCCTTCTGCCTGCAGTTCTCCTCAAGCCACGCTCGCGCCCTGGTCCGCATCCCTGCTCAGCCTCGTTCCGCTGCCCGCCTACACTCTCTGTTGGCTTGGTGGTTAAACACCGCGTTCCCACCGAAATGACCCAGGTTCAAGCACCGGTCAAGCCTTCCTCACTCCTTGGCTTTCCTCTGCCTAATCCTCGCTCTCCAGCTTCCCTGTAACCGTTAATAAACACTTTCAGATTACTCTACCTCCGTGTCTGTGTGCTGTGTTTGGGTTTGCCCTGTTCCATTGCCACCGAAGGTGTGACCTGTACAGAAGGGATGTACCTGAACTGAAGGGGGACTAATATTCTAGCGGGAAGGTTTGTTAGTGCTGCATGGTGGGATTTAAACTAGAGCTGCTGGGGGATGGGAATCAGAGTGCCAGAACAGTTAGTGGAGAGGTTCTGAAGCAGATGTTGGTAGAATCTCAGGCAGTTAGGAATCAAAGGGCTGAGCATGGTGTGACTAGTGTCCTGAGCTGCCAATATTTCAAAGCAAGAAATATCATAGGAAAGGTGAATAATGGTGTTGAAGATGAGGAAACTGGTTTACAAACAGACAAGGTGTAGTGAGGAGAGGCTTTTCATAGGGCAAAACTGCAGTCAACAGAATGAGTTGCGATTTAAAAGATGAATGAAATTGAAAAGTGAATACAGGACTGAAGGTATTTGAATGCACACAGTATATGGAATAAGGTAGATGAACTTGCAGTGCAGTTGCAAATTGGCAGGTATGATGTAGACATCACATAATCATGGCTGAAAGAAAATAATAGCTGGGAGCTTAATGTCTAATGATACACATTGTATCAAAACGTCAAGCAGGAAGGCAGAAGGGGTGGCATTACTCTATTGATAAGAAATGAAATCAAATCATTAGAAAGAGGTGATATAGGGTTGGAAGGTGTTGAATCATTGTGGATAGACCTAAGGAACAGCAGATGTGAAAAGTCCCTGATAGGAGTTGTATAAAGACCCCCAAACAGTAGTATGGATGTGGCCTTCAAATTACAACAGGAGATAGAAAATATATTCCAAAAGGGCAATGTTACAATAATCATGGGGGACTTCAATATGCAGATACATTGTGAAAATCAGTTTGGTGCTGGATTACATGGGACAGCTTTTTAGGGCAGCCCAAGAGCTGGAATCAGCTATTCTAGATCAGATGTTGTGCAATGGACCAGAACTGATTAGAGCTTAAGGTAAAGAATCCTTTGGGGCAAGTTATCATAATATGATCAAATTCACCATGAAATTTGAGAAGGAGAAGCTAAAGTCAGATACATCAGTATTACAGTGGAGTAAAGGGAATTACAGAGGCATGAAATAGGAGTTGGCCAGAATTGATAGGAAAAGAAAACTGGTAGAGATGATGACAGAGCAGCAATAGCTGGTATTTCTGGAAGTAATTGGGAAGGCATAGAAAATATACACCCCAAAGTGGAGGAAGTATTCAAAAGGAAAGATGACACAACCATGACTAACAAGAGAAGTCAATGCCAACATAAAAGCAGAAGAGAGGGCATATAATAGAACAAAACTTATTGAGAAGTCAGAAGATTGGGAAGATTTTAAATACCAACAGAAGGCAATTAAAAGTGTCATTAAAAAGGTAAGAAGGAATACAAAAGTAATGTAGTCAATAATATTAAGGAATATAACAAAAGTTTCTTTAGATACCTAAAGTGTAAAAGAGAGACAAGAGTTGATATTTGACTATTGGAGCATGATGCTGGAGAGGTAATGATTGGGGAATGAGGAAATGGCAGACTTTACTGTGAAGGACCCTAGCAGCATGGTGGAAGTTCCAGGTGTCAGGGGTCATGAAGTATGCTAAGTTACCCTACACAGAGAGAAGGATTTTGGGATACTGAAAAGTCTGAAGGTAGATAAGTCACCTGGACCAGATGTTGTATACCCCAGCATCCTGAAAAAGGTGGCTGAAGAGATCATGGATGCATTTGTATTGATCTTTCAAGAATCACTAGATTCTGGAACGGTTCCAGAAAACTGGAAAATTGCAAATGTCACCTTCATGAAGGGAGAGAGGCAGAAGAAAGGAAACTATGGGCTAGTTAGTCTGACCTCAGTTAATTATTAAGGATGAGGACTCAGGGTACTTGGAGATACATGATAAAATAGGCCATAGTTATCATGATTTGCTCAAAGGAAAATGTAAAAAAATAAGAAGCAGGACAGACAAAGGAGAATTGGTTGATGTTGTTTACTTGGATTTTCAGAAGGCCTTTGATAAGTTGCTGCTTATGCGGCTGCTTAACAAGCTAGAGTCCATGGTTTTTCAGGAAAGATTCTAGCATTGATAAAGCAGTGGCTGATTGGCATGAGGGAAAGAGTGGGAATAAAGGGAGCCTTTTCAGGTTGGCAGTTGGTGACTAGTGATGTTCCACAGGGGTTGTGTTGAGAACGATTCTTTTTACTTTACATGTCAACTATTTGAATGATTCAACTAATGGCTTTCTTGCAAAGTTTACAGACAATATGAAGATTGGTGGAGGGGCAGGAAGTTTTGAGGATTTAGACAGATTAGGAGGATGGGAAAAGAAAATGGCAAGATGAAATACAATTTTTGGAAGTGTATTGTCATGCAGTTTGGTGGAAGAAATGAAAAGGTTGACTATTTTCTAAATGGCGAGAAAATATTTAAAAAAAAACTGAGGCACTAAGGGACTTGGGAGTCCTTGCACAGAATTCCCTAAAAATCAATTTGCAAGTTGAGTTTATAGTGCGAAAGGCTAGTGCAATGTTGGCTTTCACTTCTAGAGGACTAGAATATAAAAGCAAGCATGTGATTTTGAGGCTTTACGTAGCACTGGTGAGGCCTCACTTGGAGCATTATGAGCAGTTTTGGGCCCCTTTTTCTTGGAAATGATGTGCTGAAACTGGATAGGGTTCAAAGGAGGTTCACAAAAATGATTCCCAGATTGAATGGTTTGGCATATGAAGAGCATTTGATGGCTCTAGATTCATTAGAATTCAGAAGAATGAGGGGTGAACTCATGGAAACCTATCGAATGGTGAAAGGTGGATGTGAAGAGGATGTTTCCTATGATGGGAGAGTCTAAGACCAGAGGATGCAGCCTCAGAATAAAGAGGTGTCCTTTTTCAATGGAGATGAGGAGGAAACTCTTCATCCATAGAGTGGTTAATCTGTGAAATTCTTCACCACAGGCAGCTGTGTGGAGGTCATGTACTTATTTATATTTAAGACAGATGTTGATATATTCTTGATTGGTCAGGGAATGAAGGAATATGGGGAGAAGGCAGAAGATTGGGACTGAAAGGAAAATTGGATCAGCCACAATAAAATGGCAGAGCAGACTCGATGGGCCAAATGTCCTAATTCTGCTCCTGTATCTTATGGTCTTATGGGCTTGTGAAATTCCTGCCGGACCAAAGATATATTGGTCATAAACATTGAATTTTACACATTACAGAAGCTGCCTCCTTTTTTAATCAGTAATATCCTCCAAGATCACCATCGGCTCTTCTCCATATGTTCACTGCAGATTTGTGCCTCTGCCTCCCTTTAAGTGTGCTATGTGTGCCTTGTGCCGTGAGTGAATGTTGGTACTGTGTTCTGCACCTTGGCTCCAGAGGAACACTGTTCATTTAGCTGGATTCATTTGACAATTAAACTTGAACTTGAACTTCCACTATTTGTTGGCCAATGGAATACTCCCAGCAATAATTCGCAAGTAGCCTCTTTTCAGAGCTACATCACAAACACAAGGAATTCTGCAGATGCTGGAAATAACAAGCAATGCACACAAAATGCTGCCTGACCTGTTGAGTTCCTCCAGCAGATTGTGTGCATTCCTCAAGGATCCTCTTGTTTCAGAGCTATTTGTCCCAACATTAGTGCTCTCATCCTACCTTTCCTCTGCTATTTCTGAACAGTTTTATCGGGAATATTATCTATCTGGTCTTTCTCTTCAGTTTTACCACATTTCACATTTTCAAAATTCAACTTCCTTGATTCAAGACTTTCAAATATCATTTACAATACACAAGTATAAAGGAGAACAAAATAATTGTTACTCTCGATCTGATGCAGCACAAAAAAATCTACAATTAGATAAAGAAGACAAAAATAAAAGAAACCCAATAAATAAAAAAATTATGATCACTTATATACATAGATTGAGGGATTGCATTGTCACAATACCACATAACTCCTTGCAAGTGTGGTTCCATCGTCTCATGCACCACAGTCATTGTCTCTGCACTTGTGCACGTCCACCCTGCCTTTAACTTTCCATCATTGCTTGCTGATTTCTTGTCCATTTCATGTTTTAAAGTTCTACTCACACTATCTTAGTTTGATTTTCTCTAGTGTCTTTCTTCATTTTTAGTGCGGTGGCTAGCGTAACGTTCTTCACCACTGGCTGTTAAGATTGGGGTTCAATGTCTATAAGGAGTTCATACGTTCACCGCGTGATCACGTGGATTTCCTCTGACTACTCTGATTTCCTCCAAAGATGTAGAAGTTGTAGTTAATAAGTTATGGGCTTGCTCTGTTGACACTGGATGCATAGCGATAATTGTGGGCTGTCCACAGCACATTTTAGACTGTGCTGCTCATTGACACGAATGATGCATTTCACTGTATGTTTCGACGTACATGAATAAATAAAGTTAATCCCTGTTCTTTTAATCTGAAATGTACAGTTATTCCCCAATTTGCAAAAGCGATGTATTCCTGGCAAACAATTTGTTACCATGACATTTTATAAACACATCAAGAGAAACTTGTTACAATTTATTCCTATAGGGGTTCCCAACCTAGGGTCCACAGACCCCTCGATTAAGGATGGGGTCCATGGCAAAAAAATGATTAGGAAACTCTGTAAGTGGAAAGCAAATTGTTGTAGTCAAAATGGTTTTGTAAATTAAACTCAAAACTAAACCTACAAGGCACTTTTCAACTTATGAGCTCTGAGTTTTGATCATCCATGGCAGTTAAAATAATAACGGTATTTAAACACATCTGAGTTTGACTGCATCCTATTTTGTACTCAAGTTCCCTCTGTTCACTCAGCTATATTCAACACCAAGATCTGTAAAGGAAGAGGAAGTTTGCCTGTTCTAGTTTCAATTGTTGTCATGCAGAGTGAGATTGAGAAGCCCAGCTTCAGTGTTTCAGTGCTTGCAACTTTGCTGATTGTGAATTCTCACACCATAAGGCAAGCGAGTGACTCTCAATCACACTTCATGCCAAGAGACTGCTGTAAATGCAGCTTAAAGCAGCTTAAAGCAAAGCACGGAGTCTTGTATCTCTTGTATCTCTTGAAAATCAGAGAAACTGCAAGTGCTCATGTACGGAGTCTACAGCAGGATATGGTGGAGCAGACAAAAATAATTGAGTGACAGCACTTGGGATATCCTACGATCTGAATTGAGGGGCTCTACAAACTGGTCATCCAACCATCATTTGACTTCACCCAGATTCTCTCTTTGAATATCTTCAACCGTGGAGCAAACCAACAAAAGCTTAAGGAGCAACAACACATTTTTCATCTGAATGCATGTAGGCTTCTCACATTCAACAATTTCAGGTAACTTTCTCTGTGCCAGAACTGGCCATTCTGCCATTAGTTACTAATCCATAATATTGCATCAGTTTTACTCTGCCTGATCTATTGATTATTTTCTACAGCTCTGCTTATGTGTAACGGAATTTGCATTTTCCTTCTTTGTTTTTTGTCTTTTTTTCCCCAGTTTCCTTCATTAATGTCAAGTTAGTCAAGTCAAGTCAAGTCACTTTTATTGTCATTTCGACAATAACTGCTGGTACAGTACATAGTAAAAGTGAGACAACGTTTTTCAGGACCATGGTGTTACATGACACTAGCAAAAACTAGACTGAACTATGTAAAAAAAACACAACACAGAGAAAGCTACACTGGACTACAGACATATACTGGACTGCATAAAGTGCACAAAAACAGTGCAGGCATTACAATAAATAATAATTAGGACAATAGGGCAAGGCGTCAGTCCAGGCTTCGGGTATTGAGGAGTCTGATAGCTTGGGGGAAGAAACTGTTATATGGTCTGGTCATGAGAGCCCGAATGCTTTGGAGCCTTTTCCCAGACGGCAACCGGGAGAAGAGATTGTATGAAGGGTGAATGGGGTCCTTCATAATGCTGTTTCCTTTGCGGATGCAGCGTGCAGTGTAAATGTCTGTGATGGCGGGAAGAGAGACCCCGATGATCTTCGCAGCTGACCTCACTAACCGCTGCAGGGTATTGTGATCCGAGATGGTGCAATTTCCGAACCAGGCAGTGATGTATTAATCAGATGGGGATTCCCACAGTTGATCACCATGGCAACTCTGACCCTATTCTAGTGAAGGGTTCAACAGATCATTCCCCAGTTCTTTCTGCATCTTCTAACAGACTTGTTTCTCTCCTTTCAGTTCCAAAAAAGGGTTAATAATGACCCTAGATTTGGAAATAATCCATATTGAAACGTAGAAAATGTACAGCACAATACAGGCCCTTCAGCCCACAAAGCTGTGCCGAACATGTTCCTACCTTAGAACTACCTAGGCTTTACCCATACCTCTCTATTTTTTGCAACTCCATGTAGCTGTCCAGGAGTCTCTTAAAAGACCCTATCGTTTCCACCTCCACCACAGCTGCCGGCAGCCCATTCCACACACTCACCACTTTCTGCATAAAAAAACTTAACCCTGACTTCTCCTCTGTACCTACTTCCAAGCAGCTTAAAACTATGCCCTCTCATGCTAGCCATTTCAGCCCTGGGGAAAAGCCAATGACTATCCACATGATCAATGCCTCTCATTGTCTTGTACCCCTCTATCAAGTCACCTCTCATCCTCCATCGCTCCAAGGAGAAAAGGCCGAGTTCACTCAACCTATTCTCATAAGGCATGCTCCCTAATCCAGGAAATATCCTTGTAAGTCTCCTCTGCATCCTTTCAATGATTTCCACGTCCTTCCTATAGTGAGGTGACCAGAGCTGAGAGAACTCCAAGTGGGGTCTGACCAGGGACCTATATAGCTACAAAATTAACTCTCGGCTCTTAAACTCAGTCCCACGATTGATGAAGGCCAATGCACCATATGCTTTCTTAACCACAGAGTCAACCTGCGTAGCAGCTTACATACCACTCAATATGCTGGAGCCATTCAACAGTTCAGGTAGCTTCTATGGAGAGGAATAATCAGTCGACATTTTGGCTGAGACCCTTCATCAGGACTGGGAAGGAAAAGGGAAAGAAACCAGGATAAGAAGTTGGAGGAAAGAGTACAAGTTGGCAGGTGATAGGTGAAATCAGTAGAGGAGCAATGTGAGTGGGTGGGAAAGGAGGGATGAAGTAAGAAACTGGGAGGAGATAGGTTGAAGAGATGAGGGGGTGAAGAAGTAGGACTTTCATTGGGGAGGACAGTGGGCAATGGAAGAAGGAGAAGGAGAGGCACCAGAAGGTGAAGGGCAAGTGAGAAGAGAAGGTGAGAGGGGAACCAGAATGGGGATTGGAAAAAAGAAAGAAGATGGAAATTACTGAAAGTTAAAGAAATCGATGCTCATAATGAAGCTGGGACTTACAGAAATGTGGCCATATGGCTGCATTCATTGGGCTAGATGTCTGACTCTACAGGCAAAGTCAATCATTGGACATCAGGTCAGCTACTTTCTGTCTGATTGGATTTGTAAACCACTTCATATACATTTAATGATCAACCACATTGCTGTGTGTCTGGAGCTTTATTTTTTGTACACTGAATATGGAGAAGGGTAAATGAAGGATCATAATCACGTAAATGGTGTTTTATAACATCTTATGCCTACTGATAAAACTGGCTTATTAATTAGTCTTTAATTTAATGTATTCTTCTCAGGTATAACTCTAGTTAATGCATGCAAGTTATTAGCTCAGTCCACTAGACTACAAGATTTGTAACAAGTAATACACCCAAAATGCTGGGGGAATTCAGCAGGCCAGGCAGCATCTATGGAAATTAATAGACAGCCGACGTTTCAGCCCAAGAACATTTACCGAGTTCTGAGTAAACGTCGGCTGTTCATTCTTTTCCACAGATGCTGCCTGGCCTGCTGAGTTCCTCCAGCATTTTATGTGTGTTACTTTGATTTCCAGCATCTGTAGATTTTCTCTTGTTTAAGATTGGTAACAAATCCACACTATACTACCATTGCAAAGAAATGATGTTGGATTTTTCAATTGATAAGGCTGTAGAGAATAAATGGTTATAAAAATCAGTTACTTAAATGGAATGGGGGGAAAATAAGATCATAGTAATTTCTGATAATATGTAATCTATATGAATAGAGGTCATTAGACTCTGATAGGTTTTAATGTTAATATATGTCAGTGAAAATTGTGGTGGTGAATCATTTTTTAAATAAGTTTGCTTTTTGTTCATTTTTCCTGTAAAAGCTTGAAAAATATTTTAGTTCCTATTTTAATCAGATTATTTTCAGAATGAATAGCTTCACTGAAACTTATTATAAGAAGAGGTTGTAATTTTGTTGTTTCAAATAGAATAGGGAAATAATTATCATATTGCTTTATTTCATTTCTTTCTTTCAGTCTCAGATATTAAGCATATTGAAAAAATCTTTCAATTTCAATAGGTTTTCTGGTACTGGATTAAGATCTGAGTCAATGTGTTTCTTTTTCACAGGGAAAGAGACTAAATCTGTAAAATGGGCTCAATATTCTGTAGCAAAATTCCAGCTGCATTGCAGTTTAGTTTTGTTTGTGGTCTATTCCCATCAGTTTTCACCCAAAGTGAGTACCTTATTTTGACCTATCAAAATCATATTGTTTATTTCAGTATAGTCTTTAATGTATTTCTGTACTCTGAGGAGCATAATGTGCTTTATAGGAATACACTGGAATAACTTTACAGACTAAATTAAATTTGCATCTCCTTCTCTGTTCTTCACCTCCATTTCCCAGTTTGCACTTTAATTTTCCCAAAAAAATTGCATCTTTCTATCGACCTCCTACTGATGGTGCAGTTCCCTTATGGAGACAGAATGCACATTTCAGAGTTACATTTTGGGCTTACCTTGTATTCCAAATTCCAATGACACCAAAATTAGAAATATTGAGAGATTATTGTTGATTAAAGCAGTCACACTTTATTTATTTAGAGATGCATCATGGTATCAGGCCCTTCCAGCCCAATGAGTCCAAACAACCCAATTACATCCATGTGACCAATTAACCTACTAACCTGTACGTCTTTGGAATGTTTGAGAAAACTGGAGCGTCTGCAGGAAACCCACACGGTTACAGGGACAAAGCACAAACTCCTCATAGACAGTGGCGGAATTGAACTCCTGGTTGCCAGTGCTGTAATGGCATTAGATTAACCACTACACGACCATTCCACCCTCTTTAGTTGAACAGTCAAGGCAAAACAAACTGGGTTGTAAACTGAATGGGCTGGAACTCCTGCCACTCATAAAGATTAGGCCAAAGAAAGACACAAAAAAATTAATGTATTTTATAGCACAGAGGTAGAAAAGAAGTTTTCATGTGTCTGGGGTAAAAAAAAACTATTTATAATTATAAGAGTTCATAATAAATCCAACAAGTACATGGTGAGTCAGAGGAAAATTATGGAATGAGCAGCAATTTATTATGATCCAAGAAGTATCACAAATATGCTATGTTTCTTAGTGAATATTTTTAAGTGTTATCCATAAAAGTGTAGATAAGGCAAACTCATTTAAAATACTGAATGGGATAATCATCGTAAAGAGGGAGATTATTGGAAATTGGTTAAATTGTCAAGCCTAGGTGGAATATATCAAAGGGTACTGTAAATGCAAGGGTGGAAGTTTCACTGGCTCTAACACTGATGTTTCACTTCTCCCTCACTAGAGCAGTGATGTCTCATCATTATACTATTATCTAACATTATACTATTGCTTATAAGAAGAAGTGATAAAAGTAATTACAAGCTTGTTACGCTTCATTGGTAAGATTATTAGAGACCTTTCTAAGAGAACTTCAAACCTTTATTTAGATAAACAAAGATTCATCAGCATGTATTTAAACAGAGCATAAAACAGTGAGCATTACAACACAGTACAGGCCCTTCAGCTCATGATGTTGTGCCAACCTTTTAACCACTCTAAGGTCAATCTAACCCTCCCCTTCTACAGTGCCCTCAATTTTTCTATCATCCAATTTATTAAGTGAAAATTCCACCTGAATCACCTGCTTGCATTCCATGAATAGTGAAGATAGAAGGTCAATAAGGGGAGGGTGTTTGATGTACTGTACATAGAATTTTGCAAAGTTTTTGACAAGGTCTCACATGACAAGTAAAAGCCAATGGACTGCAAGGTTAATTTTGTCCCAAAATGTTTCAATGTTAGAGAATAAAACTGGTGGTTGATAAATGATTTTATGATGGAAAGTTGCTATTGGTTGGATTCCAGAGGGCTCATTACTGTTAAATTTTGTAACTGTCCAAAACATAAAACCAATCAAAAGAAAAATGAAGGAGCCTGAAAGAAGTGCGTAAAATTCATTTTTACTTCAAGTGAGGTGCACACTTATGATGTGGTGGTGTGATAATGTATGCCGTTCACGTACTTTTGCATGATTTAATGAAACAATACATATACAATATTACTTAAATATTAATAAATTGTTAAATTCACAACACTCTTGTGTAGTGTTTGTAGAGTGTACTAGAGTGTAGCATACTCTACACTACACTTGAATTCTTGCTTAGCAATAAACTCCAGCTCAAAATAGAGTGCATCTCAAATTATACAGCATTCTGCAAAAGTCTTAGGCACCCTAGCTCTATATACATGCGTAAGACTTTTGCACCATTCTACATCTGTCAACAAGGAGCGAGAGCAAGTTTGTAAATCTGGCAGAAGCAAAGAATGTTGGGAATGGTGAGGATGGAACACTGAGAGGAGTGTGTGACAGATGGCAGAGAAGGAATGTCAGGGGCGGTAGGTGGCACGTGTGCAGGCTAACCTGACTTTGAAGCACCAGGTAAGATCATATGATTCCAAACAATTGGTTTATTGACCTTTACAGAATGTCTCTCTGCTGCTTCCCTCTCATTTCACTCTCCCTTCCCCCTTCTCCAACCACGATTCCCCTATCACTGCCTCCTTCCGACTGTTGGCTACAATAGAAACAGTATCAGGTTGATTATCACCAACATGTGTTGTGATATTTGTTAACTTTGCAGCAGCAGTTCAATGCAATACATAATGTAGAAAAATAAGTAACTAAATAAATTACAGTATATGTATATTGAATAAATTAAAAATTGTGCAAAAACAGAAATAATATATATTAAAAAGATAGGTAGTGTTCATGGAATCAAGATCCACTTAGGAATCAGATGGCAGAGGGGAAGAAGCTGTTCCTGAATCATTGAGTGTGTGCCTTCAGGCTTCTGTACCTCCTACCTGATGGTAACAGTGAGAATAGGGCATGCCTGGGTGCTGGATGGACTTAATAATGAACGCTGCCTTTCTGAGACACTGCTCCTTGAAGATGTCCTGGGTACTTTGTAGGCTAGTACCCAAGATGGAGCTGACTAAAGTTTCAACCCTCTGCAGCTTCTTTTGGTCCTGTGTAGTAGCCCCCTCCCCCCACCCATACCAGCCAATGATGCAGCTTGTCAGAATGCTCTCCATGGTACATCTATAGAAGTTTTTGAGTGTTTTTGTTGACATACCAAATCTCTTCAGATTCCCAATGAAGCATAATCACTGTCTTGCCTTCTTTATAGGTGCATTGATATGTTGGGACCAGGTTAGGTCCTCGGAGATCTTAACACCCAGGAACTTAAAATTCCCATATAGAATCCCATATCTGAATCAGGTTTATCATCACTTATATATATTATGAAATTTGTTCTTTTTCCTATATGTAATATAACTACTATAAAAAAATTCAGTGCATAGTAAATTTTAAATTGTCCCATTAAAGCCTCAAGATTTAATCGCTGTGTAGGATTTCTTACTCTTGTGGGATAATGTCTTTTCTGACAAAGAGGATCACTCTTCTTGACAGGTGAGATCTAGCTGTGAAACATTCTCAAGTTCTAGGATCTTCTCTGGTGTCTGTAAGGGTTGCCTCTGGGACTGCGGGAAGCAGTTCTGACAGCTCTGGACATGTTTTTCCTCTTGTTTTCTTTCTTCCCAAAAATGCTCTTGGCATCTTCTGGACATGTTGGCATCCTGAACAGTGCACAGTGCATGTCAGCTGCTCGACCTGCTAATCTACCCCAGGCCACTAGAGAAAGCTTTGAGTCAACATTTTCATTTTGATCACGGCTAAAAGACCAGATGTAGTTCCTCCAACACTTTGAAACATCTTACACTCCAAACCAGACTCAATGCCTCTGTAGTGTTAAGGGAGCATGATGCAAAGGCTGTGGGGCATTCACTTCCATCACTCATAACGTGTGACATGACTGCACCTATACCATAAGGTAAGTTGTCACACACAAGCTTCACTGGATAATGTGGATAATGATGTGTGAGTACAGTGTCTGATGTCACCATTTTCTTTACCTTTGGAAAGCCACCTCACATTGCTTTGTCCATTGCTATTTCTCCTGAACTATAGTAATGATTCAAGAAGTGGAACACAGTGGCCTGGTTTGGCAGAAATGTTAATAGTAATTGACAAATCCTGAACAGGACCACAACTGTGACATGTCCTTTGGCATTGGGGCATCCACCACTGCTAGAATTTACTCAGCACTCTTGTGTGATCCCTGTGCGTCGATGGTGTGACCACAGCAAGTGATGCTTTGGTTAAAGAAGCCACACTTTTTGCATCATGCTCTAAGCTCATAATCTTTTTTAACATTATCCTGAGATCTTGGAAATGTTCTTTGTCATCCTTACTGATAACAATGATGCCATCCAGGTAACATTGCCTGTCTGGGCAGTTTTGTAGCACCTGGCCCATAGCACTTGGCCAGAGTGTAGGTGCACGTACTGCTCCAAAAATAAGCCTATAATAGTGATAAGCCCTTTGTGTTTGTTTATGGTGAGAAACACTTTGGGCTCTTTTTCCATCTCCATCTCTAGTTAGGCCTCAGTTAAGCCCACTTTGTTGAAGTGTTTTCCTCCAGAAAGGTTTGCAAAGATATA
The DNA here is from genome assembly GCF_030144855.1 of Hypanus sabinus. Lineage (NCBI taxonomy): Eukaryota > Metazoa > Chordata > Chondrichthyes > Myliobatiformes > Dasyatidae > Hypanus > Hypanus sabinus. The sequence continues at coordinate 66,696,253 of NC_082720.1, read as the reverse complement.
TTCTATCCTGGGCAGATTGACCTCTTTACTTCATTACCGGGTTGATAGTGACCTGAAATTCACAACAGATCTTGTCAGATCCATTCCTCTGAGCTAGCGGGACCACAGGAGTTGCCCAACAGCTCCACTCAACCTTAGAAAGAATTCAATAATGAGAAAATCTGCAGATACTGGAAATCTGAGCAACACACACAAAATGCTGGAGGAACTCAGCAGGCCAGGCGGCATCTATGGAAAAGAGTGAACTGTTGACGTTTTGAGATGAGACCCTTCATCAGGTCTGGGGAAAAAAAAGATGACAAATTAGAGCAAAAAGATGGGTGAAGAGGAGGAAGAAAGGCAGTAAGTGATAGATAAAATTGGGAGTGGAGAATGGTGAAGTAAAGATCTGGGAAGCTGATGTGAAAGCGATAAAGGGTTGGAGAAGGGGGAATCTGATAGGAGAGGGCAGAAGACCATGGAAGAAACGGAAGAGGTGAGGAGCACCAGAGGGAGCTGATGGGCAGGTAAGGAGATAAAGGGAGAGAGGGAAACAGGAATGAAAATGGTGAAGGTGGGGGCAATCTCCAGAAGCTGGAGAAATTGATGTGCCTGCCATCAGGTTGGAGGCTACCCAAAGGGAATATAAGGTGTTGCTCCTTCAATCTGAGTATGGTCACATCACGGCAGTCGAGGAGGCCATGGGCTGACAGCCTCTGCCTCAGCTCCTCACACAGCCGAGCAGAACATCACAGAGCCCACAGACACAAAGCCCCGAGCAGCCAGAGCAATCCCACAGCCCCAGGTTCAGTGCAGCTATGGGAATGTGGGAGAGCGGGAGGGGACGTGAAACAGAATGTGGAGCAGTGTGATATTAATATAAGTGTTGACGGTTGGCACAATTTCAGTGAACTGTTTGGGTGCTGGGTGACATTGTGACTTTATAACACTTGACCCTGCTTTTTTCATAAATTGTTCATGTTCTATATAAACTCCTCCCAGCCCTTTCAATTTCAAGTCTGTAGTGGAGGCAACACGATGAGTTGATTATAAAAAACATGACTGAAAATAAATGGATATTGACAATCATGGGGTTTAGGAAGTTGTGAATTTATATTACAGTGATTTCACCATTCATCTTTCCAGCAGGAAGCCAAAACCATATTTATTTTTTGGATAAGAATGGTGACATCCTGTTAAAAGGTCCGGATGGTTTTGGAAATGGCCCTGTTGAATGGAAATGGGAGCCACACTCAGAGCAAGAAATTCAGCTGCTGGGGTCTTTTGACAAAGGGAGTTGGTCCTGGTGGAACACCCAGTGGAATGATAACTTGTATCAGAAGATTGAAAGGACTCCGAATGCCATTGACCTGAGAATTCGAAATCCTTCATTCCAACTTGCAGGATTGTTTACCTTGACTCAAACTCAGCCCAGAAAAAAAATTCTAAAGCAGTATGAAATCTTTGGGGTCAAAGGTGAGTCAGAAGATTATGTGAATTTCCATACATAATGTAATTTTTAAAGGATGGCTTGGTGCAGGACCAGCATATATTGTTGGGTCAATCAGCCTGTTACCATGTTGTATGACTCTAAAATTACTTATTACAAGTGAATTTTACATCAACAATTCCTGAGGAAAGATTTTGGACCCAATGCTTTTTTGCATAACTTATTTAAATAGCATTTACATAAAAATATATCAAGAGCAATAGTCCCTTAAGCCTGTTTTAACTCTCACTGGGATTGTGGTTAATTTTCCACCTCAAAACCAGTTTCCATTCTACTCCCATGTCTATTGATCCCTTGAACATTCAGAAATCAACTGATCTCTGGCTTGATTGAGTTCAAAAACTGTCCTCCAATGTAGATAATTTTAACAATTCATCATCCTCTACATTGAAGAAATTTATCTTCATCTCCAACCAAAACAGTTTACCTCTCTGGTAACTTGCTCCAGACTCCTTCACCAGGAAAACTCTTACATCCAGACTGTTTAAGTCTTTATTTTTGTTTAGAAATACAGCATTTTAAAAAAATTTAAGGCCCATTCTGACCCAATGAGTTTACACTAGACAATTATACCCATATGATCAATTAACCTGCTAACCCTTATGTCTTTGGAATGTGGGAGGAAACTGAAACACCTGGAGGAAACCCATGTGGTCACTAGGAGAACGTACAAACTCCTTACTGACTGTAGCAGAAACGATCTGCGGTTGCTGACGGTGCAATATTGTTATGCTACCATGCCAGTCTCTTAGGTTTCACTGAGAATCACCTCTGATTCCTCAGACTCTAGAGATTACAGACCTAGAATACTCAACCTCTCTTCCTACAGCAAAGCTAACAGGCCTGGAATCAATGCACTGAATCACTGCTGCACTCTTTCTGTACAGGTGCATCAATTTTTATGTAAGGAGGGCAAAACTGTGCTCAGTACTGAAAGTGCTCACAATACTTAGCAAGGCCATATCTAATTGCAATAAGAAAGCTCAGTTCTTGAACTTAAATCCTTGCTGCACCTACATGTTGGCCTTAGAAAATAGAACAGGACAGTACACTGCTGGCTCTTTGGTCCATAATGTTGGGCAGAACACTTACCATCCCACCCAGGTGCCTTACCGCTGGGGACATATTCCTTCTCTCACTTGCCCAAAACTTCTTCCCTACAGGACCTGCTCCCTCCCTTCCCTCTTCCACTGCCACCTCCATCCAACCCTCCCCCAATTCAACCCTTTTTGCCTCCTTCCCTGCCGACCTTCTAAAACTCCCCCTCCATGATGACTATCTTTTCCTGGGTGCAAGTGGAAAGTGCCCAAGATCAACCCAATCCTTCTCTCCTACATAGCCCTCAATTTTTCTTTCTTCCATGTGCCTATCTAAGAGTTTATAAATATCACTAATGTATCTGTCCCTACCACTTTGGTATTCATAATATCAAAATTGGTAATCTCTCAACATTTATAATGTGCTGTCATATTTTTTAAATAGACCTTGTGCACAGCCTCCCAGTGCATGTCTTGGGTGATCTGTCTCACTGAAGTGTGCTGATGCTGAGGACAGATTCAGTCTGGTGCCTTCTCCACATCCGATAGTATGGGAGCTATATTCTTCACCATCACTATGGTGTCGACAGTGACAAACACCCTCCAAGCTGTGTGTCGCAGAGCTGAATCCACTCTCTCAAGTGCGTCTGAGGGAAAAGTCACTGGCTCTACACTGTCTCATTGCACTTATTGAGATTTTGTTGACCTATTACATTATCCTGTAGCTAAGAAGCCCTAGAGACTGGATTGATTCTCTCATCATGGGACAATTTTTATAATGGTCACATCCTGAGTTCAGTTTGAGCCTGATCATTGGACCGTACATGTCACCACTCACTCTGAATCTCATTGGTCTGTTTCTCACAGTTGAGGCGAGTCCACAGCGGGCTGTGGAGGGCAGTGACGTCACCCTCAGCTGTACCATCTCCAGACTCCCGGATACCGTCAGTCTCCACTGGAAACCAGTGGGCTCATCCCAGCAGAACAGGAGAAACACTGATCAGATCCAGCTGAATAACACCGTCTATCTGATGGTCCGACACGTTACAGTGGAGGATGGGAAGTTGTATCAGTGTGAAGTGCGGGAAAATGGAACCATCATTCACTCAGGAGAAGCACATTTTTCTGTCTCTGAGGGTGAGTACTATTACCTCAGGGTAGAAATTCAAATTTGTGATGTCAAAGTGTGGTATGTAAAATGGAGAAAGATTCATGCACTTCCTGCTCATACATGGTGGGGAGCCATGAAAAGCTGGTGCACACAGCAGCATTGAACAAAAAAAATGTATACTCACTCCTTCAGTGGCCAATCTCACTGAATGCTGCTGTTACGTGCACTGATTCTCCCTGACACTCTATCCACACACATTCATAAACGCAAAAGGTACTGCAGATGCTGGAAATCCAAAGCAGTACACACAAAGTTCTGGAGCAGCTCAGCAGGTTAGCCAGCATCAAACGAGAAGAATACCAACTGTTTATTCCTCTCCTTAGATGCTGCCTGATCTGCTGAGTTCCTTCAGCGTTTTGTGTGTTGCTCAGATCAACATTCAACTGGGAGCATGTCTGAAGGAAGAGGACAGGATAAGAAAAGCTTATGGCCTTCGGGATTGTTTTTCGTCTGTAGAATTTTATTGAGTAGAAATTAAAACCCTTGGACAATTTTGCTTAAAAAATGAGGCAAGCTGCAGGAGGAGAAACAGAAGTGTAATAAATAGACCATCAAAAGGCCCCTACATGATGTTCCACCCAGAGTTTAACTACGGGGCCTGAAAATTAGCCTGGAGCTTCATTGGTTGTTATTGTCAGAGGCCCTCAGATGAAGTGAAAACCATTTGTTCACATGTTATCCAAAAAGATCATTCTGTTCATCAGTTCATTGAAGTATAAAAAAATGTAAAAATAGTGTTATAGTTACAGAGGAAATGTAGTGCAAGTAGACAGGTAAATGAGAAGGGTCATGGCAAGGTAGACTGAGAGATCAAGGGTTTATCTCTATTGTACAAGGGATCCATTCAAGGGTTGCCCAACAATGGGGTAAAGCTGTTCTTGTGCCTGGTAGTATGTCTTCTCAAGCTTTTATATCTTCTGACTCATTGGAGGGAGGGGGGAGAGAAGTGAGAATAACCAGAGTGAGAGGGTCCTTCATTATGTCTGCTGCAGGAGTGTAGACAAGGGAGCGGAGGCCAGTTTTTCTTTTTTTTTTGTAATTTTTTTTATTGGTTCATCATCAAACAAACATTTCCATAAGTTATATTTCAGACATTGTACATTTATATCATATGATCGTATATATCACAAATCTCCACAAAGTATTTATCTGAAGTATACACTTATAGAAAAGAGTGGAAAGAAAAACTAAGCAAAAGGGAAGAACTATGTACAAGTAGGGAGTGATCTTTTTTTTACAACAGATTCATTGATTTGTGAGAATAAAATCAGGCCTATGAGGCATTATGTAGTTAAACCATTTTGAGGCCAGCTTTTCTAATGGACTCTGCCAGGTTTATTACTCTTTGCAATTGCTTGATGTCTTCCCATATCAAGGTATGATGCATCAAAGTTTACGGGGAAATGGCCGGGAACTGGGGTTGAGGAAGGGGAGAAAAGGATCAGCCATGATTGAATGTGGAGCAGACTCGATGGGCCAGATGGCCTAATTCTGCTTCTGTGTCTTATGGTCTTATGGCCATTCTATGGTCCATCTATAAGAATTTGTGAGCATCACCGGAGACATGCTGAAATTCCTTTGCCTTCTGAGGAAGTAGAAGTTTTGTTGTACTTTCTTGACCATAGTGTCCATGTGAGTGAAACAGGACAAATTGTTGGTGCTATTTATACCTAGGAACTATAGGCTAGCAACTATCTCTACCTCAGCACCCATGATACAGAGAGTGGTGTGTGCTCTCCCTGCTTCTTGAAGTCACTGACCAGCTGTTTTGTATCGCTGACATTAAGGGAATGGCACTTGCACTGACACCATTCCACAGACCTCTCTATTCCCTTCCTATTCTCCTTTCATCATTGGTGAGAGTTGCTTGTGTTTGGAAATAGGGGAGCATACTTCGTGATGATGTACTGGTGGTTATTCCTGTAACTTATGTGTTTCCCTGAATGGAAGATATACATACCGATGTGGAACTTAGGTTCTCCTTCTGACTGCTTGTTTAATCATTCAGCAGAAGTTTATGTTGCAATGCTGGCTTCCCAGTTGAATGAATTGATTCTTGGGTCAAAGGTATTGAATTCCATTCATCTGTATCATTTTTGAACTCAGTGTGAGTAGATTTGGGCTCCATATCTGAGTAAAGATGCCAAAAGGTATTGACCGAAGCTTTGACTGTACTTTTTTCCAGAGATGCTGCCTGACCTGCTGAGCACCTCTAGCATTTTGTGTGTGTTGCTTGGAATTCCAGCAACTGCAGATTTTCTCTTGTTTCTAAGAAAAGATATGCTGGCGTTGGAAAGGGTACAAGAGATTTATGAGAATGATCCTGGAATGCTAGAGTTAACATTTGAGGAGCACTTGATGGCTCTGGTCCTGAGTTTGCTGGAGTTCAGAGGAAAGAGGGGAGATCACACTAAAACCTACTGAATATTGAAAGAGAGAAAGTAAACTTGGAAAGGATGTTTCAGATAGTCTGAGAGTCTGGGACCAGAGGGTACATCATCAGAATAGCAAAACATCTCTTTAGAACAGAGATGAGGTAGATTCTGTGAAATTCATTGCCACAGACAGCTGTGGAGGTCAAAACATTTGGTACATTTAAAATGGAAGTTGATAGGCTCTTGATTTGTGGGACATCAAAGGTACATGGAGAAGGCAGGAGATTGAGATTGAGAGGGAAAATATATCAGCCATGATTGGAGCAGACTCGATGGGCTGATTGACAGTATTCCGTCCCATGTCTTATGGTTTCATGGTCTTAGTACTTTAACAAAAATCAAATCAGTGAAGATCGGTGCAAGAAACACACTTATAATTGCCAGTAATTATTCCAATTTTTATTTTTATCTCAGAAATTCTAATTTCATTTTCTCTTTCCTTTTTGTAGCTTTATATAAAAAGAGCTACAAACTTTATCGCTCAGGCTCCGATCACAGTGAATTGGATTTGATCTGTCATTCTGTTACCTATTACTCCAAAGCTGTGTGGACATGGAGGACAGTTCCTCAAAGCTGGGGGAGAGAAATAGCCTCAGTATCGAGATATCAACATGTCAACATGGACAGGACATCTTTTGGGAATCGGCTGGTCCCCAAAGTGGCAGGTTATAATGGTTATAAGTTCAGTGTGAGGATTATCCCTGTACTGTTCGAAGATGCGGGGCTTTACACGTGTTTTCTGGAGTTAAATAGATTTGTGACCATTGAACTAATCACAGTTAAAGGTAAGAGTAGGAATGTATTGCTGAAGCTTTCAGAGAAAATATCTATCGTTTGAATTCTAACAATGACTTGTTTCCACAGTCACAGCTGAACTGTCTGATACAGTGACTGAGGGAGACACCGTTACCCTGAACTGCTCTGTGTCTGACGCCACTGCATCAACGAGACTGGTTTGGATCAATGGAGACGGTGAGACTGTTGGAGAAAAAACACTGAGTGGGGAAGAGAATTCACTAAGTCTGATCATACATGAAGCTGAGAGAGGCAGAGGGAAATGGACGTGTGGTGTGTTTAGTGGAAGCCAGCTCACACTTCTTGTCACATATTACGTGAAATGCAATGGTGAGTGACTAAATGCCTGCTGTCAAACAAGTAATCTTATCACTTGTTAATCACTCCGACAACAGTGAAAAGATATTATTATATTATTTGTCTATCCTTTGTGGGAGGCCCTATAGTTGGACAGACCATCAGACAACTGACCCTGCAATAATACATTACAGGCAATGGTGAGACTGAGACCAATCTGTGTGTATCAACTATGCTCTTTGTAAATTCATTGGCAATGTCAATTGTTTATATGTGTCTGCAAAATGATGCCATTAATGTTGGTTTTCTATTCTAAAATATTTAGATAACAAATGCTCATTCTAAGCTAGAACAATGCAAGTGAAACCCTTGTCTCTTCAAGCCAATCTTGCTTCCCCATCTCACTGATCCTGGTGACATCACTTCTATTCTGATTGAGAGCTGGTGTATTGTGGGAGCAGCAAGCTCATTGTCCTTCACTTAAACATCCAGAAGTTATGTCATTTGAGAATGCAACGGGCAAATCAATGGGAGAATAAATGATCAAGCTGACCTGGGCAATCTATTTTGTAACAGAGAGAAAAAAATCAAAGGAGGAACTTCTTTCACTGAGAAAAGGTGAGCACTGAGTTTGGTCAGTGAATATTGAAGCTCCCTTTTTAAAACAACTTAGTTCCTTTGTGTAGCCTTCTTAAATTTAAAAAGCAGCAGGTTGTTTCCACATCTACATTGCTCTCTTACTCTTTTAGCATCTTTCCTTGGTGATGCCATGCACAGGATCAACTTGGATTTGGGCAGCTTCCCAAATTGGCTCACTCATCCACCATATGCAATGCATCCCAGACTATAATTGATGGTAATGCCTTCTACCAATGTCTGAAATGACCATGGGATTCCACTGTAGCTTTGCTATTCTCCACCATCAGGCAGTGCCTTAAGAAGGTAACGTTTATCATCAAAAACCTACACCTTCCAGGCTACCATTGGGCAGGAGTTAAAGAAGCCTTTCATACTTGACAATAAACTCAGATTGACTTAGATCTGTGCACTTTGGAAAATCTTTATTCTAAAGTTATTTGTTTGAACATACAAACATTCCTAAATTTCACTTTGCAGCCTTGCTGCCTCTGTTTCCAGTCACTTGCGGAGCTGTGATTTTCATTGCTCAATCACTGGCAAAGTTCCAGTCTGTTAGTGATATGAAACAAAGTCCACCTGCTGTCTTCTAATCAGAAGACAATAGGACCATAAGGCAGAGGAGCAGAAATAGGATCCTCACAACCCCATTCTCCTGCCTTCTCCCATTACCTCTGACACCTTTACTAATCCAGAACCTATTAATCTCCACATTAAATATACCCATTGACATGGACTCCACAGCCATCTGTGGCAATGAATTTCACAGATTCACCACCCTCTGGCTAAAGAAATTCCTCTACATCTCTGTTCAAAAAGGGTATTCTTCTATTCTAAGTCTGTGCCCTCTGGTTCTCGTCACCCCCATGAATCTATTTATGTGTTTCCATTGTTTGTCATTTTTTATTTTTACTGCAGTAATTCCTCAGGTTACAAATGTTCAATTGACTGGTTTTTACCACAGCACCATTGACTACATAGCGGTACGTGTTTTTAATTGCCTATGACAAGTATTGCCCAGTCCTCTGCTCATAAATCACAGATCTTATCAAATTTTTTGATTTACAATATTTTGCAAGGTGAAATGTTTTCCAGGATAATCATCCTTCTTGTAAATTGAGGAATATTTTGAAGTCAAGTCAAGTCAAGTCACTTTTATTGTCATTTCGACCATAACTGCTGGTACAGTACATAGTAAAAATGAGACAACGTTTTTCAGGACCATGGTGTTACATGACACAGTACAAAAACTAGACTGAACTACGTAAAAAAAAACACTGAATTTTGTAAAGTATTTGAGGGCTGAGAGAACGCTTGATGATTCTAAGACTGAATTTAATATAATTAATATCTGCAGGAAAGTGACTGCTCCTATTCCTGCTAGGTGCTCCATTGTCCTGGTGCAAAGTGCTCTGAAACTTCCTATCTGAACTATTATCAAAGTATACTGAGAAGAAATTCTCCATGGTATTAATTATTTCATGGGTCAGATTGAGAAGGTGTCTAATTTTAAAATGCCATTCCCTTTCCTTGCAGGAAGCCTGAATTCTATTTACTTTTTCCATGAGGAAGGAAACTTTGTATTGAAAGGGCCAGACAATCCTGGAAGTGACTCTGTTGAATTGGAGTGGAGTCCACACACAGGGCAACAAACCACAAAGCGATTGGCCACTTTTCACAGAGAAGGTCAGCGGTGGACCGTACAATGGAGTGATGAGTTCAGTAAAATACCAGACATTTCCCAGAGGTTACATGTGGACTGGGGAACCCTTAATCTGAGAATCAGGAAACCCACCTTTCAACTTGCTGGACTGTTCACCTGGAATCAGACACAGATCGGTGGGAACACCCTGAGTGAATGGGAAGTATTTGGGATCAAAGGTAAGTTGGTCAAGAAGCTGAAAAGGGTTCAAGGAAGCAACATTTTGTGAGATATTCTACAAATATCCACAACAGACTATTGGAATTCAGTCAGGATGCTGTAGTTCTGTCACCCAGCCCAAAATAAATCTTATTAAAAATATTAAAGAGTCATGTGGATAAAAATCCTCAGAGCTCTAGGTCCAGTGGAAGCCCTGATGGGTTGTAAATTAATGTTTTCGTTTCTCAGGTATGTTTAGTCCAGTCTCCATAATTTTGCCTGGAGCATTTCAGAGAGCCTGCGGGAACTGAACCACACATCATGTGTCTGTTTCCACAGTTAAGGCCGACTCACAGAGACCTGTAATGGGCAGTGACGTCACCCTCAGCTGTACCATCTCCAGACTCCCAGATACCGTCAGTCTCCACTGGAAACCAAGAGGCTCATGTCAGAGGAGCAACAACACGGATCAGATCCGCCTGAATAACACCGTCTATCTGATGGTCCGACAGGTTGGAACAAGAGATCCCGGTCTGTACACATGGGAAGTGCAGGAAAATGGCTCCATTGTTCTCACTGGAGACACCAATGTTGGAGTGGATGAGGGTGAGTCCAAAGCTGCCTGGCAGCAGTTATGCAATAAATGCTGATAATAAACTGATCTTCATATTGAATAGTGATCACACACTCCACCGTGGGCTTTCACTGCAGGGTGTGGTCATTGCCTCTATCCTGGAATGTGGTGTAACCATAAAGTGGTGGCACAGAGATTGCTGGAGCCACCCAGATGAATCAATGGATTCAATTCAACTGCAGGAATAAACTGGAATAAAGTTCAGAAATCGAAGAAAGCATATTCAGTGCAAACAGTAAAATACAAATAAATTAAATGCACCAATACAGGCATTACGAAATTAGAATAATTTCTAAAACTTTCACCTGAGTGGAGTAAAGAAAGTCACTCATGAAAGTTAGCAGTGCATCCTTCAGTGAGGAAAGACTTCATTCTGTCCTTGATCTAATTGTACACTCAGTGACCACACCTGTACACCTGCTAGAAAACGCAAATACCTAATCCGTCAATCATGTGGCAGCAACTCAATGCAGAAAAGCATGCAGACATGGTCAAGGGATTCAGTTGCTATTCAGATCAAACAGCAGAATGGGAAAGAAATGTGATCTAAGTGACTTTGACTATGAAATAATTGCTGATGCCAGATGGGATGGTTTGAGTATCTCAGAAAATGCTGATCTCCTGGGCTTTTCACATACAACAGTCTCTAGAGTTCACAGAATATGGTGCAAAGAAAAAAAAAACATCCACTGAGCAGCAGCTGTCCTATGACCATGTAACAGATAGCTTATTACATCCAGTCAAAATGCATCAGTTTGCTGGAGTGTGTTTGGGGAAGATGTACTTTGTTGGACAGTCCATTGTTTCAACAATAGGCAGCTGGGTTGGCAGCTGATTTATCCCAGCTCCCTGCTGTCTTTCCTGTCCCAGTGCAACCCTTCCAGCTGATAACCCAATGGCCAATCCTGGAGACTTGGAACATCTATACCTCAACTTCTGTGAAAATGTAATTCTTTATTCCCTCTTTCCTTCTTGCAGATTTACACAATAAGATATCCACAGTTTATCGGTCAGACACAGAGCACAGTGAACTTGACCTGATCTGTGAAGCTTCTGCTAAGTTCAATAAAACCAAATGGACTTGGAAGTCGCAACTTTTTCAACATCAGCAAGCTGAAATAGCTTCTACTCACAGCTCAGAGTCAATTGATGTTGACAGGAGCTACTTTGGGAATCGACTGAGAACCACAGTAGGAAATCTTAAAGGCAAGAATTTCAGCATGAGGATTGCCCCTGTGCAGTTTGGAGATGCTGGAGTTTACACATGTTCTACAGGATTACATAAACATGTGACCATTGAACTAATCGCAGTCAAAGGTAGTATTGCTGTTGTTTTGTTTAGTCATTAGGAAATGTTACCATTTTAGGAATAAATAGAGATTTGGTGACAAGTTGTTCCCAAAACTGCTGTTACTCTCACCAATGTCTCTTTCTTTCCTCTCACCTCTCCAAGTTTCTCCTTAAAGGTTTACATACAATGCTACATACTAAATTTCCTCTGAACTGCCACAATCAGACAACATTTAAAAGACTCCATTTGTTGTGTTACATTATAAGTATTCCTTGAAAGATTTTAAATGTTTTATTCAAACCAATGAAAATAAATACAGTGAGTGGCCACTTTTATTAGGGACACCCTGCTTATTAATGCAAATACTCTATCACCTAATCACGTGGCAACCACTCAATATATAAAAGTATGCAGATGGTGGGAATTTCATGTACAGCTGTCTCTAGAATTTACAGAGAATGATGCAAAAAATTTTAAAAAATGCAGCGATCAGCAGTTCTGTGGGTGAAAATGCCTTGTTAATGAGAAATATGAAAGAAAAATGGCCAGACCAGCTTAAGCTGACAGGAAAGTGACTAACTCAAATAACCACATGTTACAACACTGGTGTGCAAAAGAGCATCTTGAATGCTCAACACATCAGACCTTGAAGTTTACGGGCTACAGCAGCAGAAAACCATGAACATAAGCTCTCTAGTCACCTTATTAGGCACATCTGTAAATCACTGAGGATAAATTTTCATTTATACAAAACAATATTCCAAATAGACTGTTTAATCTTAATAAGGAATTGGCCAAATTAGAAAGTTTTACACAAAATTTGTCCTACATACTGAGGATTATTCTTGACTCAATGTTTCCTTTATTTATTTCTAAAGCCTCATCAAAGGCCTCAAACAAATATACTTAGAGGAATCCATACACAAACAAGAAAATCTGCAGATGCTGGAAATCCAAGCAGCACACACAAAATGCTGGAGGAACTCAGCAGGCCAGGCAGGTTTTATGTATTGGACTTGTTTTAGGTCTTGAGGATTTTGGTTTAACTAATGTTTTTTTTTAAACTGGATAAAATTGTTGAAGCTTGAGTCTATTGATAACAATCAGTGATTAAAAACCGGTGATCTTTTGTGTTCTCTACATCAACTAGGGTGAGCTATCAAGTTCCAAGTTTAATTTCACTCAACATACACATGTATACAAATAAATGAAATAATGTTCCCCAGGGACCAAGGTGCAAACCACAGTACATGCATCACATATGGTACATAAAATAATATTAACAGATAAAATAAAAACTATTCTTTAGATGTACATGTTGATGTAAAGTGCATATATGTCATATAATTAAATATACAACATTATAATGTTACTGGTACTGTTGTAAGTAATGTGTACTGGGTGGTAGCAGGGTGTTCAGAAGTCTCACAGCCTGGGGGAGTAGCTGTTAGCCAGCACACTTGTCCTTGTTCTTATACTGTGATGCCTTCAACCTGATGGTAGGAGTTTAAACAGATACTGGGTTGGATGGGAGGGAAGGGTCCTTGACAATGTTGAGTTATGTTGAAAAAATCAAGTAGAAACTTGGAGTTGCTGTCATAATCCCAATGATATTCTGGTTTCCGCAGTCACAGCTGAACCATCTGATGAAGATTCTGGGGGAGACAACGTTACCCTGAACTGCTCTGTGTCTGACGTCACTGCATCAACGAGACTGGTTTGGATCAATGGAGATGACAAAACCATACAAGTGGAAACTCTGAACGACCACGGCCAGGAAGGGAAATCTTCTCAGCAGATTATTCCAAAAATTGATGCTGACAAGACAAAATGGATGTGTGCTGTTTTTCATCAAAACATACTCAAGATTTTAATTCCATATCGGAAGAACAGTAAGTGTGAGTGCTTTTGTTCTTTGCAACCTGCACAGAAAGTTTGCATGATTGCTTTGTAACAAGTTTGTGTGATTGGCTACTCTTTCAGTAAGGTAACCTGCTTTTTATTCAGATTTGCTTTCTATATCACTCACCGTTTAGTTACAGATGTTCACACATATAGCAGTTTAAAAACAAAATCCAATTACGCAACTCAAAACAATGGGAGGTGAGGCACAATGCACTGTGTAAGGGATAGACTCATGGACCAGGAAAATTGAGGTACAATTGGCATGAATCGGAGAGACACCCCAATCTGCACTCATTTTTTACATTCGTTTCGAAGTTTCAAAGTTCATTTATTATCCAAGAACCTTCAGATTTGTTTGCTTATAGGCAGCTGCAAAGTAAGGAACCCAAAAGAACCCAACTAAAAATAAGACCAACTCCCCAGTGCACCCAGAGACAGAGAAAATAAACACAAAAACAAATCATAGAAATGAGTAGGAATAACAGCATTCTGAACCAAATTGAGTTCTTAGATCCAAATCCCCAGAGCAGCACAGAGCAGGCTCAAATTCTTGGTATTCAGTTCATCATATCAGCAGGGCAAATCACCACGGAGTTTGCAGACATGAAGCCTTTGCATTTTTGGGAGAGGAGCCCCCAGATTATCTGGGCTGGCATTTAAATTGTCCGAGCCACGTACTAGGACTCTGGCCTGCCATCAGTGAATCGCTGTAGGCCTAGATTCGCTGATGATGGAGCCGTTCTTCAACTCTTTGAATTGGCTTGGCACCCAGAGCGATCCAACCTCGCCCAACTCTCAACACTCTGCCTTTCCAGTCTATATGGGCCGGCATTTAGGATGGGTCCAGGCTTTGCCATGGTGAATTGCTCCAGGCCTTGAATTCGCTTTTTTCTGAACTTCACTGCCAAATAAGCCGATCTTGAGCTCTCCAATACAGATCGCCACTTAGAGTGATCCACCCTTGTACCCGGGTTCGTTAGATGGGCATCAGAACTCCTCTGTCCCATCTTCTCCCCTCCGAATCATTCCGACCAGCGCGGCTCCAATTACAAGTGTGTCAATTTTGCAATTCACCAGCAGGGCACATGTCGCAAATTTGCTTTGTCTGCGCTCACTTCTTCATTGTGGTGATAGTTTACCACAACTTAGTTCAAAAAAGTCTTTTAAAGGAATCCTTTGCTTTCAAACTACCAGTAAGCACACATGTCTTCAGTAGTGCCAGTTTAGAAAACAACAAATTTTATAAAAAAGGCTGGATGAACTCAGCATCTGCAGTGTACTCTGTGTGAACAAATTTTATAATATATGTCAATGATAATAAACCTGATTTTTCTTCTAATATCACTCAAGCAATAGGACGTGTTGATCAGAAAATATGCCAAACATTTTGAAGGGGTATCTTGTGTTTTGTAACTTCAAAACATTAAACTAATACATAGGAAGACACAGGAGTCTGAGAAGTGGGTCTAACTTTTAAGTGAGGTGCGCATGTATCACATTATAGCGTGATGACATATGCAATCAACGTATTTGTGCATATTACAGTAATGAATTATTTCATACAAGCCAGAAAGCTTTACCAACATATTTCAAACACTACTGAAATACTAAATATATAATAGGATCATTGAATGGGGAAGACAGATAATGGAAATGGATTTTCCAGAAAGTTGATAGAGGTTGATGTTAAGCCACATGCTATAGCCGCAGCAGGTGCAGGAATGAAAGGGATGAGGGCAGAAACAATTTGAGGCTGCTACCATAACTTTATTACCCCATTGCATAGCCTGCAATCTCAACCTCAGTGATCTGAGCAGTAGGATTGTGGGTTACAAAATGAAATAATATATTGTATAGTAGTTTTAATGGCAAGTGGTTAATATCTGCCCAATCATGACAGCAGCCAAGATTGAAAACTGGGCAGAAACTGGGCACTACGGTAGCGTGGTGGTTAGCACGGGGGTGTCCGTGTTCAGAGTTCAGTTCCAACACTGTCTGTAAGGTGTCTCTGTACCTCCTTTCCTTGGAATGTGTGGGATCTCCCCGGTTTCCTGCCACTGGCCAAAGACGTGCCGGGTAGGATAGAGGATAGATAGACATTGTAAATTGTGTCAAGATTAGGTCAGGGTCAATCGAGTTTGTTGGGGGTTGTGGTTCAAAATTCCAGCTGGGCCAATTCTGCAATGTATCATTAAATAACTAAATTTTAGATTGGAGGAGTTGTGGATGGAGCTGTAGGTGGTCGAAGGTTACAAGAGGATATAGACAGGCTGCATAGCTGGGCAGAAAAATGGCAGATGGAGTTCAATCTGGACAAGTGTGTGGTGATGCATTTTGGAAGGACAAACCAGAAGACTGAGTACAGGATTAATGGTCAGTTACTTAAGAGTGTGGATGAACAAAGGGACCTTGGGGTTCAAATCCATACATTCCTCAAGGTCGCTGCACAGGTTGATAGGATAGTTAAGAAGGCCTATGGGATGCTAGGCTTCATTAACAGGGGGATTGAGTTCAAGAGTAGAGAGGTCATGTTGCAACTCTACAAATCTCTGGTGAGACCACACTTCGAGTATTGTGTTCAATTCTGGTCACCTCATTATAGGAAGGATGTGGAAGCTATGGAGAGTGTGCAGACCAGATTTACCAGGATGTTGCCTGGATTGGAGAACAAGTCATATGAAGCAAGGTTAACTGAGCTGGGACTTTTCTCTTTGGAGCATAGAAGAATGAGAGGGGACTTGACAGAGGTCTACAAGATTATGAGAGGCATAGATAGGGTGGATAGTCAGAACCTATTTCCCAGGGCACCAATAGCAAACACCAGAACGCATAGGTACAAAATAAAGGGAGGGAAGTTTAGGGGAGACATCAGGGGTAAGTTTTTTACATAGAGGGTTGTGAGTGCCTGGAATGACTGCCAGGGATGGTGGTGGAGGCTAGAACATTAGGGGTATTTAAGAGCCTCTTGGACAGGCACATTGATGAAAGAAAAATGGAGGGTTATGGGGTAGCATACTTTTTTTAAGGATTATATGGGTCAACACCACATGGAGGGCTGAAGGTCCTGTATTGTGCTGTAGTGTTCTATGGTTCAATGGTTCTAAATAGAAGGATGTGCCAATGACCAAACACTAACAAGTAAATTACATGGAATGAAAAGATCTCTTTTCTTGGTTTTGACACAAATTAATGTCACACTGGCTCCCAAAATACAGTGTGTTTTCATTGTTACATTATTTATAAAATGACTTGATAGGAGTATTTAACTGCTAAATGAGACGATGAGTGAAAATAAATAATTGACTTTGCCTTCCACAGTGTGTCCGCCTTTGAACATTTTGATCATCATAGTTTCTGGCTACTTGTTGGTTAAGCTGGTCATTGCCCTTGGATTAATTTGCTGCCTGACAAGGTAAAAAGAAGAAAAAATTTCAATGGTTCAATTTAATATCAGAGTCTGTATACAGTAATATTCTGAAATTCTTACTCTTTGCAGACATACACAAAACAGAAAAAAACTCAAAAGAATGAATGACAGAAGCGTCAGGACTCAATATGTTTGAAGTTTTAGACAATAGACAATAGACAGTAGGTGCAGGAGTAGGCCATTTGGCCCTCCTAGCCAGCACCACCATTCACTGTGATCATGGCTGATCATACACAATCAGTACCCCGTTCCTGCCCTCTCCCCATATCCCTTAAGAGCTCTATCTAAATCTCTCTTGAAAGCATCCAGAGACTTGGCCTCCACTGCCTTCTGGGGCAGAGTATTCCACATATCCACCACTCTCTGGGTGAAAAAGTTTTTCTGCATCTCTGTTCTAAATGGCCTACCCCTTATTCTTAAACTGTGGCCTCTAGTTCTGGACCACCCATCAGCGGGAACATGCTTCCTGCCTCCAGCGTGTCCAATCCCTTAATAATCTTATATGGTTCAATCAGATCCTGTCTCATCCTTCTAAATTCCAGTGTATACAAGCCCAGTCACTTCAATCTTTCAACGTATGACAGACCCGCCATTCTGGGAATTACCTGGTGAACCTACGCTGCACTCCCTCAATAGCAAGAATATCCTTCCTCAAATTTGGAGACCAAAACGGCACACAATACTCCAGGTGGGGTCTCACCAGGGCCCTGTACAGTTGCAGAAGGACCACTTTACTCCTATACTCAATTCCTAGAAGCCAAGGCAATGAGAAAGCAGATGTTCATTGAATAAATTATTGACATTTTACACAGCATTCTGGTGTTAACAGAATTACAAGTACAATCATCCCTATCATCATTATGTGCCATGTCGTATGATGTGAGTGATCATGGTCTTCTGATTGTTCTTCGCAAAATTTTTGACGGTAGTAGTTTGTCAATGCCCTTCAGAGATTTGACTGCCAGGTGTCAGTGGTCACATAACTAGGACTTGTGATACACACCAGCTGCTCATACAGCCATCCACCACCTGTTCCCATGGCTTCATGTGACCCTGGTCAGTGGGGTGGGGGCTAAGCAGGTGCTACACCTTCCCCAAGTGACCTGCAGGTTAGCGGAGGGAAGGATTGCCTTATACCAACTTTGGTAGAGGTGTACAGTATCACTACCCTGCTACCCAGTACTCACAATACAGACACACAATTCAAAGTTATATTGAAATACCTTCAACATTCACTTATCTGATCCCATTTCCCAGAGTTGAAGGAGCCATGGAGATCTCAGAGACTAATGGATTAGCAGTGTTGAAAATATCATTTCCCATTGACTAGCATGAACTTTCATTTTCAACATTAGCAACTTAAACATTGTCATGAGTCAATCTTTGAGTTCAGATGCAGCATTTTGTCCCAAAATATTGATAATGACCTTTCTTTGATAAGTACTGCTTGACTCGCTGACTTCCTCAAGCAGATTGTTTGTTCAAAGTTCAAAGTATAAAGTAAATTATTATCAAAGTACATATATGTCACCATATGCTACCCTGAGATTCATTTTCTTGCAAGCATTCATAGTAGAACAGTTTGTGTTTGCTCAATATGTGAATGCTTGCCAAAGTATGACCATAAAAATTACTGAAAGTTTGAGTGTATTTCATAATAATGAGTCGCAGATTGCCAACAAATCACAGTATAGGGACATAATAAAAGAATCAAGATGAGTTCCTTTAGCAAGAAAGAATTATTTTGTCTGTGGTAGAGTGAACAGAGTCAGCCGCTACAACTTGATCTAAACATCTCTCATGAGGCAAAACAACAGGACTGTAACTTATCATTTCCTGGCACAAGAGAACCTGCACTCATCCCTTTGGAGGTATCAGCTGAGCTATTCTTTCCAGCAGTGAGTCATTAATACACATACTTAGCTCAGACTTATAAAGCACTGCTAATACAATCATGCAACCTCAGTCTATGACTCTAATAAAATATATTGGATTCAATGTGAATCATTGATTCACTTTGAAATGGTAAAGTCCTCAATTTTATTAATTATCTCTATTTCTTCGCTGTGCTTAATCTGCTAAGAACATCCCAGAATTTTTTGTGTTTATTCCTATGAGGCAAATTGGCAATAATGTGGTGATTTCTTTTCAATTTGGTTTGAACAATCTCTTTGAAACCTTCATTGGGATAGTCTCACATAATAGGTCAATGTCCATGAGAAACTCCTTTGAATCCAGTTCAGTACATGATATGCTAATTGAACAAAAGCCTGAGCTGGTTCTTGGTTGTCGTTTTCTGCTTCTCCGTTTCTTATGACAGGAGAAACAGGATGTTCTGTTTATATGTCTTCTGTGAGGGTAAGTGGAGAAATGAGGTCTCTCTTACATTTTACTCTTTTCAAATCTTATTATTATTATTATTGTTCAAAAATACACAGGTACCTTGAAGTACCAACACTTACAATGCCTCAAAAAAAATCTTAAAAATTGAAAATTCTTGTGAATTAAAAAAAACCCGACTAAGCAAGAAAAGTGAGAGAAAAAAAGAACCCATTGAGGGCACAACCCCGGAGCCATGCGTCATACAGAAAGCTTCTAAAAATAAACATCAAACCACTACCAAGAAGAAAAAAATAAATCAAAACAAAATTTACATATAGATCGTGGAGGAAATCTATCAGTTAACTGAAATGATAACAACGAGCAAATGAGCCCCATCTCTTCTCAAAATCAAATAAAGGTTCAAAGGTTCAACTTCTAATTTTCTCCAAGCTAAGACACAGCATCACTTGAGAGAACCATTGTGAGAAAGTAGAAGCAGATATATCCTTCCATTTCAACAAGATGCCCCTCCTAGCTATCTATGTAACAAACACAATAACATGTTGGTCAGACAGAGAAATACTGTGAATATTTTGAGGAATTATTCCAAAAAGCACAATTTATTAGGTTGTAAGTTGATTTTAAGTGCTTTTGAATTTGTCAAAAAGACTGACTTCCAGACAGTTTTAATATAGAACATGACCAGAACATATGCGTCAGTGTAGTTATCTCAGTGTTACATCTATCACAATACTTGTCAACATTGGGAAATATTTTAGAAAGTCTCTCTTTCGTCCAATGGTAATGATGTACAATTTTAAATTGAATCAGTGAATGACTTGCACAGACTGAGGAGGAGTTAACCAACTTCAGAATCTGTGTCCAGTCCTCCCATATAAAAATCAAATTGAGTTCTTTCTCCCAATCCTGTTTAACCTTAAGTAAAGGATGCTTATCCATTGAAATAATAAATTATAAATTCTTCCAATAGAACATTTCATCAAGGGGTTCATATTCATAATAGTATCTAACAAGTCAGCCTCCAACATATAAGGAAAATTACTTAAATATTTTTTGTAAAAGATGTCTAACTTGAAGATATTGTAAAAAGTGTGAATATGAAAGAGAATATTTATCGACTAACTGTTCAAAAGACATCAATCTACCTTCTTTAAATAAGTCCAAAAAGACTTAATACCTTTATTTTTCCAAAGTAAAAAATTGGATTACTCCAGGAAGGTTTAAAAAAGTAATTACCATAAATTATACTACAAAGTTTAAATTTTTTAAGATTAAAAAATTGCGGAAATGGAGCCAAATTTGTAAAGAGTGCTTAACCACAGGATATAAATTTAAATTAGCAACTTTAGCTAATTGTATAGGTAGAGCAACTCCTAATAACAAAGTTAAATAAAACTGTTTCACTGCTCTCAGTTCCAGGTCTACCCAGATTGGCCGGTCATTCCTATCACCCCAATATAGCCAAAAGGTCTTATATCGCAAATTAACAGCCCAATAATACATTCTTTGATTAGGCAAAGTGAGACCTCTGTCCTTTTTCAACTTTTGTAAATGATTTTTACTGATCCTTGGTCTTTTATTATCCCAAATAAAAGATAGAATAATAGAGTCAATCCGATCAAAAAACTTCTTACTCAAAAAAACAGGAATATTCTGAAATAAATATAAAAATTTCAGTAAAATCATCATTTTAGCTATATGAATACGACCAACAAGTGAAAATGTAAGTTGGCTCCATCTACTAAATGAATACTTCATAGAATCCACTAAAGGAGGAAAATCAGCTTTATAAAGATCCTTATTTTTTTATATAATTCTGACACCTAAATATCTAAAAGAATCTGTAACTTTGAAAGGAGAATTATCATATATAGAGACAATTTCATTTAAAGGAAGTAATTCACTTTTACTAAAATTTAATTTATATCCTGAAAAAGTTTGTCAAGTAATTTTAGCAAAGCAGGAATAGATTCTTCAGGCTTAGACATATATACCAATAAATCATCAGCATAAAGAGAGATCTTGTGCATGGTCTCATTAATAAAAATCCCATGAATATTTCTAGCTTCATGAAGAGCAATAGCAAGGGGTTCTAATATTAAGCTAAATAACAGAGGACTTAATGGACAACCTTGTCTTATCCCCCGTGATAACTGAAAAAAGGGGAGAACTACAGTTATTTGTGACAACAGTAGTAACAGGAGTTTTACATATCATTTAAATCCAATTATTAAAATTAATACCAAAACCAAATTTTTCAAAAACATTAAATAAATATTTCCATTCGACTTGATCAAATGCTTTTTCAGCATCCAAAGATATAACACATTGTGGAGTTTTAGAAGAGGGTGAATATATAATGTTAAATAATCTCCGAAAATTTGAAAAAGAATAACGACACTTTATAAAACCTGTTTGATCTTTAAAAATGATTTCACCCAAAATACTCTTCAACCGATTGGCTATTATCTTTGAGAGAAACTTAGCATCAACATTCAATAATGAAATAGGTCTATATGAGGCACAATCAGTAGGATCTTTATCCTTTTTAAGAATTAAAGAAATAGAAGCTTCATAAAAAGTAGAGGGTAAGTCACTTTTCACAAAAGAATCTTTGAACATCTCCAACATATATGGAGAAAGCAGTTTTCCAAAATGTTTATAAAATTCTACAGGATACCCACCAAGTCCTGGGGCCTTAACATATTGCATTGAAAAAATAGCTTTATGGATTTTGGATTCAGTAATTTGGGCATCAAGAGTTTTCTGATCCTCAGCAGAAATTTTAGGGAAAACTATCTTTTGTAAAAAAAGCATTCATTTCAGAAGTATCTACTGAAGATTGAGATTTATAAAGTTCAGTATAAAAATCTTGGAAAATCTTATTGAGTTCTTCATATTCCTGAAGCAATGGTCCAACCTTTCTACGAATTTTGAAATTTGCCTTTTGGCTCCAGCTGATTTTAATTGAAAAGCAAGTAATTTATTATTTTTATCTCCAAATATATAAACTTGGTTCTTTAACTTAAGTAGATAACCTTTGATTAGATGAGTTAATAATAGACTATATTGTGATTGAAGTTCCACCCTTTTTTAAAATAAGTCAATATTAGGGGAAACTGCATAGACATTATCTAAATCCTTAATTTGTTTTGAAATTTTATCTAATTCTGCTTTTGTCTGTTTTTTGAGTTTAGCTGAATAAGAAATAACCTGACCATGTAAAAATGCTTTGAATGTATCCCATATAATTAATTTGGACATACCTCCTATATCATTAAAAAGAAAAAAAAAATATCTGGCTTTCAATAAAACTGATAAAATCAGAGTTTTGCAATAAAGTCTGAGACATGTGCCATGGTGGATGGACAAAAATGACATCGTCAAATTCAAAGGACACGCTCAAAGGCGCATGATCAGATATAGCAATAGCGTCATAGTCACAGTTTTTAACGTTAGGCAAAAGGTAGGGATCAATTATAATGTAATCAATCCTCAAATATTTTTTGTAGACATGCGAAAAGAAGGAATATTCTCTATAATCAGGGTGTAAATGCCTCCATAATTCGATCAACCCAAAATCAATCAAAAAGAAGTTGATAACTGATGCAGAGCAGTTTGGAAGTCTCTGATTAGTTCAACTCATATCAATCATAGGATTTAAACAACTGTTGAAATCCCCACACATTATTAACATATACTCATTTATATCTGGCAAAAAAGCAAATACTTTTTTTAAAAAAGGATAATCTAAATTAGGACCATACAAATTAACCAAAACAACCTTTCTATTACAAATCACTCCTTTATCAATTAAAAATCTACCATTAGAGTCTGATTCAATATCCTATTGAGTAAATATATTAGATTTAATAAAGATAGATACGCCCTTAGTTTTACTTTGCAAAGTAGCATGGAACTGCAAGTCATTCCACCATCTAAAAAGCCTATTTTGATCTCCCGCCTTGATATGTGTCTCCTGAGCAAAAATAATATCAGGTTGGAATCGATTAATAATTTTAGAAGTCTTTTTTTGTTTGATAGGATGATTCCAACCATGTACATTCCAACTTATTACATTAATCCATTTGACTGCCATAGTATAATTTTATTCTAATTTACTTTATACATGCGCAGAGCACATTCCAATAAGGGATTATTAAAGCTGGCAGAGATGAGGAATACAACCATATAGAAAACACGCATTCTCCGGAACCACCCAATGGGAAAAAAACTCATAACTCTAAACCCGTCCACCCTCCCAAAAGCCCAAAAAAAGGCAAGCGAACTAAGATAGATGAGAAGCCATGGGTCACTCTGGCGGTCTCATCCCCCCTCCCCCCCCCAGCGAGTGCCTGTACAAAAAAAATAAGATGACCTTGCTAGAAAGACAGTAACGTCTCAGCAAAGTCGAGTGTTTACATTCTGTCATGTATTAAACAAAAAAGAACCAAAATAATACAATCTCTTAAAGAGAAAAACCAGCGCCATCTTAAATTAAGCTTTAAATCTCTAAGAAAACTATTAAATTCAGTTATAATTCACTATAATAAAAGAGATTTAAAAAAGAAGGGTTAATAGTATATTTAACTGAACTAAATTTTACAGAGATATTAATTAGTAATATCGTAAGTAACTAAACCCTCCCGGATATATATATATATATATATATATATATATATATATATATGTACATATAAAAGAAACCCTATTAATAGGAAAGAAAACTACCAGTTAGTAAATTAAGAAACAGCAAAAAGAAACATCAAACCAAATATTAGATAAAAGGAACAAATCCCTTTATCCTCTTTTCTCAGTCAAATATCTAATTAACCATTTAAACAGTCAAACTTGAGCTGTAAATCTTTCCAAAAGAAATCCAATAGGATATAATAATAAGCAGGTTTTCTTATCTTCTTTTATTAATCTCTCAATAAAATATCAAATTAGCCTTCATAGATCTCTTTTTAAACTATGAATAATATACAAATAATCAAACAGTTTTTCAGATAGTTAATTCGGTAGTAAAATCAGTGACTGTGATAGGTATAGCCTGAACAAAATCCAGAGCGGCTTTGGGATTGAAGAAAGTACGTGGAGAAGAATTATGAGGAAAAACTTACATTCTTGTTTGCTATCTCAGAGTTGGAAATAATTTCTTATCATATGCTTGTTTCATATAATTTACTATTCCATGCTGTATCTCTAATCAAGTCTCTATGCACCCCAAATTGAAATGATGTTCATTAGCATTCTCATCAACCTTTTAGTAATAATTTTTAATATTTCAGATGCACCCTGAGTTTGGGAGATAACTGGTCCTGACATAAGAAAATGGAAGAGAACAAAGTTGAAGACATTGTAAGCAGATGCAGACAGAAGCAACCTGTGAGACACCAGATCAAGCCTTTGATGAACATTTTTTTTATAAGAAATTTATATATATATATAAAAAAGTCAACTCCCTACCAACCACCAAAGAAAAAAGCTGAAGGATGACAATGGATAATTAGAAAAAAAACATATTCACTTAAGAAGAGAAGATAAAAATATACATAAATGTCTGTGCACTGTTAAACTTTATAAATTGGAAAAATAATTTAGGAAAGGTCCCCAAATATCATAAAAAGATTGTTTTGAATTTAAGACTGAGCAGTGGATCTTTTCTAAATTTAAATATGACATAATATCACATAGCCATTGAAGATGTGTAGGAGGGGTAGACTCCTTCCATTTAATCAGGATTGCTCTTCTTTCTAAAAGAGAGGTAAAAGCTAAAACCTGTCGGTTAGGAGTATTTAAAGTTATATTTTCATTTGCAATAATACCAAACAAGGCAGTAAGGGGATTTGGGTCAAATTGGACCCTAAAAAGTTGTGAAAAGGTAAGGAATACTTCCCGCGAAAACTTTTCAATTGTAGGGCAAAACCAAAACATATGAATTAAAGAGGCATCAGCAGAGTTGCATTTATTACAAAGTGGAAAAACATTCGGGTAAAAACTGGAGAGCTTCTGTTTAGAAATGTAAGCTCAATGAACCACTTTGAATTGTAGAAGAGAAGGACGAGCACAGAAAGATGATTTATTAACTTGTTTAAGAATTTTATTCCATCTATCATCAGAAATCTGACAATTTAGGTCATCCTCCCAAGCTTTTTTTATTTTATCTAAAAAGTCTTGTCTAGATTCAATCAACAAGTTGTAGATACTGGCAATAGAACCATTAACAAAATGTTTTAAATTTAAAAGATCATCCAGTAAATTTTTATCAGGACCTATAGGAAAAGTAGCTAATTGGAAACATAGAAAATCTCTAATTTGAAGATATCTGTAAAAATGTGATTTTGGGAGTGCAAATTTATTTGACAATTGGTCAAATGAAGCAAGAGATCCTGAGATAAACAGGTCCCAAAAACACTTAATACCTAATTCATCCCAATCCTTAAAGACTTTATCAGTCATGGAAAGGATAAAAACATAATTAAGGAGAATGGGAGATGATAATGAAAAATTCGCTAAACCAAAAAATTTTCTAAGTTGAGACCAGATCCTTAAAGTTTGCTTAACAATTATGTTAACTGTTGTTTTATTTGCTGAAAAAGAAGAGTATGATCCAAGAAGAGAGACAATAGAGGAATTTTTTACAGAATTAACTTCTAAGGAGACCCATGATGAGCAATCTTTACGATAAATATAATAGGACCAGAAAGTAATATTCCTTATAGCCCAATAGTAAAACCTAAAATTGAGTAGGACTAGTCCACCCATCTCTTTATTTCTTTGTAAGTAAACTTTACTTAAACAAGCTTGTTTATTATTCCAAATATAAGAGGTTAAAATTGAATCTAAAGAATCAAAGTATGTCTTAGGAATAAAAATAAGTAAGGCCTGAAAAAAATATTAAAATTTAGGAAGAATCTTCATTTTAATCAAATTAATTCGGCCAATTAGGGATAAAGAAAGAGGGGACCATTTAGAAAGTGTATTTTTCACATAATTCAATAAGGGGTTTAAGTTTTCTTTGAATAAATTCTTAAGTTTTTAGTAATTGTTACACCTAGATATGTAAATTGACTTGTAACAACCTTGAATGGAAATTGATATTAGGTCATTTAAAGGAAATAACTCACTTTTATGTAGGTTCAGCTTATATCCTGAAAAAGAACTAAACTGGGAGATTAAAGAAAGAACCAAAAGTAAAGAAGTTTCAGTGTTAGAGATATAAAGTAAAATATCATCAGCGTATAATGAAATTTTATGAGACATACCTTCCCTTAGTATATCAGAAATGTCCTTAGATTCTCGAAGTGCTATTGCTAAGGGTTCTATAGCTAAAGCAAAAAGTAAAGGACTAAGAGGACATCCTTGTCTAGTTCCCCGCTGTAATTTAAAGGGCTTAGAAATTTGGGAGTTAGTAATAACCTGAGCGGTAGGAGACAAGTAGATTAATTTAACCCAAAAAATAAAATTAGGCCCAAAATTAAACTTTTCTAAGGTCTTAAAAAGATAATTCCACTCAATCCTATCAAAGGCTTTTTCTGCATCTAAGGATAATATACACTCTGATTTTTTTTGGATGGTGAATATATCACATTCAATAACCAACGTATATTAAAATGTGAGTAACACTTCTTAATAAATCCTGTCTGGTCATGTGATATAATAGATGCTAAAATATTTTCAAGTCTTCAAGCTAAGATTTTGGATAAAAATTTTGCATCAACATTTAATAAAGAATTTGGTCTGTATGAAGAACATTCAGCTGGATTTTTATTTTTTTTAAGAACAAGAGAAATAAAAGCTTCATAAAAAGATTGAGGGAGTTTACCTGATTTAAAGGACTCTGATAAAACAGGATAAATAAGGTATAAGTAACAAAATGAAAGTTTTATAAAACTGCCCAGGAAAACAATCAGGTCCTGGGGTCTTACCAGAATGTAAAGCATGTATAGTCTCAGCCACTTCTTCATTGGAAATAGGCTGATCTAACTGTGTTAGACTATCAGCAGACAATGTAGGAATGTTGATATTACTGAAAAAAACATTCATATAGGTACCATCTGAAGAAGAGTCAGACTGATACAACTTAAGTTAAAAGTCTTTAAATACATTGTTAATTTCAGAATGGTCGGATGTCTTAGTTCCATTATCTTTAAAAATTTCTGTGATTTGATGATTAACTGTAAAAGATTTTAAGCAATTGGCTAATAA
Source organism: Hypanus sabinus (assembly GCF_030144855.1). NCBI lineage: Eukaryota > Metazoa > Chordata > Chondrichthyes > Myliobatiformes > Dasyatidae > Hypanus > Hypanus sabinus. The sequence goes on along the minus strand of NC_082720.1, from coordinate 66,668,721 downwards.
ACTACCAGTTCTATCCCCGTGAATGTAAAATTGAGTTTTATCTCTCAACAGCTGTCATTGAATTGGGTAAGTCAGCAGAAGATTATACTTGGAATGGATTTCAATATGCTTATTATAAATAATTGGATCTGGAGATAGGGCATTCTTTCGATCAAGATCTTTTAATATCACTGCTAGGTCAGACCTTTCTTTGTCAGCTTTTTTCTTTATATAGGTAGAGTAAGAGATAATTTCTCCTTGAATATGTGCTTTAAAAGTATCTCAGACTATATTACCAGCAGTATCTCCTTTAAAATTTTCTTTAAAGAAAAAAGTAATATGGTTTTCCAAAAACTTTAGAAATTTTTTATCAGATAACAATGATAAGTTAAAATGCCAACTTCGATTTGGTACAGAGTAAACAGGTAATCTTAAAGCTAGAAGCACAGGTGCATGATCAGACAAAGCAATCTCCTTATAATCACAAGATCGTACCAGTGGAAGTAAGTTTCTATCTATAAAAACGTAGTCAATTCGAGAGTACATATGATGAACCTGAGAAAAATATGAATATTCCTTTTCTTGGGGGTGTAAAAAATGCCACACATCAAGAATACCACATTGAGATAAAAAAGATTTAAAAAGTAAGACTGATTTATTAGTGACAGGGGTTTTACTTGAAGAGCGGTCTAATATAGGGTCAAGCCAAAAATTAAAATCTCCACCCATCACTAAGGAATACCGATTCAATTCAAAAGAGAAAAGACGTTCGAAGAACAAGGAGTTATCTGTATTTGGAGTGTATACATTTGCAAATACGATTAGTTTATTCTCAAGACTACCCGAAACAATAACAAAGTGCCCATTTGTATCAGAAATTACATTATGTTGAATAAAGGATACATTCTGATCAAACAGGATAGAGATGCCTCTCGATCTAGATTGAGAGGGTGAGTGAAAATATATACCCTTCCATCCTTTGAAAGAACGTGAAATATCATCTTTACGAATATAGGTTTCTTGGAGAAAGATTATATGAGTTTTAAGTTTCCGGATATAAGAGAAAATCTTATTTTGTTTAACAGGGTTATTTAGACCTTTCACATTAAAACTGAGTATATTAATAAAATAATCCATCAAGTGTCCGTTAGTAATGTATAAAAGGTAATCACAGATATGTAGATAGTGAATAAGTAAAACAGTAAAAACATCCAATCAGCTTTATAGAAGAACCGATTTCCCCCCTCCCTCCCCCCAAAGAAAGAAATCAGCCAAGGGAGGCTGAAGACTAATTCTAATGTTCCCAACCCAAAACTCCGGTGGCTCCAGAATATATATATATGTATAGCTGTCCTGAATAAATGATTATAAATATATATACACACAAAAGAAAAATATCAAAGTAAATAAGTTTGCTAATTACGACAAAAAAACCATGGGAAAATATAAGTCTCAGTAAAAAAGGAAAGACAGATAAGGAAAGTCAAATGTGGAAAATCAATAAGTAAAACAACATATACCCGCGGGTGCAAAAAAAGAGTAAAGAAACAAATAGAAGATAATTAAAAAAGGGAAGCAGTTTAGATAGCTTCCTACATAACACTGAGAGAATATAACGTTTTGTTTAAAAAGAGCTGCGAAAAACAGCAGAAGAGAAAATGGATGCAGTTTGCCTGCATGTTTTGCATAGTTTGAAAGATAACAAGGCACCAGTTACTTAATCAAACAAATGATTAAGACTTTGTAAAACCAAAAAACCTTGTTATCAACAAAACACCAATTACTTGATTGAACACGTGAAATTAAAACATTTAACATAAAACAACTCAAAGTTGAATTTAAGGATGGAGACTTTGTAAAAGTTTCTTAGCTTCTTCAGGCTTTGTAAACCATGAAACCTTATTATCAGAAGTAGTAACCTTGAGTTTACATGGATCTCTGAGAGAAAGGCAACAGCCAAGCTTTAAAAGATCAGACATGACCTCTTTAAAAGCCTGTCTAGCTCTTAGAACTTCCGGTGGATAATTTTGAACGATCCAAAACTGTTAATCACGAAATTGTAATATACGTTTCTTCCTTGATTCACAAAGGATCTGTTCTTTAATCTGATAGTCATAAAAGCAAATGATAATAGAGCGAGGTTTAGCAGGATCCCAATTAGGCGGGGTAACTCGGTGAACGCGCTCAAATTTTGGTAGTTCCGATAATATATCAGGGAATAAATCTTTCAACATTTGAGCACAGAAATTGATAGGTTGATTACCCTCCAGTTTTTCAGGGAACCCAAGAATTCAGATATTGCACCTTCGGTTCCTGGTCTCCAAATCTATAAGTTTCTTCAGTAACGTGTCGTATTTTTTAAGTTGTTCCTTAGAAATTTTCTTGAAACCTTCAATATCCTTCTGCAACACTGGCAGAGATTCTTCATGTAGCTTAATACGAATTTTGTGGTCATTCACAGTCTGCTGTAGACTTCCAAGTTTCCGATTAAGCGTTTTCAGTTCAGATTTAACCAGGTCGAAGGAATTCTGTAACAAGTCAAACTTGGATTCCAAGTCATCCAGTTTATCCAATTTTTCGAGTTTCTCTGACATTTGTTGAATCACTTCAGTCAAGGTCTCTACAGTAGTCTCTCTTTTTGATGGCTTTCTAATCATGTTGCTCTCACCGAGATAGGTTTAAACAGCAAAGTAAGCAAATAATTTTGGAGCACGTAGCTAGTGCAACCTACTCCATTACAGCCATCGGAAGTCTCCTGAACTTTTGAGCATAGCTTTGGTGAAAACATCTACAGGAAGGAGATTGCTGTGAAAAGAATTACACTGTATTGATACAATCTCTACTCCCATCACCTCCCCCACTAATCGCCTCTGCCTTTTTGGTTGCACTATGTTTATCCTCATCATGTCCCTTCGCGGTGGTGGTGAAATCACCCTTCTTTCCCTCTCTCCCTCATGTCATGTAATTAATCTGCTGTTCCCTGAACAGGGTATCATCCCTCCTTCATATTCAGCCTATTGTAGTGAAGGGTGCTTTGATGGGAGCATTTCTGGGTTTGATCATTTCACTTCAGTTTGTGGATTAACATTTCCAAAACCTTTTGGGTGTAAATTCATTGAACATGACAGCTTCTTTGGCTCACGATATTGTGTCGATCTCTTAATTTACTCAAATTTTAATCTAACCCTTCTCTCCTACATAGCCTTCCATTTTTCTATCATCTGCTTGCCTATCTAAGAGTTTCTTAAATTTTTCTAATGCACAGGAGTGAGATATATCAGCTATTGGTGTCACAGCAACAACCTTGCACTCAACGTCAGTAAGACCAAAGAACTAATTGTGGACTTCAGAAGGAGTGAACAAGGAAACACATACAAGTCCTCATTGAGGGATCAGAAGTGGAACTGGTGAGCAATTTCAAGTTTCTGAGTGTCAACATCTCCAAGGATCTATCCTGGGCCCAACATATTGACACATTTACAAAGACATGACAGCAACTATACTTCATTAGGTGTTTGAGGAGATTTAGTGTGTCACCAAAGACATTCACAGATTTCTACAGATGTACTGTGGAGAGCATTCTAACTGGCTACATCTCCATCTGGTATAGAGGGAGTGGAGGCATTGTACAAAGCTGAATTAAGCTGTAGGAAGTTCTGAACTCAGTCAGCTCTATCATGGATATTAGCTTTCCCAGCATCCAGGATGTCTTTAAGGAGCAATGTCTCAATAAGGCAGCATCCATCATTAAGGTCCCCCACCACCCAGCACATCCTCTCTTCTCACTGCTATCATTACAGGAGTCTGAAAGCACACACTCAATGATTCAAGAACAGCTTTTTCCCCTGTGACATCAGATTTCTGAATGGACATTGAACCCATGAACACTACCTTGCTACTTTTTTTTGCACCACTTATTTAATTTAACTTTATATATATAAGCTTCTTACTATATTTTACAGTGTGTTATTATTATGTATTACATTGTACACCTGCTGCAAAACAACAAATTTCACAACATAAGCCAGTGATATTCAACCCGATTCTGATTCTAATGTATCTGCCTATATCACCTCTCCTGGCATGGCATCAACACCCCCACCACTCTCTTTGTAAAATAATGAATCTTTAACATTCCCCCTCCCATGCTTTCCTCCAATCACTTTAAAATTATGCCTCCTCATATTAGCCATTGGGAAAAATACTCGGGCTATCTATTCAATCTATGTCTCTTATCATCTTGTACACTTCTATCAAGACACCTCTCATCCTTTTTCACTCCAAAATGAGAAGACCAAGCACATGCTGTCTAGTCCAAACAGCGTCCTGGTAAATTCAGATCTAACTAAACCAAATTTGTTACTTTTGTATGATTTAGTAAGTGTGGCAAACAGCCAGACCAGGACACAGACTGTAAGTTAAGTATAATTGATAATCATAGTGTAAATTGTGTTACGTTAAATTGGTTCTGGAAAACCACATGAGCTGGGTAAGGGTATCAAGTGTGCATTGTATGAAACTTCATTTGTCTGCAGAATGTATGCAGTGTTGAGGGAGAACTTGGACAACACAGCTTAAGAAAAGTTCCTGTTTAGTTCTATTCTCAGGATGAGCTGAACTCTGGTGCCTGTGGTGAAGATGGACCATTCCACATTTGACACAGTGTGAGACTGTCATTTGTTTCCCACAGTGTCCTCAGTCTGACACAGACAACGGACACAAAGCTGCTTTAAAGCAGGGGACACTTCTGCAAGCACATTGCACATCTCTTCCATAGATGGAATTTGATTAATTTATTTCAATTCCTCCTTTGAGTGCTGCATGCCTTAATGATAAAGAGATTTGTGATTCGGAGTCATGAAGGTCTTGATAGAATGACAGTTGTTTTCACTGCTTGATAACTTGTGTTGGGAGGTGATTGATTTATTGCTTCTGTTTGTATTGGGTCTTGCTGCTTTCTTCTGCAATCTGCCCAAAGTCCATCAATGGCAGAAAAGTACTCTTCACATTTAACCATCAGCAGGATGAAGGAATAAAAAGACTTTTCAATCCTATTCAGACATGTTTTGTGCTGTAAATTCATTTGAAATCATTGGCTCTATATTCTGCAAGTCTTCAGACAATGTGCTCATTGAACATTTAACGTCCCCTGAAACCTCCTCTATTATCTATTTTCTTTGGAATTGAAGTCGAGTTGGCATCATCTCTGCTTATAGTTCAATTGTGACCTATTAGTTCAGGTGAAAGTGATCAATGTCCATTTAGAGGTGATGATTGAGGTGTATAAGATGATAAGAGGCACATGTAGAGTGGACAGACAGAGACTTTTCCCAAGGTGGCAATGGCAAATATGAGAGGGCATAATCTTAAGGTGATTTGAGGAAAGTATAGAGGGGATTTTGTGTTTGTTTTTAACACTAAGAGTGGCAAATGCATGGAGTGTACTTCCAGGAGTGGTGGTAGAGACAGATACATCAGGAACATTTCAGAGACTCTAAATAGGCACATGTATATTATAAAAATTGAGGGCAATGTGGGAGGGAAGGGTTAGATTGATATTAGAGTAGGTTAAAATGTTGACATAGCATCACAGACCAAAAGGCCTGTGAAGTACAGTACTATTTTATGTCTTATGTTCTATGTTCTATGAATTCAGCACCCAAAGGCCTTTAAACATGTTAATCCACAAACTGAAGTGAAATGATCAAACCCAGAAATGCTCCCCTCAAAGCACCCTTCACTACAATAGGCTGAATATGAAGGAGGATGACACTCTGTTCAGGGGACAGCAGATTAACTAGATGACATGAGGGAGAGAGAACGAGAGAAGGAAATATTTCACCATCACCGTGAAGGGACATGATGAAGATAAACATGGTGCAACCAAAAAGGCAGAGACAATTAGTGGGGGAGGTTGTGAGAGTAGAGATTGTATCAATACAAGGGTAATGTTTGTCACAACAATCTCTTTTCTACAATGTTGTTACCAAAGCTGTGCTCAATACTACAACAAGGGCTTCATCCAGAGTTTCACAGATTGCTCCAGTGAACATGGATCTGAGTGAACTGCAGACAGTCTTACCATTATGCTGTGACCAGTCCTCATTCAAATCGCGTGATCTCTCACTTGCCTACTATGCAATTTGCTCTGTATGCCTCTGTATTCTGGTAGTTTTTTTGAATGATTATACAAATAAAACTCAAAATATGAACCTGCAAAGTGATTAGATTGTTGTAAAATGCAACAAGTAGAACCAAACCAAAAGAATCAGAATCTACCCAACATTGAGTTTGCATAGAACAATATTACCACGTGTCATGAAATTTGTTAACTTAGCAGCAGCAGTACAATGTAATGCATGAAAGGTCTTAGCCTGAAACTTCGATTGTCTCTGGATTTTGCCTGACCTGTTCAGTTCCTCCAGCATTTTGAGTGTGTTACAGTGTAATATAAATGAGTGCTTAGTATCACTAATTCTATCAGTCTTTTGTGTGATAATAGAGATAATCAGGGATCACAGCTGAAATGGAGAAATATCCGTGAAGAGGCCTGGTCATAAGACCATCAGATAAATGAGGTTGTTGTATGAGTTGGGCATGACAGGAGCAATCACTCATCCACTCCTTTATACCTGGAAGACAATAAATTGCTAACACTCGGTGACTTTCATCCCAAGACTGAATGAGGGTTAAACAGAGATATTGGCGGCATAGTCTCTCACCTTGTAAAATCGCACAGACTTCAGAACTGATTCTACAGATTAGAAAGAGGAAAATTTAGCACCACTATTTAAGAGAGGGGGAGGGAGTGAGAGTAGAGAGTTGTTAGTCTGAAATAATTTTAAAGAAGAAATATAACTAAATATTTTTGTGAATTGGAGATTACGATCATGGAAGAAATTAATAGCGTTGGGCAAAGTCTGTTTCATTTTGATTTTATAGTTTGCAATTAGCAGAATAGATAAGGGTGAATCTGTTAAAATGACAGATTTGGACTTCCAAAAGGCCCTTGATTAAGATGTTTCTCAAGGCACCCAGCTCCCATTCTAAGAACTGTCAACGGGAGCACCATCAAGTCTCCTGTCAAGCCGTGTCATTGTGTGGTATGGATGTTGCAAGGCATCGGACTGCAGGATCCTTTGGAGAACAGTAAAAACTGCTGTGAGGATTACTGGGGCCCGAGGCATTGTTGAGGATCCCTACCACCCACCCCATAACCTTTTTAACCCAGTACGATCCAGGAAGGAGGTACAGGAGCATCAGGCCTAAGACTGCCTGCATTTTCTTATGGCTGTGAGACTTCTGAGGTCTTGTCACTACAACAGCATGCTACTTAGTGTTTTCCTGTGCTAACAGTATACACATTTTGCATTATATTTTAACTGGTGTGTGGCAATATTTGTTTTATGTGTTATGTGTGATATATGTTTTGTGGGTGCGCTATGGTGCACTGTACCGCTGTTTTGTGTGTATGTAGTCAGATGACAATAAGCTTGAATTGAAGAGATTATTGGAGCAAATGGATGGGACGGGGGAATGCATCATTCTGACGCATGATGAAAACAGATTGACAGATAGAAATTGGAGAGTTTGCATAAATGGGCTGCAATGAATTAGGAGGATGCCATAGAGATCTATTCTTGATCCAGCTGTACACAATGTGGAGACCAGGTTTTACTACTAATCTGAAGATAAATTGCAGTGTAGCTTATGAGTCTGGCACATGCAGTAAAACATGGAATAATGTAAAATGAATGGAAAGAGAGAGGCTAAATGACTGATGGGTGGAAAAGACTTGGATTTAATGAAGCCAAAGCTTTGCACAATATTCTCACCAGAACAGGAAAGACAGATTTTTTTCATTTATTATTTATTTTATTTAAAGATACAGTGTAGGGCAGGTCCTTCACTGAGATGCAAACTCAACATCCCACCTATTTAACCCGAGCCTAATCACAGGACAATTTACAATGACCAATTAACCTAGTAACCTGTACATCTTTGGACTGCAGGAGGAAACTGGAGCACCCTGAGGAAATCCATATGGTCACGGGGAGAACATAGAAACTCCTTAGGGACAACACTAGAATTGAACTCTGTACCCCAATATTCTGAGTCATTTTGATATTATGCTAACCATTGGTGACCTGCAGTATGGACCACAATTGTCAGGTGCATTATTAATTGTTGTGGACCTACCAAATTTGTGGTTTATCTGAATGAGAATCTCATACTGAACTGCTGTCAATGATACCTAAGGCACCAGGCTATTAGATGTGAATGTGCAGGAATAGGAAGTTTCCTCACCTACTGCACATGACATCATGAATGAAGATGCTCCTCATAGCATGGTGCTGCCATCTACTGGTGAGGATCCAGCACAGTCTGAGGGAAAGCTGTAGGAACAGATTGCTTGTGACAAGGGAAAGGGTCTTCATAAAGGACAAAATAATGTTTGGTGAGTGAAGCTAATTAACAGACAAGGGCAGTCCACTCCAGATCTACAAAGGATGGTTTTATATTAATGCGGTTTACATGGGCGGGACAGTAGTGTAGCTGTTAGTGTAATGATTAACAGCACTTGTGATCAGTGACAGAGGTTCAGTTCCCACCACTATCAGAAAAGAGTTTATATGTTCTCTCCGTGAGAGCTTGGGTTTCTGCGGGGTTCTCTGGTTTCCTCCCACATTCCAAAGATGTACAAATCAGGGTTAGTAGGTAGTAGGCTTATTATGTTTGTGTCAGAATCTTGGCAAAACTTGTGGGCTGCCCCCAGCACATCCTCGTGCTCAGCTGGTCTCTGACACAACGACGCAATTCACTATATGGTTTGATGTTTTTGAAACTAACATCTCCATCATCTGGAACCAAGATGAGAAGGAATTCTCAGAATTTGAATTAAAGAATGAAAAGTTTAATAAAGAAAAAAATATTTGTGGCACATACCTCGAAGCTTTGAAACATAAAATGAAATGTGTCATTTGTATCAATGACCAACAATGAGGATTCCTGGGGGGCAGTCCACAGGTGTCACCATGCTTCGAAAGCCAACGTCGCATGTCCACAACTTACTAACCCATATGTCGTTGGAATATAGCAGAAGCTGTGGTTTTTGGAGGACCTGGGGAAAACCGAGTGCTTGGAGAAAGCTCAAATGATCACAGGGAAAATGTATAAGCTCCTTACAGACAGTGGCAGGAATTGAACCCCAATCGCTGTCACGGTAGAGCATTACACTAACTTATGCTACTGTGTCTCAGTTGTGATTTGGCGTCCATATCACAGACCACGTTATTTGGAGGAATCTCTATTGAGTCCAGTTTGTTCCCTTAACAGTTTACAACCATTTCTGGTCGGGATTCTTACAAAGTGAGTCCACATTTGTTATGAAAGCAAAAATAGGAAGTTGATTGACAAACCTCACATTGTCTGTCTGCCTGTGTTAGCTCAGTTAATGTCTGCAATGTTACAAAATGCTCTAAAATACCCTTCCCATTCATAAAGACCTGAAAAATTCACTACGAATGTGCAAATAATTTAACTGGTTTTTCCAATTTGAAAAACCCAAGAAAAAAAGCATACAAGAGAAAGTGGGAGTGAAAGACCAGGTGGTGTTCCTGATCGTATCAACATGCCTTTAAAATGTAAGAGAGGGAGGAGACCACCTCTGTCTATCGATGGAGTAGCAGTAATTCTGTGCTGCTCTTAGTTTTCTCTCTCTCCCCTCCCCAGCTTAAATTTTGAATTTATAATTTTTAATTGCTGATTCTTGAAGGGGAGTAATATGTCTATGAGAATTGGGAAGAATTTGCATGAATCTACTGACAAAGGGAATGGGAAAGGTAGTGGAAAAGGAAAGATGCCGAAGGAAAGAGCTGGTGAAATGCCATCAAGGGCTGAAGACATCATTTGGACACTGAATTTAATTCATGAACAGAATATGGTAAATAAAGATCAACTGGAAAAGAATAATAATGAAATGAATTTATTTCTGGGAAATCTTAAAGATGTGGAAACTCAAGTTACTAAACACAAAGAGGAATTGAAATTAACCAAGCAGAAATTGTCTGAAACTACAACCCGTTCGCAAAAATATCATGATAAGATTACAGATTTAGAAACCAGGTCTCGCCGAAACAACATACGAATCATTGGATTGCAAGAAGAAGCTGAAAATGGAGATTTAACAGTTTACTTTGGTAAGCTCTTTCATACTTTATTTCTGACTATTTTATCAAAGCCGCCTGCTATTGAAAGAGCACACAGACTTCCGAAATTTAAAAACTCAAACAGACCAAGAGTTATTTTGGTTTGTTTTCATCACTTTAAAATTAAAGGTCAAATAATGTGGCAGGCAAGAAAACAGAGAGTTTTCAGATTTAATGAATCTGAGCTCCGTTTCTATGAAGATTACCCGAAAGAAATAATGGAACAAAGATCAAGATTTGTTTTGGTAAAATCCATTTACTTGGATTTTTGGAAGGCATTTGATGAAGTGCCTCACATGAGGTAGTTTAACAAGATAAATCCCTGTGGTATTGCAGAAAATATACTGGCATGGATAGTGGAATGGCTGACAGACAGGAGGAAGTGAGTGGGAGACAAGGGAGCTGTTTCTGGTTGAATAGTGGTGGTCCTTCGAGGTTAGTATTGGGTTCGATACTTTTCACATTGTTTGTCAATAATTTAGATAGTGGAATTGATGGCTTTGTGGCAATGTTTGCGAATTAAATGAAGACAGGTGCAGGGGTAGGTAGTGCTGAGGGAGAAGTGCAATTTCAGCGGGATTTAGGCAAATTGGAAGAATGGGCAAAAATTTGGCAGATGGAATACAGTGCTGGGAAATGTATGATAATGCATTTTGGTAAAAGGAACAATAGTGCACCTCTGATGTTTGAATTTTCTTCCCATTTAGATAGTAGATCAGAGGTGCAAAGAGACTGAAGAGTCCTCGTGCAAGACTCCCAGAAGGTTAATTTACAGGTTGAGTCTGTGGTAGAGAAGACAAATGCAGTGTTGCCATTTATTTCAAGGGGAATAGCACAGTTGACATTATGGGCCGAAACCCTTCAGCAGAACTAGAGAAAGAAAGCTGAAGAGTAGATTTTAAATGTGGGTGGGGGAGGGGAGAAAGAAACACCACGTAATAGGTGGAACTTGGAGGGTGAAGGATGAAGCAAAGAGCTAGGAAGTTGATCGGTGAGAGAGACAGAAAGCCATGGATGCAGAGGCTGGTGTAGTGTTAGGTGAGAACAAGAAGAACACTATCCCAGATAGGTTAGCGGGAGGATGGGGTAAGAGCAGATGTGTGTGAAATGGAAGAGATGCAGTTGAGGGCAGCAGTGATGGTGGAAGAAGGGAATACCCTTTCTTTGAAAGTGGAGGACATCTCCTTTGTTCTGGAATGAAAAGCCTCATCCTGAGAGCATATGTGGTGGAGACGGAGGAATTGAGGAATTGAGAGAAGGGGGTGGTGTTTTTACAAGTACTAGGGTGGGACAAGGTATAGTCCAGGTAGCTGTGAGCTCTCTTTGGAGACAGAGACAGTGAGATCGAGAAAGGGAAGGGAAGTGTCAGAAATGGACCAGGTGAATTTGAGGGCTGGGTAGAAGTTGGAGGCAAAGTGGATGAGGTCTATGAGTTCAGCACGGGTGCAGGAAGCAGCAACAATGCAGTCGTTGATGTAGTGTAGGAAAAGTGTGAGACGGTCACCAGTGCAGGCTTGGTACATAGACTGTTCCATGGAGCTGACAAACAGGCAGGCATAGCTGGGACCCAAGCGAATGCTCATGGCTACTCCTTTTGTTTGAAGGAAGTGGGAGGAGCCAAAGGAGAAATTATTTAGGGTGAGGACAAGTTCCACTAGGTGGAGAAGGGTGGTGCTGGGGGGAGATTGTTGAGTTTGGTGTCAAGAAAGAGAGAGATTTGATGCTTCGCTGGTGGGGGAAGGAACTTCATAGCTCCAGCATCCCACACCTCCTATTTCCACCTCCTACCCAAAATCCACAAAACAGCTTGTCCAGGTAGACCCATTGTTTCAGCTTGTTCCTGCCCTACCGAACTCATATCTGCATACCTCGACTGTGTTTTATTCCCCTGGTTCAATCCCTTCCGACCTACATCCGTGACACCTCACACTCTCTTGATCTTTTCAAGGATTTCAGGTTCCCTGGTCCCCATCATCTTATTTTTACTATGGATGTCCAGTCCCTATACCTTTGACCTGTGATGAGTGCTATGCAGAGTGATTGGTGCTGGGTCCTTTGTTGCTTGTCATCTATATGAATGATCTGCATGATAACGTGTTTAACTGGATCAGCAAATTAATGGATGGTGCCAAGATTGGGGGTGCAGTGGACAGTGAGGCAGGCTATCATGGCTTGCAGAGGGATCTGCATCAGCTGGAAAATGGGTTGAAAAGTGGCAGATGGAAATTAATGCAGACAAGTGTGAGGTTTTGCACTTCAGTTGGTGCAACCAAGATAAGTTTTATATAGTGAATAGTAGGGCACTGAGGGGTGTGGTAGAACAAAGGGATCTGGGAATACAGGTACATAATTCATTGACAGTGGCGTCACAGGTAGATAGGGTCGTAAAGAAAGCTTTTGGCACATTGACCTTCATAAATCAATGGATTGAATACAGAAGATGGGATGTTATGTTGAAGCTGTATAAGATGTTGGTGAGGCTTAATTTGGAGCATTGTCTGCAATTTTGGTCTCCTACCTGCAGGAAAGATATAAACAAAGTTGAAAGAGTGAAGAGAAAAATTACAAGGATGTTGCTCATTCTGAAGGACCTGAGTTATAAGGAAAGATTGAAGATGTGAGGACTATATTCTTCAGAACATAGAATACTCATTTGAGATTTGATACAGGTGTACAAAATTATGAGAGGTATAGACAGGATAAATGCAAGCAGGCTTTTTCCACTGAGGTTGAGTGGGACTACAACCAGAGGTCATGGCTTAACGGTGAAAGGTAAGAAGTTTGAGGGGAACATTAAGGGAAACTTCTTCACTCAGAGGATTGGGAGAGGATGGAATGAGCTGTCAGCATAACTGCTCCATGTGAGCTCAATTTCAACATTTAAGAGAAGCTTCAATGGTACATGGATAGTGGAGGTATGGAAAGCTATGGACACAGTGCAGGTTGATGGGAATAGGGAGTTTAAATGGTTTCAGCATGGACTAGATGGGCTGAAGAGGCTGTTTCTGTATGATACTTCTCTATGAATTCTAGTTTGGGCCGAGACCATTCCTCAAGAAACAATGGAAATGAATAATCAGTGGGCACTTTGCCTGGAACATCGATTGTTTATTCATGTATATAGAAGCTGCCTAACCTGCTGAGTTTCTTTAGCATTTTGTGTGTTTTGCTTTGAATTTCCTGCAGTTCCAGAATTTCTCATGTTTAAAATTCCTTTGAGTGCGGACTTTAGGACTTTGAGTGTTGGAGTAGACTATTTGAACAGTTGGTCATGTGACCAGAAACCTTACAGGAAGTTTGGAAAGTGTGATTGAAGAATGGAGGTCTTCACCACAGAGAACACCATGTGTGAGTTCCCTGAATAACATGAACATGAAAGAGATGTAATTTTCCCAATAAATTTCTCATAAGTATTAATATGACACCCTGTACTACCCAGAGGTTAATTTTCTTGCAGACATTCACAGATGAACAAAGGAAGTTGATAGAATCAATGAAAGTAACACAGACAGAAGATGAAATGTTTAAAGACAACAAAAATAAAGGAATACATAGGTAACTGAACAATCAAACAAACAAGCGCAGAGAACATGAGTTGCAGATGCCTTGAGATGTGTACGGAATACAGACGTAATGATTTTCCTTGTACTTACATTATTGAAAAGCTGTTATCTCTCTGAAAGGGGATGGATCACTTCCTCCCTTCCTTCATTATTTTCTTGGTGATTGGGAAATGGAAAACAACCCTTTCTGCCAATGTTGGACTTTGGGCCAATGGCAGAAAGAGGCAACAGAATGTGATCCAAGCAGGAGCAGCAATCAATTGCCCCCATTACCAACACATCCCATTGTCTGTACAAGGAATGGAATAGAAATAGATTCAGCAGATTCTTTCAGATGAAGGGACATATGATCCTTTATGCAACACACGCAAAATACTGGAAGAACTCAGCAGGCCAGGCAGCATCTATGCAAAAAAGTACATTCTACATTTTGGGTTGAGACCCTTCAGCAGGACTTGGTCCGAAATGTCATCAGTACTTTTTTGCCAAAGATGCTGCCTGGCCTGCCGAGTTCCTCAAGTATTTTGAGTGTGTTGCTTGGATTTCCAACGTCTGCTGGAAATCTATTAACTTTGAAAGTTAACTTTTAAATCTGTACAAGGCAGAATTTAAATTTTTAATTTAAATTTTAAATTCAAACTTTTACAAATCTATTACAAAACATTTCACCATCGAAACATGCAGACTTGTATGAGGAAATGTAAATAAATTCAGTAGATACTTTCCGATGAAGGGACATAGAATCTAATAAGAGCAGAAGTCCATAAGACATTGGAGCAGAATTAGGCTATTCGGCCCATCGGGTCCACTCTGCCATTTCATCGTGGCTTCATGTCCATTTTTGTTCCTGACTGAGGAGAACCTGTGGGAGGTGGGTCATGTGGTAGGAGGATAGAGACAACACAAATATGACTTTTCACAGCAGACTCCTTCCCAAAATGTTGTGATCAAAGCTGTGCTTAACACTGCAACAGGGGCTTGACCCAGTTTTCCAAAGGTTGCTGCAGATAGGTTGAGATCCAAACACTTCTGGTTATATTGTTTCCTACTTTGTTCCCTCTTACTTTCCTTCTCAGGACCAGTTGCCTTCCAAAACTCAGTGTCAGGATGGATTGGGAATATCAGATGTTATAATTAAAGTGAATGAAAATACTAATGAATGCATCTTTTGTTTCTGGATTGTGGATAATTCAAGGGAGAGATAAACCTGAACTCACAAATATTGATCCCATTCCTTTACGGAATCACACATTTCATTAGGAAACATTTTCTCTGATATATTAGCTCACTAATTTGAGATCTCCCCACAAAATCTGACGTAGCAAGGGTCAACGTTCAAATTAAATTGATGACTAATGTACTTGCTGTTTATGTCACCAACATTCATTTCCTTGTGAGCATTTACAGTAGATACAGGAAACACAATTGAATCAATGGAGAACTACACATAAACAAAGAGGGTCAAACAACCAAAATGCAAAAGTTGACAAAGTCTGCCAACACAAAGAGAAAACAAAAGACAAAAATAATAATGATATAAATAAGTAATATTGAGAACAAGAGTTGTTGAGATCGAAAAAGGGATTCCATAGGTTGTGGAATCAGCTCAGAGACAAGGAGAGTGAATTCATCATTCACTGTTCAAGAACATGATGCTCGTGGGAATTTAAATGTTCCTAAACCTGGTGGTGTACAACTCAAGACATCCCTCTCTACTTTCCAATGGCAGTAGTGAGTAGAGAGTATGGTCTGGATGGTGGGGGGTTTTTAGACCAATAGCATCTAAAATGACTTTGTGCTCTTTAAATTCCCATTTATGAACCCTGATCTATTTTCCTTTTCTTTTTAAGCTCAGCAGCATTGAACAACAAAGATGGCGGTGCGACGCAGCTTGCAGCGGCTACTCCAGGGCTGATTATCTGTTATTTGTGAAGCGGGGTGCCATGTGCAATCATAATTGGAAGAAAAACAGACGCGGGAGCATGGAGGAACATCTGAAAATCTCTAGGAAGACCTTCTTTGTTGCTGCTGCTGCTGCTGTGAGGTCCAGGTCTCTGCTGGGAAGAACAGGCCCCCAGTCCTCGAGGTCGCGTTGCCGATGGCTGTTGGCTGAGCCGTCTTAATATGCTCGGCAGAGGATGGTTCTCGGAGAAGCTGTGCCAGAGGGGATGGTCGGAGGCTCGGAGGTTCGACGGACTCGGAGTCTGCTGCGGTCAGATCGCATTCAGTGTGTGCTGTGTCTGCGAGGCTGAGTCAGGTGGCACTTACATTGTGTGTTGCATGCCCTGCAGTGGTCTGGGTAAACGCTGTGACTTGGTGAAGATAATGATGCAGCCCAGGGAGGACTGTACTATCAGAATGTTGACGGTCAAGGCAAAGACTTGTCTACTGGTGGAATTTTGTTACAAAAAACAGAAACGACAAAGGATGATCGTTACAGTACATAGCTTTAATGACCTCTCATCACTAACCAAATCCAAGAGGAAGAAGGGCAATTTCAGGAAGTCATGTCTAGACATAGTTTGTGGTGGAGCTGTTTGTTGCATTGTGTTTAGCAAAACACTAGTACAAAACCAGAGTCATGGGTTCAATTCCCTCAGTGTGTATGAGGTGTTTATACATTCTCCCTATGACAATGCGGGTTTCTTCCAGATGCTCTGACTTCCTCCCACATTGAAATACATATAGAATAGTAGGCTTACTGTTGACATGGGTGTAATTAGGTGTCACTGGCTCCTTCAGCTGGAAGGGCCTGTTACGGTGCTGCATCGCTAAATGTTAAAAAAAGATCGAGAGATGGACATTGTGAAAATGAGTACAAATTGTCAGCAAAGGAAATGAAAGATTTGAGTCCTGTACAAAAATAGGAAGCAGAGCCAATGGATGTGTCATTGTAATGAAGGGAGCCCATATTGAACAGAAACTGTTCCACCTACAGTATTGTGCTAAAGTCTTAGTCATATACATATAGCTAGGGTGCATGAGACTTCTGTACAGTACTGTAGTCATTTTATGTATTTCACTGAGAAAAAATCAAATTTCATGACATACTGTATATGAGTGAGGAAACACCTGATTCTGATGTGGCTCTCTATTGAAGACAGAGAGTGGGAAGGGGCAGGGAGAGGAGAATCATGGTTTGGAAAAGGGCAAGGGATAGGTGAGGGTAGGGGAAGCACCAGAGAGATATTCTGTAATGATCAATAAACCAATTGCTTGGAATCAAGTGGCCTTGTCTGTTGTCTCAAAATGTCTGCACCCTTGACATCCCCTAAACCTAGCACTTCTTCTCTGCCACCTGTCCCATGCCCCTCTTGCAGTGCCACACCCTTGGTATTTCCAATATCCTTTGTCCCTGCCATATTTACAAACTCTCTCTTCTCTTTACATTGACAAATACAGTATTGTGTAAAAGTCTTAAGCACCCTTACATTTCATATGTACGCCTACAACTTTTGCACAGAAATTATACAGATGCTGGAAATTCAATGAAAAGCACCTGAAATGCTGGAGGAAATCAGCAGCCCAGGCAGCATCCATGGAAATGTACAAATAGTCAGCATTTTGTTCTGAGAGCCTTCTTTGCTGCTGGAAAGGAAGGGGAAAGATGCCAGAATAGAAAGATAGTTGGGGGGGGGGTGTTTGAAGGGGAATAGCTAGAAGCTGATAGGTGAAGTAAGGAAATCCTCTCCCTTCCTCCTCTGTCAGCACTAACTCACCTCTCCATTTCTAACCCCAGCTCTAATCCCTGCAGTGCCTTCACCATTCCTTCTGATCTTCCCCTCTCTGAGGCAGAACGTTCTGTCCTCAGCAAGCAGCTTGCCTTTGTCCCCCTTCACCTGCAATTCGGCACAACTAGTCCAATAAACAGATGAAGATCTTGCAGTTCCTTGTTCTCCTTATTGCTTTCATGTCAGTGGAGAATGCTGAAATCCAGGATGCTGTTGCAGAAACCAGGTGACACTGTTGCCATATCATCTTATTTTTTGGTGGGACCATGAGTCTACAGTGAACCAGCAGAGAAAGGCGTCAGTATCTGAGAGCATCAACAGGCATCTCTTCACTACAGCCAATCTATTCTGGATACCAGTGAGTGTCTTTTTGTTGTTAGAGCCTCACATTTCCATTGAATTAGAGAAAATTACTTTACATCTCTCATATACACTGTCAATGTCAGAGGGTAAGAGAAGCATGAGACCCCACTGCCAACATCCTCACAACATCCTGCTCTGATCTGGCCCATTTGCCATTTGGCTGGTTCATTAGATTTTCTGATCGTGTCGACTGTCAGCAGGTTTTTGTTGGGATTTGCTGATGTTCATTCCACTACATGATGTTACCGTGTAGATGTGATCAACACATGGGCAGACACAAGAATACAATAATTTCTCTGATTTAATATCCTCAGTTACATCAATTTGATTATTTTCTGATCAATGCAAGTTATAATATTTTGGGACAATTTTAACAAGTGCGCTGTTATTTACTACACTCACAACTGAGAAAGGAACCAAAAAATGTTGTAATTTTCCTTAGAAATGAAAAAATAATCTTATCTATATTATGACAGGAAGAGGGTGTGTCTGTGAACATTTACTGTTTACAACTGGAATGAACAAATACACAGCCTTCATTTTGTTCAGATTCTGAGGTGTTTAAAACATTGACTAAATCCACTTCAGATTTATTTCAGGTCATTTCAGGAGTCCGGATCTACACATTTCACTATTTGTTTCTCTCTGACAGGGAAAGGGATGGAATCTGTGAAATGAGGCTTCAAATTGGCTGCAGCAAAATGTGTTCTCTTCTGATATTCAGTTTATTTGTTTTGCTTCTTCAGTCTGGTTTCACCCAAAGTAAGTACTTTAGTAAGGATTAGTCACTGTTGTTTTCTGCATTTTCAGTGCTTGTACATATCAAGTGGGACTCTGGATCTGGTCTGTCTGGACTTTTAGCTGTTCCTTCAGTAAAGTTGTATACAAGAAGCTAAAACAAAATAATGCAGATGGTATTGGGTGTAACATGGAAATGTGCATCAAGAATATTCCAACAGTTGAAGTGCTGTGTATATCATTCAGCAGGAACAGGTGAACTGGACTGGACCTGAATTATTCAGAGGTTAAAAGAGTGCAAGATGATCCCACTCAAACATACAAAATTCTTGGGTGTCTGGAGTCAGGGAAAGATAAGAGGAAAACAATATTTTTTATTATACCCAGTGCAAGAATCAATAACGTTTTGGATGTTCAAGCAAATATGAGACATGGGGTCAGTAGAAGAAAGTGGTGCTGAGGAAGCAGATCAGAATAATCTTAAATACCGATAGAGCAGACATGATGGGCTGAATGGCCTGCTGCTGCTTTAATTCCTTAAATTATGACTAGTTTCTTGAAGTCATGCACTGGTTATTCAGATAGTAAATGTGGTCTTTATGTCCACAACACTGCACGTAACAATCTGCACCTTACTGTCTGCATAAATATGTTTTCAGTTTCCAGACTAAAACAATACCTCACCAACTTTGCCAGGATTTGAGCAGTGGTCCAACTTGTTTTCCAGTTTGTGATGTGTCTGCATTCATAGCATTTATCTTTCATCTATTTCAATGACTGAAGGTTTTGCATGATGATTTGAAAAGAGAGAAATATCTGAAAGTGTCAAAAATATGGAACTTTTGCAAAGTTACTTTTTTCAAATTAAGTATTAGTTACTGAAGATACTCTTCAGCCAATATGTTTTTTAGTAGTGTTTGTGTAAGTGCAGTGGAAATCTTGTCATGCATGCTATTCATACAAATCAATTCATCAGACTGTGCATCTCTAAGAATATTTCCCATTAATTTACCAACCACTGACGTCAAACTTACAGGCCAATCATTGCTAGGTTTACTCTTAGAACCCTTCTTAAACAATGATATCACATGAGCAATACCCCAATCCTCCGGCACCATTCCCATTTCTAATGACATTTGAAATATTTCTTTCAGAGCCCCTGCTATTTCTACACTAACTTCCCTCAAGGTCCTAGGGAATATCCTGTCAGGACTCGGAAACTTATCTTTTATATTCTTTAAAAGTGCCAGTACTTCCTCTTCTTTAATCATCATAGTTTCCATAATTACCCTACTTGTTTCCCTTACCTTACACAATTCAATATCCTTCTCCTTAGTGAATACTGAAGAAAAGAAATTGTTCAAAATCTCCCCCATCTCTTTTGGCTCCATACATAGCTGTCCACTCTGATTCTCTAAGGGACCAATTTTCTCCCTCACTATCCTTTTGCTATTAATACAACTGTAGAAACCCTTTGGATTTATTTTCACCTTTCTTGCCAAAGCAACCTCATATCTTTTAACTTTTTTCTTAAGAAGACCTTAAAGATTACCTGAACTAGTATTTGGCAGGCTTAATAATTAGTTCATATTGTCTTAAACTCCTGAAAAATATGTGGAGAAGTGCTAAGTGTTCAGTTTTGGATGTGCTGGCAATGTGTATATCTTCCAGGAAAACAAAAAGAAAATTCAAAGTCTTTAACACAGTGTCCAGTAGTTGCTGGAATGCCTGTACTGCAATTTTCAGCCCAAACTCAAATAGGGCAAATGGGGTTATAAGACCGGTTTTGGGATTGTTTTTAGCAGACACAGACTAACTCTATCCACAATGATTCAATACCTTCCAACCATATGTCACCTCTTTTGAACAATTTGATTTCATTTTTAACCATTTGCTCTGCCTTCCTGCCTATCCTTTCAATACAAATGGACATTCTCCCAGCTATAATCTTTCAGCCATGATTCTGTGATGCTTACAGCATCATACTGCCAACCTGCAACTGTGTTGCAAGTTCATCTACCTTATTCTGTATACAATGTGAATTCAAACTCAACACCTTCAGACTTGTATTCAACCTTTTAATTCCTAACTTTGTCTGAGATCTAGCTAACATCAGCCACCACGACCACTCCACTAACTCTTCTGGCATTCTGGTTCCCATTTCCCTGCAACTATAGTTTAAACCTCACCATGCAGCATCAACAAACCTTTTTCCTTGGATATCAGTCCCCCTTCAGTTCAGGTGCAAACTGCCCCTTCTGTAAAAGTCCTATCTTCCCTGGAAGAAACTCAAAAACCCAAACATCTTATGTCCTCCCTCCTACACCAAATCCATAGCCATGTGGTAAACTGTATAATCTTCTTAGTTCTAGCATCATTAGCACGCGGTGATTTCAGGTAGAAATTCTGAATTTCTGTCCTTTAACTGAGCACCAAACTCCCTGAACTCCCTATGCAGAACCTCGTCACTCATCCTACCCATGATATTGGTGCCTCCTTGGACTACAACTTCTGGCTGTTCACCCTCCCTTTTAAGAATGCTGAGGACTCAATCTGAGAAATACTGGACCCTGGAACTCAATAGACAACATACTATCCAGGAATCTTGTTCTCGTCCACATAATCTCCTGTCTATTCCCCTAACTAATGAATCCCCTATCACCACAGTGTGCCTCTTCTTCTCCCTTCTTGTCTAAGACACAGAGGCAGTTTCAGTGCTAGAGCCCAGACCCATGTGACTCTCCTCTTTTAGGTCATCCACCCTCTGACAATATACAAAGTACCTGTTCTTGAGGAGGATGGCTACAAGGGTACGCTGTATTAGCTCCTACACCCCTTTCCCCTTCCTAACTGTCACCCAGTTTTCAGCATCCTGCACCTTGGGTGTAACTACCTCTCTATAAGTTCTGTCCATCACCACTTCACTCTCCTGAATGATCTGGAGTTCACCCAATTCCAGCTCCAACTTGTTAGAAGATGCAGTTGAATGCACTTCTCACAGTTTTAGTGGTCAGGGATATTGAAGTTCTCCCTGCCTTCCCACATCTTGCAAGGACCATTGTGCTATCCTGATGTCTCTACCGAGTTGAGCAGCTATTAAAAAAAGAACTAAAAAAACTTGAGCTTTTCCTCCTTTCCTTCTTTTGCTTTCTCTGAGTCAAGCCTTGAAAGCTGAAGCCACTGTGCTTGCCCCTGGCTCTATTTAATTAATTGCAAACGCTGATTTGCTGCTGGTGAAAGCTCTGTTACGCTGCTGCTGACTTTTTTTGCCTTTTATCTGTTTATGCTTGGGCAGTGGACCTTTCAATATGTGGGTCTGGGTAATAATCAGGGTGGTGGCCTTGTTAAGGTGGCGATAATCACTGCATGGACAGCCACCACCATCGGGCTGAGGAACAATGTGGTGGGGGTGAACCCCAAGGGCTATTCAATCTGCGCACAAAGCCAAGCATTTCCATGCTTGCAAGCTCGGCTTTACTGCTGGCCAGCTTTTCTGAGTCCAGTCTACACGGACAGGCATGGACTGGCAAGCCAGTTGTGGAAAAGTGATGCCCATCACCAAACTTTGTGACTGTTGTGGAAAATGTGGGTTTGGTGAAGTTTGTGAAGGTGAGCACATTCATATGTGCTGGTTCGTGTTCCAAACAGAATTGTCTTGGGGAACTTACTGGGGGTGCAGGGTAACGACCCAAATTCCTTTGTGTCCACAAGCCACCAGATCTTTAGATCTCCTAACAGGCTTTTGACGTAGAAGATATCTGCACTGAGCAGAAGTCTAGCAACTTTAGCCAAAACAAAGTCCCTATGTAGCATCATCCACTGAAGCAGAGTGTCACATGTTATATCCCACAAGTTCAGACCCTGCTGCCATTGGCAGTCTCCATTGAGGATCAGTCACTCTCTGCCTTATGGATGATGCCAGCAGCACATTCAATGGAGTGGCCCTGTCGCACAGGAAGCATAGCCCTGAAAGAGTGTTTGCAACAAACAATATTCAATCCTGGCAGCTGGAACCTATGGTCTTGACAGACCTCCCATGTCCTGATGTGCTGGCACCGTCAAAGCTGCATGGCAGTCAGCTCTTGATTGGTAAAAAACATTGACCCGGTGATGTCTGGTTCTGAGCCACAGGAGTGTGTCTATCTGAGACCGTGCTGACAGGGCTTATTGAGACAGGGAAAGGAGGAGGAACAATGCACCTCCAACTCCGACAGTCTAAAAGTCTGCTGTAGGTGAGTTTTCAGTGTGACATATTTATCACGTGCAGGCTGATCTAATAAACTCATCACTCTGGCTGCAGTAAAACAACTTAGAGATACTATGATGTTATAAAATTTGGTATTGTCAGCGGTGATTTCTCACAACATGAACTGGGCTTGCACCCTTTCAAATCATGTGATAGTCTGCTGCTCGGAAAACACTGGCAGCTTTGAAGCTTCAAAGTGACTGTATCGGTCAACATGTCATTGTCTGGAATCATTCAAGAGCATCGGGGTCACCAATGTAGGATTTTGCACATAAAATGGGCAAGAAATGTTTTACATGTTTATCTAAAAGCTGCAGACCTTTACTTCCATTGTGAACAAACCAAACACAGTCACCTTACACTGATGTCATTACAACAGACACTTCAAGCAAACTTAACAACTCAATGATGGTGCTTGTGAATTATGCAGAACAGCTTCTATTTTGAACAATCACCGTTGTCGTGGCTATTCCTCGAGGTCGACGATGATAGTCTTTGTTCTGTTGACCTATATGGAACACAGAGCAAAGACGTCTGTGCATGTATTTGTTTAACATGTCCTTGATGTTGCACTCCAAGAAGCACACGATACTTCACAAATCAACCAACTGATTCCAATGGCATGGAAACCATGACGATTGGAGCTGATGGATTTGCTGCAGCCTTTCCAATGGATTTCCATTTGCTTCATCCACCTTCACAGCCGTTGAGTTCGAAGTAACTTCATCCACCTGTTCCACCGTTGAGGTCTTGGTTGGATTACCTCACCCTCGACCTTACCACCATGGGTGACCCTACCAGGAACATAGCTCCAGATGGCATCGCTTTCCGGATCTCAGGACCACACAAGTTTCTCCACCTCGAGAAGGTGACAATCCACGGAGAAGTTTGAACAGTATGTGTCATCTGTCACCCATCACATTACCCAACATGTGTCCCTATTGCCAATCTAAGCAACTGAACAACATTGGCTCTTCGTAAGATTTCTGGAAACTGACTTTGATTATGGAAAATACTAAGATCTCGGCCAGCAATCTGCTCTTTCATCTATCTTCACAATGATGGATGGAACCCATTAGGCCCTGAGGATTTATCTGCCTTATTATTTTTCAAGAGATTCAACATCTCCTTCTTGATATCAATATGGCAATGTGGATGAGTCTGATACATCAGAATGTGCAGCACATTATCACATTAGGAAACCATTCCAAAGCTAAAAGAAACACAGACCTGACTCCAGTATATCCATTGCCAATTTCTCTTACCCTCCTCTTTACGGTAGTACTAATGCCTTGTAGATAAGCAATCAGTAAATTTTGTGTATCATCCCTTTTCAATGTCATTTGTTTAGTATCAATGAAATATCACTGTAGTCTTCTTCTCCATGGATTGTCATGGTGGTGAAGCTTGTGTAGTCCTGAGATCCCGAGAGCGATGCCGTCTGGAGCTTTGCTCCTGGTAGGGTCACCCATGGTGGTGAGGTCGAGGGTGAGGTCCCTGACAAAGAACAATCCATCCAAGACGTCAACGGTGGAACAGGCGGACTAAGTTACTTCAAACTCAACGGCTGTGAAGGCGGATGAAGGCTGCAACAAATCCATCAGCTCCAAACATCATGGTTTCCATGCCATCGGAATCAGTTGGTTGATTTGTGAAGTATCGTGTGCTTCTTGGAGTGCAACATCAAGGACACGTTAAACAAATACACGCACAGGCGTCCTCACTCTGTGGAAACAGAACGAAGACCATCATCCTCGACCTCGAGGGATAGCCACGACTGTAGTCATGACTACATTGAATGTACAGTGTAATTATATTTGTAATAGATGCTACCTTGGTAAAGCAGCCAACAAAATTAATGACTCCTACCACCCTGAAATATTTTATTTTCTTCCCAATACCATCGGGCAGAAGATACCAAAGTCTGAAAGCATTTATCACCAGGTTGAATGAAAGCTTCTGTTCTGCTGTTGATGACATTTCAATGGATCTCTTGTACAATAAGATAGATTCTTGACCTCACAATCCACCTCATCATGGCTTTGCAGTGTATTAGTTGCCTGCATTACACTTACTCTGTAACTGTAACACTTTAGTCTGTGTTCTGTAATTGCTTTCCCTTGTATTGCCTCAATGTGCTGAAGAGATTAAGTGAACTGTGTGGAAGGCAGCTTAACAATGTTTTTCATATACCTTGGTATGAGTGACAATAATGAACCGACTTAACATTTTAATTGTATTTGTGATAGGTCGTGATCAACTGATGAAATGTAGTACTGCACCAATGGAACACTAATACTGAGTGAAGTAAAACTAAACCTTTGTGATTTCATGCTAAAACACTTTTATTGCTTCCCTTTATTTCACAGAAAATCCCAATTATTTTTATATTTTTGATAAGAGAGATAAAATTGTGTTCACTGGACTGGACATTCCTGGAAATGGCCCTGTTGTCAGGGATTGGAAACTAAGCTACAAGCAAGGCACACAGTGACTTGTGACATTTTATAAAGAAGAGTCCAAAAGGTGGACCCCATATTGGGAAAAAAATTCACATACAATGGCACCTTTCAAGATATGGAGAGTACTACTGGTACTGTTGACTTGATAATTTGGAATGCCACATTTAAACTCACAGGATCTATCATACTGATGCAAACAAAACCAAATTATGAAATCCTGAAGCAATACGAAATATTTGGGATCAAAGGTAAGAGGGACAAAGATTTGAAAAATGTGAAGAATGTTTCTCTCATGGTTGAATTATCTTCTAGGCCTGTCACCACTTTTATGATCATAAGATATAGGAGCAGAAGTAGGTATAAGATATAAGAGCAGAAGTCTGCTCTGCCACTCAATCATGAGCTGATTAAATAATTCCAGTCATACCCACTCCCCTGCCTTCACCCCATACCCTTTGATGCCCTGGCTAATCAAGAACTTGTCTATCACTGCCTTAAATGCACCCAAAGACTTGTCCTCCACAGCTGCTCATGGCAACAAATTCCACAGATTTACCACCCTCTGACTAAAGTAATTTCTCCACATCTCTGTTCTAAAAAGCTGTCCTTCAGTCCTGAAGTTGCGCCCTCTTGTCCTAGAATCCCCTACCATGGGAAATAACTTTGCCATATCTAATCTGTTCGGGCCTTTTAATACTCAGAACATTTCTATGAGATCCCCCCTCATTCTATTGAACTCCAAGGAATACAGCCCAAGAGCTGCCAGATGTTCCTCATACAATAAACCTTTGATTCCTAGAATTATTCTCGTGAATCTTCTCTGGACCCTTTCCAATGTCAGTATTTCCTTTCTAAAATAATGAGCCCAAGACTGCACACAATACTCCAAGTGTGGTCTCATGAGTGTTTTATAGAGCCTCAACATCACATGCCTGCTCTTATATTCTATGCCTCTAGAAATGAATGCCAACATTGCATTCAGCTTCTTCAAAACTGTTTATCCTTTAGGGTATCTTGCACAAGGACTCCCAAGTCCCTTTGCATCTCTGCATTTTGAAATCTCTCCCAATCTATATAATAGCCTGCCCATTTATTTCTTTCACCAAAGTGCATGACAATATACTTTCCAACATTGTATTTCATTTGCCACTTCTTTGCCCATTCACCTAAACTATCGGAGTCCCTCTGCAGGCTCTCTTTTTCTTCAACACTACCTGCTCCTCCACTTATCTTTGTATCATCGGCAAATTTAGCCACAAATCCATTAGTACCATAGTCAAAATCATTGACATACATCATAAAAAACAGCTGTCCCAATACTGACCCCTGTAGAACTCCACTGGTAACTGGCAGCCAGACAGAACAGAATCTCTTTATTCCCAATCTCTGTTTTCTGCCTATCAGCCAATGTTCCACCCATGCTAGTAACTTCCCTGTAATTCCATGTGCTCTTATCTTGTTAAGCAGCCTCATCAAATCAAGTCACTTTTTATTGTCATTTTGACCATAACTGCAGGTACAGTACACAGTAAAAACGAGACAACGTTTTTCAGGACCATAAACAATACAAAAACTATACTGAACTACGTAAACCAACACAAAAGCTACACTAGACTTCAGACCTTACAGGACTGCATAAAGTAACACAGAACAGTGCAGGCATTACAATAAATGATAAACAAGACACTAGGCACAGCAGAGGGCAATAGGTTGGTAGTCCGAAGCTTGCAGGAAAATCTGTTACATAAACAATAAGCTAAATGACGGCATCTGGGATTCCGTTCGTTTCTGTACTCCCGCCGAGTATTTTGTTGCCACAGATGTAGTCCAATTTAATGTCCATTGGAGAGCAGAATGGACAGGAGAGCCGGCCGGCTAGTGCTGGCTTTATTCCTGGCGTGGACTCATGTGTGGCACCTTGTCATAGGCCTTCTGATAATCCAAGTACACCACATCTACTACATCTCCTTTGTCTCCCTTGCTTGTAACTTCCTCAAAAAAATTGCAGTAGATTAGTCAGGCAGCATTTTCCTTTCTTGTCATACACCTCCAGTTACATCGTAATCTCATCCCTAACAATGGATTCCAACAACTTCCCAACCACTGAAGTCAAGCTAAAAGGTCTATAGTTTCCCTTCTGCTGCCTCTCACCCCTTTTAAATAGCGGATTAACATTTGCAATTTTCCAGTCATGCGGTACAATGCCAGAATCTATCGATTCTTGAAAGATCATCGTTAATGCCTCCGCAATCTCTCCAGCTACGTCCTTAAGAACCCAAGGGTGCATTCCATCAGGTCCAGGAGATTTATCAGACTATTAAGTTTCCTGAGCACATTGATGATGGTTTTTAGCACATTGGGGGGGGGGAGTGGTTCTTAATAATGTCTGCCAGCAATCCAAAGATAGAGTCAGACTGGACTGCTACATTCCCCACACAACCAAACAAACTGTGTTTGGGATACGGGAAGATCACCAGAATGAACTCCACAGGATTTCAGGGAGAAGGTGTCAATTCTGGACAGCAACATAGGTCAAGATCGATTCAGGGTCGCTGGAGCTGTGAAACAGCAACACTAGCCTCTGTGCCAGGGCACCACCCCATGGTTGGCATCCATAGATAGTGTCCAGACCCTGTGGCCCTAAACTGAAACCCGACGTTCCATCAGGTTCGCGGGAGGGGGGGCGGGGGTGGAAGGTAAAAAGTTCATTCTCTCTGCTCTGTCTCACTAAATTTGGTGTAACTAGCCTGAGAGTTTGTGTGCCCACTGTGTTATTCTGTGTCGGAGACCCAACAGTCTCCCTCTCCTTTAGAAAGACACAAGGCTGACCACAGTCACATCCTGCGGTTAAACCCAATCATTGAACATGTTACTACTCACTCCACCCATTCACTATTCGGACCAAATATTAAATGGCTGAGATAGATTGGATCTGCAGATGTCTCCAATAGTGAGATAGTCTAGGACCAGAGGGCACAAACTCAGACTGCAATAACGTCCTGTAGAACAGAGATGAGGAGGAATTTCTTTACCCAGAGGATGCAGAGTCTATGGTGTTCATTGCCACAGGTGGCTGTGGAGGTCAAGTCACTGTATCAATTTAAAGCAGAGTTTTAAATAAAGGTGATTAATAAAGGTGGGAAAGGTTACAAGGAGAAGGTGTATAAAACAAGTTGAGATAGAAACTAAATCAGACATGATAGAATGGCAGAGCAGACACAAATATCAAAATGGTCTACCTCTGCTCCTGTGCCATTTTGTCTTATGGTCTTATTTCTCACAGTTGTAGCAAATCCACAATCACTTCTGAAGGACAGTGACGTCACCCTCAGCTGTACCATCTCCAGACTCCCAGATACCGTCAGTCTCCACTGGAAACCAGTGGGCTCATCCCAGCAGAACAGGAGAAACACTGATCAGATCCGGCTGAATAACACCGTCTATCTGATGGTCCGACAAGTTACAGTGGAGGATGGGGAGTTGTAGCAGTGAGAAGTGCAGGAAAACGGAAACATTGTTCTCACAAGCAAAGCAGATTTTACTGTAAACATGGGTAAGTGCTGTTACCTTACTGTAGGTATTGGGGTGGAATACATTTGTCTGGTACGAGGTTGTTAAAATCAGTACAGGAAGAGTTCATGGCCAGGTCTGTATGGATATTTCTCTTCATTATTTACCATGCAGAGGGCATGGAAATCAGTGAATTCAAGGTAGAAAACAGTGATACCCAGATTTATATCAACAGTATGAAGGAGGAGGCATTGGCAGTCTGAAAACCATGGGGTCCTAGAGCATGGAAACAGGCCTTTCAGCACAACTGGTTCATGCTGAACTAAGCTCGTCCCACGTTCTTCGGCATAGAAGAGTTGAAATGAAGGATCTGCTTCCCCACCATTTAAACCTGGTAAATCATGGGGAGATCTGGGGTTTATAGGGCACTGAGAAAAATAAAACATAGATCAGGAGGAGCAAATTTGCAGTGGGAAAAATTTCCAATGGCATCATTATACAGTAAGTCATTCATTAAACTAGTTATTACAGGATCATACCGATCATTCCAGCGGGTCATTCAATATATCAATGCTACATTCTCCAAACCTGAGACTAAAACCAATCATAGTCATGATTCAATAGTGTAATTGTCCAGCTGCAGTGGTGGATATTGAAGTGTTACTCATATCAAAGCGTTACAGACAAGCAGGTTACATGACAACCACCAGCACTTCCTACACACACTCAGCAGTGGGTCACAGAGCAACACTGAACAACAAATCATTATCTCTCTCTCTCTCTCTCAGTCACCCTTCCCACCAAGTCTTTATTATAATTGATGTGATTCCAGCTTCAATGACAGACTCAGGCTGCGGGAATCAGGTCCCACGTATGGACCAATGAGAGGGTGAAGCACGTTCGGTCCATCCAGAAACTGCAGCTGATTATGTGACTTAGACAAATTAAGAGAATGGGCTGTTTTCTAAACAAGGAGAGAATTCTAAAATCATAAGGAAGAAAGGATTCAGTAGACCTTGTACAGGATTCCCTAAAGGTTAACTTGCAGGTTGATTGAGTGGTAAGGAAGGTAAAGCAATGTCAGCATTCATTGTGAAAGGATTAGGGTATAAAAGCAAGGATGTTAAGGCTTTATAAGACATTATTCAAACTGGACTTGGAGAGTGGTGAGCAATTTTGTTCTGGCATTGGAGAGGCTCCAGAAGAGTGTCATGAGAATGATTCTGGGAATGAAAGAGTTAACAATGAGGAGTATCTGATGGCTCGAGGCCTGGGGGCGGGGGTGTCTCAATGAAACCTATTGAAGATGGCAAGGGCTAGACAGAGTGGATGTGGAGAGGATGTTTCTGACAGTGGGAAGTGTAGTACCAGAGAGCACAGCCTCAGAATAGAGGGTCAACTATTTAGGACAGACATGAAGAGGAGCCTCCTTAGCCAGAGGGTGATGAATCTGTGGAGTTAACTTAAAGCAGTGATTGATAGGTTCGTAATTAGACAGGGCATCAAAGGTTAACAGGAGAAGGCAGGAGAATGGAGTTGAGAGGGATAATAAATCAACCATGATGTAGTGGCAGAGAAGGCTCGATGGGCTGAATGGACTAACGTTGCTCCTATTTCTGAAGATTTTTTGACAACTTCTCATCACTCGCCCCCGAATGGCATTGTAACATTTTAACGAGTTCTCATCTCTTTCATGAAGGTCTATATCTTGAACATTACACACTGTATCGCTCAGTTATGGATCACAGTGAATTGCACCTCATGTGTTACAGCAGTACTGGTGTTTACAACAACAATGCTTCCTGGACTTGGCTGTCACATCTTCATCAAAGTTCGAGGAAAACGATTGCAACAGCTTTGAAATCTCAGCCCGTGAATGTCAGTGAGAGTCACTTTGTCAATCGACTGATGCTCACAGCGACCCCATTTAACGGCTGGGATTTCGGAATGAGGGTTTTCCCTGTGTTGTTTGAAGATGCAGGAGATTACACCTGTATTCTGAGAACCTTTACATTTATGACTATCAGACTAATCATAGTTAAAGGTAGGAGACAGAGTATGTAACAACAGGTCTCCCAAAATGACAGCTTTTTGCTTTAGTGCAGAATGTTGCTCCTGTTCTTAAGGAGACCCATAATGTTTTTCTTGTTTCCACAGTCTCAGCTGAACCGTCTGATACAGTGACTGAGGGAGACAACGTTACCCTGAGCTGCTCTGTGTCTGACGTTACTACATCAATGAGACTGGTTTGGATCAATGGAGACAGTGAAACTGTTGGAGAAAAATCACTGAATGTGGAAGAGAAATCACTGAGCCTGGTCATACAGAAAGCTGACAGAGGCAGAGGGAAATGGACGTGTGTTATGTTTGATCAGGAAAGGCTCCGACTTTCACTACCATATAATCTGGAAGTCAGAGGTAGGCCTGTCAAGTTTTTCCCTGTGTATTGAGTGTCATGATCAGGCTTGGTTCTTTCTGCCAGCAGTGACCGTCTATTTCCATGCCATGTGGGAGAATCCCAGGGAGCTGAAGCTTAGAATTACAGTCATATGTGTACTGAATAGCTCGGATGCCTAAGACTTTTGCACAATGTGGAGAGGAGAGGATGTTTATCATTCTGACAGGAAGCAAAGTATTTTGGGATTGGACAGGGTGGAATGCAACAGGAGGGGTGTGGGACAGGTGCCAGAGACGGAGTGCCAAGGCAGCGGAAGGCACGGGTGCAGACACACCAAGGCTTGAGACACCAGGCAAGGACATCTGATTCCAAACAATGGGTTTCTTGATCATTATAGAATGTTTCTGTGGTGCCTCAGGCTCCTTCCCTTTTCCCTGCACCTTTTTCCAAGCATGATCTCCCACTCTCGGTTCACAATAGAGACCCATATCAGAATCTCATAATCTTTCCTCACCTTCCTCATGAAACATATGTATTTTTTGTAGCAACGGTACAGTGCAATGCATAAATTACTACAGTTCGATGCCAAAGTCTTAGGCACATCAGCTGTATATAGTTGCCTAAGACTTGCACAGTACTCTAGTTGGTATCGAAACCAGGTTTGTATATGTGTGACAGTATCAGACTTCATTTAACTGGAATTAGTTGGAGTATTCTAGCTTTACAATATCTAATTTCACTAGTTTGTAGAAGCATGGATTATCAATCTGAGGATTCACAGTCACATCCGATGGACATTCTGGAATACAAACTCAGTTACGATTCTGTTTTGAATGGGCATACTGTGTCTGTATGGGATGAGGCTGTCTCAGACACCAACAACCCCAGATCAATCCTAAAGTTGTCCCTGTTACTGTGAGGGGTTTTCAGCATCACAATGGTATGCTGGTTGTCAGGCTGATTTGCCTCTGTAAGTGACAATTTTTATTGGTGCCTCATGGGAGTATTGACAGGACATATTAATGGGCAGGTGAGATAGGATCAGGTACTGGGGACAATTTTCTAAACGGTGAGAAAATCCAAGAATCTGAGATGCAGAGGGACCTGGGAATCCTTGTACAGAGTACCCTGAAAGTTAACTTGCAGGTTGAATCAGTGGAGAGGAAGGCAAATCCCATGTTAGCATTCATTTCAAGAGGTCTAGAATACAAGAGCAGGATGTGATGTTGAGGCTTTATAAGAGACTGGTGAGGCCTCACCTTGAGTATTCTGAACAGTTTTGGGCCCCTCATCTTAGTAAAGTTCAGAAGAATAAATTCCCCCCTCTCTCTGTGAAGTCCAACAATATGGCATATTTTCAGCAGACCTAAACAAAAAAAGGCATAAACACATTGAAGACAAGTCAAAGAAATGATAATAGAGAAGCACAAATCTGGGGAAGGTCACCTCAAAGGCACTGAACATACCATGGAGCTCAGAATGGTCCATTATGCGTAGGTCAAGCTGACCCTCTGATCTTAGTTGCCAGAGAGGAATGCCTCTCTTGTAAGAGAGGCTACTGTGATGTTAACAGTCAACCTGAGTGAACTGCAGTGGTCTGTGACTGAACTGTAGAAGTTCGTGGCTCCACAATCTCACAATGACGCCTTGCACAAAAAACTCTATTTACGGAAGAAGGCTGAGGAAGAAGCCCTGGCAAAAAGTAATGCCACATCCTTTCCCATAAAGACTTTGCTAAGTATCACACAGAAGATACTGCTAAGATATGGGAGAAGTTCTTGTGGTCGACTGAGATTCAACACAAAGTGGTATGTGTGGCCTAAATCTGATACTGCATATCAGCCAGGGAACACATTGATGAGAAAATGAATGCTGTGGAATGCAGAGAGATCCTGAATAAACATCTGCCAATCTCTGCCAGAAAGGTTAAACTGGAGAGGAAGTTCATCCAAAGCACACTGCCAGAGCAACCATGGAGTGGCTTCAAATGCATGTCCTTGAGTCACCCAGTCAGAGTCCTCACCTTAACTCAATCAAACATCTCTGGCAACACCTCAAGATTGCTCTCCAACTAATGTGGAATAGCTTGAGCAATTTTGCAAAGAGGAATGGGCAAATCTTCCTCCATCACATTGTGCAAAACTAATAGAGTTTTATCTAAAAAAAACTACTGGCTGTTATAGCTACGAGAGGTGGTACCAAGCAAAGGGGGCAAAATATTTTCAAACTGCTGATATTTCAGTTTTTTCTGCTTTAAAATTTCACCTCTTATTTTTACCTGTACTATGAAATAGGAGCATGTAATCCACAAATAAAAAATCCCTGTTAAATTGATCAAAATCCCCTAGTTGTAATACTCATTTAATGAACAAAAGGTTGTGGGTTGAATACTTTTACAAGGCACTGTGTAAGTATTTCTACACCCATTAATTATCATTAGAGCAAGGACCTTCCCCCTTTATTAGCCCATAGGTCTATTTCATTGAGTTCCATATTCCCTGCACCAGCTACCTCAGAAAATTCCATTAACTCAAAGCCCATGTGTTCTGAGAAAACATAATACATTATATTGACTCCAAATATGTTACCAGGGTTCTTCATCTGTGTTGTTCTGCATGTCCTTGTACCAACCGCAGATCTCTCACTACCATGGAGTTGCTGCAAGGGCTGAATCTTCTCTGCACATTAAAAGAATATGACCTTCTTATTCAGAGAACACTCCAATGAACTGTTTATTCCTTATTTGTAGTTTTTAGCTCATCCATAGAAATAAAATAACTTTTATATGGCATCAATACATTTTGTCTATGAATTCTCTACGTTATTCTACACAAGCTAATCTTACACATCACCATCACACTATTTGTGAACTCACCTAGGCTGAGCAGCTGTGAACATCAGGGTAATGGAGCTATTTCCATTAAATTTCTGACGTACAATTAACTTGAAGATTGCATCAGAGAATTCAACGAAATCTCAGGCAAGTAACATTTTCAGGAGCAAAGATTGCAAATGAAACTTTCTGTGCTTTAGTCTTAGCACTCTAGTATAAAAAGTGAACATAATGTAAATATTCTGTAGGTCAGCCATAAAAAATGAAGAGAGAGAAATATTTCAGGTTGATGGCCTTCCATAAAGCTTGAGAGGCATAAAATTTAAAATTATTAGTGTAATAGTTAGTATTGAGGAATGGAAATTGTTTTTACACTCAGAGGATACAAACAAAGAAAAAGAGGAATTAGCCACAGAAGGAGGCCACTCAGCCCCTCCAGTATCTCCATCACAAAGCTATCTACAGTATCTCAGGCTTTTTACATGCAAAGACACTGCATTTGGAATATTGTTTCATGATTGTCTCAAATGGTCAACATATTATTTTTTAAATTTACTTCTCCAGGCCAGATTCTCTAAAGAGGAAATATTATCTCCACATCTATGTGACAATTCAGTCACTGTTCTATCTTCTAAACTCTAGTGGGTACATGTCTAACCTACCCAGTTGTTTCTCATTGATGCAGGCTAGGCATCTAGGTATCAGCCCAGTAAAAGTTAATGAGATCCATACTCTTCACAATACTCCAGATATGATGTCATAAATACTTTAATTTTTTTATTTATTGAGATACAGTGCAGATTAGACCCTTCTAGCCTTATGATCCATTCTGGCTAGAAATCCCCCAATTTAATCCTATACTAATCACAGGACACTTTACAATGACCAATTAAACAACCAACCAGTAGGTCCTTGGACTGTTAGAGGAAAACCCACATAGTCATGGGGAGATCCAATTGATGCTCTGACATTTAAACTCAGTTAACATTCTGTTTTTAATCAGTGGCACAGTGGCTGTATGTGGTGACTCTGTGTCAGAGCACCAGCAGCCCCAGATGGATCCTCAAGTTCTTCCTGTGACTGTGAGAGTTTTCAGCATCACAAAGGTATGCAGGTTGATGGACATATTGGCTTCTGAAACCACCATAGGTGTCTGAGGGGTGTAGACACGCATCAGAACTCCTGTGCAGAAGAGGTGTAGGGGGTGGGGGGAACAGGGAGGAGAGAAGAATGCAAAAACCCTAAGGTTCTAGGGTTTTCTGATAGAAACATACAAACTTTTGTACATAAAATGATGAGAATCACAGATAGTCATAGTTTTTTCCAGGATAGATGTTACAACTACTGATGACATAGAGGGTAGCATAGTGGTTAGTGTAACATTATTAGAGCACAGGAGGTCAGAGTCAGAATTCAGTTCCGGCACTGAAGATAAGAGATTATATGTTCTCCCCGTGACCACATGGGTTTCTTCCGAGTGCTTTAGTTTCTTCCCACAGTCCAAAGATGTATTGGTTGGTATGTTTATTGATCATTGCCCTGTGACTAACATAGGGTTAAACAGGTGGGGTACTGGCTTGTTAAAATAAAGTTCAAGCTGAGTTGGGGGCAGGTTCATAGACACAGGGAGGAATGCACCTGGAATCCACTGATGGAGATTTGTTAGCAGCAGATAAGGTCACATTGTTGAAGAGGCAAACTAACAGACACATGAAAGGCGGGGTATAGAGGGATATGGACCATGTGCAGAAAATCTGAATTTCCCTGAATTTCTATAATTCAGTATTGCTGGCATTCCAGTGCCTGAGCAAGGGACTCGGTGGGTAAGACCATCATAGACATAGGAGCAGAAATAGGCCCTTTGGACATTTGAGTCTGGACTGCCATTCAGCATTATCTGATTTATGATTCCTCTCAACCCCATTCTCCTGTTTCCTGCCCATCATCTTTGAAGTTCTTTCTAACAAGAAACTATCAACCTTTACTTTAAATATACCCACTGGCTTGGCTTCCACAGACATCTGAGGCAATGAAATCCTCAGATTCACCATCATCTGACAAAAGGAATTCCTCTTCATCATTGTTCTAAATGGATGTTGTTCTATTCTGAGGTTCTGTCTTCTGGTTCTAGACTCCCCAACATTGGAAGCATCTAGTCCATGTTCACTCTGTTTACTCAATTGTATGCTTTATCAAAACTCCAGCAAGTATAGAAACAGAGGTATCAAATATTCCCCATACGTTAACCTTTTTCTTCTGGGATCATTCTTGTGAGCTTCCTCTGGATTCTCTCCAATGCCAGCACATCCTCTCTTAGATATGGGTCCCAAAACTGTTCACAATAGTTATTGCACTCCTGACTTGTGGAATGAAGTCGGCAAATCTGGATTGTGAAAATACTGGTAAAACAATTGAATTCCTTCTTGAAGGGTTGTGCTATATGTGGATATCTTTATGTTGATATTTATGTTGAATCTTCCAGAGAAGTGATCAATATTATTATGAACAGGAATCTGGTTCTTCCAGTCATCATGATCTTGTCACAGTTGCTGTGTCCATGAAGATCAGATAAAAATAGTTAAACACAAAGCCATAAATAATTAAAAATAATTCTCAATGGAAGTGTCCAAACATGAATATTTGTCATTATTTTAGTGCAGACTTTTTGTTCACAGTCACATCTTCTACTGAATGTCTGACAGAACTACTTGGGCATTAAATGTGATGTTGAATGTCAACTTTGTCCTTTTCAGTGAGATCACTTCCGGACAGTTGGATCATCACATTGCTGGATACCTGTTTGTTAAACTGGCCGTTGGTCTTGGACTCTTCTAGAGTTTGACGAGGGAAAACGGAGTAAGATTTTTTTTTAATTTTGCTATGAATGCCTGCAAGAAAATGAATCTCAGGTAGTATATGATGACATACTGTAGACATACTTGGTTCATAAATTCACTTTGAACTTTAAACTTTTTCTGTCATTGCTTCTGCCTCCCACCAGATTACAGGAAACAGCCACAATAGCTGTTTTTTTGCCCTTCTGGCCTGTTCCACCCTCAAAACAATCACGACTGATCATCCACTTCAGTACCTCGTTTCGGTCTTCTCCCATTTTTCCTTCAGTACTAAACAAAATGCCCACTGCTTCCTTAAGTATATTTATTGACATGGCCTTTGTGCATTCTGTGGCTGAGAATCCACCAACCCTTTGGTGAAAACGTTTCTTCAGTCTGAACTCCCTACACTGGATAACTGGGTTGCAAGCAGACCATACAGTTGTAAGACCTGTGTTCCAGTGCAGAAAGCAACTAAACAGGAAAGGATATCAGGAACAAGGGAAAATCTGCTGCTGCTGGAAATCCAAGCAACACACAAAAAAAGCTAGAAAAAATCAGCAAGCCAGGTAGCATCTATAGAAAAGAGTGAACAGTCGATGTTTTGGGCTGAGACACTGTGACATCAGTCTCTGAGCTCAAAGTGAGATCATACTTCAGGATTCTGAACCTACAAAAAACATTTGGCCTAGACAATGTACCTGGCCCAGAACTGAAGACCTGTGCTAATGAACTGTCTGGAAAGCTTACTGATTGCTTCAATTACACCACAAAATGGCTCCAGTGAACAACACGAACAACGGCAACATCCTGCATACAGATGCAAAACTACTTTGTTTAAATCTTTTACTTCTTTCAAATGTTATTGTCCTATCAAATCAAAATCAAATGAAATCAAGTTTAATCATCATTCAACCACACATAGATACAGCCGAACAAGACAGTATTCCTCTGGGTCCAAGGAGCAAAGCATTCAAAGTAGAAAGCAAACATTCAGAAATAGTGAGTGATGTTCAAAATAACAAACAAAGAAACATTTTCACTTGGACAAAAACAAGACCCTTAGAGACAATCTCCAGCAATCGATGATACAATCTCCTAGCAGCGTGCAGATGCAGACAATCCAGCCTGTCATTCCACTGATCGAACACCAGGTGGCAGCCCTGACAGGAGAGGCCAATGATTGGCATTTTGAATGTGTGTCTTTGGGCCATTTCAATGATCTAGTGCTTCGCTGTCTTCAAGGGAGTTTAGTGATGCTTAGAGTGGAGTCTACAGCTTAGAAGCCTGGGAGACTGGAGATGGGGCACAAGCCCATGAGAAACTCCATTGGTTCTCTCTGACACCCTAAGGGTGCAAGCCCATGATCGAATCCTATGCCCAATGCAGACATCAGAATCTTCTTCATTGACTACAGCTCTGCATTCATCACTAACATTCCCTCAAAAGTTATCACTTAGCTGTAATATATGTCTCAATAGATCCTCATGCAATTGAATTCTCAATTTCCTCTCCTGCTAAACCCAATCAGTTCAGATTAGCAACAACATCTCCTCTGCAATTACCATCAGCACAGATGCACCACAAATCCGTGTGCTTTGCCCACTGCCACAATCACTTTAAACTATTGATTGTGTGGCTAATAATGACTTTAAGTTTGTTGATGATATCACAGTTGATAATGCAAATGTATTAATACACTAATGCAAAGGGATGAGGCCCCTTCTACCCAGTATCTTGCTGGCAAATGTGCAGCCATTGGAGAACAAAATTGAGGATCAGAAGGCATGTCTGCTAAATCAGAGGGAACTGAAGGTTTACTCAATTGTATGCTTTATTTAAGTGTGTC
Source organism: Hypanus sabinus (assembly GCF_030144855.1). Taxonomy (NCBI): domain Eukaryota; kingdom Metazoa; phylum Chordata; class Chondrichthyes; order Myliobatiformes; family Dasyatidae; genus Hypanus; species Hypanus sabinus. The sequence continues at coordinate 66,630,007 of NC_082720.1, read as the reverse complement.
TTTCTCTGACATACCAGATGCAGCAGCCAGACCACAAGGGTTCACAATTCACAGAATGGACAAAGTTGCTGACTCAAGGAAGGCCAAAGGAGGAGGCATGTGTTTAATGGTAACTGTCGCTGCTGCTCTGATGTGCTGTTTCTGTCAAAGTCATGCTCTCCTGATTGGAACTCAATGGTCAAATGCTGTCCATTCTATTTACCTCGGAAGTTCTACTGTGTAATCCTGACTGAAGTTCATATACCATCAATGGCCGACTGCAATCAAGTGCTCAAGACACTGCTCGATGTCATCTGCAAATGAGAAACAGCTCAAACTGACTTCAACAAGTCTTGTTTGAAGAAAGCCCTGCCCAATTACCATCAGCATATAACTTGTAGCATCAGAGGTCCCGCCATACTAGACCACTGCTACAGTAAGCCAATGAATGTCTATTGTTCCTCAAAAAGACAAAATCCACACAAGATCTGAATGAATACGCCATGGTTGTAATGGACTTTACTGAAATAGCTGCGGATGAGTAGGTCTTCACTAAATTATTCAGAGTCTTCCAAACTTAGAAGCCCTGGATTAGCCATCTACAAAGGGCCAGATCAGAAGTATTCAACTCTGAAGAGTAAGAAAGCTACAAGAGGTGCAGTTATGACCTCTGGAAGTTCATCTCATGGACAATGTTGAAATTTGGGTCCGAACTTAAATCAACAAGGGATGCTCAATAAATGTGGCGGAGCTTGAACATTATCACATCTTATAAAATTAAGTCTGTCAACCTGGGAGTCACCAGGACTTTGCTTCCAGACAAGCTCAATGCTGCCATGCTTGCTTTAACTGTTAGAACATGAGGAAATCATCTTCAACTTCCACATACTCTGATGATCCAGTGATCTCAGGCTCTGAAATTGAAGTATGGGCACCCTTCATGAATCCGCAAAAGCATCCGAATTGGATGAGGTATTGGCCACACATAAAATTCCTGTGCTGATTGGCTGTCTGGTGGGTTCTCTGTGATCTTTAATCTCTGGCTTCAGCAGTGTGTGGTACCCACCTGCTTCAAACAGGCACCAATTATACTGGTGCCAAAAAGAGAGTGGTGATCAGCCTCAATGACTATTGCCCAATTGTACTTACATTCAGACTGGTAAGGAGTTTTGAGAGGTTGCTGATGAAACATATCAGCTCCTGCCTGACAGGCAACTTGCATCCACTCCATTTTGCCAACTGGAGCAAGAGGCCTACAGTAGATGCCACCTCATTGGCTCTTCACTCAATCCTAGAACAGCTGGACAGCAAAGATGCATACATCAGGATTCTCATCATTGTCTAGAGCACAGCATTTGAAAAACCATCATTGACTCAGTACATGCTCCACAGGGACGTGTGCTTAGCCCTCTGCTCTACTTGCTTTACATTTATGAATTTGTGGCTAAGCACAGCTCCAATGCCATATTGAAGTTTGCTGTTGTCACCACTGTCTTGGGCTGAATCAAAGGTGATGATGAATCGGCATATAAGAGGTAGACTGAAAATCTTCCTCAGCAGTGTCACAATAACACCCACTAACTTAATGTCCATAAGATCAAGTTACTGATGATAGACTTCTGCAGACGGAAACCAGTGCTCCATGAGACAGTCCTCTTCAGAGGATCAGAGTTGAAGATGGTTGGCAGCTATGAATTCCTTAGTGTTACTATTTCAGAGTACATGTCCTGGGCCAATCACGTAAGTCCAGTTATGAAGAAAGTAAGGTAGGGTTTCTACCTCTTGAGCAGTTTTCAATATTTGGCATGTCACCTAAAAATTTGAGAAACTTCTATAGATGTGTATTTGAGAGTTTGTATTTGAGAGATGTGTATTTGGCTGCATCCCAGCCTGGTATGGAAACACCCAGTGCCTTTGAACAGAAAATCCTCCAAAAAGTAGTGGGTTCTGCCCAGTCCATCAAAAGAAAAACACATCTACATGAAACGCTGTTGTAGGAAAGCAGCATGGTCTAATAATAAACTCTATTTTATTGCAGGACTCAGACTTACTTAATTTTGTTAAACAACAAATTGATTTGTTTTTCTCAGCAAATTCTACTGCAGAAATCTCTAGTGGAACTCTATGGGACACTTTTAAAGCATTTATTCGTGGACAGATCATTTCATACTCTGCTGGAGTTAGGAAATGTACTAATTTTGGAATATCAACATTGGTTGATAAAATTAAAGCAATTGATAAGATTTATTCTGTGACCCCCAGCAAAGAACTTTATAAAGAAAGAGTTGAACTTCAAATGGAGCATAGTTTGTTATTATCCTCTTTGATTGAAAATCAGTTAATTAAATCTAGAACCCAGATCTATGTGCATGGAGATAAATCTGGCAAATTATATGCTAATCAATTGGAAACTGCTTCAGTTAAATGACAAATTACTAAGATTCGTAAACAAGATGGCACTTTGACGATTGATCATAAAGAGATAAATAAATCCTTTCAAGAGTTTTATAATTCTTTATATCAATCAGAAATTTTTGAGGATTCTTCTATAATGGGTGAATTTTTAAGAAAATTAAATATCCACAAATTAACAATAGAAGATAGTGTATTTTTAGATGCACCTATCATGGAAACCAAAATAAAAGAGGCTATTTTTTCAATGAATTCAGGTAAAGCCCCTGGTCTGGATGGTTATACTGCAGAATTTTTTAAATCCTTTTTCTCTATACTCTCTCCTTGGCTTTGTAAAATTTTTAAAGATATATTAATTGTAGGTAAATTAGCACAATCTTTTTATGATGCCTCTATCTCTTTAAGTCTTAAAAAAGATAAAGACCCCACTGAATGTGTATCCTATCAGCCCATATCCTTGCTGAATACGGACTCTAAGATTTTTAGCAAAATTTTGGCCACTAGATTAGAAAATATATTACCTCAAATTATCTCTGAAGCTCAGACTGGATTTATTAAAAACCATTATTCATCTTTTAATATCAGAAAATTAATTAATATTACTTATACTCCTTCATCCAAAATACCAGAATATGTTATTTCCTTAGATGCTGAAAAAGCATTTGATAGAGTTGAATGGCCATATTTATTTAATATATTGCACCATTTTAATTTTAGTTTGAAATTTATATCATAGATTAAATTAATATATTATAAACCTTTAGCTTCATTTTTTACCAATAATCAAAGATCTCCTTTTTTCAGTTATTCCGAGGTACAAGGCAAGGCTGTCCTTTAAGTCTTTACTATTTGATATTGTTTTGAACCTTTAGCTATTGTCATGCGTGAATCACCTAACATTTTGGGTATCACCCATGGGGAAGGGACTTATAAGTTATCATTATATGCTGATGATTTGTTACTATACATATCTGACCCTAAGAGATCCATTCCAGCTATTTTGTCCTTGCTTGCTCAGTTTAGTAGCTTTTCTGGTTATAAACTGAAGAGTGAATTATTTCCATTAAATACGCAAGTTCCAATTTATAAACATTTACCATTTAAAGTTGTCACAGATCATTTTACTTATTTGGGTATTAAAATTACCAAGAAACATAAGGATTTATTTAAAGTTAATTTTTTACCTTTAATTGACCAAATTAAGCAACTTGTTACCAGGTGGTCTCCATTATCTTTGTCATTGGTTGGTCAAATTAATGCTATTAAGATGATAGTATTATCCAAATTTTTATATTTATTCCAAGCATTACTAATTTTTATTCTTAAATCTGTTTTTTGGTATTATTGACTCCAAAATATTCTTGTACGTGTGGCAGAATAAAAATCCTAGACTAAGCAGAAAGTATTTACAGAAGCCTAAGAAGGACCTGAGATTTTACTATTGGGCAGTTAATATTCGATATTTAATATTTTGGTCACAAGAATCGATTATAGCATCTTGCCCACAATTGGTAAATTTGCAATGTAAGTCTGTACAAGACATTTCATTGTTTTCAATTTTAGGATCTTTACTTCCTTTTTCTTTATCTAAATTGAATAAACAAATAACTAATCGTATAGTTAAACATACACTGTGAATATGGTTCCAATTTCATACATTTTTTGGCTTGAATAAGTTTATCCTATCAAGCCCTATTATATCTAAAAAATTTTTTCAGCGCTTTTTTATGGATCAAGCCTTTGTATTATGGAAAATAAAAGGTATAACGTGCTTTCATGATCTATTTTTAGATAATAGTTTATGTCATTTGAACAGCTATCTAATAAATATAATTTACCTAAAACTCATCTTTTTAGATAATTGCAAGTTAGAAATTTTTTAAATAATATGTTACAGTCTTTTCTGAAATTATGTCCAATGGACGTTACGGGAAAAAATTTACCTCTGAATCCTTGCCAGAAGGATTTAGTAGCCACCATTTATAATATGATCATGAAAATACAGCCAGAAGTATCAGAAAAAATCAAGAAGGAATGGGAAAAAGAACTTCATTGTCTTATACTCACTGAGCAATGGGAAAAATTTTTACAATTAGTCAATTCTTCCTCTATTTGTGCTAAACATGCCCTAATACAATTTAAGGTTGTACATAGGGCTCACATGTCCAAGTATAAACTTGCTCAATTTTATTCTCATGTTAATCCAACATGTGACAGATGTCATTCTGAAGTTGCTTCATTGACCCACATGTTTTGGTCTTGCCCTTGTTTGCAAAATTATTGGACAGATATTTTCGGTACTATTTCAACAGTTCTGAATATCAAATTGCAACCACATCCTATTACTGCAATTTTTGGTTATTGATGCTACTGTATATATTTGTCATAATGCAATGGCCCATGTTGGTTAGTTTTTTTTCTTTTTTGGGGTTTTTTTTATTTTCTCCTTTTTTTGTAATTACTATGAATTTGGGAGGTTATTATATATATATGGATTATCATCTACTTGAATGTATACTTAATCTATTAATTATGTACTCCCAAACTCTCTGTGTTCATGTTTCATTTATGTTTGTTTAAAACTAATAAAAAGATTTAAAAAGAAAAAGAAAAGCACATCTACTTCTCAGAAGTTAGTATTGTTAACATGAACAGAACCTGTAGGGGCAGATGAGTGCTGAATCACACAGCATGATTTACTGAAGACATGAATGTACATTATATCAGTTAATGAATAAAAAATCTATTCCAGCAGATCACACTTCAGGGATGTAATAGAAAAGGAAAGGTCAGAGGCCACAGAATGAGAGCATTGTTCCATCAGCGTTAGACTCATCAGTACAAGGAGGTAAATATAATCAAAGGAGATCTTCACTATGTTTTATTTCTCAGGAGGTAGAGTCGGTTTACAGTGTTAATGGGTCCATTCGTTACAGTCTTTAATGGTTGGCAATATTGAATTAGTGTTGAGCCAATGATGTTTGGATCATGTGGAGATCTGTTCCTTATTCTGTAAATTCACACTTCTCTTTAACTTAATTATGTAAATCATTTCCAGTGCGTATTTCTTGTTTCTTGTCTGATTCATTGCAGAGACAATTCAGATAAAGTAAGAGGAAGAGCAACAGATGATTCACAGGAAGATGCCACATTTCAGGCCTGAAATCTGATACTGATCTGGATCCTGGAATGAACATTGCAGCCAATGGAAGTCTATTCGGCCCATCATGCCCATTCCCCTGAGAGATCTGCCTGTTCCGGAACCCAGACTGATACAGCCTGGAAGTTTTGGAACTTGACTTCTGATGTTACTCTCAATTGATTTCATGCAGCAAGAAAAGTTTATTCCTTGAAGATAATATTGATAGGCAATTTTCACCTCAAGATTGGTAACTGTATTTGACAAGAATATTCTTTCTAGGCATCTGCAGACTCTTGAAAGTATCTGTGTAATCATCTCAAACCCAGTCAGTCCAGACAACACAGCATCATTCGGACAATATTTGTTGCATTCCCTTCGCAGTGAGAATGTTATAAAGAGATGAAAGTTGCAGACAAAACTCTGGATAGGGTTACACCAACCACGGCACAGCTGCAGCAAAGCATTCTTGCTCGTATATTGCATTCCCCTTGCAATCAATGCCAACTGTTTTCCTTGCTAATGGCTCATTGCCCCTGAGTATTTGCTTTCTGCAACTGATGTACAAAGGCACCAAGATCTAGTTGCAACTTCCATTTTCCTAATTGATTATGAGCCACATTATCTTTCTTTTGACTTTTACAGGAATTGGGCAGCGCAGGCTTATTGAGCCAATAGGGCCTTTTACTGTGCCCTACATCTAATAAAAAAAAAACAGATCATATATGTTTCTTCAAAGTAGACAATGTGTACAATGTCATAGTTACTGGGACTGTTTGTCATGAACAGCTCTAATCTGAAAGCCTTGAGAGGTTTTATAAAAAAAACAAGATAGTAGTTTGTGATTTAGACTCATATGATTTTACAACATGGACACTCACCACATCCATTCTGACCCCCCTGCACTCATTTCCTGTCAGAGGGCACATGCTGGTACACCAGACACTTAACCAATGATCATTGGTCTCTGAACATAGACTCGATTCTCTGTCGACTCATTAATGTGTCATTCTGAATCTAGAAAGAGCTAGCATTGTACTTGTCTGCAATATTTTAAAATAAAACATACAACAACCTAATGTAATTGAAAATTCCTGCTTTGAATTTTATTTCATGTAAGAAACATTGATGACAGAATGTAGTGGTACGCACACGAGTAGGATATGGAAGTCACACAGTCCGTTCAAGCGTGTGTCCTCCAGAATGTATCTGTGAGACCTGACGAGAATTAAGAGACCACCTCAGGGAGGCAAACAGCTCTTCCTCTGTAACCTGTACAGGGTGAAGGAAGTTGATGCCACTTTGCCTCACTTCTGTAGACACCGTATCCGAGTAAATACATATGCAAAGAATTCATTTACAATCACCCCCATATCGTTTGGCTCCACACATGGATGACCAATCTGGATTTCCAGAGGACTAATTTTTTCTCTTGCAATCCTTTTGCTCTTAACTTATCTGTAGAATTTCTTTGGATTCTCCTTCACCTTGTCTGCTCGAACAACTTCATGCCTGCACCCGCTATGCACCTTTATTTTACTCTTAATTAGGGGCTCATTATCTCTGTAAAACCAAGGGCCCTTATACACTTGAATTGAATTCAATTGACTTTATTTCTAACATTCTTCACAAACGTGAGGAGTAAAGATCTTTACGTTATCTCTCTGTCTGAATGTGCAATGTTGAAATGATAGTAATTTGTAATAAACAGTAAAATATACAATAGAAGAATCAATATAGCTTAGAAATACGATGGTCAGCATGAATTAATCAGCCTGATGGTCAGTTGGAAAAAGCATGGAGGAGCAAATTTGTAAGGAGATAGCAGATACATGTTGTAAGCACAAAGTTGTGATTGCGGGAGATTTTAATTTTCCACACATAGACTGGGAAGCCCATTCTGTAAAAGGGATGGATGGTTTGGAGTTTGTAAAATGTGTGCAGGATAGATTTTTGCAGTAATACATCGAGGTACCAACTAGAGAAGGAGAAGTGTTGGATCTCCTGTTAGGGAATGAGATAGATCAGGTGACGGAGGTATGTGTTGGGGAGCCCTTCGGGTCCAGTGATCACAATGCCATTAGTTTCAATATAATTATGGAGAAGGATAGGACAGGACCAAGTGTTAAGATTTTTGATTGGTGAAAGACAAACTTTGAGGAGATGTAAAAGGATTTAGAAGGAGTGGATTGGGACAATTTGTTTTATAGGAAGGATGTAATAGAAAAATGAAGGTCATTCAAGGGTGAAATTTTGAGAGTACAGAAACTTTATGTTCCTGTTAAGTTGAAAGGAAAGGTTAAAAGTTTGAGAGAGCCATGGTTTTCAAGGGATATTGGAAACTTGGTTTGGAAAAAGAGAGAGATCTACAATAAGTATAGGCAGCATGGAGTAAATGAGGTTCTTGTGGAATATAAAGAATGTAAAAAAAATCTTAAGAAAGAAATTAGAAAAGCTAAGATATGAGGTTGCTTTGGCAAGTAAAGTGAAAATAAATCCACAGTGTTTCTACAGTTATAGTAATAGCAAAAGGATAGTGAGGGAAAAAATTGGTCCCTTAGAGAATCAGAATGGACAGCTATGTGTGGAGCTAAAAGAGATGGGAGAGATTTTGAACAAATTCCTTTCATCGGTATTCACTAAGGAGAAGGATATTGAATTGTGTAAGGTAAAGGAAACAAGTAGTGTAGTTATGGAAACCATGATGATTTAAGAAGAGAAAGCACTAGAGCTTCTAAAGAATATAAAAGTGGATAAGTATCCACATCCTGACAGGATTTCCCTAGGACCTTGAGGGAACTTAGTGTAGAAAGAGTAGGGGCTCTGACAGAAATATTTCAAATGCATTAGAAATGGGGATGGTGCTGGAGGATTGGCATATTGCTCATGTGGTTCCATTGTTTAAAAAGGGTTCTAAGAGTAAACCTAGCAATTATAGGCCTGTAAGTTTGACATCAGTGGTAGGTAAATTAATGGGAAGTATTCTTAGAGATGGTATATATAATTATCTGGATAGACAGGGTCTGATTAGGATCAGTCAACATGGATTTGTGCGTGGAAGGTCATGTTTGACAAATCATATGAATTTTTTGAGGAGGTTACTAGGAAAGTTGATGAGGGTAAAGCAGTGGATGTTGTCTATATGGGCTTCAGTAAGGCCTTAGACAAGGTACCACATGGAAGGTTAGTTAGGAAGGTTCAATGGTTAGATATTAATATTGAAGTAGTAAAATGGATTCTACAGTGGCTGGATGGGAGATGCCAGAGAGTAGTGCTAGATAACTGATTGTCAGGTAGGAGGCTGATGACTAATGGTGTGCCTCAGGGATCTGTACTGGGTCCAATGTTGTTTGTCATATGCATTAATGATCTGGATGATGGGGTGGTAAATTGGATTTGTAAGTATGCAGATGATACTAAGATAGGTGGCGTTGTGGATAATGAAGTAGGTTTTCAAAGCTTGCAGAGAGATTTAGGCCAGTTAGAAGAATGGGCTGAAAGATGGCAGATGGAGTTTAATGCTGATAAGTGTGAGGTGCTACATTTTAGTAGGACTAATCAAAATAGGACATACATGGTAAATGGTAGGGCATTGAAGAATGCTGTAGAACAGAGTGATCTAGAAATAATGGTACATAGTTCCCTGAAGGTGGAATCTCATGTGGATAGGGTGGTGAAGAAAGCTTTTGGTATGTTGGTCTTTATAAATCAGAGCATTGAGTATAGGACCTGGGATGTAATGTTAAAATTGTACAAGGCATTGGTGAGGCCAAATTTGGAGTACTGTGTACAGTTCTGATCACCAAATTATAGGAAGGATGTCAATAAAATAGAGAGAGTACAGAGGAGATTTACTAGAATGTTATCTGGGTTTCAGCACCTAAGTTACAGAGAATGATTGAACAAGCTAGGTCTTCATTCGTTGGAGCATAGGAGGTTGAAGGGGACTTGATAGAGGTATTTAAAATTATGAGGGGGATAGATAGAGTTGACATGGATAGGCCTTTTCCATTGAGAGTAGGGGATATTCAAACAAGAGGACATGAGTTGAGAGTTAAGAGACAATAGTTTAGGTGTAACATGAGGGGGAGCTTCTTTACTCAGAGAGTGGTAGCTGTGTAGAATGAGCTTCCAGTAGAACTGGTAGAGGCAATTTCAATTTTGTCATTTAAAAAAAATTTGGATAGGTACATGGACAGGAAAGGAATGGAGGGTTATGGGCTGAGTGCATGTAGGTGGGACTAGGTGAGAGTAAGCATTCAGCATGGACTAGAAGGGCCGAGATTGCTTGTTTCCATACTGTAATTGTTATGTGGTTATATGGTTATATATTCTCCACTCTGTTTGATGGAGCACTGCTGTGACATTCTCTCTGTAATTTAAACAACAGCCCTCTTACTTTAGTCCCTCCAGCTTTGTCATGTCTCAAACAATGGAGCTCCTGAATATTGAGCTGCCAATCATGCCCCTCCTGCAACTGAGTGATGGTTGCAATGTCACAATAACCGGTGTTGATACATGCGACGAGCTCATCCACCTTTCCTATGATATGTCCTGCATATTTTTTGGGACTCCCCTGTTATAAAAAAACTATTGGGGGGGATACACAATGCCCTACAAGACATCTTTAAACATGAAATACCCTTGGAGAGTAAGACCATATATTTTGGATATATGCCTCTAGAATGGTTGAAAAGAGACAAATATTTAATGAATATACTGTTGGTGGCTGGTAAAAAGACTCTTACTAGGAAATGGTTATCACAGGAGAGCCCAGCTTTAAATACATGGATGGAAATTACAATGGACATTTACAAAATGGAGAAGATAACATGATCTGTTAATCATAAGCTGGAACAATTTGATTCATACTGGGAAAAATGGTTCAACTACATAATGCCTCATAAGCCTGATTTTATTCTCACAAATCAATGAATATGTTGTAAAAAAAAATCACTTCCTACTTGTACATAGTTCTTCCCTTTTGCTTGTTTGTTCTTTCCACTGTTTTCTATAAGTGTATACCTCAGATAAATACTTTGTGGAAATTTGTGATATATGCGATTATATTATATATATATATATACATACAATGTCTGAAATACATCTTATGGAAATGTTTGTTTGATGAACTTCAATAAAAAAATAAATTACAAAAAGAAATATATGTAACTCAGGACACGAGTGAATTAAAATAACCTAACAATTTCAGTTATTTTAGACCTCGTTATTTGGCTTCATTTGGCCGATTTGGGGGGTAGACTGTCCTGAGTCTACTTATTAAGGTTCATTTCAAATAAAGCTGTAATGTCTCTTCTTTAACTTTACACTGGTCCAACAGCCTCGTCAAGGTGACCCAGCCAGGGGGGGTCAGGCCAGCCTGTGCCCTTCCCTTGGACCAGGTTATGAAAGGCATATCAATATATCAATTCAGGGATATTTTATTTTAGACCTCATTATTTGCTTTTATTTTGACCATTTGGGGAGTATAATGTTTTGAGGCCTAGTTGTTAGGCTTCATCTCAAAGTAAGATGCATCTTCCCAACTTTATGCTTACACTGACGTTGTTTTGCATGTAGGTGTGTTGGGATCCCGTGTGTTAAAATGACAAGATTTACTGGAGATTCAGTTTCATTCCACCCTGACACTTTAAATTTAATAGAGACTTGTTTTCTTCAGTCCCCAGTAGGCCTTAATTTTCTGGCCTTTTACATTCATCTTGATAACTATAATTTTGCATTATTAACAGACTCTCTTCACTACACATTGCCTCTGTTTGTCAACCTGCTTCCTCATCTTCAGCACTATTATACTTACTTTGAAATATATGCAGTTCAGGACAGTGGTCACAACATGCTCAACATTTTTGTCAGAAACACACTGAGTCTCAGCAATTTGCAGAACGGTAAACTTTATTTTTCGAGTCTGCAGAGTCGGACCCAACCAGCTCCTGCTAGATTGAGTGCCGAATTACACTTTGCACAGTTTTTTTATACCCTACTTGTTTACAACTTTGTGAGTTGCACCCATGTGAGGTGCAGACATTCTTCCTTAATCTCATTACAAAATTACAAATGTGATTACCCTTTGGCCCACTTATCAGCCTCAGCGCATTAACACTGTTATTGTTCAACCGTTAAGCACGTCTTCCCGTTACCCGTATCGCTTCTTTAATCAGCAAGCTATTGTTTCATCCTGATTTTGCAAATTGGTTTATACGTTGCCCTGCAAGTTGCTTTGCACGTTCTTTCTGTGTCAGCACATTCTAAATGGACTCCTTAAGAATCATTTCTCTCAATTTTGATTCCTAACTTTGACTGAGGTCAACTTCTGCCTCTACAACCTCTCCACTAGCAGTTCTGACACTCTGGTTGCCATGCCCCTACAATTCCAGTTTAAGCCCCACAAATAATCACATAAACACAGACTTATTAGATAGGTGAATTGCGCCACACAAAGACAAGAGAATTGTCAGTTCAGAAACAGAGGTAACGTTTATTTATACAGGACACTGAAACAAAATTTGATGTGCCAAAGAATCAGCAACTCTAACACACAATTACTAACAAACACAGACATACTGAGCTTTCGCTCAAGTATCTGGTGAAACAGGGTGACTCACAATCAAGAAGCAAGCTGGAATTGAGAAGAAGAAAATACACTCGCACAATTGAAGAAATGCAAATACGTAAAGTTAAAATGAATATGCTGAATGTGGTTATAGAAAATACCCACAACAGGGAAAGTACTGGCAGTGATAATATTCATAGCTATTGGTATAAAAAATTTACTTTCCTTCCTTTGTTCGTACCTGTTAATGCATATCAACAATTTTCTCAAAAAGTCCTGAAAATGTGCCCGGGTTTTTGACAGAAGGTAAAACATAACTCTCGCCTAAAGCAGAAATCACAAATGATCCATTAAGAAATTGCCCTGTTACTTGTTTACAAACTATTTATAACATTTTAACGTCATGCATTTTACAACTTGTCACCACTCACTTAGATAACAACAGTATACCTTTAGAAGAGCAGAAAGTATAGTGCAAAGGCATGAGAGGATTTTAAAAAAAAACAACTGGTAATAGACTCTGTAATTCTGAATAAAGCCTGGTAGAAAAGCAAACGTCTTCCATGTTGATACATTGACGACAAAAAGCAGTCGTTTTCTGTTCAACATTCATAGTGAATAGAAATTCTTAATATGCATAAACTTGACACAATACTTGTGAAATTCCTTCAACATCTGATGAAGCATTGGCATTTTACAATCACTGTACCTACTAACAACCAACAAGGAACAACCAGAAATAGAAGGGTTCCTTCTGTCAATACAAGACCAGGACCAGGACCTGGACACACAAAAATGATCAACAATGACCAATAAATTCCAGCTGATAAATGCAGAAAATGCCAAAAGAAGCCAGAAACAGTGCAGGTTCTGCAGTTTAACTCAACCTGATTACTTACACAGGCAAAATCAGGTGGCAAGACTGCACACAAATTCAGAATCAAAAGGTTGAACATGATGCAGTGAGTGTACTGTGTTGCATATATTTTGACGTAAGACATATCATAGCAAAGGCAGATAAGCTCAGGGAATGGATAGATAGACCTGGCATTACGATGTAGTTGCCATGAGTGAATCTTTTTTACAGGAATTGCTGCTCAATGTTAGAAACATAGTAACATAGAAAACCTAGAGCACAATACAGGCCCGTCAGCATGTAAAGTTGTGCCGAACATGTCCCGACCTTAGAAATTACTAGGCTTACTTATAGCCCTCTATTTTACTAAGCTCCACGTACCTATCTAAAAGCCTCTTAAAAGACCCTATCATATCCGCCTCCATCACCATTGCCAGCAACCCATTCCACAAACTCACCACTCTCTGACTAAAAAACTTACCCTGACATCTCCTCTGTACCTACTACCCAGCACCTTAAATCTGTGGCCTCCTGTGGCAACCTATTTAGCCCTGGGAAAAAGCCTCTGACTATCCACATGATCTTTTACACCTCTGTCAGGTCATCTCTCATCCTCCGTCGCTCCAAGGAGAAAAGGACTAGATGGGATGGAGTTTGTCAAATATGTTCAGGAAAGTCCTTCATCAGTATATAGAAATCCCAATGAGAGAACAGCAATACAGGATCTGCTATTCTGGAATGAGATGGGGCAGGTGATAGACATTTGTGTAGGGGAACAGCTTGCATTCAGAAACCATAATGCCATTCGTATTGAAGTAAATATGCAGAGAGACAGATCTAATCCATGTGTTGAGATTCTAAATTGTAGAAAAGTCATTTTTGATGGTATCAGAAATTATGTTGCAACTGTCAACTGAGACAGGCTGGCTTCTGGTAAGTTGGAGGCCTTCAAAAAAAAATTGAGAATAGAAAGCTTGCATGTGCCAATAAAATTTTCTCGGGCTTCCAGCTGGGTACAGATATCAATTATAGCTGACATTTCAATGACAGATTCTGCCATCTTGATCAGGGATGATGTCTGGGCATGCCTGGTCTTTTATACCCCATTGTCTGTTCCTCCTGATTGGTTAGTCCGCATTCAATCAGGTTTCTGCTGTACCACGTTGTTTACAATAGAATTCCAGTTATTACTTAGAGTGAGACCTTTGTCTGTGTTAAAATTCTTTGTCCCCAGTTTTATTTCAATGGCTTCCTTCACCAGGCAGTCCCAAATGACACTGGTGCAGCACAGAAGTTTTGTGACATCAAAGCCAGTTTTGTAGCCATTACGAGTGCAATGTTCTGCTCCCGCTGATTTCTCCGGGTAACCCAAATGGATGAACCTCCTCTGCTGCTTAACAGAGGTTTCCATGGTGTGTCCCATCTGGCCAATATTTGCTGTTCTGCCTTCACAGGGAATCCTGTAAACACCAGCTGTCTTGAGTCCAAAGACATCATTAACCCCCAATAAGCTGTGATTTGAACTTTCTGATCTGTTTGTAGATAGTATTAATCCAGGAAACCTAATGAGGAGGAGGAACCCAACACTACTGCCCGTCTTCACTATATTTCTCCAGTTTCCGCAAGGATCGCCAGGATTCTGAAGAAATATTGGATTAATACCATTCACAATTCTGCAAGGAAGCTCATGGGAGGCTGGTCAAGGAGGTTCACTCAACATTCAGGATGAGTTAGTGAATTGGATTAGAGATTGGCTTTGTGGGAAAAGCCAGAGAGTGATACTAGAGGGTTGCCTCTCTGACTGGAGGCCTGTGACTAGTGGTATGCCACAGGGATCAGTGCTGGTTCTTTTGTTGTTTGTCATCTGTATCAATGACCTGGATGATAATGCAGTTAACTGGAAATTTGCAGATGTCACAAAGATTGGGGGGTGTAGTGGACAGTGAGCAAGGCTATCATGACTCACAGAGGGATCTGCATCAGCTGGAAAAATGGGTTAAAAATTGCCAGATAGAATTTAATGCAGAGAAGTGCAAGGTTTTGCAGTTTGGTAGTACCAACGAGGATAGGTCTTACACAGTAAACGGTAGGGCATTGAGGAGTGTGGTAGAACAAAGGGCTCTAGGAATACAGGTGTGTAATTCATTGAAAGTGGAATCACAGGTAGATAGGGTCGTAAAGAAAGCTTTTGGCACAACGGCCTTCTTAAATCAATGGATTGAGTATAGAAGATTGGATGAAATGTTGAGGTTGTATAAGACATTGATGAGGCCTAATTTGGAGGACTGTGTGCAGATTTGGTCACCACCCTACAGGAAAGATGTAAACAAGTTTGAAAGAGTGAAGAGAAAATTTACAAAGATGTTGCTGCGTCTGGACGACCTGAGTTATAAGGAAAGATTAAATAGGTTAGCACTGTATTCTTTTGAATGTAGAAGATTGAGAGGATATTTGATCGTGACATACAAATTATGAGGGATATACTTAGGTTAAATTCAATTAGTCTTTTTTCCCCAGAGTTTGTGTGGGACTACAACCAGAGATCATGGGTTAAGGGTGAAAGATGAGAAGTTTAAGGAGAATATGATGGGAAACTTATTCACTCAGAGAGTTATGAGAGTGTGGAATGAGCTGCCAGCACAAGTGGTGCATACAAGCTTGATTGCAATGCTTCTGAGAAGTTTAATAGGTTCATAGATAGAAGGGATATGCAAAGCAATGATCCCAGAGCAGGTTGATGTAAGTTGGCTATTTAAATAGTTTTGGCATGGCCTCAATGGGCTGAAGAGCCTTTTTATGTACTGTACGTCTCTATGATTTCTATTACTTCTATACTGGGCCAAGACCCCTCCACAGGATTCAGTGGAATCGAATGAACATGCAGCACTTTGGGCTGAGACTGGATGAAGGGTCTTGGCCTGAAACATCAATTGTTTATTCATTACTATAGAAGCTGCCTAACCTGTTGAGTTCCTGCAGCATTTTGAGTGTTTTGCTTTGGATTACTTTGAGTACAGATTTTTGAGTGTTGGATCGGGAGATCCTTTGCAGATTTGGCTGAGAGGTCAGAAATTCAGAAAGCTTGCAGGAAGTTTGGAAATACTTCACCATACAAAGCAAGATCCAAGAATTGAGCTCTTCACCACAGAAAATGCCATATGTATGTTCTCTGAATAATGTGAATATTAATATGAAATAATTTTCCCATCATGAATTTATAAAATTCCATGTTCAAAATTGAACGTAAATTTATTATCAAAGCCCTTACATGACATACATACATACATACATATATATAAAACTTTCACTTTCAACCTAACAGGAATTTAAAGATTCTGTACACTCAAAATCTCACCTTAGAGAATCAGAGTGGACAGCTATGTGTGGAGCCAAAAGAGATGGGGGAGATTTTGAACAATTTCTTTTCATCAGTATTCACTAAGGAGAAGGATATTGAATTGTGTAAGGTAAGGGAAACAAGTAAGGGAGTTATGGAAACTATAACGATTAAAGAAGAGGAAGTACTGGCGCTTTTAAAGAATATAGAAGTGGATAAGTCTCTACATCCTAACAGGATATTCCCTAGCACCTTGAGGGAAGTTAGTGTAGAAGTAGCAGGGGCACTGACAGAAATACTTCAAACATCATTAGAAAACGGGATGGTGCCAGAGGATTTGCATAATGCTCATGTTGTTCCATTGTTTAAAAAGAGTTCTAAGAGTAAACCGAGCAATTATAGACCTGTAAGTTTGACATCAGTGGTGGATAAATTAATGGAAAGTATTCTTGGAAATGGTATATATAATTATCTGGACAGACAGGGTCTGATTAGGATCAGTCAACATGGATTTGTGCGTTGAAGGTCATGTTTGACAAATCATATGGAATTTTTTGAGGAGGTTACTAGGAAAGTTGATGAGGGTAAAGCAGTGGATGTTGTCTTTATGGGCTTCAGTAAGGCCTTTGACAAGGTACCACACGGAAGGTTAGTTAGGAAGGTTCAATGGTTAGATATTAATATTGAAGTAGTAAAATGGATTCTACAGTGGCTGGGTGGGAGATGCCAGAGAGTAGTGCTAGATAACTTTGTCAGGTTGGAGGTCGGTGACTAGTGGTGTGCCTCAGGGATCTGTACTGGGTCCAATGTTGTTTGTCATATACATTAATGATCTGGATGATGGGGTGGTAAATTGGATTCGTAAGTATGCAGATGATACTAAGGTAGGTGGCATTGTGGATAATGAAGTAGGTTTTCAAAGCTTGCAGAGAGATTTAGACCAGTTAGAAGAGTAGGCTGAAAGATGGCAGATGCAGTTTAATGCTGATAAATGTGAGGTTCTACATTTTAGTAGAACTAATCAAAATTAGACATACATGGTAAATGGTAGGGCATTGAAGAATGCAGTAGAACAGTGTGATCTAGGGATATTGGTGCATACTTCCCTGAAGGTGGAATCTCTTGTGTATAGGATGGTGAAGAAAGCTTTTGGTATGCTGGCCTTTATAAATCAGAGCATTGAGTATAGGAGATAGAATGTAATGTTAAAATTCTACAAGGAATTGGGAAGGCCAAATTTGGAGTACTGTGTACAGTTCTTGTCACCAAATTATAGGAAAGATGTCAACAAAATAGAGAGAGTACAGAAAAAGATTTACTAGAATGTTGCCTGGGTTTCAGCATGTAACTTACAGAGAAAGGTTGAACCAGTTAGGTCTTTATTCTTTGGAGTGTAGAAGGTTGAGGGGGGACTTGATAGAGGTACTTAAAATTACGAATGGGATAGACAGATTTGATGTGGATAGGCTTTTTCCATTGAGTGTAGGGGGTATTCACACAAGAGGACATGAATTGAGAGTTAGGGGGCATACGTTTAGGGGTATGCCAGAGAGTAGTGGTGGATAATTGTTTATCGGGATGGAGGCCGGAGACTAGCAGGGTGCCTCAGGGATCTGTTTTGGGCCCAATGTTGTTTGTAATATACATAAATGATCTGGATGATGGGGTGGTAAATTGGATTAGTAAGTATGTCAATGATACTAAGGTAGGAGGTGTTGTGGATAATGAGGTGGGTTTTCAAAGCTTGCAGGGAGATTTATGCCGGTTAGAAGAATGGGCTGAACGTTGGCAGATGGAGTTTAATGCTGAGAAGTGTGAGGTTCTACATTTTGGCAGGAATAATCCAAATAGAACATACAGGGTAAATGGTAGGGCATTGAGGAATGCAGAGGAACAGAGAGATCTAGGAATAACAGTGCATAGTTCCCTGAAGGTGGAGTCTCATGTAGATAGGGTGGTGAAGAAGGCTTTTGGAATGCTGGCCTTTATAAATCAAAGCATTGAGTACAGAAGTTGGGATGTAATGTTAAAATTGTACAAGGCATTGGTAAGGCCAAATTTAGAATATTGTGTGCAGTTCTGGTTACCGAATTATAGGAAAGATGTCAATAAATTAGAGAGAGTGCAGAGACGATTTACTAGGATGTTACCTGGGTTTCAGCACTTAAGTTACAGAGAAAGGTTGAACAAGTTAGGTCTCTATTCATTGGAGCGTAGAAGGTTGAGGAGGGATTTGATCGAGGTATTTAAAATTTTGAGAGGAATAGATAGAGTTGACGTGAACAGGCTGTTTCCATTGAGAGTAGGGGAGATTCAATCGAGAGGACATGATTTGAGAGTTAGGGGGCAGAAGTTTAAGGGAAACACGAGGGGGTATTTCTTTACTCAGAGAGTGATAGCTGTGTGGAATGAGCTTCCTGTAGAAGTAGTAGAGGCCAGTTCAGTTGTGTCATTTAAGGTAAAATTGGATAGGTATATGGACAGGAAAGGAGTGGAGGGTTATGGGCTGAGTGCGGGTAGGTGGGACTAGGTGAGATTAAGAGTTCGGCACGGACTAGGAGGGCCGAGATGGCCTGTTTCCGTGCTGTGATTGTTATATGGTTATATGGTAACATGAGGGGGAACTTCTTTACTCAGAGAGTAGTAGCTGTGTGGAATGAGCTTCCAATAAAAGTGGTAGAGGCAGGTTTGATATTGTCATTTAAAGTAAAATTGAATAGGTATATGGACAGGAAAGGAATGGAGGGTTATGTGCTGAGTGCAGGTCATTGGGACAACATGAGAGTAAGCATTCATCACAGACTAGAAGAGCCGAGATGGCCTGTTTCCATGCTGTAATTATTATATGGTTATATGACAGTCTATATGAACCAGAGGTTAATTTTCTTGCAGGCATTCACATTAGAACAAAGAAAGTGGATAGAATCAATGAAAACAGCACGGAATGAAGATGATCTGTGAAAATACAATAAAAATAAAGAAATAGATAGATAAATAAATAAACAAACACACAAACATATGCTGAGGAAATGACTTGCAGACTCCTTGAAATGTGTACAGAGTATAGAGATAATGAGTTTCCTTGAATTTACATTACTGAGCAGCTGCAGTCTCCCTGAATGGGGATGAACCACTTGATCCCTCCCTCATAATTATCTTGATGACTGGGAATTGAAAAAAACAACACTTCGTGCCATTAATGGACTTTGGGACAATGGCAGAAAGAGGCAACAGATTCTGATCCAAACAGGAGCAGCTGGTCAATAGCCCCCTTTTACCAACAAATCCCATGCCCTGTAAAGGCAGAGAAGGCACATGCACCACCTTTTGCTGTATGAAGCCCAATATGGTTCCTGGCCATCAATCTTTTCTTCATCAAAACATGCAGACTTATATCAGGGAATGGAAATAGAATCAGTAGATTCTCTCTAATGAAGGGTTGTATGATCTAATAAGACAAAGGAGCATAATAAGGCAATTCAGCCGATTGAGTCCACGCTGCCATTTCATCATAGCTTTATGTCCATTTCTGTTCCTGACTGAGGAGAATGAGTGGGAAGTGTGCTGTATGGAAGGGGGATAAAGACAACACAAATATGACTTTTCACAGCAAACTCCTTCCCCTAAATGCTGTGACCAAAGCTGTGCTTATCACTGGAACAGAAACTTGACCTAGTTTTCCACACATTGCTTCAGATAGGTTGAGATCCAAACACATCCGGCTACATTGTTTCCCACTTCATTCGCTCTCAGTTTTCTTGTCAGGATCAGTTGTCTCCCAAAACTCAGTCTCAGGATGGATTGGGACTATCAGATGTTATGATTAAAGTGGATGAAAATTCCGATAAATATATATTTTACATCTGTTTTCAAGGAAAATTCAGGGGAGCGATAAACCTGACCTCACAAATACTGATTCCATTCCTTCACAGAATCACACATTTCATGAAGAAATATTTCTCTGATTTACCAGCTCACACATTTGAGATCTCCCTCAAAATTTAAGGTAGCAAGGTTCAGAATTCAAAGCAAATCAATAACCAATGTATGCACTATATATGACACCATAGATTTTCTTGTGACAATTTACAGCAGATACAAGAAACACAATTGAATCAATGATGAAAAGGTAACAGACTGTGTCAATAAAAGGAGAAATCATAAACAATAATAACAAATCAATAAATAAATAAATAATATTGAGAGCAAGAGTTGTTGAGGCCCGGAAAGTGATTCCAAAGGTTGTGGAATCATTTTTGATATGAGGTGAGTGAATTCATCATTCACTGTTCAAGAACATGATGTTCGTGGGAATTTAAATGTTCCTAAACCCGAAGGTGAACAAGCTAAGACAACAATCTCTCCATTCCGATGGCAGCAGTGAGTAGAGAGCATTGCCTGCATGGTGGGGGTCCTTGAAGAAAGTTCTTCCAGCAAAATCATCTAAAATGACTTTGTACTTTTTTACTTCCCACTTTTAAGCCCTGATCTATTTTCCTTTTCTATCTAAGCTCAGCAGCATTGAGCAACAATGATATCTACATCCTGAACTAGAAAGGAAGAGGAAGTTTATTCTCACGTTATTTCACAAGAGGTAGCATCAGTGCCTGTGCAGAGTGAGACTGGGGACCACAGCTTATTGTGTGTCTCTGTACTTGAACCTTTGCTGCTGAAACTCTGTGGTTCACCCCATCTCTCTTTCCACAATGTAGGCAGCCTCACTACAGTCTCACTTCAAGGAAAGGATGAGTTCAAACAGAATATGGAGAACATTCTAGCAGGCTGCATCACACTCTGGTATGGTGGGGCTACAGCACAAGACCAAAATAAGTAGCAGGGGGTTGTAAATTTAGTCGGCTCCATCATGGGTACTAGCCTACAACGTACCCAGTACATCTTCAAGGAGCGGTGTCTCAGAAAGGTAGCATCTATTATTAAGGACCTCCAGCACCCAGGGCATGCCCTTTTCTCACTGTTACCACCAGGAAGGAGGTGCAAGAGCTTGAAGGCACACACTCAGTGATTCATGAACAGCTTCTTCCCCTCTGCCATCCGATTCCTCATTTTTAATATATATTATTTCTTCCTTTTGCACAATGTTTATTTAATATACATATACTGTAATTGATTGATTTATTTATTATTATTATTTTTCTTCTTCTAAATTAAGTATTGTGTTGAACTGCTGCTGCAAAGTTAATAAATTTCACAACACATGCCAGTGATAATAAACCTGATTCTGATTCCTACACTTTCCAAATGCTCCCAGAAACTCCAGCCGTTGCCGCTCTGCCATCATTCCTGAAAGGGTCCTCTTCCGATAAGCGTTGGCCTCTCCTACCTCCATAGATCCTTTTATTCCACTTTAAAACTGATACATCTGACTGATACAACTGTCACTCTCAGATCCAGGAAGAATTCCATCAGATTATGTTTGCTGTCTCCTCAGAGTTCCTTTACCTTAAGCACCCTAATCAATTCCTGTTAATTGCACAACACCCAATGCAGAATAGCTGGTCCCCAAGTGGGCTCAAACACAAGCTGTTCTAAGAAGCCATCTCATAGGAATTCTACACATTTCAAGAAAGAAGAGAAGCAGAAGAAAGGAAATTATTGGCCAGTTAGTTTCACCCCAGTGTTTGGGAAGATGTTGGACTCAATTGTGAACGATGTGGTTTTAGGTTACTTTGAGGCAAATGATAAAATAGACACCAACCAGATTTTTCCATTTACTTGTATATTGAAACCACCCCCATGACTATCTTCTGCTGTCACATCTTTCTCAGGATTTGATTTAAATTTTTACCAACACACATCAGCACCCCCTCTGCCTACCTGTTTATCTTTTTGATACAATGTGTACCCTTGGAGATTAAACTCCCAATAATAATCTTTCAGCCACAACTCACATTCCCTAAACACAATTCCTGTCAAACTCTGTCTGCACTACAAGATCATCAACCTTATTCTGTGTGCAGCATGCATTCAAATATAACATATTCAGTCCTGTATTCAAAATTCTTTTTGATTTCATCCCCAGGTTACTCTGTAAATCATCCTGTAATTTTGCCTGCTCTTTCTGACAGGGCTGAGGATGGTGCTGTTGGTATACAAATTGCCTCCTCTTTGATACCAACTTCCCCATCCTCAGCCCGAGCAGTCTGTTCCCTAAACCCTTGCCAAGTGATTTTCAAATATCCGTCACTGTTCTAGCAAACTTGCCTGCAAGGACATTGATCCCCCGGTTTCAGGTGTAACCTGACCTTTTAGTAGAGTAGAGATTCCAATAATCCAGCAATCCGAAACCCTGCTCCTTGCACCAGATCCTCACATTCCTCTGTCAAATCATCACTACCACGTGGCACAGGCAGCAATCCCGGAATTTACTGGTAGGAGAATACAATATTCATGTCATCAGGTCTGACAGATTATTCAGGTGAAATATAAGGCATTGTTCCTCCATGCTGAGGATGGTCTCATCGTGGAACAAGAGCAGACCATGGACTGACCACCCTTGGCTTCTCAGGCACCACCATCACTTCATGGTCCCCAGACGCAAACACCCATACCCTCTCCCTTCCTCTGACAGCACCAACTCACCTCTCCCTTTCTAATCCCAGCTCTAATCCCTGCTATGCCTTGACTATTCCTCCTGATCTTCTCCTCTCTGAGGCAGAACAGTCTGTGCTCAGCAAATGTCTTTCCTTTGTCCCCCTTCACCCGCAATTCAGTGAGATCAGCATTCGCCATGATGCCAAGTTCTGCTTCCAGCATTTCCACCTCAAAGCTCACTCCTTTGGCAAGAATTACCCAACCTGTACTGGTGACCTTTTCTCCTCGCTCCAACTCTTCTCTTCCTGGATAACCCATACTGGTTCTCTGCTTGGCTATGGATCATTTCATCTTGATTTACTGAGAAGACATCAAACATCTCAATTTCTGTACTCTGCTCTCCTCCTCCAACCTTTGCTCTCAGAACATACTGCTCTCTACTCTTACCTACTCCTTGTATAGGATCCCAACTGGGGCAAACAGAAAACTGACTCCAGAACCATCACTGACCTCATCAATCATGGAGAGCTCCCATCCACAGCCACAAAACATAGAGTTCACTTACCTCACACTGCCCGTTTCTACCTCGTATCCAAGATCCACTAACTGACTATCAAGGTAGGCCCATTGTCTCTGCCTGCTCCTGTGCAGACCCCAGGTTTCTATTTGTCATTTAATTGTCCATGGCCATCAGTTTCAGAGGTGGAGTTATGTATATTCATTAACTGCTAATGTGTTTTGCATTGCTGGAGGGGTCCAAAGCCCAGGTCGTTTCATTGTACACAAACATCAGATAGTATGATGGGATCTTGTATGTTCATTAACTGGATATAAGTCATCTGCTAAATGCCTTTCAAAAGGCACAACTGACATTCTCCACTGAGCAAACTGTTGGTAATGCTTGTGTGCTTTGACCATCACCGGATGTTTTGGAGAAGTTTGAACTGAGGAAATCATAGAACGGGTGCAGAGGAGATTTATACGGATGTATAAATCCATATACCTGGCTTGGTATTACCTTGGAATTACCTGGATTGGTAAGCATGCCTTATGAAAACAGGTTGAGTGAACTCGGCCTTTTCTCCTCGGAGCGAAGGAGGATGAGTGGTGACCTGATAGAGGTGTATAAGATGATGAGAGGCATTGATCGTGTGGATAAATCTATACCTCAGACTTCAACTAGAACACAGAGTCTTGCCATTTTCAAAAGTTTTCTGATGACTCGGCCATAGTTGGATGCATCAGCAAGGGAGATGAGGCTGAGTACAGGGCTATGCTGGGAAACTTTGTCACATGGTGCGAGCAGAATCATGTGCAGCTTAATGTGAAAAAGATTAAGGAGCTGGTGGTGGACCTGAGGAGGGCTAAGGCACCGGTGACCCCTGTTTCTATCCAAGGGGTCAATGTGAACATGGTGGAGGATTACAAATACTTGGGGATATGAACTGACAATAAACTGGACTGGTCAAAGAACACTGAGGCTGTCTACAAGAAGGGGCAGAGCCGTCTCTATTTCCTGAGGAGACTGAGGTCCTTTAACATCTGCTGGACGATGCTAAAAATGTTCTACGAGTCTGTGGTGGCCAGTGCCATCATGTTTGCTGTTGTGTGCTGGGGCAGCAGGCTGAGGGTAGCAGACACCAACAGAATCAACAAACTCATTTGTAAGGCCAGTGATGTTATGGGGGTGGAACTGAACTCTCTGATGGTGGTGTCTGAAAAGAGGATGCTGTCCAAGTTGCATGCCATCTTGGACAATGACTCCCATCCACTACATAACGTACTGGTAAGGCACAGGAGTACATTCAGCCAGAGACTTATTCCACCAAGATGCAACACTGAGCGTCATAGGAAGTCATTCCTGCCTGTGGCCATCAAACTTTACAACTCCTCCCTCGGAGTGTCAGACACCCTGAGCCAATAGGCTGGTCCTGAACTTACTTCCTCTTGGCATGATTAACTTATTGTTATTTAATTATTTATGGTTTTATATTGCTATATTTCTTCACTATCCTTGGTGCAGCTGTAACGAAATGCAATTTCCCTCGGGATCAATAAAATATGTCTGTCTGTCTGTCTGGATAGTCAGAGGTTTTTTCTCAGGGCTGAAATGGTTGCCACAAGAGGGCACATGTTTAATGTGCTTGGGAGTAGGTATAGAGGAGATGTCAGGGGTAAGTTTTTTACGCAGAGAGTTGTGTGTGCGCAGAATAGGCTGTTGGCAACAGTAGTGGAGGTGGATATGATAGGGCCTTTAGGGGATTTTGGATAGGTACATGGAGCTTCAGAAAATAGAGGGTTATGGGTAAGCCTAGCAATTTCTAAGGTAGGGCCATGTTCGGTACAACTTAGTGGGCCGAAGGGCCTGCATTGTGTTGTAGGTTTTTTATGTTTCTATGATTGCACCAGCATTGTTGAGTAACAGGTTTTGAAATTCATGTCAACAAAGATGACATAGACAGAGTCACAGAGTAATGACAGAAATAGGCCCTTCAACCCATCTAGTCCTTGAAAGAGAAGGAGATCCTGCTGTTCCTTAATTTCCAAATTGCTTTCATGTCTGTGGAGAATGCAGGATTCCAGGCTGCTGTTGGAGAAACCAGGTGACACTGTTGTAATATCATTTTATTTATGGTGGGACCATGAGTCTACAGTGAACCAGCAGAGAAAGGAATCAGTATCTGAGAGCATCAATAGACATCTCTTCACTGCAGCCAATCTATTCTGGATATCAGTGAGTGTCTTTTGTTGTTAGAGCCTCACATTTCCATTGAATTAGAAAAAAATTTCTTTATATCTCTCACATACACAGTTAATGTCAGAGAGTAACAGATGCATGAGACCTCACTGCCCACCATCTCACAACATCCTGCTCTGATCTGGTCCATTTGCCATTTGGCTGGTTCATTAGACTTTCTGATCACGTCGACTGTCAGCAGGTATTTGTTGGGATTTGCTGATGTTCATTCCACTACATGATATTACCATGTAGATGTGATTAACACATGGGCAGACATAAGAATATAATAATTTCTCTAACTTCATATCCTCAGTTATATCAATTTGACTAGTTCCTGATGAGTACAAATTGTGACATTTTGGGACAATTTTCTCAAGTTTACTGTTCTTTACCACTCTCACAACTGAAAGAGGAACCAAAATAATGTAGTAATTTTCCTTGGAAATGAAAAAAATAACAGTCTATATTGGAACAGGAAGAGGGTGTGCCTGTGAACAGTTACACTTTACAACTGGAATGAGCAAATACACAGTCTTCATTTTGTTCAGATTCTGAGGTGTTAAAGACATTGACTAAATCTGCTGCAGATTTATTTCAGGTCATTTCAGGAGTCTGGATCGACATGTTTCACTATTTGTTTCACTCTGACAGGGAAAGGGATGGAATCTGTGAAATGAGGCTTCAAATTGGCTGCAGCAACATGTCTTCTCTTCTGATATTCAGTTTATTTGTTTTGCTTCTTCAGTCTGATTTCACCCAAAGTAAGTACTTTAGCTCACCAATTAGTCTCTGTTGTTTTCTGCATTTTCAGTGCGTGTACTTACCAGGTGGGATTGTAGATCTGGTTTGTCTGGACTTCTAGCTGTTCCTTCAGTGAAGTTGTACACAAAATAATGGAGATGTTATTGGGTGTAAGATGGAAATGTGCACCAAGGATATTCCAACAATTGAGGTGCTATGTATAGTGTTCAGTAAGAACAGATGAAGTGGACTGTATCTGAATTATTCAGAGGTTAAAGGAGTGCAAGATAATCCTACACAAACTTACAAAACTTTTGATTGTTTAGTGTAGGCAACGGTAAGAGAAAAAATAATGATATTTTGGATACAAGAGATACATGATCATGTTCATGATTTGCAGTTGTACAGAATTGTGTATGCTCTATTTTTAATGTTTTGGATGTTCAAGCAAATATGGGACATAGAGTTAGTAGAAGAAAGTAGTGCTGAGGAAGTAGGTCAGACATGATCTTGTATACTGATACAGCAGACACGATGGGCTGAATGGCCTATTGCTACTTTAATTCCTTATACATTTCCTGTTTCTTGAAATCATGCACTGGTTATACAGAAAGCCAATGTGGTCTTTATGTCCACAACTCTGCATACAGCAATCTGCACCTTACAGTCTGCATAAAAGTGTTTTCAGCTTACAGACAAAAACAATATCTCATCAAATTTACCAGGAATTGAATATTTGTCCAACTTGTTTTCCAGTTTGCAACATCTTGGTATTCCATAACACTTATTATTCATCTGTTTCAAAGACTGAATGTTTTGCATAATAATTTGAAAAGAGAGAAATATCTGAAAGGGTCAAAAATATGGAAGTTTTGCAAGGTCACTGTTTTCTGTGATAAGGGATAAGGCACTCTAGAAGTCCCCACTCCTGTAATCCTGCACCAATCAGATTTTTCTAATATATCTGCATACTGAAATCCACCATGGCTATTGTAACATTGCTCTTTTGGCAAACATTTTCTATCTGCCATTGTAATCTGTAGACCACATTCTTACTACGGTTTGGGGGTCTGTATACAACTCTCATCAGGGTCTCTTTATCTCGCAGTTCCTCAGCTCTATCCACAATGATTCAACAACTTCCAAACCTATGCCACCTCTTTCGAACAATTTGGTATAAGTTTTACCAACCCTTCCTGAAAATCCTTTGAATACAATTGGACATTAAACTCCCAGATATAATCTTTCAGCCATGATTTTGTGATGCCTACATCATCGTATCTGCCAATCTGCAACTGGGCTGAAAGTTCATCTACATTATGCTGTACACTGCGCACATTCAGATACAAAATTGTCAGACTTGTATTCACCCTTTTCAATTCTGTCACACCGTGCTCAAACCTGTGATTCCTAACTTTGTCTGAGATCTGACCAATGTCAGCCTCCACAACCTCTCCACTAACACTTCTGGCATTCTGGTTCCCATTCCCCTGCAACTATAGTTTAAACACCACCATGCAGCATCAACAATCCTCTTTCATTGGATATTAGTCCCCCTCCAGTTCAGGTGCAAACTGTCCCTGCTGTAAAGGTCCCACCTTCCCTGGTAGAGAGTCTAATGATCCAAAGATCTTATGCCTTCCTTCCTTCACCAACATCTTGGCCATGTATTAAACTGTATAATCTTCTTTGTTCTAGCATTCCCAGCATGTGGTGCTGGTAGCAATCCTGTAATCACAACCCTGGAGGTCCTGCCCTTTAACTAAGCACCTAATTCCCCGACTCCCTATGCAGAACCTCATCACTCATCCTCCCATGTTATTGGTACTTCCATGGACCACAACTTCTGGCTGTTCACCCTCCCTTTTAAGAATGCTGAGGACTGAATCTGAGAAATACTGGACCCTGGCACCCAGGAGGCAACAAACTATCTGAGAATCTTGTTTTCACCCACAGGACCTCCTGTCTGTTCCCCTAACTAATGAATCCCCTATCACCACAGCCTGCTTCTTCTTCCTCCTTCCGGTCTGAGTCACAGAGACAGATACAGTGCGAGAGCCTAGACCAATGTGACTGTCCTCTGTTTGGTCATCCACCCCCGACAACATCCAAAGTGATCTATCTTTTGTTGAGGAGAATAACTACATGGGTACACGGTTATAGCTCCCTAACCCCTTTGCCCTTCCTGACTGTCACCCAGTTTTCTGTGTCCTGCACCTTGGGTGTAACTACCTCCCTATAATTTCTATCAATCACCACCCCAGCCTCCCAAATGATCTAGAGTTCTTCCAGTTCTAGTTCCAGCTCCTCAACATGGTTTGTTAGAAGCTGCACTGGGATGCATTTCTCACAGTTGTAGTGGTCAGGGATACTGGAGGTCCCCCTGCCTTCCCACATCCTGTGAGTAGAGCATTGCTCTATCCTGCCTGTCCTCTCTACTGAGTTGAACAGATATAAAAATCAGAATAAAAAAACTTGAGCTTTTCCTTCCTTTGCTTTCTCTGAGTCATCCTCACTCACTGAAGCTTGAAGATCACCACTCAATGTGCACTCATACGATGGCCGCTGTGCTTGCCCCTGCCTTCCTTTAATTAAATGCAAACACTGACCCGCTGCAGGTGAACGCTCTGTTACGCTCCGTAAACAACTCCCGCCTTTTATCCTGGGGCAGTGGACCTGTTTGAAGCCCCTCCTGTTGATCAGGCAGTTGTTTTTCAAAAATAAAAGAAGGACTGTGATCCCCAAGGAGAGGCAGCTTGTGGTCCATTAGCTCTGATGGCCTAGTATCCGCACGAGGCAAGGAGATCGGCACACTCAGACTCAGGCAGTCCAAAAACCTGTAACAGGTGAGTTTTCAGAGTGACACATTTATCATGCGCAGGTGGGTCCTTCAGTCTACTTACCGCCCTGGCTGTGGTGGAACTGCAAAGTGATGCTCTGGTGGAGTAAAATTTGGTAATGTCTGCAGTGATTTCACATAGTGTGAACTGGGTTTCTACCTATGCAAACCACATGTTAATAGGCTGCTCCCAAATCTCGGGTAGCTTCAGAGCAACTGCATTGGTTGACATATCATTGAGTAACTCTGGAATTGTCCTAGACTGTCATGGTCATTAATGAAGGATTTTGCAAACATAACAGGCAAGAGACATTTTATGTGCATAACAAAAGCCACAGTCCTTTACTTCTATTGCAAACAAATCAAAAGCTATCACCTTTCTCACCTGGGCTTATGCAAGAGATTATGATTGAAAAATATCATTATTTTTTGAACTTTGCGTGATGCTAGCATGATCTCTGTAAAGAGATATCTGTCTGACAAATCTGTTAGAATTCACCGAGGAGGTAACACACAGGTTCAACAAAGGAGAGGAGTGAATATCATTTACTCAGATGTTCAGAAAGCATTTGATAAGGTGCCACACATGAGGCTGTTTAACAAGATAAATTCTATGGCATTACAGGAAAGATACTGGCATGGGTAGCAGAATGGCTGACAGGCAGGAGGCAGTAAGTGGGTATAAAAGGGGCCTTTTCTGCTTCACTGCTGGCGACTAGTGGTGTGCCTCAGGTGCCCGTATTGAGACCGCTACTTTTCACATTGTTTGTCAATGAGAAATGGAAATGATGGCTTTGTGGCAAAGTTTGTGAATGATACGAAGATAGGTTAAGTGGTAGTAGTGCTGAGGAAGCAATACCTTTGTAGCAGGACTTTGACAAAATTGGAAAAATGGACTAAAATGTGGCAGATGGAACACAGTGTTGGGAAAAGTGTGATAATGTATTTTGGGAAAAGGAACAATAGTGCAGACTATTATCTAAAAGTGGAGAAACTTCAAACATCAGAGGTGCAAAGAGATTTAGGGTCACTCTTGCAAGACTCTCAGATGGTTCAGTCACAAACTGGGTCTGTGGTAAAGAAGGCAAATGCAAATTTGGCACATTTTGAGAGGGATAGAATATAAAAACAAAGAGATAATGCAGAGGCTTTATAAAACACGAGTCAGGCTGCAGTTGAAGCATTGTCAACAGTTTTGGGCCCTTATCGCAAAAGAGGTGTGGTCATTTGAGAACAGCCACTGGAGTTTCACAGGAATTATTCTAGAAATGAAAGGGTTAACATACAAGTAGCATTTGGCAGCTTTGGCTCTGTACTCACTGGAATTTAAAAGAATGCATGGGGATCTTATTGAAACCTAGCGAATATTGAAAGGACTAGATAGGTGGATGTGGAAAGGATGTTTCATCTGGTGGGTGTATCCTGACCTAGAGGGCACAGCCTCAAAACTGAGGAGTGACCTTTCAGAACAAACGTAATGAGGAATTTTTTTCATCAAAGAGTGGTGAATCTGTGGAATGCTCTGCCACAGGCTGCAGTGGAGGCCAAGTCCATGGGTATATTCAAAGCCGACATTGATAGATTGCTGATTGGTCGGGGCATCAAGAATATGGTGAGAGGGCAGGTATATGGGGTTGAGTGGGATCTGGGATCAGGCATGATGAATGGGGAGCAGATTCAATGAGCTGAATGACCGAACTCTGCTCCTATGTCTTAATGTCTTACGGTCTACATTTAGTGCTTTGTCTTTATTTCTAGAAACAAAATGTCTGTCATGGAGATTTGTGTTGCCATCTGTACTGATGGTGCCCCATCAATAGTTGGCTCCATGAGAGGTTTAGCTTCTCTTGTTAAAAAAGGAACTTCTGACATTGTCACAAGACACTGTTTTCTTCACAGAGAGTTGCAGATGTCAAAAAGTTTTCAAGATGAAATGAAAAAATTCCTAGTTGATGTTACAAAAATAGTTAAGTTTATTACACAAAGACCAATGTTTGTCTCGAGAATGTTTGGAAAACTGGACAAAGAGCACACTATTCTCCTGCTACTTACAGAAATCTGGTGGCTTAGCAGAGGAAGTTCTCAACAGGGTGTTTGAGCTGAAACGTGAATTGCAGGAATACTTTCAAGAAAATACAAAGTCAGATTTTGCTGAGTGGTTTGAAGCTGAAAAATGGCTGCAGAAACTAGCTACTTACTTCATTTTCCATCATATGAATTATTTGAACAAGTCTCTGTAAGGCCCTGTATTGACTTCAAGTGCTAAGCTTCTTCGATTCAAAAGGAAATCAAATCTTTGGAAAAATCATGTTGCAAAAGGAAACCTTGAAATGTTTCCACTGCTGCTTGGGCTTGAGAGTGAGGAATGATAACTCAAGTCTCAAGTCTTACTGACAACCAACTGGAAGAAATACAGGAGAAAACTGAACAATATTTTTCCTCCCTTTCAACACAAGTGTATGACTAGGTGAGGGATACTTTCTTTGAATCTTCTGCTCCGCCTGAGAATTTGACTTTGAGAGAAGAGGAAGAACTATGTGAGATGCCCTCTAATCGTGCACTGACGATGAGATTTACTGACCTGCTCCTGGACAAGTTCTGGATTTCTGTGAATGAAGAGTATCCAGCCATTCAGAGGAAAGCAATGAACATTTTGCTGCAGTTTTCAATTTCTTATATGTGTGAACATGTTTTTCCTTGTGCAATAAGCATCAAGAGCAAGGATAGAAATCATCAAATTTAAGTTGTAGGTGAAAACCATGTGTGCTCATCTCGTTCAACCCAGCATTGAGTATAAAACACTTCAGTTTCCTTGGCTGCATAAGTCTCGAGAAGACAACCTCTGGCCCCGCCTATCTTGTAAGATTGACGCACTCTCAATCCCACCCTAAACTCCAGTTTGTGTGGATGCTGTGTCATTTGCTTCTCTGTGACAAATTAACACCACAGAATAACAGACTGTAAACTGCATATAATTAAAGGAAATATATTTATGAGTCTTAACTAAAGTTTTAGTAAAGAATTACAAAAAAGAAAAGGTCCCGTTCTAATTGAACAGTTAAATGTACACAAGTTGGAGCTCATCTTGAACTTCTCTGTCACTCATGCACTGGGACCTTGGTCAACGTGAAAGTACACGCCACCTTCCGAACGTCGATCCCAATCCATCTTGATCAAATGGGTCTCCTACCAGATCTTATGTTATGACTGATTCTCCTCAGCATCTTCTCTCTTTATCTCTGCTTGAACAAAAAGCTTCAAGCCTAACCTTGGTGCCCCTCACCAGAGAAACCTCCCCTTCAATTTGACCATCCTAATTGGATGGCATTTCTCTTCATTTCTTTTCTTCAACAATAACCCAAACATAAGCTGAAAATAAGTAGTTCTCACAGAACAGCAGAAAATGAAATACATACAGCATAACAGTAAAAAAAAACTATGAACCAGGGCATTACAAGTATTTGTGCAACAAAAAACAAGTACAAGTTTCAAAGGCTAGGCATATATGATCATGTCTGATCATGTCGCTACATAAGAAAATGTTTTTTTCAAAGTCTTGAATAAAATTGTGCCTTAGGCTATATTTTTATTCTTATTGCTTTGGTTTACGGTTTTTAGTAACTTTACTGTTCAATATTGTCAATAAATTTTCTAGTTGTAAATAGCATTAATTAAAAATAATCTAAAACCTTTATTTAAATTAAATCTACCAAACTACCTTTAGAAAGATTAAATCCCATTTTGTCCTAAGGCAGTTATTTACCAGAAATTCATTATGTTTGTCTTATGAATTTTTAGAATTTATGAAAAAGAAAGAAAGAGAATAATTTCTGGAAAGAGAGGATAAGCTAAACTATCTGTGTTTTTCAAGAAAAATTGGCTAAAAATTTATTCCCTACTCAAAATAGCATTGACATCTATTTTTGGGCTGTTAAATCGACAACTTACTGATTATGCTAACATACTGTGAGTTCTAGATTTAATCATTTTTACAGGGGTGTTATCTGAGATGCTAATATTATTTTTTCTTTTTTTTGTAATTTCATTACAAAATGAATTTTGAAACTTGTGAATACAAGATGTATTTCAGACATTGTACATATATATCATATAATCATATATACCACGAATCTCCACAAAGTATTTATCTGAGGTATACACTTATAGAAAAGAGTGGGAAGAAAAAAACAAGCAAAAGTAAAGAACTATGTACAAGTAGGGAGTGATCTTTTTTTTTACAACATATTCATTGATTTGTGAGAATAAGATCAGGCCTATGAGGCATTATGTAGTTCAACCATTTCCCTGAGTATGAATCAAATTGTTCCAGCTTATGATTAACAGATGCTGTTATCTTCTCCATTTTGTAAATGTTCATTGTAATTTCCATCCATGTATTTAAAGTTGGGCTCTCTGTGATAACCATTTCCTTGTAAGAGTCTTTTTACCAGCTACCAACGGTATATTCATTAAATATTTATCTCTTTTCAACCATTCTTGAGGTATATATCCAAAATATATGGTCTTACTCTCTAAGGGTATTTCACATTTAAAGATGTCTTGTAGGGCATTGTGTATCCCCCTCCAATAGTTTTTGATAATAGGGCAGTCGCAAAAAATATGATAATGATTTGCATTTTGATTTCCACAATTTCTCCAGCAAACAGGGAGGTTACTATCATAATGGGATTTCTGAGAGGGTGTAATAAAATATCTTATCAAGTTTTTCCATCCAAATCCCCTTGATTTCTGTGAACTGGTACACTTCCATTGATACCTCCATATTGTTGTCCATTCTTTCTCAGATATAATTATCCCTCCTTCCTTCTCCCATTTTGTTTCAATGTATGAAGTCAAATGTGTTTTAAGATTTGACAACCCTTATACATGCTTGAAATGATTCTACTAATATTATCTGAATTATATGCTTTCCTAAAGAGCTATATCAAGCATGTATTTGCCTTGGTTACATTTTTAAGCGTCTTATTAACATATTGTCACATCTATAAATATCGATAAAAATCTTGTTTTTCTAGTAAGTGTTCCTCTTTAAGCATTTCAGAACTGAACAGTGTTCCTTCTTTCATTATGTTGCAAAGAAATGTTATTCCATTAGCTGTCTAGTCCTTAAAACTAGCATCCAATTTATTTGGTGTAAAATCCGAGTCATGTACACACCATTTAAGAATTACAATATCTCCCTCTAGATTATATTCTTTTATAGTAGTTTTCCATATTTTAAGAGTCAATTTCACCCATGAGTTATCAATAGTATTTATATACCTTTGGGGGTTGTTATCAGCCAAAATTGCTTGTATGGGGATGGGAAGTACCCGCTCCTCAATGTTTTTCCATTGAGCATCATATGATAGGTTGCACCAACATATCACAGCTCTCAACTGTGCTGCAAAATAATAATCTCTAAGAGAAGGTAGGCACCAACCCCCCCCCCCCCTTTTCCTTTGCTAATTGCAAAGTTGTGAGGCAAACTCTAGGCCTTTTACCCTGCCAAAAATACTTTGATAACATCTTGTTCCGTTCATTGAATTGATTTTGATTAATCTCTATTGGTAGGGTCTGAAAGAGATATAACAGTCTGGGCAGTATATTCATTTTAATAGACTCAATTCTTGAACTTAGACTGAAAAAAGGAATCAGGTTCCATCTTGCCATATCCTCCTTGATTTTTTTATATAAAGGCTGATAATTACATTCTGATAATTTTGCCAAATCCTTTGGCACTATGATGCCCAAATATTTGAAAGACTCTGTGTGTCATGCCCAGGGGTATTGACTTTCAATTTCTCTTGGTGGGCTATAGTAATATGAAAGTAATTGGGTTTTATATATATTGAACTTGTATCCTGATAATTGACCATATTGTTCAAAGGATTGCATCAATTTAGGTAAAGAGTATGTTGGTTGCCCTAGATAGATCAAAATGTCATCCACATAACAAGCCAATTTATGCTCTGTCTCTTTAATAGTAGTTCCCCTGATATCTTCATTTTGTCTGATGTATTGAGCTAATGGTTCCAGATATAACGCAAAAAGTAGTGGTGACCATGCACAACCCTGTCTCGTGCCCCTTTCTAGAGGAAAACTACTTGATAAATATCCATTGATTTTAATCCTAGCAGTAGGATTGTCATATAGTGTCTGTATAGTTTTAGTAAATGTGTCTTGGAAACCAAATCTACGCAAAACTCTGTAAAGAAAATTCCAATTAACTGAATCAAATGCT
Organism: Hypanus sabinus; assembly: GCF_030144855.1. NCBI lineage: Eukaryota > Metazoa > Chordata > Chondrichthyes > Myliobatiformes > Dasyatidae > Hypanus > Hypanus sabinus. Next base: position 66,594,597 of record NC_082720.1, on the reverse strand, counting down.
TTTTTAGCATACATGCTTGTCACTATTGCTTTGATTTTATTTTTTTGCATATGATCCATAATGTGAAGTGTCCTTCATATATTGTCTTGTCTCAGGCGTTGTCGTATAAAACCTGTCTAATCATTACGTATCAGCATGGGTAGCAACTCCTCTAATCCTTTGGCCATGATGGAGGTAAATAATCTATAATCTACATTAAGAATGGATATTGGTCTAAATGACCCGCATTCCATTTGATCCTTGCCTTCTCTCGGTATAGCTGAGATTCCTTCCTTCCAACTGGGTGGCATTTGTGCCTTTTTTAGAGCCCAGTTCAGTGTGTGGAGTAAAACAGGAATTAACTCATTTTTAATTTCTTTGTACCACACTGCTGTATACCCATCTGATCGCGGTGACTTGCTTTATTTAAGCCTACTAATTACAGCTTTCAATTCAACTTCAGTTATGTTAGCAGTCATCGCTCTATTTTGTTCTTCGCTTAAGGTGAGTAACTCTGGAGAATTCAAGAAAGTGTCAATTTCGGTTATGCTTCCCCCGGAACTTTGGGATATAGGGTTTTGTAAAACACTTCAAAAGCTTCTTGAATTTCACTTAGCTTATTTTTTATCATTTTCATTCTTGGGTCCCTAATTCTATGAATTGTATTTTATGCTACCTTTTTTTCAGTTTCCACGCCAGTATTTTCATAGATTTTGATCCACTTTCATAATGTCTCTGTTTCCAAAACATTAAATTTTTCCTGATTTTCTGCATAGCCAAACTATTAGTTTCATTGCTAATTCTTTTTATTTCCCCTAATATATCCTGTGCCAAATTCAATTTGTGTTTTTTCTCTAGTTCCTTCAGCCTATTTTGTAATTCCACTAATGTTTTATTCCTTATTTTTTCTTATATGAAGATATTGCGATAATTTTCGCTCTTAAGACCGCCTTCAGAGTACCCCATAAAATGGGAGGTGAAACCTCTCCATTATCATTAAATTCGAAGTAGAGACCAATTTCTTTTTTAACTTGTTCCTTAAAGTACGGATCATTGAGTAGACTTGAATTTAGTTTCCAAATAGTATTCGTTGGTTGTAGGTCAAAATCAGTAGATAAATATATAGGTGCATGGTCACTTATAACTATTGTCCCAATTCCACAGGTGTTTATTTTGTCTTTGTCTTTTCCATATGTTATGAAATAGTCTATTCTTGTATATACTGAATGGGGAGCAGAATAATGAGTGTAATCCCTTCTGTCGGGGAAAAGGTCCCTCCATATATCGATTAAACCAACATCCTCAAAAAGTGTATTAACTTTCTAATGTAAAATTTTGTTTCATAGGTTTTTCTATTGGAAGAGTCTAAGTTTGGTTGTAATTGTAAATTTAAGTCTCCCCGCATATCAGGAGACCTTCTGTTTCCATTACCATAATATCAGTAATTTTCTGAAAGAAACCAATATCACCTCCCGGGGGTGCGTATATATTCAATAGAGTAACTGAATTTCCATCTATTTCCCCCTTACCAGAATATATCTGCCTTTATCTCCCATTTCGAATACATTTTCAAAATTTAGCTTACTTGAGATAAGAATTGCAACTCCTCTCCTATGTCTTGATTTATATGAGGAGAAAAACAAATTAGCGAAGCCATTTCTCTTTAGTTTTTTATGCTCATTATCACTTAAATGAGTTTCCTATAAATATACTACATTGGCTTGTACTTTTTTCATTTTGGATAAAATTCTATTACGTTTGATTGGATTAAATAGCCCATTGACATTAAAAGAAATGAATTTTACCTTGTCCCTAGCCATCTGTCAACATAGAATGTAGAATGATGACCCTGTGTTGAGCTAGAGGAAATGCTATGTGGGATAACCCCTCCTACTTGTGAGTTGAGGGCCCCTATTGCAGTATTCATAAAAATCAGTGAACAAATCCATTACACAGAAAAGATTTCCCTGTGTATTCCGCCTATATATACATACACGCATACACACACAAATATATATATATATACACACACACACACACACACACACACACACACACACACACATACACACACACATATTACATACATACACATATATGCACACATATATGTATATTCTCATTTTGGTGGGGAAAAAGGAGTAATTGAGTGAATAAAGAATAACAACTAAGTAATATTAAATCCACATTATAATAAGTATTTCTCGAGATAGGTATATCACTGTCTACTTTTGCTTCCGCTTAGCTTCACAACATTTTTGAAGTTAGCCAAACCTTATGGCTCTTCTGGAGGGCGTGAGGACTGTCTGGAAAACTCTCAGTCTCTTTCTGATATACTTCTCTCAGCTTCCTCCCATTTCCTGCCTTCTTGATTCTCGCACTACTTCCCAAGCGGAGCAGGATAATTCCTCTGACAGGCTTTCCCTCAGTTTGGTTACGCTGACGGGAAACCCTCTGGCCTTCATGTCTGTAGTCGCCTCTTCCACTGTCTGGTACAACCCATCCTGTCTTCATAACACACTCGAAGTTTAACAGGGCATGAAGTTTGTAATCTAATCTTTTTTTGCTATAGTACTATCTTTACTTCAGAGTATTTTTTACATTTCTGCAGGACTGTGGGCGGGGGGGCGTAATCTAATAATATAATATAAATATATTAATTTATCATCTAAAAACACTCTCTTCTTACCCCAGGCCCTTCATAGAATCTCCGCCTTGGTACTGTACTGAAGGAATTTAATTATTGTTAAACGTGACTTATCCCGGGTAGACTTCGGGGCTAATGTGTGATGCGTTCTTTTGATTTCCAGCTCCATAGTCGAGGGAAGATCCAATGTGTCCCGCGGTAACTTTCTGACAAACTCCGTCATAGACAATCCCTCCATTCCTTCGGGAACGTTGTAGATTCTGATATTTTTCCACCATGATCTTCCTTCCAGGTCAAGCAGTTTACCTTCTTGGTGATTTAATATTTTTATCATCTTACTGAGCATTCAATCAACGTTTTGAATGTGATCCTCCACCTTCTATATTCGAGTCTCTGCCACTGCTATTTTTTGATTGACATTGGCTAGCTCTGACTTAATATCACGTAGCTGCTGCTTTATTTCTTTCTGAAGCTCCCTTATCGCTTTCAGAATTTTGACCATATTCGCCGCTTCGCCTGAACGAGGCCCAGCATCCGCCTCAGCAGCACGCGGTCGAGTTCAGCAGCTCACAGAATTAAGTTGTGATAGAAGTTCACCATACCCAAAAACTCTTGCATTGCTTTGGCAGGTGGCTGGGGTCATTCCCACTGCGGTGATGTGGTGGCTGAGAAAGTCAATAGTAGACACCAGAACTGGCATTTGGCGGGATCAATAATTATATAATATTGGCTTAAGCACTTGAAAGGTGTGTGAAGATGTGATAAGTGTTTGGTTTTGGATATGCTGGTGACAAGTATGTTGTCTTGCTAAACAAAAAGGAAATCTAAATCTTTTAACATAGAGTTCATCAGTTGCTGTTGCTGCATGTTTCAGCACCGACAGCATGCACACAAACTCAAATAGGCCAAACGGATTTATAACTGCGGTTTCAGGAAATTTCTCACTTCACATAGGCACCTGACGATAGCCCCTCAATAAGATCACTTTAGAAAATGTCATCTTTCTGGCTAAATGTGCTGAAAGTCCTTGAATATGTGGGTCTGGGTGATAATCGGGGGTGGTGGCCTCATTAAGGTGGAGGTAATCACTGCATGGACAGCAACCATCATTGGGCTTAGCGGCCATGTGGGGTGTTGTGAAGCCCAAGGGCTATTCAACCTGAACACAAAGCCAAGCACTTCCATGTTTGCAAACTCAGCTTTTGTGCTGGCCAGTTTTCCTGAGTCCAGTCTACATGGACGAGCCAGTTGTGGACATGTGCTGGTGGAGCTTACTGGGGGTACAGGGTAATGACCCACAGTCCTTTGTGTCCACAAGCCACCAGATCCTTAGACCTTCTAACAGTCCTTGGACACAGGTTCTTTCCCAGAGAAAGGGAAAGGAGGGGAAACAATGTATCTCCAACTCAGACAGTCCAAAAGTTCTCAACAGGTGAGTTTTTATCACGTGCAGGCAGATCTACTAATAGACTCACCACTCCGGCTGCAGTAGAACAACTTCGTGATGCTATGGCATTGTAAAATTTGGTATTGTCAGCGGTGATTTCTCACAACATGAACTGGGCTTGCACCCTTCCAAATAACCCGGCAGTCTGCTGCTCACAAAACACTGGCAGCTTCAAAGTGACTGTATCGGTCAACATATCATTGTCTGGAATAGTCCGAGAGCGTCGGGGTCACCAATGTAGGACTTAACACATAAAGCAGCAAGAAGCATCTTACATGCTTATTTAAAAGCTGCAGACTTTTACAACCATTATGAACAGACCAAACACAGTAACCTTACACTGATGTCATTACATCAGACAGCATCTTGTGATGTGAAGACAACTCAATGATGGTGTTTGTGAATTGTGCAGAATAGTTTCCATTTTGAACAATATGTGTCATCTGTCACCCATTACATTACCCAACATGTCTCCCTATTGCCCATCTAAGCAACTGAACATCGGCTCTTCCTAAGTTTTTTGTAAGCTGGCCTTGATTACGGAGAATACTAAGATCTCGGCCAACAATCTGCTCCCTTATCTCTCTCCATAATGATGGATGGAACCCATAAGGCCCTGAGGATTTATCTACTCTATTATTTTTCAGGAGACTCAACATCACCTTCTTGATATCAATATGCCCATGTGGGTGAGTCTGATACATCAGATTGTGCATTTCACTATCACATTAGGAAATCCCTGCAAAGGGAAAAGAAATACGGACATGAACCCAGTATATCCATTGGCAATTCTCTTATCCTCCTGTCCATGGTAATACTGATCTTTGTAGATGAACAGTATGTACCGTTATTCACCCCAGCCCTTTCGAACACCATGGGCATGATCTGAGATATCCCTGATCCTGGCACCAGAGAGGCAATATACCATCTGGGTGCCCCTACTGGCCTACAGAACCTCGTTTCGGTTCCTCCGATGAAAGAATCTCCTCTTACATCTCTTTTCTCTTTTGAACCACAGCACCAGACTCAGTGCAAGAGACCCAGTCACCATGGCTCCCCCTGGTAGGTCATGCCCCTCAGTAATAAGTATGTAAAATTATACACTTATTGCTGAAAGGAACAGCCACATGTGTACTCTACACTGGCTGTGTATATTCCCTCCTTCTCCTGACAGTCACCCACTTACCCGTCTCCTGCAAACGAAGAGTGACTACCTCCCTATAAAATTTCTGTATCATCCCCTTTCAATGAAAGATTCTATTCTGCCGTTTGACGACAATTCAATGGATCTCTTGTACAATAAGATAGATTCATGTTCTCACAAACCACCTCATCATGGCATTGCAGTGTGTTACTAGCTTACACTGCACTTCCTTGGTCATTGAAACACCTTATTCTGCATTCTGTAATTGCTTTTCCTTGCATTGCCTCAACGTGCTGAAGAGATTGAATGAACTGTGTGGATGGCAACTTAACAAAGTTTTTCATATGCCTTGGTATGAGTGACAATAATGAAGCAACTTACCATTTTAATGTGTTTGTGGTTATGTTGTGATCAACTGATAAAAAGGTAATTCTGCACCAATGGAACACTAATGCTGAGTGAAGTAGAATTAAACGTCTGTGATTTCATGCTAAAACACTTCCAACGTTTCTCTTTTTTTACAGTCATTTTTATATTTTTCATAAGACAGACAACATTATGTTAACTGGACGAGACAATCCTAGAAATGGCGCTGTTGTCTGGGATTGGAAAGCACGCTTCACACCAGTCACCCAGTGACTTGTGACATTTTCTAAAGAGAGGCATTGATTGTGGGGGTAGTCAGAGGCTTTTTCCCAGGGCTGAAATGGTTGCCACAAGAGGACATGGGTTTAAGGTGCTGGGGAGTAGGTACAGAGGAGATGTCAGGGATATGTTTTTTACTCAGAGAGTGGTGAGTGTGTGGAATGGGCTGTGGTGGAGGCAGATATGATAGGGTCTTTTAAGAGACTTCTGGATAGGTACACAGAGCTTAGAAAAATAGAGGCTTATAGGTAAACCTAGTAATTTCCAAGGTAGGGACATGTTTGGCACAACTTTGTGGGCCGAAGGGTCTGTATTGTGCTGTAGGTTTTCTCTGTTTCTATGATTCTAAGGATCCAGAGGGTGGACCCCACAATGGGAAGCAAACTTCAAATACAGTGGCATCTGTCATAAAATGGAGAATAACATTGATGATGTTGACTTGTGAATGTTAAATTTGCAGGATCTATCATCCTGGCGCAAAGAGAACCGAGTTATGAAATCCTGAAGCAATACCAAAATTTTGAGATCAAAGGTAAGTGGGACAAATATTTGAAAAGTGCAAAAAATTGTTTATCTTCAAGATTTAAATAACTTCTGGGTCTGTCACCACATTTTAAAATGAGTTTATGCACATTGTATCATCATACATGATGGGGTGCGGTCTTAATGACGTGTGCCAACAATCCAAAGATAGAGTCAGACTAGATTGGTCAATTCCCAAACAACCGAACAACCTGTACGTGTTTGGGATACGGGAAGATCACCTGAATGACAGCCACAGTATTTCAAGGAGAAGGTCAAGATCATAGGTCAAGATCGGTAATCACTGCATGGACAGCAACAGCAACATAGGTCAAGATTGATCCAGGGTCGCTGGAGCTGTGAGACAGCAACACTAGCCTCTGTGCCAGGGCACCACCTAATGCATCCTCAGTTAGTGTCCAAACTGTGTGACCCTAAACTGAACCCTGACATTCCATCAGGTTCAGGAGGGTGGGTAAAGAGTTCAATCCTTCTGCTCTGTCTCACTGAATTTGATGTAACCAGACTGAGAGTTTGTGCGCTCACTGTGTTATTTTGCATCTGGAACCCAACACTCTCTCTGTCCTGTAGCAGTCACATCTTGAGGTCAGTTTGAACCCAATCATTGGACATGTTACTACTCACTGCACTTATTCAATATACCGACCAAATATTGAAAGGCCGAGATAGATTTGATGTGCAGATGATGGTTCTGATAGTGGGAGAGTATAGGACCGGATGGCACAGACTCACATATTCAAGAATGTCCCGTAGAACAGAGATGAGGAGGAATTTCTTTAGCCGGTGGATGCAGAATCTATGGAATTCATTGCCACAAGTGGTTGTGGAGTTCAAGTCAATGGATTGATTTAAAGCAGAGGTGAAGAGGTTCTTGATGATTAAGGGTGTGAAAGGTTACAAGGAAAAAGCAGGAGAAAGGGGTTGAGAAAGAAAATAAATCAACCATGATGGAATGGCAGAGCAGACACAAATGGCAAAGTGGTCCAATTCTGCTCCTGTGTCATTTTGTCTTATGTTTGTATTTCTCACAGTTGTAGCAAAGCCAGGAAAACCCAAGAAGGGCAGTGACATCACCCTCAGCTGTATCATCCCCAGACTCCCAGATACTGTCAGTCTCCGCTGGAAACCAAGAGACTCATCTCAGCAGAACAGGAGAAACACTGATCAAATCCGGCTGAATAACACCGTCTATCTGATTATCCGACACGTTACAGTGGAGGATGAGAAGATGTATGAGTGTGAAGTGCGGGTAAACGGAACCATTGTTAGAACAAGGAAAAGTGATTTTACTGTAAACACGGGTAAGTGCTGCTACCTCATTGTAAGAATTGGGGTGGAATAAATCTGCCTGGTACGAGGTTGTTAAAAATAGCAAAGGAATAGTTAATCGCTGGGTCTGTATGGATCCTTATCAGTATTTACCAGGCAGAAGACATGGAAATTTGTGAATTCAGGCAAGAGAAAAGTGATATCCTGATGCATATCAACAGTATGAAGGAGGAGACATTGGCAGTCTGAAAACCATGGAGTCATAGATCATGGAAACAGGCACTTCAGTACAACTGGTCCATGCCGATCCAAGCTCGTCTCATTTCTGTAGCATCTTGTTTGGCGTGGAAGAGTTGAACCAAAGGATCTGCTTCCCCATCGTTTAAAACCATGACTGAGATCGGGCAATGAGAGGACATTCAGGATAATAACTCATAGATCAAGAGGAGCAAATATACGGTGGAGACAATTTCAGATTACATCATTACAAGTCATTAAGGTAAATTAGCTATAATGGGATCATACCGATCATTCCAGTGGGTCATTCAATATATCAGTGCTACATTCTCCACTCTTGAGATTAAAAACAATCATAATCACGATTCGATAGGGTAATTGTTCAACTGCGGTGGTGGATATTGAAGTGTTACTCATGTCAAAGTGTTACAGAGAAGCAGGAGTCCACATGACAACCACCAACACTTCCTACACACACTCAGCAGTTGGTCCCGGTTCACAGAGCAACACTGAACAACAAAGCATTATCTCTCTCTCTTAGTATCACTTCCCACCAAGCCTTTATCATATTTGATGTGATTCCAGCTTCAATGAGAGACTCAGGCTTCAGCGGGAATCAGGTCCCACGTGTGGACCAATGAGAGGGTGAATACGTCCGGTCCATCCAGAAACTGCAGCTGATTATGTGATTTAAAAATATTTAGGGGAATGGGCTATTTAAAAGAAAATCAGAAAAGAGAAGTAAAAAAGGACTCAGTAGTCCTTGAGCAGGATTCCCTAAAGGTGAACTTGCAGGTTGATTGAGTGGTAAGAAAGGTAAAGCAATGTCAGCATTCATTGCGAGAGGATTAGGGTATAAAAGCAAGGATATCAAGGCTTTATAAGACATTATTCAGTTTCAGATTCAGATTCAGTTTATTGTCATTTAGAAACCACAAGTGCAATGCAGTTAATAAATAAGACAATTTTTCTCCAGGATGATATCACAAAAGCACATGACAAAACAGACTACACCAGAAAATCCACATAATGTTTGGCAAACCCCAATCCAGAGTCTGGAGAGGCTGCTGTGTATTAATATTGTGCTACCATTTTAGTGTGTTCCCCGGAAAGGAGCTCCAATCCCAACAGACAAAACAAGACCAAAAACTAAAGCTACAAGACCTGCACAAAACCACATAATTACAACATATAGTTACAACAGTGCAAACAATAGCATAATTGATAAAAAAAACAGACCATGGGCACAGTAAAAATAGTCCAAAGATGTTAAAAGACTATAAGTTCAAAGGAAACCACCACACAGTTTCCACAAGTCCTGAGGGTCCCCGATAGACTCATCATCCCACGCAGACAGCAGAAGGGAATATCCCTGCTATGGACTTCCACGGCACCGTCTGACTCAGCTCCGCAGGCATAGCACGCAACAAAAGCTCCTTCGAACCCAGCCTCGCAGACACAGCACACACTGAAAGCGACCTGATCACAGCAGACTCCGAGTCCGTCGAGCCTCCGAGCCTCTGACCATTCCCTCCAGCAAAGCTTCTCCGAGCACCATCCTCTGCCGAGCGTATTAAGATGCCCCCCGCCAATGGCCATCGGCAACGCAACCCCGAGGGCTGGGGGTCTGTTCTTCCCAGCAGAGACCCAGACCTCATAGCAGCAGCAGCATTGAAGAAGGTCTTGCTGGAGATTTCCAGATGTTCCTCCGTGATTCCACATCCGTTTTTCACCCAAATATGATTGTGCACGGCACCCCGCTTCACAAATAACAGCTAATCAGCTCCGGAGTGGCCATTGCAAGCTGCGTCGCACCGCCATCTTGATGAAGTGTCAGACTGGACGTTGAGAGTGGTGAGCAATTTTGGGTCCTTTATCTCAGAAAGGATGTTCTGGCTTTGGAGAAGGTCCAGAGGAGTGTCATGAGAATGACTCTGGGAATGAAAGGGTTAAGAAAGAGGAGTACTTGATGGCTCAAGACCTGAGAAAGGTCTCATTGAAACCTTTTGAAGATGGCAAGGGCTAGACAGAGTGGATGTGGAGAGGATGTTTCTGACAGTGGGAAGTGTAGTACCAGAGAGCACAGCCTCAGAATAGAGGGTCAACTATTTAAGACAGACATGACGAGGATCCTCCTTAGCCAGAGGGTGATGAATCTGTGGAGTTACCTTAAAGCAGTGTTTGATAAGTTCATAATTAGTCGGGGCATCAACAGTTAACAGAAGAAGACAGAAGAATGGATTTGGGAGGGATAATAAATCAGCCATGATGTAATGGTGGAGGAGACTCGATGGGCTGAATGGCCTAATGTTGCTCCTGTGTCTGGTGGTTTTATGCCGGCATCTCGTCACTCTCAACCAAATGGCTTTGTAACATTTTAACGAGTTCTCCTCTCTTTCATGCAGGTCCATATCGTGAACCTACCAGGTTTTATCGCTCAGTTACGGATCACAGTGAATTCCACCTCATCTGTTACAACAGTAATGAAGTTTACAACAACGCTATCTGGAGCTGGACATCAATTTTTAATCAAAGTCTGAAGAAACAAATTGCAACAGCATTGAAATCTCAGCCCGTGAATGACGTTGACAGCCACTTTGTGAATCGACTGAAGCTCACAAAGACACCTTTTAACGGCTGGAATTTCAGTATGAGGGTTTTTCCTGTGGTGTTTGAGGATGCAGGAGATTACTCCTGTACACTGGATCAAAAATCATTTCAGACTATGAAACTAACCACAGTTAAAGGTAGGAGACAAAATGTGTGACAACAGGTCTCCCAGAATGACAGCTTTTTGCTTTAGTGCTGAATGTTGCTCCTGTTTTTAAGGAGACCAATAATGTTTTTCTTGTTTCCACAGTCACAGCTGAACCGTCTGATACAGTGACTGTGGGAGACAACGTTACCCTGAACTGCTCTGTGTCTGACGTTACTACATCAACGAGACTGGTTTGGATCAATGGAGACGGTGAAACTGTTGGAGACAAAACACTGAGTGGGAAAGAGAAATCATTGAGTCTGATCATACAGAAAGCTGACAGAGGCAGAGGGAAATGGACGTGTGTTGTGTTTGATCAAGACTGGCTCCGACTTTCACTACCATATAGTCTGGAAGTCAGAGGTAAGTGTCGCGAGTTTTTCCCAGTGTACTGAGTTTCATGATGAGGCTTATTTATTTCTACCCCCAGTGACCATCTATTTCCATGCCGTGTGGGAGAATCCCAGGGAGCTGAAGCGTAGAATTACAGGACTATGCAAATGTCTTCAGCCATATATATACTGTATAGGAACACATACAACATGCTGGAGGAACTCCCCAGGTTGGGCAGAATGTGTGGAAACGAGCAGTTAACGTTTTAGGCCAGAAGCACTTCAACACTGCTTCACATTCCCATTCGGATATGTCCACACCTGGTCTCCTCTACTGCCATGATGAGGCCAAACTCAGGTCAGAGGTGCAACACATCATATACACCTAGGTAACTCTGTTCTATTGTATTCTTCAATGCCCTACCATTTACCATGTATGTCCTATTTGGATTATTCCTACCAAAATGTAGCCCCTCACACTTATCAGCATTAATCTCCATCTGCCATCACTCAGCCCGCTCTGCTAACTGACCTAAATCTCTCTGCAAACTTTGAAAACCTACATCATTATCCACAATGCCACCTATCTTAGTATCATCTGCATACTTACTAATCCAATTTGCCACCCCATCATCCAGATCATTAATGTATATAACAAACAACATTGGACCCAGTATAGATCCCTGAGGCACACCACTCGTCACCAGCCTCCAACCTGACAAACAGTTATCCACCACTACTCTCTGGTATCTCCCATCTAGCCACTGTTTAATCCATTTTACTACTTCAATATTAATACTTAATGATTGAACCTTCTTAACTAACCTTCCGTGTGGAACCTTGTCAAAGGCCTTACTGAGGTCCATATAGACAACATCCACTGCTTTACCCTTGTCAACTTTCCTCGTAACCTCTTCAAAAAATTCAGTAAGATTTGTCAAACCTGACCTTCCATGCACAAATCCATGTTGACTGCTCCTAATCAGTCCCTGTCTATCCAGATAATTATATATAGTATCTCCAAGAAGACTTTCCATTAATTTACCCACCACTGATGTCAAACTGACATGCCTATAATTGCTAGGTTTACTCTTAGAACCCTTTTTAAAGAATGGAAACACTTGAGCAATACACCAATTCTCCAGCAACATCCACATTTCTAATGATATCTGAAATATTTCTTTCTGAGCCCCTACTATTTCTACACTAACCACCCTCAAGGTCCTAGGGAATATCCTGTCAGGATCCGGAGATTCATCCACTTTTATATTCCTTAAAAGCACCAGTACATCCTCCTCTTTAATCTTAATAGTTTTCATAACTTCCCTGCTTGTTTCCCTTACCTTACACAATTCAATATCCTTCTCCTTAGTGAATACAGAAGAAAATAATTTGTTCAAAATCTCCCCCATCTCTTTCGGCTCCACACATAGCTGTCTGCTCTGATTCTCTAAGGGATCAATTTTATCCCTCACTATCCTTTTGCTATTAATATAGCTGTAGAAGCTCTGGATTTATTTTCACTTTACTTCCCAAAGCAACCTCGTATCTTCTTTTAGCTTTTCTAATTTCTTTCTTAAGATTCTTCTTACATTCTTTATATTCCTTGAGCACCTCATTTACTCCATGCTGCCTACATTTATTGTAGATATCTCTCTTTTTCCTACCCAAGTTTCCAATATCCCTTGAAAACCATGGCTCTCTCAAACTTTTAACCTTTCCTTTCAACCTAACAGGAACATAAAGATTCTGTACCCTCAAAATTTCACCTTTAAATGACTGCCATTTCTCTATTACAGCCTTCCCATAAAACAAATTGTCCCAATCCACTCCTTCTAATTCCTTTCACATCGCCTCAAAGTTAGCCTTTCTCCAATCAAAAACCTCAACCCTGAGTCCAGTTCAATCCTTCTCCATAATTATATTGAAACTAATGGCATTGTGACCACTGGACCTGAAGTGCTCCCCAGCACATACCTCCGTCACCTGACCTATTTCATTCCCTAACAGAAGAGCCAACACTGTCCCTTCTCTAGTTGGTACCTCTATGTATTGCTGCAAGAAACTATCCTGCACACATTTTACAAACTCCAAACCATCCATCCCTTTTACAGAATGGGCTTCCCAGTCTATGTGTGGAAAATTAAAATCTCCCACAATCACAACCCTGTGCTATCTCCTTGCAAACGTGCTCCTTCAATTCACGGTCCCCATTAGGTGGTCTAAAATATACCCCTATAAGTGTTACTACACCTTTCCCATTCATCAATTCCACCCATATAGCCTCGCTAGACGAGCCCTCTAATCTATCCTGCCAGAGCACCGCTGTAATATTTTCTCTGATAAGCAATGCAACACCTCCCCTTCTTGTCCCTCCGATTCTATCACACCTGAAGCAATGAAATCCAGGAATATTTAGTTGCCAATCATACTCCTCCAGCAACCATGTTTCACTAATAGCTACAAGATCATATTTCCAGTTATCAATCCATGTTCTAAGCTCATCCACCTTTCTTACAATGCTCCCAGCGTTAAAATAAATGCATTTAAGAAATTCTCCACCTCTTCCTCTCTGTTTATCTCCAACAGCACAAAGAATTTTACTGTCTTTTTTTTCTTCCTTCTCCCCTACATCTGTTCCTACACTCTGGTTCCCCTCACCCTTAAATCTAGTTTAAATCCACTGGAAACTCTCTAGCAAACCTACCTGCAAGAATATTTGTCCCTCTCTAGTTCAGATGTGAACTGTCCCACCAGAACAGGTTCCACCTTCCCTGGAGAACTGCCCAATTATCTATAAATCTGAAGCCCTCCCTCCTGCACCATGTCTTCAGCCATGTGTTGGTCTGCACTATATTACTATTTCTAAACCTACCTGCATGTGGCACTGGTAGCAATCCTGAGATTGCTATCCTGGAGGTCCTGTCCTTTAACTTGGCACCTAGTTCCCTAAACTCACCTTTCAGGACCTCCTCACTCTTCCTACCCACGTCATTGGTCCCTACATGGAGCACGACATCCAGCTGCTCACCCTTCCTCTTGAGAATACTGAGAGCTCAATCCGAGATATCGTGGACCCTGGCACCAGGGAGGCAATGGACCATCCAGGATTCTCAATCTCTTCCACAGAACCTCCTATCTGTCTCCCTAGCTATCGAATCCCCTATCACTACTGCTGTCCTCTATTCCCTCTTTCCCTTCTGAGCTGAGAGACCAGTCTCGGTGCCAGAAATGCAGCCACTGCATCTTGTCCCTGGTAGGTCATCCCCAACAACAGTATCCAAAACGGTATACTTATTGTTGATGGGAATGGCCACAGGGGTGCTCAGCTCTTACTGTCTATTCCCCTTCCCTCTCCTGACAGTCACCCAGCTACCAGTCTCCTGACTCCTAGGGCTGACTATCTCCCTGAAACTCCTGTCTATTTCTGCCTCTGCCTCCTGAATGATCCGAAGTTCATCCAGTTCCCTAACTCGGTTTGTCAGGAGCTGCAGCTGGATGCACCTTTTGCAGTTGTAGTCATCAGGGACAGCTGTGCTCGCCCTGACTTCCCACATACTGCAAACAGCACTCGACTGCCCTAACTGCTGCCTCCATTACCTACTCCTACGCTAATTAGATTAATTAAAGGAGCTTACACGGCCTTACCTCATCTGGAGTGAAGCTCGTACTCGGCCTCTGCACGATATTTAAATTCTCCCGCTGCCTCACTGGCAGATTTTCACGCGCTTGCGCAGTTGTACCCCGTTCAAACCTCACCTCTGACTGTTCTCGCCGAAGCCTAATTGAGCCAAAGACGACCCACTCTGCCTCAGTCCACTCCGACGATGGCTGCTGTATATGGTGGTCTTTCTTTTTAAACCTTTGGAGCGCTACATCAGGCACCTGCGCAGTCTAGCCTCTTCGCTGTGAACAGTTTAAAAAAAACAGCTTCTCTCCGAGCTTCTTTTACCTCTTCCCCCTCCGCCTCTTGCTGCAATTTTCAATTATTATCTAATATTAAATTTCTATTATTATCACATAGGACTTGCAACCCTTTTAAAGAAAGAATATTGTGTCATGTTTGTCTGAACTGGTCAACATATTATTTTTCAAAATTACTTCTCCAGTCTAGATTCTCTAAAGAGGAAATATTATCTCCACATCTATGTGATCAATTCAGTCACTGTTCTACCTTCTAAACTCTAGTGGGTACATGTCTAACATACCCAGTCGTTTCTCATTGATGCAGGCTAGGTATCCTGGTATCAGCCTGGTAAAAGTTAAAGACATCCATACTCCTCACAATACTCCAGATATGGTGTCATAAATAGTTTCATTTTTTAATTTATTGAGATACAGTGCAGATTAGACCCTTCTAGCCTTATGATCCATTCTGGCTAGAAATCCCCCAATTTAATCCTATACTAATCACAGGACACTTTACAATGACCAAATAAACAACCAACCAGTAGGTCCTTGGACTGTGGGAGGAAAACCCTGATAGTCATGGGGAGATCCAATTGATGCTCTGGCATTTAAACTCAGTTAACATTCTGTTTTTAATCAGTGGCACAGTGGCTGTATGTGATGAGTCTGTGTTAGAGCACCAGCAGCTCCAGATGGATCCTCAAGTTCTTCCTGTGACTGTGAGAGTTTTCAGCATCATAAATGTATGCAGGTTGTCAGACAGACTGGCTTCTGAAACCGCCATAGGTGTCTGAGCGGTGTAGACACACATCAGAGTTCCTGTACAGATGAGGAGTAGGGTTTGGGTGGAACAGGGAGGAGAGAAGAATGCAAAAGCCCTAAGGTATTGGGGTTTTCTGATAGAAATGTACAAACGTTTGTACATGAGATGATGAGAATCACAGAAAGTCATAGTTTTTTCCAGGATAGATGTTACATATACTGATGATATAGAGCAGGGGTCGGCAACCTTTACCACTGAAAGAGCCACTTGGACCCGTTTCCCACAGAAAAGAAAACATTGGGAGCCGCAAAACCCGCTTGACATTTAAAATGAAATAACACTGCATACAACGTTTTGTTTTGCCTTTATGCTATGTATAAACAAACTATAATGTGTTGCATTTATGAAATTGATGAACTCCTGCAGAGAAAATGAAATTACATTTCTGCATGCAACAAAAACATTTTGAACTCCGAAAAAAAGACGTTGGGTTGAAGGTTACTTTTAAGTAAAATACTCAACGTCTATTTGAGTCCTTCTTGTATTTATGAAAAACGCCAAACTTAAATTTGCCGCCAGCAGCAAACCAAAAATAACGTCAGCCAGCTGTCAACCTGAAAAATAAAAGGACTATTTCACTGAACAATGAAAACATATGAATATACGTAAAATAATAGGCAATTAAAATATTTATCATACTTGTTCAGGTTGACTCACACCTGACAATGCAGTCGTATTTAGTAGGGATGGATCGATGCTTAGGGGAGTGACCGGGAAGGATAATGTGTTTTTTTCCTCTCTGAACTCACAGAAGCGTTTCCCAAACGATGTTTGCATTGCGATGATTGCAGAATGTAAATACTCCGAATTTATCATGTCGTGACCTTGTTTGAACTCTCTCAAATTGGGGAAGTGAGACAATGTGCCTTTCTGTAAATCTCTGGCAAGCAACGTCAACTTGCGCTCGAATGCCAAAACATCCTCCAACATGTGCAGGGCTGTACGTCCTTACCCCGTTGAAGAGCTGTGTTCAGCGTGTTCAGGTGCGCTGTCATGTCTACCATGAAGTGTAGCTTTTCCAGCCACTCTGGCTGTTCCAGCTCAGGAAAGTTGAGCCCTTTGCTGCCCAGGAAAGTTTTCACTTCTTCCAGACACGCGACAAAGCGTTTCAGCACCTCCCCCCTGGACAACCATCAGACTTTGTTGTGCAGCAGGAGATCAGAATATGCAATTTCCAGCTCGTCCAGTAACAAACGGAATTGACGGTGATTTAAACTTTTTGCCATTATTTTATTGACAATCTGAATGACAACATCCATTACTTCTGTGCATTCCGGAGGAAATGTTTGAGCGCACGGTGCCTCTTGGTGCAAGATGCAGTGAAAAGTCAGCAGCTTTCTGTCCAGCGACTTCTGCAGTAAAGCCACAATTCCCTTGTGCGTTCCCGTCATATTCGGTGCCCCCATCAGTAGCTACTGATACCAGATGGGTGGTCTTTATTCCTTTGGCTCTTAAACAATTCAAGACAGCCTCACAGATGTCCTCCCCCTGTGTTTGGTCTTTTAGAGGTATCAACTCAATCAGTTCTTCCTGTGGCCCGGCAGAGTTTACATACCGGCAGAACAACGCTATTTGTTCAATATCACCTTTGTCTTTAGACTCGTCACAGGCAATCGAGTAGGCCACAGCTGAATTGATGTCTTTAATTTGCTGTCTTGTGATGTCTTCTGCCATTTTTATGGTTCTGTCTTTGACAGTCTTTGCAGAGAGGGGCATATCCCTGATTTTCTGCACAATTTCACTCTTGTTTTTAAAGTCCGTGAATAGATGTTCTGAAATCTTAATGAAAGATTCTTTTATATATTCACCATCTGTAAACTGCTTCCCGTGCCTGACTATTTCCTGAGCGGCAATATAACTGGCGTATGTCGTTGATTTTCCAGACTTCATCCATTTCTGGAAATGATTTTTGCTCAGATCAACCTTCCGCATCAGTTCCGAAACGGCTTTTTTTTCTCTCATCTCCATCCGGATATTTTTGAGCAAAGGCTGCGTGTTTATTCTGGAAATGCCTTGCGACATTTGACTTTTTGTTGTTTGCTAGTTTCTCATTGCATATTAAGCATACCGGTAAACCAGTCTCGTCAACAGTGAAAGCAAATGAATCTGTCCACGTATCATTAAACGTTCTGTTTTCTTCAGTCACTTTTCTTTTTTTAGAATTCTCCATAGTTGGCTTACCTTGGATCGAAAAATTAAAGAAATCGCGCACTGGCGGGTGTCAGGTATTGGCAGTGGTGACGTATATTAATAGCGATAAAAACACGTTGTAGCGGTGTGCTCACGCAGTCAGTAAACTGCAGTCGAATAACTTTATTCGAACTAAACAGCCTTGCTTTTAAGCCTCCCTCAACCCAGCCCCCATGGACGCAGATGCTGCAAAAGACGCGTACTCACAAACCCCCGTAGGCTATCTCCCTTAGCCGGAATGCTGGCTAATTGTGAGGAAATGAGTCGCCACACTTAGATTGTACAAGATCACCATAATCTTCAAATTTAGAATTACATTTCAAAAGCTAACAAACTAACATAAAATACATTTTAATTAAATACTGACCAATTATTTCCCAAAGCCACAGGGAGCCGCAGCACAGAGGTGAAAGAGCCACAAATGGCTCGGGAGCCGCAGGTTGCCGACCCCCGATATAGAGAATAGTATAGTGGTTAGTGTAACATTATTAGAGCACAGGAGGTCAGAGTCGCAATTCAGTTCCGGCACTGAAGATAAGAGATTATATGTTCTCCCCGTGACCACATGGGTTTCTTCCAAGTGCTTTAGTTTCTTCCCACAGTCCAAAGATGTATTGGTTGGTATGTTTATTGATCATTGCCCAGTGATTAACCTAGGGTTAAACAGGTGGGGTACTGGCTTGTTAAAATAAAGTTCAAGCTGAGTTGGGGGCAGGTTCATAGACACAGGGAGGAATGCACCTGGAATCCACTGATGGAGATTTGTTAGTGGCAGTTAAGGTCACATTGTTGAAGAGGCAAACTGACAGACACATGAAAGGCAGGGTATAGAGGGATATGGACCATGTGCAGAAAATCTGAATTTCCCTGAATTTCTATAATTCAGTATTGCTGGCATTCCAGTGCCTGAGCAAAGGACTCGGTGGGTAAGACCATCATAGACATAGGAGCAGAAATAGGCCCTTTAGACATTTGAGTCTGCACTGCCATACAGCATTATCTGATTTATGATTCCTCTCAACCCCATTCCCCTGCTTCCTGCCCATCATCTTTGAAGTTCTTTCTAACAAGAAAATATCAACCTTTACTTTAAATATAACCACTGGCTTGGCCTCCATAGACAACTGAGGCAATGAAATCCTCAGATTCAACATCATCTGGCAAAAGGAATTCCTCTTCATCATTGTTCTAAATGGATGTTGTTCTATTCTGAGGTTCTGTCTTCTGGTTCTAGACTCCCCAACATTGGAAGCATCTAGTCCACATTCACTCTGTTTACTCAATTGTATGTTTTATCGAAATTCCAGCAAGTATAGAAACAGAGGTATCAAATATTCCCCATACGTTAACCTTTTTCTTCTGGGATCATTCTTGTGAGCTTCCTCTGGATTTTCTCCAATGCCAGCACATCCTCTCTTAGATATGGGTCCCAAAACTGTTCACAATAGTTATTGCACTCCTGACTTGTGGAATGAAGTAGGCAAATCTGGATTGTGAAAATACTGGTAAAACAATTGAATTCCTTCTTGAAGGGTTGTGCTATTTGTGGATATCTTTATGTTGATATTTATTTTGAATCTTCCAGAGAAGTGATCAATATTGTTATGAATAGGAATCTGGTTCTTCCAATCATCATGATCTTGTCACAGTTGCTGTGTCCATGAAGATCAGATAAACATAGTTAAACACAAAGTCTTAAATAATTCAAAATAATTCTCAAAGGAAGTGTCCAACCATGAATATTTGTCATTATTATATTGCAAACTGTTTTCACAGTCACATCTTCTGCTGAATGTCTGACAGATCTACTTGGGCACTAAATGTGATATAGAATGTTAACTTTGTCCTTTTCAGTGAGATCACTTCCGGACAGTTGGATCACCACAATTGCTGTATACCTGTTTGTTAAACTGGCCGTTGGTCTTGGATTCTCCTACAGTTTGACGAGGAAAAACAGAGTAAGATTTTTTTTTATTTTATTATGAATGCCTGCAAGAAAATGAATCTCAGGTAGTATATGATGACATACTGTAGACATACTTAGTTCATACATTTACTTTGAACTTTAAACTTTTTCTGTCATAGCTTCTGCCTCTCACCAAGTTTCAGAAAACAGCCAGAATAGCTGTTTCTTTTTCCCTTTCTGTCCTATTCCACCCTCAAAACAATCACGACTGATCATCCACTTCAGTACCTCGTTTCGGTCTTCTCCCATTTTTCCTTCAGTACTAAACAAAATGCCCACTGCTTCCTTGAGTATATTTATTGACATGGCCTTTGTGGATTCTGTGGCTGAGAATCCACCAACCCTTTGGTGAAGACATTTCTTCAGTCTGAACTCCCTACTCTGGATAACTGGGTTGCAAGCAGTCCATACAGTTGTAAGACCTGTGTTCCAGTGTGGAAGGCGACTAAACAGGAAAGGATATCAGGAACAAGGGAAAATCTGCTGCTGCTGGAAATCCAAGCAACACACAAAAAAATGCTAGAAGAAATCAGCAAGCCAGGCAGCATCCATAGAAAAGAGTGAACAGTCGATGTTTTGGGCTGAGACACTGTGACATCAGTCTCTGAGCTCAAAGTGAGATCATACTTCAGGAATGTGAACCTACGAAAACATTTGGCCTAGCGAGTGTACCTGGCCCATAACTGAAGACCTGTGCTAACCAACTGCCTGGAATGTTTACTGATTGCTTCGACTACACCACAAAATGGTTCCAGTGAACAACACGAACAATGGCAACATCCTGCATACAGATGCAAAACTACCTTGTTCACATTTTTACTTCTTTCAAGTGCGATTGGCCTATCAAATCAAAATCAAATTAAATCAAGTTTAATTATTATTCAACCATACGTAGATACAGCTGAACAAGACAGCATTCCTCTGGGGCCAAGGAGCAAAACTTTCAAAATAGAAAGCAAACATTCAAAAATAGCTAGTAATGTTCAAAATAAAAAGCAAAAAAACATTTTCACTTAGACAAAAACAAAACCCCTAGAGACAATCCCCAGCCATCGATGATAAAATCTCCCAGCAGTGTGCATATGCACACAATCCAGCCTGTCATTCCACCAATCGAACTCCGGGTGGCAGCCCTGACTGGAGAGGCCAATGATTGGCATTTTGAAGGTGTGTCTTTGGGCCACTTGAACAATCTGGTAGTTCTATGTCCTCAAGGGAGTTTAGTGATGCTTGGAGCGGAGTCTACAGCTTAGAAACCTGGAAGACTGGAGATGGGGCACGAACCCATGAGAAATTCCATTGGTTTTCTCTGACGCCTTGAGGGTGCAAGCCCATTATTGATTCCTATGCCCTATGCAGACATCAGAATCCTCTTCACTGAGACACACCTACTGGCTCTTGATGGAGTTGCAGTGCTTTTATAATTGCTGCTACTCTACTTAGTTTACTGTTTCCAAATTGTTTTGTAAACTTACTTTTAAATGTAATATTGTTTTACAATGAGCCATGCCTAAGCTACTAAAAGAGAAGAGGACCCTCCCATAACTTTGGAATCTATTATGGAGACACTTCGAAAGCAAAAAACTTTAAGTGAACTTGATAAATGGATAAAAGAAAATGAAGAAACTTTGACGACATTGGATGCAAAGGTTGATGACCTGGAGAAGGTTAAAGAAACATTAAGACAGAAGATTATTCCCTTAGAAAATAGAAGCAGAAGAAATAATTTTACGTATTCTCGGTTTTAAAGAGTTAATGGAATGCAATCAGCCTTTGGAATTTTTTGAAAACCTTTTAGCTAATTTATTTCTGAATATCTTAAAATCTCCACCTGAAATAGACTGAGCTCATAGATTGCCAGTATCAAGACCTCCTCTGGGAGAACGACCCCGTTCAGTGATAGTTTGTCTTCACGACTTTCAAACAAAGGAACTTTCAATTTGTGAATCTTGTCAGAAAGGTTTGATTGATTGTGAAGGTCAAAAGATCAGAATTTGGAGGATTTTTCACCTGAGCTGTTGAGTGAACACTTCAAGTTTCAAAAAGTTATGTCTGAGTTGCATAATAAAGGTTTTAAACCTTCTCTTCATTATCCCACTTGTCTTAGAATCATTTTGAAAAATGGCTTTCAGAAATGGTTCTGTTCAACTCAAGAGGCACACGATTTCTTAACTTCTGAATCAGTATCAGAAGTTTAACTGTTCAACAATTCCCTATATAAATAGTTGTTGTGTTTGCCTGATGGATCCTTTATCTAGAATCAGCAGTCTAATTGTTCATTATTTTCTTTTATGAACAATTGATTTTTTAAATTTTGGTATACCTTCATATCTAATTTTTTGTACTTTATTTTTTTGCTTAGAAAATCAAGATCTTAACATTAGAAAGTTTTCATTGAGTTAATTCTTTTCAAATTAATATGTTCTGATTTTTCTTAGTTCTTTTTAATATTTTATACTATATATTTTTATGAGTTTTTTTAATATGTTTAATTTTGCACTTTTTTTGTTGTATCTTGGTGGAATGCAGTTAGCCTTGAAAATTTTTTGGAGCTCAGCCAGTAGATTGTTTTGGGTGGGTAATGTTTGTAGATTTAGCTGTCGACTGTCCTTTTCTCTCTTTGGGTGGGTATTTTTCTTTTCTATCAGCTGTTTAGTTCCCTGAGCTTCACCTGTTGCTTGGTTACTTTATCTTAAAACTCATTGTCTGGATTTAATATACATTCCAGCGGTTTTTATTCTAACCTTCCTTTTAAGTAATATTTAAAATGGACCATACTATTAATTTACTTAGTTTTAATGTGAAAGGATTAAAACATCTTTTGAAAGGAAATAAGATATTTAATTATATTTAGAAAATGAATGCCTCTATTATTTTTTTACAAGAAAAACATGTTCAAAAATGTGATAATTTACATCTTTTCAGCCATTGGAAGGACTTATTGTTTCATTCCTCCTTTCAGGCTAAGGCTAGAGGTGGTTCGATACTCATAGACAATTCAGTTTCTTTTGTTCAACATAATGTAGTGTCTGATACCAATGGGTGTTTTGTTATACTGTCAGGGAATTTATATAATAAATTAATGGTTTTTGCTAATCTGTATGCTCTGAATATAGATGATCCAGGTTTTTTTTTTTGAACACTTTTTTTTCCACTTTACCAGATTTATATAACCATATAACTATCACAGCATGGAAACAGGCCATCTCGGCCCTCCTAGTCCGTGCCGAACTCTTAATCTTAGTCCCACCTACCCGCACTCAGCCCATAACCCTCCACTCCTTTCCTGTCCATATACCTATCCAATTTTACCTTAAATGACACAACTGAACTGGCCTCTACTACTTCTACAGGAAGCTCATTCCACACAGCTATCACTCTCTGAGTAAAGAAATACCCCCTCGTGTTTCCCTTAAACTTCTGCCCCCTAACTCTCAAATCATGTCCTCTCATTTGAATCTCCCCTACTCTCAATGGAAACAGCCTATTCACGTCAACTCTATCTATTCCTCTCAAAATTTTAAATACCTCGATCAAATCCCCCCTCAACCTTCTACGCTCCAATGAATAGAGACCTAACTTGTTCAACCTTTCTCTGTAACTTAAGTGCTGAAACCCAGGTAACATCCTAGTAAATCGTCTCTGCACTCTCTCTAATTTATTGATATCTTTCCTATAATTCGGTAACCAGAACTGCACACAATATTCTAAATTTGGCCTTACCAATGCCTTGTACAATTTTAACATTACATCCCAACTTCTGTACTCAATGCTCTGATTTATAAAGGCCAGCATTCCAAAAGCCTTCTTCACCACCCTATCTACATGAGACTCCACCTTCAGGGAACTATGCACTGTTATTCCTAGATCTCTCTGTTCCTCTGCATTCCTCAATGCCCTACCATTTATCCTGTTTGTTCTATTTGGATTATTCCTGCCAAAATGTAGAACCTCACACTTCTCAGCATTAAACTCCATCTGCCAACGTTCAGCCCATTCTTCTAACTGGCATAAATCTCCCTGCAAGCTTTGAAAACCCACCTCATTATCCACAACACCTCCTACCTTAGTATCATCGGCATACTTACTAATCCAATTTACCACCCCATCATCCAGATCATTTATGTATATTACAAACAACATTGGGCCCAAAACAGATCCCTGAGGCACCCCGCTAGTCACCGGCCTCCATCCCGATAAACAATTATCCACCACTACTCTCTGGCATCTCCCATCTAGCCACTGTTGAATCCATTTTATTACTCCAGCATTAATACCTAACGACTGAACCTTCTTAACTAACCTTCCATGTGGAACTTTGTCAAAGGCTTTGCTGAAGTCCATATAGACTACATCCACTGCCTTACCCTTGTCAACATTCCTCGTAACTTCTTCAAAAAATTCAATAAGGTTTGTCAAACATGATCTTCCACGCACAAATCCATGCTGGCTACTCCTAATGAGATCCTGTCTATCCAGATAATTATTAATACTATCTCTAAGAATACTTTCCATTAATTTACCCACCACTGATGTCAAACTGACAGGTCTATAATTGCTAGGCTTACTTCTAGAACCATTTTTAAACAATGGAACCACATGAGCAATACGCCAATCCTCGGCACAATCCCCATTTCTAATGACATCTTAAAGATCTCCGTCAGAACTCCTGCTATTTCTACACAAACTTCCCTCAAGGTCCTGGGGAATATCCTGTCAGGACCTGGAGATTTATCCACTTTTAAATTTCTTAAAAGCACCAGTACTTCCACCTCTTTAATTGTCATAGGTTCCATAACTTCCTTACTTGTTTCCCACACCTTACACAATTCAATATCCTTCTCCTCAGTGAATACCGAAGAGAAGAAATTGTTCAAAATCTCTCCCATCTCCCTCGGCTCCACACACAGCTGACCACTCTGATTCTCTAAGGGGCCAATTTTATCCCTCACTATCCTCTTGCTTTTAATATAACTGTAGAAACCTTTCGGATTTACTTTCACCTTATTTGCCAAACCAACCTCGTATCTTCTTTTAGCTTTTCTAATCTCTTTCTTAAGATTCCTTTCACATTCTTTATATTCCTCGAGCAATTCCTTTACTCCATGCTGCCTATATCTATTGTAGACATTCTTCTTTTTCTGAACCAAATTTCTAATATCCCTTGAAAACCATGGTGATTTCAAACCCTTAACCTTTCCTTTCAACCTAACAGGAACATAAAGATTCTGTACCCTCATAATTTCACGCTTAAATGACCTCCATTTCTCTATTACATCCTTCCCATAAAACAACTTGACCCAATCCATTCTCTCTAAATCCCTTCGCATCTCCTCAAAGTTAACCTTTCTCCAATCAAAAATCTCAACTCTAGGTCCTGTCCTTCTCCATAATTATATTGAAACTAATGCTATTGTGATCACTGGACCCAAAGTGCTCCCCAACACATACATCTGTCACCTGACCTATTTCATTCCCTAACAGGAGATCCAACACTGCCCCCTCTCTAGTCGGTACTTCTATGTATTGTTGCAAAAAACTATCCTGCACACATTTCACAAACTCTAAACCATCCATCCCTTTTACAGAATGAGCTTCCCAGTCTACGTGTGGAAAATTAAAATCTCCCACAATCAGTACCTTTCAGTCTGTATTCTCTGGCTTTAGGAGGATTCTTCAAATATTGTTTAAACCCTGTTTTGGATCATATTTTAAATGATTGACATTTAGTTGATCTGCCTCCTTTATCCAACCTTTTTTAATGAAATGTGCTGTTGTTGATATTTGGTGTTTTTTTACATCCAACAGATAGAGAGTATTCATTTTTTTCTTATGTTCATCATACGTATTTCAGAATTGATATGTTTTTGATAGTAAGTTAATTCCATTGGTTTGATCCTGTGAATAGAAAGAAATTGCTGTTTCAGATCATCCTGTGTTTTTATCTTTAAATCTTCCAGATGTTTCCTGAATAAACAGATTCTGGAGTTTTAATCCAACTCTGTTATCTGATAAGGATTTTAAAAAAAAATTGGAGAGACAAATTACTCTTTTTTTGAAGATAATACACTGGAAGAGACTTCTAGTCTTATTTTATGGGATGCTTTTAAGATTTATATTAGCGGACAAATTATTTCTTCTACTGCAAGTGTTAAGAAAAAAGCTAATAAGGAGAGAATTGAATTAGCCAATCAGTTGAAACAATTAGACCAAAAATATGCTTTGGCTCCAGATCCTGCATTATATAAAAGACACATTGAAATTAAAACTAAATATGACCAGCTTTTAAATTATCCAATTGAAACTCAACTTTTAAAAGATAAAAGTCAGTTTTGCGTTCATAGAGATAAAATGGATAAACTATTGGCTAACCAATTAAAGACCTTCATAGTTAAACACCGAGTTAAAGAAATTTGTAAAGCTAATGGTGATAAAACATCTGATCATTTGGAAATAAATGATGCTTTTAGAGAATTCTATTCTAAACTTTATAGTTCTGATCCTCCTAAAGATAATACTCCAATGAATAATTTCTTAGATCAATTAATCATTCCTACACTTTCTGATGATAATCAAAAATTGCTGGATCAAGCCATTTCTTATTAGGAAATTGCTGAGATTGTTCACTCTTTACACTCAGGGAAGGCTCTGGGTCTCTGCGTTTCCTGGAGAGTTTTATAAGGCTTTTTCTTCTTTGCTTATACCTCACTTATAGTCAGTCCTTTTGGACTCTTTTAAATTAGGTAGGTTGCCACAATCCTTTTAAGCCTCTATTTTGCTAATTCTTATAAAGAAAAATGAATGTTCTTCTTATATACCAATTTCCTTACTTAATGTTGATACTACAATTTTATCTAAACTTTTGGCTTGTAGAATTGAAAATATTTTGCCAACTATTATTTCTGATGATCAGACTAGATTTATCACAAATTGATACTCCCACTAAAAATATATGTTATTTATTGAATGTTATGTATTCTCCCTCTAAAGAGATATCAGAATGTGTGATATCCTTAGATGCTGAGAAAGCCTTTGATTCAGTTGAATAGAATTATTTATTTAAAACATTTTTTAAAAATTAAACTTTGGGCCTGATTTTATCCAATGGATTAAATTACTTTATCTGTCTCTCTCCACTCAGATTCTTACTAACTCTCAGAATTATAAACCATTTAAACTTCTATGTGGAACCAGACAAGGTTGTCCTTAGAGTCTTTGCATTTTGATTTGGTTTTAGAACTTTTTGCTATTGCTTTCCAGGAATCTAATGATATCACTAGTATTTTAAGGAGGGGTATTACTCACAAAGTATTGCTTTATGCTGATGACCTTTTGCTCTACATTTCTGACGTGGAGCCATTTTTACCTTCCGTACTTTCTTTATTTTCCTGCTTTACTCAGTTTTCAGGATATAAACTTAACTTTCATAATAGTGAACTCTTTCCTTTGAATAATTTGGTATTAGCTAACACTAACCTTCCTTTTAAAACTGTAAGGAATTAATTTACTTATTTGGGTGTAACAATTACTCAGAATTATAAATTCCTTTTTTAAGAAAATGTTTTTACACTTCTGAATTATATTAAGAAGGCACTATCAACTTGGTAAACCCCTCTCTTTATCATTGATTGGCTGAATTAATTCTATTAAAATGAATATTTTGCCTAAATTTTTATATCTATTTCAGGCTGTACCTGTTTTTATTTGTAAATCCTTTTTTGATTCTCTGGATTCTATTATATCTTCTTTTATATGAAATAATAAAATTTATCAATTAATAAAGTTCATCTCAAAAAGCTAAAAAGAATGGAGGTTTAGCCCTACCCAATTTTAGGTTTTATTACTGGGCATCTTACGGAATCTTACGGTTTGGTTACATTATATTAATGGAGAGCACTGTCCGGTCTGGGTTTCTTGAGAAGCTAATTCTGTTTATAAATTTTCTATCATTTCTCTTCACGGATCCTCAATTCCTTTATCTTTAAGAAATTTAACTGATAATTTTGTAGTTAACTGCACCTTGAGGATTTAGGTACAATCCAGAAGATATTTTGGTTTATTGAGTTTTTCCACTTTCAAATCCCATTTTTGCTATCTATTTTTTTAAACCTTCTTTGACTGATGTAGTTTTTAAAGAGTGGAATAGATTGGGTATTAGATGTTTTAAGGATTTGTTTGTTGGAGTTAGTCTCTCTCCATTTGAACAATTGTCAGCTAAGTATAGCCTACCCAAAACCCACTTCTTTTGATATTTACAAATTAGAGACTTTTTGCATCCTCAAGTACATACATTTCCCAAATGTCAAACTGCTGACTCGAGGAAGGTCAAAGGAGTAGGCGTGTGTTTAATGGTAACTGTCACTGCTGCTCTGATGTGGTGTTTCTGTCAAAGTCATGATCTCCTGATTGGAACTCAATGGTCAAATGCTGTCCATTCTATTTACCTCGGAAGTTCTGCTATGTAATCCTGACTGAAATTCATATACCATAAATGGCCGACTGTGATCAACTGCTTGAGACACTGCATGATGTCATCTGCAAACAAGAAACAGCCCAAACCAACTTCAACAAGGCTTATTTGAAGAAAGCTCAATTATCAGCAGCATATAACTTGTAGCATTAGAGGTCACAACACATACTAGACCACTGCTATACTAAGTCAATGATTGTCTATTGCTCCTCAAAAAGACAAAATCCACTGAAGATCTGAATGAATACATCGTGGTTGTAATGGAATTTACTGAAATAGCTGCAGATGAGTAGGTCTCCATGAAATTATTCAGAGTCTTCCAAACTCAGAAGCACTGGATGAACCATCTACAAAGGGCCAGATCAGAGGTATTCAAGTCTGGAGTCTACGAAGCTACAAGAGGTGCAGGTATGATCTCTGGATGTCCATCTCATGGACAAAGTTGAAATTTGGGATCAAACTAAAATTAATGAGGGATGCTCGACAGATGTGGCAGAGCTTGAACAAACTCACCACTTATGAAGTTAAGTCAGGTGACATGGAAGTCACCAGGACTTTGCTTCCAGATGAGCTCAAAGCTGCCATGCTTACTTTAACTGTTAGAACAAGAGGAAACCATCTTGAAGTTCAACGTACTCTGATGATCCAGTGATCTGAGTCTCTGAAATTGAAATACGGGCATCCCTCAGGAGGATGAATCCACAAAAGCATCCGAATTGGATGAGATATTGGCCACATGTAAAATTCCTGTGCTGATTGGCTGTCTAGTGGGTTCACTGAGATCTTTAATCTCTGGCTTCAGCAGTGTGTGGTACCCACCTGCTTCAAACAGGCACCAATTATACCGGTGCCAAGAAGAGTGTGGTGATCAGCCTCAATGACTATTGCCCAGTTGCACTTACGTCCAGGAGCTAGACTGAAAATCTTCCTGAGTGGTTCACAACAACACCCCTAACTTAATGTCCGTAAGACCAAGTTACTGTTTATAGAATTCAGGAGAGGGAAACCAGTGCTCCATGAGCCAGTCCTCTTCAGATCATCTGAGCAAGAGAAGGTTAGCAGCTTTGAATTCCTCAGTGTGATACTATTTCAGAGGACAAGTCCTGGGCCAAGCACCTAAGTGCAGTTGTGAAGAAAGTATGGCAGCGTCTCTTCGTATTGAATAGTTTGCAAAATTAGACATGTCACCTCAAACTTGGACAAACTTCTATAGATGTATATTTGAGAGTATATTGACTGGCTGCATCACAGCCTGGTATGAGGCAGGCTGCAGCATACCTGCATTTGAAAAAGTGTCTTGGAACAGAAAATCCTCCAAAAAGTAGTGGGTTCAGCCCAGTATATTAAAAGGAAAACACATCTACATAAAACACAGTTGTAGGAAAGCAGCACCCATCATCAGGGATCCCTGCCACCCAGGTCATGCTCTCTTCTCACTACTGCCATCAGGTAGAAGGTAGAAGACATCAGGACTCACACTACCAGCTTCAACAGCATTTGCTGCCCCTCAACCATCCAGGTGCATTGGGGGATAGTGGTTTTGCTGTTTTTCTTTGCTTTATGGCTGACTTTGGAAAGACAAATCCCAGGGTTGTATAATGCAAACATACTTAGGTAATAAATGTACTTTGAATCTTTGAGTCCTTGAATATTTGAATGTCAAACATTTTCCAATAAAGCATATCTGCTTCTCGGAAGTTAGTAATGTTAACACGGACAGAATCTGTCAGGGGGCAGATGTGTGCTGAATCACACAGTACGATTTACTGAAGACATGAATGTACATTATATCAGTTAAAGAATTAAAAATCTATTCCAGCAGATCCTGCTTCAGGGGTGTAACAGAAGAGGAAAGATCAGAAGCCACAGAAAGAGCGTATTGTTCCATCAGCTTAGACTCATCAGTACAAAGAGGTTGATATAATCAAAGGAGATCTTCACAATGTTTTGTTCTCAGGAAGTAGAGTTGGTTTACTGTGTTAAATGGGTCCACTTCTTACAGTCTTTAATGGTTGGCAATAAGGGATTAATGTTACGCCAGTGATGTTTGGATCATGTGGAGATCTGTTCCTTATTCTATATATTCACACTTCTCTTTAACTTAATTATGTCAATCATTTCCAGTGCGTATTTCATGTTTCTTGTCTGATTCATTGCAGAGAATTCAGTTAAAGTGAGAAGAACAGCACAGATGATTCACAGGGAGAAGTCACATTTCAGGCCTCAAAATCTGATACTTTTCTGAATTCTCGAAAGAACATTCCAGCCCATGGGCCTATTTGGCCCATCATGCCCATTCCCCAGAGAGATCTACCTGTTCCGGATTCTGGATTGATACAGCCTGGAAGTATTGGAACTTGACTCCTGATGTTACTCTCAATCTATTTCACAGGGCAAGATAAGTTTATTCCCCGAAGATAATATTGATAGGCAATTTTCACCTCAGAAGTGGTAACTGTATTTGGCAAGAACATTCTTTCCAGACATCTGGACTCTCTTGAAAATATCAGTGTAATCATCTCAAACTTAGTCAATCCAGACAACACAGCATCATTCGGACAATATTTGTTGCACTCCCTTCACAGTGAAAACATTATAAAGAGATGAAAGTTGCATACAAAACTCTAGGTAGGGTTACTCCAGCAGCACAGCTGCAGCAAAGCATTCTTGCACGCATATTGTATTCTTTTTGCAATCAATGCCAACAATATACCATTTGCCTTGCTCATTGCTCATTGCCCTTGAATATTTGCTTTCTGCAACTGATGTACAAAGGCACCAAGATCTAGTTGCAGCTTCCGTTTAACTAATCAATTATCACTCATATTATCTTTCTTTTCCCTTTTACAACCATAACTCAGGAATTGCGCAGCACACGCTTATTGAGCCATTAGGGCCTTTTACTGTGCCTGACATCTAATAAAAAAAGGATCATATATGTTTCTTCAAAGTAGACAATGTGTACAATGTCATAGTTACTCGGACTATCTGTCATGAATAGCTCTAATCTGAAAGCCTTGAGAGGTTTTATTAAAAAAAAAGATAGTAGTTTGTGATTTAGACTCATATGATCTTACAACATGAACACTCTCCACATGCATTGTGAACACCCAACACTCGTTTCCTGTCAGAGGGCACATGCAGGCACACCAGAATACAATGCATCTGTCACTCAACCAATGATCATAGGTCTCTGAACATAGACTTGATTCTTTGTAGACTTATTACTGTGTCATTCTGAATCTAGAAAATGCCAGCATTGTACTTGCCTGCAATATTTTAAAATAT
Organism: Hypanus sabinus; assembly: GCF_030144855.1. Taxonomy (NCBI): domain Eukaryota; kingdom Metazoa; phylum Chordata; class Chondrichthyes; order Myliobatiformes; family Dasyatidae; genus Hypanus; species Hypanus sabinus. The sequence goes on along the minus strand of NC_082720.1, from coordinate 66,562,950 downwards.
AACTTACAACAATCTAATGTAATTGAAAATTCCTGTTTTGAATTTTATTTCATGTGGGAAACATTTATGACAGAATGCAGTGGTACACACACGAGTAGGATGTGATAGTCACACCGTCTGTTCAAGAGTGCGGCCTCCAGAATGTATCAGTGAGACCTGATGAGGATTAAGAGACCATCTCAGGGAGTCAAACAACTCCTCCTCTAACCTGTACAGGGTGAAGGAAATTGATGCCACTTAGCCTCACATCTGTAGACACCGTATCTGATTAAATACAGATGCAAAGAATTCATTTACAATCACCCCCATGTCGTTTGGCTCCATACATGGATGACCAATCTGGATTTCCAGAGGACTAATTTTGTCTCTTGCAATCCTTTTGCTCTTAACATATCTGTAGAATTTCTTTGGATTCTCCTTCACCTTGTCTGCTTGAGCAACTTCATGCCTGAACCCACTATGCATCTTTACTTTTCTCTTGATTATGGGCTTGATATCTCTTGAAAACCAAGGTTCCCTATACACTTGAATTGAATTCAATTGATTTTATTTCTAACATTCTTCACAAACGTAAGGAGTAAAAATCTTTATGTTACCTCTCCATCTGAATGTGCAATGTTGTAATTACAGTAATTTGTAATAAACAGTAAGATATACAACAGAGGAGTCAATATAGCTTAGAAATATAATTGTGTCAGCATGAATTAATCAGTCTGATGGCCTGCTGGAGGAACCAGTCATATTCTCCACTCTGTTTGATGGAGCACTGCTGTGATGTTCTCTCTGACCAGAAACAACACCCCTCCTCCTTTAATCCCTCCAAGTTTCTCATGTCTCAAACAATGGAACTGCTGAATATTGAGCAGCCAATCCTGCCCCTCTTGCAACTTATTGAAGGGTACAATATCATAATAACCAGTGTTGATTCTTGTGATGAGCTCGTCCACCTTTCCTATGATATGTCCTGGATGGAAAGATATGCAATTCAGGACATGAGTGAATTAAAATATCCTGACAATTTAGGGTATTTTAGACCTCGTTATTTGGTTTCATTTTGACAATTTGGGGAGTAGAACGTCCCGAGCCTACCTATTAGGGTTCACTTCAAAGAAAGCTGTAATGTCCCTACTTTAAATTTAAACTGGTCCAACAGCCTCACCAAGGTGACCCAGCCGCGGGGGGGGGGGGGGGGGGGGAGTGGGGTGGTCAGGCCAGCCTGTGCCCTTCCCTTAGACCAGGTTATGAAAGGCATATCACTTTAGGGATATTTTACTTTAGACCTCATTATTTGCTTTAATTTTAACCATTTGTGGAGTAGAATGTTTTGAGGTCCAGTTGATAGGCTTCATTTCAAAGTAAGACGCATCTTCCCAACTTTACACTTACACTGAATTGTTTTGCACGTAGGTGTGTTGGGATCCCGTGTGTTAAAATGACAAGATTTACGGGAGATTCAGTTTCATTCCACCCTGACACTTTAAATTTAATAGAGACTTGTTTCCTTCAGTCCCCATTAGGCCTTAACTTTCCTGCCTTTTACATTGCAGTTCATCTTCGTAACTACAATTTTGCCCTATCAACAGCCTCTCCTCACTACACATTGCCTCTGTCAACCTCCTTCCGCATCTTCAGCACTATTATATTTCCATTGAAATATATGCAGTTCAGAACAGTGGTGACAACATGCTCAAAGTTTTGATTCCTAACTTTGACTGAGGTCAACATCTGCCTCTACAGACTCTCCACTAGCTGTTCTGACACTCTGGTTCCCTTCCCTCTGCCACTCCAACTTAAATCCCACAAATATCACCTAAACACAGACTTAATAGATAGGTGAATTGCACTACACAAAGACAACAGAATTGTCAGTTCAGAAAAAGTTTATTGGACAATGAAGCAAAATTTGACGTGCCAAAGTGTCAGCAACTCCAGCACACAATTATCAACAAACACAGACCTAAGGAACTTTTGGTCAGGTATCTGGTGAAGCAGGGTCACTGACAATCAAGAAGCAAGCTAGAATTGAGAGGAAAAAGAATGCACTCACACAATTGAAGAAATGCAAATACCTGAAGTTATAACAAATGTGCCGAACGTGGTTATAAAAAAATACCCACCACAGGAAATGTACAGGGAGTGATAATATTCATAGCTATTAGTATAAACAATTTACTTTCCTTCGTCCATTCATTGATGCATATCAATAATTTTTTTAAGAAGTCCTGAAGAGGAGTCTGAATTGTTGACAGAAGATAAAACATATCTCTTGCCTAAAGCAGAAATCACAAATGATCCATTAAGAAATCGCCCTGTTACTTGTTTACAAATTATATATAAAATTGTAACGTCATGCATTTTACAACTGGTCACCACTCACTTAGATAACTACAGTATACCTATAGAAGAGCAGAAAGAATTCTGTAAAGGCATGAGAAGATTTTAAAAAAAAACAACTGGTAGTAGACTCTGTAATTCTAAATAATGCCCAGTAGCAAAGTAGAAGTCTTCCATGTTGATATATTGATGACCAAAGAGCAGTCGCTTTCTGTTCCACACTCATAGTGAATAGAAGTTCTTAATGTGCATAAACTTGACACAATACTTGTGAAATGCCTTCAACATCTGATGAAGCATTGGCATATTACAATCACTCTACCTACTAACAACCAACAAGGAATTGCCAGAAATAGAAGGGTTCCTTGTGTTAATACAGGACCAGGACCTGGTCACAAAAAATGATCAACAATGACCAACAAGTTCCAACTGATAAATGCAGAAAATGCCAGAAGAAGCCAGATACAATCCAACACGTTGCAGGCTCATGCAGCAATTTAACTCAATCTGATTACTTACACAGGCAAGACTGCACACAAATTCAGGAATCGAAAGGTTGAGCGTGATGCGATGAGTGTCCTGAGCTGCGTATATTTCGATGTAAGATGTATCATAGGAATGACGGAGAAGCTCAGGGAATGGATCAACACCTGGCAATCTGATGTAGTAGCCATGAGTGAACAACACACATAAAATGCTGGTGGAACACTGCAGGCCAGGCAGCATCTATAAGGAGAAGCACTGTTGAAGTTTTGGGCTGAGACCCTTCGTCAAGACTAACTGAAGGGAAAGATACTAAGAGATTTGAGAGTAGTTGGGGGGTGGGGAGGAATGTGAAATGACAGGAGAAGACTGGAGGGGGTGTGATGAAGTTAAGAGCTGGAAAGGTGATTGGTAAAAGTGATACAGAGCTGGAGAAGGGAAAGGACCATGGGTCGGGTGGCCTCAGGAGAAAGAAAGGGGGGAGCACCAGAGGGAGATGGAGAACAGGCAGGGTGTTGGGCAGAGAGAGAGAAAAAAAAATGAACAACTAAATATGTCAGGGATGGGGTAAGAAGGGGAGGAGGGGCATTAATGGAAGTTAGAGAAGTCAATGTTCATGCCATCAAGTTGGAGGCTACCCAGCTGGTATATAAGGTGCTGTTCCTTCAACCTGAGTGTAGCTTCAACTTGATAGTAGAGGAGGCCATGGATAGACATATCAGAATGGGAATGGGACGTGGAGTGAATGAGTGAATCTTGGTTACAGGAGGGGCAGGAATTGCAGCTCAATATTCTGGGGTTCTGATCTTTTAGATGGGCAGAACAGGAGTGATTAAAGGAGGAGGAGGAGTGGCAATAATAGACAGTGATGATGTCATAGAACTATTCTATTAGGACAGACTGAAGAACTCAACTAGTGAGTCGTTATGGGTGGAACCAAGCAATCAAAATTGTATGACTACATTAATAATCCAATATTACAAACCACACAACAATCCGAGGGATTTAGAGGAACATATTTCTAAAGAGATCACAAACTGTTGCAAGAAACATAAGGTTATTATAGTCGGTGATTTTAACTATTCACGTATTGACTGGGAATCTCATACTGTAAAAGGACTAGATGGGATAGAGTTTGTCAAGTATGTTCTGGAAAGTCCTTCAACAGTATGTAGAAATCCCAGTGAGAGAACAGCAATACTGAATCTGCCATTCAGGTGATAGACGTTTGTGTAGGGGAACACTTTGCATTCAGAGACCACAATGCCATTAGCTTTGAAGTAAATATGCAGAGAGATAGATCTGATCTGCATGTTGAGATTCTAAATTGTAGAAAGGTCAATTTTAATGGTATCAGAAGTGATCTTGCAAAGGTCAACTGAGACAGGCTGTTTTCTGGCAAATGTGTTCTTGAAAATGGGAGGCCTTCAAAAAAATTTTGGAAATAGATAGCTTGCTTGTGCCAATAAAATCTTCTCGGGCTTCCAGCTGTGTACAGGTATCAATTATAGCCAACATTTCAATGACAAATTCTACTATTTTGATCAGGGATGATATCTGGGCATGTCTAGTCTGGTGGCATCTATACACCATTGTCTGTCCCTCCTGATTGGATATTCCTCATCCAATCAGATTTCTGCTGTACCACGTTGTTGGAATTCCAGTTATTACTTAGAGTGAGACATTCATCTGTGCTAAAATTCTTTGACCCCAGTTTTATTTCAATGGCTTCCTTCACCAGGCTGTCCCAAAAGACACTGGTACAGCACAGTAGTTTTGTGCCGTCAAAGCCAGTTTTGTAGCCATTTCTAGTTCAATGTTCTGCTCCCGCTGATTTCTCCGGGTAACCCAAATGGATGCACCTCCTCTGCTGCTTGACAGAGGTTTCCATGGTGTGTCCCATCTGGCCAATATTTGCTGTTCTGCATTCAGGGAATCCTGTAAACACCAGCTGTCTTGAGTCCCAAGACTTCATTAACCCCCAATAAGCTGTGATTTGAACTTTCTGATCTGTTTGTAGATAGTATTAATCCAGTAAACCTAATGAGGAGGAGGAACCCAACACTACTGCCCATCTTCACTATATTTCTCCAGTTTCTGCAAGGATCGCCAGGATTCTGAAGAAATATCGGATTAATACCATTCACAATTCTGTAAAGAAGCATATGGGAGGCTGGTCAAGAAGGTTCACTCAACAATCAGGATGAGTTAATCAATTGGGTTAGAGATTGGCTTTGTGGGAGAATCCAGGGTGATATTAGAGGGTTGCCTCTCTGACTGGAGGCCTGTGACTAGTGTTGTCTCACAGGGATCTTTGCTGGTTCCTTTGTTGTTTGTCATCTGTATCAATGACCTGGAAGATAATGCAGTTAACTGGATCAGCAAATTTGCAGATGTCACAAAGATTGGGGGGTGTAGTGGACAGTGAGCAAGGCTATCATGACTCACAGAGGGATCTGCATCAGCTGGTAAAATGGGCTAAAAAATGCCAGATAGAATTTAATGCAGTGAAGTGCAAGGTTTTGCAGTTTGGTAGTACCAACGAGGATAGGTCTTACACAGTAAACGGTAAGGCATTGAGGAGTGTGGTAGAACAAAGGGCTCTGGGAATACAGGTGTGTAGTTCATTGAAAGTGGCATCACAGGTAGATAGGGTCGTAAAGAAAGCTTTTGCACAACGGCCTTCTTAAATCAATGGATTGAGTATAGAAGATTGGATGTCATGTTGAAGTTGTATAAGACATTGATGAGGCCTAATTTGGAGGATTGTGTGCAGATTTGGTCACCACCCTACAGGAAAGATGTAAACAAGGTTGAAAGAGTGAAGAGAAAATTTACAAAGATGTAGCTGGGTCTGGAGGACCTGAGTTATGAGGAAAGATCAAACAGGTTAGCACTGTATTCTTTTGAACATAGAAGATTGAGAGGATATTTGATCGAGGCATACAAATTATGAGGGGTATTCATAGGTTAAATTCAAGTAGTCTTTTTTCCAGAGAGTTTGTGTGGGACTGCAACTAGAGATCATGGATTAAGGGTGAAAGATGAGAAGTTTAAGTGGAACATGAGGGGAAATTTCTTCACTCAGAGAGCTGTGAGATTGTGGAATGAGCTACTAGCACAAGTGGTGCAGGTGAGCTTGATTGCAATGCTTATGAGAAGTTCAATAGGTACATGGATAGTAGGGATATGGAAAACAATGATCCCGGAGCAGGCTGATAGAAGTTGGCAGTTTAAATAGTTTTGGCATGGACTAAATGGGCTGAAGGGCCTGTTTCTGTACTGTAATTCTCTATCACTTCTATTACTATTTTAGGCCAAGACCGTTCCTCAGCATTCAATGGAATCGAACGAACAGATAATACTTTGGGCCGATACTGGATGAAGTGTCTGGGCCTGAAACATTGATTGTTTATTCATTTCTATAGAAGCTGCCTGATCTCTTGAGTTCTTCCAGCATTTTGAATGTTTTGCTATGGATTACATGTTTAAAATTCCTTTGAGTACAGATTTTTGAGTGTTGGATCGGTAGACTCATTGCAGACTTGGCCAAGAGGTCAGAAATTCAGAAACCTTGCAGGAAGATTGGAAACACTTCACTATACAAAGTGAGATCGAAGAATGGAGCTCTTCACCACTGAAAATGCCATATGTACGTTCTCTGAATAACATGAATGTTAAAATGAAATAATTTTCCCATCACAAAATTATAGCATTCCATGTTCAAAATCGAAAGTAAATTGATTCAGTAGATTCTCTCCAATGAAGGGATATATGATCTATTAAGACCATAAGAAATAAGAGCATAATACGGCCGTTCAGCCTACTGAGTCCACTCTGTCATTTCATCATGGCGTCATGTCCATTTCTGTTCCTGACTGAGGAAAACCTGTGAGAGGTGTGTTGTGTGGTAGGGGGATAGAGACAACACAAACATGACTTTTCACAGCAAACTCCTTCCCCTAAATAATGTGAACAAAGCTGTGCTTAACACTGCAACAGGGGCTTGACCCAGTTTTCCACAGATTGCTCCAGATAGACTGAGATCCAAACTCATCTGGTTACATTGTTTCCCACTTTGTTCTCTCTCACTTTTCTCGTCAGAACCTATTGTCTCCCAACACTCGTCTCAGGATGGATTGGGAATATCAGAAGTTATCATTAAAGTGGATGAAACTTTCAATAAATCTATATTTTGCATCTGTTTCAAGGAAAATTCAGGGGAGAGATGAACCTGAACTCACAAATACCAATTCCATTCCATCACGGCATCACGCATTTCATGAGGAAACATTTTCTCTGATTTACCAGCTCACTTATTTGAGATCTCCCTGCAAAATTTAATGTAGCAAGGGTCAGAGTTCAAAGCAAATTCATAACCAATGTATGTACTGTATATGTCACCATACATTTTCTTGTGACAATTCACAGCAGATACAGGAAACACAAATGAATCAATGATGAACTACGCACAAGAAAAGGTCAGACAACCAAAGTACAAAAGGTGACAAACTATTTCAATAAAAGGAGAAAACAAAAAAAAATCAATAATATCAATCCAATAAATAAATAATATTGAGAACATGAGATGTTGAGGCATTGAAAGTGATTCCATAGGTTGTGAGGTGAGTGAATTCATCATTCAGTGTTCAAGAACATGAAGTTTCTGAGAAATTAAATGTTCTTAAACCTGGCGGTGTACAACCGAGGACTACTATCTCTCTTTTCCAATGGCAGCATTGAGTAGAGAGCATGGCCTGCATGGTGGGGGTCTTTGAAAAACGTTCTTAGACCAATAGCATCCAAAATGACGTTCTACTTTATAACTTCCCATTTTTCAGCCCTGCTCTGTTTTCCTTTTGTGTCTAAGCTCAGCAGCATTGAGTAACAATGATATGCACGTCCTGAACTAGGAAGGAAGAGGAAGTTTACTCCCACGTTATTTCACAAGAGGTAGCATCAGTGACTGTGCAGAGTGAGACTGGGGACCACAGCTTATTGTGTGTCTCTGAATTTGGACCTTTGCTGCTGAGTCAATGTGCTTCACCACATCTCTCTTTCCCCAATGTAGGCAGCCTCACTACAGACTCACTTCATGGAAAGGATTAGCTTAAACAGAATGTAAAAACTGATCATTTGACCCTTTTGATCTTTTAGTTGACTAATTCTTCTGTTAAATCTGAAATACTCTAAACTAAGGAATGAACATATAAAAGCAGAAAGTACTGTGAAAACTTTGCATCTGTGGAAGGAAGAACACACTAGATTGTGGCAAAAAGTCTTTGTCTTAAAATATTAATTGTTTCCTTTTCATCACCTTCAGAGCATTGCAATTATTTTCTGTTTTTTCTTTAGTTTCCAATATTGCTTTATCTGCTTTACTCAAAAGCATGAAAGAAAGGGTATTTAGCTGATTTTAGCAACTGCTACATATCATGATACTGCTCTTGACCACAGACCATAAGACCACAAGATATAGGAGCAGAATGTGGTCATTTGGCGCATCGAGTCTGCTTTGTCATGTCATTTTTGCCGAACTATTTTCCCTGTCAGCCTTATTCTCCTGCAAAAGAAATTCTTCCTCATCTCTGCTTAAATCGATGTATCTCTATTCTGAGATTGTGTCTTATGATCCTCAACTCCCTCACCATAGGAAACATCCTGTCTAAATCCACTCTACCTAGGCCTTTCAACAGTTGATAGGTTTCAGTGAGAGTCTCCAAATTCTTCTAAATTCCAGCAAGAACAAGCCCAGAGCCATCATTATCTCCAGCATCATTTTCATAAATGTGGAAGTGAGCGCTGGCTGCCTCACTTTTAATTGCTGGGTGGATTACTCTGCTGCTGGAGACAGGAGACCATATAGCCTGTCTTTGTTCCTGAAGAATGTTACCCAGGTTTTCTGCCTTTTGGATAAGGATATGGATCTAGACTAGGACTATGGACTTATTTTTCCAGTCCCATAGTTATTTATATTCTGTGATTTTGCCTAGTCTTTCTTGTTTTTTATTGTGCAGGGGAGGGGGATTTGGGGGTTGATGATCATGTTCCCATTCTTTTCTTTTTGTTTTCAGCTGTTTAGAGAACCTTTGAATCTCTGAACCATTTGAAACTTTGTACCATGCCACAATCGAATAATTCTTAAATGATCCTTACTAATGCCTCCATAATCTCTTCAGCTACCTCTTTCAGAACCCTGAGATGTAGTTCATATGATCCAGGTGACTTATATACCTTCAGACTATTCATCCTGACAAGCACGTTCTCCCTTTTAATAGCAACTGTACTCACTTCTTCCCTCTGATGGTCTCGAACTTCACGCATACTGTAGTGCCTTCCACAGTGAAGACTAATGCAAAAAATTACTATGTTTGTCTGTCTTTTCCTTGTCTCCATACCTACCTTTCCAGCATTGTTCTCCAGTAACTACTCTCGCCTCTCTTTTAATCTTTATATATCTGAAAGAATTTTATTATACTCTCTGATATTATTTGCTACCTTATGGTGATATTTAATTTTCCTCTCCCTTTGGCTTTATTAGTCACTTTCAGTTGGTTTTTAAAAATTTTCCAGTCCTCTACCTTCCCACTAATTTTTGCTTGTTAAGATGCCTTCTCTTTTGCTTTTATGTTGGCTTTGTCTTCCCTTGTCAGCCAGGTTTGTGTCATCCTACCCTTAGAATAGATGTTCTTTGGGATGTATATATCCTGCACCTTCCAATTGTTCCAAGAAGTTCCAACCAGTGCTTCACTGCCATCATTCCTGCAAGGGACCCTTCCAATCAACTTTGGCTCGATGTTCTCTCATGTCTCTGTAAATCTCTTTACTCCATTTTAGTATGGATATAACTGTCTTTCACTCTCAGATTGCAGGGTAACTTCTGGCATATTATGATCACTGTCTCCCAAGCCCTCCTTTACCTTAAGCACGCTATTCAATTCATGTTAATTACACAACACCCAATCCAGAATAGCTGATCCCCTTGTTGCCTCAACCACAAGCTGCTCTAAAAGGTCATCTCATAGGAATTCTACAATTTCTCTCTCTTGGAATCCAAAAGCAGCACCAACCTGATTTTCTCAGTTCACCTGCATATTGAAACCCCCATGACTATCTTAACTTTGTCCTTTTGACATGCATTTTCTATCTCCTCTTGTAATGTCCAGCCTATGTTCTGACTACTGCTTGGAGGCCTGTTTCAAACTCTATCAGGGTTGTTTAAGTCTTGCATTTCCTTAATGCTACCCACAATGATTCAACATTTCCCCCTCCTCTGTCAACACTTTCTGATGATCCGATGTCAATTTTTATCAATAAAAGCACCCTCTGCCTACCTGCTTGTCTTTCCAATGCAATGTTTGTCCTTTCAGATGAAGCTCCCAATTATCATCTTCTTTCAGCTGCAACTCATTGATTCATTAAACACTTTACCTGCCAATCTCTGGCTGCACTACAAGATCATCTATGCCATTATGTGTACAGTATGCATTCAAACATAAAATATTCAGTTCTGTATTCAAAGCCCTTTTTGATTTTGTCCCCATCGTACGCTGCAACTCATCCTGCAATTTTGCCCAATCATCTGCCTGTCTTTCTGGATGGAGCTGTGGTTGGGGCAGTTGGTATACACACCGCCTCTGCTCCAATACCAACTTTCCCAGCCTCAGGCCTATCAGTCAGTTTCCCATTTCCCTGTCAAATTAGTTTAAACTCTCCCTCGCAGTTCTAGTAAACTTACCCCAGAGGATATTGAACTCCCTCTGTTCTTGGCGAAAACTGTCCCTTTTGTGCAGGTCTTACCTTCCCCAGAAGAAATCCTAATGATCCAGAAATCTGAAAGCCTGCTCCTTTTACCAGTTCGCCAGCCATGTATTTGTCTGCCAAAGCATCGCATTCTTACCCTCACTGGCATGTGTCACGGGCAGCAATCCAGAGATTACTACCCTGGAGGTCCTGCGTTTCAGCATTCTACCCAGCTCCTTAAATTATCTCCTCAAGACTTCTTCTGTTTTTATACCTTTGTCATTGGTGCCAATATGTACCAAGACTTTTGGCTGATCTCCCTCCCATTTAGAATGCCATGGAGCTGATCAAAGTTGTCTCTTACCCTGGCACCTGGGAGGTAACATACCATCTTTGTATCCATATTTCATCCCCAAATTCTCATGTCTATGGAATCCCATATCACTACTGCAGTTATTTCAGTTTCTTTTTCTTCCCTCCTGAGCCATAATGCCAGAGACCCAGTTGTGTAGGTTTTTCCCTAGTAAGTCTTCCCCCCCGACAGTATACAAAGTGTTGCACTAACTATTGACAGGAACGAGGTTACTTTGCATTAGCTGACTATTTACCTTCCTGATAGTCACCCAGGTACCTGACTCCTGCAACTTAAAGGTGACCATCTCCCTCTAGCTGCTATCAATTCCCTTCTCAGTTTTCTGTATGCAATGAAAGTCATTGAGCTGCAGCTCCAGTTCCTTATCAAGTTCTCTGAGGTGCTGCAGCTTGGTGCACCTGGTACAGATGTGATTATACGGGATGTTGGAGGTCTCCTGGAATTCCCACATCTCTCACAAAGAAGATAACACAGTCCTGGGGCCATCCACACTGCTCTAACTACATACTAACAGATGAGGAATGGAGAATGAAGAAGAAGCTTATGCCTCATGATGAAGCAAAGCCTCCCACTCAAACACTGCTCATCTCACACAATGACCACTCCAACAATGGATTCTCTATTTGTACCTACCATATTTTTATTTGTCCTTGCTGATGATTGCTGCTTCATTCAGCTGCCGGAAAATGGCAAAAATCCCATGAACAATCTTTCTCATGTATGGACCTGTGAGGTGACTTCTCTCTCACTCCCAATTCAACTGGGCTGCTGGAAAATCTCCTTTGATTCTTCTTTGATTGGAGCCTGATCAATACCAATTCTTTAGTTTTTTGATTTAATTTTGCTCTTCTGGTTCCTAAAGAAATATTCTTGTGCTGTTTCAGGATTCATTGTCAGCGAGTGGAACAGTCATCATTGATGTGAGAGGAGACAATCTTCCTGAAGAAGTAAAGTAGCTTTTGATCTGAAATTTATAAATAGAAGGATAAATACCTATTTCAGTCATTGTTATCGTTAAAATGTCTAAATACATAATAAATTGTAAATGATAATTGTCCCTCATTTGTCAAGCTGGTGATGATTTAGGTTATCAGATTTAACACAAAGCAAACATTGGTTATTTGAAACTGAAAATGAAACAGTGCAGATGTTCAAAACCTAAACAAGCACATAAAGTTCTGGAAGTACACAGCAGATTGAAGTACATGAGGATATTCTTCAGGTGGAAAGTTATTATTCAGAAATCAGAAAACTGCAGAAAAAAGCTTAAGTTTTCAGGAGCAGTGTGTGGGAATTGATGGATTGGACAATGTGGTAATATCTGCGGGGTAAGGTCATGATTGCTATGGGACAAGATATTGATGAAGGTCAATATATGAGAGGTTATTGAGGGCTTAAACAGTGAAAGGCAAGAACAAACAAAGGAAAGTAAAAGGTGATTTTAGGACAGAGCTGAACAAAACACTCAACATTTTGGGCCATGATTGTGGAGAGAGAATATGAATCAATATTATAGGCTATCAGAGAAACATCAGATCATGGAGACAATGAGAAAGCACGGTACTTCATGCCATTATGTTTGATATTGAGACAGGAAGGATGCCAGGTACCTCTGTGGCAGTTGATGAGCAGTTTCTCAAAGTTATATTATGTCTCGTTATGACTGCCCAGTAGGTAGAACAGAGGTAGGTCAGAGTGGAGATAGAATGGAGAATTAATGTGACATGCAACAGGAAACTCTTTCTTGTTACAAGGCAGACACGCGGTATGCATTTGGTTCTTCTACTGTCAATGAGACTAACTTCTAGACAACAAATGCAGCATATTAGATTGGGAAATGTGCAAGTGAATCTCTGCTTCAGTACAGCGAACTGTTCCAGGATAATGGATAGGAAGTGGAATAAAGGCAGGTGATGCATGTCCTGTAGTGGTCTGGGTAATTGTTGTGGCTTGGTGAAGATCATAATGCAGCCCAGGGAGAACTGTACTTTCAGAATGTTCAAAGTGCAGGCAAAGACTTGTCTATTGGTAGAACTTTGCTACAGAAAACAGAAATTACAATGGATGATCATTGACATTCATGGCCTTTAATGAGTACTCATTACTCATCAAATTCGAGAGGAAGTTAGGCAATTTCAGAAAGTGATGGGTAGATTTGTTTTGTGGGGGCACATTTGCATAGTGATTAGCACATCGCTATTCCTGCAGCAGTCATGGGTTCAATTCCCTTGCCGAGAAAAAGAGTTTATACATTCTCCCTATGACGATGGGGATTTCCTCCCGATGCTCAGCAATATGTACCGGATAGTAGGTTTACTGTTCACATGGGTGTACAATTAGGTGTCACAGGCTCCTTCAGCTGCTAGGGCCTGTTACGGTGCTGTACCTCCACATATTAAAAAAAAGATTGAGAGATGGGCAGTGTGAAAATGAGAGCAGTGTGCAAATTGTCAGCAAAGGTAATGAAAGATTTGAGTCCTACAAGGGTAGGAAGCAGAGCCAATGAATGTGTCATTGTAATGGAGAAACAGTTGAAGGAAGGAGCCCAAATTGAACAGGAAATGCTCCACATAAAGTATTGTACAAAAGTCTGAGCCACGTATATATAGCTAGGGTGCTTGAGACCTTTGCATAGAATTGTAGTTGTTTTATGCATTGCACTGTACTTATGCTGCAAAGAAATCAAATGTCATGAGTGATGATAAACTAATTCTGATATGGGTCTCCATTGTGGATGGGCAGTGGGAAGAGGGCAGGGCAAGGTGAATCATGATTTGGAAAACGGCAAGGGAGAGGTGAGGGAGAGGGAGGCATCAGAGAGACATTCTGTAATGATCCATAAGCAAATTGTTTGGAATCAAATGACCTTGCTTCATTTCTCAAGACTGGGTGCTGGAGTCTATTATTAAGTATGATATTTCAGAGTACTTGAAGACTAAAGATAAAGTAAGTCAAAGTCAACTGACTTTCTGTGAAGGGAAACTGTGCTTGATAAATCTGTTAGAGTTCTTCAAGGAAGTAACAAGCAGGATGGACAAAGGAGAGGCAATGGATGTCATTTACATGGATGTTCAGAGTGCATTTGATAAGGTGCCACATGTGAGGCTGTTTACAAAGACAAAATCCTGTGGCATCACAGGAAAGTTACTGGCATGGATAAAGGAATGGCTGACAGACAGGGGCTGCAAATGGAAATAAAGGGGGCCTTTTCTCGTTGGCTGCCAGTGACTGGTGTTGTCCCTCAGGGATCAGTATTTGGACTCTGACTTATCACATTGTTAGTCAGTGATTTGGATGATGGAATTGATGGCTTTGTGGCAAAGTTTGCGGATGATACAAAGGTAGATGGAGGAGCAGGTCGTGCTGAGTTAGCAATCCGATTGTAGCAGGACTTGGACAAATTGGAAGAATGGGCAAAAAGGTGGCAGATGCAACACAGTGTTGGGAAATGTATGATAAAGCATTTTAGTAAAAGGAAACATAGTGTGGACTATCCAAAGAGTGAGAGATTCAAACATCAGAGGTGCTGAGGGACTTCAGAGTCCTCATGCAAGATTTCCGGAAGTTTAATTTATAGGTGGAGTCTGTGGTAAAGAAGGCAAATACAATGTTGGCATTTATTTCAAGGCAGAAATAACATAAAAGTGAGGATATAATGCTGAGCCTTTATAAGACACTTGTCAGGCTGCATTTGAAGTACTGTCAACAGTTTTAGGCTCCAAATCTCAGAAGGCATGTGTTGGCATTGGAGAGAGTCCAAAGGAGAAACGTGAGGATGATTCATGGAATGAAAGGGTTAACATATGAGCAGTGTTTGACAGCTTTTGGCCTGTACTCAGTGGAATTTAGAAGGATCCATGGGGATCTCATTGAAACCTACTGAATGTTGAAAGGATGGGTGTGGAGAGGATGGTTCCTATGCTGGGTGTATCCAGGACAATAAGGCACTGCCGCAAAATTGACGGGTGACCTTTCAGAACAGAGGAAAGCATGAATTTTTCTAGCCTGAGAGTAGTGAATCTGTGGAATTCTTGACCATGAACTGTGCTGGAGGCCGTCCATAGGTATATTGCAGGCAGAAGATGCTGTTTCCTTATAGGTCTGGGCATCGAAGGGTATGATGAGAAGGCAGAGATGTGTTTGAGTGGGATCCGGGATCAGCCAGGATGGTCTGGTGGAGCAGACTCGATGTGCTGAATGGCATAATTCTACTCCTATGTCCTATCTCAAGGGTGTGTCTGCACCCGTGCCACCTGTCCCACACCCCTACTGCAGCACCGCACCCTCAGTATTTCCAATATCCTTTGCTCCTGCCGTAGTTACAAACTTTCTCTCCTCCATGTTGACAAATACAGTATTGTGTAATAATCTTCTGCACCCTCATTATACATATCTCTACCTAAGACTTCTTTGCAGTACTGAATTTACACAGAAGTTCTGCAGATGCTGGAAATCCAAAGCAACACACACAAATGCTGGAAGAAGTCAGCAGCCCAGGCAGCATCCATGGAAGTGAACAAACAGTCAATGTTTCAGTCTGAGATCCTTATTCTGGACTCCATCTTCCTTCGACACTAACTTTGCTGATTACCCACATCCTTCTGCTTGCTCTGATACCACCCACTCTCCACTCCCTTTCTAATCCCAGTTCTAATCCCTGCCGTGCATTCACCATTCCCTCCTTTCATGTTAGGAAAAGACCTCTCCACATCTACTCTATCGAGGCCTTTCACCACTCGATAGGTTTGAATGAGGTCACCCAACATTCTTCTGAATTCGAGTGAATCAAGAAGCCTAGCCATGTGGTGCCCTTCATTTGACAAGCCAATCAATCCCAGAATCATTTTCGCGAACCTACTTTGAACTCTGTCCAGTTTCAGCACACCCCTTCTAAGATAAAGGGCCCAAATCTGTTCACGGTACTCCAAGTGAGGCCTTAACAGCGCTTTATAAATTTGAAACATAATAGCCTCGCTTTTATATTCTAAGCCTGTTAAAATGAATGCTAATGTTGCATTTGCCTTCCTTACCACAGACTCAACCTGCAAATGAATCTTTAGCGATTCCTGCTAAAGGACACCCAATTCCCGTTGCATCTCAGTTTTTTTCTATATCCTCTCCATTTGGAAAAGAGCTAACCCTTTTATTTCTTCATTCAAAGTGCAAACCACACACTTCCCAACATTGTATTCCATCTGTCATATCTTTGCCTATTCTCTTAATCTAACTCCTTCTGTAGCCTCTCTACCTCCTCAAAACTACCTATCCCTTCACCAATCTTCATATCGGCTGCAAACCTTGCAACACACCCATCAATTCCATTATCCAAATCATTGACATTGAACATAAAATGAATTGGTTCCAACATAGACTGCTGTGGAGCACTGCCAGTCACTGTTAGCCAGTCCGAAAAGACTCCCTTTATTCCCAATGTTTGCCTTCTGCCAATCAGCCACTGCTTTATCCATGCTAGAATCTTTGCTGTAATACTATGGGCTCATAACTTGTTAAGCAGCCTCAATTGTGGCACCTTGTCAAAGGCCTTCTGAAAATCCAAGTACACAACAGGTCCTGCTTGTTACTTCTTTAAAGAATATCAAAAGATCTGTCAGGCAAGATTTTCCTTTGAGGAAACCATACTGAACACAGAATATTTTATCATGTGCCTCCAAGTACTCTGATACCTCATCCTTAACATCGACACTAACATCTTCGCAAACACTTACTGGCTTATAGTTTTCTTCCTTCTGCCTCCTTCCCTTTTTGAAGAGTGGAGTGGCATTTGCAATTTTTCATTGTTCTGGAACCATTCTTGAATCTAGAGATTCTTGAAAGATTGTTACTAATATGTCCATGATCTCTTCAGCCTCCTCTTTCAGAACTCTGGGGTATACACCATTTGGTCCAAATGACTTATCTACTGTCAGACCTTTCAGTTTTCCAAGAATCTTCTGTCTAATTATAGTAACTTCACATGCTTTCAACCCCTGGCATCTGCAACTTCCATCATATTGCTATAGCCTCCCTCTGTGAAGACTGATGCAAAATACTTACTCAGTTCATCCACCATTTTATTGTCTCCCATTACTACCTCTCCAGCATCACTTTCCAGCACTCTGATATCCACTCTTACCTCTTAGTTACACTTAATTTATCTGAAGGAACTTTTGGTATCCTCTTTAATATTATTGATTAGCTTAATTTGTATTCAATCTTTACCTTCTTAGTTACTATTTTAGTTGCCTTCTGATGGTTTTTAAAAGCTTCCCAATCTTAGAACTTCCCAATGAGCTTTGCTCTATTACATGCCCTCACTGTGGCTTTTATGTTGAGTTTGAGTTCTCTTGTTAGCCATGGACATGTCAACTTTTCTTAGAATACTTTTTCCTCTTTGGGAAGTATATTCCTGTGCTTTCCAGATTGGTTCCAGAAATTCCAGCCATTGCTGCTCTGCCATCATCCATGTTAGTCTTCTTTTCCAGATAATTTTAGCCAACTCCTCTCTCATGCCACTGTAATACTGATACTTCTGACTTTAGCTTCTCCTTCTCAAATTTCAGAATGAATTTGCTCATAATATGATCACTCTTTCCAGAGGGTTCTTTTACCTTAATCTCTCTGATTAAATCTGATTCATTGCACAACACCCAATCCAGAATAGCTGTTGGGCTGAACCACAAGCTGCTTCAAAAAGGTATCTCACAGACACTCTGGAATTTTCCCCTACTGGAATCCAGCAGCAATCTGATTTTCCCAATCTTCCTGCACACTGAAGTCCCCCATGGATATTGTAATATTGCCCTTTTGGCAGGCATTTCCTATCTTCCATTGTAATTTGTAGGCCACATCCTTGCTACTGTTTGGGGGTATGTATACACTCCCATCGGGGTCCTTTTACACTTGCAGTTTCTTAGCTCTATCCACAATGATGAAACACCTTCCAACCCTCTGTCACCTCTTTCTAATGATTAGATTTCATTCTTTACCAACAGAGCAACATACCACTTCTGTCTTCCTGCCTATCCTTTTGATACAATTGGATGTTAAGGTGCCAGGTATAATCTTTCAGCCATGATAAGGTGAACATCATGCCTGGCAATCTGCAACTGTGTGCAAGTTCATCTACCTTATTTTTATTACAGAGTGCATTTAGATACAATGCCATCAGCCCCGTATTCACCCTTTTCAATTTCATCACACTTTTGATTCCTAACTTTGCCTGAGGTCTTACCAATTTCTGCCTCTACAACCTCACTACTAACAGTTCTGATACTCTGGTTCCCATCCTCCTGCAACTCGAGTTTAAATCCCACCATGCAGCAGATATCAAAAAGTGAAGGAAGAAAAACCTGAGCTTTCTTTCCTTTGCTTTCTCTGAATCAAGTGTTTCTTTGCTGAAACCTCAGAGTGTAAAAGTCTTAAGAACGCCCCTCTGACTATGTCCATCTTCTGAGTCATGTCAGAGCACTCATGCTGCAGCAGGCACAAAAGAATTCTGTTTTCACAGAGAAAGTTACTTACCAATAGGTTTTACATGGACTGGTGATCTAAGTTGTCCAAACCGTTGCACTTAGTCTGTGACAAACAACTTACAAATACTGCAATGGCTCCAGCAAAATTGGAAAAACACTTCACTACAAATCACAGGCACATGACATGTAAAAAAGTGCTGATTATTTTAAATAGCTATTGAAATCTCAAATCAACCATGATTTGACTTTTTACAGTCACATGACTGTGACTTTTGTTAATAAAGTCCCAGACAGTAAAAGCATTACTATTAGCAGAACGTATTACCCATAAAAGGAAATGTCACACAGTTGGTGAGAACCTAATAATGACAGCAAGTAAAATTATTTCATTTCATTTTTAAATCTTTTTTATTATTAATTATTATTGAAGATCAACAAAAAAGATACATTAAGTCAATATGTCATTATATACAATGAAGAATTAAATTAGCAAATAACTTATTACAAACCTCAGCAATATATCAATAATTAAAAAAAAACAAAGTGTTAAAAATATTTTTTTGAAAGAAAAAAGAAGGAAAAAGAAGAACCCCTACTAACTAACTAAAAAAAATACATACTAACTGAAAAAAAAATTGAAGAACAGATAAACCATTGGGTGTACAACACTGGAGCTTCCATAAAAAAAGACATCAATCCGCCAACTCAATACTTTTTAAAAAAAAAATCAGAAGAAAACCATATTAATTAACTCAAATCAGTTGATAGTAGCAGGCGAATGAACTCCATCTTTTCTCAAAATCAAATTGAGGATCAAAAGTTCGACTTCTGATTTTCTCCAAACTAGCATCCACATTTAATAATGAAATAGGCCTATATGAAGCACAGTCAGTAGGGTCTATATCTTTCTTAAGAATTAAAGAAATAGAAGCTTCATAAAATGTGGGAGGTAACTCTCCTATTAAAAAAGAATCTTTAAGCATTTCCAACATAAATGAAGAGAGCAATTTTCAATTTTTTAATAAAATCCTACAGAATAACCATATAGTCAAGGAGCTTTACCAGATTGCATTGAAAAAATAGCTTTCTGAATTTTGTTTTGAGTAATAGGAGCATCAAGAGTTTGTTGATCTTCAACAGAAATGCAAGGAGAATCAATCTTTTGTAAAAAGGCATTTGTTTTAGAAGAATCAATTGGAAACTGAGATTTATAAAGTTCAATATAAAAGTCTTGAAAATGTTATTAATATCTTCATAATTACCTGTGAAACTACCATCTCACTTATGAATTTTTAAAATTTGCATTTTAGTTCTAGCTGCATCTATTTGAGATGCTAATAGCTTATTATTTTTACCTCCAAACACATAAAATTGACTTTTCAATTTAATCAAATTTCTTTAAATAGGATAAGTTAATAATAAATTATATTGTGATTGGAGTTCAACTCTTTGTTTAAATAAATCAATGTTAGGAGAGATTGCATAAATATTATCCAAGTCTTTAATTGTTTGGAAATCCGATCTATCAATCTGCCTGCTGAGTTCTGCCAGCATTTTGTGTTTTTATTTATCTCTATTTTTGTCTGTTTCTTAAGCTTAGCCGAATAGGAGATTATCTGACCGCACAAATATGCTTTAAATGTATCCCATATAATCAATTTCAACACATCTCCTATATTAATAAAAAGAAAAAAACCTTAAACTGAGTCTCAATAAATTTGACAAAATCTGAACTTTCTAATAAATTTTCAGGAAAATGCCAAGGCAAATTTGCAATATTGACATCATTCAATTCAAAAGCTAAGCTTAAAGGCACATGATCTGAGAGAGCAATAGCATCGTATTCACATTTCTGGATTTTGGATAAAAATTGGGGATCGGCTATAAAATAATTGATTCTCGCAAATTTTTTGTAAACATGAAAAAAAGTATCATCTCTATCATTAGGATGCAAATGTCTCCAAATTTCAACCAGGCCAAAATCAAATAAAAAAAAAGAGTTAATAAGTGATGCAGAACAACTTGGAAGTCGCTGATTGGTTGAACACTTGTAAAATTATAATGGGTAAATTGCTTGGAGAAAATACAATTAGAGAAATTGAAAAGGTTTTACACTCAAACAGTACAATAAGTTGACATATTGATGAAATGTCGGATGATACTGAAGGGATTTTGTATGATACACTAAAAAACTGCAGGTTCTCTATCCAGTTTGATGAGTCAACAGATTTCACTAATGAATGTCATGTTGTAGCATTTGCCTAAAACAAGCAAAGTCCAAGATATATTTAATGTTTTGTTTCATATCTGGAACCAAAAGTTCTGTCTAGGAGGAAATCTGTTGGCATCTGCACTGATGATGCCCCATCAATGGTTGGCTCCATGAGAAATATTGTTTCTCTTGTCAGAAAAGAAAGTCTTGACACCGTCACAACACATTGCTTTCTTCACAGAGAATTGCTGATGTCCAAGAATTTTGGAAATGAAATTGAAAAATTTCTGAATAATGCTATAAAATGGTGAACTTTATTATACAAAGACCAATTCCCTCGAGAATGTTTGAGAAATTGTGTGAAAAATTGGACAAAGAGCACACCAACCTCCTGCTACATAAAGAAATCTGCAGGCTCAGCAGAGAGAGGGTTCTCAACAGGGTGTTAAAGCTGAAGTTTGGATTGCAGGAATACTTTCAGAAAAATAAGAGTATTCAATTGTAGTAAGCCAGAATTTGCTGAGTGATTAGAAAGTGAAGAATGGTTGCAGAAACTAGCCTAATTAGCAGACCTTTTTCATCATATAAATCAGTTAAAAAAGTCTTTGCAAGGCCCTAGAAGAAATGTTTATACTTTAAGTGAGTAGATTCTTGAATTTAAAAGCAAGCAGTATCATTGGAAAAATTATGTTGCAAAAGGAAATCTTGAAATATTTCCACTTCTGCTTGGACTTGAGAGGGAGGAAGGATATCATAAAGTTTCGAGTCTTACTAAAATCCACCTGGAAGAACTGCAGAACAAATTTGAACCGCATTTCCCCCCTTTCAACACAAGTGTATGGCTTGGTGAGGATCCCTTTCTCTGAATCTTTTGCTCAGCCTAAGAATCTGGCTTTGTGAGAAGAGGCAGAACTTTGTGAGCATGATATCACTGATATACAGCATAAAAAGAAGTGTTCCTAACACTGACCCCTGGTCCCTGGCAGCCAACCAGAAAAGGATCCTATTATTCCCACTCGCTGCCTCCTACCAATCAGCCAATGCCCAAACCATGCTGTAAGAGTCCTGTAATGCTATAGCACCTTGTCAAAGGCCTTCTGGAAGTCCAAATATACACTGCATTCTCTTTATCTATCCTACATGCTATCTCCTCAAAGAATTTCAACAAGTTCGTCAGGCAAGATTTTTCCTGAAGGAAACCATGCTGACTTTGTCCACCTTCTCCTGTGTCACCGAGTACTCCAAAGCCTCATTCTTAAAAATTGACTCAACATCTTCACAACCACTGAGGTCAGACTAACGGGTCTATAACTTCCTTTCTGCTGCTTTCCTCCTTTCTTTAAGAATGGAATGACATTTGCAGTTTTCCAGTCCTCTGGCATCATGCCAGATTCCAATAATTTCTAAAACCTCCACAATCTCAACCACTACCTCTTTCAGAGTCCTAGGTGCAGTTCATCTGGCTCTGATGACTTATGTATGATTTCTGCATTTTGAGCACCTTCTCCCTTGTAATAGTAACTGTACTTGCTTCTCTTCTATTGCACCCTTCAACATCTGGCACACTGCTAGTGAAGATTGAAGCAAAATACTCATTTAATTCATCTATACAAATACAAAGATCTCAACCAGCAAGTTGTTCCCTTGTCTTTCTCCACAATGGTGGCTGGAACCCATAAGGCCCTGAGGATTTATCTACCCTATTATTTTTCAGGAGACTCAACATCACCTTTTTGTTATCAATATCCCCACATGGGTGAGACTGATACGACAGAGTGTACAGCTCATTATCACTTCAGCAAAACCACACCAAAGGGAAAACAAATACAGACCTGACTGCAGCATATCCATTCCCAATTTCTCTTACCCTTCAGTCCACGGTAATACTGACCCCTGTGGACAAGCAATATGTACAAAGACTTTAGGCTGCTCACCCTTACCCTTGAGAATGCCATGGACATGACCCAAACCATTTGCTGATCCTGGCACAGGGAGGCTACATACCATCTAGGTGTATCTGCTGCACCCACAGAAGCTTGTCTCTGCTCCTCCGACTAAAGAATCTCCTATCAACATTGCATTCCTCTTCAACTCTCTGCTCTTCTGAGCCACAGAACAAGACTCAGTGCCAGAGACTTGGTACCTCCCTCGAAGGAACATAAGAAATAGGAGCAGGAGCAGGCCATCTGGCCCGTTGAGCCTACTCTGCTATTCAATAAGATCATGGCTGATCTGGCCATGGACTCATCTCCACCTACCTGCCTTTTCCCCATTACCCTAAATTCCCTGACTAATAAGAACACAAAGTGAAACATCCATAGGTGTACCCTGCACTAACTGTGCATTTCCCTTCCTTCTCTTGACAAGCTCCCAGTTACCTGGCTCCTGCAGCACAGGGATGACTACATCCCTGTAGCTCCTGTCTATCACCTCCTTATTCTCCCATATGAGTTGAAGGTCATCGAACTGCAGCATCAGTTCCTTCTCTCAGGACCTGTACCTCAGTTCCCTTGGTGCAGAAGTGTTTATCTGGGAGACTGGAGATGTGCCCAGACACATGTGAACCAACTTATCATTTTAGTTGTGTTTGGGGTTATGTTGTGATCAATTGAGTAAAAGTAATTCTGCACCAATGGAACACCAATACTGAGTGAAGTAGAATTAAACATTTGTGATGACATGCTAAAACACTTCCAGTGTTTCTCCATTTTAACAGAAAATCCCAATAATTTATACATTTTTGATAAGACAGATAAAATTCTGTTAGCTGGACCAAACACTCCTGGAAATGGCCCCGTTGTTTGGAATTGGAAACCAAGCTCCAAGCAAGTGACATTTTATAACGAAGCATCCAAAGGGTGGGCTCCACTTTGGGAAACAAACTTCCGGAAGAAGGACCTCTTTCAGACTATGGATAACACCAGTGGTGCTGTTGACTTGATAATTCAGCATCCCACTTCTAAATTTGCAGGATCTATCATCTTGGTGCAAAGAGAGACCAGTCATGGAATCCTGAAGCAATACGAGATTTTTGGGATCAAAGGCAAGTGGGACAGGATATGAGAAATGTGAAAAATGTTCTTCATGAATAATTTATTTTCTATTACTGAAAGTTTTATTGCGAACATGTCAAATTTATAGTCTCTGCTCAATTAAACTAACAGGGAAAAAGTGATGCTCCTGGAGGTACAGCTCAGCAACATAAACTAACAGGTGACTCACTCTTGTATTGGGGCAACTGAAAAACCTTTTGAAGGTCTGATTACATCATCTTTGATAGTGACAAAATGTTTGGGTAGGCATCTGGAGAACCAATCTCTCCAAAAGAGCCGTTTCTCATGAAGGCTCAGTTATTGGACTCATTTTAAGGTGAATTTTGGGACTTCAGAGATTTAAATAATTTCTGAGCTTTTCACCACTAAGATGTTTGCTTTGTTCACACTGTATCATTTGACACGATGCGGGGGGTGGGGGGTCTTAACGAAGTGTGCCAGTAATCCAAAGATGGAGCCCACTGGACTGGTCCATTCCTCATACAACGAACCACCCTGTGTTTGGGATACGGGAAGATCACCTGAATGAAAGCCACAGGATTTCAGGGAGAAGGTGCCATTTCAGGACAGCACCACAGGTCAAGATCGATCTAGGGTCACTGGAGCTGCGAGACAGCAACACCAGTCTCTGTGTCAGGGCACCACCCCATGGTTGGCATCCAAAGATAGTGTCCAAACTGTGTGACCCTAAACTGAACCCTGACATTCCATCAGGTTTGGCGGGGGGTCGGGGGGAAGGTGACGTATTCATTACCTCTTGTCTGTCTCACTGAATTTGGTGCAACCAGATTGAGAGTTTGTGTGCCCACTGTGTTATTTTGTGTCTGAAACCCAACACTCTCTCTGTCCTGTAGCACAGTCACATCCTGAGGTCAGTTTGAACCCAATCATTGGACATGCTACAACGCACGCCACTCATTCAATATACGCACCAAATATAGTGGGAGATCCTGGTAGAGTATAGGACCAGAGGGCACAGCCTCAGACAACAAGAATATCTTGTGGAACAGAGATGAGGAGGAATTTCTTTTGCCAGAGGGTGCAGTATCTATGGAATTCATTGGCACAGGTGGCTGTGGAGATCATTTTAATGGATATATTTAAAGGGTAATAGGTTCTTGATTAGTTGGTGTGAAAGGTTATAGGGAGAAGGGAGGTAAAAGGCCCCGTGAAAGGAAATAAGTCAGTCATGATAGAATGGCAGAGCAGACACAAATGGCAAAATGGTCCAATTCTGCTCCTGTGACATTTTTTCTTATGGTCTTATTTCTCACAGTTGAGGCAAAACCACAGTGGACTGCAGAGGGCAGTGACGTCACCCTCAGCTGTACCATCTCCAGACTCCCGGATACCATCAGTCTCCACTGGAAACCAGTGGGCTCATCCCAGCAGAATAGGAGAAACACTGATCAGATCCGGCTGAATAACACCGTCTATCTGATGGTCCGACACGTTACAGTGGAGGATGGGAAGTTGTATCAGTGTGAAGTGCGGGAAAACGGAAATGTTGTTAGAACAATGCAAGCAGATTTTACTGTATACACAGGTAAGTGCTGTTACCTCACTCTAGGTATTGGGGTGGAATATATCTGTCTGGTAGGAGGTAGTTAAAAATAGTACTGGAAGAGTTCATGGCCGGGTCTGTATAGATCCTCATCAGTATTTACCAGGCAGAGGATGTGGAAATTAGTGAATTCAGGCAAGAGAAAAGTGATATCCTGATGCATATCAACAGTATGAAGGAGGAGACATTGGCAGTCTGAAAACCATGGAGTCGTAGATCATGGAAACAGGCACTTCAGCACAACTGGTCCATGCCGATCCAAGCTCATCTCATTTATGTAGCACCTTGCTTGGCTTGGAAGGGTTGAACCAAAGGATCTGCTTCCCAGCTGTTTAAACCCGTGACTGAGATCGGGCAATGAGAGGACATTGAGGATAATAACACATAGATCAGGGGAAGTAAATCTACGGTGGGAAAAATTTCAAATTGCATCATTACAAGTCAATAATTAAAAAGGGACTCAACAGTCCTTGTCCAGGATTCCCTAAAGGTTAGCCTGCAGCTGATTAACTGGTAAGGAAGGTAAATGCAATGTCAACATTGATTTTGAGAGGATTAGGTTATAAAAGCAAGGATGTCAAAGCTTTATATGGCATTATTCAGACTGGACTTGGAGTTTGGTGAGCAGTTTTGGGCCCCGTATATCAGAAAGGATATTCTAGCTTTGGAGAGGGTCCAGAGGAATGTCATGAGAATGACTCTCAGAAAGAAAGGGTTAAGTATGAGGAGCACCTGATGGCTTGAAGTCTGTCCTCTCTGGAGTTTAGGAGAATGAGGCAGGTCTCATTGAAACATACTGAACATTGTAAAGACTGGACAGAGTGGCTGTGGAGAGAATGTTACTGATACTAGGAGAGTCAAAGACCAGAGGGCACAGCCTCAGAATTAAGGATCATCCATTTAAGCCAGACATAAAGAGGAACCTCTTCAGCCAGAGTGTGTTGAATCTGTAAAATTAATTTAAAACGGTGATTGATATGTTCTTAATTCATCAGGACATCAACTGTTAAAAGGAGAAAGCAGAAGAAGGTAGTTGAGAGGGATAGTAAATCAGCCATGATATAATGGCGGAGGAGATCTGATGGGCTGAATGCCCTGATGTTGCTCCAATGTCTGATGGTTTGATGGCAGCTTCTTATCAATCGCTCCCGAATGACATTGTAACATTTTAATGAGTTCTCTCTTTCATGCAGGTCGATATAATAAATGTTACACACTTTATTGCTCAGTTACGGATCACAGTAAATTCCACCTCTTGTGTTACAGTAATGAAGTTTACAACAGCACTGCCTGGACTTGGCTGGGACATCTTCATCAAAGATCGAGGAAAACAATTGCAACAGCATTGAAATCTCAGCCATTGAATGTCAGTGAGAGCCAATTTGCGAATCAACTGATGCTCACCTTTTAACAGCTGGAATTTCAGAATGAGGGTTTTTCCTGTGGTGTTTGAGGATGCAGGAGAACACACCTGTACTCTGGGAACCATTACATTTAGGACTATCAGACTAATCACAGTTAAAGGTAGGAGACAGAATGTGTGACAACAGATTTCCCAAGATCACAGCTTTTTGCTTTAGTGCTGAATGTTGCCCCTGTTTTTAAGGAGACCAATAATGTTTTTCTTGTTTCCACAGTCACAGCTGAACTGTCTGATAGAGTGACTGAGGGAGACACCGTTACCCTGAGCTGCTCTGTGTCTGACGTCTCTGCAGCAACGAGACTGGTTTGGATCAATGAAGTTGGTGAAACTGTTGGAGACAAAACACTGAAAGGGGAAGAGAAATCACTGAGTCTGATCATACAGAAAGCTGACGGAGGCAGAGGGAAATGGACGTGCGGTGTGTTTGATCAGGAAAGCCTCCAACTTTCAGTGCCATATAATCTGGAAGTTAGAGGTAGGCATCTCAAGTTTTTCCCAATGTACTGTGTTTCCTGATGAGGGTAGGTTCTTTCTGGTATCAGCAATCTTTTATTTCCATGCCATGTGGGATAATCCCATGGATATGAAGCTCGGAATCACAGAACTATGCAAAAATCTTAAACACCCCAACCGGATACATGTGCCTTAGACTTTTGCACAGTACTCTGGCTGGTAATGAAACCAGCTTTGTGCATGTGCGACAGCATCAGAATGTATTTCAATGGTATTAATTGGGGTAATCTATTATTGCAACATCTCAATCAATTAGTGTCTAACAGCACAGATTATCAATCTGACGATTCCCAATTATATCCAATGGACATTCTGGAATACAACTCAGTTAGTATTCTGTTTTGAATGGGCGTACAGTGCTTGTATGTGGTGAGGCTGTCTCAGACACCAACAACCCCAGATCAATCCTAAAGTTGTCCCTATAATTGCGGGAACTTTTAGCATCACAATGGCATGTGGGTCGAAAGGACGATTTGCCTCTGTAAATTACAAATGTTATCAATGGCCGATGGGAATGTTGACAGGACATGTTAATGAGCAGGTGAGGTAGGATCGGGTACTGGGGAATAAGTGGGGAATGGGATTGTTCTGAGAGCTGCCACACATTCATGGGATTAAATGACTTCCTTCCTGCTGTGAGAGATGTGGAACATCTCTTAAACAATCCAAGTTAACGATTCAGAATCAGAATCAGTTTTATTATCACTGTTAAATGTCATGAAATTTGTTGTTTTGTGGTGGCAGGCCAGTGCAATACATAGAAAATGCTCTGTTGCAGTAAGAAATATTTTAAAAATCTGTTCTACAGGAAGAGAATAAAAATAATGTTAGTCACAGAGTCATAGAAAAGTACAGCAGAGAAATAGGACCTTCAGCACATCTAATCTGAGATAATCTATTGAAACTGCCTACTCCCATCAACCCACACTGGGACTAAAGTGATTCATACCCTTATGATCCGTGAGCCTATCCAAATTTCTCTTAAAATTTGAAATGGAACCCGCATCCACCACTTACACTGGCAACTAGTTATGCACATTCACGATACACTGAGTGAAGAGGTTTCCCTCAATTCCCCCCTGATCTGGTCACCTTTCAGTTTTAAGCCATGACCTCTAGTTGTCGTCCCACCATACACAGTGGGAAAGTCTCCTTGCTTTTGTCCTGTCTCTAGTCCTCATAATTTTGAATTCCTCTATCAAATCTCCCCTCAGCCTTCTACATTCCACGAAATAAAGTCCAAACCTATTCAATCTTTCCATAGAACTGGTACTCCAGTCCCAGCAACATACTTGTTAATATCTCTGTACTCTTTCAGCCTTATTTAGATCTTTCCTGCAAGTTGACGACTGAAACTGTACAATACTCCAAATTAGACTTCATCAATATCTTATGCAACTTAAACAGGACGTCCCAACTTCTGTAGTCAATATTTTGCTTTATGAAGGCCAACATGTTAAAAGCTTCTTTCACACCTCAATCTACCTGTGAGGGCATTTTAAGTGCATTCTGGACTTGTACTCCCAGATCTCTATGTTCTACACTGCACCTCAGCGTCCTTCCATTCACTGTGTAAAAGCTGTCTGGGTCGGTCCTCCCAAAATGCAACACCTCGCACTCCTCCACATTAAATTCCATCTGCTATTTTTCAGCCCATTTCTCCAGGTGCTCCAGATCCAACTGCAAGCTCTGATAGTCTCCCTCATTGTCCATCTTGGCATCATCAGCAAATTTGCTGATCCAGTTAACCACATTTACATCGGGATGATTGACGTAGATGACAAACAATAATGGACCCAGTACCAATCCATGTGGAACTCTACTAGTCACAGGCCTCCTGTCAGAGAGGCAACCATCTTCTACCACTGTCAGGCTAGTGCTACTAATTGGTTCATTTTCCATGTAAAAATGTTTAGCAGACTAGAAGAAACTGTTCCTAAAACATAGAGTATGTTTTCTGGTTCCTGCACCTCTTCCCCGATGGTAGTAATGTGATAAGTGCATTTCTGTGATGTGGGGGTCCTTAACGATGGATGCACCTCCTTGAGGCATTGGCTCTGGAAGATGTGCTTGATGCTGAGCTCAAGATGCAGCTGGCTGAATTTATAACCCGATGTAGCTTTGTCTGATCCTCTGTACTCACAACTCTGAAATGCATGATTAGCTATTTCTCACATGACTTTCCTTCCATGCTGCTCGTGAACCCTGGAGATTCCTGGCTTGGTCATTGTCTGAGCAATTACATAAGAAATGCAATCAGTCAATACCACTTGTTCAGAGAACATTTGCTCTCAAACCACCTTCAAACCACCTCTGCCTCCCATCTGTCTATGTCACCGTCAGTGCCTTGAGAATTATTCAGCCCCCATGACTACTTTCACAGTGTACTGTGTTATGTACCCCATAACTGGGTCACTTACCAGCAAAGATAGAGAGGTCCTTTGAAGTCTGATGGTACTATTTTTAACAGTATTTATTGATAAAAATACACAAAAATAATATCAATGCAAACATACAGATAATATACGTCGTCAATACTAAATCTAAAAGCGCGGGTATAATAATAATCAATAAGAAATAGCTCTATCATTGTCTAGGGGATAATGTATTGTCCGATGGAAGTATAAAAGTCACTCAAGTTCATTCAAGCTGCAGCTTTTTGGTTGGAGAGAAAGACGGATGTTTAACTTGCCCATTCCTTTTATGATGTCAATCCTTCGAGAGTCGTTGGGGGCTGATTTCCCCTTTGTTGTTAGCTAAAGCCGTGCTTCCGTGGTAAAGGCCCACCAATTCCGAGGCAAATGGAAAAGGACGCACGTGGGCTTTTCCACCGGCTTTTTCTATTACGCTGTTACAGGAGTTCTAGCATTTCTTCTGGTGCGTCTGAAAGGGCTGTTCCCCAGACCCTCTTTTATCCTGACTCACAGGGTCTCAGATGTCAATCAGGTAGGGATGATGCAATCCCTCCACCAACCCTCCCTCGGTACATTGCCTGGGGGCTTCGATGAATCGTACAGTACTCAATACACAATTTTGTTTCCAAGAGATAATGGCCGTTAACCGTGGCTTTGTCTCTCGGAGGCCCAGGACACATTCCAAACATTGAGGAATCTGCGTGCCTCTTTCTCATTTCCTGGGTCTCCTGACCCAAATCAATAGCGATCCTGCGATTCTCAAAAAGAAGGGGGCCACGGGCGTAACAACTGTCTCAATTTCTAAATTTCAAATTGAAGAAAGATTTTTTGAGCTAGCCTACAAAATATTATGCATCATGCCAAATCAACTGAAAAATTCCAAAACCTGCCAACAATTTACTAAAAATCAAAAAAGAGAATTGCAAAGCTGGAGAAGTATTAATCCTCTTCAATTACTAACTTACCTCATGTGCAATATAGTGCGTTACCTTTCCAACTTACCCGATAGGAAATTGGAGGATCACCCATTTTTAATTAATTCAGAAAATAAATTCTCCCTCTATCTGTAAGTTCCAACAATATGGCATATTTTCAACAGGCCAAACCAAAATGAAGGCAAAAGAGCATTGAAGACAATTCAAGGAAATGACAGAGAGGCACAAATCTGGGGATTGTTACAAGGCCATCTCAGAGGCACTGAACATACCATGGAGCTCAGTGTGGTTCATTATGAAACCACATCCACATTGCTTAGGTCAGGCCAACTCTCTAAACCTAGTTGCCAGAGAAGAATTTCACTTGTAAGAGAGGCTACTGTGATGCCAACAGTCCATCTGAGTGAACTGCAGTGGTCAGTGGCTGCGACTGGAGTTGGCTCCACACTCCCCAAGCCTTGCACAAAGAGGAGCAAGGAAGGAGCCCTGGCTGAAAGTAAAACCATATCCCTGCCCGTAAAGACTTTGCAAAGTGTCACATAGATGTGGAAGAAGTTCTTGCAGACAGATGAGATTCAACGGTAAACAGTATGTGTGGCCTAAACCTCATCATCAGCCAAGTAACGCCACCCAGTTGTAAAGAATGATGGAGGTAGCATCAGGCTGTGAAGATGCTCTTCAGCAGCAGGGATTGGAAATACGGGCAGGACTGATGAGAATACAGCGCAACACAGAGAGATCCTGGATGAAAACCTGCTAGTCTCTGCCAGAAAGCTTAAACTGGAGAGGAAGTTCATCTTTCAGCTGGACAATGACCCAAAGCACATTGCCAGAGTGCCCATGGAGTGGCTTCAAATGAAGAAAATTAACATCTTTGAGTAGCCCAGACAGAGTCCTGACCTTAACTCAGTCGAACATCTCTGGCAACACCTCAAGATTGCCATCCACCACCACTCCCCAACTAATGTGGCAGAGCTTGAGGGATTTTGCAAGGAGGAATGGGCAAATCTTACTTCATCATGCTGTGCAAAGCTAATAGAAACTTATCCAAAGACCACTGGCCGTAATAACTGTGAGAAGTGGTACTTAGCAAAGGGGGGATAAACACTATTGAACTTCTGACATTCCAGTTTTCCAATTTTCAGTTTTTCAAACATTAAAATTTTACCTGTTGCTTGGGCTCTACTGTGAAAAAAGCGGCATGTGATCCACAAATAAAAATTCTCAACTAAATTGATCAAAATCCTCTGGATTTAATTACTCATTTATGTGAACAAACAGTTGGGGGCTGAATATTTTACAATGCACTGTATATCTATTTCTACACCCACTAAGTGTCATGAAAAGGAACTTGTTCCATTTATTATCCCAGAGGTCTATTTCAGTAAGTTCCAGATTATTTTAGATATTTTCTATCCCAAAAATTCCATTAACTCAAAGCCCATCTGCTCTGAGATAATATATCGTATTGACTACAAATATGTTACTAGGGTTCTTCATCTACATGGTTCTGCATGTCCTTGTAGCAATCCCAGATCTCTAGCTACCATGGAGTTGCTACAAGGGCTGAATAATCTCTTCTCATTGAGAATATGACCTTCTCATTCAGCGGACATTCCAATGAACTGTTTATTCATTATTTGTAGTTTTTAGCTCATCCATAGAAACCAAATAACCTTAATACAGCATAAACACATTTTGTCTATGAATTCTCTACAATATGCTATACAGTACAAGCTAATCTTACACATCATGATCACACTATTTGTGAACCCACTTAGGCTGAGCAGTTGTGAACATCAGGATAATGGAGCCATTTCCATCAGCTTTCAGATGTACAATTAATTTGAATATAACATCAGGACATTCGACAAAATCTCAGGCAAACAACATTTCAGCTGCAAAGATTGCAAATGATACTCTCTGCTCTTAAGTCTTAGCACTCTTGTATAAAAAGTGAACATGTTGATATTCTGTAGGTCAGCCGGAATAAATGGAGAGAGAAATATTTCAGTAAGATGACCTTCCATAAATGTGGGAAAGACATAAAATTTAAAATTATTGGTACAAGAATTAGTATTGAGAAACAGAATATGTTTTTATACAGAAGACAAACAAAAAAAGAGGAATTAACTACAGGAGGCTATTCTGCCCCTCCAGTAATTTGCTTCACAAAACTTTCTACAGTATCTCAGGCTTAAAACATACAAAGGCTCTGCTTCCATTGTGATTTGAGAAAAAGACTTGCAACACTCTTACAGAAAGAATTGTGACATTCTTGACTCAACTGGTCAACATGTTTTTCAAAAGTTTTTCTCCAGTATAGATTCTCTCAAAAGAGGAAATATTATCTCCACATCTACGCTGTTGTAACACCTGTGTAGCACCAGTCTTATCTCATGTGACTAGTAGCTGCACTCTGAGAAAATCAAATAACACTAGCTGCTAGTAGGCCATCAGAAGATTCTAGGTATTGGAAGGAGGCAGTGAATAGAAACCACACATTTCTGTAGGTAAGATTTGTTTATCAGAAAAGCAAAAAATATGTAAAAAAATACTTACATGAGCAAAAGCAATTCAAAATTCCAACATTCTGTTTAGGTTCCAAATGTTAGATATCAAACCAAAACAAATTATTTTTAATTAAAATCAGTGATATTCCTTTATTAATTTAAACTCTCTAAATAACTAGATCCAGTGTTATTCCAATTTAAAAGTTTACAGACTAAACTTTCCTTTCCCTAGTTAGTTAGAAAACCAAATGTAATTCCTATTCTGAAGTACTATGGTTAACTTCAGTTTCAGTTCCAGACAGTATATCTACAAGTTTAGATTCATGTTCAAAAATTATATTATATATACATATATATGTATATGTACAGCTAACACCTTTCTTGACAATTTTCCATCAAAACTTTTATACAAAGTAAGTTTCATTCAGTAACTTATCAAAGTCTTTGGAAAAATAATAATTTCTTGCAGAAAACCAAATTTTGAAAACCAAATTATATGGTTATATGGATTCTTCAAATGAAAATAACATATATGCAACCGTATTAAATTCTCTGCATCATTACACATTTCATTCCCACGCTGATCCTTCAGTCTTCGGTGGCTCACTATCTTCATCTTGGTCATTAAATTGAAATAGTTCATCATCCACAGCAAATCAATTCACAAACTTGTACAAAACTTGACCGGATCCCCGGTATGATTTTGCAGAACTGATTCCCAACTACACGGCAGGGATTTTGGACACTGGTCCCTGCTGATTTTGTCTCAATATAATTGCTGCGAGTTATAGTTGTAGTTTTAATAAATCTTCTATCGCTGTTCTCTCTCCACCTGAGGTTTTCAAGTTAGTAGGGTAAAGATACTCACTACTAATTCCACTCTTAACAGTTCACGTCTTCAGCATCTAATCGCAGCTGCCTTTCTCTTATCCGTGCCGGTGTCAGCCACGCCGCCTCTCACATAGTGCTTTTTTTTCCAAATTTTATTTTCTATAAATCAGTAAACCTCGTTTTCATCACAATGCTCAAGATGTGGTGTATTAAATCCTCTGCATCATTACACATTTCGTTCCCGCGCTGGTTCTTCAATCTTGGGTGGCTCACTATCTACATTCTTGGTTCATTTCATTATTTATTGAGATACAGCATAGATTACACCCTCCCAGCCTTTCAAGCTATGCTGGCTAAAATCCCCATGATTTCAACTTATATTTATCGCAGGACTCTTTAATGACCAATTATCCAACCAATCGGAAGGCTTTGGACTGTGGGAGGAAAATCCACGTGGTTACAGTGAGATCCAGTCAACTCACTGGCATTTAAACTCGGTTAACATTCTGTTTTTAATTGGTGGCACAATGGTTGCATGTGGCTTCTCTGTCAGATCACAGATGGTCCTCAAGTTCTCCCTGTGACTGTGAGGGTTTGCAGCATTACAAAGGTATTCAGGTTGTCAGACAGATTGGCCACTGAAACCACTGTAGCTGTCTGAGGGGAGTGGAGACACATCAGAGTTCCTGTTCAGATGAGATGCTTTGTAGAGGGAGGGGAGAGGAGGAGGAGGGATGCAAAATCCATTAGGTTCTGTGGTGTACTGATAGAAATGTATGAAGATGAGAAGAATCACAATTAGTCATAGCTTTTTCCAGGAGAGATATTACAAATACTGATGGCATACAGGGTAGCATAGCAGTTAGTGACCTCAGAGTTTGGATTTCAATTGCCACACTGACTAAAAGGAGTTTATACGTTCTCCCCATGATCACATGGGTTTCCCGAGTGCTGTAGTTTCACCCTCTGTCCAAAGACGTTTTGGGTAATAGGTTTATTTGGTCATTGTAGATTGCCCTGAGATTGGGCTAAGGTTAAATAGGTGTGGTGCTGTGCATCGAGACGAGGGTTAAATAGGGGAGGTGCTGGGTGGTGTGGCTTTTTAAAATAAAGTTCAAGGTGAGCTGGGGGGGAAGTTCATAGGCACGGGGAAGAATGCACCTGGAATCCATGAATGGAGATTTGGTAGCAGCAGATAAGGTCATATCGTTGAAGAGGCAATCTGATAGACACTTGCCAGGCAGGGTATAGAGGGATATTGATCATGGACAGAAAATCTGGATTTTCCCGATCAGATCTGTAACTCAGTATAGTTTGCTTTCCCGTCCCTGAGCAAGGGAGTCTGTGTATAAGACCATTATTCCATTAGACATAAGAGCAGAATTAGGCCACTTGGCCATTTGAGTGTCTGCTATTTGATATTGGCTGAGTTATGATGCCTCTCAACACCCTTCTCCTGCTTCCTACGCATAACCTTTGATGCCCATACTAGTCAAGAACCTATTGACCATCACTTTAAATATACTATACCCAATGACGTGGCCTTGACAGACAACTATGGCAATGAACTCCTCAGGTTCACCATCATCTGGCAAAATAAATTCCTCTTCATCATGCTCTAAAGGGATGCCCATCTATTCTGAGGCTCTGTCTTCTGGCTCTGGACTCCTGAACAGTGGAAACATTCACTCCATGTTCACTCTGTCTTGGCCTTTCAATACTTGCTGGATTTTAATGATCCCCTCTCGTTCTTTTAAACTCCAGTGACAATCGGCACAGAGACATCAGATGTTCCTGATATATTAACCTTTTCATTTTGGGATCATTCTTGTGAGCTTCCCCTGGACCCTCTCAATGCCAGCACATCCTCTCTTAGATATGGGACTCAAAACCGTTCACAATAGTTGTCACTGTTCACACCTGACTTGTAGAATGAAGTTGGTAACTCTGGATTGTGAAAATACCGGTAAAACAATTATATTGCTGCTTGAAGCATTGTGCTATTTTAAACAGTCCAAATCTTTAAGTTGATACTTGTGTTGAATCTTCCAGAGCAGAATGATCAATATGATTCTGATCAGGAATCTGGTTCTCCCAGTCATCTTGACCTTGTCACAGTTGCTGTGTCCATGAAGATCAGATAAAAGTAGCTAAAGACAAAATCATAAATAATTTAAAATATGTCTCGATGGAAGTGCCTGACCATGAATATTTGTCATTATTTTATTGTAGCCTGTTTTTACAGTCACATCTTCTACTGAATGTCTGACAGAAATACTTGGGCATTAAATGTGATGTAGAATGTCATCTTTGTCCTTTACAGTGAGATCACTTCCAGATGGTTGGATCATCACATTGCTGGATACCCTAATGTTAAACTGGACGTTGGTCTTGGACTTGTCTGCAGTTTGACGAGGATAAACAGATTAAGATTTTTTTCTTTATTTTTCTGTGATTGCGTGAAAGAAAATGTATCTCAGGGAGTATATGATGGCATTCTGTATATATACTTTGATAATAAATTTACGATAACTTTGAAGTTTTTCTGTCATTACTCTTTTCTCCCACAAGATTACAGGAAACAGCTACAATAGCTGTTTCATTTCGTCCTTCTGGCCTGCTCCGCCCTTCAAAACATTCACAACTGGTCATCAACGACGGTGCCTCATTCCTGCCTCCTCCCATTGCTCCGTTAACACTGAACAAAATTCCCACTGCTTCCTTGAATATATTTAATAACTTGGCTTTTGTGCATTCTGTAGCTGAGAATCCACCTACCTATTGGTGTAAACATTTCTTCAGTCTGAACTCCCTACACTGTGCCATTGGTTTATAAGCAGTCCATGCAGTTGTAAAATTCATGTCCAATTGTGG
The DNA here is from genome assembly GCF_030144855.1 of Hypanus sabinus. Classification (NCBI taxonomy): domain Eukaryota; kingdom Metazoa; phylum Chordata; class Chondrichthyes; order Myliobatiformes; family Dasyatidae; genus Hypanus; species Hypanus sabinus. The sequence goes on along the minus strand of NC_082720.1, from coordinate 66,526,213 downwards.
AAGGTTACGTAATAGGAATGGCTATCAAGAACAAGAGAAAATCTGATGCTGGAAGTCCAAGCAAAACACACAAAATACTAGAGGATCTCAGCAAGCCAGGCAGCATCTACAGAAAAGAGTAAACAGTCGACGTTTCAATCTGGGACCCTCTGATATCACTCTCTGAGCCAAAGGTGAGACTATCGTTTAGGAGGGTGAGCCCACGAAAAACACTTGGGACAGATGGTGTACCTGGTCCTGAACTGAAGACCTGTGCTAAACAATTGGCCGGAACTTTTACTGATATCTTCAACTGTGCCACAAGACGGCTCCAGCGAACAGCACGAACAACGGCGACATCCTGCATATGGTTCATAAAACCACTTTGTTTATATCCTTTATTCTTTCAAATATGATTGTCCTATCAAACCAAAATCAAATCAATTCAAGATCAATTATCATTTAACCATACATAGAAAAGCTGAATGAGACAGAATTCCTTTGGGGCCAAGGTGCAAAGCATTTAAAACAATGAGCAACATTCAAAATAGCAAACAAAGAAACATTTTCACTCAAAGCACGACCCTGAGAGACAATGTCCGGCAGTCTCATGGCAGTGCGCAGGCACATACAACCCAGCCTGTCATTCCAGCGATTGAGCACAGGGTGGCAGCAGCAACAAGAGAGGCCAGTGATTTTCATTTTGAAGGTGTATATTTGAGCCATTTGAATGATCCAGTGCAACTCTGTCTTTAAGGGTGTTCAGTGATGCTTGGAGTGGGGTCTGCAGCTTAGAAGCCTGGATGTCTGGGCTAGAGTGTAAACCATGATGAACTCCATTGGTTTTCTCTGACTGAGGCCTTGAGGGTGCAAGCCCATGATCAACTGCATTGCTTTGCTCTGATTGAGGCGTTGACCAATGTTGAAGTGAACGAGGATGAGAGAAGAACATAGGCAGGTGTTCAGAACCATCTGCCTGCATTTGACTGCTCTTTCTCTTCCTCTTGCTTGTTGCTATGGGATAAAAGTGCAGAAGACATGTGAGCTACATTGCAAGGATTGGTTGGATTCCAAGACATCTTCAAAGAGCAGTGCCTCAAATAGGTGGTGTCCATCATTAAGGACCCCACCAGTCAGGGCATGCGATCTTTCATTGCCATCATCAGGAAGAAGGCCAAGAAGCGTGACAGCACATACTCAATGGTTCAAGTACGTCTCCCCCCTACCATGTGATTTCTGAATGGACATTGAATCCATGAATACTACCTCACTATTTTTAATACATTTTTTCACTAATTTAACTATTGTTATACTGACAGTATATATTGACATATATACTGATATATATATATATTGACAGTAATTCATGTTTTTTTCTCTATATGATCATGTATGCATTGTAATGCTGCTGTATGTACACAGAATAAAAAATCTGAGATTTATCCTGCTGCAGGCAGACATGAAACAAAGAAACACCACGTAACTCATTCAAAAAAAATCCAGCACTCAGCACATAAAAAATGAACAAGCTGCGCAAACGACAAAAAAGTGAGTGAAATCAGAATCAGGCTTAATATCATCAGCACATGTTGTGAAATTTGTTAACTTTGCAGCAGCTGTCTTGCCTTCTTTATGACTACATCAGTGTGTTGGGACCGGGTTAGATCCTCCAAGATCTTGACGCCCAGGATCTTGAAGTTGCTCACTCTCTCCACTTCTGATCCCTCTATGAGGATTGGTATCTGTTCCTTTGTCTTACCCTTCCTGAAGTCCCCAGTCAGCTCTTTCATCTTACTGACATTGAGTGCCAGGTTGTTGCTGTGGCACTAGTTGGCATATCTCACTCCCGTATGCCCTCCTGTCACCACCTGAGATTTTACCAACAATGGTTGTATCTTCAGCAAATTTATAGATGGTATTTGAGCTATGCCTGGCCACACTATCATGTGTACACAGTGAGTAGAGCAGTGGGCTAAGCACACACCCCTGAACTGTGCCGTGCTGATTGTCAGTGAAGCGGATATTTTATCACCAATCTGTACAGACTGTGGTCTTCCAGTTAGGAAGTTGAGTATCCAATTACAGAGGCCCAGGTTCTGCAACTTCTCAATCAGGATTGTGGGAATGATGGTCGTAAATGCTGGGCTATAGTCGATGAACAGCATCCTGACATAGGGGTTTGTGTTGTTGAGGTGGTCTAAAGCTGTCTGAAGAGCCATAGAGATTGTGTCTGCCATTGACCTATTGTGATGGTAGGCAAATTGAAATGGGTCCAGGTCCTAGTTGAGGGAGGAGTTCAGTCTAGTCATGGCCAACCTTTCAAAGCATTTCATCACTGTCGATGTGAGTGCTACCGGGTGATAGTTGTTAAGGAAGCCTACGTTATTCTTCTTTGACCAAGGGCTGGTTATGGGAGGCAGAGGAGCAAATACAGGCTTACTTTGATTTTGTGGAGTGGGCTGTGTTTAAACAACCATCTAGAGATCTGAATGAATACACCATGATTGTAATGGAATTTATTTTAAAAAAACTGCAACAGGTCAGTCAAGTGGGATAGATGTTGTATTTGAGTCTGGTAATATGGGCTTTCAGGCTTTTGTATCTTCTGCCTGAAGGGAGAAGGAAAAAGAGAGAACGTATGGGGTGGGTGAGGTCTTTGATTATGTTGGCTGTTAATTACAATCTTTAATAGTTCGCAATATTGTGTTAATGTTGAGTCAATGACGTTTGGGTCATGTGGAGATCTGTTCCTTAATCTGTAAATTCACACTATCTTTAACCTAATTATGTCAATCATTTCCAATTGCATTTCTAATAATAAGTCATCATCTATTTTTAAATGTATATTTCAAGATTCTTGTCTGATTCATTGCAGAGACAATTCAGATGAAGTGAGAGGAAGAGCAACAGATGATTCACAGGAAGATGCCACATTTCAGGCCTCGAAATCTGATTCTGATGTGGATCCTCGAATGAACATTGCAGCCCATGGGAGGCTATTCGGCCCATCATGTCCATTCCCCAGAGAGATCTGCCAGTCCTGGGATCCGGATTGGTACAACCTGGAAGTTTTGGAACTTGACTTCTGATTTTACTCTCAATTTATTTCATGTGGTAAGAATACCCCAAAGAAAATCTTGTCAGGGAAATTTCACCTCAGTATTGGTCACTGTATTTGTAAAGAATATACTTTCCAGACAACTGTAGGAATTCCAGCCTCTGGAAAATGTCTGTATAATCATCTCAAACATAGTCAACCCAGACAACACAGCATAATTTTGGACAATATTTATTGCAGTCCCTTCAGAGTCACAATGCTATAAAGAATTGAAAGTTGCATGCAAAACTCTGGAGAGGGTTACATCAATCACTGCACAGCTGTAGCAAAGCATTTTTGCTCACATATTGAATTCCTCCTGCAATCTATGCCAACAGTATACTGTTTGTCTTGCTAATTGCTCATTGCTGTTGAGTACTTGCTTTCTGCAACTCATAGACAAAGCCACCAAGATCTAGTTGTAACTTCCATTTACCCATTTGATTATCATTGAGATTATGTTTCCTTTGGCTTTTACAACCATAACTCAGTGTGGCACTGGAGCAGCAGGGATGCCCATGTCACGCCCTCGTCTCTCTACTGCCATCAGGTAGAAGGTGCAATGTGTCAGGACTCACCACCAGCTTCAAGAGCATTTACTGTCCCTCAGCTATCGTGTGCTGGGGAGAGTGTTTTAACGTATCTTTTTCTGGTTAGTTATGTGAACATGGCCAGAACCTATCAGGGTACAGCTGTGTGCTAAATCACACAGTACAATTTACTGAAGACATGAATGTACATTATATCAGTTATAAAAAAAATAATCTATTGCAGCAGATCAAGCCTCAGGGATATAACAAAAGAGTAATGGCCAGTGGCCTCAGAAAGAGAGCATTGTCCCCAGCAGAAACTCCTGTCCCTGCCCTGTCTCATTCCCTCATGGCACATCTGGTACCTGATTCTGATTCTGTGTTCACCATTATGAGCCCCAAACAGTCCTTCCTGGTGAGACAACACTTCACCTGTGAGTCAGTCCGATCATCTATGGTATCTGATGCTCCCAGTATGGCCTCCTCTACATTAGTGGGACCCAGAGTAATGGAGGAAAACTTCATTCAGCACCTTTGTTCCATCTGCTCCAGGCAAACTATTTAAATTCTTACTCCCATTCCAATTCAGACATGTCAGTCCATGGCGTCCCCTTCTCCCATGTGGAGACCACTGTCAGGGTGGAGGACTCAATGACTATCATCCAGTTGCACTTCGATCCAGAGTGATGCAGTGTTTCTTCAGCTTGAGGAGTGACTTTTATCCACTCCATTTTGACTACCCAGAGCAAGAGCTCTCCACATTAGATGTCAACTCATTTGCTCTTCACCCAATCCTGGAACATCTGGACAGCAAAGATGCGTACATCAGGATTCTCCTCATCAATAACAGCTCAGCATTCAATTCCATCATCTCCTCAAATCTAATCAACAAGCCAGAAGATCTTGGCCTCAAAATTTTCTTGTGCAAATCGATCCTAGATTTTCTTACTTGTACGTCCCAGACAGTTCAGATTGCCAACATCTCCACCATCTCCATCAGCATAGGAGCACCACAGTGATGTATACTTAGCCCCATACTCTACTCCCTTTACGTTTATGAATTTGTGGCTAAGCACAGCTCCAAAGCCATATTCAAGTTTACTGATGTCACCAGCAGACATCAGGACTTTCACCAGCAGCTTCAAGAGCAATTACCACCCCTCAACCATCAGGGTGTATCGGAGGAGAGTGGTTTTCATGTTTTTCTTTGAATGGGTTCCATGGTTTTCTTTGCTTTGTGGCTGTTTGTGGGAAGACAAATCCCAGGGTTGTATACTGTGTAAGTGCTTCGATAATAAATGTACTTTGAATCTTTGAATCCTTGAATCTTTGAAGTCGAACATTTTCCAGTATTGCATATCAGCTTCTCAAAAGTTATTAATGAGAACATGGTCAGAATCTATGAAGGGATAGATGTGTGAAGAAACACACAGTACAATTTACTGATGACATGAATGCACATTATTTCTGTAAATGAATGAAAAATCTCTTTTAGCAGATCATTCCTCAGGAATGTAACAGACAAGGAAGGAGCAGTGGCCACAGAAGGAGAACAATGTCTCATCAGAGTTAGACTCATCAATACAAGGAGGTAGATATAACTGAAGGAGATCTTCACACTATTTTCGGTCAAGTAGTAGAGTTGGTTTACGGTGTTAAATGGGTCCATTCATTGCAATATTTAATAGTTCACGATAACGGGTAAATGTTGAGCTAATGACGTTTAGGTCATCTGGAGATCTGTTCCTTAATCTGTAAATTCACACTATCTTTAACTTAATTCTGTAAATCATTTCCAGTTACATTTCTAATAATGAGTCATCATCTATTTTTAAATATATATTTTATGCTTCTTATCTGATTCATCGCGGAGAGAATTCAGATAAAGTGAGTGGAAGAACAACAGATGATTCACAGGAAGATTCCACATTTCATGCCTCGAAATCTGATACTGATCTGAGATTCGTGAATGAACATTGCAGCCCATGGGAGGCTATTTGGCCCATCATGTCCATTTCCCAGAGAGATCTGCCAGTTCTGGAATCCAGATTGATACAGCCTGGAAGGTTTGGAACTTGACTTCTGATTTTACTCTCAATTTATTTCATGTGGCAAGAAACCTTTATTCCCCAAAGAAAATCTCGTCAGGCAAGTTTCACCTCAGTATTGGTAAATGTACTTGAGAACAACATACTTTCCAGGCAACTGTAGAAATTCCAGCCTCTAGAAAATATCACTGTAATCAGCTTAAACTCAGTCAATCCGGACAGCACAGCATCATTTTGGATAATATTTGTTGCAGTCCCTTCACAGTGAGAAAGCTATAAAGAATTGAAAGTTGCACACAAAACTCTGGAAAGGGTTACATCAACAACAGCGCAGCTACAGCAAAGCATTTTTGCTCACATATATTATTCACCTTGGAATGAATGTCAACAATATATTGTTTAGCTTGCTAATAGCTCGCTGCTCCTAAATACTTGCTTTCTGCAATTGATTTACAAAGGCACTAAGACCTAGTTGCAAATTCCATTTGTTCAATCGGTTACCAATCAGATTATGTTTCCTTTGGCTTTTACAGCATAACTCAGTGTGGCACTGCAGCATAGTGGTAAGTGTAACATTATGATCTTCATGATTGTAGGGATGACTTGCAGTGGATTGAAAAGCCTGAGCACACAGACATTAAGAAGGAGGATGGGCTGGAGCTTTTGGAAAGCATCAAGTTCGATAAGTCACTCAGACCAGATAGGCTTAGCAATCTCCTCCCTCGCTTCCCACAGTATCCTGGGGTACATCTCATCTGGTCCCAGGGACTTATCCAACTTAGTGCTTTCCTAAAGTTCCAGCACATCCTGTTCCTTAATTTCTAGATGCTCAGGCTTTTCTACCTGCTATAAGTCATCCCTACAATTACCAAGATCATTTTCCATAGTGAATACTAAAACAAAGTACTCTTTAAGTACCTCTGCAGTCTCCTCTGGTTCCATACACACTTCTCCACTGTCACTCTTGATTGGTCCTATTCTCTCACATCTTATCCTCTTGCTTTTCACAAACATGTAGAATGCCTTGCGGTTTTCCTTAATCCTGTCCTCCAACACCATCCCATGGCCCCTTCTGATTCTCCTAATTTCATTCTTAAGCTCCTTCCTGCTAGCCTTATAATCTTCTAGATCTCTAACATTACCTAGTTTTCTGAACCTTTCATAAGCTCTTCTTTTCTTCTTGACTAGATTTACAACAGCCTTTGTACACCACTGTTCCTGTACCCTACCATTCTTTCCCTGTCTCATCAGAATGTACCTCTGCAGAACTCCACACAAGTCTCCCGTGAACATTTGCCACTTTTCTTCTGTACGCTTCCCTGAGAACATCTGTTTCTAATTTATGCTTCAAGTTCTTGTTTGATAGCCTCATTGTTAAGTACCCTGCAACAGGTTAAAAGAACCAGCAGAAATGGAACACACCTGGTCTGGTTTTGGCATAAGCAAAACACTATTTATTAGTATCTACGTAATTTAGTAATATTAAAACCAGATAAACCAAGAATTAACAGTGTTAGGTGTACATAAGCATATATTGGTGCGAGTATATGTTTCCTAAACTCATTCAAGTTTAGATGGTAATGTATGATGGTATGTGAGAAATTCAATTTCAATAATGTTCAGTTCAATTCACGAGGTTGCTCTTGTTTGTAAGAGAGAGAGAGAGATTTGTAATCCAAAGGCGTATGTTGTGAGAAGGCAATTATGCCAATATTCCACAGATTCCATGACAGCAGTACAAAATAACAATAGCAGTAGGTTTTATCTCCGAAGTTGTTCCACTCCACACATTAAGTATGACCGACAGTGATCTTCAACAAATATCCTTTCAATACAAGTGGTACCACACCCGAATTCAGCTACGGGACATCTCAAAGTGGTGGCCACAGGATACTCAAATAAAATCCATGTAAGAATTATCACGAACAGTAGCTTATCACAAAACAAAGGGGACTCTCTTCAAAGGAACCACCACCCAAGCAAGTGTCGACACACCAGTAGATTCCGCACGGTTACCCCAAACACACAACGTGATAGCCACTTATCCAGTTCCACGACACATGAAATAAATCCAACAGTGATTTGCTACAGGGTGCCTTTCTTCAGTGAACTATCACACACAGGCAAAGGGTAAACACACACGTGGTATTCACAAAGGTTTCCCCTTCAGCAGAGAACCCATTCCTGTGGATTAACTAAGTGACAATCACACTTACGTAGCCGATTGGAAAAAAACTCTCCCTTATAGGCTACTTAGAGACAGAGTCCAAATAGTAATGTCTTTGTCACTAGGTTTCTTCTGTTTTAAACCTTCCTCTCCTCTCTTCTCTTCCTGCAAACTTCTTCCAGTTGCAGAAACCTGTGAGAGTCATTTATCAATACTCAGTATCAATCTTAACTCACACATTTTGGGCTACTGAAAGTTTAAACCAGCAACCAATTCACTGGTGTCTTTTATTGACTGAATCCATCTTGACTCTAACTGTGTGTGACATTTGATCTTGCTTATTCAAAACAAGCCGCCACTTACATAAACAATTGCTACTCACCAGAGCAACGCAGTAATTCTACAGTCAGCAGAAATCCACAGTGCAAAAGTCAGTCTCAATTATCTCGGCATTTTAAAGTGACAGTTCACAGTAAATATGAATCCTAGGGGTACGTAACACTCATATTTCCCCTTACTCCAATTAAGAGTTTCCCTAACTTGTCTGTTCCTGTCCCTCTCCAATGCTATGGTAAAGGAGATAGAAATGTGATCACTATCTCCAAAATGCTCTCCCACTGAGAGACCTGACACCTGACCAGGTTCATTTCCCAATACCAGATCAAGTACAGCCTCACTTTGTAGGCTGATCTACATATTTTGTCAGGAACCTTTCTGAACACACCTAATAAACTCCACCCCCTCTAAACCCCTTGTTCTAGGGAGATGCCAATCAATATTTGGGAAATTAAAATCTCCAACCTCAACAGACCTGTTATTATTACACCTTTCCAGAATCTGCCTCCTTATCAGCTCCTCAATGTCCCTGTTACTATTGGGAGGTCTATAAAAAACACCCAGTAGAGTTATTGACCCCTTTCTGTTCCTAACTTCCACCCACAGAGATTCTGTAGACAACCCCTCCATGGCTTCTTCCTTTTCTGCAGCCGTGACACTATCTCTGATCAACAGTGCCATACCCCCACCTCTTTTGCCTCCCTCCCTGTCCTTTCGGAAACATCTAAAGCCTGGCACTTGAAGTAGCCATTTCTGCCCCTGCGTGATCCAAGTCTCTGTAGTAGCCATAACATCATAGCTCCAAGTACTGATCCACGCTCTAAGCTCATCTGCTTTGTTCATGATACTCCTTGCATTAAAATAGACACATCTCAAACCATCGGTCTGAGCACATCCCTTTTCTATCACCTGCCTATCCTCCCACTCACCCTGACTCCAAGCTTTCTCTATTCGTGAGCCAACTGCCTCTTCCTCCATCTCTTCAGTTTGGTTCCCAACCCCCAGCAATTCCAGTTTAAATTCTACCCAGTAGCCTTAGCAAATCTCCCCGCCAGAATATTGGTCCCCCGGGATTAAAGTGCAACCTGTCTTTTTTGTACAGGTCACACTTGCGTGTGCCTACAACATGTTTGGGGTGGAAACGGATGAGGAACCACCTGAACCATATTATGACACAGTCACTGTCAGGGCAAAGGACATTAAGTTTGAGATTGATTCAGGGGCTACTGCATCGGTCATTAGTGAGGAGATGTACAGGAGGACATGGGGGTCCAACCTGCCTCCCATCAGACCGTCTAAGCTCAAACTCAGGACCTAGATGGAGCAGCCCATACCTCATTTAGGGGAGTTAGATGTGGATATTTCAGCCAGGGGTCAGAAGGCTGAAGCCAGGCTGGTGATAGCTAAGGGCAGTGGGCCCAGTCTTTTGGGCCGAGATTGGCTTTACAAAATCCAGCTCAACTGGCATGAAATTAAGTATGCACACATGACGGAGGACATTCTGCAGTGGGATAGTGACATTTTCAGGGACAAGCTGGGCACACTGAAGGGTGTGACCGTGAAACTCCATGTCGGCCCTGAGGCCACACCACTTTCTTTTAAACCCAGGTCGGTGCCATATGCCATGAAAGGCAAAATCGAGGTGGAGCTGGAACGTTTACAGGGGCTGGGCATCATTGAGCCTGTCCAGTTTTCAAGGTGGGCGGCTCCTATTGTTCCAGTTTTGAAGGCAGACAAAACGCTCGTTGCAGTATATGAAGAACAAGAGGCGCAGCATGCAGATGAAGTCGTCGATGGCAATGTGAGTGACAGACATAGTCCGGACACATTTGAGAGTGAGCTCGCAGCACAGCTTGTGGCTTTTCAGCCTATTACAGGAGCAATTGAAGTTACTCCCTCGGCACTGAAAGCCAACACGCCACTTCTAGTACGGCGAAGCAGTGACCCAGCTCTTGTACCACCTGCCCAGTTACAGCAAGGTACATCTCAGCTTGATGATCCCACGAACAGGAACCTGCATGCGAAGCCAATCGTAACAGTAGCAAATGGGGCACCCACAGACGATGTAAGAACAGCGCCTCCAGGACCACCAGACAAGCATTCAAAAAGCACTCAAAGCGATCTGACAAAGAAGGTAGAATTTTCTGGAGACAGCGGCCCCCTGGGAATCTATGCGGTGCCCTTTAAGTCTACACTGAAGTGAAGATTCCTTGGCCTGAGTATTCGTGGTATTGAAGAGAACAGCCATTCAAGAAAAGAGAACCTGCTTCCGGAGAATGAATGTATCATCAAAATCAATGACTGTGATTTAACAGACAAGACCTTTGTTCAAGCAGAAGAGGTTTTCTGAAATGCTTTGCAATTTTCTGCTGTTGAACTCCAGAGAGTTCCATGTTATAACAAAGAACTCTATGAAAAATTTGCAATTGGGTCTATTCTGATCCACGGACGTGATGATGACTCAAAAACCAAAGTTCCTTCTTCAGTGCGTTCCAAACCAGGTGGCAAACCTGCAGATGCCGCTTATCCCAATAATGCTGAGAATAAATCGCCACCGATTTCAAAGAAGCTCAGTATTCAAAAACAGTAAAGGAGCAATGACTACTTAATGCATACCAGGAAAGCATGTCCACCAGTGACTTTGCCAGAGGGAGAGACACTGGCAGAGGGGCTGGGGTCCCCTGAGGAGGATGGACATTCTTATGCAGACTCTCTGGATGCTCTGGATGCTTTCAAGAAAGAGTTAGATAGAGCTCTTAAAGATAGCGGAGTCAAGGGATACGGGGAGAAGGCAGGAACAGGGTACTGATTGTGGATGATCAGCCATGATCACATTGAATGGCGGTGCTGGCTCAAAGGGCAGAATGGCCTACTCCTGCACATTGTCTATTGTCAGACACACAGACCCCTCTCATGCCGCCAGCAACAGGTCCACCCAAAACATCCTCACCAGCAGTGCATGCTGGGTCACCGGGGGGTAGTGCGTAGATCACAGCGCCCTCACAAACCTCCTGACAGACTGAAGCTTTGATTGGATAGTATTTTTGCTGTTAGATTGAAAGTTGAATTTGCCATGATTTTTAGCTTTTTGTACTGGTAACCTGTTGCTAATGAGACCACTGTTTTTATTTCCCAGTTCTTCTGTATTTGTGGAATGTTGGATTTAAAGGGGGAGAAGTGTTGTAATGTGAGTATGATTAAAAGTGAGTTAACACTAATCGGGAAGCTGTTGGTAACAAGACGTTGGTTCCGGGGTTGGCAGGGTTTTACTCCCGGTATGTACTGTATGTAGTTCCACCCCCCCATGCTTCACGAGGTAACTGAAAGCCTCTGATTTGTAAACATCATTTGCCGTCCCAGATAAAGATGTTCTTTTGACCATTAACTTGTCAAGTGGTCCTTCTGTAAAGTAGAAGTTACCACAAGCTGCATCTCCAGTTCTCTAACGCAGTCCCTAAGGAGCTGCAGCTCGACGCACCTGACGCAGATGAAGCCATCTGGGAGGCCGGGAGTCTCCAGGAACTCCCACATCTGACACTGAGCATAGAAAACCGGCCTCACACACATACTTTCTGTCTGTATTCTGCACAAGTGATGTACCACTCCTCGACCCCTTATCGCCTTAGCCCCATTGAGCCAAACACTTCTTACTCTGTCTCCCTGTACCTGACGCCCACTCCTTCAATGCTCGCTCTGTAAAGCTGTCTTCTTTTTAAGCTCTTCTCACTGTTCTCACTGTCTGACCTCCATGCACTTGCACAGTGTCTGGATCAAACCACTGAAGAAATAACCCTGATGGTATCAAAATTGGCTTTTCTGCAATTTAGAATCTCTAACCACAGACGAGACCTATGGGTATGTATACTTACTTTAAAACTAATGGCAACATGGTCACTGGACTCAACGTGTTCCCCAGCACAAATGTCTATCACCTGCCCTGTCTCATTGTCTCCTAGCAAAGTGGTGGTTGCACATGCTCTCATTGGGACTTCCACATGCAGAGGATGGTAGATTGCCTGCATACCATCCCATCTAGTCCTTTTACAGTATGGGATTCCCAGTCAAAATGTGGGAAATTAAAATTGCTTTCTGTAACAAGCTTGTGTTTTTTGCACCAATCTTTGATCTCTTTACAAATTTTTTCTCCTAAATCCCTAGGACTGTTGGGAGGTCTGTAATATTGCCCAATTAGTGTCATCATACCTTTCTTATTTCTAGGTTGCACTCATAATGCTTCAGTCGTCAAGTTCTCCAGTCTGATCCTAATGGAGCACTGCTGTTATAATCTTCCTGATGAGAAGCGGCACCCCTCCTTCTTTAATCCCCCATGTCTAAAACAATGCAACTCCAGAGTTTCGAGCTGCCAGTCCTAACCCTCCTGCAATCAAGTCTCACTGATGGTGACAATGTCATAATAACCAGTGTTGACCCTTAGCATGAGCTCATCCACCTTTCCTACGATAGTTCTTGCTTTGAAATATATATGCAACTCAGGACACTAGTGATTAAAATACACAAATGCTTTGGGTGTTTAGACCTCATTATTTGGTTTCATTTTGACCAGTTAGGGAGTAGAATGTTCTGAGGCCTGGTTGTTAGGCTTCATCTCAAAGAAATGTGTAACATCCTTACTTTAAATTTACACTGGTCCAATACCCTTGCCAAGATGACCCAGCCAGGATTGATCAGGCCAGCCTGTGCCCTTCCCTTAGACCAAGGTAATCAAAGCCATGTCACTTAGAGGGTTATCTCCATTTGGAAATTGTTATTTGTTTTTATTTTGACCATTTAGGAAGTAGAAAGTTATTATGATCAATCTCAAAGGCAGATGTAACTTCGTTATTTTAGACTTAAACTGTTCTTTGTTTTGCATCTTGGTGTGTGAGGATCTCATGGGTTAATTAACAGCGTTTACTGCAGAATCAGTTTCACTCCATCCTGACACTTTGTACTTCGTGGTGACTTGCTTTTTTTTGCAGTCCTTGTTTTGGACTTTACTTCTTGACTTTTACTTTGCAACTCATCATGTTGACTGCAATTTTGCCCCAACAACAGACTCACATTGCCTCGGTTTGTAAACACATCTTTCTCATCTTCAGCACTATTACAGTATTTGCCTTTCCAACAATACTACTTGCATTGAGGTATAAGCAGCTCAGGACCCTGGTCGCACCTTGCTCAACCTTTCGATTCCTAACTTTGTCTGAGGTCTGACCAACATCTGCCTCCACAACTTCTCCAACTGTTCTGACACTCTGTTTCCCAACCCCTGCAACTCTAGTTTAAACCACACAGAAACAGACTAAGTAGATAGGTGAATAGTGCCAGACAAAGAAATCAGATTATCAGTTCAGAAGCAAAGAAAACGGTTTGTTTTTACAGGATTTTGAAACTAAATTTGATGTACCAAAGTGTCACCAACTCTAGCACATAATTACCAACAAAGACAGATATAGTGAACTTTTTGTTCAAATATCTCATGGAACAGAGTGACTCATAATCAAGAAGCAAGCTGGATTCGGGAGGAAAAAGAATGCACTCACTCAATTGAAGAAATGCAAATACTGCAGGTACAATGAATATGCTAAATGTGGTTATAAAAAACACCCACATAATATTCATAACTATTGTATAAAAACATTTCTTTTCCTCTTCCGTACCTGTTAATGCCTATCAATATTTTGCTTAAAAATCTTGAAAACGTGCCTGAATTTTTGACAGAAGGTAAAACATACCTCTCACCTGAAGCAAAATTTGCAAATGATCCATCAAGATATCGCCATATTACTTGTTTACGAACTATATATAAAATTGTAACATCATGCATTTTACAACCAGTCACTCACTTTGATAACCCCAATATATTTATAGAAGAGCGGGAAGGATGTCATCAGGGTAGGAAAGGGTGTAACGAACAACTGGCAATAGACTCCGTTATTCTAAATAAAGCCCGGCAGAAAAGCAGAAGTCTTCCATATTGACAACCAAAGAGCAGTTGCTTTCTGTTCCACACTCACAGTGAATAGAAGTTCTTAATATGCATAAACTTGACACAATACTTGTGAAATGCCTTCAACATCTGATGAAGCATTGGCATTTTATAATCACTCTACCTACTAATAACTAAAAAGGAACAACCAGAAGTAGAAGGGTTCCTTGTGTCAATATAGGACCAGGACAAAGACACAGAAATGATCAACAATGACCAACAAATTCCAGCTGATAAATGCAGAAAATGCTGGAAGAATCCAGAAATATTCCAACACATTAACAGATTCTGCAGCAGTTTAACACAATCTGATTACTTACACAGGCATAATCAGGTGGTAAGACTGCACACAAATTCAGGAATCAAAAGGTTAAACATGATGCGATGAGTGTCCTGAACTGTGTATATTTTGATGTAAGACTTATCGTAGGAAAGGCGGATAAGCTCAGAATAGATCAACATCTAGCATTATGATGCAGTAGCCATAAGTGAATCTTGGTTGGAGGAGTGGCAGGAATTGCAGCTCAATATTCCAGGGTTCTGCTGCTTGAGACGTGTCAGAGTGGGACGGATTAAAGGAGGAGGGGTAGTGTGACGAGACAAGAATAATGTCCTGACACTGTACTATTAGGACAGATTGGAGAACTCGATTAGTGAAGTATTATGGATGGAACTGAGCAACTGATCCTGGTAATGGGGCTATATTACAGACCATCCAACGGTCCTAGGCATTTAGGAGGAATAAATTTACTTTAGAGATTACAAACTGTTGCAAGAATCATAAGCTTGTTATTGAATGTGTTTTTAATTCTTCACATATTGACAGGGTCTCCAATACTCTAGAAGGACTAGATGGGATAGAGTTTGTCAAACATTTTAAGGAAAGTTTCCTTCATTAGAATGTAAAAGTCCGAACAAGAGAGCAAACAATACTAGATCTGCTATTCTGGAAAGAGACAGCATGTGACAGGCATTTTTGTTGGAGAACAGTTTGCATCCAGTGACCACAATGCCATTAGCTTCAAAGTAAATATTCAAGGAGATAGGTCAGATGCCGTGTTGAGATTCTAAATTGTAGAAAGGCCAAATTTGATGATATCAGAAATGATCTGGCAAGTGTCGATTGAGATAGGCTGTTTCCTGTCAATGGTGTACTTAGAAAGTGGGTGGCCTTCAAAAACTGAATTTTGAGAATACAAAGCTTATATGTGCCTATAAACTCTTCTCGGGCTTCCGGTTGAGTACAGATGTCAATTATAACCGACGCTTTGATGGCAAGTTCTGTCATCTTCATCAGGGATGATGCCTGGGCACATCCAGTCTGGCGATATTTATACCCTAGTTATCCATCTCCCATAATTGGTTTGTCCGGATCAAATCAGGTTTCTGTCAATGTACTTACATGACATACAAATGAATTTGACATCCTATACTATCCTGAGGTTAATTTTCTTTCAGCCATTCACAGTAGAGCAATGAAAGTGGATGGAATCAATGAAAACAACACAGAAAGAAGATGATCTGTGAAAATACAACAAAAATAAAGAAGTAGATAGATAAATGAATATATGAACAAACTAACAAATTCTGAGTCATTTGAAGTCCCTTGGATTTCCATTCTTTAAATGTCGCATCTGCTCTTCCTGGTACAAAGAACTGATTGCCCCATATTGGACTATATTGTGATAATACATATAGCTCCTTTAAGTATTGTTTTTACATAATACTATACCTTTATCATGTGCTTTACAATTGGATTTTCAGTTTGCTTCTGAAATTTTTTAACTGTATCTGTGTATATGTATAAAGGAAGAAGTAATTTTAGACCGTGAGATTCCATTTCTATCCAGTGAGGAGAACCATTTGTTGAAAAATAGAACAAAATAGTTCTCAGCTATGCAGCCCAATAATACCACATGACATTTGGACATCTTCGACCCCCTTGATCAAATGGCAAATACAATAAAGATAAACAAAGTCTTGCTCTCCTATTGTTCCATATAAATCTCAGAAATATATTTTCTGGATGGAAATCCAAGGGACTTCAAATGATTCAAAATGTTTATTTAGCAGACTCAGACATTATGATATCTTTTGAGGAGCTGAGGTGTACCTTTAACCTCAATAGTAAACATTTCTACAAATACCTCCAGCTAAGGAGTTTTGTTAAGGTAAACCAAAACAACACACATACCAGACCACTACATTCACACTTGGAAAAAATTATGATAAAGGACAGTTTAAAAAAGGGTAGCATTTCAGAATTTTATAATTTGCTGGTATCTTGCTCATCTGAAAATTCACAATATGAATTGAAAACTTGGGAGGAAAATTTGCAGCTTAAAATTTTGGATGAAGAGTGGAAAACAGTTTGTACCAATGCTCTTACTAAGTCAATAAACACTTGCCTTAAATTGATACAGTACAAATGGTTAATGTTGCCATATGTCACACCAGTGGAATTAAACCGATACAACAAAAACATCTCAGACATATGCACAAAATGTACAGAAGCTAGAGGTACATTGTTTCATTGTATGTGGCAATGTAGAGAGACTGGAGCATTCTGGGAAGAGGTACGAGCTATAATCGAGAAAATTATTTCAAAACAAGTTTCACTGAACCCTAAACACTTTCTGTTGGGCTTGTACCTAAAGAAACATAATTACAGTAAAAATGAACAAGCATTTATAGATCTCAGCTTACGTCATGCTAAAAAATGTATTGCAGAATTATGGAAAAGTACACATAGAGCAAGCACTACTCAGTGGATAAGGCAGATGTTATCAAGCCTCCCATTGGAAAGGATAACCTATATATTAAGGTCTAAACAGCAGATATTTGAGAATACGTGGAGACTCTTCATTAACTATGTCAAGGATTTGGGCTTAACAGAAGATTAAAAGAGTATTACCTTCTGTAGACAATGCAGCTTCCAAAATTTGTAGAAAATTTATATTACTTATTTCTTGATTTTTGAATTGTATTATAAATACCTGTTACATTTGACATTTTTATATATAGATTACCACTTGTTGAAATAGGAGAAGCTTTTTTGTGCTTTTTTTTCTTTGTGCTGTCTTGTTTGTTGTGTTAATACAGTAACTTTTGGATTTTCTGAATAAGATAAGAATGTATAGGAAGGTAAAAGCTCCATTTTGTGGTATTAAAATGCAAGTAAACATATAGTGGTTAAAAAAAAACAAATTCTGAGATCATGAGTTGCAGAGTCCTAGAAATGTGAACAAAATATAGAGATAACGATTTTCCTTGTATTGTTGAGCAGCTGCAAGCTCCCTGAATGGAGATGAATCACTTCCTCCCTTCCTTCATTATTTTCTTGGAGATTGCGAAATGCAAAAACAACCCTTTCTGCCAATGTTGGACTTCTGGCTAATGGCAGAAAGAGTCAACAGATTCTGATCCAACCAGATGCAGCAAGTCAATAGCCTCCCATTACCAACAAATCCCATTGCCTGTACAAGGCAGTGAGGACGTTTGCACCAGCTTTTGTTGGATCAAGCCCAGTTTGATTCCTGGTCATCGATCTTTTCACCATCAAAACATGCAGACCTGGATCAGGGAATGGGAATAGATTCAGTAGATTTTCTCCAATGTATGATCTAATAAAACCATAAGACCATAAGACCAAGGAGCATAATTAGGCCATTCAGATCATCTGCCATTTCATCATGGCTTCATGTCCATTTCTTTTGCTTATCGAGGAGAACTTGTAGGAGGTGGATCTTTTGGTAGGATGATAGAGATGACACAAATATAACATTTCACAGCAGACTCCTTCCCCTAAGTGGTGTGAGCAAAGCTTTGCTTTTCACTTCAACAGGGGCTTGACCCAGTTTTCCACAGGTTGCTCCAGATAAGTTGAAATCCAAACACATCTGGCTACATTGTTTCCCACTTTGTTTACTCTCAATTTTCTTGTCAGGACCAGTTGCCTCCCAAAACAGTCTCAGGATGGATTGGGAAGGTCAGAAGTTATCATTGTTACGTATCCCGTAACTGGATAACTCACCAGCAAAGATAGAGAGGTCCGTTGGAGTCTGATGGCACTATTTTCGAACGGTTTTATTCATAAAGGGGGGCACAAAAGTAAGGTTAATACAAACATTCAGAACATATACATCGGCAAAACTCAACCTAAAGCGCGGGTATAGCAATAATCATCATTAAGAAATAATCTTGACTGTTGTCTAGGGGATAATATATTGTCCGTTGGAAATATAAAAGTCACTCAGAAGTCTGCAGTCTTCAGTCTTTTTGGGGAATCGCTGGGTTTCACGTGTTTCAGAGAGAGTGAGGAGAAACGACAAAACTTGCCCGGGTCTTTGACGAAGCAACACCGTTGAATCAGGGGAGCGTTGTTTCCCTGTTATTAGTTCGAAGTCCTTCTCGGTATTATCAGCCACCTGCTCCCCAGGCAGAGCAGAGCGCACCTGGCTTTTTGACTGGCTTCCAGCTATCACGGGAGTGGTGAGCGATCGAGTCCTTCTGGTGCGTCTCTCTGGGGTACCGCCTTCTGCAGTCTCCTTTTATCTTGACTTGCAGAGTTGTAGATGTCCATCAAAGTAGGGTGATGCAATCCCCACCCCCACATTGCCCGAGGGTGTCCATATCCGTGGTAGCTGTCACGTAGCAGGGTCATGCACTTAGCACAGCTGTCTCTAAGAGCAATGGCCAAAACCATTACATTGTCTCTCATTTGCCTGGGTCCGAGACCCGAATTAATAGTGCTCTTGCGATTCTCCGGAAGGAGGGGGCTGCTCCCGCTCCTTCGGCCCCTCAGAGCTGTGGTACATTCATAACACCTCCCCTCTAAAAAAAACGTTTTTTCCAGTGGTTAAAAATGGAGTTGTACAGAGTCTTACATGATTTTTAATCTAACACAATACCCATGCTTTTTCTTTTAATTACAGAGCCATACAGTTATACACTTAGTTCAGCTAGCACATTATCACTCCCTTTAATGTGCTGTATCTTAATATCGAATTCCTGCAGCATCTGACTCCAGCTCAATAACCTGTTTTTATTTCCCATATTGGCCAGGAATACCAACGGGTGGTGAGCGGTTTTCATGGCCGCACCGACCACCGCGGGGGTAGTGTCATGGTACCTTATCATCATGTTCACGTGAACTGGGTCGGCTTTCGCCGATCGGCGGTTTCAATCACGTAATTCAGTGAGTCTATTTTCTTACGCACTGTATATGGTCCTTGAAACCTCGCCTGAAGGGGATGGGTAACTACCGGAAATAGGACCAAAACCTTGTCGACTACGTAAAACTCTCATTCTCTCGGTCTCGGGTTAAACCACTGGCTCATTTTTTCCTGGGATTCTTTAAGGTTTTCCTTTGCCAAGGCGAGTACTTTATGCAGCCTCTCCCGGAATTTCAGAACGTAGTCGATCACACTGACTTGAACAGTCGGGCTAGACCACTTATCTCTCAGGAGGGTTAGAGGGCCCCAGGGCCTGTGACCGAAAACAAGCTCAATTGGACTGAACCCCAGTGAGCACTGGACTGTATCCCTGACGGCAAATAACAGAAGGGGTAAAGCCTCATCCCAGTCTTGAACGTTCTCCTGACAATAAGTTTTAAGCATGGTCTTTAGTGTAGCGTGGAACCTTTCCAACACCCCTTGGGATTCCGGGTGGTACGCGGAGGCTAGAATTTGTTTGACCCCTAGCTGGGTCATCATCTGCCGAAATGCGTTAGATGTGAAGGTACTCCCCTGATCCGATTGTATCTCCTTAGGCAGCCCCACTGTGGTAAGGAATTTGATGAGGGTCCTCACCACCACAGAGGTCCTAATATTACCCAGAGGCACAGCCTCTGGAAATCGTGTAGCGGCACACATCATGGTCATGATATACTGCCGCCCCCTCGCAGTTTTAGGTAGGGGTATCACAAAATCTACAATGATTCGGGAGAAAGGCTCCTCACATGTGGGGATGGGTCGGAGGGGTGCCTTAGGGATAACTTGGTTCGGCTTACCCACCATTTGGCAGGTATGACACCTTTTACAATATTCAGTAATCTCTTTTCTCATGTTTGGCCAATAGAACTCTCTTTGAACCCGATCCACTGTATTCGTTATTCCCAGATGCCCACCTAACGGTCCCTTATGAGCTAAGTTCAAAATTTCGTCCCGATACGCTTTCGAGACTACTATCTGGTGTACCACCGCCCAGTCCTCATCGACCGACACCTTGGGGGGCCTCCACTTCCTCATCAACACACCCTCCTTCAGGTAGTAACCTTCGGGCTCAGTTTCAACCTCGGTCTCCGAAAGAACCAACTCTCTCAAGGCTATCAGCTCCTCGTCCCTTTCCTGTTCCCGTACAAACTCTCGTCTGGCTAAGGGCAGGTCTACCTCCCCCTGTTTACTCTCTCCCCCCTCCGTACTCTCCAGTTTACCTTCCTTGAACCCTCACTGGTACAGAGTCGGTAAAAACGTGTCGGCCAAATCAAAACCGGCCAGATTTAAACTGCTCTCTCTCTCAGCTGTCTTTTTTGACATGCTGTGAGTGACCGCGCAGGCGGGGTATATCTTCAGATCTGAGGGAGGGGCCTCAATCCTTGCAGGCTGGGTTGTTAGCTTCACGGCTGTTCCCATTTTCCCTCCCGTTAGGTCGTTCCCCAGAAGGACATCCACGCTTTCCCCCGGCAACTCCGGCAGGACCCCCAGCTCCACTGGTCCCAACACCAACTCAAAATCTAGAAGGACCCTATGCAAGGGTACCACTTCATAAGCCTGGAGAATGGCCTCCTTTTCTTCAGCATAATTCTCTGCTTCCCCCTCCTCCAGGGACAATGCCGCATATGCTCGTTGGGCCTTCCCCTTTAACACACTTTGTAACAACGCCACCCACTGCTCTTTTGGCCATTTCTGATTTACTGCCACCTTTTCAAAAAGCAAGAAATAACTATCGACGTCTGTCTCCTCGAACGGGGGTACCAATCTCAACTCCCTACTAACATTAAACCGCTCCGCTTGGTCTAACTCTTGATGTCTTCGCTCGTTCCTTATCTTCTGCATTTCCCAGTCAAGTTGCCTCTGTTTCTCTTTCTCGGCTGCTTCAAGCTCCTTTAGCTGAATTTCATGCTGTCTTTGCCTCTCAGCTTGGTCCTGCTCCCTTTCCACCTCTAACCTCTATAGCTGGAGCTCATGGTCCCACGTCACCTCTAGCTCCTTTAGGTGAATTTCATGCTGTCTTTGCCTCTCCCTTTCTCTCTCAGCTGCTTTCAGCTCTTTTAACTTAATTTCATGTTCCAGCCTTAATTTCTCCACCTCTAACTGAACTGTCCCACTTGATGGTACCTTTTCAGGGATATCTTCCAATACCTCAGCTCCAAACACCTTCTTCCCAATGTAATACTGGGTTATGGCCCTTCGCACCTCCCGTTTTTTCATGGACGACCTCACTTCTGCGATTTTCAACCCCTTCCCCAAATTTAACAAGTCTGATTTGGTGGCCACTTCTAGCGCGCGCCCCCCCCCCCCAGTCGGGTTTTCATAAATTCACCCACGTCCATCTTTGCTGGTTTCCTGTCTGGCTACCCGCGTAACCAGATTCAAGTTTTGGACTACAAGCCCGAAGCATTGGCCTCCCAATTTGATGTCAAATCCCAGACGAGAAACCCCAAGTTGTTATGTATCCTGTAACTAGATAACTTACCAGCAAAGATAGAGAGGTCCGTTGGAGTCTGATGGCACTATTTTCGAATGGTTTTATTTATAAAGGGGGGCACAAAAGTAAGGTTAATACAAATATTCAGAACATATACATCAGCAAAACTCAATCTAAAGCGCGGGTATAGCAATAATCATCATTAAGAAATAATCTCGACTGTTGTCTAGTGGATAATATATTGTCCGTTGGAAATATAAAAGTCACTCAGAAGTCTGCAGGCTTCAGTCTATTTGGGGAATCGCTGGGTTTCACGTGTTTTAGAGAGAGTGAGGAGAAACGACAAAACTTGCCCGGGTCTTTGATGAAGCAACACCGTTGAATCAGGGAGCGTTGTTTCCCTGTTATTAGTTCGAAGTCCTTCTCAGTATTATCAGCCACCTGCTCCCCAGGCAGAGCAGAGCGCACCTGGCTTTTTGACTGGCTTCCAGCTATCACGGGAGTGGTGAGCGATCGAGTCCTTCTGGTGCGTCTCTCTGGGGTACCGCCTTCTGCAGTCTCCTTTTATCTTGACTTGCAGAGTTGTAGATGTCCATCAAAGTAGGGTGATGCAATCCCCACCCCCACATTGCCCGAGGGTGTCCATATCTGTGGTAGCTGTCACGTAGCAGGGTCATGCACTTAGCACAGCTGTCTCTAAGAGCAATGGCCAAAACCATTACATTGTCTCTCATTTGCCTGGGTCCGAGACCCGAATTAATAGTGCTCTTGCGATTCTCCGGAAGGAGGGGGCTGCTCCCGCCCCTTCGGCCCCTCAGAGTTGTGGTACATTCATAACATCATTAATGTGGATGAAAATTTTAATGAATGTACATTTTGCATCTGTTTTCAAGGAAAATTCAGTGGAGAGATAAACATGAACTCACAAATACTGATTCCATTCCTTCACCGAATCACGCATTTCATGAGGAAACATTTTCTCTGATTTACTAGCTCACACATTTGAGATCTCCCTCAAAATTTAAGGTAGCAGGTTTCAGAGTTCAAAGCAACTCAATAACCAATGTATGTACTATATATGGCACCATACATTTTCTTGTGACAATTCACAGTAGATACAAGAAACACAATTGAATCAATGATGAACTACACACAAGCAAATAAGATCAGACAACCAAAGTGCAAAAGGTGACAAACTGTGACAATAAAAGGAGAAGTCATAAATAATAATAACAAACCAATAAATGAATAATATTGAGAACATGAGTTGTTGAGGCCTGGAAAGGGATTCCATAGTTTGTGGAATGATTTCTGATATGAGGTGAATGAATTCATCATTCACTGCTCAAGAACATGATGTTTGTGGGAATTTAAATGTTCCTAAACCTGAAGGTGAACAAGCTAAGACAACAATCTCTCCATTCCGATGGCAGCAGTGAGTAGAGAGCATTGCCTGCATGGTGGGGGTCCTTGATCAAAGTTCTTCCAGCAAAATCATCTAAAATGACTTTGTGCTTTTTAACTTCCCACTTTTAATCCCTGATCTATTTTTCTTTTCTATCTAGGCTCAGCAACATTGAGCAACAATGATATCTACATCCTGAACTAGAAAGGAAGAGGAAGTTTTCTGCCACATTGTTTCACAAGAGGTAGCATCAGTGACTGTGCAGAGTGAGACTGGGGACCACAGCTTATTGTGTGTCTCCGTACTTGGACCTTTGTTGCTGAATATCTGTGGTTCATCACATCTCTCTTCCCACAATGTAGCCAGCCTCACTACAGTCTCACTTCAAGGAAAGGATGAGATTAAACAGAATATGGAGAACATTCTGGCAGGCTGCATCACTGTCTGGTATGGTGGGGCTACTGCACAGGAACAAAATAAGCTGCAGGGGGTTGTAAATTTAGTCGGTTCCATTTTGGGTACTAGCCTACAAAGTACCCAGGACATCTTCTAGGAGCAGTGTCTCAGAAAGGCAGCATCTATTATTAAGGACTTCCAGCACCCAGGACATGCCCTTTTCTCACTGTTACCACCAGGAAGGAGGTACAGAAGCCTGAAGGCACACACTCAGCAATTCACGAACAGCTTCTTCCGCTCAGCCATCCAATTGCTCATTTTTACATATATATTATTTCTTCTTTTTGCACAATTTTTAACCTATTTAATAGACATATACCATTATTATTATTATTATTATTATCATCATCATCATTTTTCTTCTTTTAAATTAAGTATTGCATTGAACTGCTGCTGCTAATTTAATAAATTTCACAACACATGCCAGTGATAATAAACCTGATTCTGATTCCTACACCTTCCAAATTCTCCCAGAAACTCCAGCCATTGCTGCTCTGCCATCATTCCTTCATGGGTCCCCTTCTGATCAGCTTTGGCCAGCTCTTCTCTCATGCCTCCATAAATCCTTTTACTCCACTTTAATAATGATACAACTGTCTCTCTCAGATGCAGGAAGAATTCCATCAGATTATGTTTGCTGTCTCCTCAGAGTTCCTTTAACTTAAGCACCCTAATCAATTCCTGTTAATTGCACAACACCCAATGCAGAATAGCTGGTCCCCAAGTGGGCTCAAACACCAGCTGTTCTAAGAAGCCATCTCATAGGAATTCTACAAATTTCAAGAAAGGAGAGAAGCAGAAGAAAAGAAACTATAGGCCAGTTAGTTTCACCTCAGTGGTTGGGAAGATGTTGGACTTAATTGTGAAAGATGTGGTTTTAGGTTACTTAGAAACACATGTTAAAATAGACACTAATCAGATTTTCCCCACTTACTTGTATATTGAAACCACCCCCATGACTATCTTCCACTGTCACATCTTTCTAAGGATTTGATTTAAATTTTTACCAACACACATCAGCACCCCCTCTGCCTACCTGTTTATCTTTTTGATACAATGTGTACCCTTGGAGGTTAAAATCCCAATAATAATCTTTCAGCCACGACTCACTTATTCCCTAAACACAATTCCTGCCAAACTCTGTCTGCACTACAAGATCATCGAACTTATTCTGTGTACAGCATGCATTCAAATATAACATATTCAGTCCTGTACTCAAAATTCTTTTTGATTTCATCCCCAGGTTACTCTGTAAATCATCCTGTAATTTTGCCTGCTCTTACTGACAGGGCTGAGGATGGTGCTGTCGGTATACAAATTGCCTCCTCTTTGATACCAACTTCCCCATCCTCAGCCCGAGCAGGCCACTCCCTAAACTCTTGCCAAGTGATTTTCAACTATCCATCACTGTTCTAGCAAACCTACCTGCAAGGACATTGATCCCCCGGGTTCAGGTGTAACCTGTCCTTTTTGTACAGTAGAGATTCCAATGATCCAGCAATCTGAAACCTTGCTCCTCCCACCAGATCCTCAGCAATATTTCCTCTGTCAAATCAGCACTGCCACATGGCACAGGCAGCAACCCAGGAATTTACTGGTAGGAGAAGTCAATATACATGACATCAGGTATGAGAGTCTATCCAGATGGAATATAAGGCGTTGTTCCTCCATGGTCTCATCGTGGAACAAGAGCAGACCATGGACTGACCACCCTTGGCTTTTCAGTCACCACCATCACTTCATGGTCCTCAGACCCAAACACCCATACCCTCTCTCATCCTCTGACGGCACCAACTCTCCTCTCCCTTTCTAATCCAAGCTCTAAACCCTGCTGTGCCTTCACCATTCCTTCTGATCTTCTCCTCTCCAACAACTCCAACTCAAAACTCACTCCTTTGGCAAGAATTACCCAACCTGTACTGGTGACCTTTTCTCCGGTCTCCAACTCTTCTCCTCTTCCTGGATAACCCACACTGGTTTTCTGCCTGGCCCTGGATCATTTCATCCTGGATCAACCAAGAAGTCATCAAACATCTCAATTTCTGTACTCCTCTCTCCTCCTCCAACCTTTGCTCTCAGAACAAACTGCTCTCCACTCTTACCCACTCCTTGTATAGGATCCCAACTGGGGCAAACAGAAAGCTGACTCCAGAACCATCACTGACCTCATCAATCATGGAGAGCTCCCATCCACAGCCACAAAACATAGAATTCACTTACCTCACACTGCCCGTTTCTACCTAGTACCCAAGATCCACTATACTGACTATCCAGGTAGGGCCATTGTCTCCGCCTGCTCTGGTCCAGATCCCAGGTTTCTACTTGTCATTCAGTTGTCCGTGTTCAACAGAATCTAAGATGGAGTTGTGTATATTCATTAAGTGTTAATGTGTTTTGCATTGCTGGAGGGGGCACTGATCTGCCCAGAGCCCAGGTCTATACTTGTCATTTCATTGTACATAGTCATCAGATAGTATGATGGAATCTTGTATATTTATTAAGTGTATGTAAATCACCTGCTAAATGCCTTTCAAAAGGCACAACTGACATTGTGCACTGAGCAAACTGTTGGTAATGCTTGTGTGCTTTGACCATCACCGGATGTTTTGGAGAGGTTTGAACTGAGGGAAACATAGAAAGGGTGCGGAGGAGATTTACAAGGATGTTGCCTGGATTGGGGAGCATGCCTTACGAGAACAGGTTGAGTGAACTCGGCCTTTTTTCTTTGGAGTGACGGAGGTTGAGAGGTGACCTGATAGAGGTGTATGAGATGATGACAGGCATTGAACATGTGGATAGTCAGAGGCTTTTCCCCAGGGCTGAAATGGCTGCCCCAAGAGGGGACAAGTTTAAGGTGCTTGGGAGAGGAGATGTCAGGGGTAAGTTTTTTAAGCAGAGAATTGTGTGTGCATGGAATAGGCTGCCTGCAGTGGTGGTGGAGGCTGATAAAATAGGGTCTTTTAAGAGATTTTGGATAGATACATGGAGCTTCGAAAAATAGAGAACTATCGGTAAGGCTACTAATTTCTTCGGTAGGGTCATGTCTGGTACAACTTTGTGAGCCAAAGGCCCTGTATTGTGCTGTAGGTGTTCCATATTTCTATGATTGCACCAGCGTTGTTGAGTAACAGGTTTTGAAATTCATGTCAACAATGATGACAGACAAATAATGGATGTCCATATAAACATGGACAGAGTCACTGAGTCATGAGAGTACAGTGCAGGATCAGGCCTTTCGGCCCATCTAGTCCATGAATGAGATGAAGATCTTGCAGTTCCTTGTTCTCCTTATTGCTTTCATGTCAGTGGAGAATGCTGAAATCCAGGGTGCTGTTGGAGAAACCAGGTGACACTGTTGCCATATCATCTTATTTTTTGGTGGGACCATGAGTCTACAGTGAACCAGCAGAGAATGGAGTCAGTATCTGAGAACATCAACGGGCATCTCTTCACTACTTCTGATTTATTCCGGATATCTGTGAGTGTCTTTTGTTGTTAGAGCCTCACATTTCCTTTAAATTTGAGAAAGTCTCTCAAATACACTGTCAATGTCAGAGAATATGAGAATCATGAGACCCCACTGCCCACCGTCTCACAAGATCCTGCTCTGATCTGGTCCATTTGCCATTTTGCTGGTTCATTAGATTTTCTGATCATGTCGACTGTCAGCAAGTGTTTGCTGGAATTTGCTGATGTTCATTCCACTACATGATATTACCATGTAGATGTGATCAACACATGGGCAGACATAAGAATATATTAATTTCTCTGAAGTTATATCCTCAGTTATATCAATTTGCCTAGTTCCTGATCAGTACAAATTGTAACGGTTTGGGACAATGTTATCAAGTGCACTGTTCTTTACCACACTCACAACTGAAAGAGGAACCAAAATAATGTAGTTATTTTCATTGGAAATGAAAAAAGTAACCATCGTCTATATTGTAACAGGAAGAGGGAGTGTCTGTGAACGGCTACAGTTTACAACTGGAATGAGCAAATACACAGCCCTCATTTTGTTCAGATTCTGAGGTGTTTAAAACATTGACTAAATCCACTTCCAATTTATTTCGGGTCATTTCAGGAGTCCGGATCTACACATTTCACTATTTGTTTCTCTCTGACAGGGAAAGGGATGGAATCTGTGAAATGAGGCTTCAAATTGGCTGCTGCAAAATGTGTTCTCTTCTGATATTCAGTTTATTTGTTTCACTTCTTCAGTCTGATTTCACCCAAAGTAAGTACTTTAGTAATTATTAGTCACCGTTGTTTTCTGCATTTTGAGTGCATGTACTTACCAGATGGGACTGTGGATCTGTTTTTTCTGGACTTTTAGCTGTTCCTTCAGTAAAGTTGCGCACAAAATAATGTGGATGGTATTGGGTGTAACATGGAGATGTGCAACAAGGATATTCTAACAATTGAGGTGCTGTGGATATTGTTCAGTAGGAACAGATGAAGTGGACTGGATCTGAATTATTCAGAGGTTAAAAGAGTGCAAGATGATCCCACTCAAACATACAAAATTCTCAGGTGTCTAGAGTAGGCAAAGATAAGAGAAAAAATAATGATTTTTTTTGGATGCAAGGGATTGTTCATGATTTACTATCATACAGAATTGTGTATGCTCAATCTTTAACATTTTGGATCTTCAAGCAAATATGGGACATAGGGTTAGTAGAAGAAAGTGGTGCTGAGGAAGTAGGTCAGACATGATCCTGTATACCGATAGAGAGGCGTGATGGGCTGAATGGCCTCTTGCTGCATTAATTCCTTGTACATTGCCTGTTTCTTGAAATCATGCACCAGTTACTCAGAAAGCCAATGTGGTCTCTATGTCCACAACTGCACCTTACAGCCTGCATAAAATTGCTTTCAGTTTCCAGACTAAAATAATATCTCATCAACTTTACCAGGATTTGAACAGTGGTCCAACTTGTTTTCCAATTTGCCACATCTTGGTATTCCATAACACTTATTATTCATCTATTTCAAAGACTGAATGTTTTGGATAATGATTTGAAAAGAGAGAAATATCTGGAAGTATCAAAAATATGTAACTTTTGCAAAGTTACTGTTTTCTGATCCAGAGCTAATTACTGAAGATACTCTTCAGAAAATAGTGCTTTTTATTGGTGTTGGTTTATCATTGTCACAGGTGCAGTGGAAATCTTGTCTTACATGCTACTCATACAGACCACAAGCATTGGATTTAAGGACACTATACAAGGGGAGCATAAGTTCAGCAGCTCTAGGAATGATATGGAGAAAGAAATTCACCACACCTCAAAATTCTGGCAGGGCTTTAGTAGTCCATAATAGTGGGAAATTTTCACAGTAGGACTGTTGCATCTTTTGCAGAGATGCATTGGCTGGAAAAGTCAATGGCAGATGACCTGAACTGACATTAGGCAGGATTAATAATCAGTTCATTTGGCTTAAACACCTGAAAATATGTGGAGATGTGATAAGTGTTCAGTTTTGGATGTGCTGGTAACAAGTATGTTGTCCATGAAAAGAAAAAGAAAATTAAAATCCTTTAGCCAGTGTCCATTAGTGGCTGGAATGTCTGTGCTGCATTTTTTTTTAACCCAGACTCAAATAGGTCAAATGGATTTATAACAGTGGCTTTGGGATTGTCCTCAGCAGAGGCAGGCTCCTGGTGGCAGCCTCTGACTGTCCACTTTAGAAAAAGCTTACAGTTCCAGCTAAATGTGCAGAAAAGTCTTGAGTATGTTGAACCCGGAAAGGATCGAGAGTGATGGCATGATTAAGATGATGGTATTTGCTGCTTGGATGGCAAGCACCATCAGATTTAGGGACCACGTGGAGGACAAACCCCAAAGGCTATTCAACATGTGTAAAATGCAAACCATTTCCATGTTTGCAAACTCAGCCTTTGTGCTGCCAGCTTTTCTGAGTCTCATCCACACACAAGGGCATGAATCAGCGAGCCAGTCATGGAAATGTGGTGCTTGAACTTGTGCTTTGTGACTGTACTGGAAATTGTCGGTTTGGTGAAGTGCAGGCAAGTGAATTCATATGAGGTGTGCATGTACAAGACAGAGTTGCTTTCGGAAATTTTCCAGGTGTCCAAGGTAATGACATAAATTCATTTACATCCACAGACCAGCATATCTACAAACATCCCTGTGGTGTACAGGATATCTGTGTGGAGTTGACGTTGAGCAACCTCAGTCAAGACAAAACCCCCCATGAACATTGTTCACTGAAGCAGAGCATCACATGTCGTGTCCCATAAGTCTATATCTTGCTGCCGTTGGTGATCTCCAGCAGGGGTTCAATGTGTTCTGCTGTATGGGCAATACTGTCAGCACACTCATTCAAGCACCTGGGTCAGACAGGGTGTTAGAAATGAACAATAGATCAATAAGGCTGAGTGTAGACTATTAACCATTTCAGAAATCTCCCAATAGTCGTTCATTGGAGTATCTGCATTTGCTGTATGAACTTGACCATAAGACCATAAGACATAGGAGCAGAATTAGGCCATTTCGTCCATTGTTTTCTCCATCATTTCATCATGGTTGATCCAATTTTCTTCTTAGCCCCAATGTCCTGCATTCTCCCAGTATTCCTTCATGTCCTGACCAATCAAGAATCTGTTAGCCTCTGCCTTAAGTATACATAAAGACTTGGCCTCCACAGCTGCCTGGGCAAAGAATTCCATAGATTCACCACCCTTTGGCCATAGAAATTCCTCCTCATTTCCATTCTAAATGGACACTGCTCTATTCGGAGGCTGTGTGCTCTCATTTTAGACTCTCCCACATTAGGAAACATCCTCTCCACGTCCATTCCATCAAGGCCTTTCACCATTCGATAGGTGACAATGAGATCAGCCCTGATTCTTCTGAATTCTAGTCAATACAGGTCCAGAGCCATCAGACACTCTCCGTTTGACAAGCCTTTCAATTCTTTGCTCACAACACTGCAAGTGAGGCCTCAGTAATGTTTTATAAACTTTCAACATTACATTCATCCTTATATATAATTGTCCTCTTGGAATGAACACTAACAATGCACTTGCCTTCTTCATCACAGGCTCCAGCTACAAAATAACTTTTAAAGAATCCTACAAAAGGATTCCCAAACATGAGAAAATCTGCAGATGCTGGAAATTCAAGCAACACACACAAAATGCTGGTGGAAAGCGACATGCCAGGCAGCATCCATAGAAAGAAGTACAGTCGACATTTTGGGCCAAGATCCTTCGTCAGGACTAACTGAAAGAAAAGATAGCAAGAGAAAAGAAAGAGGAAGGGGAAGGGGGAGATCTGAAATGATTGGAGAAGTCAGGAAGGGGAGGGATGAAGCTAAGAGCTGGAAAAATGATTTGCAAAAGGGATACAGAGCTGGAGAAGGAAAAGGATCATGGGATGGGTGGCCTAGGGAGAAAGAAAGGGGAAGGGGAGCACCAGAGGGAGATGAACAGTAGGCAAGGAGTGATTGTGAGAGGGACAGAAAGAGAAGAAAGAGAGAGAGAAAAGAGAAAAAGGAAAAATAAGAAGTAGATAGATAAATAAATAGACAGACAGACAAACAAACAAACAAGTAAATAAATAAGGGATGGGGTAAGAAGGGAAGGAGGACATTAATGGAAGTTAGAGAAATCAATGCTGATGCCATCAGGTTGGAGGCTACCCAGACAGAATATAAGGTGTTGTTCCTCCAACCTGAGTGTGGCTTCATCTTGACAGTAGAGGAGGCAATGGATAGACATATCAGAATGGGAATGGGACATGGAATTAATATGTGTGGCCACTGGGAGATCCTGCTTTTTCTGGCGGATGGGGTGTAGGTGTTCAGCGAAATGGTCTCCCAGTCTGTGTCGGGTCTCACCAATATATAGAAGGCCGCACCAGGAGCACCGGACACAGTATACCTGTGGTGAACTCCATATACCTGTCTGGACACGCCCCCCGCTGACTGCTCCTGTGGCTCCTCCCACTGACCGTGGCTCCTCCCACTGACCGTGGCTCCTCCCACAGACCCCGGAATAAAGGCGATTGGGGCCTGAGCCCTGCCTCTCAGTCGCCAGGATGTAGCATGGTGGTCAATTGCTGCTTGTTCTTTCTTCCAATTGATAAAAGCCAATATCTCGCCTCATGTCTTGGAGAGTTATTGATGGTGCATCAATATCACGCCAGCTGACTCACAGGTGAAGTTCGCCTCACCTGGAAGGACTGTCTGGGGCCCTGAATGGTGGTGAGGGAGGAAGTGTAAGGGCAGGTGTAGTACTTGTTCCGCTTACAAGAATAAGTGCCGGCAGGGAGATCGGTGGGAAGGGATGGGGGGGACAAATGGATAAGGGAATTGCGTAGGGAGCAATCCCTGCGGAATGCAGAAAGAGAGTGGGAGAGAAAGATGTGCTTAGTGGTGGGATCCCATTGGAGGTGGCAGAAGTTATGGAGATTTATATGTTGGACCCAGAGGCTGGTGGGGTGGCAGGTGAGGACAAGGGGAACCCTATCCCTGGTGGGGTGGCGGGTGTTGGGGTGACAGCAGATGTGCGTGAAATGGGAGATGATGCATTTGAGAGCAGAGTTGATGGTGGAAGAAGGGAAGCCCCTTTCTTTAAAAAAGGAAGGCATCTCCTTCATCCTGGAATGAAAAGCCTCATCCTGAGAGCAGATGGGGTGGAGATGGAGGAGTTGTGAGAAGGGGATAGCATTTTTGCATGAGACAAAGCAGGAAAAGGAGTAGTACTGCACTATCCTCCATCTCCACCCCATCTGCTCTCAGGGTGAGGCTTTTTCATTCCAGGATGAAGGAAATGTCTTCCTTTTTTAAAGAAAGGGGCTTTCCTTTCTCTACCATCAACTCTGCTCTCAAACACATCTCTCCCATTTCATGTACATCTGCTCTCGCCCCATCCTCCTGCCACCCCACTAGGGATAGGGTTCCCCTTGTCCTCACCTACTACCCCACCAGCCTCTGGGTCCAACATATAATTCTCCGTGACTTCTGCCACCTCCAACGGGTTCCTACAACCAAGCACATCTTTCCCTCCTCCCCTCTCTTTGTTTTCCACAGGGTTTGCTCCCTACGCGACTCCCTTGTCCATTTGTCCCCTCCAACCTTTCCCACCGATCTTCCTCCCGGCACTTATCCTTGTCAGCAGAACAAGTGCTACACCTGCCTTTACACTTCCTCCCTTACCCCCACTCAGAACCCCAGACAGTCCTTCCAGGTGAGGCAACACTTCACCTGTGAGTCGGCTGGTCTGGTATACTGCGTCCGGTGCTCCTGGTGCGGCCTTCCATATATTGGTGAGACCTGACGCAGACTGGGAGATTGTTTCACTGAACACCTACACTCTGTCCACCAGAGAAAGCAGGATCTCCCGGTGGCCACACATTTTAATTCCGCGTCCCATTCCCATTCTGATATGTCTATCCATGGCCTCCTCTACTGTCAAGATGAAGCCACACTCAGGTTGGAGGAACATTATCTTATATTCTGTCTGGGTAGCCTCCAACCTGACGGCATGAACATTGATTTCTCTAACTTCCATTAATGTCCCTCTCTCCTTCTTACCCCATCCTTTATTTATTTACTTGTTTGTTTGTTTGTCTGTCTGTCTATTTATTTATTTATTTATTTATCTATCTATCTATCTATCTATCTATCTATCTATCTATCTATCTATTTATTTATTATTTTCCATTTTTTTTCTTTTCCCTCTCTCTGTCCCTCTCACAATCACTCCTTGCCTGTTCTCCATCTCCCTCTGGTGCTCTTCTTCCCCTTTCTTTCTCCCTAGGCCTCCCATCCCATGATCCTTTTCCTTCTTCAACTCTGTATCCCTTTTGCAAATCAACTTTCCAGCTCTTAGCTTCATCCCTCCCCTTCCTGACTTCTCCTATCATTTCAGATCTCCCCCTTCCACTTCCTCTCTCATATATCTTACTATCTTTTCTTTCAGTTAGTCCTGACGAAGGATCTTGGCCCAAAATGTCGACTGTACTTCTTTCTATGGATGCTGCCTGGCATGTCGCTTTCCACCAGCATATTGTGTGTGCTGCTTGAATTTCCAGCACCTGCAGATTTTGTCTCGTTGCCTTGTAGGTTTTGAAAAGCTATTCAATCCTCTAATTCGCCATTCATCTTTCATTTGTTATATGCTGTCTCTTTCGCTTTTATGTTGGCTTTGACTTCTCTTGTCTGATCTTTCCTTTAGAATACGTATTCCCCTTTCCGATGTATATGTCCTATGCCATCCAAATTGCTTCCAGAAATCCCAGCCATTGCTGCTCTGTCACCATCCCTGACAGTGATCTTCTCCAATCAATTCTGGCCACCTGCTCTTTCATACCTCTGTAATTCCCTTATCTCCGTTGCAATACTGACACATCTGACTTCAGTTTCTCATTCTCAACCTTCAAGGTGAATTCCATCATATTATCATCATTTCACCTGAAGGTTCTTTTACCTTACGCTCTCAATTTGACTCTGTTTCACTGCACAACACTCAATCCCGAATAGCAGATTTTCTTGTGGGCTCAACCTTGAGCTGCTCTAAAAGTCATCTTGTAGGCACTTTAGAAGTCCCCACTCCTGTAATCCTGCACCAATCGGATTTTTCTAATATATCTGCATACTGAAATCCATCATGGCTATTGTAACATTGTTCTTTTGGCAAACATTTTCTATCTGCCATTGTAAACTGTAGACCACATTCTTACTATGGTTTGGGGGTCTGTTTCCAACTCTCATCAGAGTCTCTTTATCTTGCAGTTCCTCAGCTCTATCCACAATGATTCAACAACTTCCAAACCTATGTTACCTCTTTCTAACAATTTGGTATAATTTTTACCAACCCTTCCTGCAAATCCTTTCGATACAATTGGACATTAAGCTCCCAGATATAATCTTTCAGCTATGATTTTGTGATGCCTACAACATCGTATCTGCCAATCTGCAACTGGGCTGAAAGTTCATCTACATTATTCTGTACACTGTGCACATTCAGATACAAAATTTTCAGACCTGTATTCACCCTTTTCAATTCTGTCACACCATGCTCAAACCTGTGATTCCTAACTTTGTCTGAGATCTGACCAATGTCAGCCTCCACAACCTCTTCACTAACTCTTCTGGCATTCTGGTTCCCATTCCCCTGCAACTATAGTTTAAACACCACCATGCAGCATCAACAATCCTCTTTCATTGGATATTAGTCCCCCTCCAGTTCAGGTGCAAACTGTCCCTGCTGTAAAGGTCCCACCTTCCCTGGTAGAGAGTCTAATGATCCAAAGATCTTATGCCTTCCTTCCTTCACCAACATCTTGGCCATGTATTAAACTGTATAATCTTCTTTGTTCTAGCATTCCCAGCATGTGGTGCTGGTAGCAATCCTGTAATCACAACCCTGGAGGTCCTGCCCTTTAACTAAGCACCTAATTCCCCGACTCCCTATGCAGAACCTCATCACTCATCCTCCCATGTTATTGGTACTTCCATGGACCACAACTTCTGGCTGTTCACCCTCCCTTTTAAGAATGCTGAGGACTGAATCTGAGAAATATTGGACCCTGGCACCCAGGAGGCAACAAGCTATCTGAGAATCTTGTTCTCACCCACAGGACCTCCTGTCTGTTCCCCTAACTAATGAATCCCCTATCACCACAGCCTGCTTCTTCTTCCCCCTTCCGGTCTGAGTCACAGAGACAGATACAGTGCGAGAGCCTAGACCAATGTGACTGTCCTCTGTTTGGTCATCCACCCCCGACAACATCCAAAGTGATCTATCTTTTGTTGAGGAGAATAACTACATGGGTACACGGTTATAGCTCCCTAACCCCTTTGCCCTTCCTGACTGTCACCCAGTTTTCTGTGTCCTGCACCTTGGGTGTAACTACCTCCCTATAATTTCTATCAATCACCACCCCAGCCTCCCAAATGATCTAGAGTTCTTCCAGTTCTAGTTCCAGCTCCTCAACATGGTTTGTTAGAAGCTGCACTGGGATGCATTTCTCACAGTTGTAGTGGTCAGGGATACTGGAGGTCCCCCTGCCTTCCCACATCCTGTGAGTAGAGCATTGCTCTATCCTGCCTGTCCTCTCTACTGAGTTGAACAGATATAAAAATCAGAATAAAAAAACTTGAGCTTTTCCTTCCTTTGCTTTCTCTGAGTCATCCTCACTCACTGAAGTTTGAAGATCACCACTCAATGTGCACTCATACGATGGCCGCTGTGCTTGCCCCTGCCTTCCTTTAATTAAATGCAAACACTGACCCGCTGCAGGTGAACGCTCTGTTACGCTCCGTAAACAACTCCCGCCTTTTATCCTGGGGCAGTGGACCTGTTTGAAGCCCCTCCTGTTGATCAGGCAGTTGTTTTTCAAAAATAAAAGAAGGACTGTGATCCCCAAGGAGAGGCAGCTTGTGGTCCATTAGCTCTGATGGCCTAGTATCCGCACGAGGCAAGGAGATCGGCACACTCAGACTCAGGCAGTCCAAAAACCTGTAATAGGTGAGTTTTCAGAGTGACACATTTATCATGCGCAGGTGGGTCCTTCAGTCTACTTACCGCCCTGGCTGTGGTGGAACTGCAAAGTGATGCTCTGGTGGAGTAAAATTTGGTAATGTCTGCAGTGATTTCACATAGTGTGAACTGGGTTTCTACCTATGCAAACCACATGTTAATAGGCTGCTCCCAAATCTCGGGTAGCTTCAGAGCAACTGCATTGGTTGACATATCATTGAGTAACTCTGGAATTGTCCTAGACTGTCATGGTCATTAATGAAGGATTTTGCAAACATAACAGGCAAGAGACATTTTATGTGCATAACAAAAGCCACAGTCCTTTACTTCTATTGCAAACAAATCAAAAGCTATCACCTTTCTCACCTGGGCTTATGCAAGAGATCATGATTGAAAAATATCATTATTTTTTGAACTTTGCATGATGCTAGCATGATCTCTGTAAAGGGATATCTGTCTGACAAATCTGTTAGAATTCACCGAGGAGGTAACACACAGGTTCAACAAAGGAGAGGAGTGAATATCATTTACTCAGATGTTCAGAAAGCATTTGATAAGGTGCCACACATGAGGCTGTTTAACAAGATAAATTCTATGGCATTACAGGAAAGATACTGGCATGGGTAGCAGAATGGCTGACAGGCAGGAGGCAGTAAGTGGGTATAAAAGGGGCCTTTTCTGCTTCACTGCTGGTGACTAGTGGTGTGCCTCAGGTGTCCGTATTGAGACCGCTACTTTTCACATTGTTTGTCAATGAGAAATGGAAATGATGGCTTTGTGGCAAAGTTTGTGAATGATACGAAGATAGGTTAAGTGGTAGTAGTGCTGAGGAAGCAATATCTTTGTAGCAGGACTTTGACAAAATTGGAAAAATGGACTAAAATGTGGCAGATGGAACACAGTGTTGGGAAAAGTGTGATAATGTATTTTGGGAAAAGGAACAATAGTGCAGACTATCACTATTATCTAAAAGTGGAGAAACTTCAGAGGTGCAAAGAGATTTAGGGTCACTCTTGCAAGACTCTCAGATGGTTCAGTCACAAACTGGGTCTGTGGTAAAGAAGGCAAATGCAAATTTGGCACATTTTGAGAGGGATAGAATATAAAAACAAAGAGATAATGCAGAGGCTTTATAAAACACGAGTCAGGCTGCAGTTGAAGCATTGTCAACAGTTTTGGGCCCTTATCGCAAAAGAGGTGTGGTCATTTGAGAACAGCCACTGGAGTTTCACAGGAATTATTCTAGAAATGAAAGGGTTAACATACAAGTAGCATTTGGCAGCTTTGGCTCTGTACTCACTGGAATTTAAAAGAATGCATGGGGATCTTATTGAAACCTAGCGAATATTGAAAGGACTAGATAGGTGGATGTGGAAAGGATGTTTCATCTGGTGGGTGTATCCTGACCTAGAGGGCACAGCCTCAAAACTGAGGAGTGACCTTTCAGAACAAACGTAATGAGGAATTTTTTTCATCAAAGAGTGGTGAATCTGTGGAATGCTCTGCCACAGGCTGCAGTGGAGGCCAAGTCCATGGGTATATTCAAAGCCGACATTGATAGATTGCTGATTGGTCGGGGCATCAAGAATATGGTGAGAGGGCAGGTATATGGGGTTGAGTGGGATCTGGGATCAGGCATGATGAATGGGGAGCAGATTCAATGAGCTGAATGACCGAATTCTGCTCCTATGTCTTAATGTCTTACGGTCTACATTTAGTGCTTTGTCTTTATTTCTAGAAACAAAATGTCTGTCATGGAGATTTGTGTTGCCATCTGTACTGATGGTGCCCCATCAATAGTTGGCTCCATGAGAGGTTTAGCTTCTCTTGTTAAAAAAGGAACTTCTGACATTGTCACAAGACACTGTTTTCTTCACAGAGAGTTGCAGATGTCAAAAAGTTTTCAAGATGAAATGAAAAAATTCCTAGTTGATGTTACAAAAATAGTTAAGTTTATTATACAAAGACCAATGTTTGTCTCGAGAATGTTTGGAAAACTGGACAAAGAGCACACTATTCTCCTGCTACTTACAGAAATCTGGTGGCTTAGCAGAGGAAGTTCTCAACAGCGTGTTTGAGCTGAAACGTGAATTGCAGGAATACTTTCAAGAAAATACAAAGTCAGATTTTGCTGAGTGGTTTGAAGCTGAAAAATGGCTGCAGAAACTAGCTACTTACTTCATTTTCCATCATATGAATTATTTGAACAAGTCTCTGTAAGGCCCTGTATTGACTTCAAGTGCTAAGCTTCTTCGATTCAAAAGGAAATCAAATCTTTGGAAAAATCATGTTGCAAAAGGAAACCTTGAAATGTTTCCACTGCTGCTTGGGCTTGAGAGTGAGGAATGATAACTCAAGTCTCAAGTCTTACTGACAACCAACTGGAAGAAATACAGGAGAAAACTGAACAATATTTTTCCTCCCTTTCAACACAAGTGTATGACTAGGTGAGGGATAATTTCTTTGAATCTTCTGCTCCGCCTGAGAATTTGACTTTGAGAGAAGAGGAAGAACTATGTGAGATGCCCTCTAATCGTGCACTGACGATGAGATTTACTGACCTGCTCCTGGACAAGTTCTGGATTTCTGTGAATGAAGAGTATCCACCCATTCAGAGGAAAGTAATGAACATTTTGCTGCAGTTTTCAATTTCTTATATGTGTGAACATGTTTTTCCTTGTGCAATAAGCATCAAGAGCAAGGATAGAAATCATCAAATTTAAGTTGTAGGTGAAAACCATGTGTGCTCATCTCGTTCAACCCAGCATTGAGTATAAAACACTTCAGTTTCCTTGGCTGCATAAGTCTCGAGAAGACAACCTCTGGCCCCGCCTATCTTGTAAGATTGACGCACTCTCAATCCCACCCTAAACTCCAGTTTGTGTGGATGCTGTGTCATTTGCTTCTGTGTGACAAATTAACACCACAGAATAACAGACTGTAAACTGCATATAATTAAAGGAAATATATTTATGAGTCTTAACTAAAGTTTTAGTAAAGAATTACAAAAAAGAAAAGGTCCCGTTCTAATTGAACAGTTAAATGTACACAAGTTGGAGCTCATCTTGAACTTCTCTGTCACTCATGCACTGGGACCTTGGTCAACGTGAAAGCACACGCCACCTTCCAAACGTCGCTCTCGATCAAATGGGTCTCCTACCAGATCATATGTTATGACTGATTCTCCTCAGCATCTTCTCTCTTTATCTCTGCTTGAACAAAAAGCTTCAAGCCTAACCTTGGTGTCCCTCACCAGAGAAACCTCCCCTTCAATTTGACCATCCTAATTGGATGGCATTTCTCTTCATTTCTTTTCTTCAACAATAAC
Organism: Hypanus sabinus; assembly: GCF_030144855.1. Classification (NCBI taxonomy): domain Eukaryota; kingdom Metazoa; phylum Chordata; class Chondrichthyes; order Myliobatiformes; family Dasyatidae; genus Hypanus; species Hypanus sabinus. The sequence continues at coordinate 66,486,720 of NC_082720.1, read as the reverse complement.
CCAAACATAAGCTGAAAATAAGTAGTTCTCACAGAACAGCAGAAAATGAAATACATACAGCATAACAGTAAAAAAACTATGAACCAGGGCATTACAAGTATTTGTGCAACAAAAAACAAGTACAAGTTTCAAAGGCGAGGCATATATTTGAGCCTGATCATGTCGCTACATAAGAAAATGTTTTTTTCAAAGTCTTGAATAAAATTGTGCCTTAGGCTATATTTTTATTCTTATTGCTTTGGTTTACGGTTTTTAGTAACTTTACTGTTCAATATTGTCAATAAATTTTCTAGTTGTAAATAGCATTAATTAAAAATAATCTAAAACCTTTATTTAAATTAAATCTACCAAACTACCTTTAGAAAGATTAAATCCCATTTTGTCCTAAGGCAGTTATTTACCAGAAATTCATTATGTTTGTCTTATGAATTTTTAGAATTTATGAAAAAGAAAGAAAGAGAATAATTTCTGGAAAGAGAGGATAAGCTAAACTATCTGTGTTTTTCAAGAAAAATTGGCTAAAAATTTATTCCCTACTCAAAATAGCATTGACATCTATTTTTGGGCTGTTAAATCGACAACTTACTGATTATGCTAACATACTGTGAGTTCTAGATTTAATCATTTTTACAGGGGTGTTATCTGAGATGCTAATATTATTTTTTCTTTTTTTGTAATTTCATTACAAAATGAATTTTGAAACTTGTGAATACAAGATGTATTTCAGACATTGTACATATATATCATATAATCATATATACCACGAATCTCCACAAAGTATTTATCTGAGGTATACACTTACAGAAAAGAGTGGGAAGAAAAAAACAAGCAAAAGTAAAGAACTATGTACAAGTAGGGAGTGATCTTTTTTTTTACAACATATTCATTGATTTGTGAGAATAAGATCAGGCCTATGAGGCATTATGTAGTTCAACCATTTCCCTGTGTATGAATCAAATTGTTCCAGCTTATGATTAACAGATGCTGTTATCTTCTCCATTTTGTAAATGTTCATTGTAATTTCCATCCATGTATTTAAAGTTGGGCTCTCTGTGATAACCATTTCCTTGTAAGAGTCTTTTTACCAGCTACCAACGGTATATTCATTAAATATTTATCTCTTTTCAACCATTCTTGAGGTATATATCCAAAATATATGGTCTTACTCTCTAAGGGTATTTCACATTTAAAGATGTCTTGTAGGGCATTGTGTACCCCCCTCCAATAGTTTTTGATAATAGGGCAGTCGCAAAAAATATGATAATGATTTGCATTTTGATTTCCACAATTTCTCCAGCAAACAGGGAGGTTACTATCATAATGGGATTTCTGAGAGGGTGTAATAAAATATCTTATCAAGTTTTTCCATCCAAATCCCCATGATTTCTGTGAACTGGTACACTTCCATTGATACCTCCATATTGTTGTCCATTCTTTCTCAGATATAATTATCCCTCCTTCCTTCTCCCATTTTGTTTCAATGTATGAAGTCAAATGTGTTTTAAGATTTGACAACCCTTATACATGCTTGAAATGATTCTACTAATATTATCTGAATTATATGCTTTCCTAAAGAGCTATATCAAGCATGTATTTGCCTTGGTTACATTTTTAAGCGTCTTATTAACATATTGTCACATCTATAAATATCGATAAAAATCTTGTTTTTCTAGTAAGTGTTCCTCTTTAAGCATTTCAGAACTGAACAGTGTTCCTTCTTTCATTATGTTGCAAAGAAATGTTATTCCATTAGCTGTCTAGTCCTTAAAACTAGCATCCAATTTATTTGGTGTAAAATCCGAGTCATGTACACACCATTTAAGAATTACAATATCTCCCTCTAGATTATATTCTTTTATAGTAGTTTTCCATATTTTAAGAGTCAATTTCACCCATGAGTTATCAATAGTATTTATGTACCTTTGGGGGTTGTTATCAGCCAAAATTGCTTGTATGGGGATGGGAAGTACCCGCTCCTCAATGTTTTTCCATTGAGCATCATATGATAGGTTGCACCAACATATCACAGCTCTCAACTGTGCTGCAAAATAATAATCTCTAAGAGAAGGTAGGCACCAACCCCCCCCCCCTTTTCCTTTGCTAATTGCAAAGTTGTGAGGCAAACTCTAGGCCTTTTACCCTGCCAAATATACTTTGATAACATCTTGTTCCGTTCATTGAATTGATTTTGATTAATCTTTATTGGTAGGGTCTGAAAGAGATATAACAGTCTGGGCAGTATATTTATTTTAATAGACTCAATTCTTGAACTTAGACTGAAAAAAGGAATCAGGTTCCATCTTGCCATATCCTCCTTGATTTTTTTATATAAAGGCTGATAATTACATTCTGATAATTTTGCCAAATCCTTTGGCACTATGATGCCCAAATATTTGAAAGACTCTGTGTGTCATGCCCAGGGGTATTGACTTTCAATTTCTCTTGGTGGGCTATAGTAATATGAAAGTAATTGGGTTTTATATATATTGAACTTGTATCCTGATAATTGACCATATTGTTCAAAGGATTGCATCAATTTAGGTAAAGAGTATGTTGGTTGCCCTAGATAGATCAAAATGTCATCCACATAACAAGCCAATTTATGCTCTGTCTCTTTAATAGTAGTTCCCCTGATATCTTCATTTTGTCTGATGTATTGAGCTAATGGTTCCAGATATAACGCAAAAAGTAGTGGTGACCATGCACAACCCTGTCTCGTGCCCCTTTCTAGAGGAAAACTACTTGATAAATATCCATTGATTTTAATCCTAGCAGTAGGATTGTCATATAGTGTCTGTATAGTTTTAGTAAATGTGTCTTGGAAACCAAATCTACGCAAAACTCTGTAAAGAAAATTCCAATTAACTGAATCAAATGCTTTTTTAGCATACATGCTTGTCACTATTGCTTTGATTTTATTTTTTTGCATATGATCCATAATGTGAAGTGTCCTTCATATATTGTCTTGTCTCAGGCATTGTCATATAAAACCTGTCTAATCATTACGTATCAGTATGGGTAGCAACTCCTCTAATCCTTTGGCCATGATGGAGGTAAATAATCTATAATCTACATTAAGAATGGATATTGGTCGAAATGACCCGCATTCCATTTGATCCTTGCCTTCTCTCGGTATAGCTGAGATTCCTTCCTTCCAACTGGGTGGCATTTGTGCCTTTTTTAGAGCCCAGTTCAGTGTGTGGAGTAAAACAGGAATTAACTCATTTTTAATTTCTTTGTACCACACTGCTGTATACCCATCTGATCGCGGTGACTTGCTTTATTTAAGCCTACTAATTACAGCTTTCAATTCAACTTCAGTTATGTTAGCAGTCATCGCTCTATTTTGTTCTTCGCTTAAGGTGAGTAACTCTGGAGAATTCAAGAAAGTGTCAATTTCGGTTATGCTTCCCCCGGAACTTTGGGATATAGAGTTTTGTAAAACACTTCAAAAGCTTCTTGAATTTCACTTAGCTTATTTTTTATCATTTTCATTCTTGGGTCCCTAATTCTATGAATTGTATTTTATGCTACCTTTTTTTCAGTTTCCACGCCAGTATTTTCATAGATTTTGATCCACTTTCATAATGTCTCTGTTTCCAAAACATTAAATTTTTCCTGATTTTCTGCATAGCCAAACTATTAGTTTCATTGCTAATTCTTTTTATTTCCCCTAATATATCCTGTGCCAAATTCAATTTGTGTTTTTTCTCTAGTTCCTTCAGCCTATTTTGTAATTCCACTAATGTTTTATTCCTTATTTTTTCTTATATGAAGATATTGCGATAATTTTCGCTCTTAAGACCGCCTTCAGAGTACCCCATAAAATGGGAGGTGAAACCTCTCCATTATCATTAAATTCGAAGTAGAGACCAATTTCTTTTTTAACTTGTTCCTTAAAGTACGGATCATTGAGTAGACTTGAATTTAGTTTCCAAATAGTATTCGTTGGTTGTAGGTCAAAATCAGTAGATAAATATATAGGTGCATGGTCACTTATAACTATTGTCCCAATTCCACAGGTGTTTATTTTGTCTTTGTCTTTTCCATATGTTATGAAATAGTCTATTCTTGTATATACTGAATGGGGAGCAGAATAATGAGTGTAATCCCTTCTGTCGGGGAAAAGGTCCCTCCATATATCGATTAAACCAACATCCTCAAAAAGTGTATTAACTTTCTAATGTAAAATTTTGTTTCATAGGTTTTTCTATTGGAAGAGTCTAAGTTTGGTTGTAATTGTAAATTTAAGTCTCCCCGCATATCAGGAGACCTTCTGTTTCCATTACCATAATATCAGTAATTTTCTGAAAGAAACCAATATCACCTCCCGGGGGTGCGTATATATTCAATAGAGTAACTGAATTTCCATCTATTTCCCCCTTACCAGAATATATCTGCCTTTATCTCCCATTTCGAATACATTTTCAAAATTTAGCTTACTTGAGATAAGAATTGCAACTCCTCTCCTATGTCTTGATTTATATGAGGAGAAAAACAAATTAGCGAAGCCCATTCTCTTTAGTTTTTTATGCTCATTATCACAAATGAGTTTCCTATAAATATACTACATTGGCTTGTACTTTTTTCATTTTGGATAAAATTCTATTACGTTTGATTGGATTAAATAGCCCATTGACATTAAAAGAAATGAATTTTACCTTGTCCCTAGCCATCTGTCAACATAGAATGTAGAATGATGACCCTGTGTTGAGCTAGAGGAAATGCTATGTGGGATAACCCCTCCTACTTGTGAGTTGAGGGCCCCTATTGCAGTATTCATAAAAATCAGTGAACAAATCCATTACACAGAAAAGATTTCCCTGTGTATTCCGCCTATATATACATACACGCATACACACACAAATATATATATATACACACACACACACACACACACACACACACATACACACACACACACATTACATACATACACATATATGCACACATATATGTATATTCTCATTTTGGTGGGGAAAAAGGAGTAATTGAGTGAATAAAGAATAACAACTAAGTAATATAAAATCCACATTATAATAAGTATTTCTCGAGATAGGTATATCACCATCTACTTTTGCTTCCGTTTAGCTTCACAACATTTTTAAAGTTAGCCAAACCTTATGGCTCTTCTGGAGGGCGTGAGGACTGTCTGGAAAACTCTCAGTCTCTTTCTGATATACTTCTCTCAGCTTCCTCCCATTTCCTGCCTTCTTGATTCTCGCACTACTTCCCAAGCGGAGCAGGATAATTCCTCTGCCAGGCTTTCCCTCAGTTTGGTTACGCTGACGGGAAACCCTCTGGCCTTCATGTCTGTAGTCGCCTCTTCCATTGTCTGGTACAACCCATCCTGTCTTCATAAAACACTCGAAGTTTAACAGGGTATGAAGTTTGTAATCTAATCTTTTTTTGCTATAGTACTATCTTTACTTCAGAGTATTTTTTACATTTCTGCAGGACTGTGGGCGGGGGGGCGTAATCTAATAATATAATATAAATATATTAATTTATCATCTAAAAACACTCTCTTCTTACCCCAGGCCCTTCATAGAATCTCCGCCTTGGTACTTTACTGAAGGAATTTAATTATTGTTAAACGTGACTTATCCCGGGTAGACTTCGGGGCTAATGTGTGATGCGTTCTTTTGATTTCCAGCTCCATAGTCGAGGGAAGATCCAATGTGTCCCACGGTAACTTTCTGACAAACTCTGTCATAGACAATCCCTCCACTCCTTCGGGAACTTTGTAGATTCTGATATTTTTCCACCATGATCTTCCTTCCAGGTCAAGCAGTTTACCTTCTTGGTGATTTAATATTTTTATCATCTTACTGAGCATTCAATCAACGTTTTGAATGTGATCCTCCACCTTCTATATTCGAGGCTCTGCCACTGCTATTTTTTGATTGACATTGGCTAGCTCTGACTTAATATCATGTAGCTGCTGCTTTATTTCTTTCTGAAGCTCCCTTATCGCTTTCAGAATTTTGACCATATTCGCCGCTTCGCCTGAACGAGGCCCAGCATCCGCCTCAGCAGCACGCGGTCGAGTTCAGCAGCTCACAGAATTAAGTTGTGATAGAAGTTCACCATACCCAAAAACTCTTGCATTGCTTTGGCAGGTGGCTGGGGTCATTCCCACTGCGGTGATGTGGTGGCTGAGAAAGTCAATAGTAGACACCAGAACTGGCATTTGGCGGGATCAATAATTATATAATATTGGCTTAAGCACTTGAAAGGTGTGTGAAGATGTGATAAGTGTTTGGTTTTGGATGTGCTGGTGACAAGTATGTTGTCTTGCTAAACAAAAAGGAAATCTAAATCTTTTAACATAGAGTTCATCAGTTGCTGTTGCTGCATGTTTCAGCACCGACAGCATGCACACAAACTCAAATAAGCCAAACAGAGTTATAACTGCGGTTTCAGGAAATTTCTCACTTCACATAGGCACCTGACGATAGCCCCTCAATAAGATCACTTTAGAAAATGTCATCTTTCTGGCTAAACGTGCTGAAAGTCCTTGAATATGTGGGTCTGGGTGATAATCGGGGGTGGTGGCCTCATTAAGGTGGTAGTAATCACTGCATGGACAGCAACCATCATCGGGCTTAGCGGCCATGTGGGGTGTTGTGAAGCCCAAGGGCTATTCAACCTGAACACAAAGCCAAGCACTTCCATGTTTGCAAACTCAGCTTTTGTGCTGGCCAGTTTTCCTGAGTCCAGTCTACATGGACGAGCCAGTTGTGGACATGTGCTGGTGGAACTTACTGGGGGTACAGGGTAATGACCCACAGTCCTTTGTGTCCACAAGCCACCAGATCCTTAGACCTTCTAACAGTCCTTGGACACAGGTTCTTTCCCAGAGAAAGGGAAAGGAGGGGAAACAATGTATCTCCAACTCAGACAGTCCAAAAGTTCTCAACAGGTGAGTTTTTATCACGTGCAGGCAGATCTACTAATAGACTCACCACTCCGGCTGCAGTAGAACAACTTCGTGATGCTATGGCATTGTAAAATTTGGTATTGTCAGCGGTGATTTCTCACAACATGAACTGGGCTTGCACCCTTCCAAATAACCCGGCAGTCTGCTGCTCACAAAACACTGGCAGCTTCAAAGTGACTGTATCGGTCAACATATCATTGTCTGGAATAGTCCGAGAGCGTCTGGGTCACCAATGTAGGACTTAACACATAAAGCAGCAAGAAGCATCTTACATGCTTATTTAAAAGCTGCAGACTTTTACAACCATTATGAACAGACCAAACACAGTAACCTTACACTGATGTCATTACATCAGACAGCATCTTGTGAAGTGAAGACAACTCAATGATGGTGTTTGTGAATTGTGCAGAATAGTTTCCATTTTGAACAATATGTGTCATCTGTCACCCATTACATTACCCAACATGTCTCCCTATTGCCCATCTAAGCAACTGAACATCGGCTCTTCCTAAGTTTTTTGTAAGCTGGCCTTGATTACGGAGAATACTAAGATCTCGGCCAACAATCTGCTCCCTTATCTCTCTCCATAATGATGGATGGAACCCATAAGGCCCTGAGGATTTATCTACTCTATTATTTTTCAGGAGACTCAACATCACCTTCTTGATATCAATATGCCCATGTGGGTGAGTCTGATACATCAGATTGTGCATTTCACTATCACATTAGGAAACCCCTGCAAAGGGAAAAGAAATACGAACATGAACCCAGTATATCCATTGGCAATTCTCTTATCCTCCTGTCCATGGTAATACTGATCTTTGTAGATGAACAGTATGTACCGTTATTCACCCCAGCCCTTTCGAACACCATGGGCATGATCTGAGATATCCCTGATCCCGGCACCAGAGAGGCAATATACCATCTGTGTGCCCATACTGGCCTACAGAACCTCGTCTCGGTTCCTCTGATGAAAGAATCTCCTCTTACATCTCTTTTCTCTTTTGAACCACAGCACCAGACTCAGTGCCAGAGACCCGGTCACCATGGCTCCCCCGGTAGGTCATGCCCCTCAGTAATAAGTATGTAAAGTTATACACTTTATTGCTGAAAGGAACGGCCACATGTGTACTCTACACTGGCTGTGTATATTCCCTCCTTCTCCTGACAGTCACCCACTTACCCGTCTCCTGCAAATGAAGAGTGACTACCTCCCTATAAAATTTCTGTATCATCCCTTTTCAACGAAAGTTTCGATTCTGCCATTTGACGACAATTCAATGGATCTCTTGTACAATAAGATAGATTCATGATCTCACAAACCACCTCATCATGGCATTGCAGTGTGTTACTAGCTTACACTGCACTTCCTTGGTCATTGAAACACCTTATTCTGCATTCTGTAATTGCTTTTCCTTGCATTGCCTCAACGTGCTGAAGAGATTGAATGAACTGTGTGGATGGCAACTTAACAAAGTTTTTCATATGCCTTGGTATGAGTGACAATAACGAAGCAACTTACCATTTTAATGTGTTTGTGGTTATGTTGTGATCAACTGATAAAAAGGTAATTCTGCACCAATGGAACACTAATGCTGAGTGAAGTAGAATTAAACGTCTGTGATTTCATGCTAAAACACTTCCAACGTTTCTCTTTTTTTACAGTCATTTTTATATTTTTCATAAGACAGACAACATTATGTTAACTGGACGAGACAATCCTAGAAATGGCGCTGTTGTCTGGGATTGGAAAGCACGCTTCACACCGGTCACCCAGTGACTTGTGACATTTTCTAAAGAGAGGCATTGATTGTGGGGGTAGTCAGAGGCTTTTTCCCAGGGCTGAAATGGTTGCCACAAGAGGACATGGGTTTAAGGTGCTGGGGAGTAGGTACAGAGGAGATGTCAGGGATATGTTTTTTACTCAGAGAGTGGTGAGTGTGTGGAATGGGCTGTGGTGGAGGCAGATACGATAGGGTCTTTTAAGAGACTTCTGGATAGGTACACAGAGCTTAGAAAAATAGAGGCTTATAGGTAAACCTAGTAATTTCCAAGGTAGGGACATGTTTGGCACAACTTTGTGGGCCGAAGGGTCTGTATTGTGCTGTAGGTTTTCTCTGTTTCTATGATTCTAAGGATCCAGAGGGTGGACCCCACAATGGGAAGCAAACTTCAAATACAGTGGCATCTGTCATAAAATGGAGAATAACATTGATGATGTTGACTTGTGAATGTTAAATTTGCAGGATCTATCATCCTGGCGCAAAGAGAACCGAGTTATGAAATCCTGAAGCAATACCAAAATTTTGAGATCAAAGGTAAGTGGGACAAATATTTGAAAAGTGCAAAAAATTGTTTATCTTCAAGATTTAAATAACTTCTGCGTCTGTCACCACTTTTTAAAATGAGTTTATGCACATTGTATCATCATACATGATGGGGTGCGGTCTTAATGACGTGTGCCAACAATCCAAAGATAGAGTCAGACTAGATTGGTCCATTCCCAAACAACCGAACAACCTGTACGTGTTTGGGATACGGGAAGATCACCTGAATGACAGCCACAGTATTTCAAGGAGAAGGTCAAGATCATAGGTCAAGATCGGTAATCACTGCATGGACAGCAACAGCAACATAGGTCAAGATTGATCCAGGGTCGCTGGAGCTGTGAGACAGCAACACTAGCCTCTGTGCCAGGGCACCACCTAATGCATCCTCAGATAGTGTCCAAACTGTGTGACCCTAAACTGAACCCTGACATTCCATCAGGTTCAGGAGGGTGGGTAAAGAGTTCAATCCTTCTGCTCTGTCTCACTGAATTTGATGTAACCAGACTGAGAGTTTGTGCGCTCACTGTGTTATTTTGCATCTGGAACCCAACACTCTCTCTGTCCTGTAGCAGTCACATCTTGAGGTCAGTTTGAACCCAATCATTGGACATGTTACTACTCACTGCACTTATTCAATATACCGACCAAATATTGAAAGGCCGAGATAGATTTGATGTGCAGATGATGGTTCTGATAGTGGGAGAGTATAGGACCGGATGGCACAGACTCACATATTCAAGAATGTCCTGTAGAACAGAGATGAGGAGGAATTTCTTTAGCCGGTGGATGCAGAATCTATGGAATTCATTGCCACAAGTGGTTGTGGAGTTCAAGTCAATGGATTGATTTAAAGCAGAGGTGAAGAGGTTCTTGATGATTAAGGGTGTGAAAGGTTACAAGGAAAAAGCAGGAGAAAGGGGTTGAGAAAGAAAATAAATCAACCATGATGGAATGGCAGAGCAGACACAAATGGCAAAGTGGTCCAATTCTGCTCCTGTGTCATTTTGTCTTATGTTTGTATTTCTCACAGTTGTAGCAAAGCCAGGAAAACCCAAGAAGGGCAGTGACATCACCCTCAGCTGTATCATCCCCAGACTCCCAGATACTGTCAGTCTCCGCTGGAAACCAAGAGACTCATCTCAGCAGAACAGGAGAAACACTGATCAAATCCGGCTGAATAACACCGTCTATCTGATTATCCGACACGTTACAGTGGAGGATGAGAAGATGTATGAGTGTGAAGTGCGGGTAAACGGAACCATTGTTAGAACAAGGAAAAGTGATTTTACTGTAAACACGGGTAAGTGCTGCTACCTCATTGTAAGAATTGGGGTGGAATAAATCTGCCTGGTACGAGGTTGTTAAAAATAGCAAAGGAATAGTTAATCGCTGGGTCTGTATGGATCCTTATCAGTATTTACCAGGCAGAAGACATGGAAATTTGTGAATTCAGGCAAGAGAAAAGTGATATCCTGATGCATATCAACAGTATGAAGGAGGAGACATTGGCAGTCTGAAAACCATGGAGTCATAGATCATGGAAACAGGCACTTCAGTACAACTGGTCCATGCCGATCCAAGGGCGTCTCATTTCTGTAGCATCTTGTTTGGCGTGGAAGAGTTGAACCAAAGGATCTGCTTCCCCATCGTTTAAAACCATGACTGAGATCGGGCAATGAGAGGACATTCAGGATAATAACTCATAGATCAAGAGGAGCAAATATACGGTGGAGACAATTTCAGATTACATCATTACAAGTCATTAAGGTAAATTAGCTATAATGGGATCATACCGATCATTCCAGTGGGTCATTCAATATATCAGTGCTACATTCTCCACTCTTGAGATTAAAAACAATCATAATCATGATTCGATAGGGTAATTGTTCAACTGCGGTGGTGGATATTGAAGTGTTACTCATGTCAAAGTGTTACAGAGAAGCAGGAGTCCACATGACAACCACCACACACTCAGCAGTTGGTCCCGGTTCACAGAGCAACACTGAACAACAAAGCATTATCTCTCTCTCTTAGTATCACTTCCCACCAAGCCTTTATCATATTTGATGTGATTCCAGCTTCAATGAGAGACTCAGGCTTCAGCGGGAATCAGGTCCCACGTGTGGACCAATGAGAGGGTGAATACATCCGGTCCATCCAGAAACTGCAGCTGATTATGTGATTTAAAAATATTTAGGGGAATGGGCTATTTAAAAGAAAATCAGAAAAGAGAAGTAAAAAAGGACTCAGTAGTCCTTGAGCAGGATTCCCTAAAGGTGAACTTGCAGGTTGATTGAGTGGTAAGAAAGGTAAAGCAATGTCAGCATTCATTGCGAGAGGATTAGGGTATAAAAGCAAGGATATCAAGGCTTTATAAGACATTATTCAGTTTCAGATTCAGATTCAGTTTATTGTCATTTAGAAACCACAAGTGCAATGCAGTTAATAAATAAGACAATTTTTCTCCAGAATGATATCACAAAAGCACATGACAAAACAGACTACACCAGAAAATCCAGATAATGTTTGGCAAACCCCAATCCAGAGTCTGGAGAGGCTGCTGCGTATTAATATTGTGCTACCATTTTAGCGTGTTCCCCGGAAAGGAGCTCCAATCCCAACAGACAAAACAAGACCAAAAACTAAAGCTACAAGACCTGCACAAAACCACATATTTACAACATATAGTTACAACAGTGCAAACAATAGCATAATTGATAAAAAAAACAGACCATGGGCACAGTAAAAATAGTCCAAAGATGTTAAAAGACTATAAGTTCAAAGGAAACCACCACACAGTTTCCACAAGTCCTGAGGGTCCCCGATAGACTCATCATCCCACGCAGACAGCAGAAGGGAATATCCCTGCTATGGACTTCCACGGCACCGTCTGACTCAGCTCCGCAGGCATAGCACGCAACGAAAGCTCCTTCGAACCCAGCCTCGCAGACACAGCACACACTGAAAGCGACCTGATCACAGCAGACTCCGAGTCCGTCGAGCCTCCGAGCCTCTGACCATTCCCTCCAGCAAAGCTTCTCCGAGCACCATCCTCTGCCGAGCGTATTAAGATGCCCCCTGCCAATGGCCATCGGCAACGCAACCCCGAGGGCTGGGGGTCTGTTCTTCCCAGCAGAGACCCAGACCTCATAGCAGCAGCAGCATTGAAGAAGGTCTTGCTGGAGATTTCCAGATGTTCCTCCGTGATTCCACGTCTGTTTTTCACCCAATTATGATTGTGCATGGCACCCTGCTTCACAAATAACAGCTAATCAGCTGCGTCGCACCGCCATCTTGATGAAGTGTCAGACTGGACTTTGAGAGTGGTGAGCAATTTTGGGTCCTTTATCTCAGAAAGGATGTTCTGGCTTTGGAGAAGGTCCAGAGGAGTGTCATGAGAATGACTCTGGGAATGAAAGGGTTAAGAAAGAGGAGTACTTGATGGCTCAAGACCTGAGAAAGGTCTCATTGAAACCTTTTGAAGATGGCAAGGGCTAGACAGAGTGGATGTGGAGAGGATGTTTCTGACAGTGGGAAGTGTAATACCAGAGAGCACAGCCTCAGAATAGAGGGTCAACTATTTAAGACAGACATGACGAGGATCCTCCTTAGCCAGAGGGTGATGAATCTGTGGAGTTACCTTAAAGCAGTGTTTGATAAGTTCATAATTAGTCGGGGCATCAACAGTTAACAGAAGAAGACAGAAGAATGGATTTGGGAGGGATAATAAATCAGCCATGATGTAATGGTGGAGGAGACTCGATGGGCTGAATGGCCTAATGTTGCTCCTGTGTCTGGTGGTTTTATGCCGGCATCTCGTCACTCTCAACCAAATGGCTTTGTAACATTTTAACGAGTTCTCCTCTCTTTCATGCAGGTCCATATCGTGAACCTACCAGTTTATATCGCTCAGTTACGGATCACAGTGAATTCCACCTCAACTGTTACAACAGTAATGAAGTTTACAACAACGCTATCTGGAGCTGGACATCAATTTTTAATCAAAGTCTGAAGAAACAAATTGCAACAGCATTGAAATCTCAGCCCGTGAATGACGTTGACAGCCACTTTGTGAATCGACTGAAGCTCACAGCGACACCTTTTAACGGCTGGAATTTCAGTATGAGGGTTTTTCCTGTGGTGTTTGAGGATGCAGGAGAGTACACCTGTACACTGGATCAAAAATCATTTCAGACTATGAAATTAGTCACAGTTAAAGGTAGGAGACAAAATGTGTGACAACAGGTCTCCCAGAATGACAGCTTTTTGCTTTAGTGCTGAATGTTGCTCCTTATTTTAAGGAGACCAATAATGTTTTTCTTGTTTCCACAGTCACAGCTGAACTGTCCGATACAGTGACTGAGGGAGACACCGTTACCCTGAGCTGCTCTGTGTCTTTCGCCACTGCATCAACGAGACTGGTTTGGATCAATGGAGACGGTGAAACTGTTGGAGACAAAACACTGAGTGATGTAGAGAAATCACTGAGTCTGATCATACAGAAAGCTGACAGAGGCAGAGGGAAATGGACGTGTGTTGTGTTTGATCAAGACAGGCTCCGACTTTCACTACCATATAGTCTGGAAGTCAAAGGTAAGTGTCGCGAGTTTTTCCCAGTGTACTGAGTTTCATGATGAGGCTTGTTTATTTCTACCCCCAGTGACCATGCCGTGTGGGAGAATCCCAGGGAGCTGAAGCTTAGAATTACAGGACTATGCAAATGTCTTCAGCCATATATATACTGTATAGCAACACATACAACATGCTGGAGGAACTCCCCAGGTTGGGCAGAATGTGTGGAAATGAGCAGTTAACGTTTCAGGCCAGAAGCACTTCAACTCTGCTTCACATTCCCATTCGGATATGTCCACACCTGGTCTCCTCTACTGCCACAATGAAGCCAAACTCAGGGCGGGGGTGCAACACCTCATATACCGACTGGTTAGGCTCCAGTCCCTTGGCATGAACATTGAATTCTCCAACTTCCAGTAATTCCCTCTCTCTCCCTTCCCCCATCCCAGTTACACTCTGCCTCCTCCTCCAGCTGCCTATCACCTCTCTGTTGATTCTGCCTTCTTCTACTACCCATAGTGCTTCCCACTTACGTTCCGTCTTCACCTTTCTGGCTTATCCCCTCCCTGCTTCCCCTCCCCCACCCCTTGATCTTCCCTCTTATTGGTTTTTTACCTGGCACCTACCAGCCTTCTCCTTTCCACCTTGCCCCTACCTTTTATAGAGCCCCTGCCCCCTCCCTCTTTAGTCCTGAGGAAGGGTCTCGGCCCGAAATGTTGACAGATGCTGCCCGACCTGCTGAGTTCTTCAACGTGTTGTATGTGTTGCTTTAACTCCAGCATCTGCAGATCTGCAGTGTACTTTGTGTATATACTGTATAGCTTGGATGCCTAAGTCTTTTGTGGAGAGGAGAGGAAGTTTATCATTCTGACAGGGAGCAAAGTATGTTCAGATTGGACAGGGTGGAATTCTGCAGGAGGGATGTGGGCAGGAGCCAGAGATGGAGTGCTGAGGCAGGGGAAGGCACGGGTGTAGACACACCAAGGCTTTTGACAACAGGCAAGGACATTTGATTCTAAACAATTGGTTTCTAGATCATTATAAAATGTTTCTCTGGTGCTTCACACTCCTTCCCCTTTCCCTGCACCTTTTCTCAATCATTTTTTGTTGCTTCATGTGTGATAGAATCAGAGGGGGGAAAGGGGGAGGTGTTGCATTGCTTGTCAGAAAAAAAATATTACAGCCGTGCTTTGGCAGGATAGATTAGAGGGTTCATCTAGCAGGCTATCTGGGTGGAATTGAGGAATGGGAAAGGTGTAGTAACACTTATAGGGGTGTATTATAGACCACCAAATGGGGAACGAGAACTGGAGGAGCAAATTTGTAGGGAGATAGCAGATATTTGTAGTAAGCACCAGGTTGTGATTGTGGGAGATTTTAATTTTCCACACATAGACTGGGAAGCCCATTCTTTAAAAGGGCTAGATGGTTTGGAGTTTGAAAAATGTGTGCAGGATAGTTTTTTGCAGCAATACATAGAGCTACCAACATAGAGAAGTGGCAGTGTTGGATTTCCTGTTAGGGAATGAGATAGGTCAGGTGACGGAGGGATGTGTTGGGGAGAACTTTGGGTCCAGTGATCACAATGATGTCTCAATATAATTATAGAGAAGGATAGGACTGGACCCAGGGTAGAGATTTTTGATTGGAGAAAGGCTAACTTTGAGGAGATGCAAAAGGATTTAGAAGGAGTGGATTGGGACAATTTGTTTTATGGGAAGGATGTAATAGAGAAATATAGGTCATTTAAAGGTGAAATTTTGAGGGTACAGAATCTTTATGTTCCTGTCAGGTTGAAAGGAAAGGTTAAAAGTTTGAGAGAGCCATGGTTTTCAAGGGATATTGGAAACTTGGTTCGGAAAAAGAGAGAGATCTACAATAAATATAGGCAGCATGGAGTAAATGAGGTGCTCGAGGAATATAAAGAATGTAAAAAGAATCATAAGAAAAAAATTAGAAAAGCTAAAAGAAGATATGAGGTTGCTTTGGCAAGTATGGTGAAATTAAATCCAAAGGGTATCTACAGTTATATTAATAGCAAAAGGATAGTGAGGGAGAAAATTGGTCCCTTAGAGAATCAGAGTGGACAGCTATGTGCAGAGCCAAAAGTTGTGGGGGAGATTTTGAACAATTTCTTTGCTTTGGTATTCACTAAGGAGAAAGATATTGAATTGTGTAAGGTAAAGGAAACAAGTAGGGTAGTAATGGAAGCTATGATGATTAAAAAAGAGTAAGTACTGGCGCTTTTAAAGAATATAAAAGTGGATAAATCTCCGGATCCTGACAGGATATTCCCAGAGACCTTGAGGGAAGTTAGTGTAGAAATAGCAGGGACTCTGAAAGAAATATTTCAAATGTCATTAGAGTCTGGGATGGTGCCGGAGGATTGGCATATTGCTCATGTGGTTCCATTGTTTAAAAAGGGTTCTAAGAGTAAACCTAGCAATTATCAGCCTGTAAGTTTGACGTCAGTGGTGGGTAAATTAGTGGAAAGTATTCTTTGAGATGGTATATATAATTATCTGGATAGACAGGGTCTGATTAGGAACAGTCAACACAGATTTGTGCGTGGAAGGTCATGTTTGACAAATGATATTGAATTTTTTGAGAAGGTTATTAGGAAAGTTGACAAGGGTAAAACAGTGGATGTTGTCTATATGGACTTCAGTAAGGCCTTTGACAAGTTTCCACATGGAAGGTTAGTTAGGAAGGTTCAATCATTAGGTATTAATATTGAAGTAGTAAAATTGATTCAACAGTGGCTGGATGGGAGATATCAGAGAATAGTGGATAACTGTTTGTCAGGTTGGAGTCCGGTGACTAGTGGTGTGCTTCAGGGATCTGTACTGGGTCCAATGTTGTTTGTCTTATACATTAATGAATGACGGGGTGGTAAATTGGATAATTAAATATGCAGATTATACTAAAATAGGTGGCGTTGTGGATAATGAAATAGCTTTTCAAAGCTTGCAGAGAGATTTAGGCCAGTTAGAAGAATGGACTGAAAGATGACAGATGGAATTTAATGCTGATAACTGTGAGGTGTTACATTTTGGTAGGAATAATCAAAGTATGTCATACATGGTAAATGGTGGGGCATTGAGGAATGCAATAAAACAGAGTGATCTAGGAATAATGGTGCATAGTTCCTTGAAGGTGGAATCCCATGTGGATAGGATGGTGAAGAAAACTTTTGGTGTGCTGGCCTTTATAAATCACAGCATTGAGTATAGGAGTTGGGATGTAATGTTAAAATTGTACAAGGCATTGGCGAGGCCAAATTTGGAGTATTGTGTATAGTTCTGGTCACCGAATTATAGGAAAGATGTCAACAAAATAGAGAGAGTACAGAGAAGATTTACTAGTATGTTATCCAGGTTTCAGCACCTAAGTTACAGAGAAAGGTTGAACAAGTTAGGTCTTTATTCTTTGGAACATAGGTTAAGGGGGGACTTGATAGAGGTATTTAAAATTATGAGGGGGATAGATAGAGTTGACGTGGATAGGCCTTTTCCATTGAGAGTAGGGGAGATTCAACAAGAGGACATGAGTTTAGAGTTAAGGGGCAAAAGTTTAGGGGTAACACAAGGGGGAACTTCTTTACTCAAAGAATGGTAGCTGTATGGAATGAGCTTCCAGTAGAAGTGGTAGAGGCAGGTTTGATTTTGTCATTTGAAATCAAATTGGACAGGTATATGAACAGGAAAGGAATGGAGGGTTATGGGCTGAGTGCAGGTAGGTGGGACTAGGTGAGAGTAAGCATTTGGCATGGACTAGAAGAGCCAAGATGGCCTGTTTCCATGCTGTAATTGTTATATGGTTATATGATTTCCCACTCTTGATCCACAATAGAGACCCATATCATAATCAGATTAATCTTTACTCAAATTCCTCATGAAATATATATTTTTTGCAGCCGCAGTACAGTGCAATACATAAATTACTACAGTTCTATGCCAAATTCTTAGGCACATCAACTGTATATATGTGCCTAAGACTTTTGCACAGTGCTCTAGTTGGTGCCGAAACCAGGTCTGTATATGTATGACAGTATTAGAATTTATTTAACTGGAATTAATTGGAGTATTCTCACATTACAATATCTATACTAACTAGTTTGTAGAAGCACGGATTACCAATCTAAGGACTCACATTCACATCCAATGGACATTCTGGAATACAAATTCAGTTACTATTCTGTTTTGAATGGGCGTGCAGTTTCTGTATGTGCTCAGGCTGTCTCAGACACCAGCAAGCCCAGATCAATCTTAAAGTTGTCCCTGTGACTGTGAGGGTTTTCAGCATCACCATAGTATGTGGGTTGCCAGGCTGATTTGCCTCTGTAAGTGACAATTTTTATAGATGACTGATGGGAGTATTGATAGGACATATCAATGGGCAGGTGAGGTAGGATTGGGTACTGGGGGCAATTTGCTAAATGATGAGAACTTCCAGGAATCTGAGATGCAGAGCGACTTGGGAATCCTTGTACAGAGTTCCCTGAAAGTCAACTTGCAGGTTGATTCAGTGGTGAGGAAGGTAAATGCCTTGTTAGCATTCATTTTAAGGGGTCAAGAATACAGGAGTAAGGATGTGATGTTGAGGCTTTATAAGGCACTGGTGAGGCCTCACCTTAGGTGTTGTGTACAGTTTTGGGCCCCTCATCTAAAGAAGAGGTGCTGGGTCAGTAGAATAAATTCCCCCTTCTCTCTGTAAAGTTCAACAATATGGCATATTTCCAACAGACCAACACAAAATAAAGGCATAAACACATTCAAGACAAGACAGAGAAATGATAATAGAGAAGCAGCAATCTGGGGAAGGCCATCTCAAAGGCACTGGAGCTCAGAATGGTCCATTATGAAACCACAGCCACACTGCGTAGGTCAAGCCGACCCTTTAAGTTGCCAGAGAAGAATGCCACTTGTAAGAGAGGCTACTGTGATGTTAACAGTCAATCTGAGTGAACTGCAGTGGTCTGTGACTGAACTGTAGATGAAGTTCATGGCTCCACAATCTCTGACGCCTTGCACAAAAATCTCTATTTATGGAAAAGACTAAGAAAGAAGCTCTGGCAAAAAATAATAACATATCCTTTCCCATAAAGACTTTGCTAAGTATCACACAGAATATACTGTTAAGATGTGGAGGAAGCTCTTGTGGTCAGCTGAGATTCAACACAAAGTGGTATGTGTGGCCTAAATCTGATACTGCATATCAACCAGGGAACACCACCCTACTGTAATGTATAATGGAGTTAGCATCATGCTCTGGAGCTGCTTTTCAGCAGCAGGGACTGGAAATCTGGTCAGGATTGATGAGAAAATGAATGTTGTGGAATGCAGAGAGATCCTGAATAAACACCTGCCAGTTGTTGCCAGAAAGCTTAAACTAAACTTCATCTTTCAGTGGACAATGACCCAAAGCACACTGCCAGAGCAATCATGGAGTTGCTTCAAATGTACGTCCTTGAGTCACCTAGTCAGAGTCCTGACCTTAACTCTATTGAACATCTCTGGCAACACCTCAAGATTGCTGTCCACCACTGTTCCCCAACTAATGTGGCATAGCTTGAGCAATTTTGTAAGGAGGAATGGGCAAATCTTATTCCATCGTATTGCGCAAAAATAATAGAGACTTATTCAAAGCTGTAACAGCTTCGAGAGGTGGTACTGTGCAAAGCAGAATAAATACTTTTGTACTGCTAACATTTCATTTTTTTCAATTTTCAGTTTTCCATGCTTTAAATTTTTACCTGTTGTTTGGGCTGTACCCTGAAAAAAAGGAGCATGTTAAGCATAAATAAAAATTCTCAGTTAAATTGATCAAAATCCCCTGGTTTTAATACTCACAAATGGTTGTGGGTTGCATACTGTTACAAGGCACTGTGTATGTATTTCTACACCCATTAATTGCCATGAGAACAAGGAACTTCTCACTTTTATTGTCCCATAGGTCTATTGCAATGAGTTCTATATTCCTTGAGATATCTATCCCAGAAAATTCATTCAAAGCCCATGTGTTCTGAGAAAACGTAATTGTATATCTTATTGACTCCAAATATGTCACTAGGGTACTTCATCTGTGTGTTTCTGCATGATCAAGCCCAGATCTCTAGCTACTGTGGAGTTGCAGCAAGGGCTGAATAATCCCTTCTCATTAAAAGAATATGACCGTCTCATTCAGTGAATATTACAATGAACTGTTTATTCCTTATTTGTAGTTTTTAGCTCATCCATAGAAACCAAATAACTTTAATACGGCATAACATAAATGCATTTTGTCAATGAATTCTCTACATTATGCTATACAAGCTAATCTTGCACTATCACACTATTTATGAACTCACTTAGGCTGAGCAGTTGTGAACATCAGGGTGAACATCAGAAGGCATGGGATCCAGGGAAGTTTGGCCAGGTGGATTCAGAATTGGCTTGCCTGCAGAAAGTAGAGGGTCATGGTGAAGGGAGTACATTCAGATTGGAGGGTGACACTGGTGGTGTCCCACAAGGATCGGTTCTGGGATCTCCAATTTTCGTGATTTTTATTAATGACCTGGATGTGGGGGTGGATGGGTAGGTTGGCAAGTTTGCAGATGACACAAAGGTTGGTGGTGTTATGGATAGTGCTGAGGATTGTCGAAGATTGCAGAGAGACATTGATAGGATGCAGAAGTGGGCTGAGAAGTGGCAGATGGAGTTCAACCCGGAGAAGTGTGAGGTGGTAAACTTTGGAAGGACAAACTCCAAGGTAGAGTACAAAGTAAATGGCAGGATTCTTGGGAGTGTGGAGGAGCAGAGGGATCTGGGGGTACATGTCCACAGATCCCTGAAAGTTGCCTCACAGGTAGATAGGGTAGTTAAGAAAGCTTATGGAGGGTTAGCTTTCATAAGTTAAGAGATGAGAGTTGCAGGGTAATGATGCAGCTCTATAAAACTCTGGTTAGGCCACACTTGGAGTACTGTGTCCAGTTCTGGTCACTTCACTATAGGAAGGACGTGGAAGCATTGGAAAGGGTACAGAGGAGATTTACCAGGATGCTGCCTGGTTTAGAGAGTATACATTATGATCAGAGGTAAAAGGAACTAGGGCTTTACTCTCTGGAGAGAAGGACGATGAGAGGGGATATGATAGAGTTATACAAGATATTATGAGGAATAGATAGAGTGGACAGCCAGTGCCTCTTCCGCAAGGCACCACTGCACAATACTAGAGGACATGGCTTTAATGTAAGGGGTGGGAAGTTCGGGGGGATATTAGAGGAAGGTTTTTTACTCAGAGAGTGGTTGGTGCATGGAATGCACTGCCTGAGTCAATGGTGGAAGCAGATACACTAGTGAAATTTAAGAGACGACTAAACAGGTATATGGAGGAATTTAAGTTGGAGGGTTATATGGGAGGCAGGGTTTAAGGGTCGGCACAACATTGTGGGTCGAATGGCCTGTAATGTACTGTATTGTTCTATGTTCTATATAATGGAGCCATTTCCATCAGCTTCCAGATGTACAATTAATTTGAATATCGCATCAGGACATTCAACAAAATCTCAGGCAAACAACATTTCAGCTGCAAAGATTGCAAACGAAACTCTCTGCTCTTTAGTCTTAGCACTCTTGTATAAAAAGTGAACATGATGTAAACATTCTGTAGGTCAGCCGGATTAAATGAAGAGGGAGAAATACTTCAGGTCGATGACCTTCCATAAAAGTGGGAGAGACATAAGATTTAAAATTATTAATAGACGAGTTAGTAGTAAGAAATGGAAATTGTTTTTGCACCCAGAGGATACAAACAAAGAAAAAGAGAAATTAGCTACAGAAGGAGGCCAGTCAGCCCCTCCAGTATCTCCAACACAAAACTATCTACAGTACCTCAGGCTTAAAATGGGCAACGGCTCTGTTTCCATTGTGCTTTGAGAATGAGACTCTTAAAGAAAGAATTTTGTGTTATGTTTGTTCTAACTGATCAACATGTTATTTTTCAAAACTACTTCTTTAGTCTAGATTCTCTCAAAAGAAGAAATATTATCTCCACACTCTATGCTATCAATTCAGTCACCATCCTATCTTTTAAACTCTAGTGGATACATGTCTCACCTACCCAGTCATTCCTTGTTGATACAAACTAGTTATCCAGATATCAGCCACGTAAAAGTTAATGAGATCAATCCTCATCATAATACTGCAGATATGGTGTCATAAAACTTTTATTTATTTATTGAGATACAGTGCAGATTAGACTCTTCCAGCTCTTTGAGCCATGCTTGCTAGCAATCCTCCGATTTAATCCTATACAAATCATGGGACACTTTACAATGACCAAGTAATTAGCCTATTAACCAGTAGGTCTTCGGACTGTGGGAGGAAAACATATGCTCATGGGGAGAACGTACAAACTCCTTACACGCAGCAGTGGGAATAGGACCTAGTCGCCTGTATTTTAAAGCATTGAGCTAACCATAATGCTACTCAATATCATTGAAGTCTACGATCAATAAAGTATAAGATCTTACTTTTGTGTACGACTCTCTTTGCAGTGAATGAAACATTTGTTAACTCCAGATCTTCAGATTTCTCGGTTTCTCAAAGCTCTGCAATCTCTCACCATTTAGATACCAAGCTTTTTTTTCCTTTCACTTGTTCAGCCAGACTCCACCACCAACATCTTTCTCACTAAGAATGACAAGAGTACATGTGAGCACCTCAACCAGCATGTTTCCCCTTTAAATTGCATACTGTCCTGATTTGGCCTAGTAATGACACCACATTCTGCAAAATACTTTAAAAAAAAATAGATCTGTGCATCTTTAGGCTGTGATCAATGATGGAATGTGAGTGAAGTAGGTAACATTTTTCCAACAAACACAAATACAACGGCTCAATGCCCTCTTGTGTAGTAAATTTTATATCAGCCATGAAATTTATAATATTGTACAATGGCAATATTTTCCCTACATTGTTTAGTTTTCACTGAAATAGTAATTATTTAAGTGTCAGTCAAGAACAGGGGTTCCCAACTTTTTTATGCCATTGACCTCTACCATTAACGAAGGTTGGGAACCCCTGCTCGAGACAATGAGCAATATACATTGCGTGTCCCCTTTTTTATGTACTCCTGCTCTTCTGATATCTAATCAGCCAATTCTATGGCAGGAATTCAATGTATAAAAGCATTGACAAGGCCAAATGTTCATTTGTTGTTGAGATCAAACATCTGAATGAGGAAGAAATGTAATCTAAGTGACTTTGATCATGGAATAACTGTTGGTGCCAGACAGGGTAGTTTGAGTCTCTCAGATACGGGTGATCTACGATTTTCACACACAACAGTCTCTAGAGTTAGCAAATGTAACACCTACCCAACAGGCCGGTATATGTCTAGGGAAAAAGGAGATCCAGCCACTCACCAACCCACCTCCTGTACACGCTGGTGCTGTGGGAATCAAGTTTATGCCGCACGCACACACAGCATATCAAACTCACACCAGATACCGTTATGGAATATACTTTAAAGATTTTACTAAAACTAAAATATTGCAATACAATATATATGAAGGAAAAGAAAATAACGTAAAAGGTGCCAACTTATCAAAGTTTAGTCAGTTTAGTGCATATTATTGGAGCTCAACCATCGAAGCATTTGACCCCTCGTCACCTTCCTCCGACCTCCACGTCTTCACACCTGGGACCACCCGAGTGGTCGATCGAGCAGTGCAGCGCACGTCCACCTTCCTCGGCGTCTTCTTCCCGACTCCCCTGAAAAGACCGCGAAACCCCCGCTCCCAGACCCACAAAACAAAATAACATTCCCCATTGGTCAACAAATGAATACAATCCCGATATCAGCAAGTCTAAAGCTAACCAACTGTGGGAGAAAACACTTATCATGCAAAGAAGCATTCCTACACTTAACAAAACAAAGAAGCCATTTTGATTAACATACACAGTACATTGTACACAGAGAATTGTGCGAGAGAGAAAAAAATCCAGCGAGTAGCAGTTCTGAAAATGTCTTGTTAATGGGAGAGGTCAGAAGAGCATGGGCCGACTGGTTCAAGCTGGCAAGAAGGCGACAGTAACTCGAATAACCACAGATTACAGCAGTGGTGTGCGGAAAAGGATCTGTGAGCACACAACATGTTGAACTTCAAGTGGATGGGCTATTGCAGTAGAAGATCACAAGCATACTCTCAGTACCTACGTTATTTGGTACGGGAGGCAGCTAAAAAAATGGAGTTTGTGACTGTTGAATGGCAAAAAGTGTTACAGTGAATCAGATCCTTTATTGATCAGCCAACTCTACATATCTGCCAGATGGAATCTCTGAGTTGATACCACAAATGAAATCCCTGTGTGGTTTTTTTTGCTCTACCTCTGTCAGAAGGGTCATTTGTAATACTCCAGTTTTCTTGATTGTTTAATTTGGATTAGGAATCTAATGAAAAAAGTTTGGTCTTTCAGGGATCTTTGAAAAAGTGATTAATTACTGTACATGCATAATCTAAAGGGGAAATTTGTGCTTATTCTTCTGCCAGGTAATAACTACACTAATAATATTGCTATTATTGGAAGTCTGGTTCTTCTGCTCATCATTATCCTGGGACTGGTGTTGTGTTTGAAGAAGTGCAAGAGAAAAGGTGAGATGCATGACAGAAATCTAAATTAAAGCACAAATCCAACATTACCATTGAGGATTTTATCTGACATGAATGTGCCTGCAATCTGTTAAATATTGCTTGCATGTCATTGCCTGATGTAATATTTTAAGTAATTGATCATGCCTTAAAAGCTAGCATTCGTATGGAGGGTTATGGTGAGTCTTTAGCATTGATTGTGGTGAGAAAGGTGGTAGCTGCAGTTCTACCAATAGTTAAAACAATTGCTTCCACTCTAAGTTTGGAACATTGTGTATGTGATGATTGTTCAACTTGCTGGTAATTTGATGCTGGTGATGGGCAATGATATTCAAGGTCAAGTTTATTGTCATTCAACCGTACGCATGTATACAGCTAAACGAGACAACTTTCCTCAGGGATCCAGATGTAATTAGCCATGTGACTGATATATGGAGTATAAAACAGGAAAACTGAAACTAGCTACTTTGAGAGGAGAATATTTAGATAGAGTGATACTACAAGTGCTAAATACAAGGAGTTTGCATGCAATACAGCAAGTAATTAGGAAAGGTCCTCAGAGGTATTCTATTAGGACAGACATATACCTGCTCATTATTGAAAATATCTAATCAACCAATCATGTGTCAGAAACTCAATGCGTAAAAACATGCAGACGTTGCCAAAAGGCTCAATTGTTGTTCAAACCAAACATCAGATTGGGGAAGAAATGCAGTCTAAGTAACTTTGACTGTGAAATGATTGTTGGTGCCAGACAGGGTGGTTTGTATATCTCAGAAATTACTGATCTCCTGAGATGTTCACACACACCAGGCTCTAGAGTTTATAGAAGATGTTGTAGAAGACAAAAAAAAATCCTGTGAGCGGCAGTTCTGAAGATGCCTTGTCAATGAGAGAGATCAGGAGAGAATGGCTAGAGTGGAATAAGCTGACAGGAAGGTGCCAGTAACTCAAAATAACCACACATTAGAGTGGTGATGCACAGAGAAGCATCTCTGAATAAATAATAAATCAAAAGTTGAACTGGGTGGTCTACAGCAGCAGAAGACAATGAACAGACACTCAGTGGCCATTTTATTGGGTACAGGGTATACCTACTAAAGTGGCCTCTGAGTGGATGTCACAGATGAAGCTAAATTCTCTCTACAATGCAAATTGCTTTTACACAGGATAGTTTTCTCTGACGGATGGTACACATTCCTACTCATTCTTGTTGCTTTCTATAGCCATTGAGTACATCTGGTCTATAAATTTAGAAATAATGTGTTAAACTTAATCTGAATCAGAAAAAAATTGAATATATTCCAGATCAGCCACCTGTAACTGAGACCAGTCATGCTGCTGAATATATGTCTGTCGATAACAAGTCAAAGCAAGAAGGTAAGGGGATGAACCCAGTTATACAGCTGTCTATGTAAGTTTTTTTTGCTTGCTCACCACTGTGGCTGACTAGCAACAAAGTTGTTCTTGGCAAGTGATTGAAGTCCATGGGCTTCATTCATCATCATTCCCAAGACCGGACATGGTAATTCTGTCAAAAACTTCGAGCAGGTGGTCATGGCAGAAGCGACAGTTCCTTCGGAAGAACAGATTCAGAATCAGAATCAGGTTTATTATCACGGGCATGTGATGTGTAACTTGTTAAGTTAGCAGCAGCAGTTCAAACTAATACCTAATCTAGCACAGATAGAAAAAAGCAGTAAATAAAATAAAACATAATAATAAAAAAACAAGTAAATCAATTATGTATATTGAATAAATTTAAAATAATGTGTAAAAACAGAAATACTGTATATTAAAAAAGTGAGGTAGTGTCCAAAGCTTCAATGTCCATTTAGGAATCGGATGGCAGAGGAGAAGAAGCTGTTCTTGAATCACTGAGTGTGTGCCTTCAGGCTTCTGTATCTCCTATCTGATGGTAACAGTGAGAAAAGGGCATGCTGTGGGTGCTGGAGGTCCTTAATAATGGATGCTGCCTTTCTGAGACATCGCTCCTAAAGATGTCTTGGGTACCTTGTAGGCTAGTACCCAAGATGGAGCTGACTAGATTTATAACCTTCTGCAGCTTCTTTCAGTCCTGTGCAGTTGACCTTCCATACCAGACAGTGATGCAGCCTGTCAGAATGCTCTCCACGGTACAACTATAAAAATTTGAAGCTTTTCATTCCAGGATGAAGATGTCTTCCTTTTTTAAAGAAAATGGGCTTCCCTTCCTCCACCATTAACTCTGCTCTCAAACGCATTTCTCCCATTTCATACACATCTGCTCTCACCCCATCTTCCTGCCTACTCACTAGGGATAGGGTTCCCCTTGTCCTCAGCTACCAACCCACCAGCCTTCGGGTCCAACATATAATTCTTTGTAACTTCATCCACCACCAATGGGATCCCACCACCAAGCACATCTTTCCCTCCCCCCTCTTTCTGTTTTTCACAGGGATTGCTCCCTACGCGACTCCCTTGTCCATTCGTCCCCCCCATCCCTTCCCACTGATCTCCCTTCTGGCACTTATCCTTGTAAGCCAAACAAATGCTACACCTGCCCTTACACTTCCTCCCTCACCACCATTCAGGGCCCCAGACAGTCCTTCCGATTGAGGCGACACTTCACCTGTGAGTCGGCTGGTGTGATATATTGCGTCTGGTGCTACTGGTGCGGCCTTCTATATATTGGTAAGACCTGATGCAGACTGGGAGACCGTTTAACTGAACACCTACACTCTGTCCGCCAGAGAAAGCAGGATCTCCGAGTGGCCACATGTTTAA
Source organism: Hypanus sabinus (assembly GCF_030144855.1). Classification (NCBI taxonomy): domain Eukaryota; kingdom Metazoa; phylum Chordata; class Chondrichthyes; order Myliobatiformes; family Dasyatidae; genus Hypanus; species Hypanus sabinus. Next base: position 66,459,476 of record NC_082720.1, on the reverse strand, counting down.
TTCCACGTCCTATTCCCATTCTGATATGTCTATCCATGGCCTCGCCTGCTGTCAAGATGAAGCCACACTCAAGTTGGAGGAACAACACCTTATGTTCCATCTTAGTAGCCTCCAACCTGATGGCATAAACACTGATTTCTCTAACTTCTGTTAATGCCCCTCCTCCCCTTCTTACCCCCCTTATTTGTTTATTTATTGATCGATTGATTGACCGAATCATTTATTTATTTATTTATTTATTCATTCATTCATTCATTCCCCCCTTTTCTTTCCTCTCTTTTTTCTCTCTCTGCCCTCTCACAATCACTCCTTGCCTGCTATCCATCTCCCTCTGATGCTTCCCCCTACTCTTTCTTTCTCCCCAGGCCTCCCGTCCCATGTTCCTTTCCCTTCTCCAGCTGTGTATCCCTTTTGCCAATCAACTTTGGAGCTCTTAGCTTCATCCCTCTCCCTCCTGTCTTCTCCCATCATTTGAGCTATGCCTAACCACACAGTCATGTGTACGCAGAGAGTAGAGCGGTGGGATAAGCACACACCCTTGAGATGTGCCAGCATTGATTGTTAGCAAGGAGGATAGGTTATCACCAATCTACACAGATTGTGGTCTTCTGGTTAGGAAGCTGAGGATCCAATTGGAGAGGGAGGTACAGAGGCCCAGGTTCTGTAACTTCTCAATCAGGATTGTGGGAATGATGATATTAAATGCTGAGCTGTAGTCAAACAGTGTCCTGACATATGTGCTTCTGTTGTCCAGGTGGTCTGAAGCAATGTAGAGAGCCATTGAGATTGCATCTGCCGTTGACCTATTGTGGCAATAGGCAAATTGCAATGGGTCCAGGTCCTTGCTGAGGCCGGAGTTCAGTCTAGTCATGACCAACCTCTCAAATCATTCCATCACTGTCGATGAGAGTGCTATCGGGTGATAGTCATTAAGGCAGCAGCTCACATTATTCTTTTTAGGTACTGGTATGATTGCTGCTTTTTTGAAGCTAATGGAAACTTCTGCCCATAGAAGTGAGAGGTTGAGGATGATTTTGAGCATATGAAAGTCAAACCAGCATCAGCAGGTAGAGCAGTGCCAGAGTCAGCCTGGACCACACAATGCAAGCTTATAGAGGTGGAATGTGGGGGTTTTGCTGGCTGCATGCTGTGCAGAACCTGATCTCTCATAGGCAATATGGGGGTTGCTAAGAAAAGAACCATCAGCACCATAACAGAGGCTGCTGAAGAAGCCTCAAGATGACTCTGGATCAAGAGGTGTAACCCATGGACCAATGCTGCTGGGAAACAAGCCAGAGCCTGATCTATCCTGGCTGGGTCACCTGGGTGAGATGGTGTGATGTTGAAAGACCCAAAACACCCAATGACCCCAAGTTACATCACATGCATCTCAGCATTTTTAAAATACTCTGCCATATTTCACAGAGCTAAAATTTTTGTAGGTAATTTCATATTTCGTACTGGAAGCCCTATATATATTTCATGAAGTCTGAACAATCATAGGTAATGTTTGATTTTGTAAAGCTGTATGATCATATGTTATACTGATGGTCTCCAGTTTTGATCTTTTTCAGAAGTACAATATTCAAGCAAAACCGTACAGAATGTAAAAAATTTTTATTGGCCTCTCACTACTTATTATTCATTTACATATTCCAGTATTTTGCATCATTTCTTAAAACTATCACCTCATATTTCTGAAATCATCCTTATCAAATTTTGTACCTCCTCCATTTACCTTTCTGATACAATGCCTGAATGTGGTCAAACTAACATTTGGTGAAAGTTCACTTCCTGTCAACAATATTTTCATTGTCCTTATTAGGTTGTGAGCCTATCTTTAGTGAGTTACGTATTTAGTTCCTGGAATCCTTTGATTATTTTTTTAATTTCATTCCAAATTTTCCTTACCAAACAACAATATCTTACACTTATAATTGTAAATTGAATGTCAACACTGATAATTCTATTCTGAAGTTTCTTGAAACTTCCTGCAAACTTCCTCTGTCATGACAGTTCATTCACCTGCACCAAAGGCCTGAATTAGATGGCCTTTCAGATGTTCCTCTACCCTCCCAAGGTCAGATTGTTGTAAATTTGTTTGGTGTCTGCTTTTGCCTTACATTCTCAAATTGCTACTACTCTTCTGCAACAGTATAAATTCTTGGTACTTCACAATCTTGGTATTTCACATTCTCCAGTCATTTGTAGATGGGAAAATGAATAAAGTATGCCTGAAGGAGTAAACATGGATGTCAGGAGCACGCTTGACTTTGAGACTTCACTTAATCATTTAGATTCCCATCACTATTCAGGCTTAAGGAATAAAGCACTTGGTTTGCAAGCCAGAAAACTCTTGGTATTTGTAAAAATACAGCATAATGACACATTGCAGAGATGGAAGTAAAAGAGAAATATACTGGAAAAGAGAATGTGATTAATTACATTTTTTTCTTATTCTAAGTTAGTTAGGTACATGAGGCAGAACCTATTTGACAACAGTATAATTTTGAAAAGAGAAATCTGGGTTCAAGGCCCACTTTGGCCTTCATTGTGTTCTTTTCATTGACAAAACATTTACAGAGCCGAATATGAAGAAGTGTCACCTTTCAGCTGAGATCTGCTTTGTTAGTCCTAATGAAGGGTCTCGGCCCAAAACATCGACAGTACTTCTTCCTATAGATGCTGCCTGGCCTGCTGCATTCCACCAACAATTTGTGTGTGTTGTTTTTTCAATTAATGAGGGAGGGAAACCAGTAAAGTAGAAGGGTGAACACTCTTTGCTAAACTGTTAAGATAACTACACATTAACTATTTATTTGATTTTCTATTTTTAGAAGCATGAATAATGTTTGTCTGACATTAACATTTCCACTTTAAGTACAATGTATGCATTATGTAAATGTTATACTACTTGTCTCTGCAGACACAGAGGAAGCTATTCATTATGGGGATATAGACTTTAAAAATGAAACATCAGGTAATGAAAACATTTTTTTTCAATTTTCTCTTTCATTTTTGCTTTATCTTTCCAGACAGTTAATGCTGGATGAGAAAATTCAGTGCTGTTCTCCTTTGAATAGCTCAGAAGACACTGGTTTAAAGCAACTCAACATGTACCTCATTAGGAAGTTAGCAGCAGAGGCACAACCAGTTACACATGCTTCTCTGAGTCAGACGATCATTGGTTTAATCTCTTTAAGAATAATAAAACGTAAGAAACAGTTATAATGTCCGAAAGTGCTGGTTTTCAGATAAGATCTTAAACCAAGGCACTGTTTGTATGCTCATGTAATCAAAAAACTCATTTACTAATTTTCATATGATAAATACACTCATTTATTTATCATAAATAGAAACACAATATGGAATTTGAAAAAAGCACTGTACACATGGCCCCAACATATTAGAAATTGCATTGAGATTGCAGAACTTGAAACAAATAACAGGAAAGCATAAAAGGCAGACCGAGCACTTCAATTTGATATTGAATATGACAAAGGTAAACTGAATTTCTCTCTCCTTACCATGATAAAATATTAAGAGACTTCACAGGAGACTGTTGCTGGGACTTAAGGACATGAATTATAAGGAAATGTTAAAGAGGTTAGGACTCTATTCCCTAGTGAGTAAGAGAATAACGGGAGATTAGATAGAGGTATACAAAATTATGAGGAGTACAGAATGGACCTTGGGTGACATTAGAAATAGAGGTCAAAGGTTTAGGGTGAAAGGTTAAATACTAAAGGGGAAGTTGAGAGGGAACTTTGTCATGCAGAGAGTGGCACAAATGTGGATTGGCTTGTCAGCAAAAGTGATACTTACGGTTTCAGTTGAAACATTTCAACAAGTTTGGACAAGTACAAACGTAGATGCATGGCAGGGTTATAGACCATAAGACATAGAGGAGAAGGACTAGGCCTTCTGGGCCAGCAATTCTGCTCCACCATGCAATCATGGCTGATTCGTTTCCTCCCACTGCCCGACCTTCTCCCCATAACCTTTGATGCCGTGGCCAATCAACAACTTGTCAATCTCCACCATAATTATACCCAATGACCTGGCCTCCAGATCACCCTGCTGTAACAAATTCCACAAATGCACCACCTTCTAGCTAAAGAAATCTATCTGTGTTGTCTGTTTTAAATTGACACCCTCCTTCCTGAAGATGTACCCTCTTGCCTTAGACTCCCCCATGATGGGAACCATCCTTTCCACAGTTACACTGTCAAGGCCCTTCAACATTTGAAAGGTTTCAATGAGATCACTTTCATCCTTCTGAATTCCACAGAATACAGACCTGGACTCATAAAATGTTTCTCATATGATAACCCTTTCATTCCTAGAATAATCCTTGCGAACCTCCTCTAAACCCTCTCCAATGCCAACACACCTTTTCTAAGTTAAGGAGCCCAAAACTGTTCACAATACTCAAGGGGAGGCCTCACCACTACCTTATAAAGCCTCAGCATCACATCCTTGCTCTTGTATTCTAGACCTCTTTTAATGAATGCTAACAATGCATTTGCATTTGCCTTCCTCACCACTGAGTTGACCTGCAAGTTAATCTTTCAGGTGTTCTACACAAGGACTCCCAAGTCCCTTTGCATCTCAGATTTTTGGATTTTCTCCCCATTTAGAAAATAGTCTGCACATTTATTTTTTCTACCGAAGTGCATAACCATGCATTTTCCAACATTATATTTCTTTTGCCACTTTCTTGCCCATCCTCCTAACCTGCCTAAGCCCTTCTGCAGCCTTCCTGTTTTCTCAACACAACTCACCCCTTCACCAATCTTCATATCTTCTGCAAACTTGGCAACAAAGCCATCTATTCCATCATCTAAATCATTGATAGACAACATAAAAAGAAATAATCCCAAGTGGTGGTCAACCCCTGTAAAAGAACACTAGTCATTGGCAGCCAACCAGAAAAGGATCCTTTTGTTCCCACTCGCTGCCTCCTACCAATTAGCCAATGCTCTAACCATGCCAGTAACTTTCCTGTCATACTATGGGCTCTTAAATTGGTAAGCAGCCTCATGTCTGTCACTTTGTCAAAGGCCTTCTTAAAATCCAAATATACAACATCCACTGCATCCCCTTTATCTGTCCAACTTGTAATCTCCTCAAAGAATTCCAACAGGTTTATGAGACAAGATTTTCCCTTGAGGAAACCATGCTGACCTTTGTCTTATCTTGTCATGTGTCACCAAATATTCAATAACTTCAACAATTGATTCCAATGTTTTCCCAAACACTGAAGTTAGGCTAACAGTTCTATAATTTCCTTTGTGCTGTCTCCCTCTTTTCTTTAAGAGTGAAATGACATTTGCAATTTTCCAGTCCTCCAGAAACACACCAGAGTCCTATGATTCTTGAAAGATTTTTACTAATACCTCCACAATCTATACCATTACGTTTTTCAGAACCCTATGCTGTAGTTCATCTGGTCCAGTTGACTTATGTACCTTTACGTCTTTTAGCTTTTTGAGCACATTCTCCCTTGAAATAATAACTGCACTCACTTCTCTTCCCTCACAACCTTCGACACCCGGCACACTGCTAGTATTTTCCACAGTGAGGACTGATACAAAATACTCAATTAGCTCATCTGCTGTCTCCTTGTCTCCCTGTTAATACTTCTCTGGCATTTTCTAGCCGTCCTATATCCACTCTTATCTCTCTTTTATTTTTTATATACTTGAAAAGGTTACTTTCTGTTGACCTTGATACAGTATTATTTGCTAGCTTGTTTCCATATTTCATCTTTTCTCTCTTAATGATTCTTTCAATTGCATCCTGTTGCATTTTAAAAGCTCTAGCTTCCAACCAATTTTTGCTTTGTTTTATGCCCTCTCTTTCGCTTTTACATTGACTTCCCTTGTCAGCCATGGTTGTACTATTTTGCCGTTTGAGTTTTTATTTGTTTTTGGAATACATCAGTCCTGCAACTCCCTCATTTTTCCCAAAAACTCAAGCATTTTCTGCTCTGCTGTCATCCTTGTCATCATCTCCTTCCAGCTTACTTTGGCCAAATCCTCTCTCATACACTGTAATTTCCTTTACTCCACTGAAATACTGCTATGTCGGACTTTACTTTCTCCCTATGAAATTTCAAGTTGAACTCAATCGTATTGTGATCACTGTCTCTTAAGGGTCCCTTTACCTCAAGCTTCCTTATCACCTCCGGTTCATTACATAACACCCAATCCAGTATAGCTGATCCCCTAGTAGGCTCAATGACAAATTGCTCTATAAATCTATCTCATAGGCGTTCAACAAAATCACTCTCTTGAAATCCATTACCAACTTGATTTTCCCAATCTGCTTGCACATTAAAATCTTTCATGACTATCATAACATTTCCATTTTGACATGCCTTTTCTATTTTCTATTGTAATCTGTAGTCTACATACCAGCTACTGTTTGAAGGTCTGTATATAATTGCCATCAAGGTCCTTTTATTTTCAGATTTTTTTAACTCAATCCAAAAGGATTCAGCATCTTCTGATCCTATGTCACATCTTTCTAATGATTTCATGCCATTCTTTATCAGCAAAGCCACACTATCTCCTCTGCCTGCCTTCCTATCCCTTTGATACAAGTGTAACCTTGGATATTCAACTCCCAACTGCAATCATCCTTCATCCTTGATTCATTTTTGGCTGCAACATCATCTCTAACAAGTTGTAAAAGAGCAACAAGATCATCCACCTTATTTCTTATGCAGTGCTCTGTGCATTGAGATAGAACACTCTGAGTACTGTATTTACTACCCTTTTTGATTCTGCATCCCTAATGCATTGATACTCATTCTGCTTGCTGTGATTTTGTCCTGTCATCTGCCTGCCCTTCCCAACAGTCTGACTGCACACTATCTTTGTTTTTTTACTATCCATTCTGTCCTGAGTCCCTTCACTCTATTTTCTATCGCCCTGCCAAGATACTTTAAACCCTTCAACACAGCTCTAAGAAACCTGCCTGCGAGAGTATTGGAGAGCGATGATCCTGGTGCAAGTCAATGGGAGTACACACAATAACAGCTTGTCAGACAGACAGACATACTTTATTGATCCCGAGGGAAATTGGGTTTCGTTACAGTCGCACCAACCAAGAATAGTGTAGAAATATAGCAATATAAAACCATAAATAATTAAATAATAATAAGTTAATTAGATCAAGTGGAAATAAGTCCAGGACCAGCATATTGGCTCATGGTGTCTGACACTCCGAGGGAGGAGTTGTAAAGTTTTGATGGCCATGGGCAGGAATGACTTCCTATGACGCTCAGTGTTGCATCTTGGTGGAATGAGTCTCTGGCTGAATGTACTCCTGTGCCTAACCAGTACATTATGGAGTGGATGGGAGACATTGTCCAAGATGGCATGTAACTTGGACAGCATCCTCTTTTCAGACACCACCGTCAGAGAGTCCAGTTCCACCCCCACAACATCACTGGCCTTACGAATGAGTTTGTTGACTCTGTTGGTGTCTGCTACCCTTAGCCTGCTGCCCCAGCACACAACAGCAAACATGATAGCACTGGCCACCACAGAGTCATAGAACATCCTCAGCATCGTCCGGCAGATGTTAAAGGACCTCAGTCTCCTCAGGAAATAGAGACGGCTCTGAGCCTTCTTGTACACAGCCTCAGTGTTCTTTGACCAGTCCAGTTTATTGTCAATTCACATCCCCAGGTATTTATAATCCTCCACCATGTCCACACTGACCCCTTGGGTGGAAACAGGGGTCATAGACAAGATGGGCAGAAGTGCCTGTTTCTGTGTGGTGCTGCCTTGTGATTCTACAATACTACAGTACCTCAATTACTAAATTAACTGGTGCAAAATTGAAAAGAGTGATGAAATTGTTATATTTGAATACACACTGTATATGGGACAAGTTGGATGATGTTGTACCACAATTAGTGATTAGTAGGTATGATAAACACCAGAAACTCTGCAGATGCTGGAAATCCAAGTAACACACATGAAATGCTGGAGAATCTCAGTAGGTCAGGCAGCATTTATGGAAAAAAGTACAGTTGACGTTTTGACTCGAAACTCTTTGGTGAGGCTGGAGAAAAAAAGCTGAGGAATGAATTTAAAAGGTGGGAGAGGGGAGAGAGAAACCCCAGGTGATAGGTGAAACTTGGAAGGGGAGGAATGAAGTAAAGAGGAGGGAAGCTGATTGTTGAAAGAGACAGAAGGCCATGGAAGAAACAATAGGGAGAGGAACACTAGAGGAGGCAAAGGGTGGGAAAGGAGATAAGGTAAGGAACAAACAATAAACAGACACAGCATCGATCCCTACAGCACACCACTAGTCAAAGTCCTCTAATCAGAGAGACAACCATTTACAACCCATTCTCTACCCAACCATGGGGATATCTTATTCAGAAAATACCAGTGCTTTACCATTGTCACTGTTAGGAGAGGTTGATGAGCAAATGCAGCCAGTTGGGAGGAGAGAAAGGTGGTGGTAGAGACAGAGGCTGGGAGGTGATAAGTGGACAGAACAAAGGGCTTCAGGTACTGGAATATGAGCAATAAAGAGAATGATAAGTGGAAGCAAATAAGGAAGGAATGATGATCTTTGCTAAACCTTCCATTATCAATATTCTTGGAATTTTGATATCCCAAAAAATTAACTGATCTTTGGATTCCCTTGAAAAATACACACCTAACAACTCATCAGTGTATAGTGCCATTCATAAAAGAGCTTAGCTCACTTGCTTCACTGTGTAAATGCCATAGTTAGTTTGGATTTGACTCTCAGAGATGGCAACTAAGTCAATTTGTGCCTTTGTTGACCTACTGTCTATATAAAGCCAAGGTAACACAAAATGGATAGTTGTATTTTATAAATGATACTAATTAATATCATCTTTAATTGTGGTGTTTGCAATTATCACAGGTAGCAGACATGACATGCAGGGCAAATCAACAATTGTAAGTAAATCAATTCCTATTGAACAAATACTGAACCATTTTTTACTTGATGCTGGAAATTTATAAATTGCTCTTTAATGAAAAATGTCTAAAGATAGATCACCTTTACAAGTGTTTATTCTGTCTTCTCTTTCAGAATGTTGGTGATTCAAAGGATGGTAAACATAGTGTCTATGCAGAAATAGCACAAGTAACATGAATAAACTCATAAACACAAGAAATTCTGCACATGCTGGAAATCTAAAGCAATATAAACAAAATGCTGGAGGAACTCAGCAGATTGAGCAGCATCCATGGGAAATGAACATCAATATTTTGGGCCAAGACCCTTCTTCAGGACTGGAAAGGACCCTTCTTCAGGACTGGAAAGGATAGATTTCAATTCCCCAAAGCAAATAACTAAACAATTTTATTTTATATTCTGACCAGTTCACCCATAAGGGCCAGAATAAAAAGGTAGGAGGAGGGAAAGAATGCTGGCTGGAAGGTGATAGATGAAGCCAGGTGGGTGGGAAAGGTAAAGGACTGGAGATGGAGGAATCTGATAGGAGAGGAGAGTCGAACACAGGAGAAAAGGAAAGAGAAGGGGCACCAATGGAAAGTGGTAAAAAGGTGAGATGTTACAGGTGAGATAGGTGAATAGAAGGAGTGAGAGGGGGAGGGATATTTTTCACCACTCCTCTCTCCTATCAGATTCCTTCATCTCCAGTCCTTTACCTTTCCCACCCACCTGGCCTCACCTATCACTTTCTAGCTATCCTCCTTCCCCTCCCTCTACTTCTTTATTCTGGTGTTTTCCCTCTTCCTTTCCAGTCCTGAAGAAAGGTCTTGGCTTGAAACGCTCATTGTTCATTTCCATAGATGCTGCCTGATCTGCTGAGTTCATCCAACATTTTGTTTATGGTGATATGAGTGAACTGGTCAGAATATAAAATAAAATTGTTTAGTTATTTGCTTTGGGGAATTGAAATCTATCCCTTGGAACTGTTCTATGACATGTTTTTCATGGAAACCTGTACTGATTTTACATAATTCTGCAGTAGGCTTACCAAGCCTCAACTTATGACAGATTTCTTGGAAGCAAGAATTTTTTTTTGTATTTGAAAATGTTCTCATAATTTCTGAAAATGCTATGTAGAAATGCAACTCCATTATGCAAGCTATATTGAACATTAGTGGTAACTTTCCAATTGACTCAACAAGTTTTTCAGAATTGTAACATTTGATAACTTAATCTGAGCACAAAAAACACAAGTTGTCAGTTATAAGGGAGTGCAGTACATTCTGAGACACCATGCTATTTATTTTGTCCACACTGGAGTGTCAAAAATGTCAAATCACCTGCAGATTATTCCTCTGACCTGCCTTCAAAGTGGCTCTAATTGCAAAGTACAAAAAAAAAACAAGGAAATAGCACTGCTGCCCAAGAATGATCAACTATTTGCACAGTTCAGTGTTGCTGCTACCTAAAAGGCCAGAGCTATTTTTACATTTCTATGGGTACCAACTGAAAAGGGCAACAGACAGAAGCTGAAAGGCAACCAGATATTCAAGTGTCAGTCCCTGAAACAAAAATGGTCACATATTGCCACTAATTATATGTAAATAAAAAAAAATTCCATTTTATTTTTAGGAGAGAAAGCAATCTCCTTCTTACTTAAAAGAAACAGAGAAATTAAAGAGGAAAAATAAAACTTCTAATGTATCACATCGCTAAATGAATGATGCATTTTCTTTTTTCTTTTACAAGGTAATAATTTTGAGTGGTGCTGTCAGTTACTATGTGATATATGTAAAATAGAGCACTTATAAGGGCAATTTAAAAGGAGAAAATGTTCAAAGGCTTGACTACAACAGAATGACTGCTATAGAAGGACTAAAGAAAATTAAAGGGAAATGAGGAAGTATCAAGCATCAGGGTTGGTGATTGGTTTATTGCTCTCACATGTACCAAAATGCAGAAAAATATTTTATTTGTATGCTGTTCAATCAGATTATTCTAGATGTACAGAGTACAGTATATGTTAAAAAAAAGATCAGAATGCAAAGGTTGATGTGAATTCAAGATTTCTCATCATTATTAGAGGTGTGTTTGCTTCTTTTGATGAGAATTTACCAAATGTAAAATGGTAAAACCATTATTAGGTGTGAACAGTATTTGTTTCTTTAAGGCTCACAGTCCTTTAAGAGGCATAGGACTGAGTACTCTCTGGGTTGCAACAAAATGTATGTAAAATTTTGAAGGAATTAAACTTTTAATAAATGTATTTGTGTTCCTTGTGTCTCCATGTGTATTGACTTTGCACGAAGGTAGACTGGAGCTGTATGGAGGGTGAGGGTTGTTAAACTAGAATGCAGGACAATGGGAACTAGAACACCCGAACAGGAGTGGTTGAATGGCTGAGGAGAAAGATGATGCTAAGCCCACATACAAGGTCAGGAATCAAAAAGTTGAGCATGGTATGACTAATTTTCTGAGCTGTCAATGCAAGGAATATTGTAGGAAAGGCAGATGAGCTGAAGGCTTGGATCACAATGCGGAATTATGACAATGAAGCCATTAGTGAGTCTTGGTTGTAGGAGGGGGAGGACTGGCAGCTCAATGTTCTGCAGTACCGTTAGTTTAGATGTGATAAGAGTTGAAGAGATTAAAGGGGGATGGATAGCATTAATAGTTAGGGAATATGTCATGGCAGTAATCAGTCAGGACAGACTGGAGAGCACATCTAGTGGGGCTTTATGGGTAGAACTGAGGAATAAAAATGGGATGACCAGGTTAATGGGATTATATTATAGACCACCTACAGTCCATGTGATTTAGAGGAACAAATTTGTAAAAGTTCGCAGACTGTTGCAAGAAACACAATGTTGTGACCGTATCTTTCCACATATTGACTGGGACTCCAAAACTGTTATGGATGGATAAGAGTTTGTAATGTGTTCAAGCAAGTTTCCTTAATCAGTACCAAAGTCCCAATTAGAGAGGATGCGATACTAAATCTGCTATTAGGGAAAGAGACAGGGCAGGTGACATGTTTGTGTAAGGGAGCACTTGGCACCTAGTGATCATAATGCCATCAGTTTCAAAGTAATTATGGAAAGTACGTCTGGTTCTTGGATTGAGTTTCTAACTTAGCATAAGGCCAATTCTAATGGTATCAGAAAGGATCTGGCAAGTGTGGATTGGGATAGGTTTGTTTTCTGGCAAAGATATTCTTGATAAATGGGAGGCCTTCAAAAGTGAAATTTTGAGAGTCCAGAGATTGTATGTTCCTGTCAGAATAAAAGGCAAGGATAACAGGTATATGGAACCTTGATTTTCAAGAGATATTGAGGCCTTGGTTTTAAAAAAGGAGGAAGTAAATAACAGGTATAGCAGGTAGAAAAAAATGAGGTATTTGAGGAATATAGGAAATGCAAGAGAACACTTAAGAAGGAAATCAGGAGGGCCAAAAGAAGGCATGAGATTGCTCTAGCAGGCAAGATGAAAGAGAATCCTAAAGTCTTCTACCGATAGGTTAAGAGCAAAAGGATAGCAAGGGACAAAATTGGTCTTCTGGAACATCAGAGGAGGAGGTGTTTGCTAGGAAACTAAATTGACAATTTGCTGATGACACCAAGATAGGGGGTGTAGTGGACAGCAATGAAGACTATCAAAGCTTGCTCTAGGATCTGGACAAGCCCAAAGCTGTGCTGAAAAACACCTGATGGAATTTAATCCAGACAAGTATTAGGTGGTGCCCTTTGGGTGGACCAACCAAGGTAGGCCTTACATGGTGAGTGGTAGGGCACTGAGGAGTGTGGAAGTATAGAAGGATCTGGGAATACAGATCCATAATTTCTTGAAAGTGGTGTCACAGATAGATAGGGCCATAAAGAAAGTTTTTAGCACATTGGCCTTCATAAATCAATGTGCTGAGTACAGGAGTTGGGATATGTTGAAATTGTATAAGACATCGGTGAGGCATAATTTAAAGAAATGCATGCAGTTTTGGTCACCTGCCTACAGAAAAGATATAAATAAGATTGAAAGAGTGCAGATAAAATTTACAAAATTTTTGCAGGTACTTCAGGACCTGAGTTATAAGGAAAGGTTGAATAGGTTAGGGCTTTATTGTCTAGAATGTAGAAGAATGAGTGGAGATTTAATAGTGGTATAGAAAATTCTGAGGAGTGTAGACAGGGTAAATATAAACAGGCTTATATGCAACAACCTTGCAGAAAATGACAACTAGAGGTCATGGCTTAAAGGTGAAAGGTGAAATATTTAAGGGAACATACGAGGGGAACTTCTTCACTCAAAGGGCACTAAAAGTATGGAAGGTGTGGATGCAGGGATGATCTCACATTTAAGGGAAATTTACATAGGTACGTGGATGGGCGGGATATGGAGAGCTATGGTCCAGATGCAGTTTGATGTCACTTGGCAGATCAACGGTTTGGTACAGACTAGATGGGTCAAATGGCCTCTTTCTGTGCTGTAGTGCTTTGTGACTCTATAACTTTATAATCTACGATGGCACTGTCAAGTTACATAACCAGGCAAAGAATCATTACAAACACAAGTCACAAAGCAGAAATATAATATCTGGATATCTTTCATACATTTGGCCATATTGACAGTGAATTAGAGAAGACCACAATAAATCATATTTATACACTGAAATTAAGAGTGAAGAAAGAGGGAGGAAAAATTCACTATGTGCAAAATTAATTGTAGTTAGAAACAATTTTGGTGATTATCATAGTATAGATAATACAGAACAGCAGGTTAGTCCCATACTTGGTCAAATGGAAAAATCTGGTAGTTTTGACAAGACAGGGAATGCTTGCACATTTACATTGAATGCATCGAAAAATCTTTTTGAATAGAATTATTGAGATAGATAAGAATGCTCAAAATCATGCTGCATGTGGACATGTGAAGGAGATATATACAATTTAGCAAATTTACCTGAGTGTTATTGGTCTGTTTATACGCACTTCAATAAAACACTAGAGACAATCTTTTCAACCTTGCAGAAAATTTCAAGTTTGCAATCCATAACTAGAGTCAAAGAGAAAACATTCGGAGTAGAAGATCTGGAAAGAGGGAGGAATGGAAAGAACAAGGAATTAGGGAAATTCATGGGAAGCCAATATTCACTTAGTGGCCACTTTATTAGGAACACCAGTACACCTACTTGTTAATGCAAATATCTAATCAGCCAATCATGTGGTAGGGACTCAATGCATAAAAGCAGGCAGACATGGCTAAGAGACTCAGTTGTTCAGACCAAACATCAGAATGTGATCTACGTACTTAAACCCTGGAATTATTGTTGGCGTCAGGCAAGATGTTTTTCATATCTCAAAGTCTGCTGCTTTTCTTGGATTTTCACACATAACACTCTATAGAGTTTATAGTCAATGATGCGAGAAACAAAAAAAAAAAATCCAGTGAGTGACAATTCTGTGGCAAAAAAATGCCTTGCTCATGAGAGAGGTCAGAGAAAAATGGTCAGATTGATTTAAACTGGTAGGAAGGTAACAGGAACTCAAACAACAATATGTTACAACAATGGTGTGCAGAAGAGCATCTCTGAACTCATCGAACTGAAGTTAATGAAGCAGCAGCAGAAGACCACAAACATGTACTCAATGGTCACTTCATTAGGTACATTTGTACATAATAAAGTGGCCACTGGGTGTGTATCTAGGTTCTGATAATCTACACTTCACAATACTTGTGGAAGTGACCAGACACAGTGGATGAATTGACCATCATTTCCCAACTTTTATTTTGATCCTGCATGAGTTGCTATAAAGTATATCAATCATGGCTGATATTGTTTTTCTTAGCTCCATTTCCCAGCATTCTCCCTGTATGTAACCTTTAACCCTTTATCAATGAAGAACTTGTCAATCTCAACCATAGATACACCCAGTGACTTGAACCGTACAGCCCTACGTGGCAACGAATTCCATGCATTCATCATTCACAGGCTGAAGAAATTCCTTGTCACCTTAGTTTCAAAGGGAAGGTTCTTTTTGCTGAGGCTGTGCCCTAAAATCCCAGACTCTCTACCGATAGGATCATCCTCCCTATATTCACTTTTTCTAGGTCTTTCAGTATCTGCTAGGTTTCATGGAGATACCCCCATCCTTCTGAATTCCGTCGAGTGTAGTCCCAGAAATATCAGAAGCTCTCATATGTTAATTCTTGTGAACCTCCTCTGGACTCTCTCCAAGGCCAGTGCAGCCTTCCTTAGATACAAGGCCCTAAATTTCTCAAATATTACAAATGCAGTTGGGACTAGACCTTGTATAGCCTAAGGAATATAGTACGTTTTAGCAATTATATTCTATCCCTCTAGAAACAAAGGCTAACATTTCATTTGCCTTCTGTACTACTGACTGAACCAGGAAGCAAACTGTAAAGGAATCTTAATCTATGTCCTTATGCACCTCTGATTTCTGAATTTTCTTCCCATTTAGAAAGTAGACTACCCATTGATTCTTCCTACCAAAATGCATAAGCTTATACTTCCATATGTAATGTTCTGTCCACTTTTTTGCCCACTTTTCTAACTTATCCAAGTAATTATTTGGATTCCCTGACACTGTGACACTATTGTTCTCGGCTTATTTTGCTATCTTCTGAAAATTTGACATCAGTTCCTCCATCAAGTTCATTAATGTTGAAAGGGACATGAGGCAATCCCAACATGAACATTTGGAACACTACTTGTCCCAAACAAACATCCTGAAAAGGATCCCTTTATCCCCAATCCATGATTTCTGCCAGTCAGCCAATATTCTATCCATTCTGGTACCTTGCCTCTGGTACTATGCTGTTTAGCAGCTCTGTGTGCAGCAACTTGTCAAAGGCCTTCTGAAAATCCACTGATATCGGATCAACATCCACTGACTCTGCTTTATCTAACCCGCTTGCAAATTCCTTAAAGAATTCTAATGAACTTGTCAAATAATTCCAAAAACAAGGAAGAAACAAAGTTGGGCATTGCAGGCTGATTGTGTTTGACAAATTCATGAAAACTCGTTAAAGAAGTAACAGTAGAGTGAGTGGAGAAATCCAGTGTAGGTGGTGTATTTGGATTTCCAGAAGGCTTACTTATGACAAAGTCTTACATGATAGATTAGTGTTTGAAGTTAAAGTGTATGGAATTAGGGTTAATGTACTGTCATACAAAGAAAGCTGACTGGCAGCCAGGAAGCAAAAAGATGGAATAAGTGGTTTTACCACTTTTTCCAAGTGGGAAATAGGGATCAGTGATATATAACAGAGTTCATCCCTTGTACACCCAATTGTTCACTGTATTAGTAACACACACAAAATACTGGAGGAACTCAGCAGGGCAGGTAGCGTCTATTGAAAAGAATAAACTGTCCATGTTTCAGGCTGAGAACTTTCATTAAACCCTTCACCCTTCCTAATGAAGGGTCTTACCCAAAATATTGGCTGTTTACTCTTTTCCACAGACATTGCCTGGCTTGCTGAGTTCCTCTAGCATTTTGCTTGTATTACTTTATTTTCAACAGATTTACTCTTGTTTGTGTTCCCTATATTAGTAATTTAGATGAAAAAAATAAATAGAACACTGGCTTGAAATCACATGATCTTAAAGGGTAAGGAAAACATTTCAGGCAGGGAATTAATCTCACATATGAATTGCTCAGTTTGGTGAGCTTCCCACGAAATGTTGCTGTATATCACCAGCACCATCTTGAAAAGCCTATTTCACCTGCATTTGACCTGTCTCCCACTCTTCTCACCACGACCTTTGTGTGGGAGGTGCAGGAGACCTGATTCACCTGCTGCCAGGTTTGGAACAGTTCATGCCCTGCAGCCATGAGTTTCTGAACCAGCTTCACTTGCTTCAGTGCTGAACAGACACTGTCAAGTTTCTTGGCATTTCTCCATATACATGTATACCGTTAATCGAGACATTTCTCTGAACCAGTGTGTCAAGCACGGTAGTACGTACAACACACATTTCACTGACAACAACTTGGGAGAGTAAGGATAAAGATGAATTACACATAAATTAACAAAGTAAAGTGCAAAATTAAATATTGTAAGGTACAGAACAGATTGACATAGAAACATAGAAAACCTACAACACAATCCAGGCCCTTCAGCCCACAAAGTTCTGCTGAACATGTTCCTACCTCAGAAATTACTCAGCTTACCTATAGCCCTCTATTTTTCTAACCTGCATGTACCTATCCAAGAGTCTCTTAAAAGAGCCTATCGTATCCACCTCCACATCCGTTGCCGGCAGCCCATTCCATGCATTCATCACTCTCTGAGTAAAAAACTTACCCCTGACATCTCCTCTGTACCTACTCCCCAGCACCTTAAACCTGTGACCTCTTGTGCTAGCCATTTCAGCCCTGGGAAAAAGCCTCTGACTATCCACATGATCAATGCCTCTTATCATCTTATACACCTCTATCAGGTCACCTCTCATCCTCCGTCGCTCCAAGGAGAAATGGCCGAGTTCACTCAACCTGTTTTCATAAGGCAGGCTCCTCAATCCAGGCAACATCCTTGTAAGTCTCCTCTTCACCTTTTCTATGGTTTCCACATCTTTCCTGTAGTGAGGTGACCAGAATGGAGCACAGTACTCCAAGTGAGGCTTGACCAGGGTCCTATATAGCTGCAACATTACCTCTCGGCTCCTAAATTCAATTCCACAATTGATGAAGGCCAATACACCATATGCCTTCTTAACCACAGAGTCAACCTGCGTAGCTGCTTTGAGCATCCTATGGACTCGGACCCCAAGATCCCTCTGATCTTCCACACTGCCAAGAGTCTTACAACTAATATTATATTCTGCCATCATGTTTGACCTACCGAAATGAACCACTTCACACTTACTTGGGTTGAGTTCCATCTGCCAGTTCTCAGCCCAGTTTTGCATCCTATCAATGTCCCGCTGTAACCTCTGACAGCCCTCCACACTATCCACAACACCTCCAACCTTTGTGTCATCAGCAAACTTACTAACCCATCCCTCCACTTCCTCATCCAGGTCATTTATCAAAATCATAAAGAGTAAGGGTCCCAGAGCAGATCCCTGAGGCACACCACAGGTCACCGACATCCATGCAGAATATAACCCATCTACAACCACTCTTTGCCTTCTGTGGGCAAGCCAGTTATGGATCCACAAAGTGATGTCCTCTTGGATCCCATTCCTCCTTACTTTCTCAATAAGCCTCGCATGGGGTTCCTTATCAAATGCTTTGCTGAAATCCATATACTCTATATCTACTGCTCTTCCAACATCAATGAGTTTAGTCACATCCTCAAAAAATTCAATCAGGCTCGTAAGGCACAACCTACCCTTAACAAAGCCATGCTGACTATTCCTAATCATATTATACCTCTCCAAATGTTTATAAATCCTGCCTCTCAGGATCTTCTCCATCAACGTACCAACCACTGAAGAAAGACTCACTGGTCTGTAATTTCCTGAGCTATCTCTGCTCCCTTTCTTGAATAAAGGAACAGCATCCACAACCCTCCAATCCTCCAGAACCTCTCCCATCCCCACTAATGATTCAAAGATCATTGCCAGAGGCTCAACAATCTCCTCCTTCATCTCCCATACCAGCCTGGGGTACACCTCATCCGGTTCCACGACTTATCCAACTTGATGCTTTTCAAAAGCTCCAGCACATCTTTTTTAATATCTACATGCTCAAGCTTTTTAGTCAGCTGCAAGTCATCACTACAATCACAAAGATACTTTTCTGTAGTGAATTCTGAAGTAAAGTATTCATTAAATACCTCTGCTATTTCATCCAGTTCCAAACTGTCACACTTGGTAGGTCCTATTCTTTCACGTCTTATCCTCTTGCTCTTCACATACTTGTAGAATGCCTTAGTGTTTTCCTTAATCCTGCCCACCAAGGCCTTCTCATTGCCCCTTCTGGCTCTCCTAATTTCCTTTTTAAGCTCCTTCCTGTTTGCCTTATAATCTTCTAGATCTCTAACATCACCTAGCTCTATGAACCTTTTGTAAGCTTTTTACTTCTTGACTAGATTTATTACAGCCTTTGTGCACCATGTTTCCTGTACCCTACCATAATTTCCCTGTCTCATTGGAACATACCTATGCAGAACTCTAGACAAATATCCCCTGAACATTTGCCACATTTCTTCCGTACTTTTCCCTGAGAACATCTGTTCTCAATTTAAGCTTCCAATTTCCTGCCTGATAGCCTCATAATTTCTCTTACTCCAATTAAACACTTTTCTAACTTGTCTGTTCCTATTGCTCCCCAATGCTATTGTAAAGGAGATAGAATTATAATCACTATCTCCAAAATGCTCTCCCACTGAGAGATCTGACACCTAAACAGGTTTTGTGATATTTTGAATGTGATGCAGCAGGGAGTTCAGAAGCTCAATGGCCCAAGGAAAGGAAGTGTTCCCCATACTGACCATTCTTAATTTTATATATCAAAGTCTCCTGCCTGATGGTACAAAGTCAAAGAAGGTGTTGGATGGATGGGTGAGATCCCTGATAATACTAAGAGCCCTGGGAATGCAGCACTCCTGTTAAATGTCCCTGATGAATGGTAGAGAGACCCCTATGATCCTCAGAGTACTTTGTAGCAACTTCCAGTCTGATGCTCGGCAGCTCCCATATCAGATGGAGATGCAACTTGTTAGGATGCTCTCAATGGCGCTCCTATAAAAATCAGTTAAGATCTGAAGGGTGGCGTGGCCTCTATGGGCTCACTTTCAGGGACTCTGCAACTGGTATCCTATGCATTACAGTATTTGTTTTTTTTATTATATGCACAACTTGTCCTCTGTTGTACATTGGATGTGAATTGCTCGCCATTATGTGTGTGTTTTTGAGGATTCTATTTTATTGTTTTGTTTTGCTGTGGGTGTCTACAAGACAATGAATCTCAAGGTTGTGTATGGAATGCATACGTTGATTATAAATTTATGTTGTACTTTAAACTTCAGTGGTTTTGGTTGAAAGCAGCCAGTTGCTTTGTTTTTAAGGTGCAGTGTACTGCAAACCTAAAGAATGGCGATAGGCAGTGTTCAAATAGAAGAAAAACATCCCATCACAGAACAGGGGATTACACAACTGTTATAAACCGATGGTTGAGTAAAGTGGGAAATGCATGAACCACCGATCAAGTCAGATTACGAAAGAACAAGTTCCTGATTTTAAATGCTGACCTTATTCATATCTGAAAAACAATCAACATTAATATTTCATCCAAGAATGAACAGCTGATACTTTTAAAGATACACAGAAACATACAAAATTGATCCATTCAGAACAACTCAGTTCATACTGATAATTTTTTTTTTGGTCTTGTATCAATAAAATGTGAGACCATAGCAAGCTTTAACTTAAAATATATCTATCCCTGTGTTCTCTACTAGAAATTGTGATAAAATGTGTTGCTACTGAGTGAGAGGCATTTTATTTTCTTTGGGCACAGTATACTGTTATCATTGGCAAAGCCAATAGTTATTGTCTACTAACAGGTGAGCTGACTCCTTAAACAACTAAGATTCATGTGTCAAAGTGGCAACAGTGGTAAGAACTCTGTAATTTTCATCTAGTTATACATTTGCTTCCATATTTAGCAACTTGACAAATTATTTCCATTTCAAACTGCCAGTCTGTTAATGTAAATGAGGAAGTTAATAAAGATGATTGTTCCTCATCCATGTTGTGCAACTATTTAGCCAGTGTGTTCATTTCTAAGTAATGTCAAAGGTTAATGTTGATTCTTAGCAATTTGACTATTTTTTTCCCTGATTTCTATAGGATACAACAGTATTTCTTTCTCAATTCACACATGGTAAACTAGAAAATCTGATTAAGTTAACAGGAAGTTTCTGAAAATCTGACAGAATGTTGGGGAAGCTGAGAACTCATAAAAATAGTGGAATATTAATAAATAGCCCCAAGCAAAATGATCAATTCCATTAATTATAACTTAGTCTGTTAAATTCCTATTTTAGTACAAGGTTTTGGGATCTGAGCTTTCAGATTACATCTTAAACTGAATTCCAGTAATTATACTCCAGTACACCTACTGCCATAAAATATTTGAAAGAGTATTGTATAAAACAAGACAAAATGTGTTATAATGCATTTCTGAAGAGGGTGTGAACATTGAAGATGTTGAAATTATTTGCAGGCACTGTTAATGTTTATTGTGCATTTAGAATCTGGGATGAGGCAGTTGTCTATTAACAGAAGTATGTTTCAGGTTTGCTGTAAGCTAATATCCAAAGGCTGATGAGCACCTTAGTGAGAGGCAGTGGGTCTCTTGCTATGAGTGGGAAGGAGCAAATGAGGATAGGAATGGGCCAAGAACATGGTAAAGCTTCAATCACCAACGTTTGCTGATGTTAGCAGTGGGACCTCATGAACCTATTGTACTTGGACCTCCCACCTCTGCAGTTGGCTAGACAGACAGACTGCCTGGAAGGCAAATAGGAAGAAACTCAAACGTTACAGAAAATAGGGACACTAAACAATGTTCTTCAGGAAATAGGAGGAAGGGGTAAATCAAAAACCGATATTAAGTGATAATCATTATAAATAGAGCTGATCAGATGTCTGTAATATTGTCTTATAATAAGTGCTCCTTTTGTTTCAGCTTCTGAATGAGACACAGAGCAAAGCGGAAGCTTGAATTGCACTGAAACTTTTAAATATAACATTTATAGCTCATGTGAAACCTGCTGCAATACAACAAATTTCATGACACACGTCAGCAAAACAAAACCTCATACTGATTTCCATATGAATAATTTGCTGCCAAACTTTACACTTACGTAAATGCTGATGCCAGATATTTGTATTTGGTTTGGCAGGACGCAATACCAAGGAAGTGGAAGATGAAAGCTCGGGACCTTCTACATTGAGCCAACATTACGGCCCCTGAAATACTGTCATCCTTGAACAAATCTGAATGCCCATGTCACAACTGGAGATCAAGGGGACAGTGCAGGGTATTTGTGCATGATGGATGTTAGCAACAATGATCTTTCAATGATAGTGAATCACTGCCATACAGATTTGTACTCTCCTTGATTCAAACAGAAGTTCAACTCTGACTTTAAAATTCTCAGGGAATTCTGTCAACAGTTAAACAAAATTGTGTGATTTCAGTGTTGGAAAATCCTGGTGTCTTGGAGTTTTCTGTTTTCTTTTTCACTTGAAGTATTGTTGGATTACGGTTCTTGAACTCTGGCTGTTTTGATATTGATGAGTAACAATGGCCAACTCACCAATACAGTTCATAACCAATCTGCTAAAGGCAGATTTCCTTTGTCTCATGAACAGCTGGAGGAATTTTTTAGCTGTTGGGACAGCCTCACCAGCTGATGTCCTCACTCAGCTGCTGTAAAACAATGCTGGCCACTCTTGTTTTTACCTCGATAAATGAGGTCTACCAAAACTTTGTTGCTTGTGTTGTAAGTAAACCCCATTCACTTTCACACATCACTCCAAAGTGTGTCAATGTATGATGGCTTCCCGGTAAGCAACGTCACAATTTTACATTGGATCCCTTCCTTGTTCTAAATCCTTCCAAGGAGTAAACTCTCCCTGTTGTCGAAAAATCATCCAGATTTGCAACGGTCATAAGATTTTTCTGTTCCTTCAATTTTGGCTTTATGAGCTTCCCAGTTTAATGCCTGCATATTTGTTGATAGTGTCTTCTGCTAGCTGGCTTTGAGCTCTTGAAACCACTGGGTGGCTGTAGTTGTAACCATATAACCATATAACAATCACAGCACAGAAACAGGCCATCTTGGCCCTCCTAGTCCGTGCCGAACCCTTAATCTCACCTAGTCCCACCTACCCGCACTCAGCCCATAACCCTCCACTCCTTTCCTGTCCATATACCTATCCAATTTTACCTTAAATGACACAACTGAACTGGCCTCTACTACTTCTACAGGAAGCTCATTCCACACAGCTATCACTCTAAAGAAATACCCCTTCGTGCTTCCCTTAAACTTCTGCCCCCTAACTCTCAAATCATGTCCTCTAGTTTGAATCTCCCCTACTCTCAATGGAAACACCCTGTTCACGTCAACTCTATCTATCCCTCTCAAAATTTTAAATACCTCGATCAAATCCCCCCTCAACCTTCTACGCTCCAATGAATAGAGACCTAACTTGTTCAACCTTTCTCTGTAACTTAATTGCTGAAACCCAGGTAACATCCTAGTAAATCGTCTCTGCACTCTCTCTAATTTATTGATATCTTTCCTATAATTCGGTGACCAGAACTGCACACAATATTCCAAATTTGGCCTTACCAATGCCTTGTACAACTTTAGCATTACGTCCCAACTTCTGTACTCAATGCTTTGATTTATAAAGGCCAGCATTCCAAAAGCCCTCTTCACCACCCTATCTACATGAGACTCCACTTTCAGGGAACTATGAACAGTTATTCCTAGATCTCTCTGTTCCTCTGCATTCCTCAATGCCCTACCATTTACTCTGTATGTTCTATTTGGATTATTCCTGCCAAAATGTAGAACCTCACACTTCTCAGCATTAAACTCCATCTGCCAACATTCAGCCCATTCTTCTAACCGGCATAAATCTCCCTGCAAGCTTTGAAAATCCACCTCATTATCCACAACACCTCCTACCTTAGTATCATCGGCATACTTACTAATCCAATTTACCACCCCATCATCCAGATCATTTATGTATATTACAAACAACATTGGGCCCAAAACAGATCCCTGAGGCACCCCGCTAGTCACTGGCCTCCATCCCGATAAACAATTATCCACCACTACTCTCTGGCATCTCCCATCTAGCCACTGTTGAATCCATTTTATTACTCCAGCATTAATACCTAACGACTGAACCTTCTTAACTAACCTTCCATGTGGAACTTTGTCAAAGGCTTTGCTGAAGTCCATATAGACTACATCCACTGCCTTACCCTCGTCAACATTCCTCGTAACTTCTTCAAAAAATTCAATAAGGTTTGTCAAACATGACCTTCCACGCATAAATCCATGCTGGCTACTTCTAATCAGATCCCATCTATCCAGATTATTATAAATACTATCTCTAAGAATACTTTCCATTAATTTACCCACCACTGATGTCAAACTGATAGGTCTATAATTGCTTCTAGAACCCTTTTTAAACAATGGAACCACATGAGCAATACGCCAATCCTCCAGCACAATCCCCGTTTCTAATGACATATTAAAGATCTCCGTCAGAGCTCCTGCTATTTCTACACAAAATTCCCTCAAGGTCCTGGGGAATATCCTGTCAGGATCCGGAGATTTATCCACTTTTAAATTTCTTAAAAGCGCCAGTACTTCCACCTCTTTAATTGTCATAGGTTCCATAACTTCCTTACTTGTTTCCCACACCTTACACAATTCAATATCCTTCTCCTTAGTGAATACCGAAGAGAAGAAATCATTCAAAATCTCTCCCATCTCCTTCGGTTCCACACATAGCTGACCACTCTGATTCTCTAAGGGGCCAATTTTATCCCTCACTATCCTCTTGCTTTTAATATAACTGTAGAAACCTTTCGGATTTACTTTCACCTGATTTGCCAAACCAACCTCGTATCTTCTTTTAGCTTTTCTAATCTCTTTCTTAAGATTCCTTTTACATTCTTTATATTCCTCGAGCAATTCCTTTACTCCATACTGGAGAGGTTGCAGAAAAAATTCACTGAGATGTTGCCTGAATTAAAATAATTATGGGAAGGAATTGGGTAGGTTGGTCTTGTTTACTTTCCCTGGAGCAAAGGAGTGATCTTATGGTTATATAAAATTATAAGAGGGATAGATACAATTGAGCACATCTTGACACGTTGATTTATCCATTCGCTGTCGTTGATGGTGGAGTTCCACCACACAGAGCAGAGGCACATTTCAAATTGACTGAATATGTAATAAAATAATTACAAAGTAGTAAGAATATTAATTGTTAATACAATCTTTAATTATTGAGATTTTGCTATATTGAGTCTCCCCTACTGACTGAGTGGCTTGTTGATTTTATCAATATAAATATTCTGAATTGGCTCTGGATTAGAAAAATCTGAAAGGGGAACAATATATCCCTCACACATTCCAAAGACATACAGGTTAGTGTTAGTAAACTGTGGACATTTTACGTTGACATAGAACATAGAACATAGAAAATTTGCAGCACAATACAGGCCCTTCGGCCCACAAAGTTGTGCCGAACATGTCCTTACCTTAGAAAGTACTAGACTTCCCCAGAGCCCTCTATTTTTCTAACCTCCATGTACCTATCTAAAAGTCTCATAAAATACCTTATTATATCCGCCTCCACCACCGTTGCCAGCAGCCCATTCCACGTATTTACCACTCTCTGAGTAAAAAACTTACCCCTGACATCTCCTCTGTATCTACTCCACAGCACCTTAAACTTGTGTCTCCTTGTGGCAACCATTTCAGCCCTGGGAAAAAGCCTCTGACTATCCACATGACCAATGCCTCTCATCATCTTATACACATCTATCAGGTCACCTCTCATCCTCCATCGCTCCAAGGAGAAAAGGCCGAGTTCACTCAACCTATTCTCATAAGGCATGCTCCCCAATCCAGGCAACATCCTTGTAAATCTCCTCTGCACCCTTTCTATGGCTTCCACATCCTTCTTGTAGTGAGGCGACCAGAACTGAGCACAGTCTTCCAAGCGGGGTCTGACCAGGGTCCTATACAGCCGCAACATTACCTCTCGGCTCCTAAATTCAATTCCACAATTAATGAAGGCCAATACACCTTATGCCTTCTTATGAATCAACCTGCGCAGCAGCTTTGAGTATCCTATGGATTCAGACCCCAAGATCCCTCTGATCCTCCACACGGCCAGGAGTCTTACCATTAATACTATATTCTGCCATCATATTTGACCTACCAAAATGAACCACTTCACATACTTGGGTTGAGCTCCATCAGCCAGTTCGCAGCCCAGTTTTGCATCCTATCAAAGTCCTGCTGTAACCTCTGACAACCCTCCACACTATCCACAACACCTCCAACCTTTGTGTCATCAGCAAACTTATTAACCCAACACTCCACTTCCTCATCCAGGTCATTTATAAAAATCACGAAGAGTAAGGGTCCCAGAACAGATCCCTGAGGGACACCACAGGTCACCAACATCCGTGCAGAATAAGACCCATATACAACCACTCTTTGCCTTCTGTAGGCAAGCTAGTTCTGGATCCACAAAACAATGTCCCTTTGAATCCCTGCCTCCTTACTTTCTCAATAAGCCTTGCATGGGGTACCTTATCAAATGGAGGTGTATCGATACTGTAGGCTGCCCCAGTATATATTAAATTATGAACTTCAAATCCAGTGCAAGTTGTAGATTCTGGTGTTCTTCTTGAGTATCCAGTCAAAAATATGCTACTGTTATCATTGAACCGAAGACACACTATGATTTGGAGGTGAAAATTCTGTCATATGGCTAGCATTTACAGTCTGCTGTTAGAGAATAGCAGAAGGTCCAATCGCACTGAAACATTTTAATATAATGTTTATGGCTCAGAAATTTACTTTGAATGTAGAATCTTTTTACTCATGGTAGAGATATCAAAAACCATGCTCAGTTCATCATCACTAAAGGTAAATTTTCACCTCCATATTCATCGTATATGTCTCAGATAATTTTGCTTTTACCAGCCTTTAAGGGAGAGTTCCAAAAGCTCATGACCATCAGAAGGGAAAATAGATGAACCCTTATCTTAAGAAAGTGGTTTCTATGTTTCTTCCATAAGAGGATTTTGTCACCTTGTCAAACTCCCTCAGGATATTCAAGCAACACACATAAAATGCTGGTGGAATGTAGCAGGCCAGGCAGCATCCACAGGAAGAAGTACAGTCAAAGTTTCGGGCCGAGACCCTTCGTCAGGACTAACTGAAAGAAAAGATAGTAGGAGATTTGAAAGTGGGAGGGGGAGGGGGAAATCCAAAATGATAGGAGAAGACAGGAGGGAAAGGGATACAGCTAAGAGCTGGAAAGTTGATTGGATGGAGAACAGGCAAGGAATGATTGTGAAAGGGGCAGGGAAAGAAAAAAAGGAGAGAGAAAAAAAGTGGGAGAGAGATAGATAGATAGATAAACAAATAAATAAACAAACAAATAGATAGATAGATAGATAGATAGATAAAAAAGGGATAAGAAGGGGAGGAGGGGCATTAACGGAACTTAGAAAAAATCTACGTTCAAGTCATCATGTTGGAGGCTACCTAGATGGAATATAAGATGTTGTTCCTCGAACCTGAGTGTGGCTTCATCTTGACAGTAGAGGAGGCCATGGATAGACATATCAGAATGGGAATGGGACGTGAATTAAAATGTGTGGCCAATGGGAGATCCTGCTTTCTCTGGCGGACAGAGTGTAGGTGTTCAGCGAAATGATCTCCCAGTCTGCGTCAGGTCTCACCAATATATATAAGGTCACACCAGGAGCACCGGACGCAGTATACCACGCCAGCTAATTCACAGGTGAAGTGTCGCCTCACCTGGAAGGACTGTCTAGGGCCCTGAATGGTGGTGAGAGAGGAAGTGTAAGGGCAGGTGTAGTACTTGTTCGGCTTACAAGGATGGGGGGGGAGGGAAAGATATGCTTGGTAGTGGGATCCCGCTGGAGTTGGAGGTTACTCCCACTACCAAGCACATCCTTCCCTCCCCTCCCTTTCTGTTTTCCGCAGAGATCACTCTCTATGCGACCACCTTGTTCATTCGTCCCCCCCATCCCTTCCCACCTATCTCCATCCGGGCACTTATCCTTGTAATTGGAACAAGTGTTACACCTGCCTTACACTTCCTCCCTCACCACCATTCAGGGCCCCAGACAGTCCTTCCAGGTGAGGCGACACTTCACCAATGAGTCGGCTGGTGTGGTATACTGCGTCCGGCGCTCCCGGTGTGATTTTTATATATTGGTGAGATCTGATGCAGACTGGGAGACCATTTCGCTGAACACCTATGTTCTGTCTGCCAGAGAAAGCAGGACCTTGCAGTGGCCACACATTTTAATTCCGCATCCCATTCCCATTCTGATATGTCTATCCATGGCCTCCTCTACTGTCAAGATGAAGCCACACTCAGGTTGGAGGAACAACACCTGATATTCTGTCTGGGTAGTCTCCAAACTGATGGCATGAACATTGATTTCTCTAACTTCTGTTAATGCCCCACCTCCCCTTCTTACCCCATTCCTTATTTATTTATTCATTATTCCCCATTTTTTTCTCTCTCCTTTTTTTTCTCTCTCTGTCCCTCTCACAATCACTCCTTGCCTGTTCCTGTTCTCCATCTCCCTCTGGTGCTTCCCTCCCTCTTTTATTTCTCTCTAGGCCTCCCGTCCAATGATCCTTTCCCTTCTCCAGCTGTGTATTCCTTTTGCCAAACAACTTCCCAGCTCTTAGCTTTATCCCTCTCCCTCCTGTCTTCTCCTACCATTTTGGATTTCCCCCTCCCCCTCCCATTTTCATATCTCTTACTATCTTTTCTTTCAGTTAGTCTCGGCCCGAAATGTCGACTGTACTTCTCCCTATAGGTGCTGCCTGGCCTGCTGTGTTCCACCAGCATTTTGTGTGTGTTGTTGTTTGAATTTCCAGCATCTGCAGATTTCCTTGTGTTTCCCTTAAGACATTGAATGTTTCATCTGATCATTATCTTAAAAAGGTAAATTCCTCGACACCTTGGTTCCCAACCTGGGGTCCGTACACCCCTTGGTAATTGTAGGGGTCCATGTGATAAAAATTGTTGGGGACCCTTGTTTTACACAGATCAAAATGCTGGTATTGACCAAAGTAGGGAAAGTTGACTCCTTTGAGTAGTGCAGAGGCTGACATTATGTTAGGTGAAGTTTTGTTTTAAAGAGTGTTTGCCAAGTCATCTTATGCAAGAGGCCCACTCGTTAGACTTGAGCACATAAACTGGGCTAACCATTTAATGCAATGACAGACAGACAGACAGACATACTTCATTGATCATGAGGGAAATTTGGTTTCATTACAGTTGCACCAACAAAGAATAGTGTAGAAATATAGTAATATAAACCTATAAATAATTAAATAATAATAAGTAAATTATGCCAAGTGGAAATTAGTCCAGGACCAGCCTATTGGCTCAGGGTGTCTGATACTCCGAGGGAGGAGTTGTAAAGTTTGATGGCCACAGGTAGGAATGACTTCCTACGATGCTCAGTGTTGCATCTCGGTGGAATGAGTCTCTGGCTGAATGTACTCCTGTGCCTAACCAGTACATTATGGACAGTGCTGAATTATCATGAGCCTTCAGATGGATGAGATAATGAAGCAATCCTCCTGTATGTCTGCTCAGATTAATCTTCATTATTTCAGCAGAGTGCTTGAAGTTTGGCGAAGACTTAGTGGGTCAAGTATCTCATTTCTTTTCCTGTATGTCCTTGTGCCTTTGTCTGGAATTCAACGTTAACCAGCGTATTGATTCCTCTTTGGACCACCAGTCCAATCATGAACTTGATGATTCCCAGACTCATCCTAGCCACAACCTCTTTTGTGGATGTGATGTTTTAACATCCTTATCTTCTATATTTGGAATCGTTCCAGTGACTGCAATATTTGTTCCACTGCCTTCTTTCTTTTTTCAAGATCACCAAGGCTTAAACACAATTAGCCTTAAACATTTAGCCAGCTACCAGCCCACCTTCTATGTCAATGCCCGTCCACCCCCATCCAGATTGTTTTTCCAGCACTGTTGAACATAGCACCTTTGATGTAATCCATGTGGGTTTTAACACACAATCCAACATGATTGATTACTCAAATATGTAACACTCGATGGATTCGAAGGAGCACATTACATTGGATTAACAAATAGATCCTTGGAAATCTGCAGAGTTTGAGATTGGATCCGATGGGTGGAGGGGAAGAACTTATTATCGCACAACAATGGGACAATGGGATAGGAGTAATTAGCCCATCACTAAAAGTCACCATATCGATGAACAGAGTGGGGTCTCACATCTGGGGCTCTTCCTTTCACTTTGAAGTGATGAGTTCAAGCAGATACTGAGTAGATCTGCTGAGATGGGCCCTTAGCCCAGCTCCATAGCCACACTTCAAACGCCATACAACGTTCTCTTTCTGTGTGACCCCTCTTCGAATGCAGTAACCTTGCAGGCCGTGAATCTCAAAGGCCATTGTAACACACACAACATGCTGGAGGAACTCAGCAGGTCAGGTAACATCTATGGAAAGGAATAACAAGCTGACATTTTCTTCTTCTTCTAAAGTTTAATGGCAGGAGGCTGACCAACATATGGTGCATTACTGCCATCTACTGAGTTGTAGTGTGGAATACAGAAAGAAAGTTTACCCACTAAATCTGCCCCCACAACCACAGGGAAAACTAAAATAATATCAGAAAAATACTAAAATAATATCAGAATCAGGTTTATTACAACTGGCATGTGTTATGAAATTTGTTAATTTAGTAGCAGCTGTTCAATGCAATACATAATATTGAATAATAACAATAATAATAAAGAAGAGAATTACAGTATTCAATAGATTAAAAATCATGCAAAAAACAGAAATAATATATATTTAAAAAGTGAGGGAGTGTTCAAGGGTTCAAAGTTGTTTTAGGAATTGGTGGTTGAGGGGAAGAAGCTGTTTCTGAATCGCTGAGTGTGTGCCTTCAGGCTTTTGTATCTCCTACCTGATGATAACAGTGGGAAAAGGGCATGCACTGTGTGCCGGATGTGCTTAGTAATGGATGTTTCCTTTCTGAGACACTGCTCCTTGAAAATATACCGGGTAATTTGTAGGCTAGTACCCAAGAAGGAGTTGACTAAATTTACAACCCTCTGCAGAAAACGGATACATATCCATCTCCCTTAATAGGGAGGGAGAGAGAGAGCCTGTGATATGTTGTATACTGCGTGAAATGCAAAGTCTTTGGGGTAACTTCAAGTCTGTGTCTTTGCAATTGCTTTGCTTGCACTTGAGTGCTTGGTGGCAGGTGCCGGTGTGTTTTTTCTGCCAGTCGGGGGGATTGTTGCTTGATACTGCTTATGCATGGGAGGGAGGGGTTCAGGGGTGTGGGGACTTTGATGTTCCAACATTTAACTGTTGTTCATTCTTTGGGGCACTCCACTGTTTTTGTGAATGGTTGCGAAGAAAAAGCATTTCAGAATGTATGTTGTATACACTTCTCTGACATTAAATTGGACCTTTGAACCTTTGAGCTTCTTTCAGTCTTGTGCGGTAGCTCGCCCATACCAGACAGAGAGAAAGCCTGTCAGAATGTTCTCCACAGTACATATATAGAAATTTGTGAGTGTATTTGTTGACATACCAAATTTCTTCAAACTCCTAATGAAGTATATTTGCTCTCTTGCCTTCTTTATAACTGCATTGATATGTTGGGACCAGGTTAGGTCCTCAGAGATCTTGACACCCAGTCACTTGAAACTGCTCACTCTCTCCACTTCTCATCCCTCTATGAGGATTTGTATGTGTTCCTTCATCTTACTCTTCCTGAAGTCCACAATCAGTTCTTTCATCTTACTGACGTTGAGTGCCATGTTGTGCCATGTTGTTGCTACAACACCACTCTACTAGATGGCATATCTCACTCCTGTATGCCCTCTCATCACCATCTGAGATTCGACCTACAATGGTTGTATCATCAGCAAATTTACAGATGGTATTTGAGCTATGCCTAGCCACACAATCATGGGTATAGAGAGAGTAGAACAGTGGGCTAAGCACACAACCCTAGGGTGCACCAGTGTTGATTGTCAGCGAGGAGGAGATGTTATCATCAATTGGCACAGATTGTGGTCTTTCAGTTAGGATGTCGAGAATCCAATAGCAGAGACCCAGGTTCTGTAACTTCTCAGTCAGGATTGTGGAAATGATGGTATTAAATTCTGAGTGATAGTCGATATACAGCATCCTGTCATAGGTGTTGGCTTTGTGTTGTCCAGGTGGTCTAAAGCCGTGTGAAGAGCCATTGAGCTTCCATCTGTCATGACCTATTGTGGTGTAGTCAAGTTGCAATGGGTCCAGATCCTTGCTGAGGCAGGAGTTCAGTCTAGTCATGGCCAACTACTCTTTCTGCAGTCTCAAGGGTAAGTCATGGACACCCATATCTACCCCAGCTATGCCTCAACTGTCATTGGCTAAGCAGAAGAGTCCATGATTCAAGCCTTCCCTGCTAATGCCCCCTAATTCATCCTCAAGCTATACTGACGACTGCATTTGTGTTGCTTCATAGCCCATGCAGAGCTCATTAATTTCATCAATTTTGCCACCAACTTCCGCCCTGCCCTTAAATTCACTTGGTCCATTTCTGACGTGCATCCCCTTTCACCATCTGTCTGCACTGCTGGAAAGAAACTGTCAGTGACATCTTTTATAAACTTAATGATACCCACGGATTCGACATGGTGCTCCTGCCCATCCCCCACATGATACATCTGTTGTCGGCCCCCAACCACCACGTATTCCACTCTCCCCTCCTACCCCTCCTCACAGCCCCCTTGCTCTCATGACTACACCCCTCCCGCACCTGAAACCACCACGGTGGCTTCACAGCTGAACAGGTGAGAAAACAGCTGGAATGTCTCCACCCAAGCAAGGCTGCAGGCCCGGATGGTGTCAGCCCCAGGGTGCTTAAAGCCTGTGCTTGGAATAAAATGGAAATTGTTTTATTTACATATAATTAGTGGCAATATGTGACCATTTTTGTTTCAGGGACTGACACTTGAATATCTGGTTGCCTTTCAGCTTCTGTCTGTTGCCCTTTTCAGTTGGTACCCATAGAAATGTAAAAATAGCTCTGGCCTTTTAGGTAGCAGCAACTACCTGAACTGTGCAAATAGTTGATCATTCTTGGGCAGCAGTGCTATTTCCTTGTTTTTTTTTTGTACTTTGCAATTAGAGCCACTTTGAAGGCAGGTCAGAGGAATAATCTGCAGGTGATTTGACATTTTTGACACTCCAGTGTGGACAAAATAAATAGCATGGTGTCTCAGAATGTACTGCACTCCCTTATAACTGACAACTTGTGTTTTTTGTGCTCAGATTAAGTTATCAAATGTTAGAATTCTGAAAAACTTGTTGAGTCAATTGGAAAGTTACCACTAATGTTCAATATAGCTTGCATAATGGAGTTGCATTTCTACATAGCATTTTCAGAAATTATGAGAACATTTTCAAATACAAAAAAAAATTCTTGCTTCCAAGAAATCTGTCATAAGTTGAGGCTTGGTAAGCCTACTGCAGAATTATGTAAAATCAGTACAGGTTTCCACGAAAAACATGTCATAGAACAGTTCCAAGGGATAGATTTCAATTCCCCAAAGCAAATAACTAAACAATTTTATTTTATATTCTGACCAGTTCACTCATATCACCATAAACAAAATGTTGGATGAACTCAGCAGATCAGGCAGCATCTATGGAAATGAACAATGAGCGTTTCAAGCCAAGACCTTTCTTCAGGACTGGAAAGGAAGAGGGAAAACACCAGAATAAAGAAGTAGAGGGAGGGGAAGGAGGATAGCTAGAAAGTGATAGGTGAGGCCAGGTGGGTGGGAAAGGTAAAGGACTGGAGATGAAGGAATCTGATAGGAGAGAGGAGTGGTGAAAAATATCCCTCCCCCTCTCACTCCTTCTATTCACCTATCTCACCTGTAACATCTCACCTTTTTATCACTTTCCATTGGTGCCCCTTCTCTTTCCTTTTCTCCTGTGTTCGACTCTCCTCTCCTATCAGATTCCTCCATCTCCGGTCCTTTACCTTTCCCACCCACCTGGCTTCATCTATCACCTTCCAGCCAGCATTCTTTCCCTCCTCCTACCTTTTTATTCTGGCCCTTATGGGTGAACTGGTCAGAATATAAAATAAAATTGTTTAGTTATTTGCTTTGGGGAATTGAAATCTATCCTTTCCAGTCCTGAAGAAGGGTCCTTTCCAGTCCTGAAGAAGGGTCTTGGCCCAAAATATTGATGTTCATTTCCCATGGATGCTGCTCAATCTGCTGAGTTCCTCCAGCATTTTGTTTATATTGCTTTAGATTTCCAGCATGTGCAGAATTTCTTGTGTTTATGAGTTTATTCATGTTACTTGTGCTATTTCTGCATAGACACTATGTTTACCATCCTTTGAATCACCAACATTCTGAAAGAGAAGACAGAATAAACACTTGTAAAGGTGATCTATCTTTAGACATTTTTCATTAAAAAGCAATTTATAAATTTCCAGCATCAAGTAAAAAATGGTTCAGTATTTGTTCAATAGGAATTGATTTACTTACAATTGTTGATTTGCCCTGCATGTCATGTCTGCTACCTGTGATAATTGCAAACACCACAATTAAAGATAATATTAATTAGTATCATTTATAAAATACAACTATCCATTTTGTGTTACCTTGGCCTTATATAGACAGTAGGTCAACAAAGGCACAAATTGACTTAGTTGCCATCTCTGAGAGTCAAATCCAAACTAACTATGGCATTTACACAGTGAAGCAAGTGAGCTAAGCTCTTTTGTGAATGGCACTATACACTGATGAGTTGTTAGGTGTGTATTTTTCAAGGGAATCCAAAGATCAGTTAATTTTTTGGGATATCAAAATTCCAAGAATATTGATAATGGAAGATTTAGCAAAGATCATCATTCCTTCCTTATTTGCTTCCACTTATCATTCTCTTTATTGCTCATATTCCAGTACCTGGAAGCCCTTTGTTCTGTTCACTTATCACCTCCCAGCCTCTGTCTCTACCACCACCTTTCTCTCCTCCCAACTGGCTGCATTTGCTCATCAACCTCTCCTAACAGTGACAATGGTAAAGCACTGGTATTTTCTGAATAAGATATCCCCATGGTTGGGTAGAGAATGGGTTTACATTTACAAATGGTTGTCTCTCTGATTAGAGGACTTTGACTAGTGGTGTGCTGTAGGGATCGATGCTGTGTCTGTTTATTGTTTGTTCCTTACCTTATCTCCTTTCCCACCCTTTGCCTCCTCTAGTGTTCCTCTCCCTATTGTTTCTTCCATGGCCTTCTGTCTCTTTCAACAATCAGCTTCCCTCCTCTTTACTTCATTCCTCCCCTTCCAAGTTTCACCTATCACCTGGGGTTTCTCTCTCCCCTCTCCCACCTTTTAAAATCATTCCTCAGCTTTTTTTCTCCAGTCTCGCCAAAGAGTTTCGAGTCAAAACGTCAACTGTACTTTTTTCCATAAATGCTGCCTGACCTACTGAGATTCTCCAGCATTTCATGTGTGTTACTTGGATTTCCAGCATCTGCAGAGTTTCTGGTGTTTATCATACCTACTAATCACTAATTGTGGTACAACATCATCCAACTTGTCCCATATACAGTGTGTATTCAAATATAACAATTTCATCACTCTTTTCAATTTTGCGCCAGTTAATTTAGTAATTGAGGTACTGTAGTATTGTAGAATCACAAGGCAGCACCACACAGAAACAGGCCCTTCTGCCCATCTTGTCTATGACCCCTGTTTCCACCCAAGGGGTCAGTGTGGACATGGTGGAGGATTACAAATACCTGGGGATAAAAATTGACAATAAACTGGACTGGTCAAAGAACACTGAGGCTGTCTACAAGAAGGGTCAGAGCCGTCTCTTCTTCCTGAGGTGACTGAGGTCCTTTAACATCTGCCGGACGATGCTGAAGATGTTCTATGAGTCTGTGCTGGCCAGTGCTATCATGTTTGCTGTTGTGTGCTGGGGCAGCAGGCTGAGGGTAGCAGACACCAACAGAATCAACAAACTCATTCGTAAGGCCAGTGAGGTTGTGGGGGTGGAACTGGACTCTTTGACGGTGGTGTCTGAAAAGAGGATGCTGTCCAAGTTGCATGCAATCTTGGACAATGTCTCCAATCCACTCCATGATGTACTGGCTGGGCACAGGAGTACATTTAGCCAGAGACTCATTCCACCGAGATACAATACTGAGCATCATAGGAAGTCATTCCTTCCTGTGGCCATTAAACTTTACAACTCCTCCCTCAGAGTGTCAGACACTCTGAGCCAATAGGTTGGTCCTGGTCTGGTTTCCCCTTGGCATAATTTACTGATTATTATTTAATAATTTATGGTTTTATATTGCTATATTTCTACACTGTTCTTGGTTGGTGTGACTGTAACAAAACCCAATTTTCCTTGGGATCAATAAAGTATGTCTGACTGTGTCTGTTGTCTCCTGCAAAAAATACAATTCCCTTTTCTCTGTTGCTTTGTCTCCACAACTGTCCCCAAGATGAGGCTTTCCTTTCTGGATATTAGAGATGTCCTCCTTCTTCACATAATGGTGTTCCCCTTCCTCCACCATTGTTTTCAGAAAGGGCCAATTGCACTGCTGGAGATGGCTCCAATCTGTCTAGAGCCCAGGTCTGTGCTGGTCAGTTCATTGTACATCGTCATCAGGTTGGAGGATGGAATTGTATATATTCATTAACTAGATGTAAATCAGCTGGTAAAGGCACAGCTGACATTGTGCACTAATCAGACTGTTGGTAAGACTTATGTGCTTTGACCATTGCTGGATCTCCTGGAGAGGTTTGAAGTGAGGATTGCACTAGTGTTGTTGAGTAACAGTCTTTGAAATTCATGTCAACAATGATATCAGATGAATATTGTATGCTCATGTAAGCATGGATGAAAGAGATGAAGATCTTGCTTTTCCTTGCTTTCCAAATTGCTTTCATGTCAGTGGAGAATGCAGGATTCCAGGATGCTGTTGGAGAAACCAGGTGACACTGTTGCCATATCATCTTATTTATGGTGAGACCTTGTCCATTATGGTCCGTTATGCTACTCTGATCTGGTCCATTTGCTATTTGGCTGGTTCATTAGATTTTCTGATCATGTTGACAGTCAGCAGGTGTATGTTGGGATTTGCTGTTCTTCATTCCACTACATGATGTTACCATGAGAACATGATCAACACTTGGGCAGACATAAGAATATAATAATTTGTCTGATTTCATATCCTCAGTTACGTCTTTTTGATTAGTTCCTGATCAGTGCAAATTATAACATATGGGACAATTTTAATAAGTGTGTGTTTTTTTACGACTCTCACAACTGAAAGAGGAACCATGCTGTGGTGAACTACATATACCTGTCTGGACACGCCCCCTGCTGATTGCTCCTGTGGCTCCTCCCACAGACCCCTGTATAAAGGCGATTGAGGCCTGAGCCCGGCCTCTCAGTCTCCAGGATGTAGTATGGTGGTCAACCACTGCTTGTTCCTTCTTCCAGTCAATAAAAGCCGATATCTCACCTTTACGTCTCAGAGTGAGTTATTGATGGTGCATCACATGCAAATGTTGTAACTTTCATCCAAATCATGACAGGAAGAGGGCATGTTTGTGAGCAGTTACAGTTTACAACTTGATTGAGCAAATCTGCAGCCTTCATTTCTTTCAAACTCTGAGGTGTTAAAAACATTGACTAAATCCAAATCAGATTTACTTTGGGTCATTTCAGCAGACTGGATCTACATGTTTTAATATTTGTTTCACTCTGACAGGGAAAGGGATGGAATCAGTGAAATGAGGCTTCAAATTGCCTGCAGCAAAATGTCTTCTCTTCTGATATTCAGAGTATTTTTTTTATTTTCTTCAGTCAGGTTTCACCTGAAGTAAGTACTTTAGCTCATCAATTAGTCACTGTTGCTTTCTGCATATTCAATGCTTGGACGTATCAGGTGGGACTGTGAATCTGCTGTGACTGACTTTTTGTTGTTCCTTCAGTAAAGTTGCAGACAATAAGTTAAAACAAAATAATGCAGATGGTATTGGGTGTAACATGGAGATGTGCACCAAGGATATTCCAACAATTGAAGCGCTGTGGATATTGTTCAACAAGAACAGGTGAAGCGAACAGGACCTGAATTTTTCAGAGCTTAAAAGAGAGCAAGGTAATCCTACTTAAACATATAAAACTCTGGGGTGGCAAGAGCCAAGCTAAGATGAGAGACTTTTTTTCTGTTACCTGAGATTGTTCAGGATTTTCAGCTGTACAAAACTGGGTGCGCACTATAGTACCCAGTACAAGGATCATTTACATTTTGGATGTTCAAGCAATCATGGGACATGGGCTCAATGGAGGAAAATGCTGCTGATGAGCAGATCAGCCATGTTCTTATTGAATAATAGAGCAGACATGATGGGCTGAATGGCCTACTGCTGTTTCAAATCATATTATGACCTATTTCTTGAAGTCATACACTTGTTATTCAGAAAGCAAATGACTTTTTTCCTCTTATAATCTGCGTAAATATGTTTTCAGCCCCACCTACTTTACCAGGATTTATTCAATTGTCCAACTTGTTTTCTAGTCATGTGATGTCTCTGTATCCCATAAAATTTATCATTCAACTGTCAAAGACTGACTGTTGCGCAGAATGATTTGAAAAGTGTGAAATATCTTAAAGTGTCAAAACATAAAGAATTTTTGCAAAGTTACTGTTTTCTGATTCAGAGTTAATTCCTGAAGATACACTTCTGTCAATATGCTTTTTATTGTTGGTTTACCATTGTCGTATGTGCAGTGGAAATCTTGTCTTGCATGCTATTCATTCAGATCAATTGATTATACTGTGTGTTGAGGTAGTACCTGGGGATATAGAAACAGAATGCAGAATAAAGTGCAGCAGTGGCAGAGAAAGTGCAGTACAGGGAGGCATATAGGTGCAATATCAGAACAAGTTGGAATGTCAGATAAAGTGTCCATCTAATCATTCTAGGGAGCTGTTGAACATTCCTAAAACAGTGAAATAGAAGCCACCCTGGAGCTGGGTGATCCATATGTTCGGTAAATGTATTTTCTGTCCAATGGGAAAGGGACAATGGACAATGCCTGGAGAGGGTGGGCTTGTTGATGATGTTGGCTGCTTTACTGCGGCCGCAAGAAGTATAGATGGAGTCCCCGGAGGTGATGCTGGTTTCAGCAATCTGCTGAGCTCTATACACAACTCACATACTCCTATCAGATGCATTGGTTTTAAATTTTGCTAGGTGTTGATGAGGACATGTCAAATTTCTCTCATTTCCAGAGGAAATAGAGGAGTTAGTGTGATTTCCTGTTCTTGCATCTTCAAAGTTGGATCAGACCAGGGTCTTGGTGAAGTTCGCTTGATGAGCTTGAAAATCAACAACAAATTGTAAGGTTTGGAGGATCTGCTACTGTGTTGCTTAAGATTATAAATATATATGTTTTTCTGTGTTGTAGCGCTCCATTTCAATCTTTTTTATTGATATAAAAGAATAAGGCTAAATACAAGTCAGGGGACTAGTTACCTCAAATACATATTTCAATAGAAGTACAAACAAAAAGAACATACACTGTCAAAATCATGTATAATATAATATTGAGCTAATATAAAAAAGAACCACAACTCCTCTTAACATTTTATACAAAAGAAAAGACTCAATTACTCTATTATAAAGTAAGAAAAAAACCTACTAAACTAACCTAAAACAACAAAAAAAGGACTGGGTGGTCCATTTTGAGGATGTAATTTTAAAAAAAGGGAAAAGGAAAAATCCTTCAGGACAAATCTAACACTTTGCAAAGAAGAAAAAAAAAGGATAACCTAAAAAAAATTTTTTAAAGAAAAATTCGGTAAAATTGCTGTTTTTATAGCATGTATTCAACCAATTAATGTCATCGTCATAGGTGACTATTTGGAAAGCATTTGCTGTGTATATTCAATTAAAGGAAGAAAATTATATTTATATAAATCTTTAAAATTGTTAGTAAATATAATACCAAAATAGGTAAAACAATTATTAGCAATATTAAAAGGTATTTAATCATAATAATTACAATAGTTATTAGTAGGAAATAATTCACTTTTATGTAAATTTAATTTATATCCAGAGAAAGTACTAAATTCAATAAATATGGATATCATAGAGAGAAAAGATTTCCTAGGGTCTGAAATGTAAACTAATAAATCTGCATATAACAAAACCTTATGTATTCTATCCACTCTCTTAATACCTTGAACAGAACTGGAATCCCTAAGAGCGATAGCAAGTGGTTCTAAAACCAATTTAAATAAAAAAGGACTAAGAGGACAACCCTGATGTGTTCCTCCATCTAATCTAAAATAAGGAGATTTTTGATTGTTAGTTACAACTGCAGCCATCAGGGCTTGATAGATCAGCTTGATTCAGGAGATAAATCCCAGACAAAAATTAAACCTCTCCAAAACCTGAAATAAATAAGGCCATTCCACCCTGTCAAAAGCTTTCTCTGCATCGAGAGACACAATATATTCAGATTCTTTAACTGAGGGAGAATAAATAATACTTAACAATCTTCAAATATTAAAATATAAATACCTATTTTTAATAAATCCAGTTTGATTATTTGAGATAACAGTAGGCAAAATATTCTCAAGCCTATTGGCTAAAGTCTTAAAAAAATTTTAAATTCCACATTCAATAAGGAGATTGGTCTATAAGAGGCACATTCAGATAGATCTTTTTCCTTTTTTAGGAATCAATGAAATTGATGCCTCGTAAAAAGTTTTCAGAAGATTCCAAGAAGATATAGAATCAGTGAAAGTTTGACAAAGATGTGATGTAAGCATTTCATTAAAGGTCTTAAAAAATTCCACTGTACATTCATCTGGTCCCAGAGCTTTCCCTAATTGCATAGAGGATATAGGCTTAGGTGTTTCCTCTTGTTTAATAGGTGCACCTAGTGCATTAATATCTTGAATAGAATATGTTAGGTATATTTAACTTTTGCAAAAATATATTCATAATAATAGCAATTATCAGAGAATTCAGATTTATAAAGATTAGAATAGAAATTCATAAATATCTTATTAATTTCATAAGGGTCTAATGTTTCAGTTCTATCTGGTCTAAGTATTTTCAAAATCTGTCTTCTGGCCATATTTGCCTTTAACTGACCACCCAGCAATTTACCTGATTTATCACCATAAATATAAAAATAACTTTTAGATTTAGATTTTAAAATTTGCTGCTCAATAGGGAAGGTCAAAAGCAGATCATATTGTGTTTGGAGTTCAACACTTTCCTTATATAGTTCTTCACTAGGTCTTACTGAATATGCTTTATCTATCTCTCTAATTTTATTAGTAATCACTAAAAGTTTCTCTTTGGTTTTCCTTCTTAAACCTGCTGAATATGAAATTATCTGTCCCTTAAGAAAGGATTTCATCGTATCCCATATAACCAAATTTGACATACCTTCAGTTGTATTAAGTTCAAAAAATAAAGACATTTGCTCCTTAATAGAACTAACAAAAGCTGGATCTTGTAACAATACGGGATTCAATCTCCAATGTGACATTTTGAAAATATTATCAGAGAGTTTCAAAGTTAAATTTATAGGCACATGATCCGACAATGCAATGATGTTATATGCACACTCAGCAGTGGAATACAACAGCCGGGTATTTAGAAATAAAATCAATTCTTGACTATTTATGATGAACATGTGAAAAGAAAGAAAAATTATTCATGTGTTTATATCTCCAGATATCGATCAGGCCACGTTCTAATAGAAAATAATTAATACAGGTTTCCACTTTATTAGGAAGCAATGGATTGGTCGATGACCTACCAATCACCGGATTAAGACAACAGTTAAAGTCACCGCCCATAATCAACTTATATTCAATTAGATTCGGGAGCTCAGAAAAAAGCTTCTTAAAAAATCCAGGATTGTCTGAATTAGGTGTATAAACACACACCAAAGCAACCTTTTGACCACATAATAGACCAGTGATAATTAAATATCTTCGAATCAAATCAGTAACAGTATTAAAATGTCAAGAGATTTTAGAGTTAACATAAGTAGATATCCCTCTAACTTTATTTGTCAATAAAGAGTTTTATAAAGGTCCCTTCCAAAATTTAAAAAAGCGATCCTCATCCTGTATCCATACACAAGTTTTTTGTGCAAAAATAATATTCGCATGAAGTGTTTTAAATTTCTTAAAAATCTTTTTACGCTTAATAGGATGAGTCATGACATTCAAATTCCAAGAAATTATATTAATTTTATTAACATCCATGTTTGAGATTTAATTTAAAGTTTTATAAAGAAAACTACTGCGCAGGTGCAAACTAGATCCAAAGGAAAAAAAAAAACAGCACTGACTTGACCAGAAGTGACGAGATAATTGATAGAAAATGTAACCTCTCAGAATTACCCAGTCGGGAAAAAGAACTATTCTCATAGCACCACCCCTCACCCCCCAACGCCCAAATAGTAGTGACCCAATAGGAAGGATGCATGCTAAATCTAATTACCCTTAACCCCAACATCCATTTTGCAGCTGCAATAACAAAGTTTTATGTTTACCCCACAGATTTTAGACATAATAAAAGAAATGAACAAATTTCAAATAATGTAATGTTATGTTTAGCATCATGGACCAAACCAGCAGAAATGGAATAATACATTGGAGTCTGGTGGTACTGTAACTAACAGTGTTTATTAGTAAACTAAGTAATACAGTACAATAAAATGCAAGTATACATATAAAATAGGTTAGCAATGATATATACAGAAGTGTGGAAGAACAAATCAAAACCAAGCTCTTTCAAAGTCTAGGGGTAAATGAATAGTCTTAAGATGGTGCAGAGTTCAGTTCAGTTTAAATCGAGGTAGTTGCTGTGGTACCGTTGGAGAGAGAGAGAGAGAGAGAGAGAGAGAGAGCGAGCGAGAGGTGAGCAGTTGCAGCAGGCAAACCTTCCGTTGTCTTCTTGTCCTGTTGTGCTGATGTGGTCACCGACTGTGACCCCTCTGTTCCCGACCAGACCGTTCTTCAGTGGTGAGCCTGTCACCCAGGCGAGGGTGGACACATACACGAGCCCCCACCAGTCTGCCTTCACACACTGTGAGCCTCTGATTGATTCCCCCGAATTGATCCTCCAAGCCCCCACCTTCCTGTGGGTGCACAACACTCTTTGTGTCCCGTGGCGTGTCTGGTGTTTCAGCAGACCTGCCTTTTATCTCTCCTGCCGGGATACCAGCCATCCATCAACTGACCATGTCCATGTCGATCAAACTGGGCCACTCCTTGCTGTCTCAGCAAGCACCTGGCACCGACTTGCTGGGATTCACACAAGCAGGCAAAGTCCTTGGAAGTAAAGTAAACAACCATCCACGGAGCCATAACTTTAAATCTTTGTCTCTCTCTCTCTCTCTCTCTCTCTCTCTCTCTCTCTCTCTCTCTCTCTCTCTCTCTCTCTCTCACATCTGCTCTGGGTGCTGCCTCCCTTCTTCTCTCTCTCTCTCTCTCTCTCTCTCTCATTAGCAGCACAAACAGTGTCCAAAAGCCAGACTCATTCCCCCGACATTTTAAAGTGGTTGTCCACAGAAAATATGAACTCTAGGTGTACATAACACTAGCAATAGTTAAAACATAACTGGCAATGGCCATCTTAAATTCATCTAAAGTACGTTATTCATGTATAAAAAAAAATAAATCCAAGCAAATAATATTATGACTGAAGTTTTTTTTTAAAACTTACCGATCATACAAAAAAGGTGAAAAAATAATATATCAAACCCAAAGCTATATTAATATTAAAATAAGAAAAAAAAATCAAACCAGATCCTGTATGGACATTTATAAAATGTGAAACAGGTTTTCTTCAAAGCAACTATAAATATATACCAATTATTAACAAAAAAGAGAAAAAAAACAAATCAGCCAAGTCCAGTATGGACATTCGTAAAGCATAGAATTCATCAGGGTTAAAGGTGCAGCACTCCTTAACAATCACTGCACAGGTACCACCATCAACCGCGAGCAGGCAATCCAGGCCCAGTCGATTCTGCAGGGCAATCATCCTGATGGCCACCAGCTCGGCCGCTGTTCGAGTGAAAGCAGTTGCAGTGCCACGGCCATTTTGTTGGCCAGCACCTCGAGAACACTGGTCATCTGAATCACCTGATGGGATGCCATATCTGGGAAAGGCTATCATCCAGAACCTCTCTGCCTCCCTAATGGCCCTCTTGTCCCGGTGGACACTGTATGCCAGGTGCTCCCCCAGATCGTAAAGAGAGTGTATGAAGGGCACCACATATGCTGGAGAGCAACAACTGTACCAGCTCGCGGGGAGCCACGGGTAGGCGCGGTGTCCGCAAATCCAGTGTGTCCCATTCAAAGTCCAGGGAACCCCCAGCTTAGCGGCACCATCGCCAGTGGCCACTGGAGCACCCGGATACCAGTCTCGCTCACAGTCGCTGTGGCCAACTGAAAGGTTGAAATTGTGCTCATCTCGGAGCCTGCACCAATATTCTCTGGGTCTGCTCACCGGACGAGGGATA
Organism: Hypanus sabinus; assembly: GCF_030144855.1. Taxonomy (NCBI): domain Eukaryota; kingdom Metazoa; phylum Chordata; class Chondrichthyes; order Myliobatiformes; family Dasyatidae; genus Hypanus; species Hypanus sabinus. Next base: position 66,415,109 of record NC_082720.1, on the reverse strand, counting down.
ACCCCGAGGGTCGGGACTCAGTTGGAGGTCAAATTGTAGGGAAGGAAATAACAGTTCCTGAAGCACCCACCCCTTAAGAGAATCCTTGAAGCGATGTTATGTAGTGGTGAGGGGAGTGGTGGGAGACTGCCATTAGCGCCCTCCCAAACAGACATACCAAAACTCACAGGAGCAAACAGTCTGTGTAAACAGTTCATCTCAGAGTTGTCCAGCAGATTGGCGTGAGTGACAGGGCATCATTGGCGAGTGCTGGTGTTAGCATGCAAATCCAGCAGTCCGATCTGTTGGTGCTGCTGGCAAACTCGTAAGCGACCCTGAGGAAGGTGTTGGCAGCTGTCCCGAAGCTGATCATCGCAGTGACCAGGAGGGATGACTGGAATAACAGCATGGTCCTGTAGGGGGTGGTGGGGGGAGGAACAGCCTCATTCTTGTTGGGTTAGGTGTCAGGTATGTAGAAAAGACAGGTCTGTTTTACCCGGAATCGTGACCCAGCGGGTGTCGCCTGGCATTGTCAATGCTTTGTTGGTGAGAGAGGCTCCCCAGCGCACTTGCCTCTTGATGAAAGAGGCTCAAGTTGGGGGCCCCCTCATCCCACAGCAGGTGCTCACCCCCGTTGGTGGTACCAATCTGCCAGTTGGGTCAGCTACGTTGGGGAGAAATCTCAGGGCTCAGTGGTCTCGAGGGGACCATGGCCATGCCTCTCTGTAGCTTGGTTACCCTCATTCCCACCCTCTCTGCAGTGGACCTGGGACTGTGTGGTGACAGGTCGAGTGTGCAGGGGTTCGGGTGCATAGGGGGGAGGGCAGTTGTGGGACCTAGGCTCCTCAGGCACCCCGTCCTCGTCACTGTTCGGCCATATATCCTGCCTAAATGACAACCAACCCATTGCATTCACATCCATCATCATTAACTGTTTCGAGAGGCTCATCATGAAGCACATCAAGACCCTGCTGCCCCCCCCACTGGACCCCCTGCAGTTTGTGTATCATCCCAACCGCTCAACAGGCAACACCATTGCCATTACCCTCCACCTGGCCCTAACCCACCTGGAGAAAAAAGACACGCATGTTCGAGTGCTGTTCATAGACTTCAGTTCAGCATTCAACACAATCATCCCCCAGAAACTGATTGGAAAGCTGAGCCTACTGGGCCTGAACACCCCCCTCTACAACTGGATCCTAGACTTCCTGTCTGGGAGACCTCAGTCAGTCTGGATCAGGAGCAGCATCTCCAACACCATCACACTGAGCACGGGGGTCCCCCAGGGCTCTGTGATCAGTCCACTGCTGTTCACTCTGCTGGCCCACGACTGTGCTGCAACACACAGCTCGAACCACATCATCAAGTTCGCTGATGACATGACCGTGGTGGGTCTCATCAGCAAGAATGATGAGTCAGCAGACAAAGAGTCAACATATAGCTTACAACAGACTGATGCAGAGCCAGGAACCTGTCGCTGAATGTGAACAAAACAAAAGAGATGGCTGTTGACTTCAAAACAAATTTCTTGGTTCTTGGTTTTCACTTGGAGGAGAATCTCACCTGATCCCTCAGCACCAGCTCCATAGCAAAAAAAAGCCCAGCAGCGTCTCTACTTTCTGTGAAGGTTGAAAGGAGTCCATCTCACACACCTCATCCTCATCATACTCTACAGGGGTTGTATTGAAAGCATCCTGACCAGCTGCATTGGAAATTGCACCATCTTGAATCACAAGACCCTGCAGCAGATAGTGAGGTCAGATGAGAAGATCATCAGGGTCTCTCTTCCCGTCATTACAGACATTTACACCACACGCTGCATCCGCAAAGCAAACAGCATTATGAAGGACCCCACACACCCCTCATACAAACTCTTCTCCCTCCTGCCGTCTGGGAAAAGGATCCGAAGCATTCGGGCTCTCACGACCAGACTATGTAACAGCTTCTTCCCCCAAGCTATCAGACTCCTCAATACCCAGAGCCTGGACTGACAGCTTACTGCCCTATTGTCCTGTTTATTATTTATTGTAATGCCTGCACTGTTTTGTGCACTTTATCTAGTCCTGGGTAGGTCTGTCATCTAGTGTAGTTGTTTTTTTACATAGGTCAGTCTAGTTTTTCTACTCTTTCATGTAACAGCATGGTCCTGAAAAAAGTTGTCTCATTTTTACTTGACTTGACCTGATCCCTGTCCCCAAGCCTTGTGTCCAGCTTGTCACTGTACTGGACCAGGGCCTGAATTTTTAGCTGGTCCGGCTGCCAGCCACTCTCCCATCAATACAATTCCTTGGAAGACCTTTCCAGCCTGGAGACCATCCTCCAACCATCCTGTCTAGTGGCTGCACTCACCTGGGAAATTGAGGCCATAGTGAAAGAGGCTCGATGGGCTGAATCTAACCCTGGCAACGAACCTGCCAATTGCCTTTTCGGGTCCAATTCCATTCCATCTCAGGTTCTCCAGAGAAACATGTCTCATTTCGCCTGCCATCCTGGGAGTGATCAGACACTGTCTGTTCTGAAAAGACACTTTTGGTGGCCTTCCATGGACACTGTTACCCGTTTCTTTGTCTCTGCATGTTCCGTCTGTGCCCTTGGAAAAGCCTCCCACCGGCCACCTGCTGGATTACTTTGTCCCCTACCTGTCCCTAGTTGTTCTTGATCTCACATAGTACTGGATTTTGTCACGGGATTACCCCTTTCACATGGGACCACTGCTGTACTCACTGTGGTGGACCGTTTTTCCAAGACTGTGCACTTAGTAGCCCTCCCTAACTCCCCCCAGCTCGGGAGACCACAGACCTCCTCGTCCACCACGTCTTCCGCATTCATGGAATTCTTTCGGACATTATCTCCGACCGGGGCCCCCAATTCATATCGCAAGTCTGGAGATCCTTGTGCCGAGCCTTGGGTGCCTCAGTTAATCTGTCGTCCGGCTTTCATCCACAGACAAATGGGCAAACGGAACGCATGAACCGGGATTTGGAGGCGGCACTACGTTGCATAACAGCCAACAACCCATCTACCTGGAGCAACCACCTCGCGTGGGTAGAATACGCCCACAACACTGGTGAGCACCTCCACCGGAAGATCTCCTTTTGAATGCTCTCGGTTGCCAACTCCTGCTGTTTCCCGATCAGGAAGAGGATATTGCGGTGCCTTCTGTTTAGGCCCATATCCGCCAGTGCCGTCAGGTCTGGGAAGACACACATACGGCCCTGCTCCGATCAGCTCAGCTGACAGCAACTGGAGGACTGTCGATCGCCATCGGACTCCTGCACCTGAATATCGATCTGGGCGGAAGGTGTGGCTCTCGTCTACAGATGTTCCTCTCAAGAACGAGCCCAAGAAGCTCGCCCCTTGCATCCTGGGATCTTTTGAGATTGAGAGTATTATCAAACCCACGGCGGTTTGACTCAAACTGCCTAAATCTATGTACATCCATCCTACATTTCACGTTTCCCAATTAGAACTGGCTTCCGTCAGTCCCTTGTCCCCTCCTCCCGCCCGGATGATCGACGACCACTCAGTGTACACTGTCCATTGGTTACTGGATGTGCACTGTTGGGGCAGGGGCCTCCGGTACCTGGTTGAGTGGGAAGGATACACCCTGAGGAGTGTTCCTGGATTTCCCGCTCCTTCATCCTGGACCTTTCCCTCATCCGTGACTTCCATCAGAACCATCCAGACAAGCCTGGGTGCTCACCTGGAGGCTCCCATTGAGAGGGGGGATATTGTCATGGTCCCATCTGGCTGTCCCCCATCTCACTCCTATCTCCTTGATTATGTCAATTCCAGTTATTAGATATCTAATTGTTGCTAGTTTTCACTTAATTACAGCACACCTGCTTTCCATCAGATACTGCAGGATAAGGACTCTGGTGTCATAACCAGGGGTTTGTAGTTTATTGGTCAATTCTCATGTGTTGATCTCGTTTCCCAATCACCTAAGACCATTAGTTCTAAGTTCAGCTCCAGTCTCTAGATATTCTACAAAAACCTCGTGTCCAGGTTAAGATTCCCTTGGTTATCTGTTCCATATTCATGACTGTGCAAGCACCTATCAACACTATTTCTGTGTCTGTGTCCAGCACTTGGGATCACCCCCCCAGTCACTCCATGTAACAGCAGGAATATGCAAATCTGATAAGAAGTACACACCGCTAAACTTAAGTGAGAGGACAACCCCGAAAAATGAAAAAATTATCATGACAGAAGAAGTTCAACAAAGGAAGAGCTTAACAACCTATGGAAGACAGCCTCATGATCTGAGCAAACTAGATGTTGACAAGGAAGCGTTGAATGCTGGTGCAGCGTTGCAGACACTTTCCCAGAAACAGAAGGTCTCCTTGTGGCAATCCAGGACCAGGTGGTTAACACAAAAATAATTATCAACAATGCATATAAATGGTCCAACAAATTCCAGACGATAAATGCAGAATGTAGATAATTTTGGGACACCTCGAATAGCAACTCTCAATAGATATGATTAAATATTCTAGTTTCAGCCAGATACAGCTAAAACCACAACTTCTTCAAAGAACAGTACATTAACAAAGATGTCTTAATGCAATTAAATGAATTATCGCTGCTTATGACTGACTGAATGTAGTCCAAATACCAATTATGGATATACTTATTGCGAATTCTACATAGGAAATATGGCTGCTGGTCAGGGAAACAAGTGCACTTAAGGAAACAAGGTATTAAATTCCCAGTACCGACTATCTTGCTGGCAAATGTGCAGTTTCTGGTGAATAAAATCAATTATTTCGGAGCCAGGGTGCGAAATCAGAGGGGCATTAGGACCGCGTGTGTCTTTTACTTCACAAAATAATGATGAACCCTTCCTTTCCGGATACAACAGTTCAGATCAGCGGGGTTACTACACACCAAGTCTCTCAAAATCTGAGGCGGAGGAGTATGCCCAGTGACTAGTGGTGTTCCACAGGGTCAGTTTTGGGATCACTTCATTTTATGCTGTATATAAATGATTTAGAAGATGGAATGGATGGCTTTGCCGCCAACTTTGCAGATGGTACGAAGATTGGTGGAGGAGCAGGTTGTGTTAAGGAATCAGGTAGGATGGAGCAGGTAAGATAGATTAGGAGAATGGACAAGAAAGTGGCAAAAGAAATACAAAGTTGGAACATCCACGGGCATACACTTTGGTTGTAGAAATAAATGTGCAAACTATTTTCTGAACTGGGAAAAGTCTCAGGAATCTGAAATGCAGAGGGACTTGGGAGTCCTTGTGCAGAACACCCTGAAGATTAAGTTGCAGGTTCAGTTGGTAGTGAGGAAGGAAAATGCCATTTTAGCATTCATTTCAAGAGGTCTAGAATAAAAGACTATACAAGAATGCAATACAACATAATAATAATAGAATACAAGGATGTAATGCTGAGGCTTTATAAGGCACTAGTGAGACCTCACCTTGTGTATTGTGAACAGTTTTGGGCCCCTCATGTTAGAAAAGATTTGCTGGCATTGGAGAGGGTCCAGAGGGGGTTCACAAGGATGATTCCAGGAATGAAAGGGTTATCATATGAGGAACATTTGATGGCTCATGGTTTGTACTCACTGGAGTTCAGAAGGATGAGGGGGTATCTCATTGAAACCTTTTGAATGTTAAAAGGCCTAGACAGAGTAGATGTGGTAAGGATGTTTCCCATAGACGGAGATTCCAGGACAAGAGAGCACAGCCTCAAGATAGAAGGGCGTCCTTTCAAAGCAGAGATATTTAGAACTCAAAACAATTAGAAAAATAGGAGGCTGTGGGGAACCCTAGGTAATTTCTAAAGTAAGTACATGTTCAGCACAGCATTGTGGGCCGAAGGGCCTGTAATGCACTGTGTGTTTTCTATTTCTAGATGAGAAATTTCTTCAGCCAAGTGGTGGTGAATGTGTAGCCACATGCAGCTGTGGAGGCCAGGTGGTTGGGTGTATTTAAGGCAGAGATTGATAGGTTCTTGATTGGACATGACATCAAAGGTTATGGGCAGAAGGCTGGGAACTGGCATTGAGGAGGAGATAGAAAAAAGATTCAGCCATGATTGAATGGCAGAGCAGGCTTGATGGGCCATATGGCCTAAATATGCTCCTATGTCATGGTCTTATGATCAACTCCTCTTGGTGCACAAATATACCAGTGCTGTCCTAATTCTGCTCAGCAGACCTGGAATATCTTGCAGCTACGTGCTGTTCATTTTGCCAATCATGGGAATTTCCAGAATCATTTTAGCAGCTATATGCATTCCACCTCAGGCCAATGTCAATCAACCTTTGGATGATCTGACCTTTGGGATCAACACGCACAAAACAGTGAATCCTAACACATTCACCATCATTTTATGGAATCTTCACTAGTCCAGTCTGAAAAAAATCACTAAGCCATCATAATCAAAAGATCACTTGCAATACCAGAGGAAACAACACACTGGACCTTCGTTTCTCCACTACCAAGAATGCCTACCATACTATTCCATGCCCTCACTTTGGGAAGTCTGATCACCTGGCTGTACTTCTTCTCTCTGAGTAAAGGGAGTGACTGCAGACTCCAGCAACAGTAGTGAGGACCAAGAAGGAATGGACAAGGTAAGCACAAGAGTGCTTCCAGGATTGCTTTGAATCAGTGGTCTGGACCATATTCAGGGATTCATCTTCAAATCTGGATGAGTATGTTGTAGTTCTTACTAACTTCATTTAAACTGGTGTGGATGTACAGACCTACTGTACATTCCCAAACAAAAAGCTGTGGATGAATCAGGAGGCACGTTGTCTGCTGAAGGCTAGATCTGTGGCATTCAAGGACCTTGTCCCGGGTCTGTAACAGAAAACCAGGTGTGACTTGTGAAGGGCTATTTCAAGGATGAAAATACAATTTCAAACAATGTTGGATGTGACATTGGATGTAGGCAACTCTGGCAGGGTGTGCAAGAAATCACTTCCTATAAAGTGAAACCCAATAGCATGAATGGCAGCAATGCCTCACTACGGGATGAACTCAAGGCCTTCTATGCTGTCTTTGAACAGGAAAATATAACAACAGCTGTAGAGAAACCTGCTGCAACTTATGACCCATTGATCACTGTTGCAGAGGCGGATGTTTTTAAAGAGCTATCTTTAAAGAGAGTGAACCCTTGTAAGGCAGAAGGTCCCAATGGAGTACCTGGTAAGGCACTGAAAAACTCTGCCAACCAACTGGCAGGAATATTCAAGGACATTTTCAACCTCTCACTGCTATGGGCAGATGTTTTCACTTGCTTCAAAAAGGCAATAATGAGAGCTACCTTAATGACTATCACCTGGTAGCACTCACATTTACAGTGATGAAATGATTTGAGAGGTTGGTTATGACTAGACTGAACTCCCACCTCAGCAAGGATATGGACCCATTGCAATTTGCCTATAACCACAATAGGTCAACAGCAGATGCAATCTCAATGGCTCTTCACACGGCTTTAGTCCGCCTGGACAACACAAACTCATATGTCAGGATGCTGCTTATCGACTATAGCTCTGCATATAATGCCATAATTCCTACAATCCTGATTCAGAAATGACAGAAGCTGAGCCTCTGTTTGCGATTTTATCCTCAACTTCCTAACCGGAAGAGTACAATCTGTGCGGATTGGTGATAACATATCCTCCTCGCTAATGATCAACACTGGCGCACCTCACGGGTGTGTGCTTAACCCACTGCTCTACGCTCTCTATACCCATGACTGTGTGCTTAGGCATAGCACAAATGCCATCTATAAATTTGTTGATGATACAACCGTTGTTGGTACAATCTCAGGTGGTGACAAGAAAGTGTACAGGGGTGAGATATGCCAACTAATGGAATGGTGCCACAGCAACAACCTGGCACTCAATATCAGTAAGACAAAATAACTGACTGTTGACTTCAAGAAGGGTAAGACACAGGATCACATGCCTATCCTCATAGAGGGATCAGAAGTGGAGAAAGTGAACAGAGTCAAGTTCCTGTGTGTCAAGATCTCTGGTCCCAACATATCGATGCTATTATAAAGAAGGCAAGACAGTGACTACACTTTATTAGGAGTTTGAAGAGATTTGGTATGTCAACAAATACACTCAAAAACTTCTATAGATGTACCAAAGTGAATGACCATGCACTTTCCAACAAAAATATAAAAATAGTTAGATAGATAGATAGATAGATAGATAGATAGATAGATAGACAGATAGATAGATAGATAGATAGATAGATAGATAGATAGATAGATAGATAGATAGATAAATAAGCAAGCAAGCAAGCAAACAAACAAATGCTGAGAACATGAATTGTATGGTCCTTGAAATGTGTACAGAATAGAGATATAATGGTTTTCCTTGTATTTACATTGTTGAGCAGTTACAATCTCCCTGAATGGGGATGAATCACTTCCTCCCCGTCTTCATTATTTTCTTGGTGATTGGAAAATGCAAAAACAACCCTTTCTGCCAAAGATGAACTTTGGGCTGATGGCAGAAAGAGGCAACAGATTCCGATCCTGAGATTCTGATTCTGATTCTGATTCTGAGGCAACAGATTCTGATTGAGAGCAGCAAGTCAATAGCCTCCCGTTATCAACAAATCTCATTGTCTGTACAAGGCAGTGAGGACGTTTGCACCAGCTTTTGTTGGATCAAGCCCAGTTTGATTCCTGGTCATCGATCTTTTCACCATCAAAACATGCAGACCTGGATCAGGGAATGGAAATAGATTCAGTAGATTTTCTCCAATGTATGATCTAATAAGACCATAAGACAAAGGAGCATAACTAAGCCATTCAGACCATCGAGTCCGCTCTGCCATTTCATCTTGCCTTCATGTCCATTCCTGTTCCTGACTGAGGAGAACCTGTGGGTGGTGTGTTGTGTGCTAGTGGGATAGAAACAACACAAATATGACCTTTCATAGCAGACTCCTTCTCCTATATGCTATGACCAAAGTTGTGCTTAACACTGCAACAGAGGTTTGACTCAGTTTTCCGCAGTTTGCTCCAGATAAGTTAAGATACAAACCTATATGTCTGGATGGGTAGGATCCAGATCCTACCCTGCATCTGGTTACATTGTTTCTCACTTTTCTTGTCAGGACCAGTTGCCTTCCAAAACTCAGTCTCAGGATGGATTGGGAATATCAGAAGTTATCTTTAAAGTGGATGAAGATACTAATAAATGCATCTTTTGTTCCTCAAGTGTGGATAATTCAGGGAAGAGATAAACTTGAACTCGCAAATATCAATTTCATTCCTTTATGGAATCATGCATTTCCTGAGGAAACATTTTCTCTGATTTACCAACTCACTCATTTGAGATCTCCCTGCAAAATTTAATGTAGCAAGGGTCAAACTTCAAAGCAAATTGATAACCAATGTATGTACTGTATATGTCCCTATATATTAACTGACATTCAATTCCTTGTGACCATTCACCGTAGACACAAGAAACACAACAGAATCAATGGTGAACTACACACAAGCACAGAATGACGAACAACTGAAGTGCAAAAGGTGACAACTGTGTCAATACAAAGAGAAAACAAAAAAAAACTAACCAATAAATTAATAATGAAAAAATGAGTTGTCGAGGCCTAGAAAGTAAGTTGTAGAATTAATTCAGAGTTGAGATAAGAGAGTTCATCATTCACTGTACAAGACCATGATGTTCGTGGGTATTTAAAAGTTCCTAAACCTGATGATGTACAACCTAAGACTACAGTCTCTCCATTCCAATGGCAGTCGTGAATAGAGAGCATGGTCTAGATGGTGGGGTTTGAGGCAAATAGCATCTAAAATTATTTTGTGCTCTTTAACTTCCCATATTTGAGCCCTGCTTTCTTTTCATTTTATATCAAAGCTGAGCAGCATTGAGCAACAGTGATATCCACGTCCTAAACTAGAAGGGAAGAGGAAGTTCACTGCTATGTTGTTTCACAAGAGATAGCATCAGTGCCTGTGCAGAGTGAGACCAGGGACCACAGCTTATTGTGTGTCTCTGTACTTGGACCTTTGCTGCTAAATCTCCGTGGTTCACCACATCTCTCTTCCCACAATATAGGCAGACTCACTTCAGTGAAAAGATTGGTTTAAAGAGAACGTAAAAACTGGTCGCTCATATCTTTTGATCTTTTAGTTGAGTAGTTCTTCTGAGCAATTCGAAATGCTTTAAATTAAGCAATGAACATATAAAAGCAGAACTTACTGTAAACACTCAGCATCTGTGGAAAGAAGAAGACAGTAGGTTGTGACAGTAAACCTTTGTCCTAAAATATCAATTGTTTCTCTTTCTTGACTTTCAGAACATTGTAAATATTTTCTGTTTTTACATTAGTTTGCTATATTGCTTTATCTGCTTTTCTTGAGTGCATCAATAACTTTAGCAACTGCCACTTACAATGAAACAGTTTTAGGCCATAAGACCATTAGACATGGGAGTAGAATTAGGCCATTTGGCCCATCGGGTCTGCTCTGCCATATCATCTTGGCTGATGTATTTTCCCTGTCAACCACATTCTCCTGCAAAAAGAAATTCCTCCTCATCTCCATTCTAAATCAATATCTCTTTATTCGGAGATTGGGCCTTCTAGTCCTAGACTCCCTCACAATAGGATTCATCCAATCCATATCCACTCTGTCTAGACTTTTTAACATTTGATAAGTTTCAATGAGATACTCCTCAGTCTTCAAAGTTCTAGGAGGTGCAAGCCCAGCACTGTCCAACACTCTGGAATCATGTTTGTGAACCTCTTTTGTCCATTCTCCAAAGTCACAAATCCTATCATAGATAAAAGACCCACAGCTCTTCACAATACTCAAAGTGAAGCCTCACCAGTGCCTTATATAGCTTCAGCATTACATCATTGTGTTTATATTCCAGTCTTCTCAAAACTAATACTAACTTTTGATTTGCCTTCCTTACCAACAGCTCAAATTGCAAGTTAACTTTTAGGGAATCCTGCAGGAAGACTCCCAAGTCCCTTTGCACCTCATAATTTTGAATTTTCTTCCCATTCAGAAAATACTCTGTTTTAATTCCTTCTGACCACATGCATGGCCATACACCTCCTGAAGCTGTATTCCATTTGACACTTCTTAGCCTATTCTCCTAATCTGTCACACAATGTCATACCAACCAATCTCTAATTGTGCCAAGATTTCATCCACCTTATTCCGGATGCTATATGTATTTAAATACAGAATCTTCAATCCTGTATTCTTTGCTCTTTTGAATTTCGCTAAATTTGTTATACAACTTAACTCTTTGGTCTGTCTGTATTTGTACCCAATCTTTGGCTTGTCCTTCCTAACATTCGTTTTACACCCATCATCAACTTATAAACCTGCTGGCTCATTTGCAATATTGGCTGCCTGTTTACTTTCCTGACAGTCACCCAGGTACCTGACTCCTGCAAATTAGGGGTGACTATCTCTCTGAGGCTCCTATCAATTACCTCCTCAGTTTCCTGTATGAGACAAAGATCATCAATTTGCTGCTCCAGTTTCTTAAACAAGTTCTCTGAGGATCTGAAGTTCGATGCACCTGGTGCAGATGTGATTATCCAGGATGATGGAATTCCCACATTCCCATATTTCTCAAAAAGAACACAACACAGCCCCTAGGGCCATCTTCAATGCTCTAACTATTTACCAAGAAATGAGGAATGGAGAATGGAGAAGAATAAACTTCCAGTTAAGTCCCTTGCCAAAACTTAATAAAACTATGGTGGAAACTATGGAGTGTCTGCATCTGTGCCATCTGTCCCACACCCTCGCCACTTCCATTATTGTTTGCTCTTGTCAGATTTACACTGTCATTCTCCTCTCAACATTGATAAATACAGTATAACGTTTAATCCTTAGGTCAATTTACCATACCAATTGGTGTGTAAGGATTTGACAGTACTGTTTTCCAGAAATAGACAGAAAGAGCTTGACTCCATGTGAGCTCCAAAGCAAAAGCTTTCATTTGGAGAATGAGGGTAGATTTGCGTGATAAGTTTCAACACAAGAAATTCTACAGATGCTGGAAATCCAAAGCAACACAAACAAAATGCCAGAGGGACTCAGCAGGTCAGGCAGCATCCAAGGAAATGAACAAACAGTCAACGTTTCAGGCCAAGGCCATTAGGACTGGAAAGGAATGGGAAAGCTTGTAGAATAAACTGATGTGTGGTGGGGGGGGGGAGGGAAGGAGGGTAGCAGGAAGGTGAAATCAGGAAGATAGGGAAGGTAAAAGGCTGGAGAGAAAGGAATGTGATAGGAGAGTAGAGTGGACCACAGGAAAAGGGAAGTAGAAGGGGAACCAAGGGGAAGTGACTGGCAGGTGAGAAGAGGCAAGAGGCCAGAGTGGGAAATGGATGAAGAGGGGAGAAGGAGGGAATTTTTTTTAACTGGATGGAGAAATTGATATTCGCGCCATCATATTGGAGACTATCCAGATGGAATGTAACATGTTGCGCCTCCACCATTCCTCCTGACCTTCCTCTCTCTGAGATAAGATGTTCTGACCTCAGCAAAGGCCTTTCCTTTGTCCCCCTTCACCCCACTCAATGACGCTGGTGTTGCCGCAATACTGAGCTCTTCTTCCGCCTCCTCTATCTCTTCGTCAAGAGTTCCCCATCCCAAATGGATGAACCCTTCACCTAACTACAATCCTAATCCTGTTCTTGGATACCCCGCTCTTTTTCTCTAACTGCCCTGGTTCATTTAATTTTGATTTGCCGATGAGACATCAACCAATTCAAATTCAACACTCCTCTCTCCTCATCCAACACTTTACCTTAGAACGCACTGCACACCAATCCCAAATGTACTATAAAACCAATCGACAGAGGGGGTACTGTTGTGGCTTGGCAAACCGAGTCTACATTCTGAAGCCAGGTTACAACTATCAGACACTTCTTCTTACCTACCCTTGAAGAGGACCCCATTCTGGAAAAGTGACTCCATCAACTCTGTAGAACTCACATCCACTGCCACCAAACTCATTGCTTACTTACCCCACACTGCTCGCTTCTACCTACTACCCTAAATCCACAAACCCAATGATACAGGTAGGCCCTTGTCCCTGCTTGCTCCTGCCCCACTGAATATGTGTCCTCATATTCCAACTCCATTTTATCCCCCCGGTTCACTCCCTTCACCTAGCTCCATGACTCTTTCCATTCTCTCACTCTCCTCATTAACTTTGAATTCCTGGGTCCTGACAACCTCATTTGCACCATGGATGTCCAATCCCTATAGACTTCCATGTCCCATCAAGGAGATCTTAAAGCTTTTCACCTCTGTCTTAATAAAACAACTGAACATTTCCCTTCCACCACCACACTACTCTGACTGTTAGAACTGATCCTCACCCATGACAATTTTCCTTCAGCTCCATCATTTTCTGCAGGCTCGAGGGTAAGCCATGGGCACACACATAAGGCCCAGCTATGCCAGACTTTTCGTTGACTAAGTCGAAGAGTCCACGATCCAAGCCTTCCCTGGTAATGCTCTCCACTTCTCCTTCTGCTACACTGACCACTGTAATGCTGCTGCTTCATGCACCCATGCCGAGCTTCCCTGCTCTATAATTCACTTGGTCCATTTCTGACATTCCTCTACTTTCACAATCTGTCTGCATCGCTGGAAACAAACTGTCAACTGACACCTTTATAAACCTCCCAATACCCACGGTTAACTTGTGTACATCTCTTCCCGCCCTATCTCCTATAAAAATGCTATTCCCTTTTCTCAGTTCCTTTGACTCCATCTGTTCCCAGGGGGAGGCTTTCCTTTCCGGATATCAAAGATGTCCTCCTTCTTCACATACTCTCCCATTGTTTTCAGAAAGGGCCAATTAACTGTTAGATGAGACTAGTACTGCTGGAGCTGGCACTGATCTGTCCAGAGCCCAGGTCTACACTTGTCATTTTATTGCATGTGGTCACAAGCTTGCAGGATGAAAACTTGTATATTCATTAACTGGATGTAAATCAGCTGCTAAATTCATTTCAAAAGGCAAAACTGACATTAGGCACCGGGCAGACTGTTGGTAAGGCTTATGTGCTTTAACCATCATCAGATCTCCCGGAGAGGTTTGAAATGAGGATTGCACAAGAGTTGTTGAGTAAAAGGTTTTGAAATTCATGTCAACAATGATGAAAGACAAATAATGGATGTCCATGTAAGCATGGACAGAATCACAGAGCCGTGAGAGTATAGCAGAGAAACAGGCCCTTCAGCCCATCTAGCCCATGAATGATATGAAGATCTTGCTGTTCTTTGCTTTTCTTATTGCTTTCATGTCAATGGAGAATGCAGGATTCCAGTTAGCTGTTGCAGAAACCAGGTGACACTGTTGCCATATCATCTTATTTATGGTGGGACCATGAGTCTACAGTGAACCAGCAGAGAAAGGCGTCAGTATCTGAGAGCATCAACAGGCATCTCTTCACTACAGCCAATCTATTCTGGATATCAGTAAGTGTCTTTTGTTGTTAGAGCCTCACATTTTCATTGAATTAGAAAAAATTACTTTATATCTCTCAAGTACACTGTCAATGTTAGATAATAAGAGAAGCATGCGACCCCACTGCCCACATCCTCACAACTTCCTGCTCTGATCTGGTCCGTTTGCCATTTGGCTGGTTCATTAGATTTTCTGATCATGTCGACTGTCAGTGGGTGTTTGTTGGGATTTACTGCAGCTCATTCCAGTACATGATGTTACCGTGTAGATGTGATCAACACATGGGCAGACTCAAGAATATAATAATTTCTCTGACTTCATATCCTTAGTTACATCAATTTGATTAGTTCCTGACCAATGCAAGTTATAACATTTTGGGACAATTTAAACACATGTGCTGTTCTTTACTACTCTCACAACTGAAAGAAGAACCAAAACAATGCTGTAACTTTCTTTGGAAATGAAATGTGTAATCTTCATCTATATTATGACAGGAAGAAGGTGTGTCTCTGAACAGTTACAGTTTACAACTGGACTGAGCAAAATACTCAGTTTTTCTTTCCTTCAGACTCAGAGGTGTTAAAACATTGACTAAATCCACTCTAGATTTACTTCAGGTCATTTCAGGAGTCTCGATCTACATGTTTCAGAATTTGTTTCACTCTTGACAGGGAAAGGGATGGAACCTGTGAAATGAAGTTTCAAATTAGCTGCAGCAAAATGTCTTCTCTTCTGATATTCAGTTTATTTGTTTCGCTCCCTCAGTCTGGTTTCACCCAAAGTAAGTACTTTAGCTCACTGATTAGTCACTGTTGTTATCTGCATTTTCAGTGCTTGTACATATCAGGTGGGACTGTGGATGTGGTCTGTCTGGACTTTTAGCTGTTCCTTCAGTAAAGATGTATACAAGAAGTTAAAAGAAAACAATTCAGATGGTATTGGGTGTAACATGGAGATGTGCACCAAGGATATTCCAACAATTGAGCTGCTGTGTGTATATTGTTCAACAAAACAGGTGAAACAGACTGGATTGGAATTATTCAGTGGTTAAAAGAGTGCAAGATGATCTTACCAAAACATACAAAATTCTGGGGTGTCTAGAGTCAGACCAAGAAAAGTAAAAAAAAAAGATCTTTTTCGTATACTAGTGATTGTTCAGGATTTTCAGTTGTATGGAGCTGTGTACACTGTGTCAGAACAAGTACAGGGATCAATAGCATTCTGGATGTTCAAGGAATTATGGAATATGGGGTCAGTAAAAGAAAGTGGTGCTGAAGATCAGTTCAGACATGATCTTGTTGAATGATTTAGCAGGAATGATGGGCTGAATGGCCTACTGAAGCTTCAATTCCTTATATTATTATATACTGTGCAAAAAGGCTCTTGACCAAAATGGGATAACTGCACGCAATTATGAGGGGTGATTGATAAGTTTGTGGCCTATGGTAGGCGTCAATTTTAGAAAACCTGGCACTTTTATTTTTCAACATAGTCCCCTTCTACATGTATAGACTTAGTCCAGTGGTCGTGGAGCATACAGATCCCTTCTTTGTAGAAGTGCTCCATAGCAGGGGTGACTGATAAGTTTGTGGCCTAAGGTAGAAGGAGATGAGTTATACAGCTCTCGCTGACTTCTGCGAAGAAGGGATCCATTTGCTCCATGATCACTGGACTAATTGTGTAAATGTAGGAAAAATAAATGTGCTAGGTTTTCTAAAATTGACTCTTTCCACCTTAGGCCACGAACTTATCAATCAGCCCTCGCAAGTACTCTTTTGCCTTGTTACTTCATGCTCATTATTTATTGCTATTTATTTATAACTTCATTTGCACAGTTTGTCGTCCATTGATCCTGCTTCCAGTTACTGTTCTATAGATTTGCTATGAATACGCACAGAAAAAGAATCTCTGTGCTGCATGTGGTGACATGTATGTACTCTGATAATATATTTCACTTTGAGCTTTGATTTTCTTGAAGTCATGCACTGTTTATTCAGAAAACAAATGTGTTTTTTTTTGTCTGCAACACCACACCTTACAATTTGTGTAAATATGCTTCCAGCTTCCACAACAAAAGCAGTATCTCAACAACTTTCCCAGGAATTCTACAGTTGTCCAACTTGTTTTCCAGTCTTGTTATGTCTCTGTACTCCATAACTTTAATGATTCACCTATTTCAAAGACTGAATAATTTGACATGTGACACATATCTGAAAGTGTCAAAAATATGGAATTTTTGCAGTTACTGTTTTCAGATTCAGTGTTAATTACTGAAGATTCTCTTCAGTCAGTTGTGCTTTTTATTGGTACTGTTTCATCATTGTCACATGTGGAGTGGTAATCTTGTCTTGCATGCTATTCATACAATTCATGCAATTGTATGCGATTCATTATACTGTGTGTCGAGGTGGTACCTGGAGAAACAGAAACAGAATGCAGAATAAAGTGTCCAGCAGCAGAGAAAGTGCAGTGCAGGCGTCAGTCAGGTGCAAACACGAGGTGTAAATCCTTTCGGTTAGACCTGACGAAGGGTCTTGGCCCAAAACGTCAACAGCGCTTCTCCCTATCAATGCTGCCTGGCCTGCTGTGTTCCACCAGCATTTTGTGTGTATTGTCCATCAGGTGATGCTGGTTTTCACAATGTGCAGTTGCCATACCAAGGTGTGGTACATCCGGATAGGATGATTCCAATGGTGCATCAATAAAAGTTGGTAAAGGTTGATGGGGATGTGCGAAATTTCTCTTACTTCCTGTGGAATTTGAGGTTGGATCAGGACAGGTTCCTGATGAAGTTCACTTGGTGTGTTTGAAATTGGCAAAGAAAGTTTAATCTCTGAAAAAAGTTAAGTTTGGAGAAGCCATCACATTGGTTAATATTATAAATAATTTTTAGATGGGATACCTGTGTCCTCAGAAAGTGAACAGCTCAGCAACGGTCTCTTTGTCCCAGTGTCAATGCCAACCATGATGCCAATTTAAACTGTACAACTGTCTGCACATTGTTTACATTGCTCTCAGCCTCTGACTCAGCTCAATCTTGTTTAAACACCTCTTCAATGTTACTCCTGTATCCGCTTTTACCACCTTCCCTGGCAACAAATTCCAGGCTCCCTCTAACCTCTCCTTATAAAAACTTGTCTCATAAATTTCATTTAAACATTCCTGCTCTCACAATAAAGCTATGCCATCACATGTTTTACAGTTACACACTGGGAGAACAATTATCTCAGTTATGTCTCTCATAACTTTATAAACATCTCTGAGTTCTCCTCTTGGTGTTGGGCAATATAGAAAAAAACATTTGTCGAAGCAACACACATAAAATTCTGGTGGAACCCAGCGGGCCAGGCAGCATCTATAGGAAGAAGTAAAGTCTACGTTTTGGGCCAAGACACCAGCACTTTGTGTGTGTTGCTTGAATTTCCAGCATCTGCAGATTTTCTCGCGTTTACATTTGTCTAACCTCTCCTTATAGCTAATACTCTTTCATTCAAGCTACATCCTGGTGAAACTCTTTCCCAGCTCTCCAAAACCTCTACATTCTCCATGCTTTCTGTCTCACTACAACTGGAACAGCACACAACACTCCAAATATGGTGTAACCAATATTTATACAGCTTCAACACAACCTGCTGAGTTTTATACTCAGCACCCTGACCATTGAAGGCAAGTGTCCTGTGAGCTTTCTTTACTAATCTATCAGAGAACAGTGGACTACAATAAAAGTATTTTTGCCCCATTTAAAAATGCGGAGCAGGCGATTGTAAGATGTTTTAAGGGGGAATCGATGTGCGTCATTTCAACCAAAAAGGACTGAGCTGGAACATAGGTCAAATGGAACCCAAGAAAGCTGTATGGCATGGTGTGAGATAGGAAAAGGAGGAAAGGAACTGAGTTTACTGAGGAGGGCAGATTGCTGCTGGGAAGCTGACCAGGCAGTTGTGACATCTGAAAAAAAATCACTTGGCAGACGAAGCCAGTGCAGATAAACCAACTCAGCTGCTTAAAGTCCTTTGTTAGAGCTGTTCTGAATAACAGGAGGATCCACAGAAGATGATTGTGCCAACTCTCATCCATCAGAAGGGCCCTGAGAGCTCACCACTATTCAGAAAGTGTGGAGTACCCTCACCACCACTCCGACAGCTTAGAGTTCTCATACCGCTACATCTCATATTGCAGAGTTCCTTCAACGCCCCTCCCACAATGTGGAGTTCCCACACCACACCTCCCACAGTACAGAGTTCCCTCATGTACCTTGGTACATATGACAGTAATGAACCATCTTAACTTTTTAATTGTGTTAGTAGTTATGCTGTGATCAACTGATAAAATAGTAATCTTGCATCAATGGAACACTGCTATTGAGTGAAGTACAATGAAACATTTGTGATTTCATGCTGTAACATTTGCATTGTTTCTCTTTTTTTTAACAGAAAACCCCAAATATATTTATATTTTTAATAAGGCAGATTATATTGTGTTCACTGGACCAGACATTCCTGGAAATGGCCCTGTTGGCTGGGATTGGAAACCAAGCTACATTCAAGGCACACAGCGACTTGTGACATTTAATAAAAAAGGATCCAGAGAGTGGATCCCACATTGGGAAATAAACTTCATATACAATGGCATCTTTCATGCTGCGAACAATACGCCTGGTACCGTTGATCTGAGAATTACTCGTCCCACATTTAAATTTGCAGGATCTATTATCTTGGTGCAAAGAAAGCCCAGTTATGAAACCTTGAAACAATATGAAATTTTTGGGATCAAAGGTAAATGGGACAAAGATTTGAAAAGAGTAAAAAATGTTTATTTTCATGAACAGTTTACTTTCTTGTACTGAAAGTTTTATAGGGATCATGTGAGATTTGTATTCTCTGCTCACTTACACTCACAGGTAGAAAGTTCTGTCCATTTAGGTGCCACTTGGCAACATAAACTGACAGGTGACTCACCCTTGTATGGGGGCAATTTAAAAACCCTCTGATGGTCTGATTACATCATCTTTAGGAGGGCAGAAAAGTCTGGGCAGGCATTTGGAGACTCAGTCTCTCTGAAAGAGCTGTTCCTCATGGAGACTCAGTAATTGGAACCCTGCGGAGGTGTATTTTGGGACTTCAGAGATATAAATAATTTCTGAGATTGTCACCACTATGATGTTTGTTTTGTGCACACTGGATTATTCTACATGATGGGGGGTCTTAATGAAGTGTGACAGCCATCCAAAGATAGACTGGTCGATTTCCCATTCAACCAACCAACCTGCGTGTTATGGGAAGGTCACCTGAATGAAAGCCACAGGATTTCAGGGAGAAGGTGACTTTTCTGGACAGCACCAAGGGTTAAGATCAATCCAGGGTCACTGTGAGACAGCAACACTAGTCTCTGTGCCAGGGGACCATCCCATAGCTGGCATCCACAGGTAGTGTCCAAACTGTGTGACCATAAACTGAACCCTTACATTCCATCAGGTTTGGTGGGGGGGGGGGGGGAAGAGTTAATTACTTCTGCTCTGTCTCACTGAATTTGGTGTAACCAGACTGAAAGTTTGTGTGCCCACTGTGTTGTTCTGTGTCTGAAACCCAACACTCCCTCTGTCCTGTAGCAGGGCTGATCACAGTCACATCCTGAGGTCAGTTTGAACCCAATCATTGGACATGTTACTGCTCACTCTGGTCATGCAGATGACATTTCTGATAGTGGGAGAGCCTAGGACCAGAGGGCAAAGCCTCAGACGGCAAGAATGTCCAACAGAACAGAGATGAGGAAGAATTTCTTTAGCCAGAGGGCACAGAATCTATGGAATTCATTGCCACAGGTGGCTGTGGAGACCAAGTCACTGGATCAATTTAAAGCAGAGGTTTAAATAAAGGTTCTTGATTAATAAAGGTGTGAAAGGTTACAGGGAGAAAATGTATGAAAGGGGTTGAGAAAGAAAATAAGTCAACCATAATGGAATGGCAGAGCAGTCACAAGTGGCAAAATGGTCTAATTTGGCTCCTATGTCATTTTGTGTTAAGTTTGTATTTCTCACAGTTGTAGCAAATCCGCAATCACCTGTGGAGGGCAGTGATGTCACCCTCAGCTGTACCATCTCCAGACTGCCAGATACCGTCAGTCTCAGCTGGAAAGCAACGGGCACATCCCAGTACAACAGGAGAAAAGTTGATTTCATCCATCTGAATAACACCATCTATCTGATGCTCTCACACATTACAGTGAAGGATGAGAAGTTTCATCAGTGTGTAGTGCAGGAAAGCGGAAACGTTGTTGGCTCAAACAAACCAGTTTTCGTTGTAGGGACAAGTAAGTACTGTTACTTCGTTGTAGGTATTGGGCTGGGATATATCTGCCTGGTAGGAGGTTGCTAAAAATAGTACAGGAAAAGTTCATGGCTAGGTCTCAATGGATATTTTTCATCAGTATTTACAATGCAGAGGACATGGAAATTAATGAATTCAGGCCGGAGAACAGTGATATCCTGATGCATATCAACGGTATGAAGGAAGAGACATTGGTAGTCTGAAAACCATGGGGTCGTAGTTCAGGGCAACAGGCTTTTCAGCACAACTGGTCCATGCCAATCCAAGCTTGTCTTACTTGTGAAAAGCCTTGTTTAGCATGGTAGAGTTGAACTGAAGGATCTACTTCTCCACCATTTAAACCCATGACGGAGATCTGGGGCTTATAGGGCATTGAGGAAATAATACATAGATCAGGAGGAGCAAATCTGTGCTGGGAGCAATTTCAAATTACATCATTGCAAGTTGAATTGAATTGACTTTATTTCTTATGTTCTTAATGTACTTGAGTATTAAAAGTCTTTACATTATGCCTCTGACTAAAAGTGCAATGTGCAATTTACAGTAATTTGTAATGAATAGTATGTAAAACAGGACAGTCAATAGAACATTGAAATACAGTTGTATCAGCATGATAATCAGTCTGATGGCCTGGTGTAAGAAGCTGTCCTGGAGCCTGTTAGTTCTGGCTTTTATGCTCCGGTAAGGTTTCCCAGATGGTAGTAGCTGGACCAGTTTGTGGTTGGGGTGACTCGGGTCCCCAATGATCCTTTGAGCCCTTTTTACACACCTGTCTTTGTAAATGTCCTGAATAGTGGGAAGTTCACAACTACAGAGGTGCTGGCTGTCTGCACCACCCTTTGCAGAGTCCTGCAATTCAGGGAAGCACAGTTCAGTGATACATCCAGTCAGGATGCTCTCAATTGTGCCCCTGTGGAACATTAGACCATAATACCACAAGATATAGGAGCAGAAGTAGGACATTCAGCCCATCAAGTCTGCTCCGCCATTCAATCATGACCTGATCCAATTCTTCCAGTCATCCACACTCATCAGCTTTCACCCCATACCCTTTCATGCCCTGGCTAATCAAGAATCTATCAATCTCTGCCTTAAATACACCCAATAACCTGGCCTCCACAGCTGCATGTGGCAACAGATTCCACAGATTTACCACCCTCTGACAAAAGTAATTTCTCCCCATCTCAGTTCTAAAAGGACATCCTTCAATCCTGAAGTCATGCCCTCTTGTCCTAGAATCCCCTACCATGGGAAATAACTTTGCCATATAAAATCTGTTCAGGCCTTTTAACATTCGGAATGTTTCTATGAGATCCCCCCCTCATTCTCCTGAACTCCAGGGAATACAGCCCAACAGCTAACAGACATTCCTCATACAGTAACCTTTTCATTCCTGGAATCATTCTCGTGAATCATCACTAAACCTGCTTCAATGTCAGTATATCCTTTCTAAAATAAGGAGCCCAAAACTGAACCAGCCAATGCTCCACTCATGCTAGTAAGTTCCCTGTAGTTCTTAGTTCTTATGATCTTGGGTCTATTACCAAACTTCTTCAACTGTCTGATTTCAAAGAGGTGCTGATGTGCCTTTTTCGCCACACAGCCAGTATGTATAGACCACGTGATATCCTTGGTAATGTTATGCCGGGAAACTTAAAGTGGCTTACTCTCTCACCCCCAGATCCATTGATGTCAATAGGGATTAGCCTGTCTCCATTCCTACTGTCGTCCACAACTATCTCCTTTGTTTTTGCAACTTTGAGGGAGAAGTTATTTTATTGACACCATCCTGTCGGGGTGATGACTTTTTTTCTTTGTAGGCTGCATCATTATTATTTGAGATTAAGCAAACCAGTGTAGTGTTCTCAGCAAATTTAGTTCGCAGCAGTGGGTGGCAACACAGTCATTGTTTCACAGAGAGTAAAGAAGAGGGCTTAGGAAACAATCATGTGTGGCACCTGTGTTGAGAGTCAGAGGAGCACAGATGAGGGAGCCTGCTGGTGAACTGTCAGGAATCCCAGGATTCAGCTCCACTAGGCAGGGTGAAAGCTGAGATCTGTGAGCTTCTTGTTGAGGCTGGAGGGAATTACGGTGTTGAATGCAGAACGGTAGAACACTCCAGTGGGTCATTCAATGCTACATTCTCCAACCCTGAGACTAAAACCAATTGTTCAATTGCAGTGGTTGATATTGAAGTGTTACTCATGTCAAAGTGTTACAGTCCACATGATATCCAGCAGCACTTCCTACACACACTCTCAGCAATGGGTCTCAGTTCTCACAGCAACACTGAACAACAAACCATTATCTCTCTCTCTCTCTTTGACCCATTATCTCTATGTATTTGATGTTGATTCCGGCTTCAATGGCAGACTCGGTTTCAGCGGGGATCAAGTCCCATGTGTGAACCAAACAGAGGTTGAAGCACATCCGGCCCATCCACAAACAGCAGCTGTGTATGGGACTTAAACGAATTTGGAGAATGGGCTATTTTCTAAACATGGAGAAAACTCAAAAATCAGAAGTGAAAAAAGGCCTAGTAGCCCTCGTACAGGATTCCCTAAAGGTTAACTTGCAGGATGATTAAGTGATAAGAAAGATAATGCAATATCAGCATTCAGTTTGAGAGGATCAGGATATAAAATCAAGGATGGCAAGGCATTATAATTCATTATTCAGACTGGACTTGGGGAACAGTGAGCAGCTTTGGGACTCTTATCTCAGAAAGGATGCTTTGGCATTGGAGAGGGTCTAGAGGATTGTCATGAGAATGACTCTGGGAATGAAAGGGTTAAGAAAGAGGAGTATTTGATGGCTTGAGTCCTAAGTGGGGTCTCATTGAAACCTATTGAAGATTGTAAGGGCTAGGGATGTGCAGAGGATGTTTCCTATAGAGTGGAGTCTAGGACCAGTAGGCATTCTCAGAAGAGAGGATCATCCATTCAGGACAGAGATGAAGAGGAACCCCTTCAGTCAGAGAGTGGTGAATCTGTGGAATTAATTTAAAACCGTGATTGATGTTATAGACTAGTCAGGACATCTAAGGTTATCAGGAGAAGGCAGATGAATGGAGTTGAGAGGGATTGACATTGTAACATTTTAATGAGTTGTGTCTTTCATGCAGGTCTATATAATAAAAGTTACACACTTTATCGCTCAGTTACGGATCACAGTGAATTCGACCTCATCTGTTACAGTCATGAAGTTTACAACAATGCTTCCTGGACTTGGAAGTCATATTTTCATCAAAGTCGAAGGAAAACAATTGCATCAGCATTGATATCTCAGCCCATGAATGTCAGTGAGAGCCACTTTGTGAATCGACTGATGTTCACAAAGACAACTTTTAATGGTTGGAATTTAAGTATGAGGCTTTTTCCTGAGGTGTTTGAAGATGCAGGATATTACACCTGTACTCTGGGACAAAAAGTATTTGTTACTATCAAACTAATCACAGTTAAAGGTAGGAGACAGAATGTGTGACGACAGATTTCCCAAAATCACAAAATTTTGCTTCTGTGCAGAATGTTGCCCCTGTTTTTAAGGAGACCAGTAATGTTTTTCTTGTTTCCACAGTCACAGCTGAACCGTCTGATACAGTGACTGAGGGAGACACCGTTACCCTGAACTGCTCTGTGTCAGATGCCGGTGCATCAATGAGACTGGTTTGGATCAATGGAGACGGTGAAACTGTTGGAGAAAAGACACTGAATGGGGAAGAGAAATCACTGAGTCTGATCGTACAGAAAGCTGGCAGAGGCAGAGGGAAATGGACGTGTGGTGTTTTTGATCAGAAAACACTCCAACTTTCAGTACCATATAATCTGGAAGTCAGAGGTAAGCATCTTGAGTTTTTCCCGGTGTACTGAATCTCACGATGTGGCTGCATTCTTTCTGCAGCAACGACATTTTAGTTCCATGCTGTGGATCAATCCTAAAGTTCTCCCTGTGATTGTGAGGGCTTTTGGCATCACAATGGTATGCGAGACGTCAGGCTGATTTGCCTCTGGAAGTGACGATTTTTACTGATGACCGTAGGGAGTATTGTCAGGTCATGCTTGTTGGCAGGTGAAGTAGGATCGGGTACTGGGGAATAAGTGGGAAATGGGATTGCTCGGAGAGCTGCCACACATTCATGGGATTAAATGACTTCCTTCCTGTTGTGGGAGATGTGGAACATCTCTTAAAGAATCCAAGTTAATGATTCAGAATCAGAATCAGTTTTATTATCACTGTTATATTCTCCCATACGTCTGTTTCAATATGTTCCATATTCTTCCAGACATCTATCCCAGAAAATCCTGTTAATTCAAACCTTATGTGTTCTGAGAAAACATAACATATTGTATTGACTCCAAATAAATTACCCTCTTCTTCATCTGTGTCATTTTGCATGTCCTATGTCATCAATTCATCACCACCCTGTCTTCTAAACTCTAGTGGATACATGTCTAACCTACCCAGTCTTTCCTCATTGATGCAAACTAGGTATCCAGATATCAGCCCCGTGAAAGTTAATGAGATCAATACTCCTCACAATCTCTCTCTCTTTTGCAATCCATCCCATAGGGTGATGATGGCTCCTTTTGGTCAGTTAGTGGGAACTCCACTCCTCACAATACTCCAGATATGGTGTCATAAATACTTTTATTTATTTATTGTGATACAGTGCAGAATAGACCCTTCTCGCTTTTTGAGCACAAAAGTATACGGGTTTATAGACAACTTGGCTCCTGAAACCACCAAATGAGTCTGAGGGAAGCATAGACATGTCAGAGTTCCTGAGGAGTTGGGGGGAAAGGGGAGGAGGGGGGGGGATGCAAAATCCCTGAGCTTCTAGTGTGAACTGATAGAAATGTATAAAAATTATGAGTATCACAGAGAGTTGTGGTTTTTTTTCCAGCATAGATATTAAAGATACTGATGGTGTAGTAGATAGTGTAACAGTATTACTACTCAAAGCCTCAGAGTGGAATTCAATTCCAGCACCGACAGAAGGAGTTTATACGAGCTCCCCATGACCACATGGGTTTCCTGAGTGATGTATTTTCATCCGCTATCCAAAGACATATTGGTTAATAGGTTTATTGGTCATTGTAAATTGCCCTGAGATTGGGCTTGGGTTAAATAGGTGGGGTGCTGTGCGTCGAGACAAGGGTTAAATTTGTGGGGTGCTGCACATCAAGACTAGGGTTAAGTGGGTGGGGTGCTGTGCATCGAGACGAGGGTTAAATTTGTGGGGTGCTGTTCATCAAGGCTGGGTTGAATGGGTGGGGGGGCTGGTTGGCTGGAGCTCATTAAAATAAAGCTCAAAGTGAGTTGGGTGGAAAGTTCATGGACACAGGGAGGAATTTGCCTGGAATCCACTGATGGAGGTTTGGTAGCAACATTGTTGAAGAGGCAACCAGACAGACAGGAGAAATGCAGGGTACAGAGGGTTTTAGATCATGTGCAGAAAATCTGAATTTTCCTGCTCAGATCTATAACTCAGCATGGTTTGATTTCCTGTGTCTGAGCAAAGGAGTCTGTGTATAAGACCATAAGACATTGGAGCAGAAATGGGCCACTTGGCCATTTGAGTCTGCACTGCCATTCGACATTGGCTGAGATGTGATCCCTCTCAAACCCTTTACCCTGCTTCCTGCCCATAAACTTTGATGCCTCCGTAGACATCTGTGGCAATGAAATCCTCAGATTCACCAACATCTGGCAAAATAAATGTCTCTTCAAATTGTTCTAAAGAGGTGCCCTATTCTGAGGCTCTGCTTTTCTGGTTCTAGTCTCTCCCACTGTTGCAAATATCTACTCCATGTTCACTCTGTCTGAGGAATTCAATATTCAGTAGATCTTAATTAGTTCCCCTCTCGTCCTTTGAAACACTGGCAAGAATAGGCACAGAGCTGTCACCTTTTCCTCATACATTAAGCATTTCATTCCGGGATCATTCTTGTGAGCTTCCCCTGGACCCTCCCCAATGCCGGCACGTCCTCTCAGAGAGAACGGGTCCAAAGATGTTCACAATTATTGTCGCACACCTGACATGCGGAATGAAGTGGGTAAACCTGGATTGTGAAAATACCGGTAAAACAATTGAATTACTTCTTGAAACACCGTGCTACTTAAAACAGTCCAAATGTTTATGTTGATATTTGCATTGAAACTTCTAGAGCAGAATACACTTTGAAAATGTTCAATATTATGATGAACAGGTCTATTTCTTCCAGTCATCTTAATCTTGTTACAGTTGCTGCGTCCACGAAGATCAGATAAAAATCATAAAACACAAGATCATAAATAATTAAAAGTAATTCTTGAAGTGTCCGACCATGAATATTTGTCATTATTTTATTGCAGACTGTTTTCGCAATCACGTCTTCTGCTGAATGTCTGACAGAACTACTTGGGCATTAAATGTGATGAAGAATTGTAACTTTCTCCTTTACAGTGAGATCTCTTCCGGACCGTTGGATCACCACAATTGCTGGATACCTGTTTGTTAAACTGGTCGTTGGTCTTGGACTCATCTACAGTTTGACGAGGAAAAACAGAGTAAGTTTTTTTCTTAATTTTGTCATGAATGCCTGCAAGAGAATGAATCTTGTGTAGTATATGATGGCATACTGTATACCTCCTTGGTTCGTAAATTTACTTTGAACTTTAAGCTCTTACTGACGTTGCTCCTGGCTCCTGTCAGATTACAGAAAACAGCCGCAATAGCTGTTTCATTGGCCCTTCTGGCCTGTTGCTCCCTTCAAACCAATCACGACCTATCATCGGCTTCAGTACCTCATTCCTGCTGGAGGGAGAAGCTGGAGACCAACGAGCCCGTCCTCATTAGGTGATTGGTTGTGGAAAGAATCAGTGGGTACTTCCGGTAAGGTGGCGATTGTTTAGTCGCTTTAATCTTTTGCCCCGTTACATTTGTTACCTCCGCACTATGTATCTCCCTTTTTTTATTTCAGTTTGTTAATTTTTTTGTCTTTCTCATCTGCCTGCGAATATGCCTATCTCACAATGGCTACAAAAGTTCCTAAATCTGGGAAAACAGAAGCCTCAACGTCTCTGTCTGCAGAGATTCTCTCTGTCCTGGAACAGCATCGACAAGAAATTCTAACTGATTCTAAGACTGAATTTACAGCTTCTATCAGTCAGTTGGAGTCAAAATTGGATCAGATTAATGCTAGTGTGGATGAACATGCTGAACATTTATCTCACATCAACTTAACTTCCGAAGATTTAAAACATCGTGTTCAGCAGCTGGAAGCCGTCTGCTCCAACCTGACGGAGCAAAACAGCAAACTTTCTCTCAAAATTACGGATCTTATTTGAAATTTTATATCCATATTTCACTTTTATATCCATGGTGATAAATCTGACAAGTTTCTAGTTAATCAGTTGAGATGCTCTAAAGCTAAGCACCAATGGTCACCCTTATCTATGTCTCTGGTAGCTCATGTTAATATTATTAAAATGTATATCCTTCCTAAATTTTTATATTTATTTCAATCTATAACAATTTTTATTTCTAAAACCTTTTATGATTCCTTAGACTATTATTTTGTCCTACCTATTGAAGGGTAAGCATTCTAGACTTAATAAAGCTTACCTCCAAAAATCTGACAAAAAAGGTGGCATGGCTCTACCTAACTTACATCTATATTACTGGGCAGCTAGTATTCACTGTATTACCTTCTGGTCATTTTTTCATAGCCAGTCTGATTGCCCTAAATGGGAGGCAATGGAGTTGAACTCTACTAAGGATCTCTCTATTTTTGCACTTCTTGAATCTGCACTCCCTAGTCGCTTGCCTAGACTAATTTTTAATCCTCTTGTTAGACATACTCCGAGAATATGGGCCCAGTTTAGAAAATTTAATGATCTTCATAGTTTCTCGCTTTCTAGTCCTATTTTGCATAATCATCTTTTTTACCTTCAATGCACAATTAAACATTTCATGATTGGTAAAGAAAAGTGGCAAGACTTCTCTTATTCATATATACTGGGCCTGTCCTAGTCTAGAGAAGTTTTGGAGAGAAATTTTGGAGAGAAGTTTTTCTAACCTTATATCATATCCTTAATTGCCATTTAGAACCTAACCCTCTGATTTTTCTTTTTGGTTCCTTGGGTGAGACGGATATACGTTCAACTAAACATTGAACATGATCTTTTGCTTCTCTTTTGGCTAGACATTTAATTCTTCTTAGGTGGAGAGATGTTGCCCCACCCATTCATACTCAATGGCTTAACGATATTATGTCCTGTTTAGATCTTGAAAAAATTCACTACTCACTTCTCAATTTGGACATAAAGTTTCATAAGGTGTGGGGATCTTTTCTTGAATATCTTCATAACTTCTCTTTAGACTAGGGTTTTTTTTTCAGTCCCTTACTTTCAGCTTTCTTTTTCCTTGGTGGTAGGTATTATTATATTTTGTTCTTATTTTCATTTACAGTTTTGCGGGTTCGAATGCTCTGATTTATATTTCCTACATCTTGTAAAGTTGGTCTGGAGTTTTTTTTTCTGTGTGGGGGTGGATACTAACTCTACATGATTTTATTTAGGTTGCTTTTTCATCATTATTTTGAACCATATTATTACAGTATGTTTATCTTGCACTGTATTAATCTCTTATTTTGTAGTTGGGTTTTTGTTGTAGCAATAGTAGAAATGCATAAAAAATCAATAAAAAGAAGAAAGGATCAGTAACTTTAAATTTATTAACAATGAAATTAGAGGATCTGATACCAACATGTAAGTGCCATTATGAAGTAAACATGGCAGTGTCTTTCTTTTCTTGGATGGTGAAAGTATCCTGACAGTTTGTATCACAGCCTGGTATGGAAATAGGAATGCCCAGAAGAAGAAAAGACTCAAAAAACTGGTGGAGCCAGCTCAGTCCATCTCAGGCAAAGCTGTCATCATCAATGAACACATTTGTTACCAGCACGGGTGAATTATTGGCTGATCGGCAGAAAGCAGGAAGTGGGAATAAAGGGATCCTATTCTGGCTGGTTGCTGGTTACCAGTGCGTTCCACAGGGGTCAGTGTTGGGACCGCTGCTTTTTATGATGTGTGACAATGAGTTGGACTATGGGATTAGTGGATCTGTGGCTAAAGATAGGTGGAGGAGCAGGTAGTGTTGAGGAAACAGAGAGACCGCAGGGAGACTTAGATATTTTAGGGGACTGGACAAAGAAGTGATAAATGAAATACAATGTTGGAAAATGTATGGTTATGCACTTTGCTGGAAGAAATAAATGGGCAGACTCTCTCTGTCTTTCTCTCTGACTATCCATCCCATGGGATGATGATGGTTCCTTTCAGTCAGTTAGTGAGGTTTGATACATGCATCCTGGAGTGGCTGTACAGACCAATCCTTGACGGGCACTGTTTACCACATACTTGACAGGTGAGGCCTGGAGGGGCAGTAGGGGCAGAAGCTTTGCTGTGGTGCTTCCTATGCCTTTCCTTTGTTGCCTCTATGAGCTTGCTCTTAGCAGCATCCACACCTTTTCTGATGGTGTCCCTCCACTGTGAGTGATCTTGAGCCAGATCCTCCCATGCTGATGGGGCAATGTCAGCTTTCTTGAGGCTCCAGCGTAGAACATCCTTGTACTGTGGTCACTGGCCTCCTCGTTTTCAGGAGTGGGGATGACTGGAAGAATTACATCAGCCATGATTGAATGGCGGAGCACACTCGATGGGCCAAATGTCCAACTTCTGCTCCTATATCTTAGAGTCTTATAGAGTCCTGCAACAAGAAAACAGCATCCAACATCAAGGCCACAAACCATCCTGGCTTCACCTTCTTCCTCACCCCTATTCTGGGCCACAAACACCCCTTCCAGTTGAGACAACACTTCATCTGCAAGTCAGTCCGGTCATCTACAGATTCCAATGCTCCCAGTATGGCCTCCTCTACAGCAGTGAGTCCCATACCAAATGGAACAATTCTTTGTTGAGCATGCTTACTCCATCTGCACCACACAGGATTTCCTGGAGGCAAACTCTTTTCATTTCTCACCCCATTCCCATTCTGACATGTCGGTCAATGGTGTTTGCTACTCCCTCATGAGGCCACTCTCAGTGTGCAGAAGCAACACCTCATAATCTGTCTAGGTAGCCTCCAGCCTGACAGCATGAACATTGATATACCTAACTGGTGTTTTTTCTCCCATCCTCCTTCTCTCTTCTTACATTCCCCATTCTGGATTCCCTTATACCCCTTCTCGTCTCCTCCCCTGCCAATCATCTCCCTTTGGTAATGCTGGATGTAGCAGTCAGACCAGATGGATTCTGGATTCACAATTCACAGAATGGACCAAACTGCTGACTCGAGGAAGGCAGAAGGAGAAGGTGTGTGTTTTATAGTTAACTGTCACTGGTACTCTGATGTGGTGTTTCTGTCAAACTCATGTCTCCCTGACTGAGGACACCTAGCAGTCAAATGATGTCCATTCTACTTACCTCTGGAGTTCTCCTGTGTAATCCTGGCCAATATATATCCAGTATTAAGATGTCAAGGGAGATTGAAACATCTAGGGGAATGCAGAAGGCAGGTGATGATTCAGTGCCGACTGACTGTCTAATTGAATCACCAATGTGATGGAATTCCCTGATGCCAGAGAAGGAGTCTATGGGTTCCATTGCTTGTTGTGTTGAAGGGTAGACCTCTACGCCTTGTTGTGTTTCGTTAGATTTTTTGTGTGGAGGGTAGGGCTTTGGGGGTTGATTAACACGTTCTGTTTTTGTTTTGTGTTTTGAGAGGTTGGTGATGAAACATATCAGCTCCTGCCTGACAGGCAACTTGCATCCACTCCATTTTGCTGACCGGAGCAAGAAGTCCACAGCAGATGCCATCTCATTGGCTCTTCACTCAATCCTAGAACAGCTGGACAGCAAAGATGCATACATTAGGATTCCGTTTATCGACGACAGTTCAGCATTTGAAAAACTATCATCCCCTGAAAGCTAATCAATAAGCTCCAAGACCTTGGCATCAATACCTCCTTGTGCAATTGGATTCTGGATTTTCTCACATGCAGAACCCAATCAGTTCAAATTGGCAACAACTTCTCCATGATCTGCATCAACACAGTTGCACCACAAGTCTGTGTGCATAATCCCCTGCTCTACTTGCTTTTGTTACGAACCCCGTAACTGGGTGTCTTACCAACAAAGATAGAAGTGTCCGTTGGAGTCTGGTGATACTATTTTCAACAATATTTATTAGCAAAAATATACAAAATAGGATCAATGCAAATATACAGAGAATATATGTTAGCAATACTAACCCTAAATGTGAGGGTATAATAATAATCACTAACAAAACAAGCTCTATCATTGTCTAGGGGATAATGAATTGTCAGATGGACATATGAAGTTCAGTTCAGTTCATGCAGACTGCGGTAGTTGTTGGGCGCTGTGTTTCAATTGCTGGCGAGAGAGAGAGAGAGAGAGAAAATGTGTGAACAATAACAGCTATTATCTTGCCAAATTTCCTTTACGATTTTGATCCATCGATGCGTTGTTGTTGTGACCATTCATGTATGACCCCTTTGTCCTTTAGCTAGACCATTCTTCCATGGTGGACTCCTCACCCAGGCAAGGGTGGACACACACACACACGCCCCCACCTGTCTTGCTACAAAACTCTGAGTTAAAATTTACCAACCCTTCGTTTGGAATCCAGTCTCCCACCCTGTCTCATGGGGGTTCTGATGGTCACTAGCGTTTCTCTTGGTGCGTCTGAGGGGTGTTACCCCAGACCTTATTTTTATCCCCACTCACGGGGTCTCAGGTGTCAATCAGGTTAGGGTGATGTAACCCATCAAACCAGCCTTTTCTGGTTGCCCCCTGAGGGGTTTCAATGAATAGAACAGTTCCAAGTACACAATCCTTCTCCAAAAGACAATAACAGTAATCAATGGTTCCGTTCTGTTTTGTTAGGAGGAGACATTCCACCTTAGCTGTGCCTCTCTCTCATTAACTTTCATGAGCTGTTATTAATAACAACTGCCCTGGCAGAGTCCCTTTTGTCTCTCTTACTTCCTTGATAACAGCATCGAAATAGTAGCGATTTGCAATTCTCCATGGAGGGGGGGGGGGCATTGGCGACACTGCACCCTTCTGCCCATCAGAGTTGTTCATCATTCGTAACACTTTACAATTTGAAAGTGTGGCTAAGCAAAGCTCCAATACCATATTCAAGTTTGCTGGTGTCATTATTGTAGTGGGGTGTTTCAGCATAAAGGAGGTGTATTGAAAATCTTCCTGTGTGGTGTCACAACAACACCCCCTAACTTAATGTCAACAAGACCAAGTTACTGATTATAGATTTCAGAAGAGAGAAACCAATGCTCCATGAGACAGTACTCTTCCAAGGATCAGATGTGGATAGGGTCATCAGTGTTGGATTCCTCAGTGTTACTATTTCAGAGGAGATGTCCTGGGTCCAGCACGTAAATGCAATTGTGAAGAACATACGGCAGCATCTCTACTTCTTGAGTAGTTTGTGGAGATTCAGCATGACATCAAAAACTTTGACACTCTTCTATAGATGTGTATTTAAGAGTATATTTAGTGGCTGCATCACAGCCTGGTATGGAAACACCAGAGCTTTTGAACAGGAAATCCTCCAAAAAGTAGCACGTTTGGCCCAGTATATCACGGTAAAGTGCTGCCAGCCATTGAGCACATCTAAATGAAATGCTGAAGTAGGAATGTGAGTATGCATCGTCAGGGATTCCCACCACCCATGTCAAGCTCTCGGCTCGCTACTGCCATCAGGTAGAAGGTACAAGTGTGACAGGGCTCACCAACATCTTCAACTGCATTTACTAACCCTCAACCATCAGGGTACATTGGGGGCAGGGATGGTGGGTGGTTTGATGTTTTTCTTTGAAGGGGTTCCATTATTTTCTATGTTTTGTGACTGTCTGTGGGAAGACAAATCTCAGGGTTATATATTGCATACATTCTTTAATAATAAATGCACTTTGAATCTTTAAATCTTTGAAACATTGAACACCGAACATTTTCCAATAGAGCATATCTGTTTTATCGCTTAGTACTATGAACATGGTCAGGTCTTATCAGGGGACAGATGTGTGATGAACCACAGAGTACAATTTACGGAAGACATGAATGTACAGTCTATCAGTTAAAAAATAAAAATCTATCCCAGCAGATCATGCCTCAGGGATGTAACAGAAGAGGACAAGTGAGAGGCCACAGAAGGAGAGGAATGTCACATCAGAGTTATAAGTTGGTAAGTATAATCAAAGGAGATCTTCACACTATTTTCTCTCAGGAAGTTGAGTTGGTTTAGTGTTAAATGGGTCCATTCGTTACAGTCTTTAATTGTTGGCAGTATCAGATTAATGTTGCACCAATGATGTTTGGATCATGTGGAGATCTGTTCCTTATCCTGTAAACTTACACTTCTCTTTAATTGATTTATATCAATCATTTTCAGTGCATATTTCATGTTTCATGTCTGATTCATCGCAGACAGAATTCAGATGAAGTGAGAGGAAGAGCAACAGATGCTTCACAGGAAGATGCCACATTTCAGGCCTCGAAATCTGATACTGATCTGAGATACATGAATGAACATTGCAGCCCGCAGGGGTCTACTCGGCCCATCATGTACATTCCCCAGAGAGATGCACAGGTTCAAGAATCCAGATTGATACAGCCTGGAAACTTTGGAACTTGACTTCTGATTTTACTCTCGATTTATTGCATGCAGCATGGAAACTTAATTCCCCAAAGAAAATATTGCAAGCAATTTTCACCTCAGTACTGGTAACTGTGCTTGGCAAGAATATTCTTTCCAGGCAACTGTATAAATTTCCAAACTCGAGAAGGTACCTTTGTAAGCAGCTCAAACACAGGCAGACTGGAGAGCACAGCATCATTTTAGACAAAATTTGCCGCACTTCGTTCACAGTGAGAACTTTGTCAAGAGATGAAATTTGCAAACAAATCTCTGTATAGCATTTCATCAATTACTGCACAGCTGCAGCAAAGCATTCTTGCTTGAATATTTAAATATTCTTGTAATCAGTGCCAACAATATACTGTTTGCCTTGTTAATAGCTTACTGCTCATGAATAAAGTATTGCTTTCTGTATTTGATGTACAAAGACACCAAGATCTAGTTGCAACTTCCATTTACCCATTCTATTATCATTCACATTATATTTCTTCAGCTTTTATAGCCATAACTCAATGTAACCTCACAGCATTTTGGTAATTGTAACATCATTATAGTGCCAGCAAACCAGCTTCAATACTGCTACTGTCTGTAAGGAGTACGCACGTTCTCCCTGTGACTGCGTGGGTTTCCTCTGTTTGCTCTGGTTTCCTCCCATAAACCAATGACATAAGGGCTAATATGTTAATTGGTCACATGGTGTAGTTGTGCCAATATTGCCTTTTACTGTGCCCTACATCTAATTAAAAAAATAGATCATATGTTTCTTCAACATAGACAATGTCTCTAATGTAACAATTAATGGCACTATCTGTCATGAATAACTCTAATCTGAAAGACTTTGGAAGGTTTATGAAATAATAAGTCTGTAGTTTGTGAATTAGACTCATATGATTGTAGAACACAGAAGCTCACCGTGTCCATTCTCACCACCCAGAATCCATTTCCTATCAGAGGGCAAGTGCCAGTACAACACAGCTATCACAACAATAATGATTAGACTCTGAACATAGACTGAATTCTCTGTTGCTTGAGTAGTATGTCATTTTGAATCTAGAAACAGCTTACATTGTAATTTGGCTGCAATTAAAAATAAAACTTACAATAATCTGTTGTCATAAAAGTTTCTGCTTTGAATTTTATTTCATGTGTGAAACATTGATGACAAAATGTGGTGGTATGTACATAGGTAGGATGTGAGAGTCACACAGTTTGCAAGACTGGCCTCCTGTAGATCGTTGAGACCTGATGAAGATTGGGAGACTACCTCAGGGTAGCAAACTTCTCCTCCTCGGTAACCTGCACAGGGTCAAGAGAGTTGATGCACCTTTGCCTTATTTTTGTAGACACACTGGAGATGCAAAGAATTCATTTAAGACCACCCCCATCTGTTTTGGCAGCACACATGGATTCCAGAGAACCAATTTCATCCCTTGCAAATATTTTGCTCTTGATGAATCTGTAGAATCCCTTCTGATTCTCCTGCAGCTTGTCTGCTACAGGAACCTTATGCTTTCTTTAAGCCTTCCTGGTTTCTTTGTTAAGTTTTCTGTTGCATTTCTAGTACTGCATGAGCACCTAACTTGTTGCTGATTGCCTGCACTTACTGTACACCTTCTTCCTCTCTTAACCAGGGCCACAATATCTCTTGAAAACCAAGGTTCCCTATATTTGTTATCTTTACCTTTTTACAAAACACATACAAGCTTTGTACCCTCAAAATTTTGTTTCTGAAGGCCTCCCTCTTCCAAGTACACCTTTGCCAGAAAGCAGTCTGTTCCAATCCACACTTACCAGATAATGTCTGACATCATGAAAATTGGCCCTTCCACAATTTACAACCTCAACCCATAGACCAGGCCTACCTTTAAGCAGATTTACTTTGAAACTAATGGTATCGTGCTCCCTGAAATCAAGGTGTTGCCCAACACAAACATCTGTCACCTCCTGCCCTACCCGATTCCCTCACAGCAGATCCGGTATCTCACCCACACTCATTGGGACTTTTATGCTCTGATGAAGGCAACTTTCCTGAACACATTTGACAAACCTTATCCCATCTAGTCCTTTTACAGTATGGAATTCCCAGTCAATATGTGGAAAGTTAAAATCACCTACTGAAATGACCATATGTTTCTTACAATAGTCTCTGATCTCTTCAGAATTTTTTTTTTCTAAGTCCCTTAGAATCCCGAGTGGTCTGTAATATTGCCCAATTAACGGTGGTACCTTTTTAAATTCTCAGTTCCACTCAATGTCTCACTAGTCAGGTTCTCTAGTCTGTCCTGATGAAGCACTGCTGTGACACTCTCACTGACTAAAAGCGACACGCCTCTTCTTTTAATTCCTCCAGCTCTGTCACTTCTAGATATATGGAACTCTGGAATATTGAGCTGCCAGTCTTGCCCCTCTTGCAACCAAGTCTCACCTAATGGTGACAATGTTATAATTCCAGGTGTTGATCCATGCCATGAGCTCGTCTACATTCTCTATGATACCTGTTGCAGTGAACTGCAGGCAGCTCAAGACACTAGTGATTAATATATTCTAACAGGGCAGAATATTTTAGACCTCGTTATTTGGTTTCATTTTGACCATTTGGGGAGTAGTATGTTCTGAAGCCTACTTAGAAATATTGAAAATCTACAGCACCATTCAGACCTTTCTGCCCATAAAGCTGTGTTGAACATGTCCCTAACAAAGAAATTGTCTCAGGTTGCCCATAGCCCTCTATTTTTCTAACCTCCATGTACCTATCCGGGAGTTTTTTTTTGTTTGCTTTTAATTCTGTACAGAGAGAGCTCAGGGAGACCAGCATCAAATTCCCTGTATGTGTCCTCATACTTGGCGATAATAAAGGATTCTGATTCTGAGTTTCTGAAAAGACCCTATGTATCTGCCTCCACTACTGTCACCAGCAGCCCATTCCACGCACTCACCACTCTCCATAAAAAAAACTTGATATCTCCTCTATACATGCTTCCAAGCATCTTAAAAATATGCCCTTTTATGCTAGCCATTTCAGCCCTGGGAAAAAGCCTCTGACTATCTACACGTTCAATGCCTCTCATCATCTTGTACACCTCTATACGTCTCATCCTCTGTCCCTCCAAGGAGAAAAGGCTATTCTCAACCTATTCTCATAAGGCATGCTCCCCAATCAAGGCAACATTCTTGTAAATCTCCTCTGCACCCTTTCTATGGTTTCCACATCCTTCCTATAGTGAGGCAGCCAGAACTGACACAATACTCTAAGTAGCTTCTGACCAGGGTTTTATATAGCTACAACATTACCTCTCGGCTCATAAACTCAGTCCCACGATTGATGAAGGTCAAAGTGCCGTATGTCTTCTTAACCACAGAGTCAACATGTGCAGCTGCTTTGAGTGTCCAATGGACTTGGACCCCAAGATCCCTCTGATCCTCCACACTGCCAAGAGTCTCACCATTAATACTATATTCTGCCATCATATTTGACCTACCAAAATGAACCACTTCACACTTATCTGTGTTGAACTCCATCTGCCACTTCTCCGCACAGTGTTGCACCCCATCAATGTCTTGCTGTAACTTCTGACATCCCTCCACATTATCCACAAACTTCTAACCTTTATGTCATCAGCAAATTTACTAATCCATCCCTCCACTTCTGCATCCCGGTCATTTATAAAAGTCACAAAGAGTAGGGGTCCCAGAACAGATCACAGAGGTACACCACTGGTCATCGACCTCCATGCAGAATTTGACCCATCAACAACCACTTTGCCTTCTGTGGGCAAGCCAGTTCTGGCTCCACAAAGCAATATCCCCTTGGATCTCATGCCTCCTTACTTTCTCAATAAGCCCTGCATGGAGTACCTTATCAAATGTCTTGCTGAAATCCACATGCACTACATCTCCTGCTCTACCTTCATCAATGTGTTTAGTCACATCCTCAAAAAATTCAATCATTCTTTTAAGGCACGACCTGCCTTTAACAAAGCCATGCTGACTATTCCTAATCATATTATGCCCCTCCAAATGTTCATAAATCCTGTCTCTCAGGATCTTCTCCATCTACGTACCAACCACTGACGTAAGACTCACTGGTCTAAAATTTCCTGGGCTATCTCTACTTCCTTTCTTGAAAGAGGGAACAACATCCACAACCCTTCAATCCTCCGGAACCTCTCCTGCCCCCATTGATGATGCAAAGATAATCACCAGAGGCTCAGAAATCTCCTCCCTGAACAGTAGCTGGGATACATCTAATCTGGTCTCGGTGACTTAACCAACTTGATGCTTTCCAAAAGCTCCAGCACATCCTCTTCCTGTCATAAGGGGGCGCTAGTAGTGGACCCAAATGCAAAACACAGACATTGAGCTACCAGGAACAGGACTAGGCATGCGAAAGAAGCAGGGGAAGAGAGGAAGAAAAGACGTAAGACATGACACCGGCCCTGACAAGACAAGGACTCCAGGCCTGGGCTAGGACCTGACTAGGATAGGGAACCAGGATATGGAACTGGGGACTAGGAGCCTGGGCTTGGACTCCAAGCCAGAGACTGGACAAGGACCCAGAACCTGGGTCTTGACTCGGGCTTGGACTCCAGAACCCGGCGAGGACAAGACGTTGCTACAGGATGAGGAGAGGTACAGGGCTGGACATGAGAATCCTGGATGGGACATGGGAACCACAGCACAGGACAAGGGAATCCCAGCACTGGGCTGGACAAGGTACTCCTGTGCTGGGCGAGGCACATGGAATTGTTGAGAGCCCAGAGCCTATGGAGAGACAGGGACATGGAACACCGAGCCGGGACCCCTCCCTCCTTGGGTACAGGACATAGGGCTGGGATTCATAATACAGAACACAGAGCCAGGACCCCTCCTTGGATACAGGATGTAAGGCTGGGACTCATTAAACAGAACACCAAACACGACAAGACAGTTCCCAATGCTAGGAAGCGGCAAGACAGCCAGACCAACCTAGTGAAGGCGTGGACATGAACAGTTCCCAACGCTACGAAGCTGCAATCAGCTGGACCTTCCTAGCGAAGATGTGGACACAGATAGACAGTACCAACAGGGCGAGGCAAGGCAAGGCTCCAGACACAGGCAAGGCGAGGCAAGGCAAGGTGAGGTGAAGCAAAGCTCCAGGCAGAGGCAAGGCGAGGCGAGGCGAGGCAAGGCTCCAGGCCGAGGCGAGGCAAGGCAAGGCGAGGCGAGGCAACGCTCCAGGCAGAGGTGAGGAGAGGCAAGGTAAGGCTCCAGGCCAAGGCGGGATAAGGCAAGACTCCAGACAGAGGAAAAGCTCCAGGAGGAAGGTGAAGGAAGGATACAAACAAATTGTTAGAACAGGAACAATCTAGCAGCCAGAGGCTGAACCCTGAAGCTATTTATGAAGCCAGGCCAACGACAGTCAGCTGCCTCAACAGAAAATTGGGAAACCCAGAAAACCAGGAATAAGGAACATGGACCAGACCGTGAACCGGAACATGGATTTCACGGATCGGACCATGACATTTCCGTAATCGCTACATGCTTAAGCTTGTCAATCCTTTGTAAATCATTCCTACAATTGCCAAGATCCTTTTCTATAGTGAATACTGAAGCAAAGTATTCATTAAGTACTCTGCCATCTCCTCTGGTTCCATACACAATTTTCCACTGTCACACTTAATTAGTTCTATTCTCTCACATCTGATACTCTTGCTCTTCACATACTTGTAGAATGCCTTGGTGTTCTCCTTAATCCTATTCACCAAGTCCTTCTCATTGTACCCTTCTGGCTTTCCTAATGTCATTCTTTCTTTTTAAATCTTTTTATTAATTTTTAAGCAAGCATAAATAAAACATGAATACAAAGAGTTTGAGAGTACATAGTTAATAGTTTAAGTAGGCATTCAACTATATAATAATCTATATATATATATATATATATATATATCCTCCCAAACTCATAGTATTTATGAACAAAAGAAATTTAAAAAAAACCAAAAAAAAAGAAGAAAAAAAAAACACTAACCAACATGGGCCATTGCATAATATCAGATATATACAGCAGTGCCAATAACTCCGAACCTCCATCCAAATAATTAAGGATAATAAAAGTGAGGTGTAGGAAAAGACAATTTAACTCATATGAAAATGTTGAATAAATGGTCTCCAAGTTTCTTCAAATTTAACTGAAGGATCAAAAACAACACTTGTAATTTTTTCTAAGCTCAAACAAGAGATAGTTTGAGAAAACCACTGAAATATAGATGGAGGATTAAATTCTTTCCAATTCAATAAAATAGATCTTCTAGCCATTAATGTAACAAATGCAATCATTCGTCAAGATGAGGAGGATAAACAACTATTATCCACCATTGGTAAACCAAAAATTGCAGTAATAGGATACGGTTGCAAATTGATATTCAGAACTATTGAAATAATACTGAAAATATCTTTCCAATAATTTTGAAAACAAGGACAAGACCAAAACATATGGGTCAATGAAGCAACATCAGAATGACATCTGTCACAGTTTGGATTAACATAAGAATAAAATCGAGCAAGTTTATGCTTAGACAAATGAGCTCTATATACAACCTTAAATTGTATTAGGGCATGTTTAGCACAAATAGAAGACAAATTGACTAATAGTAAAATTTTCTCCCACTGCTCAGTGGATATAAGACAATGAAGTTCTTTTTCCCATTCCTTCTTAATTTTTTCTGATACTTCTGGCTGTATTTTCATGATCATATTATAAATGACAGCTAATAAACCCTTTTGACAAGGATTCAGAGCTAAAATTCTTTCCGTAATGTCCAATGGACATAGTTTCGGAAAAGACTGTAACTCATTATACAAAAAATTTCTAACTTGCAAATATATAAAAAAATAAGTTTTAGGTAAATTATATTTATTAGATAGCTGTTCAAAGGACATAAAGCTATCATTCAGAAACAAATCACGAAAACATGTTATATCTTTTGTTTTCCATAAAAGAAAGGCTTGATCCATAAAAGAGGGCCAAAAAAAAAGTTAGATATTATAGGGCATGATAAAATGAACTTATTCACATCAAAAAATTGATGGATTTGAAACCAAATTTGCAATGTATATTTGACTATAGGATTAGTTATTTGTTTATTCAATTTAGATAAAGACAAAGCAAGTGAAGATCCTAAAATTGAAAACAATGAAAAGTCTTGTACAGATTTACATTCCAAATTTACACATTGTCGGCAAGCTGCCATAGTCGATTCTTGTGTCCAAAATATTAAATATCGTATATTAACTGCCCAATAGTAACATCTCAAGTTTGGCAAAGCCAAATCGCCCTCCTTCTTAGGCTTCTGTAAATATTTTTTGCCTGGTCTAGGATTTTTATTCTGCCACAGATAAGAAGATATTTTGGAGTCAATAATATCAAAAAAAGATTTAGGAATAAAAATTGGTAATGCTTGAAATAAATATAAGTATTTGGGTAATACCATCATCTTAATAGTATTAACTCGACCAAACAATGACCAAGATAATGGAGACCACCTGGTAGCAAGTTGCTTAAATTGGTCAATTAAAGGTAAAAAATTAGCTTTAAATAAATCTTTATGTTTTTTAGTAACTTTAATACCCAAATAAGTAAAATAATCTGTAACAACTTTAAATGGTAAATGTTTATAAATTGGAACTTGCATATTTAATGGAAATAATTCACTCTTATTAAAATTCAATTTATAACCAGAAAAGTTACTAAACTGAGCAAGCAAGGACGAAATAGCAGGAATAGATCTCTCAGGGTCGCATATGTATAGTAACAAATCATCACCATTTAATGATAAGTTATACGTCCCCTCCCCATTAGTAATACACAAAATATTAGGTGATTCACGAATGGCAATAGCCAAAGGTTCCAAAGCAATGTCAAATAGTAAAGGACTTAAAGGACAGCCTTGCCTTGTATCATGGAATAACTAAAAAAAAGATTTATAGTATATTAATTTAATCCATGAAATAAATTTTGAACTAAAATTAAAATGCTGAAATGTATTAAATAAATATGGCCATTCAACTCTATCAAATGCTTTTTCAGCATCTAAGGAAATGACACATTCTGGTATTTTAGGTGAAGGAGTATAAATAATATTAACTAATTTTCTAAAGTTAAAAGATGAATAGCAGTTTTTAATAAATCCAGTCTGATATTCAGAAATAATTCGAGGTAATATATTTTCTAATCTAGTAGCCAAAATTTTACTAAAAATCTTAAAATCCGTATTCAGCAAGGATATAGGCCGATAGGATGCATATTCAATAGGGTCTTTATCTTTTTAAAGAATTAAAAAAATAGAGGCTGCATAAAAAGATTGTGGCAATTTGCCTATAATTAATGCATCTTTGAAAATTTTACAAAGCCAAGGAGAAAGTATAGAGGAAAAGGATTTAAAAATTTCTGCAATATAATCATCTGGACCAAAAGCTTTACCAGAATTCATTGAAAAAATAGCCTTTTTTATTTCAGTTTCTGTAATAGGTGTATCTAGGAATACACTATCCTCTACTGTTAATTTTGGAATATTCAATTTCCTTAAAAAATCACCTATTATAGAAGAATCCTCAACAAATTCTGATTGATATAAGGAATTATAAAAATCTTGAAAGGCTTTATTTATCTCTTTATGGCCGATCACCAGAGTGCCATCTTGTTTACGAATCCTAGTAATCTGTTGTTTAACCGAAGCAGTTTT
Organism: Hypanus sabinus; assembly: GCF_030144855.1. Taxonomy (NCBI): domain Eukaryota; kingdom Metazoa; phylum Chordata; class Chondrichthyes; order Myliobatiformes; family Dasyatidae; genus Hypanus; species Hypanus sabinus. Next base: position 66,371,901 of record NC_082720.1, on the reverse strand, counting down.
CAATTGATTAGCCAATAATTTGCCAGACTTATCTCCATGTACATGAAACTGGGTTCTAGATTTAATTAACTGATTTTCAGTCGAAGAGGATAATAACAAACTATGCTCCATTTGAAGTTCACCTCCTTCTTTATAAAGTTCTTTGCTGGGGGTCACTGAATAAATCTTATCAATTGCTTTGATTTTATCAACCATTGTTAATATTTTAGAATTAGGTTGTTTCCTAACTCCAGCAGAGTATGAAATAATCTGTCCACGAATAAATGCTTTAAAGTTTCCCATAAAATTCCACTAGAGATCTCTGCTGTAGAACTTGTTGAGAAAAACAAATCAATTTGTTGTTTAATAAAATTAACAAAGTCTAAGTCCTGCAATAAAATAGAGTTGAACCTCCAAGATTTAGCATTAATAGATGAATCCATTATCTTAACAGATAACTTGAAAGGTGCATGGTCAGAAATGGTAATAGAGTCATATTTACAATTGATGACATCTGTAAGTAAACGGTGATCAATGAAAAAGTAATCAATTCTTGAATAATTATGATAAACATGAGAAAAGTATGAAAACTCTTTGTCATTGGGGTGTAAAAAACACCAAATTTCGAAAATTGCTGAATCAACCATAAAGAAATTAATAAGAGAGGCCGATTTATTCAGAAGAGCTTGGGTGGGCTTAGATCTATCCATTGAAGGGTTTAAACAACAGTTAAAATCCCCACCCATTATCAGCCTGTACTGATTCAAATTGGGAAGGGATGTAAATAGACACTTAAAAAATTCAGGACAATCAGTGTTTGGAGTATAAACATTAACTAAAACAACTTTTTGATTAAAAAGTAGATCAGTAATAAGCAAAAATCTACCTTGTGGGTCTGAAATTGTTTCATGGTGTATAAAGGAGGTTGAAGAAACTATAAAAATGGAAACGCCTCAACTTTGGCTTGAGAATTCGAGTGATATTCAAGTGATATATAAAACATAAATAAGTGTTGACTATCCACCTTCCTTACATGAGTCTCTTGTACAAAGATAACATTAGCAATCATTCTATGGAATACTGTGAATATTTTTTTCCATTTGATCGGATGATTTAAACCATTAATATTCCAAGAAACAAAATTAGTAATCTTATCCATATTGATAATATTTATTACAATTAACACATAAGGTAAAAAAAAAGATGAACTCATGAATCCGGAAGAGGGAAGTAAGTTCAAGGAGGAACCAGAAGTCCTGACACTGCAACCATTTTTGTAGTTTCATATTTGCCCATGAAGTAAAACTAATAAAAAGCAAGCAAAAAGAAAAGAAAAAAATCCCCCTCCCTCCACCCTCAAAACCCCAGGAAAAAATGCCAAAAAGAGGCAAGCAAGCAATCTAACACTAAAATTACCCCCGTGACTCAAGACGGCAACTCAAAGAAAAAAAGGTTAATAAAAGATACAAACCACCCATATTATAAGAAAGGGTTGGTATAACAAAAAATAAAATATAAAGTTAGTATTATATATATGTAAAACAAAAGGATTGAAAAAATTAAAACAATAAATCCCACAAATAGATAATATTGTATTAGTGTTTTAAAAGAAAGTCCTTAAACTTATTCAGACACATCAAAACGGATGTGACTTTCCAAGCACTAAGGTTTTTCGGGAAGAAGAAACGGCATTTTATTTTTAAAAAATCTTAATATTTAAATGTTAAAAATTTAAAAAAGTGTATACGAACTTAAAAGAAAACCTTAATGAATTACTTTCAAAACTAACAGTTTAATAATATGAAAAAACCAAACTCAGAATAAACCAAAAACGGACTTTTACCGTGTATAAGAAATACGTGTAAGCCATCACGTAAAAAAACATCATTTTATAAAAGATCCAAATCTATAAACTAATTATTACATTAGTCAACCCGTAGAAACAATAAAATGTCATTCTTCAAGGAATCTTTGAGCATCCGCTGGAGATTTGAACAGCCGATAAGTTCCATCTTTGAGAGTAACTCTCAAATGTGCTGGAAATAACAGCGCTTGCTTGTAGCCTTCCTGATGAATTTCCGACATAACCGATTTAAAAGCCATTCTTGCCCTTACAACTTCGCGAATGTAGTCTTCCAGAATACGGAATTTAAAATCTTGAAAGCTGATCATACCCTTTTTCCGGGCAGCCCGAATCAAACGCTCCTTGGTATTAGGATAATGGATCCGGAGAATTACCTGTCGTGGTTTCAAACTTGAATCTGAATGAAAACGAGAAATGCGATGTGCACGGTCGATTATTAGAGGGGAATCCAGTACTTCTGAGACAAAGAGATCCATTAAAAATTTGGGAAAAAAACCCAGTGACATCGCAGTTCTCAATTTTTTCCCGAATCTCAATTAACTGGAGATTTTGTCTTCGAGAGCGGTTTTCAAGATCAGTGATTTTAGATTTATAACGATCCATCTGTTGAGAAGTCGAAGCTTGCTGTTGTTGCAAAGTTTCGATTATACGATCTCTCTGGCGAGCGGCTTCTTCAAGAACTAAAATACTTGCTTGTTGTTTTTGTGAATCCAGTGTAAGTGCTTGAAGTTTTGTGTCAAATGTCTTTAAACATTTCATCGAACGTAGAAAGCTTTGCGGTTCATTTACTCTCCAGTTTTTCAAGTCTGTCGTCCATAAGATTCGCAATTGCTTCTAAAGTTAATGTCTTTCGTCTGTTTCGATTCCTTTGGTCTAGACATTTCAGCGAGTTGAAAATGATTCAAACAGAAAATTTCAAACGTTTAAACCCCTTTAGAATAGGTATAAAAAGATCAATTAGGGGGTGTTTGTAGGTTAAAGAAAGTAAAAGGATTGGAACAAAGCCTAAAACTGCTTCACTTCATAAGCGCCATCTTGAGACTCCTAATGTCATTCTTAAGCTTCTTCCTGCGAGCCTTACAATCTTATAGATCTCAATCATTGCCTTGTTTATTGAACCTTTTATATGCTCTTCTTTACTTCTTGACTAGGTTTACAACAGCCTTTGTACACAGTGGTTCCTGTACCCTACCATCCTTTCCCTGCCACATTGGAATGTACCTATGCAGAACCCCACACAAATATCCCCTGAACATTTGCCACATTTCTTCCTACATTTCCCAGAGAACCCTTATCAGGATTCATCTGAAAGAAAGTAACATCACTAGCTTACATTTACACTGGTCCAATACCCTCGCCAAGATGACACACCCAAGTTTTAATCAAGCCCAGCATGTTCCCTTCCCTTGGCCCAAGATAATGTAAAGCCTATCACTTTGAGGGCTATGTTATTTTGGAACTTGTTATTTGGTGTTAATTTTTGACCAATTTGGGAGTAGAATGTTCAGAGGCCTGGTTGTTAGCCTTCATCTCAAAATAAGATGCAACTTCTCTACTTGTCTTACATTGATCATTCTTTTGCACCTAAGAGTGTGGGAATCCCATGGGCTAAAATAGCAGGGTCTTACTAAACATTCAGTGTCACTCCACACTGATTCTTCGAATTGAATGGTGATTCATTTTCTACAGTCTCGGTTTGGGCTTGACTTTCTCGCCTTTTATATTGCAACTCATCGTGTTGACTGCAAGTTTGACCCATCAGCACTCTCACCTCACTACACACTGCTTCTGTTTGTAAAGAAGCTCCCTCATCTTCAGCACCATTATCCACCTTCCCGACAGTATACTACCTGCATTGAATGATAAACAGCTCAGGACACTGCTTGCACCATGCTCAACTTTTTGATTCCTAATTTTGTCAGAAGTCTTACCAACATCTGCCTCCACAACAACCTTTTCACTGACTGTTCAGGCACCCTGGGTCCTATCAGCAACTCTACCACACAATTATTAACAAACACAGACATGCTACACAACATTAACAGCAGTGTAGTGCAATGGCTCTAAAGTAGAGGCATTCACTCATAGAAACTGAAAAAAAGAGTAATGGAATGAGAACACCAAAATGGCAGAATAAATTAAGAAACTAAATTGAAACCTTAAGAGTAGTAATAGCATACCCAATGGAGTATAAAATGGATATCCCAAGCAGGAAGGTTAAACGTAAAGCTAAACAATGCTAAGAAAATTTAAGGTCCATCCATGATACAATCAACTGAACAAAAGCATTGTAGATTTTATAAATGCACTGAAAAAAAACTTTGGTGCATACAATGCCAGACTAAATAGATCAATGAAATGTGCCAGATGAAGAAAAGAGATTTATCAGTTCAGAAATAATAACAAAGGTTCATAAGAGAGAATGAAACTAAATTCGATGAGCCAAAATATCATCAATCTGAGCACAGAATTATCAACAAGCACAGATAATGAACTTATGGTCTAATATCTTGTCAAACATAATGATGCACAGTCAAGAAGCAAGCAGGATGAAGGAGAGAAACACACACACACAAATGAAGAAGTGAAAATACCTGAAGTTACCATGGATATGATAAAGGAGGATATGATAAAAAAACAACAAATGGAAAAGTATTGGCAATGATAATATTCATATCTATTGGTATAAAAATTTACTTGCTTTCATCTGTATGTTTTAATACACATTAACAATTTTCTTAAGAAGCCTGAAAACGTGTCTGAATTTTTGACAGAAGTAATAAATACCTCTTATTTAAAGGACAAACCACAAATGATCCATAAAAATATCATCCTCGTATTTCTTAATAAACTATATATTAAATTGTAATATCTTGCATCTCACAACTAATCAACACTCTATTAGACAACCACAATATGCTTACAGAAGAGCAGAAAAGATGCTGTAAATGTCATGGTTCCGATCGTTAATTCCCTATCTTGCTCCTAATTTCCTTTGATCGTGCCACAGTTCCGACCGTTCATTTCCCCATTGCTTCTAATCTGCTTTGATGACAGTGCACCTGGTTTCCATCAAGAACTGCAGTATAAGAACCCCGGCGTCATAACCACTAGTCGCCAGTTCATTGATTTTTTTTCCTTGCGAGATAACTACTCTCCCGACCACTTAGAACTGTTTGTTCTAAGATTAGTTCCATTTTCAAAGATTACCTATGAGACTCCATCTTTCTGAGTCAAAGCTCCACATCAGATTTCCATGTCAGGATCCCTCCTGTTTGTTGTTCAGCGTTTACACCCGTGTAAGCATCCAGTTCAATCTCTGTGCCCGTTTCCTGCACTTGGGTTGGCTTCTTTCGCTCATTACAACAGTAAGGCTATGAAAGGATGTAAACAACAACTGAAACTAGACTCTGCAACTGTAACTCAAGTCCTATGGAAAAGTAGGTTGTTATATTGACTTCCAAAAAGCATTTGTTCTGCCCGGCACTCATGGTTAGTAGAAGTCCATAATATATATGAGCTACACCTGTCATGCAGGTGAGAAACTGCTGGAAAATTCAGCAGTCTAATGAACAAGGAGGCAATTAAAAGAGAGAGAGGACTCTGTCTTCGTTTTGATAACATTTTTAATAGCAACCTTGAGAGAGAGAGTACGGCGCCCGCTGAGACTCGAGCTGGGAAGTTGCTATGGTAACAGCTCAGAGCGGTTGAGCGAACGGACGGTTGGAATTCTGGATGGAATATCAAAAGTTGAGGCTTTTGGTCTGATAATGGCAGAGGAGACACGACACAGGAGAATTGCGGAAGCTACCTGAGAAACCACTGGTGGAGTTTAAGACCACCACGAGGGTGGAGGCCACAGACTCATTAATTTTGACCCATGATTACCAGTAAGAGCTAGCCTGTGGGGGTCTGCTGGTGGTGAACCTGTGCCGTTTGTTAGTAGACCATTCCCTAGAAGGGGCTCTGTCCATCAGTGTCTGTGTGGGGTTCACACGAAGTGACTCTAAAGACTTCGGAAGCAAGGACAACTAAAGCTGCCAACTTAAACAACAACTCAATTAACTCTCTCTCTCTCTCTCCATCAATTCAACTCGACGCAACACAAAGTGAACTGAACTGCTTAAACTTACCTGACACCGTAAGACTGATATCTACCTCCAGGGCTATTATCTTTGTATCCACACACATATTTGCAGAGATATATATATAAAATAGTTTATAACCTGTATCATATTATCCAGTTTTAATGATATTAATTCATAGTAGTAATAAATATAGTCTTATTTTGTAGTAAACCACACTCCAGATGTGTTCCATTTTTGCTGGTCCTTTTCAACTTGTCACTGAATTTGTGACACACCCAATACTTGTGAAATTCCTTCAACATCTGATGAAGCTTTTGCAAAATCCGAACAACCAATCTATTAATGACCAAAAACAGAACAACTCCCATTATCAAAATAAACCAGGGCATTTTCTAGGGCAACTTTGTTAGCCCACTATGGTTCTGTTTGGTATCAAACATGCTCTCCAAATTATTGAATCAAAGGAAAATTGGATATCAATTCTGAAGCAATGAACCAAATTATACCTTGACTCCCCTTCTATACATGAACAGTTTGAAATTATATGGTCCTTTATCAGTAAAGCTAAATCAAATACTTCAAATAGTGGAACTATTTTCTTTTTTTTTGAAAATTTTTTTATTGCATTTTTAAGTAGTTACAAAATGATGAAAAAAATGTATATAACCCTTCTCCCCCTCCCCTTAACCCCTCCCCCCTAACTGCCCTATAGAAAAAAAAGAGAAAGAGAAAAAAAGAAAGAAAGAAAGATTGCCTGGTTGTTGGAAGATCTCCACATGCTCCATGGAATTCATAATAACTTTAATATGTATATTTATTTCTTTCCCCAAATAACCAATTGTTTCATCTTCAGAGCAGCTATAGATTTAATCCTGTCTTTTGTAAATAAGGGCTCCAAATTTTCAGAAATGTTTCATATTTATCTCTTAAATTATAAGTAATTTTTTCTAATGGAATACAACCATAGATTTCTTTCTTCCAAGAGTCTATACTTAAATATGTATCTGATTTCCAAGTAACTGCAATAGCTTTTTTGGCTACTGCCAGTGCAACTTTTATAAATTCTTTCTGGTATTTATTTAGTTTGAGTTTTGGTTTTATCCCTTCAATATCACCTAATAAGAGTAATATTGGATTATGAGGAAATTGTGTTCCTGTAATTTGTTCCAGTAAAAGTCTTAAATTTGTCCAAAAAGGTTGAATTTTAGAACAAGACCATGTAGAATGTAAAAAAGTACCAGTTTCCTGGTTACATCGGAAACACTGATCCAATAAGTTTGGATTTAATTTATTTATTTTTTGTGGTGTAATATATAATTAATGTAGAAAATTATACTGCACTAATCTTAACCGAACATTTATTGTATTTGTCATACTATCAAGACATAGTCTTGACCAATTTGTTTCTTCAATTTTAATATTCAAATCACTTTCCCATTTTTGTCCTGACTTATGGACTCCTTGTTTAATTGCCTGTTTTTGAATCAAATTATACATACAAGATATAATTTTTTTAATATTTCCTTTTTTGAATTAAAATTTCTATTTCATTAGGTTTTGGCAATAACATTGTTTGACCTAATTTTTCTCTTAAATAAGCCCTTAATTGAAAGTAACAAAATAAAGTGTTATTTGATACTTTATATTTATTCTTTAATTGATCGAATGACATTAATATACCTCCTTCAAAACAATTCCCTATATATCTAATCCCTTTTTGAATCCAATTATATAAAAGCTGATTGTCCATTGTGAAAGGAATAAGTCTATTTTGAATTAAAGATCTCTTTGCTAATAAAGATTTTTTTGTCTCATCATCAACATTTATCTTATTCCATAAATCAATCAAATGTTTTAATATAGGAGATTCTTTCTTTTCCCGTATCCATTTAGATTCCCATTTGTATATAAAATCTTCTGGTACGCTTTCTCCTATTTTATCTAGTTCTATTCTAACCCATGCCGGTTTATCTTTCTCGAAAAAAGATGCAATAAATCTAAGTTGATTTGCTTTATAATAATTCTTAAAATTTGGAAGTTGTAATCCTCCTAGATCAAATTTCCATGTCAATTTTTCCAACGATATTCTTGACATCTTACCTTTCCAGAGAAATTTCCGCACATATTTGTTTAACTCTTGAAAAAACTTCTGGGGTAATTGTATTGGTAATGATTGAAATAAATATTGTAGTCTAGGGAATATAGTCATTTTTATAGTATTTACTCTACCTACTAATGTTATTGGTAATGCCATCCATTTATCAAGATCTTCCTGAATTTTTTTTCAAAAGTGGTAAATAATTTAATTTGTATAACTTTTTAAGTCATTATCAACTCTTATACCTAAATATTTTATACCATTTGCTGGCCATCTAAATTGAGTTATTAATCGACATTGATTATAATCTCCTTTAGTAAGAGGTAAAATTTCACTTTTATCCCAATTTATTTTATAATCCGATATTTTCCCATATTCTTCTAATCTATAAGATAATTTGCGTAGTGAATGTAATGGATCTGTTAAATAAAGTAGAACATCATCAGCAAATAAGTTAATCTTGTATTCTTCCTGATTAACTCTGAAACCCTTAATATCTGGGTCCATTCTAATTAATTCAGCTAGTGGTTCTATTGCCAACACAAACAAAGCAGGTGATAATGGGCAACCTTGCCCAGTTGATCTTGTTAACTGAAATGATGTTGAAATTTGACCATTTGTCACTACTTTAGCTTTGGGATTAGTATTTAAGGTTTTAATCCATTTTATAAATGATGTTCCTAATCCATATTTTTCCAATACCTTAAATAAAAAATCCCATTCCAATCTATCAAATACTTTTTCTGCATCTAAAGCAACTGCCACACTCATTTCCTCCCTCTTTTGCGCTAAATGGATTATACTAAATAACCCGGTTACATTATCTGCCGATTGTCTATTTTTGATAAATCCTGTTTGATCCATATGCACTAATTTTGGTAAGCATTTAGATAATCTATTAGATAAGATTTTTGCTATTATTTTATAATCAGTGTTTAATAAAGAAATAGGTCTATATGATGCTGGTTTTAAAAGGTGTCTTTTTTTGGCTATTAAAAATACTATTAAAATAGCTGCTGAAAAAGATTCTGGAAGTTTATGTGTTCTTTCCGCTTGATATATTAACTCCAAAAAAGGAGGAATTAATAAATCTTTAAACTTTTTATAAAATTTAGGTGGAAAACCATCTTCTCCTGGAGATTTATTACTTTGAAGTGATCCCAAAGCTTCTTCAACTTCCTTCAATGTAAAAGGCGTATCTAATCCCTTCTGTTCTTCTGTATTTAATTTTGGAAGAGTTATTTGTGATAAAAATTCTTCTATCTTAACATCATCATTCTTTGATTCTGATTTATACAACTCAGAATAAAAATTCTTAAAAGCCTCATTAATTTCTAGAGGCTTATAAGTAATTTCATTCACTTTTATTCGAATTGCATTTATTGTTTTGGAAATCTAATCTGTTTTTAACTGCCATGCAAGAACTTTATATGATCTTTCACCTAGTTCATAATATCTCTGTTTAGTTCTCATAATTGCTTTTTCTGTTCGATATGTCTGGAGTGTATTATATTTTAACTTCTTATTAATAAGTTGTCTTTGTTTTTCTTCTGTCCTATTTCTTTGAGATTCTTTTTCTAATTTTATAATCACTTTTTCCAATTGATCTATTTCTATCCTATATTCCTTCTTAATTTTAGAAGTATAACTTATTATCTGGCCTCTCAAATATGCCTTCATTGCTTCCCACAATATAAATTTATCATCAACTGAATGTAAATTTGTATCTAAAAAGAACTGAATCTGCTTTTTCATAAAATCACAAAAATCTTGACGTTTTAGTAGAATTGAATTAAATCTCCATCTATAAATTGATCCCTCTTTATCTATCATTATCATTGACATTATTAAAGGAGAGTGATCAGACAATATTCTTGCTTTATATTCCACATTTTTCACTCCATCTTGAGTATTTGTTGATAATAGGAAAAAATCTATCCTTGAGTATGTTTTATGTCTATTTGAATAGAATGAATAATCCCTCTCTTTTGGATTGATTCTTCTCCATATATCAATCAAATTTAAATCTTTCATCAATGATAGAGTTAATTTTGCTACTTTTGATTTTGTAATAGCCTTTGTTGATCTATCTAAAACTGGATCTAAACAAAAATTAAAATCTCCACCTATTAATATTTTATCATGTGCGTTAGCCAAATTCAAAAAGACCTCCTGTATAAATTTTACATAATTTTCATTTGGTGCATAAATATTCATAAGAGTCCATAGTTCTGAAAAAATTTGACAATGTATAATTAAATATCTTCCTGCCGAATCAGTTAATACATTTTGTATTTTAATTGGTAAATTTTTATTAACCAAAATTGCAACTCCTCTCGCCTTTGAGTTAAATGAAGCTGCAATAACATTTCCAACCCAGTCTCTTTTGAATTTCTGATGTTCTATATCCGTTAAATGAGTTTCTTGTAAGAAAGCTATATCTATTTTCATTTTTTAAATATATGTTAAAATTCTTTTTCTTTTTATTGGTCCATTAAGCCCATTAACATTAAAACTTAAAAAAAATCAATAGATTAGTCATTATTTTTAATTATCTTACTCCAATCTATAATAATACCTAATCTTTCAACTTTCATTGTATCCTGGGAAATCTTTTTAGAAGTCTCCATGTTGCTTTGTGTGTCCCCACCAATCATCCAGGCAAAAGAATAGAAGAAAAATAGAAAATAAAGAAAAAAAAACAAAATACCCCCCTACTAATGTTGTGAAAGAAAAAAAACACAACATTACCCCCCTCTATTGTACGGGTCATGGCAATCGCCATGATTACACACGTGAATCCCGCAGTAACTGATTCAAAGCTCCCCAGCCCCCCCGCAATATAAAAAGTATATATATTAAAAAAACATACTATTCTCAGTTATTATTTCTAAAATTTTACTTTTCTCCCTTATATCATCCTTAAATGTCCATCAGTTCCATTCACTATCTCTGTCTTCATCTTTAACCATTACATTTAGAAGTCTCTACGTTTAATTAGCGAAGAGATGGGAGTTTTTGTGCGAACACCTCCGCTTCTCGATAATCAGGAAAAAGTCTTTTTCCCTCCTCCAAAAAAATTATCAGTGTTGCTGGGTGACGCATTAAAAACTTATAACCTTTTTTCCATAAAACATTTTTAGCTGGATTGAATTCTTTCTTTCTCTTCAAAAGGTTATAACTTATATCAGAATAAAAAAGAACTGGTTTCTCTGCTATCATCAATGGACCTTTTCTTCTTTTAGCACCTTGGGCAGCCGCCTTCAAAATCTTTTCTTTATCCTGGTATCTTAAACATCTTATCAATATTGATCGCGGATTTTGATCATCTTGAGATCTTGGTCTTAAGGCTCTGTGCACCCTTTCAATCTCAATTGAAGTTTCTTCTCCCATTTCCAATTTTTCAGGAATCCATTTTTGAAAAAAAATTATTGGGTCTTCTCCTTCGGTACCCTCTTTAAGTCCAACAATTTTAATATTTTTGCGTCTACTAAAATTTTCGAGCTTATCAATTTTTCCCACGAGTTGTTTTCTTTCTGATGTCCAGGCATCATTATCATCTTCCATCTTCTTCATTCTTCCATCCATTTCTTCCACCTTGACTTCCAAATCTGTAATTTTCTTTTCCATTTTTTCCTGTTTCTTTGTCATTTTATCAAACATAGCCTCCATTTTTGTTATTTTTTCTTTAATTAAATGCATTTAATTTTTCTAATTTATGCATTATTTGCCTCAAAGTCTTTTTTGTATTTTCAGAGGAACTTTCATCTCCATCTTCGTCTGATTTTTCCAGAGAGTCCGTCTCTCTTTCAGACTCACTTTCACTGTCAGTTTCAGTTGTTGCTGGGTTTTGTAGTTCTGGTTGCACTCGTTTGCGCATGCTCGTTCCTTTACGCATGCGCCGTTCTCGTTGATCCTTTCCTTTAGAAATGGCCGATGCTGCCGCGGTCTCCTGTTCTGTTTCACCGCTGGTGTGCTGTACCTGAGTCCGCGGTTTTTCGGTAGAAGTAGGCCTTGATTCTGTTCCAACTTGAGCGGTCTTCGCGGAAGTAGTTTTCTTCATCCTCTGTTTATGAGGCATAGCTTAAAACAATCCAGAGTAGTTTATGAGTAACCTTAAAAAAGTATTGATTGACTTTTCTTCACTTAAACATTAATTTATTAACTTTTTTACGGGAGGGCTGAGTTCCAGCGTCTCGATCCTACGTCATGCGTGACTTCCCCCCGAACTATTTTCAAAAGATGTACACATGAACTTTGGACTAGATAAGTGCAGCATACTAAACATAAAGAAATGTGCAATAGAACTGACAGAAACAAAACAGAGCGTCAGGGCACAATACAACCAATGGATGAACATGAAACACATACTTAACTATCTGGGAGATTAACAAACAAATAAAATAGATTATAGTGTGACAATGGAAAAACTTCCAATTAATGTACTTCAAGGATAAAGAAAAGCTGCGAAACAGGGCTCAATAGGAAAAATATAACAAAGGCATTAAACAATTTTGTTAGACTTGTATTCACTTATTCCATTGGTATTAAATTCTTTTGGTCTGAAAGTGCACTGGAAAATTTGCAAAGAGAAATAAGAACTGAAATTACAAATGTTAGAAAACACTATGTATACAGGAACATGCTTAGATTAACACTATCTAGGACAGAAGTAAGAATAGGATTAACAGCATGAAAATTTTACACAACGGTCCAACAAATCTTTTAAAGGTGCCTTTTCAGCAACGAAAACAAGATTTGGCACTACAGGTAAGAATATGCAAATCTGATAAGAAGTACACACCACTCAACTTAAGTGAGAGGACAACCCCGAAAAATTAAGAAATTATCGTGACAGAAGAAGTTAAACAAACAAAGAGCATGACAGCCCCCTCCCCCACCCCAGGGAAGACATCCTCACGATCTGAGCGGACTAGATGTTGACAAGGAAACGTCGAATGCCAGTTCAGTGTTACAGACACGTTCCCAGAAACCGAGGGTCTCCTTGTGGCAATCCAGGACCAGGTGGTTAACACAAAAAATTCCAGCAATGCATAAATATGGTCGAACAAATTCCAGACGATAAATGCAGAATGTAGATAATTCCGGGGCACCTCAAGTGACAACTTGTGTAGCAGCAGTACTCTCACTGGACACGATTAAATATTCTCGTTTCAGCCAAATACAGCTAAATACACAAATGCTTCAAATAACAGTGCAGTTAACAAAGATGTCTTCACGTGATTAAATATATTATCGCTACTTAAAACTGATGGAAACAATGCCGATTGTGGACGTACTCCTCACGAATTTCACTTTGTATCGTGGCTGCAGTCAGGGATACAAGTGTGTTTAAGGGAAGTGGGTTTTAAACTCCCAAAACCGACTCTCTTGCTGGCAAGCGTACAGTTTCTGGTGAATAAAATCAATCATCTCAGAGACTGGCTGCTGAATCAGAGGGGCATCTGGACCGAGTGTGTCTTTTACTTCACGGAATCCTGATGAACCCTTCCATGCCGGATGCAGCAATTCAGATCGACAGGTTTACGACAAACCATCAGGATAGATCTATAGTAGTGGTCACCAACCTTTTTAAGCCCAAGATCCCCTACCTGGGCCTTCATTCAAGGCGAGATCAAGGCAAGAGCAATTAGTTATACGCAAGCACACCAGGGCAGAAAAAGACCGGATGTAAAACCCCGTAACCTGGAAGTAGAAATAATGTATGAACAACAAGGATACCCACACTTTTATGCACTGCGAACCGGTTTAATATTGACAATATTCTTGCTGACCAGCCGATGGTGGGGAGGGGTGGGGGGTTGGTGGGATGTTATCACGACGGGAATACAGCGATACTCGAAGCAGGTTCCTCATGTCCAGTCTATTCTGCAGTTTAGCTTTCGCGGCTCTCAGCACTTTGCTTCTGTCCCTCACTGCTCACAAAAATCAACACATTTGTCTTTAAGTGCAGGGTGCTTGGACTAAAGGTACCGAAGCAGTTTTGAGGGCTTTATTGCCTCATTAGACAGCCTCTGGGCCCGAACTCCAGCCTCTGCCCGCCCGCCCAGTTCCAGACGCCTTGGCCAGGTGCGGTTGGTCGTAGGTCGTGTGAGAGGACAAGGTCAGGGCCGGAGATCCCCATACCGGGGGGGGGGGGGGGCAGCGGTCGCAGTCCGAAGAGAGTGACTGAGCGAACGAGGTGGTGACAGGGAGCAGGCTCTCCCGACTCCCTGTAGGATCTATCAACTGACAAAACTTTCTTTCAGTAGATCGCAGCGTGGTAGCTGCTCTGCTGCTTACGAAATGCTGAACCCGAATGAGGCCATCTGCAAATATTTTAGCACCAGGTTCCCCACGAACATTGGGTGTGCTGAACAGGTTTAGCTGTGGTGCCCATCTGTCTGCGCTTCGAGCTGATAGCAACGGCACTTCTCGCCGGCTGCATGAGGCCAGCCAGTGATCCCTGCCACGAGGGTATCACTGTGTTTAGGCGACTGATGACCTCGCATGGGTTCAGGTTCAAAAGTGGCCGTGCCAGGGAATGAGGAAAGGTGCAACGGACTCATATTGTTTCCTCCCGGCCCGGTGGTGGGGACCACTGAAGTACCCTGTGTAGTAGGGGGAAGCTATGCGCATGCACACTGGGCAGAAAGAACGGAACTAAAACCCCACAACCCGGAAACAATCTCTCAACAGTATTTCTGTATTTATTTCTCTTTCTTTTATCGGGATCTATTGGGAAAGTCTCAAAGATCGACTAGTCGATCGCGATCGATGGGTTGTCGACCACTAACCTATAGAGTCTCTCAAAAGCAGAGGCGGAGGAATATGCATAGTGACAGTGTTGGGACCACTGTCTTTTATGCTATTTATAAATGATTTAGATGATGGAATAGTTGGCTTTGTTGTCAAGTATATTCATATTGTTCATATTGTTGTCAATGATATGAAGGTTGTTGGAGGGGCAGGTCTTGTTAAGGAAACAGGTAGGACTGATTAGGAGAATGGGCAAGAAAGTGGCAAATGAAATAAAATGTTTGAAAATGCATGTTCAGGCACTTTGGTAGGAGAAATAAAGGTGCGGACTATTGTCTAAATGGGAAGAAAATTCAGGAATCTGAGATTAGAGGGACTTGGAAGTCCTGGTGTAGAATACCCTTAAGATTCACTTGCAGGTTCAGTCGGTAGTGAGGAAGGCAAATGTCATTTTAGCATTCATTTCAGGAGGTCTAAAATAAAAGAGTATACAAGAATGCAATACAACATAATAATGATGATAGAACACAAGGATGTAATGCAGAGGCTTTATACGGCACTAGTGAGGCCTCACCTTGAGTATTGTGAACTGTTTGGACCCCTCATCTTAGAAAAGATGTGCTGGCATTGGCGAGGGTCCAGAGGGGGTTCACAAGGATGATTCCAGGAATGACAGGGTTATCATATGAGGAACATTTCACGGCTCTGGGTCTGTACTTGCTGGAATTCAGACAAATGAAGGGGATTTCATTGAAACCTTTCGAACGTTAAAAGGCCTAGACAGAGTAGATGTGGTAAGGATGTTTCCCATGGTCGGAGGTTCCAGGACAAGAGAGCACAGCCTCAGGATAGAAGGGCGCCCTTTCAAAGCAGATACTTAGAACTCAAAACTGCCACATGCAGCTGTGGAGGCCAGGTGGTTAACCAAATAATCATATAACAATTACAGCACAGAAACAGGCCATCTTGGCTCTTCTAGTCCATGCCGACGCTTACACTCACCTAGTCCCACTCGCCCGCACTCAGCCCATAACCCTCCATTCCTTTCTAATCCATAAACCTATCTAATTTTACTTTAAATGACAATACTGAACCTGCCTCTACCACTTCTACTGGAAGCTCATACAGCTACCACTCTCTGAGTAAAGAAATTCCCCCTCATGTTACCCTTAAACTTTTGCCCCCTAACTCTCAAATCATGTCCTCTTGTTTGAATCTCCCCTACTCTCAATGGAAAAAGCCTATCCACATCAACTCGATCTATCCCCCTCATTATTTTAAATACCTTTATCAAGTCCCCCCTCAATCTTCTACGCTCCAGAGAATAAAGACCTAACTTGTTCAACCTTTTCCTGTAACTTAGGTGCTGAAACCCAGGTAACATTCTAGCAAATCTTCTCTGTACTCTCTCTATTTTGTTGATATCTTTCCTATAATTCGGTGACCAGAACTGTACACAATATCCTTACAGGTTGGGTGCATTTAAGGCAGAGATTGATAGGTTCTTGATTGGACATGATATCAAAGGTTATGGGCAGAAGGCTGGGAACTGGCATTGAGGAGGAGATAGAAAAAAGATTCAGCCATGATTGAATGGCAGAGCAGGCTTGATGGGCCATATGGCCTAAATATGCTCCTATGTCATGGTCTTATGATCAACTCCTCTTGGTGCACAAATATATCAGTGCTGTCCCAATTCTGCTCAGCAGACCTGGAATATCTTACAGCTAAGTGCTGTTCATTTTGCCAATGGTAGGAACTTCCAGGATCATTTTAGCAGCGACATTCATTCCACCTCGGGTCAATGTCAATCAAGCTTTAGATGATCTGAGCAATGGGATCAACACACATAAAACAGCAAACCCTAACGTGTTCACCGTCATTTTAGGGGATCTTAACTAGTCCAGTCTGAAAAAAAATCACTAAGCCATCACCATCAAAATATCATTTGCAATACCAGAGGAAACAACACACTGGACCTTTGATTCACTACCATCAAGAATGCCTACCACACTATTCCATGCACTCACTTTGGAAAGTCTGATCACCTGGTTGTACTTCTGCTCTCTGAGTAAAGGGAGAGACTGAAGACTCCAGCACCAGTAGCGAGGACCAAGAAGGTATGGACAAGAGAAGCACAGGAGCGCTTACAGGACTGCTCGGAATCAATGGCCTGGACCATACACAGGGATTCACCTTCGAATCTGGATGAGTATGCTCTAGTTGTTACCAACTTCATTAAAACCTGTGTGGATGAGTATGTGTGTGCCTACAAAGACTTGCTGTACATTCCCAATCCAGGATCTGTGGATGAATCAGGAGGTATGTCGTCTGCTGAAGGCTAGATCTGTGGCATTCAAGGATCTCGACCCGGGTCTGTAACAAAAAACCAGGTGTGACTTGCAAAGGGCTATTTCAAGGATGAAGATACAATTTCGAACAAGGTTGAATGTGACATCGGCTATACGACAACTCTGGCGGGTTGTGCAGGACATTATTTCCTACAAAGCAAAAGCCAGTAGCATGAATGGCAGCAATGCGTCACTACCAGATGAACTCAAGGCCTTCTCTACCCGCTTTGAAAGGGAAAATATAAGAACAGTTGTGGAGAAAGGTGCTGCAGCTTATGACCCTATGATCACTGTTGCAAACGCCGATGTCTTTAAAGAGAGTGAACCCTCGCAAGGTGAAAGGTCCTGATGGAGTTCCTAGTAAGGCTCTGAAAAACTCTGCCAACCAACTAGCAGGAGTATTCAAGGACATTTTCAGCCTTCCACTGCTACAGGCGACAGTTTCCACTTGCTTCAAAAAGGCAACAATTATACCAGTGCCTAAAAAGAATAATGTGAACTACCTTAATGACTATCATCCAGTAGCACTCATA
This sequence comes from Hypanus sabinus, assembly GCF_030144855.1. Lineage (NCBI taxonomy): Eukaryota > Metazoa > Chordata > Chondrichthyes > Myliobatiformes > Dasyatidae > Hypanus > Hypanus sabinus. Next base: position 66,354,229 of record NC_082720.1, on the reverse strand, counting down.
TCTACAGTGATGAAATGCTTTGAGAGGTTAGTCATGGAGGTCAGCGGAAGACGCTCATGGAGTGAGTACTGTTTTGGATTCGCTCCACAACCTTTACTTTTTTTTTAACCTTTGATCACCCTTATTCAGCTTATTTTTACCTATACCGAAAGTTTCTTTGTTAATTTTTTTTTGAACTTACTGTTAAGAGTTTGTCATGAACTTTTGAAGATATGCAAACAGAAATGTCTCTCAGGTCTAAAGGACGAGAACCCGGACGCAATCCAAACGGTAACAGAAAGAAGCAGGCTCCGCCACAACACACTCAATTAACTTATGAATTGTTTATAGAGGTTTTGGACAAAAAATTTGATGATCTACAACAATTTTTTAAACAAGATATAAAGGCTTTTCAAGAGTACATGGTTAAGACGGATTCAATAATTAACCAGCAACAAGCACTTATCGCATCTCTGCAAGAAGATGCTCGGAAGCGAGATTTGACTATTGAAAAACTGCAACAGGATTTAATTTCGACCATTAAGCTGATGGAAGCCCTTAAAGCCAAGAGTGACAATTTTGAGAATCGGTCCAGAAGACAGAACCTACGTATACTTGGTCTTCCAGATGGCATAGAAAAAGATGACCCTTCGAAATATTTTGCTCAACTATTAAAAGAAGCATTTCCGACGATTTTCCCGAATAATCCTCCTTTATTGGATTGGGCACATAGAATTTGGCGTCGAGCACCGAGTGCTACAGACAAACCTTCAGTTGTAATTGTCCGGTTCCATTATGTACACAACAAAGAACAACTTATAGGTGCAGCTCGTTGGGCAGGAATGGTTAAATTTCAAGACAACTGCTTCCGTCTGGTTGAAGACTTTAGTCCTGATCTTTTAAAAAAAAGGCTTCTTTTTAAACCATTGTTGGCTGAATGTTATGAGAAAAATCTGAAACCTGCGCTTCTATACCCTGCGAAGCTTCGAGTTTCTCCGTTGAATGCTCCATGCCAGTTTTCCTTTCAACTTCAAAAGCGAGAAATTATCTGGAGAAGAACTTCCCTACTGCTATAGACACCACTCTCTAATAAATGAATGATTCTGATCGTGTAAGATGGTTCTCGATTTCTTAAACCAGAATTAACCTCTGGTTATTGGTGTAGGTTTATCCTATACTTTATACTTCAGTTAAAGTGTGTTTTCGTCATATCAATTGCTTTGTCTTATACACTTTACCCATTATACTACATTCTTGTCTATTAACTTTGTTCCTTCGAAGGTATATTTTTAACCCTTTGAAAGTGAATTTTTTTTTGATTAAGATGGTGGTTTTTTGAAAAAGATTTTTGGTTTTGCTTAAGATGGCGTTATTTTTTTTCTTTCTTTCGTCTTCTTCCTACAATGCATCGCTTATCACAGCTTAAATATTTTTTGTTTTGTCTGGGCTAGAGCCCGATTTATAAGTTTTTTTTAGTGACTATATTCTTATTTTTTACAACTAACTATACTTAGAAATATGGTTTTTATTATAGTGATTTTAATTTTTAAAGTTGGGGTGATTTTTTTTATATATCCTTTATATACGGAGTGTTCTTTCACTGACATAGGGGTAGAATTAGTCTCATTCTTTCCTTTTTTAAGTCATATTTTGGCTTTTTCGCTTTTTCTTGGGGGGTGGGGGGGAATGGTCTGTTTCCTAATTCTATTTTTTTTTGCATCAGTTTGTGTTAGTTTTTTCATTTGGGCTGTTTTTGAACTTCAAATATGTCTGCATTGTCGTCACTTCTGGGTCCTCTCTTTACTTTTGTTCCTCTTCCAGGTGCATGAGTTTACAAGTTGGTTAACCCTTTCTATACCAAAGGGTTGATTTTAGAATTATTGCTCAGACCATTAATTTTGTGTCTTGGAATACTAATGGTTTAAATCATCCAATTAAACGAAAGAAGATTTTCAAAGTATTCCAAAGACTTAATGCTCATATCATTTTTGTACAAGAAACTCATGTGAGGAAGGAGGACAAATTTTTTTTTTAGATTTTGGCGGGGACAACAGTATCATGCAAATTCGAACGCTAAAGTAAAAGGAGTTTCAATTTTTATTGACTCCTCTATTCCATTTGTTCAACATGATATTTTTTCAGATCCGAATGGTAGATTTTTGTTAATTATGGGTTTACTTTGTAATAAAAAGGTTGCTTTGGTTAATGTTTATACTCCAAATGTGGATTGTCCTTACTTTTTTAAGTCCTTATTTACTTTTTTACCCAATCTAAATGAATATAAGTTAATAATGGGTGGTGACTTTAATTGTTGTTTAAATCATTAGGGTTAAATCTTTATCTATTCAGACTTTACCTAATAAGTCGGCCACTTGTAATAACTCTTTTTTGACTGACAATGGAGTTTTTGATGTTTGGAGATTTCAGCATCCTAACGACAAAGAGTTTTCTTTTTTCTCACATGCTTATCACTTTTATTCGAGAATTCATTATTTTTTGTAGACTCTTGTTTTATTCCATTGGTAATTGGATGTAACTATGATATTATAGCTATCTCTGACCATGCTCCATTATTACTTTCTATGAAATTTACGGATACAGCTTCTAATGCCAGACAATGGTGATTTGACTCTACTTTATTGCAAGACTCGGACTTTATAAAATTTATGAAGGAGCAGATCAACTTCTTCTTTTCAACTAATTCCACAGATGATATCTCCTGCGGAACACTTTGGGACACTTTTAAAGTGTATATACGTGGACAAATTATCTCTTACTCTGTCGGTTTGAGAAAACGTACTAAGACGGAAACTCTTTTATTGGTCGATAAAATTAAAGAGATTGATAAGAAATATTCAATTGCTCCTAGTAAGGAGCTTTACAAACAAAGGTTTGAAGTTCAAATGGAACATAGTTTATTACTTACATCATCGATTGAAAATCAATTAATGAAAACCAGATCTGATTTTTATATACATAGTGATAAATCTGGTAAACTGTTAGCTAGTCAATTGAAGAATGCTTTGGTTAAATGTCAAATCACTAAGATTTGTCAGCAGAATGGGAATTTGACTGTTAATCATGATGAGATAAATAAGGCATTTCAAGTCTTCTATACCTCCCTGTATCAATCTGAATTTCCTCAGGATCGTAATACCATGTGTGATTTTCTTGGGAAATTAAATTTTCCAAGATTATCATCTGATGATCTTTCAATATTGGATACTCCTATTATGGACGTAGAAATTAAAGGGGCTATTTCCTCAATGAATTCTGGGAAAGCACCGGGTCCAGATGGTTATACAGTTGAATTTTTAAATTTTTTTTCCGCTACTCTTTCCCCTTGGTTATGTAAGGTTTTTGAGGAAGCAATTAGATTGGGGAATTTGCCACAATCTTTTTATAGAGCTTCCATTTCTCTAATATTGAAGAAAGATGACCCTACTAACTGTGCATCCTATAGACCAATATCTTTATTGAATGTAGACTCCAAGATTTTTTCCAAGTTACTGGCATCCTGATTGGAGAAGGTATTACCCAAAATTATTTCAGAAGATCAAATCGGTTTTACTAAAATTTGCTATTCTTTTTTCAACATTAGGAGATTATTGAATATTTTTTATACTCCCTCACATGACACTTCAGAATGTGTGATTTCATTAGATGCGGAGAAAGCATTTGATAGAGTTGAATGGCCTTACTTATTTAATGTGTTGGAGAAGTTTAATTTTAGTCCGATATTCATATCGTGGATTAAATTGATTTATCATACTCCTGTAGCCTCAGTGTTTACCAATAATCAAAGATCTCCCTTTTTTCACCTATTTCAAGGCACTAGTCAAGGATGTCCTCTTAGTCCATTACTATTTAACATTGCCTTAGAACCTTTGGCAATTGCCATCAGACAATCACAGGATATTTTGGGTATTAATCGTGGGACAGACATTCATAAGTTATCTTTGTATGCAGATGATTTATTACTATTCATTTCTAACCCTGAGAAATCTATCCCAGCAGTTTTATCATTATTGGCTCAATTTAGTGAGTTTTCTGGGTATAAGTTAAATCTTAATAAAAGTGAATTGTTTCCTTTGAATAGACAGGTCCCAATTTATGGAAATTTACCTTTTAAATTAGTTAATGATTATTTTATTTATTTAGGGATCAAAATCACAAAAAAACCATAAAGATTTATTTAGATTTAATTTTTTACCCTTAATTGATCAGATTAAAGGTTTGTTTACTAAGTGGTCACCATTATCTTTATCTCTAATAGGTAGGATTAATGCAATTAAGATCGTTATTTTACCTAAGTTTTTATATATTTTTCAAGCGATACCAATTTTTATTCCGAAATCTTTTTTTACTAATGTTGATTCAAAGATTTCCTCATATATATGGCAGAATAAAAATCCCAGGTTAGGTAAAATATATTTACAGAAGACAAAGAAGGAAGGCGGGTTAGCATTACCTAATTTCAGATTTCATTATTGGGCAGTTAATATTAGATACTTGTTATGTTGGTTGAAAGATTGGGGTGGATCTTTCGGCCCTCATTGGGTGAGTTTAGAAATTAAAACTGTATCAGCTTATGCTCTGGGTTCTATTTTAGGGACTTCTCTCCCTTTTGCTCTTTCTAAATTGCCGAAACGAACTGACAACCCGATAGTTAAACATACTTTACGTATATGGTTTCAATTTCGGAAATTTTTCGGGTTGACTCAATTCGTTTTAAATAGTCCTATTGTATCTAATTGTTTTTTCCAGCTTTCCATTATAGATCAAGCTTATTTGGCTTGGAAAACTAAGGGATTACTAAGATTTTCTGATTTATTTTTGGACAATTGTTTTATGTCTTTTGAGCAATTATCCAACAAATATAATTTGCCTAGATTTCATTTTTTTAGATATTTACAGATTAGACATTTTTTAAGTTCTGTACTCTCTACATTTCCAATTTTGTGCCTTCAGATATTTTGGAGAGTTTGTTTGAATTAGACCTTTTTCAAAAAGGGCTTATTTCAAAACTTTATAATATAATTATGAAGATATGTTCAGAGCCCCTTTATAAGACCAAAAAGGATTGGGAAAGAGAGCTTAACCTTATTATTTCTAGTGAGAATTGGGATAGAATTCTTCAATTAGTTAATATATCATTGATATGTGCCAAACATTCATTAATACAATTTAAGGTCGTACATAGGGCCCATACATCCAAGGATAAATTAGCTCATTTTCACTCTTATATTAATCCTATCTGTGATAGATGTCATTCTGAAATTGCATCTTTAACTCATATGTTTTGGTCTTGTTCATTTTTGAAAAAAATATTGGAAAGATATTTTTGATATTATTTCTGCGGTTTTGAATATTGATTTACAACCTCATCCTAATACCACAATATTTGGTTTACCAATGTTAGACTCATTGCATTTATCTTCTTCTGCCCGTCGAATGATTGCATTTCTAACTCTGATGGCTAGAAGATCTATATTGTTGAATTGGAAGGAAATTAACCCTCCCACAGTATTTAATTGGTTCTCTCAAACTATGTTATGTTTAAATTTAGAAAAAAAATATAAGTGGTGTTTTTGATACTTCTATTAAAGTTGAAAAGTTATGGAGACCATTTATTCAACATTTTCATATGATGTAATATGACCCTGTTCCAAGTTCATTTGATTTCCTAGCTTTTAGCTTATGTATGTTGAGAGGACCGGATGTGACGGCATTGATGAATATTTAATCTTGTGAGATATTATAAACAGCCCCTTTTTTTTCTTTCTTTTTCCAATGTTTCTTTTTTCTTTTTTTTCTTCTTTTTTTTGCTTCTTTTTTCTTCTTTATTAGTTATTAGTTATTAGATTAGTAGATTAGCTAATTTTGCATTATATTTTTTTCTTTTTTCTGTTTTTTTATATCATATATTATGAAATATTTAGACTTACCATGTTCATACATATACTGTATGGTTTATGTCTTGGTAAACTCATTTATACTGTAACTATTGTTTATGACTTTTTTCATCTGTAATGGAATTTGTATGTTTGTAATTTCTTTATTAATATATCATTTGTATTCTGTCCATATTATTAATAATAATAAAAAGATTTAGAAAGAAAGAAAAGAGAAATTAGTCATGCCTAACCTGACCTTTCACCTCAGAAAGGACGTGGACCCTCTGCAATTTGCTTATGGCCACAATAGGTCAACTGCAGACACAATCTTAATGGCTCTTCACATGGCCTGAGACCACCTGGATAACACAAACACCTATGTCAGGAAGCAGTTCATCGACTATAGCTCAGCCTTTAATACCATCATTCCCACAATACTGATGAGAAGTTACAAAACCTGGGCCTCTGTAGCTCCAGATACGATTTTATCCTTGACTTCCTAACTGAAGACTACAATCTATGCAGATTAGTGATAACACCTCCTCCTCGCTAACGATCAACACTGTCACTCCTCAGGGGTTTGTGCTTAGCCCACTGCTCTACATTTTCTATACCCATGACTGTGTGGCTAGGCATAGCTCAAATACCATCTATAAATTTGTTGGTGATACGACCATTGTTGGTAGAATCTGAGGTGGTGATGAGAGGGCATACAGGAGTGAGATATGGCAACTAGTGGAGTGGTGTCACAGCAACAACCTGGCTCTGAACGTCAGTAAGATGAAAGAGTTGATTGTGGACTTCAAGAAGGGTAAGACGAAGGAACACATGCCAATCCTCATAGAGGGATCAGGAGAGGAGAGAGTGAGCAGAGTCAAGTTCTTGGGTGTCAAGATCTCTGAGGATCTAACCTGTCCAAACATATCGATGCTATTATAAAGAAGGCAAGACAGTGACTACACTTTATTAGGAGTTTGAAGAGTTTTAGTATGTCAGCAAATAAACTCAAAAACTTATATAGATGTACCAAAGTGCATGACCATGCACCTTCCAACAAAAATAAAGAAATAGATAGATAAATAAATAAATGAACAAACAAACAATTGTACTGTATTGTATGGTCCCTGAAATGTGTACAGCATAGAGGCATAATGGTTTTCTTTGTACTTACATGGTTGCGTAGTTGCAATCTCCCTGAATGTGGATGAATCACTTCCTTCCCTCATTATTATCTTGGCGATTGGGAAATGTAAATCAACACCTTCTGCCTATGATGAACTTTGGGCTAATGGCAGAAAGAGGAAACAGATTCTGATCCAAACAGGAGAAACAGGTCAATTGCCTCCCATTACCGACAAATCCCCTGGCCTGCGCAAGGCAGTGAGAGCATTTGCACCATTTTTGTTGGATCAAGCCCAGTCTGATTCCTGGTCATTAATCTTTTAACCATCAAAACATGCAGACCTGTATCAGGGAATGGAAATTGATTCAGAAGATATTCTCCAATGAAGGAACGTATGATCTAATGAAACCATAAGACAAAACAGCATAATTAGGCCGTTCATCCCTTCGAGTCTGCACTGCCATTTGCTTCATGTCCATTCCTGTTCCTGACTGAGGAGTACCTGTGGGAGGTGGGCCATGTGGTAGGGGGCTAGAGACAACACAAATATGATTTTTCACAGCAAACTCCTTCCCCTAAATGCTCTGATCTTAACAATGCAAGAGGGATTTGACCCAGTTTTCCACAGACTGCTCCAGATAGGTTGCAATCCAAACACATCTGGTTATATTGCTTCCCACTTTGTTCTCTCTCAGTTTTCTTGTCAGGACCAGTTGCCTCCCAAAACTCAGTCTCAGGATGGATTGAGGATATCAGAAGTTTTCATTAAAGTGAATAAAAATACTAATGAATACATCTTTTGTTTCTCAATTGTGAATAATTCAGGGGAGAGAAACCTAAACTCACAAATATTGATTCCATTCCTTTACGGAATCACGCATTTCATGAGGAAACACTTTCTCTGATTTATCTACTCACTCATTTGATATCTCTCCCAAAATTTAATGTAGCAAGGGTCAAAGTTCAAAGCAAATTGATAACCAATGTATGTACTGTATATGTCCCTATATATTAACTGACATTCAATTCCTTGTGACCATTTACCATAGACACAAGAAACACAACAGAATCAATGATGAACTACACACAAGCACAGAATGGCAAACAACCAAAGTGCAAAAGGTGTGTCAATACAAAGAGAAAACAAAAAAACAGTAACAACAAATCAATAAGTAAATAATATTGAATACATGAGTTGTGGAGGCCTAGAACACGATTCCATAGGTTGTGGAATTAATTCAGAGTTGAGGTGAGAGAATTCATCATTCGCTGTTCAAGAACATGATGTTTATGGGAATTTAAATGTTCCTAAATTTGATGTGTATAACCTAAGACTACTATCTCACTAGAGATAGTAAACTCAGCTACTACTCACTGGCAGCAGTGAGTAGAGAGCATGGTCTAGATGGTGGGGTTTTGAGACCAATAGCATCTAAAATGACTTTGCGCTCTTTAACTTTGCATTTTTGAACCCTGCTCTGTTTTCCTTTTCTATCTAGGCTCAGCAACATTGAACAACAATGATATCTACATCCTGAACTAGAAAGGAAGAGGAAGTTTGCTGCTACGTTGTTTCACAAGAGATTGCATCAGTGCCTGTGCAGAGTGAGACTGGGGACCACAGCTTATTGTGTGTCTCTGTACTTGGACCTTTGCTCCTGAATCTCTGTTGTGTGTCACAACTCTCTTCCCACAATGTAGGCAGCCTCACTACAGACACACTTCAGGCAAAGGATTGGTTTAAATAGAATGTAAAAACTGATCACTTGTACCTTTTGAAAATGCAAACACGAGAAAATCTGCAGATGGTGGATATTCAAGCAACACACACAAAATGCTGGTGGAACGCAGCAGGCCAGACAGCATCTATAGGAAGAAGCACAGTCGATGTTTTGGGCCGAGAACCTTCGTCAGGACTGTGCTTCTTGCTGCCTGCATTCCACCAGCATTTTGTATGTGTTACTTGTACCTTTTGATCTTTCAGTAGAGTAGTTCTTCTGCTCAATCTGAAATGCTTTAATTGGACAATGAACATATAAAAGCAGAACATTCTGTAAACACTCAGCATCTACGGAAAGAAAGACATAGTAAATTGTGGCAGTAAGCTTTTGTCCTCAAATGCCAATTGTTTATTTTTCTTGACTTTCAGAATATTGCAAATATTTTCTGTTTTTTCGTTAGTTTGGCATATTGCTCTATCTGCTTTTCTCAAGTTCATCAATGAAAGGGTGTTTTGCTGACTTTAGCAACTGCCACTTACAATGAAACTGTTTTAGACCATAAGCTCATAAGACATAGGAGCAGAAATAGGCCAGTTGGCCCATCAGGTCTGCTCTGCTATAATCTTGGCTGATGTATTTTCCATGTCAACCCCATTCTCCTGCAAAAGAAATTCTTCCTCATCTCCATTCTAAATCAATCTCTTTATTCTGAGATTGGGCCTACTAGTCCTAGACTCCCTCACAACAGGATTCATCCAATCCATGTCCACTCTATCTAGACCTTTTACCATTTGATAGGTTTCAATGAGATACTCCTCAGCCTTCAAATTTCAAGCAGGTGCAAGCCCAGCACTCTCCAACACTCCAGAATCATTTTTGTGAACCTCTTTTGAACATTCTCTGAAGTCCCACAACCTTTCATGGATACAGGATCCATAGCTGCTCACAATACTGTAAGTGAGGCCTCATCAGTGCCTTATCTAGATTCAGCATTACATCATTGTGTATATATTCTAGTCTTCTCAAAACTAATGCTAACTTTCAATTTGTCTTCTCCACCACCAACTCAAACTGCAAGTTAACTTTCAGGGAGTCCGACAAGAAAACTCCCAAGTCCCTTTGCATCTCAGACTTTTGAATTTTCTCCCCATTCAGAAAACACTCTCTTTTTATTCCTTTCGCCCACGTGCATGATCATAGACCTCCTTACACTATATTCCATCTCAAACTTCTTAGCCCATTCTCCTAATCTGTCATACAATGTCATAGCGACCGATCTTTAATTGTGCCAAGATTTCATCCACCTTATTCTGAATGCTATATGCATTTAAATACAGTTATCTTCATTCCTGTATTCTTTATTCTTTTGAATTTCACCTCTGTTGTACAACTTAACTATTTGGTCTGTCTGTATTTGTACCCAATCTTTGGCTTGTCCTTCCTAACATCCATTTTACACCCATCATCAACTTATAATGATTTTCCATTGTCAATAAGACTAACTTCTAGACATTAAATGCAGCAAATTAGTTTGGGAAATGTGCAAGTGAATCTCTGCTTCAGTAGATTGGACAGTTTCAGTTCCAGGATAATGGGAGGGAAGTGGAATAAGGTGGAATGATGCATGTACTGCAGTGGTCTGGGTAAATGCTGTGATTTGGTGAAGGTAATGATGCCACCCAGGGAGGACTGTACTTTCAGAATGTTTATAGTGAAGGCAAAGACTTGTCTACTGGTAGAATTTTGGTAAAGAAAGCAGAAATTACAAAGGATGATTATTGAAGTCCATGGCCTTTAATGCATACTCACCACTCACCAAATGTGAGAGGAACTTGGGCAATTTCAGAAAGTGAAGGGGAGGCATGTTCCTGACTGAGGAGAACCTGTGGGAGGTGGGTCATGTGGTAGGGGGCTAGAGACAACACAAATATGATTTTTCACAGCAAACTTGTTCCCCTAAATGCTCTGATCTTAACAATGCAAGAGGAATTTGACCCAGTTGTCCACAGACTGCTCCAGATAGGTTGCAATCCAAACACATCTAGTTATATTGCTTCCCACTTTGTTATCTCTCAGATTTCTTGTCAGGACCAGTTGCCTCCCAAAACTCAGTCTCAGGATGGATTGGGAATAATAGAAGTAATCATTAAAGTGAATAAAAATACTAATGAATACATCTTTTGTTTCTCAATTGTGAATAATTCAGGGGAGAGAGAAATCTAAACTCACAAATATTGATTCCATTCCTTTACGGAATCACGCATTTCATGAGGAAACATTTTCTCTGATTTACCTACTCACTCATTTGATATCTCTCCCAAAATTTAATGTAGCAAGGGTCAAAGTTCCAAGCAAATTGATAACCAATGTATGTACTGTATATGTCCCTATATATTAACTGACATTCTATTCCTTGTGACTATTCACCGTAGACACAAGAAACACAACAGAATCAATGATGAACTACACACAAGCACAGAATGGTAAATGACCAAAGTGCAAAAGGTGACAACTGTGTCAATACAAAGCGAAAACAAAAAAAACAGTAACAACAAATCAATAAGTAAATAATATTGAATACATGAGTTGTGGAGGCCTAGAACACGATTCCAGAGGTTGTGGAATTAATTCAGAGTTGAGGTGAGAGAATTCATCATTCGCTGTTCAAGAACATGATGTTTATGGGAATTTAAATGTTCCTAAATTTGATGTGTATAACCTAAGACTACTATCTCACTAGAGATAGTAAACTCAGCTACTACTCACTGGCAGCAGTGAGTAGAGAGCATGGTCTAGTTGGTGGGGTTTTGAGACCAATATCATCTAAAATGACTTTGCGCTCTTTAACTTTGCATTTTTGAATCCTGCTCTGTTTTCCTTTTCTATCTAGGCTCAGCAACATTGAGCAACAATGATATCTACATCCTGATCGAGGAAGTTTGCTGCCACATTGCTTCAGAAGAGATTGCATCAGTGCCTGTGCTGAGTGAGACTGGGGACCAAAGTTTGTTGTGTGTCTCTGTATTTGGACCTTTGCTCCTGAATCTCTGTGCTGTGTCACATCCCTCTTCCACAATGTAGGCAGCCTCACAACAGACACAGTTCAGGCAAAGGATTGGTTTAAATAGAATGTAAAAACTGATCACTTGTACCTTTTGAAAATGCAAACATGAGAAAATCTGCAGATGCTGGATATTCAGGCAACACACACAAAATGCTGGTGGAATGCAGCAGGCCAGACAGAACCTATAGGAAGAAGCACAGTCGATGTTTTGGGCCGAGAACCTTCGTCAGGACCATGCTTCTTCCTATAGATGCTGCCTGGCCTGTTGTGTTCCTCCAGCATTTTGTATGTGTTACTTGTACCATTTGATCTTTTAGTAGAGTAGTTCTTCTGCTCAATCTGAAATGCTTTAATTAAGCAATGAACATATAAAAGCAGAACATTCTGTAAACACTCAGCATCTACGGAAAGAAAAACATAGTAGATTGTGGCAGTAAGCCTTTGTCCTCAAATGCCAATTGTTTATTTTTCTTGACTTTCAGAATATTGCAAATATTTTCTGTTTTTTCATTAGTTTGGCATATTGCTCTATCTGCTTTTCTCAAGTTCATCAATGAAAGGGTGTTTTGCTGACTTTAGCAACTGTCTTAGACCATAAGCTCATAAGACGTAGGAGCAGAATTAGGCCATTTGGCCCATCAGGTCTGCTCTGCTATAATCTTGGCTGATGTATTTTCCATGTCAACCCCATTCTCCTGCAAAAGAAATTCTTCCTCATCTCCATTCTAAATCAATATCTCTTTATTCTGAGATTGGGCCTACTAGTCCTAGACTCCCTCACAACAGGATTCATCCAATCCATGTCCCTTTGCATCTTAGACTTTTGAATTTTCTCCCCATTTAGAAAACTCTCTCTTTTTATTCCTTTCGCCCATGGGCATGATCATAGACCTCCTGACACTGTATTCCATCTCACACTTCTCAGCCCATTCTCCTAATCTGTCATACAATGTCATAGCAACCGATCTTTAATTGTGCCAAGATTCCATCCACCTTATTCTGAATGCTATATGTATTTAAATACAGAATCCTCAGTCCTGTATTTTTTATTCTTTTGAATTTCACCTCTGTTGGACAATTTAACTCTGTGGACTGTCTGTATTTGTACCCAATCTTTGGATTGTCCTTCCTAACATTCATTTTACACCCATCATCAACTTATAAACCTGCTGGCTCATCTGCAATATTGGCTGCCTGTTTACTTTCCTGACTGTCACCCAGGTACCTGACTCCTGCAACTTAGGAGTGACTATCTCTCTGCGGCTCCTATCAATTACCTCCTCAGTTTCCTGTATGGGACAGAGATCACCAATCTGCATGTCCAGTTCCTTAACAAGTTCTCTGGGGATCTGAAATTTGGTGTACCTGGTGCAGATGTGATTATCTGGGATGATGGATGTCTCCCAGAATTCCCGTATTTCTCATACAGAGCACAACACAGCTGCTGGGGCATCCTCACTGTTCTAAATACATACCAATAGATGAGGAATGGAGAGCGGAGAAGAAGAAACTTCCAGGTAGTTCCTCTCCAAACTATGGTGGAAAATATTGATGGAAACTGAGGAGATGGTGCAGAGGACATTTACAAGGATGTTACTGGGATTGGAGAGCATACCTTATGAGAATAGGTTGAGTAAACTTGGCCTTTTCTCCTTGGAGCGACGGAGGATGAGAGGTGACCTGATAGAGGTGTATAAGATGATGAGAGGCATTGATCGTATGGATAGTCAATGGCTTTTCACTGTTTGTCAACAGTGACAAAGCAGTCACCTGATATGCATTTGGCTTTTCCAATGTCAATAAGACTAATTTCTAGACATTAAGTACAGCATATTAGTTTGGGAAATGTGCAAGTGAATCTCTGCTTCAGTAAATTGGTCAGTTTCAGTTCCAGTATAATGGGAGGGAAGTGGAATAAAGGCAGGTGATGCATGTACTGCAGTGGTCTGGGTAAATGCTGTGACTTGGTGAAGATAATGATGCCACCTAGGGAGGACTGTACTTTCAGAATGTTTATAGTGAAGGCAAAGACTTGTCTACTGGTAGAATTTTGGTAAAGAAAGAAGAAATTACAAAGGATAATTATTGAAGTCCATGGCCTTTAATGCATACTCATCACTCACCAAATCTCAGAAGAATTTGGGCAATTTCAGAAAGTGATAGGGAGACTTGTTTTGTGGAAGCGCATTTGCATAGTGATTAGCAAAACACAATTACAGCACCAGAGACATGGGTTCAATTCTCTGATTGAGTATAAGGAGTTTATAAATTCCTAATTAACTTTGAATTCCCAGGTCCTGACACCCTCATTTGCACAATGGGTGTCCAGTCCCTATACAATTCTATGTCCCTTCAAGAAGATCTTAAAGCTCTCTATTTCAGCCTTAAAACAACCAGCCATTTCTCCTCCACCACCACCCTACTCTGACTGTTAAAACTGATCCTCTACTATGACAGTTGTCCTTCAGCTCCATCATTTTCTGCAGACTCGAGGGAAAGCCATGGCTATACACATGAGGCCCAGCTATGCCAGACTTTTTGTTGACTAAATTGAAGAGTCCACGATCCAAGCCTTCCCTTGTAATGCTCCCCACTTCCCCCTCTGCTACACTGACCACTGTAATGCTGCTGCTTCATGCACCCATGCTGAGCTCAACAATTTCATCAACCTTGTCTCCAACTTCCAGCCTGCCCTAAAATTAACTTGGTCCATTTCTGACATCCCTCTCCTTTCACAATCTGTCTGCATCACTGGAAATATCAACCGACCATGTATAAACCTCCCAATACCCACAGTTTACTTGTATACATCTCTTCCTGCCCTGTCTCCTATAAAAATGCTATTCCCTTTTCTCAGTTCCTTTGATTCCATCTGTTCCCAGGGGGAGGCTTTCCTTTCTGGATATCAAGGATGTCCTCCTTCTTCACATACTCTACCATTGTTTTCAGAAAGGGCCAATTAACTGTTAGATGTGACTGGTACTGTTGGAGCTGGCACTGATCTGCCAGGTCTACTCTTGTCATTTTATTGCATGTGGTCATCAGCTTGTAGGATGAAAACTTGTATATTCATTAACTGGATGTAAGTCAGCTGCTAAATTCATTTCAAAAGGCAAAACTGACATTAGGCACCGGGCAGACTGTTGGTAAGGCTTATGTGCTTTAACCGTCATCGGATCTCCCGGAGAGGTTTGAAATGAGGATTGCACCAGAGTTGTTGAGTAATAGGTTTTGAAATTCATGTCAACAATGATGACATGAATGTCCATGTAAGCGTGGACAGTCACAGAGTCATATAGAAGTACACCACAGTGAAAGGCCCTTCAGCCCATCTAGTCCACGAATAAGATGAAGATCTTGCAGTTCCTTGCTTTCCTTATTGCATTCATGTCAGTAGAGAATGCTGAAATCCGGGGTGCCGTTGGAGATACCAGGTGACACTGTTGCCATATCATCTTATTTATGGTGGGACCATGAGTCTACAGTGAACCAGCAGAGAAAAGAGTCAGTATCTGAGAGCATCAATAGACATCTCTTCACTACAGCCAATCTATTCTGGATACCAGTGAGTGTCTTTTTGTTAGAGCCTCACATTTCCGTTCAATTAGAGAAAATTACTTTATATCTCTCACATACACTATTAGTGTTAGAGAATAAGAGAAGCATGAGACCCCACTGTCCACCTCTTCACAACATCCTGATCTGATCTGCTCCATTTCCCATTTGGCTGGTTCATTAGATTTTCGGATCATGTCGACTGTCAGTGGGTGTTTGTTGGGATTTTCTGCTGCTCATTCCAGTACATGATGTTACCGTGTAGATAAGTTCAACACATGGGCAGACATAAGAATATAATAATTTCTCTGACTTCAGATACTCAGTTACAACAATTTGATTAGTTCCTGATCAGTGTAAATTATAACATTTTGGGACATATTGAGGCACTGTGGATATTGTTCTGCAAGAACAGGTGAAGTGGACTGGATCTGAATTATTCAGCAGTTAAAAGAGTGCAAGATGCTTTTACCAAAACATAGAAAATTCTGGGGTGTCTAGAGTGAGGCCAAGAAAAGTGAAGAAAAGAACATTTTTTTATATTAGTGATCGTTCAGGATTTTCAGTTGTATGGAGCTTTGTACACTCTGTCAGAGCAAGTGCAAGGATCAATAACATTCTGGATGTTCAAGGAATTATGGAACATGGGGCCAGTAGAAGAAAGTGGTGCTGAAGATCAGGAGAGACATGATCTTGTTGAATGATAGAGCAGGAATGATGAGCTGAATGGCTTACTGCCACTTCAATTCCTTTCATAATTACATATTGAACAAAAAGGCTCTTGAACAAAAGGGGATAACTACACGCATTTAAGTACTGTTTTATCTTTCTATTTCATGCTCATTATTTATTTCTATTTATTTATAACTGCATTTGCACAGTGTGTTGTCCATTGATCCTGTTTACAGTTACTGTTCTATAGATTTGATATGAATGCGCACAGAAAAAGAATCTTTGGGTTGTGTGTGCTGACATGTATGTACTCCGATAGTATATTTCACTTTGAACCTTTTGTTTCTTGAAGTCAAACACTGGTTATTCAGAATGCAAAAAAGTGTTCTTTACAGTTATCCACAATGCCACACCATACAATCTGTGTCAAAATGCTTTCAGCTTCCACAACACAAACAGAATCTAGCAACTTTACTAGGAATTGTACAGTTGTCCAATTTGTTTTTTAGACTTGTTACATCGCTGTATTCCATAACTTTAATTGTTCATCTGTTTCAAAGACTGAATGACTTGACAAGTCACACATCTGAAAGTGTCAAAAATATGGAATTTCTGCCATTACTTTTTTTCAGATTCGGTGTTAAATACTGAAGATTCTCTTCAGTTAATAGTGCTTTTTATTGGTGTTGGTTTATCACATGTGATGTGGTAATCTTATTTTACATGCTATTCATACAGACTAATTTATTATACTGTGTGTCGAGGTGATACCTGGAGAAACAGAAATAGAATGCAGAATAAAGTGTACAGCAGCAAAGTGCAGTGCAGGTGTCAATCAGGTGCAATATCTGAACGAGTTGAACTCAGATAGAGGGTCCAGAATATCACACTAGGAAGCCGTTGAACATTCTTATAACAGTGAGATAGAAGCAGTCCCAGAGCCTGTTGATACGTGCTTTCAGTACAATGGATCCTCTGTCCAATGGGAAAGGAAAATGGACAATGCCTGGAGAGGGTGGGCTTGTTGATGACGTTGGCTGATTTACTGCAGCAGCAAGAAGTATAGATGGAGTTCCTGGAGGTGATGCTGGTTTTCACAATTGTGCTGAACTATGTATAGAGCTTGACATTTTCTTGTAGTGTGCAACAGTTGCCATACTAAGGTGTGATACATTCCGTTATATGTAACATTTTAGAAATGAACCAACAGCAATAGATCACAGCTGGAGTCTGGTTTTGATGTTAAAACCATTATCTTTATTAGTAACTACTTATAATATAGTAACTTAAACCAAAATAAACGGAAGTTGACAATGTTATTTGTATATATGTGTATATGATATGTAACACTTACCCAACAGGCTGGTATATGTCTAGGGGAAAAGGAGATCCAACCACTCACCAACCCCACCTCCCGTACATGCAAGTGCTGTGAGATTCAAGTTTATGCTGCGCATACCACACAATATCAAACTCACACCAGATACCGTTACAGAATACACTTTAAAGATTTTACTAAAAGTAAAAGAGTACTATGCAATACAATATATATGAAGGAAAAGAAAATTAGGTAAAAGGTGCCAACTTATCAAAGTTCAGTCAGTTTAGTGCACGTCGATGGAGCTCAACAATCGAACGATTCGACCCCTCGTCGCTTGCCTCTGACCTCCACGTCCTCGCACCTAGGGCCACGCTGGTGGTCGACCGAGCAGTGCAGTGCACATCCACCTTTCTCGGCGTCTCCTTCCCACCTCCCCTCAAAAGACTGCGAAACCCCCCAAGCTCCCAGCCCCACAAGACAAAATATCATTCCCCATTGGTTAACAAATGAATACAATCCCCATATCAGCAAGTCCAAAGCTAAACAACTGTGAGAAAAAAACACTTATCAGACATAAAAGCATTCCTACTCTAGCAAAGCAAAGAAGCTATTTTGATTACATACACAGTATATTGTACAGATATAACTCCCAACTATCGAGCTTGGGGGAACAAGGCATAGAGTCTTGAGATGGTAAAGTAAGAAAGTTCAGTAATCCATGAAATAAATGAAGGGAGCTAGATATTTGTAATCCACATTGTAACAGAGAGAGAAGGTAAGTATGAATTACTCTGCAAGTTCCATGCTAGAAACGAGATAACAGCTGTCATAGCTCTTGTCCGTCATGACGTTCCAAATCCACACATGAATTAAGACTGAAAGTGACCTGTCACAGGATTATCATCTTCAAGTGGTTACCACACAACAGACCCAGGCAGGGGCTACACAAGCGGTCCCACACAAGGTATCGCAAAATCCACTCCTATGGATTATACAAAGAGACAGTCATGCATTCGTTGTGCCCTGTATGCCAATGTTTAACTCAATCTTTTGGGCATTGAACAGTTCCAAACCATAGAATTGACAAGCTGAAGTTTCAGTTTGCCTGTCCAGTCTCCTCTGTTATGACTGAATATCTCTCTCCCTCCCCCCCCAAACTTCTCTCTCTCTCTCTCTCTTCTCTCTCTCTCTCTCTCTCTCTCTCTCTCCCTCTCTCTCTCTCTCTCCTCTCTCTCTCTCTCCTCTCTCTCTCTCTCTCTCTCTCTCTCTCTCCCTCTCTCTCTCTCTCCCTCCCTCTCTCTCTCTCTCTCTCTCTCTCTCTCTCTCTCTCTCTCTCTCCCTCTCTCTCTCTCTCTCTCTCTCTCTGTCTGTATAAAAATTCAAAACAAACTGCTTCAGCATGTGACTGATGTCATAGACCCGCCTCACTCAGGCGCTTAAAATGACAGTCCACAATAAACGGAACCTGTGGGTTCGTAACAATCCGGATAGGATGTCTCCAAAGGTGCATCAGTAAAATCGGCAAAGGTTAATGGGGACACGTGAATTTTCTCTTACTTCCTGTGGAACTGGAGGCATTAGTGAGATTTACTTTCATAGTATCTTTGAGGATGGATCAGCACAAGTTCCTTGTGATGTCGACTTGGTGTGTTTGAAAATCAGCAACGAAATTAACCTCCCTAAACAAAGTTACATTTGGAGGAGCCATCACATTGCTTAAAATTATAAATATAGTTTAGATGTGTCTCTAGCTCACCCAGGGGTACGCTGACTCCCACGTGGTCATGTCGTGATGCACAGGGTATGAGAGTGGAACCATCCTGGTCTTGTGAGCTAGTTAAGGCAATCTACAAACACACATTCAGGTTTACACTTCTGAACTACAACAAAAGTCTTTTGTCCCTTTCAAAAATGCAGAAGAGACGATTGTAAGAGGGTTTAAGGAGGGATTGAAGTGCATCATTGCAGACAAAAAGGAACGAGCTGGAACATAGGTCAACTGGAACCCAATAAAGCTGTATGGCATGGTGTGAGATAGGAAAAGGATTAGAGGAACTGATTTCTCTGAGGAAGGCAGATCGCTGCTGAGAAGCCAACCAAGCCGTCATGACATCAGGAATAAAATCACCGGCAGACAATGCCACTGCAAATAAACCAAATCTGCTGTGGAGGACTGCACATCATCATTTGGAGAGTTCCCTCACCTCCCCTCCCACAGTGTAGAGTTCCCAAACCACTACTCCCAGAAAGGGGAGTTCCCACATCACACCTCTTACAGCACAGAATTCCTTCACCACCCCTCCCACAGTGTGGAGTTCCCTCACCATGACTCCCAGACTGCGGAGTTCCCTCAACGTCCCTACCACACAAGTTCCCTTGGTACATATGAACATAATGAACTGTCTTACCATTTTGTGCTAGTGGTTATGTTGTGATCAATTGATAAAATAGTAATACTGAATCAATGGAACTGATATATGAAGTAAAGTAGAATTAAACATTTGTGATTCAATGCTTTAATGTTTTTATTGTTTCTCTTTTTTAACAGAAAATCCAAAATATTTGTATATTTTTGATAAGAGAGATAAAATTGTGTTCACTGGACTGAACATTACTGGAAATGTCTCTGTTGGCTGGGATTGGATGCCAAACTACACGCAAGGCACACAGCAAATTGTGACATTTTATAAAGAAGGATCCAGAGGGTGGACCCCAGTTTGGGAAAAAAAATTCACATTCTTTCATGCTGTGGAAAATACTGTTGGTACTGTTGATCTGATAATTACCGGTAGTCGTCCCACATTTAAATTTAAATTTGCAGGATCTATCATCTTGGTGCAAAGAGAGCCCAGTTATAAAATCCTGAAGAAATACAACATTTTGGGATCAAAGGTAAGTGGGACAAAGATTTGAAAAGTTTGAAACATGCTTTTCTTCATGAACAGTTTACTTTCCAGTACTGAGTTTTATAGGGATCATGTGAGATTTGTATTCTCTGCTCATTTACACTCATAGGGAGAAAGTTCTGTTCATTTAGATGCCACTTGATTAATAAAGTGTGAAAGGTTACAGGGAGAAAGTGTATGAAAGGGGTTGAGAAACAAAATAAATTGGCCATGTTGGAATGGCAGAGCAGACACAAATGTCAGAATGGACTAATTCTGCTCCTGTGTCATTTTGTCTTATGTTTGTATTTCTCACAGTTGCAGCAAATCCACGATCACCCATGGTGGGCAGTGACGTCACCCTCAGCTGTACCATCGCCAGACTCCCAGATACCGTCAGTCTCCGCTGGAAACCAAGAGATTCATCTCAGCAGAACAGGAAAAATACTGATCAAATTCGGCTGAATAACACTGTCTATCCGATGGTCCAACATGTTACAGTGGGGGATGGGAAGTTGTATCAGTGTGAAATGCAGGAAAACAGAAATGTTGTTGGCACAATGGGAACAGATTTTACTGTAGAGACACTTAAGTACTGTTACCTCATTGCAGGTATTGGGCTGGATATATCTGTCTGGTAGGAGGTTGTTAAAAATAGTACAGGAAGAATTCATGGCCAGGAGTAAATGGATATTTCTCATCAATATTTACAATGCAGAGGCCCATGGAAATTAGTGAATTCAGGCCAGAAAACAGTGATATCCTG
The DNA here is from genome assembly GCF_030144855.1 of Hypanus sabinus. Classification (NCBI taxonomy): domain Eukaryota; kingdom Metazoa; phylum Chordata; class Chondrichthyes; order Myliobatiformes; family Dasyatidae; genus Hypanus; species Hypanus sabinus. The sequence goes on along the minus strand of NC_082720.1, from coordinate 66,333,246 downwards.
ATCCATATCAACATTATGAAGCAGAGGCATTAGCAGTCTGAAAACCACGGAGTCGTAGATTACGATAACTGGCTCTTCAGCACAACTGGTCCATGCCAATCTAAGCTCATCCCATTGTGAAAAACCTTTTTTGGAACAGAAGAGTTGAACCGTAAGATCAGCTTCCCCACTGTTTAACCCTGTGACTGAGATCAGGCAATTAGAGGACATTGAGGAAAATGGTACATAGATCAGGAGAGGCAAATCTGTGGTGGGAACAATGTCAAATTTCAGCATTACAAATTGCATTGAATTAAATTGACTTTATTTTTTACGTTCTTCATGTAGTTGAGGATTAAAAGTCTATAAGTTACATCTCTGTCTAAATATGCAATTTATAGTAATTTATAATAAATTGCATGTACAACAGGAGAGTCAACAGAACATAGAAATACAGTTGTATCAGCATGAATTAATCAGTCTGATGGCCTGGTGTAGGAAGCTGTCCTGGAGCCTGTTGGTCCTGGCTTTTATGCTGCAGTAACGTTTCCCGGATGGTAGCAACTGGAACAGTTTGTGCTTGGGGTGACTCGGGTCCCCAATGATTCTTTGAGCCCTTTTTCACACCTGTCTTTGTAAAGGAATTTCACAACTACTGAAGTGCTGGCTGTCTGCACCACTCTCTGCAGAGTCCTGTGATTGAGGGAAGTACAGTTCCCATACCGGGCAGTGATGCTGACAGCCAGGATGCTCTCAATTGTGCCCCTGTAGAAAGTTAGAGCATAGGACCAAAAGATATTGGAGCAGAAGTAGGCCATTCAGCTGATAGAGTCTGCTCCGCCATTCAATCATGGGCTGATCCAATTCTTACAGTCATCCCCACTCCTCTGCCTTCACCCCATACCCTTTGATCCCCTGTCTAATCAAGAACATATCTATCTCTGCCTTAAATACACCCAATAATTTGGCCTCCACAACTGCCGTGGCAAAAAATCCCACAGATTAACCATGCTCTGACTAAAGTAATTTATCCACATTTCAGTTCTAAAAGGACATCCTTCAATCCTGAAGTAGTGCCCTCTTGTCCTAGAATCCCTGACCATGGGGAATAAGTTTGCCAAATCTAATCTGATCAGGCCTTTTATCAATTGGAATACTTCTATGAGATACCCCACTCATTCTTCTGAACTCCAGGGAATACAGCCCAAGAGCTGACAGACGTTCATCATATGGTAATCCTTTCATTCCTGGAATCATTCTTGTGAATCATCTCTGAACCCTCTTCAATCTCAGTATATCCTTTCTAACATGAGCCCAAAACTGCAAACAATACTTCAAGTGTGGTCCAATAGAGACTCAACATCACATCCCTGCTCTTATATTCTATACCACCGAAAATGAATGCCAACGTTGCATTTGACTTCTTCACAACCAACTCAACCTGGAGGTTAACCTTTAGGGTATCTTGCACAAGGACTCCCAAGACCCTTATGCATCTCTGCATTTTGCATTCTCTCCCCCATCTAAATAATAGTCTGCCCATTACTTCTTCCAACATTGACCAACATTGTATTTCATTTGCCACTTCTTTGCCCATTCCCCAAAACTATCTAAGTCTCTCTGCAGGCTCTCTGTTTCCTCAACACTACCCGCTCCACCATCTATCTTTGTATCATCGGCAAATTTAGCCACAAATCCATTAATCCCATAGTCCAAATCATTGACATACATCATAAAAAGCAGCAGTACCAACACTGATCTCTGTGGAACTCCACTGGTAACCGGTAGCCAGCCAGAATAGAATCCCTTTATTCACAGTCTCTGTTTTCTGCTGACCAGCCAATGCTCCACCCATGCTAGTAACTTCCCTGAAGTTCTTTGGATTTTTGTTGTTCTTAGTTCTTAAGAGTTCAGGTCTATTAGCAAACGTCTTCAACCGTCTGAGTTGAAAAAGGTGCTGATATGCCTTTTTCACCACACAGCCAGTATGTACAGACCATGTGAGATCCTCGGTGATGTGTATGCCGGGGAACTAAAAGCGATTCATTCTGTCAACCCCAGATCCATTGACGTCAATAGGGATTAGCCTGTCTCCATTCCTACTGTCGTCCACAACCAGCTCCTTTGTATTTGCAACATTGAGGGAGAGGTTTTTTTTCTTGACACCATCCTGTCAGGGTGATGACTTCTCTGTAGGTTGCCTCATTATTATTTGAGATTGGGCAAATCAGTGTAGTGTTGTCAGCAAATTTAATTAGCAGATTGGAGCTGTGGGGGTGCAACACAGACATTGTTTCACAGAGAGTAAAGGAGAGGGTTTAGGAAACAGTCATGAGAGGCACCTGTGTTGAGAGTTAGAGGGGCATTGGTGAGGGAGTCTGCTGGTGATCTGTCAGGAAGTCCAGGATTCAGCTACACTAGTAAGGTTGAAGGCCGAGGTCTCTGAGCTTCTTGTCGAGCCTGGAGGGAATTACAGTGTTGAATGCTGAACGGTAGATCATTCCTGTGGGTCATTCAATATATCAATGCTGCATTCACCAACCCAGAGACTAAAACCAATCATAATCACAATTCGATAGTGTAATTGTTCAACTGTAGTGGTGGATATTGAAGTGTTACTCATGTCAAAGTGTTACAGAGAAGCAGGAGTCCACATGACAACCACCAACACTTCCTACACACACTCAGCACTGGGTCCCGGTGGTTCTCACAGCAACACTGAACAACAAACCATTATCTCTCTCTCTCTCTCTCTCTCTCTCTCTCTCTCTCTCTCTCTCTCTCTCCCTCCCTCTCCCTCTCCCTCTCCCTCCCCACCAAGGCTTTATTGTGTTTGATGTAATTCTGGCTTTAATAGCAGACTCGGTTTCAGCAGAGATCAAGTCCCATGTGTGAATCAATGAGAGGTTGAAGCAAATGAGGTTCATTCATATCTTGGCAGTAATGCAACAGTGTGGATGCCAACTGCCATAAAAACTCAAGCAAGAAGAGGTTCATTCAGAAACTGCAGTTGTGTATGGGACTTAAACCAATCTGGAGAATGGGCTATTTTCTAAACATGGAGAAAATTCAAAAATCAGAAGTGAAAAGGGGCCTAGTAGCCCTCGTACAGGATTCCCTAAAGGTTAACTTGCAGGATGATTAAGTGATAAGAAAGATATGCAATATCAGCATTCATTTTGAGAGGATCAGGATATAAAAGCAAGGATGTCAAGGCTTAATAAGACATTATTCAGACTGGACTTGGGGAATGGTGAGCAGCTTTGAAACTCATATCTCAGCAAAGATGTTCCAGTATTGGAGAGGGTCCAGAAGAGTGTCATGAGAATGACTCTGGGAATGAAAGGGTTAAGAAAGAGGAGTATTTGAAGGCTCAAGTCCTAAGTGGGGTCTCATTGAAACCTATTGAAGATTGTAAGGGCTAGACAAGTGGATGTGCAGAGGATGTTTCCTATACAGTGGAGTCTAGGACCAGAAGGCATTTAAAGAAGAGAGGGTCATCCATTCAGGACTGAGATGAAGAGGAACCCCTTCAGCCGGAGAGTGGTGAATCTGTGGAATTAATTTAAAGCTATGATTAATATGTTATTGATCGGTCAGGACATCTAAGGTTATCAGGAGAAGTCAGATGAATGGAATTGAGAGGGATTGACATTGTAACATTTTAATGAGTTCTCCTCTCTTTCATGCAGGTCTATATAATAAACATTACACACATTATCGCTTAGTTACGGATTACAGTGAATTCCACCTCATCTGTTACAGTAATGAACTTTACAACACTGCTGCTTGGACTTGGGAGTCACATTTTCATCAAAGTCCAAGAAAAACAATTGCATCAGCATTGAAATCTCAGCCTGTGAATGTCAGTGAGAGCCACTTTGTCAATCGACTGATGCTCACAGCTACAACTTTTAACGGTTGGAATTTAAGTATGAGGGTTTTTCCTGTGGTGTTTGAAGATGCAGGATATTACACCTGTACTCTGGAAAGAAGTGTATTTACGAGTATCAGACTAATCACAGTTAAAGGTAGGAGACAGAATGTGTGACTACAGACTTGCAAAAACGACAGCTTTTTGCTTTAGTGCAGAATGTCGGTCCTGTTTTTAAGGAGACCAATAATATTTTTCTTGTCACCAAAGTCACAGCTGAACTGTCTGATACAGTGACTGAGGGAGACACAGTTACCCTGAGATGCTCTGTGTCTGACACCACTACATCAATGAGACTGGTTTGGATCAACAGAGACAGTGAAACTGTTGGAGAAAAAACACTGAATGGGGAAGAGAAATCACTGAGTCTGGTCATACAGAAAGCTGTGAGAAGCAGAGGGAACTGGATGTGTGGTGTGTTTGATCAAGAAAGTCTCCAACTTTCACTACCATATAATCTGGAAGTCACAGGTAAGTGTCTCGAGTTTTTCCCAGTGTACTGATTTTCACGATTGGGCTTCATTCATTCTGCAGCAGTGACTGTCTATTTCCATGCTGTGGATCAATCCTAAAGCTCTCCCTGTGACTGTGAGGGCTTTCAACATCACAATGGTATACGAGGCGTCAGGCTGATTTGCCTCTGGAAGTGACAATTTTTATTGATGACTGTTGGGAGTATTGTCAGGTCATGCTAATGAGCAGGTGAGGTAGGATTGGATACTGGGGAATAAGTGGGGAATGGGATTGTTCTGAGAGCTGCCACACATTCATGGGATTAAATGACTTCCTTCCTGTTGTGAGAGATGTGGAACATCTCTTAAAGAATCCAAGTTAATGATTCAGAATCAGAATCAGTTTTATTATCACTGTTATATTCTCCCATAGGTCTGTTTCAATAAGTTCCACATTCTCCCAGACATCTATTCCAGAAAATTCCGTTAATTCAAAACCTATGTGTTCTGAGAAAACATAACATATTGTATTGACTCCAAATAAGTTGCCAGCTTCTTCATCTGTGTCATTCTGCATGTCCTATGTCATCAATTCATCACCACCCTGTCTTCTAAACTCTGGTGGATACATGTCTAACCTACCCAGTCTTTCCTCATTGATGCAAACTAGGTATCCAGATATCAGCCCCGTGAAAGTTAATGAGATCAATACTCCTCACAATCTCTCTCTCTTTTGCAATCCATCCCATAGGGTGATGATGGCTCCTTTTGGTCAGTTAGTGGGAACTCCACTCCTCACAATACTCCAGGAATGGTGTCATAAATACTTTTATTTATTTATTATAATACAGTGCAGAATAGACCCTTCTAGCATTTTGAGCACAAAAGTATACGGGTTTAGAGACAACTTGGCTCCTGAAACCACCAAATGAGTCTGAGGAGAGCATAGATACGTCAGAGTTCCTGAGGTGTTGGGAGGAAAGGGGAGGAGGGAGTGATGCAAGATCCCTAAGCTTCTGGGATGAACTGATAGAAATTATGAGAATCGCAGACAGTCATAGATTTTTTTCCAGGATAGATATTAAAGATACTGATGGTGTAGTAGATAGTGTAACAGTATTACTACTCAAAGCCTCAGAGTGGAATTCAATTCCAGCACCGACAGAAGGAGTTTATACGAGCTCCCCGTGACCATATGGATTTCCTGAGTGATGTATTTTCATCCACTTTCCAAAGACATATTGGTTAATAGGTTTATTGGTCATTGTAAATTGCCCTGAGATTGGGCTTGGGTTAAATAGGTGGGGTGCTGTATGTCAAGACAAGGGTTAAATTTGTGAGGTGCTGTGCATCAATTCTGGGTTAAGTAGGTGGGGTGCTGTGCATCAAGGCTGGGTTAAGTGGGTGGGCTGCTGTGCCTCGAGACTAAGGTTAGATTTGTGGGGTGCTGTTCATCAAGGCTGGGTTGAATGGGTGGGGGGCTGTTTGGCTGGAGCTCATTAAAATAAAGTTCAAAGTGAGTTGGGTGGAAAGTTCATGGTCACAGAGAGGAATTCACCTGGAATCCGCTGATGGAGATTTGGTAGCAACATTGTTGAAGAGGCAACCAGACAGACAGGAGAAAGGCAGGGTACAGAGGGTTTTAGATCATGTGAAGAAAATCGGAATTTTCCTGCTCAGATCTATAACTCAGCATGGTTTGCTTTCCTGTGTCTGAGCAAAGGAGTCTGTGTATAAGACCATAAGACATTGGAGCAGAAATGGGCCACTTGGCCATTTGAGTCTGCACTGCCATTCGACATTGGCTGAGATGTGATCCCTCTCAAACCCCTTACCCTGCTTCCAGCCCTTAAACTTTGATGCCTCCATAGACATCTGTGGCAACAAAATCCTCAGGTTCACCATCATCTGGCAAAATAAATTTCTCTTCAAATTGTTCTAAAGAGGTGCCCTATTCTGAGGCTCTGCTTTCTGGCTCTAGTCTCTCCCACTGTTGCAAATACCTACTCCATGTTCACTCTGTCTGAGGAATTCAATATTCAGTAGATCTTAATGAGTTTCCGTCTTGTTCTTTGAAACTCTGGCAAGAATAGGCTGAGAGATGTCACCTTTTCCTCATACATTAAGCATTTCATTCCGGGATCATTCTTGTGAGCTTCCCCTGGACCCTCCCCAATGCCAGCACGTCCTCTCAGAGACAACGGGTCCAAAGCTGTTCACAATTATTGTCGCACACCTGACATGCGGAATGAAGTGGGTAAACCTGGATTGTGAAAATACCGGTAAAACAGTTGTATTACTTCTTGAAACATCGTGTTACTTAAAACAGTCCAAATGTTTATGTTGATATTTGCATTGAAATTTCTAGAGCAGAATACACTTTGAAAATGATCAATATTATGATGAACAGGTCTATTTCTTCCAGTCATCTTAATCTTGTTACAGTTGCTGCGTCCACGAAGATCAGATAAAAATCATAAAACACAAAATCATAAATATTTAAAAGTAATTCTCGAAGTTCCCAACCATGAATATTTGTCATTATTTTATTGCAGACTGTTTTCGCAATCATGTCTTCTGCTGAATGTCTGACAGAACTACTTGGGCATTAAATGTGATGTAAAATTGTAACTTTCTCCTTTACAGTGAAATCACTTCCGGACCGTTGGTTCACCACAAATGCTGGATACCTGTTTGTTAAACTGGTCGTTGGTCTTGGACTCATCTACAGTTTGATGAAGAAAAACAGAGTAAGATTTTTTCTTAATTTTGTTGTGAATGCCTGCAAGAGAATGAATCTTGGGTAGTTTATGATGGCATACTGTATACCTCCTTGGTTCGTAAATTTACTTTGAACTTTAAACTCTTACTGACGTTGCTCCTGGCTCCCGTCAGATTACAGAAAACAGCCACAATAGCTGTTTCATTGGCCCTCCTGGCCTGTTGCTCCCTTCAAACCAATCACGACCTATCATCAGCTTCAGTACCTCATTCCTGCTGGAGAGAGAAGCTGGAGACCAATGAGCCCATCCTCATTAGGTGATTGGTTGTGGAAAGAATCAGTGGGGACTTCCGGTTCCGGTAAGGTGGCGATTGTTTAGTCGCTTTAAACTTTTTGCTCCGTTACATTTGTTACCTCCGCACTATGTATCTCCCTTTTCTTATTTCAGTTTGTTAACTTTTTTGTCTTTCTCATCTGCCTGTGAATATGCCTATCTCACAATGGCTACAAAGATTCCTAATTCTGGGAAAACAGAAGCCTCCACGTCTCTGTCTGCCGAGATTCTCTCTGTCCTGGAACAGCATCGACAAGAAATTCTAACTGATTCTAAGACTGAATTTAGATCTTCTATCAGTCAGTTGGAGTCAACATTGGATCAGATTAACGCTAGTGTGGATGAACATGCTGAACATTTATCTTGCATCAACTTAACTTCCAAAGAAATAAAACATCGTGTTCAGCAGCTGGAAGCCATCTGCTCCAACCTGACAGAGCAAAACAGCAAACTTTCTCTCAAAATTATGGATCTTGAAATTCGGAGCAGACGTTATAACCTACAAATTCTCAGTTTGCCAGAGGCCATCGAAACGGTTTCTCCCACTGAATTTTTCTTTTCTTTACTTTGTGAGATTTTCGAGAAAGAAATTCTTCCGACCCCACCTGAGTTAGAGAGAGCCCAGAGGATATTTGTTCCTCAAGCTGTTTTGGGTTCTAGATCACATCCAATTATTCCCTGTTTTCATGGATACCAGGTGAAAAACCATCTGATCATGGAGGCACGCTGGAGAGGTAATTTGGATTACCAAGGTAATACCATTCGTATCGTTGAATACTATGCCCCTCAGGTTTTGAAGATGCACGCCGAGTTCAAAGGCGTTCCGAAAGAGTTATTTTATTTTAGACTCAAGTCTTCCCTCCATAATCCCATTGATGTCCGAATTACACTTTCTACTGGGGACTATAAATGGTTTACGTCGGTCAAGGAGTCCCAGAGGTTCAGTGAAGATCTCCCAGCCATTTCGACTTCTTTGGACTCAGTTCGACTTTCTAAAATGGCCGATAAGTACTTTCTAAAGTAAAAGTCTTTTGCAGACTCAGATTTTATTTGAGTGATCTAGTCCACTTTTGAATATCCTTAACTATTGAGAACCGTTAATGGCTTTAGTCGGTTTCTCTCCGGACTTGGTGTGACTTTATAAAATGGCCAATAGGTACTTCCATTTTAAAAAAAAGCCTTCTTGTGGACTCAGATTTTATTGACGTAATTTAGTTTACTCTTGAGTAACTTTAACTACTAAGAACCACAAATGGTTTCAGTCAATTTGGGTGGCTTTGAGTTTTATTGAAGGTCTCCCTGCCCATTTATTCTATTAGATTTGTTTTTTTTTTAAATGGCGGATATGTACTTTATATATATATATTAAATTTCTCTTTTCTTTTTTTTCCCTTTTTATTCTCAAATTTACTTTTTTTTCTCTATTTCATTTTTTCATATTTTCTCACGGATAGATTATTTCTTGATTATTCATTCATATTAAGTTTTTTTATGATATTGTTTCGTTTTATTTGTAATGTTTATTTGCAGTGCATAAATTAGCTAGTGCTATATTATTGAAGTGGATCCTACGTCAATGTTACGAATCTGGAAGTTGGTTTTTGAACAGGCAAATTATTATTCAGAGCACGGAGAATTCAAAACGCAGAGATGCAAAGGGACTTGGGAGTCCTTGTGCAGGATACCCTAGAGGTTAACCTCCAGGTTGAGTCAGTTGTGAAGAAGGCAAATGCAATGTTTGCATTCATTTCTGGAGGTATAGACTGAAACAGCAGGGATGTGATGTTTAAGCTCTATAAGGCACTCGAGAGACCAAACTTGGAATATTGTGTTCAGTTTTGTGCTCCTTATCATAGAAGTGATAAACTGACATTGCAGAGGGTTCAGAGAAGATTCATGAGAATGATTCCAGGAATGGGAAGTTTACTGTATGAGGAATGCCTGGCAGATCTTGAACAGTATTCCCTGGAGTTCAGGAGAATGAGGGGATCTCATGGAAACATTCGGAATGTGAAAAGGCCTGAACAGATGAGATGTGACAAAGTGATTTCCCATGGTAGGGGAGTCTAGGACAAGAGGGCATGACTTCAGGATTGAAGGACGTCCATTTAAAACAGAGATGTGCAGAAATTACTTTATTCAGAGGATGGAAAATCTGTGGAATTTGTTGTCACTAGTGGCTTTGGAGGCCAAGTCATTGGGTGCATTTATGGCAGAGATAGATAGGATCTTGACTAGCCAGGGCATGAAAGAGTATGGTGAGAAGGCAGGGGAGTGGGGATGACTGGAAGAATTACATCAGCCATGATTGAAAGGCAGATCACACGATGGGCCAAATGGCCTACTTCTGCTCCTATATCCTATAGTCTTAAGGAGTCCTGCAACAAGAAAGCAGCATCCAATGTCAAGGCCACAAACCATCCTGGCTTCACCTTCTTCCTCACCCCCATTCTGGGCTACAAACACCCCTTCTAGTTGAGACAACACTTCATCTGCAAGTCAGTTGGGTCAGCTACTGATTCCAATGCTCCCAGTATGGCCTCCTCTACAGCAGTGAGTCCCATGCCAAATGGAACAATTCTTTGTTGAGCATGTTTGCTCCATCTGCACCACACAGGATTTTCTGGAGACAAACTCTTTTCATTTCTCTCCCCATTCCCATTCTGACGTGTTGGTCAATGGTGTTTGCTACTCCCTCAAGGAGGCCACTCTCAGTGTGCAGAAGCAGAACCTCATAATCCGTCTAGGTAGCCTCCAGCCTGACAGCATGAACATTGATATATCTACCTTGTGTTTTTTCTCCCATCCCCCTTCTCTCTTCTTACATTCCCCATTCTGGATCCCCTCCTACCCCTTCTCGTCTCCTCCCCTGCCAATCATCTCCTTTTGGTAATGCCGGATGTAGCAGTCAGACCAGATGGATTCTGGATTCACTATTCACAGAATGGACCGAACTGCTGACTCAGGGAAGGCAGAAGGAGAAGGTGTGTGTTTTATAGTTAACTGTCACTGGTACTCTGATGTGGTGTTTCTGTCAAACTCCTGTCTCCCTGACTGAGGACACCTAGCAGTCAAATGATGTCCATTCTACTTACCTCTGGAGTTCTCCTGTGTAATCCTGGCCAATATATATCCAGTATTAAGATGTCAAGGGAGATTGAAACATCTAGGGGAATGCAGAAGGCAGGAGATGATTCAGTGCCGACTGACTGTCTAATTGAATCACCAATGCGATGGAATTCCCTGATGCCAGAGAAGGAGTCTGTGGGATCCATTGCTTGTTGTGTTGAAGGGTAGACCTCTACACCTTGTTGTGTTTCGTTAGATTTTTTTTGTGTGGAGGGTAGGGCTTTGGGGGGTTGATGAACACGTTCTGTTTTCGTTTTGAGTTTTGAGAAGTTGGAGTTGAAACATATCAGCTCCTGCCTGACAGGCAACTTGTATTAACTCCATTTGGCTGACCGGAGCAAGAAGTCCACAGTAGATGCCATCTCATTGGCTCTTCACTCAATCCTAGAACAGCTGGACAGAAAAGATGCATACATTAGGATTCCGTTTATCGACTACAGTGCAGCATTTGAAAAACTATCATCCCCTGAAAGCTAATCAATAAGCTCCAAGACCTTGGCATCAATACCTCCTTGTGCAATTGGATTCTGGATTTTCTCACATGTAGAACCCAATCAGTTCAAATTGGCAACAACTTCTCCATGATCTGCATCAACACAGTTGCACCACAAGGCTGTGTGCATAGTCCCCTGCTCTACTCATTTTACAATTTGAAAGTGTGGCTAAGCACAGCTCCAATACCATATTCAAGTTTGCTGGTGTCATCACTGTCATGGGGTGATTCAGCATAAAGGAGGTGGATTGAAAATCTTCCTGTGTGGAGTCACAACACCCCCTAACATAACATCTGCAAGACCAAGTTACTGATTATAGGCTTCAAGAGAGGGAACCCAGTGCCGCATGAGACAGTACTCTTCCGAGGATCAGAGTTGCAGAGGGTCAGCAGCTTTTAATTCCTCAGTATTCCTATTTCAGAGGACATGTTGAGGGCCCAACACGTAAGGGCAATTGTTAACGTACAGCAGTGTCTCTACTTCTTGAGCAGTTTGCTGAGATTCGGCATGACATCTAAAACCTTGAGACACATCTATAGATGTGTATTTGAAAGTATATTTAGTGGCTGCATCACAGCCTGGTATGGAAACACCAGTGCTTTCAAACAGAAAATCCTCCAAAAAGTAACGCGTATGGCCCAGTATATCACGGTAAAGTGCTGCCAGACATTGATCACATCTACATGGAATGCGAGCTTCCATCATCAGGGATTCCCACCACCCATGTTGAGCTCTCGTCTGGCTACTGCCATCAGGTAGAAGGTGCATGTCTGTCAGGACTCATCAACATCTTCAACAGCATTTACAACCCCTCAGCCATCAGGGTGCATTGGGTGCGGGAGTGGTGTGTGGTTTGATGTTATTCTTTGAACAGGTTACATGATTTTCTTTGTTTTGTGGCTGTCTGTGGGAAGACAAATCTCTGGGTTGTACATTGCATACATACTTTAATAATAAATGTACTTTGAATCTTCAAATCCTTGAAATTTGAATGCAGAACATTTTCCAATAGAGCATATCTGCTTCGTTGGTTAGTAATGTAAACATGGTCAGGTCTTATCAGGGGACAGATGTGTGATGAATCACAGAGTACAATTTACAGAAGACATGAATGTACATTCTATCAGTTAAAGAATAAAAATCTATTCCAGCAGATCATGCCTCAGGGATGTAACAGAAGGGGACGAGCCAGAGGCCAGAGAAGGAGAGGAATGTCGCATCAGAGTTACAAGGTGGTAAGTATAATCAAAGGAGATCTTCACACTATTTTCTCTCAGGAAGTTGAGTTGGTTTACAGTGTTAAATGGGTCCATTCGTTACAGTCTTTAATGTTTGGCAATATCAGATTAATGTTGCGCCAATGATGTTTGGATCATGTGGAGATCTGTTCCTTATTCTGTAAACTCACACTTCTCTTTAATTTATTTATATCAATCATTTTCAGTGCATATTTCATGTTTCATGTCTGATTCATCGCAGACAGAATTCAGATGAAGTGAGAGGAAGAGCAACAGATGCTTCACAGGAAGATGCCACATTTCAGGCTTCGAAATCTGATACTGATCTGAGATTTGTGAATGAACATTGCAGCCCGCAGGTGTCTACTCGGCCCATCATGTCCATTCCCCAGAGAGATGCACAGGTTCAAGAATCCAGATTGATACAGCTTGGAAACTTTGGAACCTGACTTCTGATTTTACTCTCAATTTATTGCCTGTAACATGAAAACTTAATTCCCCAAAGAAAATATTGCAAGCAATTTTCACCTCAGTACTGGTAACTGTGCTTGGCAAGAATATTCTTTCCAGGCAACTGTATAAATTTCCAAACTCGAGAAGGTACCTTTGTAAGCAGCTCAAACACAGGCAGACTGGAGAGCACAGCAACATTTTGGACAAAATTTGTTGCACTTCCTTTACAGTGAGAACTTTGTCAAGAGATGAAATTTGCACACAAATCTCTGTCTAGCATTTTATCAACTATTGCACAGCTGCAGCAAAGCATTCTTGCTTGAATATTTAATTGCTCTTGTAATCAGTGCCAACAATATACTGTTTGCCTTGTTAATAGCTTACTGCTCCAGAACCCACTTCTTGCTTTCTGTATTTGAAGTACAAAGACACCAAGATTTAGTTGCAACTTCCATTTACCCATTCTATTATCATTCACATTCTATTTCTTTCAGCTTTTATGGCCATAACTCAGTGTAGCATCGTGGCATTTTGGTAATTGTAACATCATTATAGTGCCAGCAAACCAGCTTCAATACTGCTACTGTCTGTAAGGAGTACGCACGTTCTCCCTGTGACTGCGTGGGTTTCCTCTGTTTGCTCTGGTTTCCTCCCATAATCCAATGACATAGGGGCTAATATGTTAATTGACCACATGGTGTAAGCACAAGCTTATTGGGCCAATATTACCTTTTACTGTGCCCTTCATCTAATTAAAAAAATAGATAATATATGCTTCTTCAATATAGTCAATGTCTATAATGTAACAATTAGTGGCACTATCTGTCATGAATACCTCTAATCTGAAAGACTTTGGAAGGTTTATGAAATAATAAGTCTGGAGTTTGTGAATTAGACTCATATGATTGTAGAACACAGAAGCTCACCGTGTCCATTCTCACCACCCAGAATCCATTTCCTATCAGAGGGCAAGTGCCGGTACAACACAGCTATCACAACAATAATGATAAGACTCTGAACATAGACTGAATTCTCTGTTGCCTGCATAATATGTCATTCTGAATCTAGAAGCAGCTTATATTGTACTTGCCTGCAATTAAAAGTCAAACTTACAACAATCTGTTGTCATTAAAAGTTCCTGCTTTGAATTTTATTTCATGTGTGAAACATTGATGACAAAATGTGGTGGTTTGTACATAGGTAGGATGTGAGAGTCACACAGTTTACAAGACTGACCTCCTGTAGATCGCTGAGACCTGATGAAGATTGAGAGACCACCTCAGGGTGGCAAACTACTCCTCCTCGGTAACCTGCACAGGGTCTAGAGAGTTGATGCACCTTTGCCTCATTTTTGTAGACACACTCGAGATGCAAAGAATTCATTTAAGGTCACCCCCGTCTGTTTCGGCAGCACACATGGATTACTAATCTGGATTTCCAGAGGACCAATTTCATCCGTTGCAAACATTTTGCTCCAACGAATCTGTAGAATCCCTTTGGATTTTCCTTCACCTTGTCTACTAGAGGAATCTTATGCTTTCTTTAAGCCTTCCTGATTTATTTCTTAAGTTTTCTCTGGCATTTCTAGTACTGCATTAGCACCTCATTTGTTACTGCTTGCCTGCACCTACAATACGCCTTCTTTCACTCTTAACCTGGGCCTCAACATCTCTTGAACACCAAGGTTCCTCCCTCACCACCATTCAGGGCCCCAGACAGTCCGTCCAGGTGAGGCAACACTTCACCTGTGAGTCTGCTGGTGTGATACTCTGCATCCAGCGCTCCCAGTGCGGCCTTCTGTACACTGGCGAGACCTGACACAGACCAGGAGATGGTTTTGCTGAACACCTATGTGCTGTCCACCAGAGAATGCAGGTTATCCCAGTGGCCACATATTTTAATTCCACGTCCCTGTCCCATTCTGATATGTCAGTGGACTCCTCCACTGTCAAGATGAAGCCACATACAGGTTTGAGGACAACACCTTATATTCCATCTAGGCAGCCTCGATCCTGATAGCATGAACATTGATTTCTCTAACTTCCGTTTACGCCTCCCTCCCATTCTTAACCCATCCCTTACTGATTGATTGATCTATATATTTATTTATTTATCCTTTTTTTTCTTCTTTTCTCTCAGTCTTTTTACTCTCTCTGTCTCTCTCACAATCGCTCTTTGTTTGCTCTCCATCTCACTCTGGTGCTCCCCTCCCACTTTCTTTCTGCCTAGACCTCTCGTGCCATGACCTTTTCCCTTCTTCAGCTGTGTATCCCTTTTGCCAATCAACTTCCCAGCTCTTAGCTTGATCCCTCCCCCTCCTGTCCTCTCATTTCAAATCTCCCCCTCCCCCTCCCACTTTCAAATCTCTTATTATCTCTTATAACCATGTAACAATTACAGCACAGAAACAGGCCATCTTGGCCATTTGAGTCCATGCTGAACGCTTCTCTCATCTAGTCCCACCTATCTGCACTCAGCCCATAACCCTCCATTCCTTGTCTGTCCATATACCTATCCAATTTTTTTTTTTAATGACAAAATCAAACCTGCCTGTACCACTTCTACAGGAAGCTCGTTCTACAGAGCTACCACTCTCTGAGTAAAGAAGTTCCCTCTCGTGTTACCCCTAAACTTTTGCCCCTTAACTCACAACTCATGTCCTCTTGTTTGAATCTCCCCTACTCTCAATGGAAAAAGCCTATCTGGGTCTCTGAAGCAGATGCTGCCTTCTCAGAGATGAAGAGGTGTTTCACCTCTGCTCCCATCCTGGTCCAACCAGACCCCTCTTGTCAATTCATTGTGGTGAATATGGGGTGGGAGCCGTCCTCTCCCAACATTCAGGCCCTGACCAAAAACTTCATCCCTGTTGCTTCTTTTCTCATAAACTGTCCCCCTGCTGAACAAAATAATGACGTAGGGAACAGGGAGTTACTGGTGGTCAAACTTGCTTTGGAGGAGTGGAGGCACTGGCTGGAGGGAGTGGAACATCTGTTTATTGTCCGGACCGATCACAAGAACCTCGCATATATCCAAACCGCCAGACGCCTGAATTCCTGCCAATCCTGTTCAGCATTATTTTTTGGCTGATTCAGATTGATGCTCACCTATCATCTGGGATCCAAGTACGGGAAGCCCAATGCTCTCTCCCGTCAATAATTTCCAAGGAGAGCGTTCCCAATCCCGAGACAATCCTTCCGCTATTCTGTGTGGTGGCTGCCTTCACTGGGAGATCGAGGCCATAGTCAGAGGCCCAACGGACTCAACCTGACCCAGGAAACGGACCCTCCAATTGCCTCTTTGTGCCTGTTTCTGTTCAGTCTCAGGTTCTCCAGTGGGGGCATACTTCTTTTTTCGCCTGCTATTTTGGGATCGATCAGTCTCTATCCCTTCTGAAGAGACATTTCCAGTGGCCCTCCATGGACACTGACACCTGTTCCTTCATCTCTGCCTGTTCTGTTTGTGCCCGCGGAAAAGCTTCCCACCGACCACCTGCTGGATTGCTTTGTTCGCCTACCTGTCCTAACAGCCCATGATCTCATATTGCACTGGATTTGGTTACTGAACTACCCCTTTCACTGCCTTTCTCACCATGGTGGACCGCTTCTCCAAAGCAGTGCACTTCCTAGCCATTCCCAAACTCCCTACAGCTCAGGAAACAGCCGACCTTCTCATCCATCACGCCTTCCACATTCGCGGGATTCCCTCTGACATTATTTCTGACTGGGGTCCCCAATTCGTGTCTCAAGTCTGGAGATCTTTTTGTCATGCCCTTGGAGCTACTGTAAGCCTGTCGTCCAGCTTTCATCTGCAGACAAACGGGCAAACCGAGTGAGCTAACCAGGATTTGGAAGCAGCACTGTGCTACATAACCGCCAACAACCCGTCTGCCTGGAGCACTCATCTCTCTTGGGTAGAGAATGCCCACAACTCCCTGGTCAGCACAGCCATGGAATGTTTCCCTTTGAATGCTCCCTCAGTTACCAACTCCCTCTGTTCTTCGCTCAAGACGATGACATTGTTGTGCCTTCTGTTCATGCCCATCTCCATTGGTGCCACAAGATCTGCAAAGACACACATGCAGCCCTACTTCACTCAACGGACAGCAAACAGAGGATTGTTGTTTGCCATCGGATTCCTGCACCTGTTATCGGCTGGGGCAGAAGGTTAAACTTTCTTCTAAAGACATCCCCCTCAGGAATGGACCCACGGAATTCACCCCTTGGTATCTGGCACCACTCGAGATTGAGAGTATTATCAACACCTCAGCAGTCAAACTCAAACTGTCCAAATCTATGCACATCCATCCTACATTCCACGTTTCCCAATTGAAACCAGTATCTGTCAGCCATCTGTGCCCTCCTGCCAAACCCACTCCACCCGCCCGGATCATTACTGACACCCAGCGTACACGGTCCGGCGATTACTGGATGTGTGCTGCCATGGCAGGGGTCTCCAATACCTGGTTGATTGGGAGGGATACGGTCCTGAGGAGCACACCTGGATTCCCCGCTCCTTTATCCTGGACCCTTCCTTCATCCGTGATTTCCATCGGGATAAACGGACAAGACTGGTGGATTGCCAGGAGTCTTCCATTGTGGAGAGGGTTACTGTCATGGTCCCGATCGTTAATTCCCTATCTTGCTCCTAATTTCCTTTGATTTTGACTTGTTTCCAAACATTAATTTCCCATTTACTGCTAAGTCTCTTTGATGACGGCACACCTGGTTCCATTCAAGACCTGCAGCATAAGAACCCTGGTGATACAACCATTAGTCACCAGATCATTGGACTTTGTCCTGTGAGATAACTACATATCCCGACCACTTAGAATCATTTGTTCTAAGTTTAGCTCCAGTTTCAATGATTACCTATGAGTCTCCATTTCTCTGAGTCAAGGCTCCGTGTCAAGGTTCCATATCAGGGCTCTGTGTCAAGATCCCTCCTGTTTGCTGTTTGGTGCTTACACCGGTGTAAGCATCCAAACTCAATCTCTGTGCCTGTGTCCTGTACTTGGGTTTGCTTCCTTCACTCCTTGCAACATTCATGTCAATGGAGAATGCAGGATTCCAGGCTGCTGTTGCAGAAACCAGGTGACACTGTTGCCATATCATCTTATTTATGGTGGGACCATGAGTCTACAGTGAACCAGCAGAGAATGGAATCAGTATCTGAGAGCAGCAACAGGCATCTCTTCGCTGCAGTCAATCTATTCTGGATATCAGTGAGCGTCTTGTTGTTAGAGCCTCACATTTCCATTCAATTAAAGAAAATTACTTTATATCTCTCACATAACTATCAATGTCAGACAATAAGAGAAGCATGAGACCCCACTGTTCACCGTCTCACAACATCCTGCTCTGATCTGCTCCATTTGCCATTTGGCTGGTTCATTAGATTTTCTGATCATGTCGACTGTCAGCAGGTTTTGTTGGAATTTTCTGCTGCTCATTCCAGTACATGATGCTACCGTGTAGATGTGATCAACACATGAGCAGACATAAGAATATAATAATTTCTCTGACTTCATAACCTTAGTTATATCAATTTGATTAATTCCTGACCAATGCAAATTATAACATTTCGTGAACATTTTTACAACTGTGCTATTATTTACTACTCTCAGAACTGAAAGAGGAACCAAAACAATGTTATCATTTTCTTTGGAAATGAAAAGCGTAATCATCATCTGTATTGTGACAGGAAGAGGATGTGTCTGTGATCAGTTACTGTTTACAACCGGAATGAGGAAAATACTCAGTTTTTCTTTCCTTCAGACTCAGAGGTGATAAAACATTGATTAAATACGCTCCAGATTTACTTCAGGTCATTTCAGGAGTCTGGATCGACATGTTTCAGAATTTGTTTCACTCTGACAGGGAAAGGGATGGAATTTGTGAAATGAAGTTTCAAACTGGCTGCAGCAAAATGTCTTCTCTTCTGATGTTCAGTTTATTTGTTTCGCTTCTTCAGTCTGGTTTCACCCAAAGTAAGTACTTTAGTTCACCGATTCGTCACCGTTGTTTTCTGCATTTTCAGTGCATATACTTATCAGATGCAACTCTGGATCTGCTTTGTCTGGACTTTTAGCTGTTTCTTCAGTAAATATGTATACAACAAGTTAAAGGAAAATGATTCAGATGGTACTGGGTGTAACATGGAGATGTGCACCAAGGATATTCCAACAATTGCACTTTGGAAGGACAAACCAAGGGAGAACATACAAGGTAAATGGCAGGGCACTGAGGAGTGCAGTACAACAGAGGGATCTGGGAATACAGATCCAAAATTCCCTAAAAGTAGTGTCACAGGTAGGTAGAGTAGTAAAGTGAGCTTTTGGTACATTGGCCTTTATAAATCAAAGTATGGAATACAAGAGTTGGAATGTTATGGTGAGGTTGTATAAGGCATTGGTGAGACTGAATTTGGAGTATTGTGTGCAGTTTTGGTCACCAAATTACAGGAAGGATATTAATGAGGTTGAAAGACTGCAGAGAAGGTTTACAAGGATGTTGCCGGGATTTGATAAACTGAGTTACAGAGAAGGGTTGAATAGGATAGGACTTTATTCCTTAGAGCGTAGAAGAATGAGGGGAGATTTGATTGAAGTATATAAAATTATGATGGGTATAGATAGAATGAATGCAAGCAGGCTTTTTCCACTGAGGTTAGGGGAGAAAAAAAAACAGAGGACATAGGTTAAGGGTGAAGGGGGAAAAGTTTAAAGGGAACATTAGAGGGGGCTTCTTCACACCGAGAGTGATGGGAGAGTGGAATAAGCTGCCAGAAGATGTAAATGAGAGCTCACGTTTAACATTTAAGAAAAACTTGGACAGTTATATGGATCAGAGGGGTTTGGAGGGATATGGTCCAGGTGCAGGTCAGTGGGATTAGGCAGAAAAATGGTTCGGCACAGCCAAGAAGGGCCAAAAGGCCTGTTTCTGTGCTGTAATGTTCTATGGTTCTAATTGAGGTGCTACGGATATTGTTCAACAAAACAGGTGAAGTGGAATAGAACTGAATTATTCAGCGGTTAAAAGAGTGCAAGACAATCTTACCAAAACATACAAAATTCTGGGGTGACTCGAGTCAGGTCAAGAAAAGTGAAAAAATAAAGATCTTTTTCGTATACTAGTAATTGTTCAGGATTTTCAGTTGTATGGAGCTGTGTACACTGTGTCAGAACAAGTACAGAGATCAATAGCATTCTGGATGTTCAAGGAATTATGGAAAATGGGGTCAGTAAAAGAAATTGGTGCTGAGGATCAGGTCAGACATGATCTTGTTGAATGATAGAGCAGGAATGATGGGCTGAATGGCCTACTGCAGCTTCAATTCTTTTTATTATTACATATTGAACAAAAAGGCTCTATTTCTTTCTATTTCATGCTCATTATTTATTGCTATTTATTTATAACTGCATTTACACAGTGTGTTGTCCATTGATCCTGTTTACAGTTACTGTTCTATAGATTTGCTATGAATGCACACAGAAAAAAAAAATCTCTGGGTTGTTTGTGCTGACATGTATGTACTCTGATAATATATTTCACTTTGAACTTTGAATTTCTTGAAGTCATACACTGGTTATTCTGGAATGTGTTCTTTATGTCCACAACACCACACTTTACAATTTGTGTAAAAATGCTTTCAGCTTCCACAACACAAACAGCATCTCAGCAACTTTACCAGGAATTGTACAGTTGTCGAATTTGTTTTCCAGTCTTGTTCCCTGTCTGTATTCCATAACTTTAATGGTTCATCTATTTCAACGACTGAATACTTGACATGTGACACATATCTGAAAGTGTAAAAGATATGGAATGTTTGCAGTTACTTTTTTCAGAATCGGTGTTAATTACTGAAGATACTCTTCAGTCAAAAGTGTTTTTATCAGTGTTGGCTTATCATATGTGGAGTGGTAATCTTATTTTACATGCTATTCATACAGACCAATTCATTATACTGTGTGTCGAGGTGGTACCTGGAGAAACAGAAACAAATTGCAGAGTAAAGTGTACAGCAGCAGAGAAAGTTCAGTGCAGGTGTCAATCAGGTGCAATACTTGAACGAGTTGAACTCACATAGAGAGTCCAGCTAATCACACTTGGAAGCAATTGAACATTCTTATAACAGTGAGATAGAAGCAGTCCCAGAGCCTGTTGATACGTGCTTTCAGTACAATGGATCCTCTGTCCAATGGGAAAGGGAAAATGGACAATGCCTGGAGAGGGTGGGCTTGTTGATGATGTTGGCTGATCTACTGCGGCTGTCTTTAAGGAATACTGAAACTGCTCACACGGGCCATTGGGTTGCGAGTGCTGCGTTATGTTGTGATGTAATTTAACATCGAGCTTCTGGACCACTGCAGCTCAGAGGTTGGGCGTGATTTGGGGACTGTGGTCAGAAGAAGTATAGGATGGGGCCCTGATCTGCATGACCGAGGTATTGTTGAATGCCTGAGCCATGTCTGCTGCCATCACTGATGCTCCAGAGAAAACCTGTAGCCAACTGGTGGTGTGGTCCACCATGGTAAGGAGATGTGTGGAACTACAATAGTGGGTGGTGAGAGGACTAACCAGGCCCACGTTAATGTTGCCCAAGTGTCTCTCTGGGATGTCAAAAGACTTTGATTTTGCCTACACATGACATGTAATCTTTACCCAATGGCACACAATATAGGCTGCACTCCAGTCTCGCACATCCTTCCTAAGGCCATGCCACACAAAGTTTATAGCAACCAGTTTCTGTGAAGCCTTCTCTCCAAGTTGGGAGAGGCTGTGAATGGAGTTATAAACAGTCTGCCTCCAGTTTGCAGGCACTATGGGGTGAGGGCAACCAGTTGAGACATCACACAGGAGAGAAACTCTGGTGTCGCTTCAGCACCTGACCCCTATCCTGTAAGCCTCTGAATCAAGCAACACACACAAAATGCTGGTGGAACACAGCAGCCCAGGCAGCATCTATAGGTAGAAATACAGCTGATGTTTCAGGCTGAGACCTTTCGTCAGGACCTAAGTCTCTAAGCTTGGTTGAATGCCATGCCAGCTCAGTCAATCCTGATGTGTATAGCATCAACGGCGGGTCATGAGAGGCATTCAGCCACAGCATTACTTTTCACCTCAGTGTGCTGTATGTCAATCATAATGTCCAGAATGCAGACCAGGTAGCATTGCTGCCATGCTGACCAGTGGTCTGATGTTTTGGCCATTGCGTACATAAAGCATCGGAGCTCATTGAACACCTTAAACTGCCGACCCTCCAGTGGAAAACAAAATTGACAGATGGTCAGATGTCGGCCATGGAGCTCACTGACAAACGTCCCTCAGAGGGACGGAGAATCCAGCTGAAGAACGCAAACGTCTACTACACTCCTCGAACCAACTGTTCATGCACAGCACACACAGCAGAGACTGAAGCGTCAGCAGTGATGGCTGTAGGTCATTGGCTAGCAGATGCACCAGTTGAGTCATGCTCGAAAGAGCTTGTTTGGTATCGTCAAAAGCTTTGATCAAGTCCATCGTTCAATCAAGAACGCGATCAGGGCACTGCCTTCAATGGTACTTTTCAAGGGGAGTTAAAATTCTGCAGCTCATGGAATTCAATGGTGATAGAAATTCATCATAATAAGAATTCTTTCTATGCTTCAGTAGTGTGGAGAAGAGGAAGTCTATAATAGTGGTGTCTTTTCATAGCTGGGGTCGCAACTTCTGTGTTTATGTGGTGGCCAAGAAAGTTGATAGTAGACAACAAGAACTGGCATTTGGCAGAATTAATAATCATACAATGTTGGCTGAAGCTGCCGACAAGAATGTCATCTCAGTAAAGAAGAAGAACATCTGAAAATTTTAACATGAACTTCATTAGGCGTGGCATGTTCAGCCCCAGTGGCAAGCACAGAAAGACAAATAGGCCAGAGGGGTTATAAACATGCAGTTTGGCGAATATTCTCTCCACATATAGGCACTGGATGGTAGCTCCTGACTAAGTCCTCTTTAGAGAATTTCATCTTAATGACTAAACATGCTGAAAAATCTTGAATATGTGGGTCTGGTTAATAATTGGGGGTGGTGGCTTCATTATGATGGTGGTCATGACGACATGGATGGCAACTACCATCGGGCTTAGGGACCATGTCGGGAGGTGAAGCCCGAGGGCTATTCGACCCATGTACAATGCTAAGAATTCTCATGTTAACTGTCTCAGCTTTTATGCTGGCCAGCTTTTCAGAGCCTGTCAACATGGACGGGCATGGACTGATGAGGCATTTGTGGAAATGTGCTGCCTAATCCCATGCTTTGTGACGGTAGTGGAAATTGTGGGTTTGTAGAAGTTTCCAAATTTGCTCAGCAAGAGAGTGAATTCACATATGGTGGTGCATAGAAACACAGAAAGCCTACTTCACAATACAGGCCCTTTGGCACTCAAAGCTGTACTGAACATGTCCTAATTATAGAAATTATCTAGGGTTAATGATAGTCCTCTAATTTTCTAAGCTCCATGTACCTATCCAGTTGTCTCTTAAAAGACCATGTCGTATCTGCCTCCACCAACATTGCTGGCAGCCCATTTCACGGACTCACCAATCTCTGCATAAAAAAACTTACCCCCGACATCTCCTCAGTACCTACTTCCAAGCACCTTAAAACTGTGCCCTCTCTGTGCATGTTCTAGACAGAATTGTCTTGGAGAACGTTCTGGGGTTCAGGTTAATAACTCAAAGTCCTTTCTGTCCACAGACCACCAGTTCTATAGATCTACAAACACTCCTTTGGTGCACAGGAAATCTGCACCAAGCAGAGGTCTAGCAAATTTAGCCAAGAGAAAGTCCCATAGGTAGCATTGTCCACTGAAGCAGAGCGTCACATGACATGTCGCTGCTGCCACTGGCGGCCTCCATTGAGGATCCATTGCTCTCCACCTTGCGGACGATGCCAGCAGCACACTCAGTTGAGCAGCAAGATCACACAGCTCGTGTCACCAGCATATCCACTGCCAATTTCTCTTACCCTCCTCTCCACAGTAATACTGAGCCCTGTAGATGAGCAATCAAAGTAAATTTTGTGTATCATCCCTTTTCAATTTCAATTGTTTTTTTTTCAATGATATGTGACTGTAGTCAGGACAACATTGAACATACAGTATAATTGCCCATTTGTATTTGTAATAGATGCTACCTTGGTAAAGTGGGCAATATAATCAAAGACTCCTCCCATCCTGAACATTCACTTTTCTCTCCAATCCCATTGGGCAGAAGATACCAAAGTCTGAAAGCATTTATCACCAGGCTGAATGAAAGCTTCTGTTCTGCTGCTGATAACAATTCAATGGATTTCTTGTACAATAAGATAGATTCTTGACCTCACAATCCACCTCATCATGGCTTTGCCTACACTACACTTTCTTTGTTACTGTAACACTTAATTCTGCATTCTGTTATTGCTTTTTCATGTACTGCCTCGTAGTGCTGAAACATTTGCATGAACTGTGTGGAAGGGAGCTTAACAAAGCTCCATCGCTCCCTAACCACCTCCCACAGTGTGAACTCCCTCAGCACACATCCCACAGCATTGATTTCCCTCACCACATCTTCCACAGTGTGGAGTTTTCTCACCACTCCTAACACAGTGTGGAGCTTCCTCCCCACCCATCCCATAGCATGGAGTTCTCTCACCACCCCTCCCATAGTACAGAGTTCTTTTACCACCATATCCCACAGCATGCAGGTCCTCCACAACCCCTCCCACAACATGGAATTCCCTCACCAACCCTCCCACATGCAGAATCCCTTCACCACCCCTCACATAACTTGGTTCTGTCAACACCCCTCCCACAGCATGGACAGCCCTCTCCACCCTACCCACAGTGTGGAGTTCCCTCACCACCCATCCCACTGTGTGGAGTTCCCTCACCACCCATCCCACGGTGTGGAGTTCCCTCACCACCCATCCCACGGTGTGGAGTTCCCTCACTACCCATCCCACAGTGTGGAGTTCCCTCACCACCTATCCCACAGTGTGGAGTTCCCTCACCACCCATCCCACAGTGTAGAGTTCCCTCTCCACCCATCCCACAGTGTGGAGATCCCTCACCACCCATCCCACTGTGTGGAATTCCCTCACTACCCATCCCACAGTGTGGAGTTCCCTCACCACCTATCCCACGGTGTGGAGTTCCCTCACCACCCATCCCACAGTGTAGAGTTCCCTCTCCACCCATCCCACAGTGTGGAGATCCCTCACCACCCATCCCACTGTGTGGAATTCCCTCACCACCCATCCCACTGTGTGGAGTTCCCTCACCACCCATCCCACAGTGTGGAGTTCCCTCACTACCCAACCCAGTGTGGAGTTCCCTCTCCACCCATCCCACAGTGTGGAGTTCCCTCACCACCCATCCCACAGTGTGGAGTTCCCTGACCACCCATCCCACTGTGTGGAGTTCCCTCACCACCCATCCCACAGTGTGGAGTTCCCTCACCACCCATCCCACTGTGTGGAGTTCCCTCACAATGCATCCCACAGTGTAGAGTTCCCTCTCCACCCATCCCACAGTGTGGAGTTCCCTCACTACCCATCCCACTGTGTGGAGTTCCCTCACCACCCATCCTACTGTGTGGAGTTCCCTCACCACCCATCCCACGGTGTGGAGTTCCCTCACCACCCATCCCACTGTGTGGAGTTCCCTCACCACCCATCCCACTGTGTGGAGTTCCCTCACCACCCATCCTACAGCACAGAACTCCATCATCAGCCCTCCGACAGCTTGGATTTTAATTGTGTTGGTGGCTATGTTGTATCAACTGATAAAATACTAACACTGCATTAATGGAACTCTAATATGAAGTGAAGTAGAATGAAGCATTTGTGATTTCATGCTGTAACAATTTTATTGTTTCTCTTTTTTGAACAGAAAATCCAAAATATTTTTATATTTTTAAGGAGATAGATCAAATTGTGTTCACTGGACCAGACATTCCTGGAAATGGTCCTGTTGGCTGGGATTGGAAACCAAGCCACATTCAAGGCACACATCGACTTGTGACATTTTATAAAGAAGGATCCAGAGGGTGGACCCCACGTTGGGAAAGTAACTTCGTATACATTGGCATCTTTCATGCTATGATCGATATAGCTGGTACCGTTGATCTGATAATTACTCGTCCCACATTTAAATTTGCAGGATCTATTATCTTGGTGCAAAGAGAGCCCAGTTATGAAACCTTGGAACAATATGAAATTTTTGGGATCGAAGGTAAATGGGACAACGATTTGAAAAGTGTGAAAAAAAAATTTTCTTCATGAATAATTCACTTTCCAGTACTGAAAGTTTTATAGGGATCATGTGAGATTTGTATTCTCTGCTTATTTGCACAGCTTATTTCTCCTAAATGGACTAAGTTCTGTCTATTTAGGTGCCACTCAACAAAATAAACTGACAGGTGACTCACCCTTGTATGGGGGCAATTTAAAAACCCTCTGATGGTCTGATTACATCATCTTCAGGAGGAAATGAACGTCCGGGCGGGCATTTGGAGACCCATTCTCTCCGAAAGAGCTGTTCCTCATGGAGGCTCAGTAAATGGAACTCTGATAAGGTGCATTTTGGGACTTCAGAGATTTAAACTATTTCTGAGCTTGTCACCAATTTGATGCTTGTTTTGTGCATACTGTATCATTTTACACAATGGGGGGTCTTAATGAAGTATGCCAGTAATCCAAAGATGGAGTCCGACTGGACTAGTCCATTACTCATACAACCAACCATCCTGTGTTTGGGATAAGGGAAGGTCACCTGAATGAAAGCCACAGGATTTCAGGGAGAAGATGCCATTTCAGGACAAACCATGGGTCAAGATTGATTCAGGGTCACTGGAGCTGTGAGACATCAACACCAGTCTCTGTGTCAGGGCACCACCCCATGGTTGGCATCAACAGATAGTGGCCCAACTGTGTGACCCTAAACTGAACCCTGACATTCCATCAGATTCAGGAGGTGGGGGGGGGGTAAAGTGTTTAATCCTCTCTCTGTCCTGCAGCAGGACACAAGAATTGATCATAGTCACATCCTAAGGTCAGTTTGAACACAATCATTGGGCATGCTACTACTCACTCCGCTCATTCAGTATACGCACCAAAGATTGAAAATTTGAGATAGATTGGATATGCAGATGATGTTTCTGATAATGGGTGAGTATAGGACCAGAGGGCACAGCCTCAGATGACAAGAATGTCCCGTGGAACAGAGATGAGGAGGAATTTCTTTAGCCAGAGGGTGCAGAATCTATGGAATTCATTGGCACAGGTGGCTGTGGAGATCATGTTAATGGATATATTTAAAGGGTAATAGGTTCATGATTAGTTGGTGTGAAAGGTTACAGGGACAAGAGAGGTAAAAGGCCTCACAAAAGGAAATAAATCAACCATGTTGGAATGGCAGAGCAGATACAAACGGCAACTTGGTCTAATTCTGCTCCTGTGTCACTTTGTCTTATGGTCTTATTTCTCACAGTTGTAGCAAATCCACGATCACCTCTGAAGGACAGTGACGTCACCCTCAGCTGTACCATCTCCAGACTCCCAGATACCGTCAGTCTCCACTGGAGACCAGTGGGCTCATCACAGCAGAGCAGGAGAAACACTGATCAGATCCGGCTGAATAACACCATCTATCTGATGGTCCGACACGTTACAGTGGAGGATGTGGAGTTGTATCAGTGTGAAGTGCGGGAAAATGGAAACGTTGTTGGTACAAGCAAAGCAGATTTTACTGTAGACATGGGTAAGTGCTGTTACCTGACTGTAGGTTTTGGTCTGGAATGTATCTGTCTGGTAGAAGATTGTTAAAAGTAGCACAGGAAGAGATCATGGCCAGGTCTTTGTGGATACTCAGCAGTATTTACCATGCAGAGGACATGAAAATTAGTGAATTCAGGCCAGAGAACAGTGGTATCAACAGTATGAAGGAGGAGACATCGGCAGTCTGAAAACCACGGAGTCGTAGATCATGGAAACCGGCTCTTAAGCACCATCTAGTCCATGCCAATCTAAGATCATCTCATTTGTGTAATAACTTGTTCCGTGTGGAAGAGTTGAACCGAAGGATTTGATTCCCCACCATTTAACCCTGTGACTGAGATCACGCAATGAGAGGACATTGAGGAAAATAATACATAGATCAAGAGAGGCAAATCTGTGGTGGGAACAATTTCAAATTACATCATTACAAGTTGAATTGAATTGAATTGACTTTATTTCTTATGTCCTTCATGTACTTGAGGAGTTAAAGTCTTTACGTTACATTTCTGTCTAAATGTACAATTTGCAATTTATAGTAGTTTATAGTACATAGTATATACAACAGAGCAGTCAATAGAACATTGAAATAGAATTGTATCAGAATGAACTAGCCATTCTGATGGCCTTTTGGAAGAAGCTGTACCAGAGACTGTTGGTTCTGGCTTTTATACTGCGGTACTATTTCCTGGATGGTAGTAGCCTGAACTGTTGGTGGTTGGGGTGACTTGAGTCCTCAATAGTCATTCAGGCCCTTTTACATTCCTATTTTTGTGAATGTCCTCAACAGGTGGAAGTTCACATCTACAGATGTGCTGGGCTGTCCACACCACTCTCTGCAGAATCCTACGATTGTGGGAAGTACTGTTCCCATACCAGGCAGTGATGCAGCCAGTCAGGGTGCTCTCAATTGTGCCCCTATAGGAAGTTCTTGGGATTTGCTGTTATGTGTTTTTCACCAAACAGCCAGTTTGTACAGAACATGTGAGATCCTCGGTGATGTTTATGTCCAGGAACTTAAAGCTGTTGCCCCTCTCAAGCCCAGGTCTATTGATATCAATAGGGGTTAGCCTGTCTCCATTCCTCCTGTAGTCCACAACCAGCTCCTTTGTTTCTGCCACATTGAGGGAGAGGTCATTTTCTTGACACTACTGTGTCAGGGTAATGACTTCTCTGTACGCTGCTTCGCTATTATTTGAGATTACACCCACTCAGTGTAGTGTCATCAGCAAATTTAATTAGCAGATTAATCAACAGTAATACAGTCACGGGTATACAGTGAGTAAAGGAACGGGCTTAGGACACAGTCTTGAGGGGCACTCGTTTTGTGGCTCAGAGTGGCAGAGGTGAGGGAGTCCACTCTTACCACCTGCTGGCGATCTGACAGGAACTCCTGGATCCAGTTACATGAGGCAGAGACTTGAGGGAATTATGGTATTGAATGCTGAACTGTAGTCCAAGTACAGCATTCTCACTTCAGTAGTTTTGATGGGATTATACAGTTCATTCCAGCAGGTCAATTAATATGTCAGCACTACATTCTCCAACCCTGCGACTAAGACCAATCTTAATCATGATTAGGTACTGTAATTGTTCAACTGCAGTGGTGGATATTAAAGTGTTACTCATGTCAAAGTGTTACAGAGAAGGAGGAGTCCACATGACATCCACCAGTACTTCCTACACACTCTCAGCACTGGGTCCCAGTTCACAGAGCAACATTGAACAGCAAACCATTCTCTCTTTCAGTGACCCTTCCCACCAAAGCTCTATCATATTTGATGTGAATCCAGCTTTCGCCGCAGACTCGGCTGCAGCAGGAATCAAATCCCATGTGTGGACTAATAAGATGTTGAAAGCACGTGAGGTCCATTCAGAAGCTGCAGCTGAATATGTGTCTTAAACAAATTTGGAGAATGGGCTATTTTCTAAATAGGGACAAAATTCAAAAATTATCAGTAAAAAGAGGCTCAGTATTCCTCGTGCAGGATTCCCTAAAGGTTAGCTTTCAGGTTGATTAAGTGGTAAGGAAAATAAATGCAATGTTAGTAATCATTTTGAAAGGAGTATAAATGCAAGGATGTCAAGGCTTTATAAGACATTATTCAGACTGGATTTGGAGAATGGTGAGCAGCTTTGGGCTTCTTATCTCAGAAAGAATGTTCTGGCTTTGGAGCGGGTCCAGAGGAATGTCATGAGAATGACTCTGGGAATGAAAGGGTTAAGAATGAGGCATAACTGATGGCTCGAGGCCTTTCCTCTCTGGAGTTTAGAACAATGAGGGAGGTCTCATTGAAGCCTATTGAAGTTTGTAAGGGCTGAACAAAGTGGATGCAGAGAGGATGTTTCTAATAGTGGGAGAGTCTAATATCAGAGAGCACAGCTCAGAATAGAAGGTCATCCATTTAGAGATGAAGAGTGTGATGAATCCTTAGCCAGAGGGTGAGGGATCTGTAAAGTTAATTTAAAGTGGTGTTTGATGGGTTCACAGTTAGTCAGGGCATCCAAGGTTAACAGGGGAAGGCAGAAGAATGGAGTTGAGATGGATAATGAATCAGCCATGGTGTAGTAACAGAGCAGACTCGATGGGCTGAATGGCCTAACATTGCTGCTATATCTGATGGTTTGATGGTGGCTTCTCATTACTCACTCCCGAATGGCATTATAACATTTTAATGAGTTCTCCTCTCTTTCATGCAGGTCCACATAATAAACATTACACACTGTATCGCTCAGTTATGGATCACAGTGAATTTCACCTCATGTGTTACAGCAATACTGAAAATTACAACAATGCTGCCTGGACTTGGCTGTCAGATCTTCATCAAAGTTCATGGAAAACAATTGCAACAGCATTTAAATCTCAGCCCATGAATGTCAGTGAGAGTCACTTTGTGAATCGACTGATGCTCACAAAGACACCTTTTAACGGCTGGAATTTCAGAATGAGGGTTTTTCCTGTGGTGTTTGAGGATGCAGGAGAGTACACCTGTAGACTGGAAACTATTACATTTATGACTATCACACTAAGCACGGTTAAAGGTAGGAGAGAGAACGTGTGACAACAGATTTCCCAAATTCACTGCATTTTTCTTTTGTGCAAAATGTCACTCCTGTTTTTAAGGAGACCCATAATGTTTTTCTTGCTTCCACAGTCACAGCTGAACCGTCTGATACAGTGACTGAGGGAGACACCGTTACCCTGAGCTGCTCTGTGTCTGACGTCACTGCATCAACGAGACTGGTTTGGATCAATGGAGACGGTGAAACTGTTGGAGAAAAGGCACTGAGTGGGGAAGAGAAATCACTGAGTCTGATCATACAAAAAGCTGACAGAGGCAGAGGGAAATGGACATGTGGTGTTTTTGATCAGAAAACACTCCAACTTTCAGTACCATATAATCTGGAATTCAGAGGTAAGCATCTCGAGTTTTTCCCAGTGTTCTGAATTTCACGATGAGGCAGCAGTGACCGTCTATTTCCATGCTGTGGATCAATCCTAAAGTTCTCCCTGTGACTGTGAGGGCTTTTGGCATCACAATGGTATGCGAGACGTCAGGCTGATTTGCCTCTGGAAGTGACGATTTTTACTGATGACCATTGGGAGTATTGTCAGGTCATGCTTGTGGGCAGGTAAGGTAGGATCGGATACTGGGGAATAAGTGGGGAATGGGATTGTTCTGAGAGCTGCCACACATTCATGGGATTAAATGACTTCCTTCCTGTTGAGAGAGATGTGGAACATCTCTTAACCAATCCAAGTTAACGATTCAGAATCAGAATCAGTTTTATTATCACTGTTATATTCTCCCATAGGTCTGTTTCAATAAGTTCCACATTCTCCCAGACATCTATTCCAGAAAATTCCATTAATTCAAACCCTATGTGTTCTGAGAAAACATAACATATTGTATTGACTCCAAATAAATTATCTGCTTCTTCATCTGTGTCATTCTGCATCTCCTATGTCATCAATTCATCACCACCCTGTCTTCTAAACTCTGGTGGATACATATCTAAACTACCCAGTCTTTCCTCATTGATGCAAACTAGGTATTCGGATATCAGCCCCGTGAAAGTTAATGAGATCAATACTCCTCACAATCTCTCTCTCTTTTGCAATCCATCCCATAGGGTGATGATGGCTCCTTTTGGTCAGTTAGTGGGAACTCCACTCCTCACAATACTCCAGGAATGGTGTCATAAATACTTTTATTTATTTATTGTGATACAGTGCAGAATAGACCCTTCTAGCATTTTAAGCACAAAGGTATACGGGTTTATAGACAATTTGGCTCCTGAAACCACCAAATGAGTCTGAGGGAAGCACAGATACGTCAGAGTTCCTGAGGTGTTGGGAGGAAAGGGGAGGAGGGAGTGATGCAAGATCCCTAAGCTTCTAGGATGAACTGATAGAAATGTATAAAAATTATGAGAATCGCAGACTGTCATAGATTTTTTTCCAGGATAGATATTACAGATACTGATGGTGTGGTAGATAGTGTAACAGTATTACTACTCAGAGCCGGAGTGGAATTCAATTCCAGCACCGACAGAAGGAGTTTATACGAGCTCCCCATGACCACATGGGTTTCCTGAGTGATGTATTTTCATCCACTATCCAAAGACATATTGGTTAATAGGTTTATTGGTCATCATAAGTTGCCCTGAGATTGGGCTTGGGTTAAATAGGTGGGGAGCTGTGCGTCGAGACAAGCGTTAAATTTGTGGGTTGCTGCACATCGAGACTAGGGTTAAGTGGGTGGGGTGCTGTGCATCGAGACTAGGGTTAAGTGGGTGGGGTGCTGTGCAGCAATTCTGGGTTAAATGGGTAGGGTGCAGTGTATCGAAGCTGGGTTAAATGGGTGGGGTGCAGTGCATCGAGATAAGGGTTAGATTTGTGGGGTGCTGTTTATCAAGGCTGGGTTAAGTGTGTGGGGAGCTGTGCGTCGAGACAAGGGTTAAATTTGTGGGGTGCTGCTCATCGAGACTAGGGTTAAGTGGGTGGGGTGCTGTGTATCAATTCTGGGTTAAATGGGTGGGGTGCTGTGCATCGAGATGAGGGTTAAGTGGGTGGGGTGCTGTGCATCGAGACAAGGGTTAAATTTGTGGGGTGCTGTTCATCAAGGCTGGGTTGAATGGGTGGGGGGCTGTTTGGCTGGAGCTCATTAAAATAGTGTTCAAAGTGAGTTGGGTGGAAAGTTCATGGTCACAGAGACGAATTCGCCTGGAATCCACTGATGGAAATTTGGTAGCAACATTGTTGAAGAGGCAACCAGACAGACAGGAGAAATGCAGGGTACAGAGGGTTTTAGATCATGTGCAGAAAATCGGAATTTTCCTGCTCAGATCTATAACTCAGCATGGTTTGCTTTCCTGTGTCTGAGCAAAGGAGTCTGTGTATAAAACCATAAGACATTGGAGCAGAAGTGGGCCACTTGGCCATTTGAGTCTGCACTGCCATTCGACATTGGCTGAGATGTGATCCCTCTCAAACCCCTTACCCTGCTTCCTGCCCGTAAACGTTGATGCCTCCGTAGACATCTGTGGCAACAAAATCCTCAGGTTCATCTGTGGCAAAATAACTTTCTCTTCAAATTGTTCTAAAGAGGTGCCCTATTCTGAGGCTCTGCTTTCTGGCTCTATTCTCTCCCACTGTTGCAAATATCTACTCCATGTTCACTCTGTCTGAGGAATTCAATATTCAGTAGATCTTAATGAGTTCCCCTCTCGTTCTTTAAAACTCTGGCAAGAATAGGCTGAGAGATGTCACCTTTTCCTCATACATTAAGTGTTTCATTCCGGGATCATTCTTGTGAGCTTCCCCTGGACCCTCCCCAATGCCAGCACGTCCTCTCAGAGACAACGGGTCCAAAGCTGTTCACAATTATTGTTGCACACCTGACATGCAAATGAAGTGGGTAAATCTGGATTGTGAAAATCCTGGTAAAACAGTTGAATTACTTCTTGAAACACGGTGCTACTTAAAACAGTCCAAATGTTTATATTGATATTTGCATTGAAACTTCTAGAACAGAATACACTTTGAAAATGATCAATATTATGATGAACAGGTCTATTTCTTCCAGTCATCTTGATCTTGTTACAGTTGCTGCATCTACAAAGATCAGATAAAAATCATAAAACACAAAATCATAAACAATTAAAAGTAATTCTCAAAGTGTCCGTCCATGAATATTTGTCATTATTTTATTGCAGATTGTTTTTGCAGTCACGTCTTCTGCTGAATGTCTGACAGAACTACTTGGGCATTAAATGTGATGCAGAATTGTAACTTTCTTCTTTACAGTGAGATCTCTTCCGGACCGTTGGATCATCACAATTGCTGGATACCTGTTCGTTAAACTGGTCGTTGGTCTTGGACTCATCTACAGTTTGACGAGGAAAAACAGAGTAAGATTTTTTCTTAATTTTGTCGTGAATGCCTCCAAGAGAATGCATCTTGGGTAGTATATAATGGCATACTGTATACCTCCTTGGTTAGTAAATTTACTTTGAACTTTAAACTCTTACTGACGTTGCTCCTGGCTCCTGTCAGATTACAGAAAACAGCCACAATAGCTGTTTCATTGGCCCTCCTGGCCTGTTGCTC
The DNA here is from genome assembly GCF_030144855.1 of Hypanus sabinus. Classification (NCBI taxonomy): domain Eukaryota; kingdom Metazoa; phylum Chordata; class Chondrichthyes; order Myliobatiformes; family Dasyatidae; genus Hypanus; species Hypanus sabinus. The sequence goes on along the minus strand of NC_082720.1, from coordinate 66,299,106 downwards.
CCTTCAAACCAATCACAACTTATCATCTGCTTCAGTACCTCATTCCTGCTGGAGAAAGAAGCTGGAGACCAATGAGCCCGTCCTCATTAGGTGATTGGTTGTGGAAAGAATCAGTGGGGACTTCCGGTAAGATGGCGATTGTTTAGTCGCTTTAATCTTTTGCTCCGTTACATTTGTTACCTCCGCACTATGTATCTCCCTTTTTTTATTTCAGTTTGTTAATTTTTTTGTCTTTCTCATCTGCCTGCGAATACTCCTATCTCACAATGGCTACAAAGATTCCTAAATCTGGGAAAATGAAGCCTCCACACCTCTGTCTGCCGAGATTCTCTCTGTCCTGGAACAGCATCGACAAGAAATTCTAACTGTTTCTCAGACTGAATTTAGAGCTTCTATCAGTCAGTTGGAGTCAACATTGGATCAGATTAACGCTAGAGTGGATGAACATGCTGAACATTTATCTTGCATCAACTTAACTTCCGAAGAAATAAAACATCGTGTTCAGCAGCTGGAAGCAGTCTGCTCCAACCTGACAGAGCAAAACAGCAAACTTTCGCTCAAAATTACGGATCTTGAAATTCGGAGCAGACGTTATAACGTACGAATTCTCAGTTTGCCAGAGGCCATCAAAACGGGTTCTCCCATTGAATTTTTCTCTTCTTTACTTTGTGAGATTTTCGGGAAAGAAATTCTTCCGATCCCACCTGAGTTAGAGAGAGCCTACAGGATATTTGTTCCTCAAGCTGTTTTGGGTTCTAGATCACGTCCAATTATTCTCTGTTTTCATCGATACCAGGGGAAAAACCGTATGATCATGGAGGCACACTGGAGAGGTAATTTGGATTACTGAGGTAATACCATTAATATCGTTGAAGACTACGCCCCTCAGGTTTTGAAGATGCACGCTGAGTTCAAAGGCGTTCCGAAAGAGTTATTTTATCGTGGACTCAAGCCTTCCCTCCATAATCCCATTGATGTCCGAATTACACTTTCTACTGGGGACTATAAATGGTTTACGTCGGTCAAGGAGTCCCAGAAGTTCATTGAAGGTCTCCCAGCCGTTTCGACGTCTTTGGACTTAGTTTGACTTTCTAAAATGGCCGATAAGCACTTTCTAAACTAAAAGTCTTTTTGCAGACTCAGATTTTGTTTGAGTGATCTAGTCCACTTTTGAATATTCTTAACTATTGAGAACCATTAATGGCTTTAGTCGGTTTCTCTCCAGACCTGGTGTGACTTTCTAAAATGGCCAATAAGTACTTCCATTTTTTAAAAAAAAGCCTTCTTGTGGACTCAGATTTTATTTGCGTAATTTAGTTTACTTTTGAGTAACTTTAACTGCTAAGAACCACAAATGGTTTCAGTCAATTTGGGTGGCTTTGAGTTTTATTGAAGGTCTCCCTGCCCATTTATTCTATTAGATTTTTTTTTTAAATGGCGGATATGTACTTTATATATATATATATAAAATACTCTTTCTTTTTTTTCCCTTTTTATTCTCAAATTTACTTTTTTTTCTCTTTCATTTTTTCATATTTTCTCACGGATAGATTATTTCTTGATTATTAATTTGTATTAATTTTTTTATGATATTGCTCCTTTTTATTTGTAATGTTTATTTGCAGTGCATAAATTAGCTAGTGCTATATTATTGAAATGGATCATACGTCAATGTTACGAATCTGGAAGTAAGTTTTTGAACAGGCAAATTATTATTCAGAGCACGGAGAATTCAAAACGCAGAGATGCAAAGGGACTTGGGAGTCCTTGTGCAGGATACCCTAGAGGTTAACCTCCAGGTTGAGTCAGTTGTGAAGAAGGCAAATGCAATGTTTGCATTCATTTCTAGAGGTATAGACTGTAAGAGCAGGGATGTGATGTTGAAGCTCTATAAGGCACTCGAGAGACCACGCTTGGAGTATAGTGTTCAGTTTTGGGCTCCTTATTATAGAAGTGATATATTGACAATGGAGAGGGTTCAGAGAAGATTCATGAGAATGTTTCCAGGAATGGTAGGTTTACTGTATGAGGAATGCCTGGCAGATCTTGAGCAGTATTCCCTGGAGTTCGGGAGAATGAGGGGGATCTCATAGAAACATTCAGAATGTGAAAAGGCCTGAACAGATGAGATGTGGCAAAGTGATTTCCCATGGTAGGGGAGTCTAGGACAAGAGGGCATGACTTCAGGATTGAAGGACGTCCATTTAAAACAGAGATGTGCAGAAATTACTTTAGAAAGAGGGTGGTAAATCTGTGGAATTTGTTGCCACTCGCGGCTTTGGAGGCCAAGTCATTGGGTGCATTTAAGGCAGAGATAGGTAGGATCTTGAATAGCCAGGGCATGAAAGGTTATGGTGAGAAGACAGGGGAGTGGGGATGACTGGAAGAATTACATCAGCCATGATTGAAAGGCAGATCACACGATGGGCCAAATGGCCTACTTCTGCTCCTATATCCTATAGTCTTAAGGAGTCCTGCAACAAGAAAGCAGCATCCAATGTCAAGGCCACAAACCATCCTGGCTTCACCTTCTTCCTCACCCCCATTCTGGGCTACAAACACCCCTTCTAGTTGAGACAACACTTCATCTGCAAGTCAGTTGGGTCAGCTACTGATTCCAATGCTCCCAGTATGGCCTCCTCTACAGCAGTGAGTCCCATGCCAAATGGAACAATTCTTTGTTGAGCATGTTTGCTCCATCTGCACCACACAGGATTTTCTGGAGACAAACTCTTTTCATTTCTCTCCCCATTCCCATTCTGACGTGTTGGTCAATGGTGTTTGCTACTCCCTCAAGGAGGCCACTCTCAGTGTGCAGAAGCAGAACCTCATAATCCGTCTAGGTAGCCTCCAGCCTGACAGCATGAACATTGATATATCTACCTTGTGTTTTTTCTCCCATCCCCCTTCTCTCTTCTTACATTCCCCAGTCTGGATCCCCTCCTACCCCTTCTCGTCTCCTCCCCTGCCAATCATCTCCTTTTGGTAATGCCGGATGTAGCAGTCAGACCAGATGGATTCTGGATTCACTATTCACAGAATGGACCGAACTGCTGACTCAGGGAAGGCAGAAGGAGAAGGTGTGTGTTTTATAGTTAACTGTCACTGGTACTCTGATGTGGTGTTTCTGTCAAACTCCTGTCTCCCTGACTGAGGACACCTAGCAGTCAAATGATGTCCATTCTACTTACCTCTGGAGTTCTCCTGTGTAATCCTGGCCAATATATATCCAGTATTAAGATGTCAAGGGAGATTGAAACATCTAGGGGAATGCAGAAGGCAGGAGATGATTCAGTGCCGACTGACTGTCTAATTGAATCACCAATGCGATGGAATTCCCTGATGCCAGAGAAGGAGTCTATGGGTTCCATTGTTTGTTGTGTTGAAGGGTAGACCTCTACACCTTGTTGTGTTTCGTTAGATTTTTTTGTGTGGAGGGTAGGGCTTTGGGGGGTTGATGAATACGTTCTGTTTTCGTTTTGAGTTTTGAGAGGTTGGTGTTGAAACATATCAGCTCCTGCCTGACAGGCAACTTGCATTACCTACATTTGGCTGACCGGAGCAAGAAGTCCACAGTAGATGCCATCTCATTGGCTCTTCACTCAATCCTAGAACAGCTGGACAGCAAAGATGCATACATTAGGATTCCGTTTATCGACTACAGTGCAGCATTTGAAAAACTATCATCCCCTGAAAGCTAATCAATAAGCTCCAAGACCTTGGCATCAATACCTCCTTGTGCAATTGGATTCTGGATTTTCTCACATGCAGAACCCAATCAGTTCAAATTGGCAACAACTTCTCCATGATCTGCATCAACACAGTTGCACCACAAGGCTGTGTGCATAGTCCCCTGCTCTACTCGCTTTACAATTTGTAAGCGTGGCTAAGCACAGCTCCAATACCATATTCAAGTTTGTTGGTGTCATCACTGTCGTGGGGTGATTCAGCATTAAGGAGGTGGATTGAAAATCTTCCTGTGTGGAGTCACAACACCCCCTAACATAACATCTGCAAGACCAAGTTACTGATTATAGGCTTCAAGAGAGGGAACCCAGTGCCGCATGAGACAGTACTCTTCCGAGGATCAGAGTTGCAGAGGGTCAGCAGCTTTTAATTCCTCAGTATTCCTATTTCAGAGGACATGTTGTGGGCCCAACACGTAAGGGCAATTGTGAACGTACAGCAGCGTCTCTACTTCTTGAGCAGTTTGCTGAGATTCGGCATGACACCTAAAACCTTGACACACATCTATAGATGTGTATTTAAGAGTATATTTAGTGGCTGCATCACAGCCTGGTATGAAAACACCAGTGCCTTTGAACAGAAAATCCTCCAAAAAGTAACGCGTATGGCCCAGTATATCACGGTAAAGTGCTACCAGCCATTGAGCACATCTACATGGAATGCGAGCATCCATCGTCAGGGATTCCCACCACCCATGTCAAGTTCTCGTCTCGCTACTGCCATCAGGTAGAAGGTACAAGTGTGACAGGACTCATCAACATCTTCAACAGCATTTAGAACCCCTCAGCCATCAGGGTGCATTGGGTGCGGGGGTGGTGTGTGGTTTGATGTTATTCTTTGAACAGGTTCCATGATTTTCTTTGTTTTCTGACTGTCTGTGGGAAGACAAATCTCTGGGTTGTACATTGCATACATACGTTAATAATAAATGTACTTTAAATCTTCAAATCCTTGAAACATTGAATGCTGAACATTTTCCAATAGAGCATATCTGCTTCGTTGGTTAGTAATGTAAACATGGTCAGGTCTTATCAGGGGACAGATGTGTGATGAATTACAGAGTACAATTTACTGAAGACATGAACGTACATTCTATCAGTTAAAGAATAACAATCTATCCCAGCAGATCATGCCTCAGGGATGTAACAGAAGGGGACGAGCCAGAGGCCAGAGAAGGAGAGGAATGTCGCATCAGAGTTACAAGGTGGTAAGTATAATCAAAGGAGATCTTCACACTATTTTCTCTCAGGAAGTTGACTTGGTTTACTGTGTTAAATGGGTCCATTCGTTACAGTCTTTAATGTTTGGCAATATCAGATTAATGTTGCGCCAATGATGTTTGGATCATGTGGAGATCTGTTCCTTATTCTGTAAACTCACACTTCTCTTTAATTGATTTATATCAATCATTTTCAGTGCATATTTCATGTTTCATGTCTGATTCATCGCAGACAGAATTCAGATGAAGTGAGAGGAAGAGCAACAGATGATTCACAGGAAGATGCCACATTTCAGGCCTCGAAATCTGATACTGATCTGAGATTCGTGAATGAACATTGCAGCCCGCAGGTGCCTACTCGGCCCATCATGTCCATTCCCCAGAGAGATGCACAGGTTCAAGAATCCAGATTGATAGAGCCTGGAAACTTTGGAACCTGACTTCTGATTTTACTCTCAATTTATTGCCTGTAACATGAAAACTTAATTCCCCAAAGAAAATATTGCAAGCAATTTTCACCTCAGTACTGGTAACTGTGCTTGGCAAGAATATTCTTTCCAGGGAACTGTATAAATTTCCAAACTCGAGAATGTACCTTTGTAAGCATCTCAAACACAGGCAGACTGGAGAGCACAGCGTCATTTTGGACAAAATTTGCCGCACTTCGTTCACAGTGAGAACTTTGTCAAGAGATGAAATTTGCACAGAAATTTCTGTCTAGCATTTCATCAACTACTGCACAGCTGCAGCAAAGCATTCTTGCTTTGTAATTCCTCTTGTATTCAGTGCCAACAATATACTGTTTGCCTTGTTAATAGCTTACTGCTCCAGAACCCACTTCTTGCTTTCTGTATTTGAAGTACAAAGACACCAAGATTTAGTTGCAACTTCCATTTACCCATTCTATTATCATTCACATTATATTTCCTTCAGCTTTTATGGCCATAACTCGGTGTAGCATCGTAGCATTTTGGTAATTGTAACATCATTATAGTGCCAGCAAACCAGCTTCAATACTGCTACTGTCTGTAAGGAGTATGCACGTTCTCCCTGTGACTGCATGGGTTTCCTCTGTTTGCTCTGGTTTCCTCCCATAATCCAATGACATAGGGGCTAATATGTTAATTGATCACATGGCGTAATTTGGGAGCAGAAGCTTATTGGGCCAATATTACCTTTTACTGTGCCCTTCATCTAAATAAAAAAATAGATAATATATGCTTCTTCAATATAGTCAATGTCTATAATGTAACAATTAGTGGCACTATCTGTCATGAATACCTCTAATCTGAAAGACTTTGGAAGTTTTATGAAATAATAAGTCTGTAGTTTGTGAATTAGACTCATACGATTGTAGAACACAGAAGCTCACTGTGTCCATTCTCACCACCCAGAATCTATTTCCTATCAGAGGGCAAGTGCCGGTACAACACAGCTATCACAACAATAATGATAAGACTCTGAACATAGACTGAATTCTCTGTTGCCTGCATAATATGTCATTCTGAATCTAGAAGCAGCTTATATTGTATTTGCCTGCAATTAAAAGTCAAACTTACAACAATCTGTTATTATTAAAAGTTCCTGCTTTGAATTTTATTTCATGTGTGAAACATTGATGACAAAATGTGGTGGTATGTACAGAGGTAGGATGAGGGAGTCACACAGTTTGCAAGACTGGCCTCCTGTAGATCGCTGAGACCTGATGAAGATTGAGAGACCACCTCAGGGTAGCAAACTACTCCTCCTCGGTAACCTGCACAGGGTCTAGAGAGTTGATGCACCTTTGCCTCATTTTTGTAGACACACTTGAGATGCAAAGAATTCATTTAAAATCACCCCCATCTGTTTCGGCAGCACACATGGATCACTAATCTGGATTTCCAGAGGACCAATTTCATCCGTTGCAAACATTTTGCTCCAACGAACCTGTAGAATCCCTTTGGATTCTCCTTCACCTTGTCTACTAGAGGAATCTTATGCTTTCTTTAAGCCTTCCTGATTTATTTCTTAAGTTTTCTCTGGCATTTCTAGTACTGTATTAGCACCTCATTTGTTACTGCTTGCCTGCACCTACAATACGCCTTCTTTCACTCTTAACCAGGGCCTCAACATCTCTTGAACACCAAGGTTCCTCCCACACTACCATTCAGGGCCCCAGACAGTCCGTCCAGGTGAGGCAACACTTCACCTGTGAGTCTGCTGGTGTGATACTCTGCATCCAGTGCTCCCAGTGCGGCCTTCTGTACACTGGCGAGACCTGACGCAGACCAGGAGATGGTTTTGCTGAACACCTATGCGCTGTCCACCAGAGAATGCAGGTTATCCCAGTGGCCACATATTTTAATTCCACGTCCCATTCCCATTCTGATATGTCTATCCATGGACTCCTCCACTGTCAAGATGAAACCACACTCAGGTTCGAGGAACAACACCTTATATTCCATCTAGGCAGCCTCGATCCTGATAGCATGAACATTGATTTCTCTAACTTCCGTTTATGCCTCCCTCCCATTCTTAACCCATCCCTTACTGATTGATTGATTGATCAATATATTTACTTATTTAGTTATCCCTTTTTTTTCTTCTTTTCTCTCAATCTTTTTACTCTCTCTGTCTCTCTCACAATCACTCTTTGCCTGCTCTCCATTTCGCTCTGGTGCTCCCCTCCCACTTTCATTCTACCTAGACCTCTCGTGCCATGACCTTTTCCCTTCTTCAGCTGTGTATCCCTTTTGCCAATCAACTTCCCAGCTCTTAGCTTGATCCCTCCCACTCCTGTCCTCTCATTTTGGATCTCCCCCTCCCCCTACCACTTTCAAATCTCTTACTATCTCTTATAACCATGTAACAATTACAGCACAGAAACAGGCCATCTTAGCCATTCGAGTCCATGCTGAACGCTTCTCTCACCTAGTCCCACCTACCTGCACTCAGCCCATAACCCTCCATTCCTTTTCTGTCCATATACCTACCCAATATTTTTTTTAAATGACAAAATCGAACCTGCCTCTACCACTTCTACAGGAAGCTCATTCTACACAGCTACCACTCTCTGAGTAAAGAAGTTCCCTCTCGTGTTACCCAAAACTTTTGCCCCTTAATTCTCAACTCATGTCCTCTTGTTTGAATCTCCCCTACTCTCAATGGAAAAAAACTATCTGGGTTCCGAAGCAGATGCTGCCTTCTCAGATCTGAAGAGGTGTTTCACCTCTGCTCCCATCCTGGTCCAACCAGACCCCTCTTGTCAATTCATTGTGGTGAATCTGGGGTGGGAGCCGTCCTCTCCCAACATTCAGGCCCTGACCAAAAACTTCATCCCTGTTGCTTCTTTTCTCATAAACTGTTCCCCCTCTGAACAAAATTATGACGTAGGGAACTGGGACTTACTGGCGGTCAAATTTGCTTTGGAGGAGTGGAGGCACTGGCTGGAGGGAGTGGAACATCTGTTTATTGTCCGGACCGATCACAAGAACCTCGCATATATCCAAACCGCCAGACGCCTGAATTCCCGCCAATCCTGTTCAGCATTATTTTTTGGCCGATTCAGATTTACACTCACCTACCATCTGGGGTCCAAGTACGGGAAGCCCAATGCTCTCTCCCGTCAATAATTTCCGAGGAGAGCATTCCCAATCCCGAGACAAACCTTCCGCTATTCTGTGTGGTGGCTGCCTTCACTGGGAGATCGAGGCCATAGTCAGAGACCCAACGGACTCAACCTGACCCAGGAAACGGACCCTCCAATTGCCTCTTTGTGCCTGTTTCTGTTCAGTCTCAGGTTCTCCAGTGGGGGCATACTTTTTTTGCCTGCCATTTTGGGATCGATCAGTCTCTATCCCTTCTGAAGAGACATTTCCAGTGGCCCTCCATGGACACTGACACCTGTTCCTTCGTCTCTGCCTGTTCTGTTTGTGCCCGCGGAAAAGCTTCCCACCGACCACCTGCTGGATTGCTTTGTTCGCCTACCTGTCCCTAACAGCCCATGATCTCATATTGCACTGGATTTGGTTACTGAACTACCCCTTTCACTGCCTTTCTCACCATGGTGGACCGCTTCTCCAAAGCAGTGCACTTCCTAGCCATTCCCAAACTCCCTACAGCTCAGGAAACAGCCGACCTTCTCATCCATCACGCCTTCCACATTCGCGGGATTCCCTCTGACATTATTTCTGACTGGGGTCCCCAATTCGTGTCTCAAGTCTGGAGATCTTTTTGTCATGCCCTTGGAGCTACTGTAAGCCTGTCGTCCAGCTTTCATCTGCAGACAAACGGGCAAACAGAGTGAGCTAACCAGGATTTGGAAGGGGGGTGGAGTTTCAAGATGGCGACGTAAGCATCTGCCTTTTAGGCGCACTTCATTTTTTCAACTATAATCACCCTTTAATCAAATCTTTTCGAACTTAATCATATGAGTTGCTACTTCTGATTAACTTTTTTTCCTAAAATAATATTTGATCTAATCTTGTCAAACTTAAAGTGGCTACAAGCAAGAAATCGTCTAAGGATCCTTTATCTATCGACATAATTGCTATCCTTCTGGATGCTAAACTTACGAGTTTGGCAGGCAGGTTAGAAGGTAAATTGGAAAGTAAATTGTCAAGTTTGGAAAATAGGCTTACCACGAAAATATCTGAACTTGAAGAAGTTGTTAGATCACTTGAAACTAAGTTTCAATCGCAGGTATCAGATATTCAGCGGCATGAAGATAAGATTACGACTCTTGAAAAATCAATTTGTGAAAAAGCACGTACAATTGAAGCATTGGAGAAGAAGATAGAGTCGACTGCTAAAACTATGGATCAGTATAAGTTTAAAATTACTGATCTCGAAAACTGATCTCGCAGACAGAATTTGCGTATCATCGGATTTCCCGAAAAAGTTGAGTCCGGTGATTTAACTGAATTTTTCTCTAAATTACTGTGGGAAATTTTCAGTGATGAAGGTTTGCAAGCTAAACCTGTTATCGACCGTGCTCATAGAGTTGCGAGGTTTTCGTCTACGACTGGTAAACCACGAGCGGTGATTGTTCGCCTTCATTATCCTCGTGAGAAAGAGCTTCTAATTCGATTAGCCCGTAAAAAAGGTATGATTTCTCACAACGACAACACATTTTGAATTGTTGAGGATTATTCATACGAAATAATGAGAGCGAGAATCGCTTTTAAACCAGTGATGGCAGAGATTCACTTGATTTGACTTAAACAAGCTTTAATGTATCCAGCGAAGCTTAGAATTGTGCTGAATGACAACAGTCAACAATTTTTCAACACTCCGGAAGAAGCGAAGAAATTTGTTGAAGAATATCGATCTTCTAGTGCAACTTGAACTATGTGTTACATTGAAGATTTTTCGGAGAGAGGATGCCATCTTATTTTGAGTTTTAACCCATGAATCTGGGTTACAACTTCTTATCCTGATCTACGGGTCTGGTTTTTTTTTACTACTATTATCATTGTTTATAGATGCTGTTTTAATTTTTATAATATCCTTTTTTATACACGTTTGTATTTTGTAATAATGAATTACTTTTTTTTCAAAATGTCGTTTCTTCTTCCCATAAGACTTTGCTTTTTGTAAGCGTTTATTTGTTTGCCTGTACTTAGAAATGGGACGAATGTTTTGAATTTTTTTAGTCTTTTTTTATATATATTGTAGTGTCTATTAAATCCTTTTTTAATTCTATTTTGATAACTCTTTTTTTACTAATTTTTTAATAGATTGCTGAACTTCTATTTATATTTTGTAATAGGGCTTTTTCAAAATGTCGTTTCTTCTTCCCATAAGTCTTTGCTTTTGAAACGTCATCTTTCTTGTATTTGAACATGGAATTTTTTTAAAGGTATATTACACTTTCAAATTTTAATGTTCATACTTTTTTTTATTAATGATTGTTTGTTTTACTATATTAGTTTTTTTATTCTGACTGATATGTATTTTCTTTTTGCAACCCTATATCTTAATCTGGGTGTTATATAGTTTTTTTTAATCTTTTTATGGAGCTGCCATCTTGAAATGGGGGTAATATTAGTATTAGTTTAGCGCCTGCCGCTTGGCTTTCTTTCGAAGGGTGGGGGTAGGGGGTAGGGATCTTTTTTCACGCTTTTGCTTTTTATTTTTTTGCTTTTAGTTTATGGGCCAACTTTAAATTATTAATATTGTTGAGGTGTCATGATCTCCAGTTGCTCCTGAATCAATTTTCCTTCTTCCTGAATTATGGGTTATGTGTCTTTTTAACCTTTTATGATACACACAACTAATATTGGTATGATGGATAAATCTATTAACTTTATCTCTTGGAATACTAATGGTTTAAATCATCTGATTAAACGTAAAAAAATATTTAAAGTATTCCATAGATTGAACGCTAATATTATTTTTGCACAGGAGACCCATATTAGGAGGGAGGATAATCAACGTTTTTTTAGGTTCTGGAAGGCTCAACAATTTCACTCGAATTGTACTGCCAAAATTAGGGGTGTGTCTATTTTTATAGACCCCTCAATTTTGTTTACACATCATGAAATTATTTCTGATCCACAGGGCAGATTTTTGTTGATAACTGGTTCACTTTTTAATTGAAAAGTCATTCTAGTTAATATTTATGCTCCAAATTTTGACTGCCCTGAATTTTTTAAACGTTTATTTACTTCCCTTCCTAATTTGAATGAATATATGTTGATAATGGGTGGAGATTTTAATTGTTGTTTGAATCCTTCGATGGATAGATCTAAAACGATTCGAACTCTTCCGAATAGGTCAGCTTTACTTATTAATTCTTTTATGGTCGATTCGGGAATTACTGAAATATGGCAGTTTCTGAACCCTAAAGATGAAGAATTTTCATTTTTTTCACATGTATATCATAGTTATTCTACAATTGATTATTTCCTTATTGATCATCATTTATTAACAGATGTTACTGATTGTAAATACGATTCTATTGCTATTTCGGATCATGCACCTTTGAAGTTATCTATCAAGATCTTGGACTCTTCCATTAATACTAGATCTTGGAGACTTAACGCTAATTTGCTTCAAGATCCAGAATTTATTACCTTCATAAAACAACAAATTGACTTATTTTTTTCAACAAACTATACCGAAGAGATTGACAGAGGAATACTTTGGGACTCTTTCAAGGCTTTTATCCGTGGACAAATTATCTCATATTCCATTGGTAAAAGAAAACAAAGATATTTAGATATAGCTTTATTGGTGGATAAAATTAAAGAAATTGATAAGATTTATTCTGTAACTTCTACCAAGGAACTTTATAAGAAGAGAGTTGAGCTGCAAATGGAACATAGCTTATTGTTATCTTCTTCAATTGAGAATCAATTAATTAAGACCAGGGCTCAATTTTACATTCAAAGTGATCGAACTGGTAAATTGTTAGCTAATCAATTAAAAGCCATTTCGACTAAGCGACAAATTATTAAAATTCGTAAACAAGACGGTAATCTGACTACTGATCATAAAGAAATCAATAACACTTTTCAAGATTTTTATAAATCTTTATATCAATCAGAATTTGATGGTGACCTGTTCATGATGGATAATTTTTTTAACAATTTGAATATTCCTAAACTGATAGATGAAGATCGTAGCTTGCTTGATGCTCCTATCTCTATGGTCGAAATAAGAGAGGCTATCTCATCAATGAATTCAGGGAAAGCTCCTGGTCCTGATGGTTTTATTGCAGAATTTTTTAAAACTTTTTCTTCGTTGCTTTCTCCTTGGCTATGTGAAATCTTTAATGATGCGTTTGTTAAGAAGAGATTACCTCAATCTTTTTATGAAGCTACTATCTCTCTAATTCTCAAAAAAGGTAAAGATCCTACTTTATGTGCATCTTATCGCCCTATATCATTATTAAATGTAGACTCTAAGATTCTTACAAAAATTTTAGCCATTAGATTAGAAAAGGTACTATCACAGATTATTTCAGAAGATCAAACTGGTTTTATTAGGAATCGGTATTCCTTTTTTAATATTAGAAAATTGATTAATATAATTTATACTTCATCACCCACAACCCCAGAATGTGTTATCTCATTAGATGCTGAAAAAGCTTTTGATAGAGTTGAATGGACATACTTATTTAATGCACTGAGAAACTTTAATTTTAGTCCTAATTTTATATCATGGATTAAATTAATATATTATAAACCTGTTGCTTCTGTTCTTACAAATAATTATAGATCCTCTTTTTTTCAATTATCTCGTGGTACGAGACAAGGTTGTCCTTTAAGTCCTTTATTATTTAATATTGCATTAGAACCTTTAGCCATTGCTATTCGTGAATCTCCTAATAATTTTGGTATCACCCATAATGAGAAGTTATACAAATTATCACTTTATGCTGATGACTTGCTGTTATATATTTCTGATCCTGATAGATCTATTCCCGCTATTTTATCCTTGTTGGCTCAATTTGGTAGTTTTTCTGGTTATAAATTAAACTTAGATAAGAGTGAATTATTCCCCTTAAACGCGCAAACCTTATTGAATGACAGGATACCATTTAAAGTTGTTATTGATAACTTTATCTATTTAGGTATAAAAATCACCAAGAAATATAAAGATTTATTTAGACTGAATTTTTTACCTATGCTTCATCAAATTCAACAACTTACTACAAGATGGTCTCCCTTATTCTTATCATTAGTTGGTCGGATTAATGCTATTAAAATGATGATTTTACCAAAATTTTTATATTTATTTCAAGCCTTACCAATTTTTATTCCTAAATCTTTCTTTGACAACATTGATTCAAAAATTTCCTCATTTGTGTGGCAAAATAAAAACCCCAGGTTAGGTAAAAGGCAATTACAAAAATCTAAAAAAGATGGTGGTTTAGCTTTACCTAACTTTAGATTTTACTATTGGGCGAATAATATTTGTAACCTAACGTATTGGAAACTAGATTTGGACTCACCATTGTGTCCACAGTGGGTAAATTCGGAATGTGGTGAGGTAAAGGGATATTCTATATTCTCCGTTCTTGGCTCTTTTCTTCCTGCTGATTTAGTTAAATTCAATAAACAGATATCTAATCCTGTTATCAAACATACACTACGAATTTGGTTTCAATTTCATAAGTTTTTTACTCTGAAAAACTTTGTTCTTGATAGCCCTATTTTACTTAATTTTTTTTTCAAACCTTCATTGACAGATCAAGCTTTTAACATATGGAAAAGGAAAGGTATAAAATGTTTTTGTGATCTTTTTTTTGAAGGTACTTTGATGTCTTTTGACCAACTTTCTAACAAATTTAAATTACCTAAATCTAATTTTTTTAGATACTTACAAATTAGAAATTTCTTACATAAAGTTCTTCCATCTTTTCCCAATTCAACTCCATTGGATTTTTCAGATTTGATTTTCACCTTTAATCCTTGTCAGAAGAGATTAGTAGCTTTTATTTATAACATGATTATGAAGATACAACCAGAAATATCAGATAGAATTAAACAAGAATGGGAAAAATAAGTTTGATACAATATATCAACAGATAAATGGGAAAAAAATTTGCAAGTGGTTAATTCCTCTTCTATATGTGCTAAACCATGCTTTAATACAATTTAAAATTGTACATAGAGCTTATATGTCTAAAGATAAGCTTGCTCGATTCTATTCTCATATTAACCCTCAATGTGACAAATGTCACTTAGAAGTGGCTTCATTGACCCACATGTTTTGGTCATGTCCCACTTTACATAACTATTGGAAGGACATATTTGGTGCCATTTCCTCAATTTGGAATATCGATTTACAACCTCATTTTATTACTGCAATTTTTGGTATACCAAATGAGGATGGTAATCAGTTTTCCCCTCCAATCAGACGAATGATTGCTTTTGTAACATTAATTGCCAGAAGGTCTATATTACAAAACTGGAAAGAAGTAAATCCTCCTACCACATCTCAGTGGTTTTCTCAAACTATTTCTTATCTGAGTTTGGAAAAAATTAGAAGCACTATTTTTGACTCATCAATTAAATTTGAAGAAACCTGGGGACCATTCATTCGACATTTTCATATGAATTAATTTGGCCTTTTTCAGACCTTCTCTCCGCTTATTCTTGTTCAGGTATGGAGTTCCGGAGTTTTTTTTTGACACTATCACATACTTATAAACTGTTATTATTGCCCACGTTAGTTTAGTTTAGTGTTTTTTTTCAATATATATTTTCTTTTATATATTTTCAAATTTTTTTTCCTTTTCTTTTGATGATTATTTTTGTTTTTTTTCATATATAATTATATAGACTTGATTGATTAATGTACTTCTGTTTGTTGATGTTCAATAGGATATTATTATCCTATTACTAATGTAATTTCAAGTCTATTGTACTTATAACCTATTCATTATTATGTTATGTTTTTTCTTATATATATATGAAACTTAATAAAAAGATTGAAAAAGAAAGAAAGAAAGGATTTGGAAGCAGCACTGTGCTGCATAACCGCCAACAACCCATCTGCAAGAACACTCATCTCTCTTGGGTAGAGAATGCCCACAACTCCCTGGTCAGCACAGCCATGGAATGTTTCCCTTTGAATGCTCCCTCAGTTACCAACTCCCTCTGTTCTTCGCTCAAGACGATGACATTGTTGTGCCTTCTGTTCAGGCCCATCTCCTTTGGTGCCACAAGATCTGCAAAGACACACATGCAGCCCTACTTCACTCAACGGACAGCAAACGGAGGATTGTTGTTTGCCATCGGATTCCTGCACCTGTTATCGGCTGGGGCAGAAGGTTAAACTTAAGACATCCCCCTCAAGAATGGACCCAAGAAATTCACCCATTGGTATCTGGCAGCACTCAAGATTGAGAGTATTATCAACACCTCAGCAGTCAAACTCAAACTGTCCAAATCTATGCACATCCATCCTTCATTCCATGTTTCCCAATTGAAACCAGTATCTGTCAGCCATCTGTGCCCTCCTGCCAAACCCACTCCACCCGCCCGGATCATTGCTGACACCCAGCGTACACGGTCCGGCGATTACTGGATGTGTGCAGGGGTCTCCAATACCTGGTCGATTGGGAGGGATACGGTCCTGAGGAGCACACCTGGATTCCCCGCTCCTTCATCTTGGACCCTTCCTTCATCCGTGATTTCCATCGGAATATCCGGACAAGATTGGTGGATTGCCAGGAGTCTTCTGTTGTGGAGAGGGGGAACTGTCATGGTCCCGATTGTTAATTCCCTATCTTGCCCCTAATTTCCTTTGATTATGACTTGTTTCCAAACATTAATTTCCCATTTTCTGCTAAGTCTCTTTGATGACAGCACACCTGGTTCCATTCAAGACCTGCAGCATAAGAACCCTGGTGTTGCAACCATTAGTCACCAGATCGTTGGACTTTGTCCTGTGAGATAACTACATATCCCGACCACTTAGAATCATTTGTTCTAAGTTTAGCTCCAGTTTCAAGGATTACCTATGAGTCTCTATTTCTCTGAGTCAAGGCTCCGTGTCAAGGTTACATATCAGGGCTCTGTGTCAAGATCCCTCCTGTTTGCTGTTTGGTGTTTACGCCGGTGTAAGCATCCAAACTCAATCTCTGTGCCTGTGTCCTGTACTTGGGTTTGCTTCCTTCACTCCTTGCAACATTCATGTCAATGGAGAATGCAGGATTCCAGGCTGCTGTTGCAGAAACCAGGTGACACTGTTGCCATAACATCTTATTTATGGTGGGACTGTGGCGACCCATTTCCTAGCGTATCTGAACTGACTCACAATTAGATAGCCTACGGGGGTTTGCGAGCACAGAGCTTTGGAGCCTCTGCGCCATGGTTTGCGAGCACAGAGCTTTGGAGCCTCTGCGCCATGGGGGGCCGGTTGACAGAGGCTTAAAAGTGAGGCTGAAGTTTTCGAATAAAGTTTTTTCCTTCGACTGCAGTTACCGACTCCGTGTCGTAATTTTAGCGCTGCGTGTAGCACACCGCTACAATTGGTGACCCCGACGGTCCAAACGATTTTTGGACCAGAAATGACCGATGCCGCCTCTGTTCATGCGCCTCTGTTCAAACTGCCAGGTTTCTGGACACAGCGCCCGGACCTATGGTTCCAGCAAGCCGAAGCCCAATTCCACGTTCGCCAGATCACCTCAGAAGACACCTGCTACTATTACGTGGTGAGCTCCCTTGACCAGGACACAGCGGCCCAGGTCGCGGAGTTCGTACAGTCGCCCCCGGCAGACGGCAAGTACACGGAATTCAAAGCCCTGCTCCTCAGGACTTTCGGACTCTCACGGCGCGAGCGGGCTGCCCGTTTACTGCACCTGGATTGCTTGGGCGACAGACCTCCATCGGCTTTAATGAATGAGATGTTGTCTCTCGCCGACGAACACACACCCTGCCTCATGTTTGAGCAGGCATTCCTGGAGCAGCTGCCCGAGGACATCCGCCTGCTGCTGTCCGACGCGGATTTCAGTGACCCCCGGAAGGTGGCAGCCCGGGCGGACTTGCTGTGGAATGCCAAAAAGGTGAGCGGGGCGTCCATCGCACGGATCTCCCAGCCCCGCTCCCAGCAGCAAACCAGTCCAGGCCCGGCCGCAGAGCCCGCTAACCCCCGGCCCAATGAACACTGGTGCTTCTACCACCAGCGGTGGGGTGCAGAAGCCCGCCGTTGTCGCCCGCCCTGTGAGTTCCCGGGAAACGCCAGGGCCAGCCACCGCTGATGGCTACGGTGGCTGGCCATCGGGATAGCCTCCTGTATGTGTGGGATAGAAGGTCGGGACGCCAGTTTTTGGTCGATACTGGGGCTGAGATCAGCGTTTTACCTCCGACGAGTTACGACACCCGCAGCAGGGCACCGGGTCTCCCCCCTGAGGGCCGTGAATGGCAGCACCGTAAGGACCTATGGCACCCGCCAGGTGCAGCTACAGTTCGGCGCCAGCCAGTTCACGTGGGACTTCACACTAGCCGCCGTAGCCCAACCGCTTCTGGGTGTGGATTTTTTGCAGGCTCACAGCCTACTGGTTGACCTGCCCAGGAAGAGACTGGTACACGCCGAGACCTTTCAGACGTTCTCCCTGGGTGCAGCCCAGTTGCCGGCCCCTCACCTCGGCTCCATCACGCTGTCTGACAATGACTTCACCAGGGTCCTGGCGGAGTTCCCATCGGTTCTGGCACCGCAGTTCACAGCAGCCATGCCCAGGCACGGCGTACAGCACCACATCCCGACCCAGGGACCACCCCTCCATGCCCGTGCTCGGCGGCTTCCCCCGGACAAGCTCCGACTGGTGAAGGAGGAGTTCCAGAGGATGGAGGAATTGGGGATCATCCGGCGGTCCGACAGCCCATGGGCTTCCCCCCTGCACATGGTGCCCAAAGCGACGGGGGGCTGGAGACCGTGCGGCGACTACCGCAGGCTGAACGAGGCTACCACACCGGACCGCTACCCTGTGCCGCACATTCAGGACTTTGCAGCAAACCTGCACAGCGCACGGATCTTCTCCAAGGTAGATCTCGTCCGGGGATACCATTAAATCCCGATGCATCCTGACGACGTCCCCAAAACGGCTCTCATCACCCCATTCGGCCTTTTCGAGTTCCTCCGCATGCCGTTCGGCCTGAAGAATGCCGCACAGACGTTCCAGCGGTTAATGGACGCGGTGGGACGGGACCTGGACTTCGCGTTCATCTATTTGGATGACATCCTCATAGCCAGCAGCAGTCATCAGGAGCATCTGTCCCACCTCCGTCAACTCTGCGCCTGACTGAGTGAGTATGGTCTTACAATCAACCCTGCCAAATGCCAGTTCGGACTCGATACCATTGGCTTCCTGGGCCACAGAATTACTACAGACGGGGCAACCCCTCTGCCCGCTAAGGTAGATGCGGTCCGCCACTTCCCCCGACCCACCACGATCAAAGGCCTTCAGGAATTCATAGGTATGGTCAATTTCTACCGCCGCTTCCTCCCTTCAGCTGCCCGGATCATGCGCCCCCTGTTCGCCCTGATGTCGGGTCCGAGCAAGGACATTACCTGGGACGAGGAGTCCGCCGCCGCTTTCGTTCAAACGAAGGAAGCTTTGGCGGACGCCGCAATGCTAGTACATCCCAGAATGGACACCCCTACCGCCATCACAGTGGACGCATCCAACACGGCAGTCGGTGGGGTGCTGGAGCAGCTCATCGCAGGTCGCTGGCAACCCCTGGCGTTTTTCAGCAAACACCTGCGGCCACCCGAGCTCAAGTACAGTGCTTTCGACCGGGAACTGTTGGTGCTCTACCTGGCAATCCGGCATTTCAGGTACTTCCTAGAAGGTCGGCCCTTCACCGCGTTCACGGACCACAAACCGCTTACCTTTGCGTTTACGAAAGCATCCGACCCCTGGTCATCCCGCCAGCAACGCCACCTGTCCTACATCTCTGAATATACGACGGATGTCCGGCACGTCTCGGGTAAGGACAATGTCGTGGCGGATGCGCTCTCTCGCCCTACCGTTCATGCCCTTTCCCAAGGGGTAGACTTTGAGGCGCTGGCAGAGGCACAGCAGGTGGATGAGGAGATTCCGAGTTACAGGACCGCAGTCTCCGGTCTGCAGCTCCAGGACCTCCCCGTGGGCCCGGGTGAGAGGACCCTACTCTGTGACGTCGCCACCGGCCAGCCCCGTCCCGTCGTCCTGACAGCCTGGCGGCGCCGCGTTTTCGACTCCATTCATAACTTGGCACATCCCTCCATCCGGACAACTGTCTGGATGGTTTCCAGCAGGTTCGTTTGGCACGGACTCCGCAAACAGGTCAGTGAATGGGCCAGAACGTGCATGCACTGCCAGACGGCCAAGGTGCAGCGGCACACCAAAGCCCCACCGCAGCAGTTCCATCCCGCCCACCGGCGTTTTGACCACATTCATGTGGATATCGTGGGCCCCCTGCCAGTGTCGCGCGGAGCGCGTTACCTCCTGACTATCGTGGACCGGTTCACAAGATGGCCGGAGGCGATCCTGCTCACCGACATCACCTCCGAATCTTGCGCCCGAGCCCTGATCGCCACCTGGATATCTCGCTTTGGTGTACCAGCCCACATTACCTCCGACAGAGGCGCCCAGTTCACCTCCAGCCTGTGGTCAGCTATGGCCAGCCTTTTGGGGACTCAGCTGCACCACACAACTGCCTACCACCCACAGTCGAACGGGCTAGTGGAGCGTTTCCACCGTCACCTGAAGTCGGCCCTCATGGCCCGCCTGCGAGGAGCCAACTGGGCGGACGAGCTTCCCTGGGTCCTACTCGGCATCCACACAGCACCCAAGGACGACCTGCACACCTCGTCGGCCGAGTTGGTATACGGCGCGCCCCTGGTCGTCCCCGGGGAGTTCCTACCAGCCCCAAGGGGGCAAGAGGAAGAACCCGCAGCAGTCTTGGGCAGACTTCGCGAGAAGCTCGGTAACCTGGCCCCCATACCCACTTCACAGCATGAGCGGCACCCGACCTGCGTACCCAAAGACCTACAGAACTGTAAGTTTGTGATTGTACGAAGGGGCGGGCATCGGCCACTGCTGCAGCGGCCATACGAGGGGCCGTTTATGGTGCTCCGGAACAATGGGTCCACGTTCGTGCTGGACTTTGGGGGGAAGGAGGAGGTTTTCACGGTGGACCACCTCAAGCCGGCCCATGTGGACCTGGCGCAACCGGCCGAGTTTCCGGCGCCTCGGCGCAGAGGCCGACCTCCCAAGCAGGTTCTGGCCCAGACTGTGGACATTGGGGGGTGTATTGCCGGTTCTGGGGGGGGGGGGGTTATGTGGCGACCCATTTCCTAGCGTATCCGAACCGACTCACAATTAGATAGCCTACGGGGGTTTGCGAGCACAGAGCTTTGGAGCCTCTGCGCCATGGGGGGCCGGTTGACAGAGGCTTAAAAGTGAGGCTGAAGTTTTCGAATAAAGTTTTTTCCTTCGACTGCAGTTACTGACTCCGTGTCGTAATTTTAGCGCTGCGTGTAGCACACCGCTACAGGACCATGAGTCTACAGTGAACCAGCAGAGAATGGAATCAGTATCTGAGAGCAGCGACAGGCATCTCTTCACAGCAGTCAATCTATTCTGGAATCGGTGAGCGTCTTGTTGTTAGAGCCTCACATTTCCATTCAATTAAAGAAAATTACTTTATATCTCTCACTTAACTATCAATGTCAGACAATAAGAGAAGGATGAAACCCCACTGTCCACCTCCTCACAACATCCTGCTCTGATCTGCTCCATTTGCCATTTGGCTGGTTCATTAGATTTTCTGATCATGTCGACTGTCAGCAGGTTTTTGTTGGGATTTTCTGCTGTTCATTCCACTCCATGATATTACCATGTAGATGTGATCAACACAAGAGCAGACATAAGAATATAATAATTTCTCTGACTTCATATCCTTAGTTATATCAATTTGATTAATTCCTGACCAATGCAAATTATAACATTTCGTGAACATTTTTACAATTGTGCTATTATTTACTACTCTCAGAACTGAAAGAGGGGTGGAGTTTCTAGATGGCAATGTAAGCATCTGCCTTTTAGGCGCTCTTCATTTTTTCAACTATAATCACCCTTTAATCAAATCTTTTCGAACTTAATCATATGGGTTGATACTTACGACTAACTTTTTTTTTCCTAAAACAATATTTGATCTAATCTTGTCAAACTTAAAATGGCTACAAGCAAGAAATCGTCTAAGGATCCTTTATCCATCGACACAATTTCTAATCTTCTGGATGTTAAACTGGATACTAAACTTGCAAGTTTGGAAAGCAAGCTAGAAAGTAAAATGGAAAGTAAAGCAATAAGTTTGGAAAGTAAACTGGCAAGTTTGGAAAATAAGCTTACCACGAAAATGTCTGAACTTGAAGGAGTTGTTAGATCGCTTGATACTAAGCTTCAATCGCAGGCATCAGATATTCAGCGACATGAAGATAAGATCACGACTCTTGAAAAATTAATTTGTGAAAAAATACGTACAATTGAAGTGTTGGAGAAGAAGGTACATTCGACTGTTAAAACAAGAGATCAGTATAAGTTTAAAATTACCAATCTTGAAAACCGATCTCGCAGACAGAATTTCCGAATCATCGGGCTCCCCGAAAAAGTTGAGTCCGGTGATTTAACTGAATTTTTCTCTAACTTATTGTGGGAAATTTTTGGTGATGAAGGTTTGCATGCTAAACCTGTTATCCACCGTGCTCACAGAGTTGCGAGATTTTCAGCTGCGAGAGGCAAACCACGAGCTGTGATTGTTCGCCTTCATTATCCTCGGAAGAAAGAGCTTTTAATTCGATAAGCTCGTCAAAAAAGTATGATTTCTCACAAAAGCAACACATTTCGTATTGTTGCAGATTATTCATTCGAAGTAATGAGAGTGAGAATCACTTTTAAACCAGTGATGGCAGAGATTCATTCGATTGGACTTAAACAAGCTTTAAGATACCCAGCGAATCTTAGAATTACGTTGAACGACAACAGTCAGCAATTTTTTAACACTCCGGAAGAAGCGAAGAAATTTGTCGAAGAATATCGATCTTCTAGTGCAAGTTGTGTTATGCTGAAGATTTCTTGGAAAGAAGATACCATTTCATTTTGAGTTTTAACCTATGAAGCTGGGTTATAACTTCTTACCCTGATCTACGGATCTGGTCTTTTTTATTATTATTATCATCGTTTATAGATGCTCTTTTAATTTTTTATAATGTCTTTTTTTTAATTCTTTTTTCAGTTTTGGATATACACATTTATATTTTGTAATAAGGATTTACATTTTTTAAGATGTCGTTTCTTCTTCCCATAAGACTTTGCTTTCTGTAAGCATTTATTTGTTTGCCTGT
Organism: Hypanus sabinus; assembly: GCF_030144855.1. NCBI lineage: Eukaryota > Metazoa > Chordata > Chondrichthyes > Myliobatiformes > Dasyatidae > Hypanus > Hypanus sabinus. Next base: position 66,276,314 of record NC_082720.1, on the reverse strand, counting down.
ACTTGGAAATGGGACGAATGTTTTGGATTTTTTGGACTTTTTTTTATATATTGTAGTGTCTATTAAATCTTTTTTTAATCCTATTTTGATAACTTTTTTATTAAATTTTTTAATAGATTGTTGAACTTACATTTATATTTTGTAATATGGTTTTTTCATAATGTCGTTTCTCCTTCCCATAAGTCTTCGCTTTTGAAACGTCATTTTTCTTGTATTTGAACATGGAATTTTTTTAAAGGTATATTACACTTTCAAATTTTAATGTTTATACTTTTTTATTAATGATCATTTGTTTTATTATATTATTTTTTTTCATTCTGACTGATATATATTCTCTTTTTGCAACCCTATATTTAAATATGAGTGTTATATAGTTTTTTAAAATCTTTTTATGGAGCTGCCATCTTGAAATGGAGGTAATATTAGTATTAGTTTATGCGCCTGCCGCTTGGCTTTTTTTCAAGGGGTTGGGGGAGTGGGTAGGGATCTTTTTTCATGCTTTTGCTTTTTATTTTTTTGCTTTTAGTTCATGGGCCGACTTCAAATTATTAATATTGTTGAGGTGTCATGTTCTCCGGTTGCTCCTGTATCATGTTTCCTTCTTCCTGAATTATGGGTTATGTGTTTTTTTTAACCTTTTATGATATATACAATTAATATTGGCATGATGAATAAGTCTATTAATTTTATTTCTTGGAATACTAATAGTTTAATTCATCCGATTAAACATTAAGAAATATTTAAAGTATTCCATAGACTAAATGCTAATATTATCTTTGTACAGGAGACCCATATTAGGAAGGAGGATAATCAATGCTTCTTTAGGTTCTGGTAGGGTCAACAAGTTCATTCGAATTGTACTGCTAAAATTAGGGGTGTGTCTATTTTTATAGACCCCTCAATTTCATTTATACATCATGAAATTATATCTGATCCACAGGGCAGATTTTTGTTGATTACTGGTTCACTTTTTAACCGAAAAGTGGCTCTAGTTAATATTTATGCTCCAAATTTTGACTGCCCTGAATTTTTTAAATGTTTAATTACTGCCCTTCCTAATCTAAATGAATATATGTTGATAATGGGTGGAGATTTCAATTGTTGTTTGATTCCTTTGATGGATAGATCTAAACCTATTCGAACTCTTCCGAATAGATCAGCTTTACTTATTAACTCTTCTATGGTTGATTTGGGAATTACTGAAATATGGTGGTTTTTGAACCCTAAACATAAAGAATTCTCGTTTTTTTTCACATGTATATCATAGTTATTCTACAATTGATTATTTCCTTATTGATCATCATTTATTAGCAGATGTTACTGATTGTAAATATGATTCTATTGCTATTTCGGATCATGCACCTTTGAAGTTATCTATCAAGATTTCGGACTCTTTCATTAATACTAGATCTTGGAGACTTAACGCTACTTTGCTTCAAGATCCATAATTTATTTCCTTCATAAAACAGCAAATTGACTTTTTTTTTCAACAAACTATACCGAAGAGATTGACAGAGGAATACTTTGGGACTCTTTTAAGGATTTTATTCGTGGACAAATTATCTCATATTCTGCTGGTAAAAGAAAACAAAGATATTTAGATATAGCTTTATTGGTGGATAAAATTAAAGAAATTGATAAGATTTATTCCGTTACTCCTACCAAGGAACTTTATAAGAAGAGAGTTGAGCTGCAAATGGAACATAGCTTACTATTATCTTCTTCAACTGAGAATCAATTAATTAAGACCAGGGCTCAATTTTACATTCAAAGTGATCGAACTGGTAAATTGTTAGCTAATCAATTAAAAGCCATTTCGACTCAGCGACAAATTATTAAAATTCGTAAACAAGACGGTAATCTGACTACTGATCATAAAGAAATTAATAATACTTCCCAAGATTTTTATAAATCTTTATATCAATCAGAATTTGATGGTGATCTGTCTATGATTGATAATTTTTTTAACAATTTAAATATTCCCAAACTGACAGATGAAGATCGAAGTTTATTTGATGCTCCTATTTCTATGGCTGAAGTAGGAGAGGCTATTTCATCCATGAATTCAGGGAAAGTTCCTGGCCCCGATGGCAATATTATAGGATTTTTTAAAACTTTTTCTTCTTTGCTTTCCCCTTGGCTATGTGAGATCTTTAATAATGCATTTATTAAGAAGAGACTACCCAGTCTTTTTATGAAGCTACTATTTCTTTAATTCTTAAAAAAGATAAAGATCCTACTTTATGTGAATCTTATTGCCCTATATTGGTACTAAATGTAGACTCTAAGATTCTTACAAAAATTTTAGCTATTAGGTTAGAAAAGGTACTATCACAGATTATTTCAGGAGATCAAACTGGTTTCATTAGGAACCAATACTCCTTCTTTAATGTTAGAAAATTGATTAATATAATTTACACTTCCTCACCCACAACCCCAGAATCTGTTATTTCATTAGATGCTGAAAAAGCTTTTGATAGAGTTGAATGGACATACTTATTTAATGCCTTGAAAAATTTTAATTTTAGTTCTAATTTTATATCATGGATTAAATTAATATATTATAAACCTGTTGCTTCTGTTCTTACGAATAATTATAGATCCTCTTTTTTCCAATTATCTCGTGGTACGAGACAAGGTTGTCCCTTAAGTCCTTTATTATTTAATATTGCATTAGAACCTTTAGCCATTGCTATTCGTGAATCTCCTAATATTTTTGGTATTACCCGTAATGAGAAACTATACAAGTTATCGCTCTATGCTGATGACTTGTTGTTATATATTTCTGATCCTGATAATTCTATTACTGCTATTCTATCCTTGTTGGTTCAATTTGGTAGTTTTTCTGGTTACAAATTAAATTTGGATAAGAGTGAACTCTTCCCTTTAAATGCACAAACTTTACTGAATGACAGGATACCATTTAAAGTTGTTACTGACAATTTTATTTATTTCGGTATAAAAATTACCAAGAAATATAAAGATTTATTCAGATTGAATTTTTTACCTATGCTTCATCAAATTCAACAACTTACTACTAGATGGTCTCCTTTATCCTTATCATTGGTTGGTCGGATCAATGCTGTTAAAATGTTGATTTTACCGAAATTTTTATATTTATTTCAAGCTTTACCAATTTTTATTCCTAAGTCTTTTTTTGATAGCATTGATTCAAAAATTTCCTCATTTGTGTGGCAAAATAAAAACCCCAGATTAAGTAAAAGACAGGTACAGAAATCTAAAAAAGATGGTGGTTTAGCTTTACCTAATTTTAGATTTTACTATTGGGCGAATAATATTCGAAATTTAATATACTGGAAACTAGATTTAGATTTACCATTGTGCCCACAGTGGGTAAATTTAGAATGTAATGATGCACAAGGATATTCTTTATTTTCTGTTCTTGTTTCCTCTCTTCCTGTTGATTTAGTTAAACCTAATTAACAGATATCTAACCCTATTGTCAAACATACATTACGAATTTGGTTTCAATTTCGTAAATTTTTTACTCTAAAAAACTTTGTTCTTGATAGCCCTATCTTACTTAATTTTTTCTTTAAACCTTCTTTAACAGATCAAGCTTTTAGCATATGGAAAAGGAAAGGTATAATATGTTTTCGCGATCTTTTTTCTGAAGGTAGTTTGATGTCTTTTGAACAACTTTCTAACAAATTTAAGTTACCTAAATCTAATTTTTTTAGATATTTACAAATTAGAAATTTTCTGTATAAAGTTTTACCATCCTTTCCTAATTCAACTTTGATAGATTTTTCAGATATGATTTTTACTTTAAATCCCTGTCAGAAGGGATTAGTGGCTCTTATTTATAATATGATTATGAAGATACAACCAGAGGTATCGGGCAGAATTAAACAGGAATGGGCAAAAGAACTTCAATACAATATTTCAACGGAAAAATGGGAAAAAATTTTACAAATGGTTAATTCTTCTTCTATATGTCCTAAACATCCTCTAATACAATTTAAGGTTGTACATAGAGCTCATATGTCTAAAGATAAGCTTGCTCGGTTTTTTTCTCATGTTAATCCTCAGTGTGACAGATGTCATTTAGATGTGGCTTCATTGACCCACATGTTTTGGTCATGTCCTACTTTACATAATTATTGGAAGGACATATTTGCCACCATTTCCTCAATTTGGAATATTGATTTACAACCTCATTTTATTACTGCAATTTTTGGTATACCAAATGAAGATGATAGTCGATGCTCCCCTTCAATTAGACGAATGATTGCCTTTGTAACATTAATGGCCAGGAGATCTATATTACAAAATTGGAAAGAAGTAAATCCTCCTACCACATTTCAGTGGTTCTCTCAAACTATTTCTTGTTTAAGTTTAGAAAAAATTAGAAGTACTATTTTTGATTCATCAATTAAATTTGAAGAAATTTGGGGACCGTTCATTTGACACATTCATATGAATTAATTTGGCTTCTTCCAGAACTTTACTCTCTTTATTCTTGTTCTGGTATGGAGTTCCGGAGTTTTTGACACTATCATATACATATAAACTATTATTACTGCCCATGTTAGTTTAGGTTTATTTTTTTATTTCTTTAAATATACATTTTTTCTTGTATTTTATATATATTTTTTTCTTTTGATGATTATTTTTAATCTTTTTCATGTATAATCAATATAGATTAGATTGATTATTGCACGATCTTTTTTTTTGCTGATAGCTTAATAAATATTGTTATCTTGTTACTAATTTAATTCTAAATCTAATGTATTCATAACCCATTTAATATAATATTATGTTATGTTTTCTTTTATAAAAATTAATAAAAAGATTGAAAAAGAAAAGAAAGAACTGAAAGAGGAACCAAAACAATGTTGTCATTTTCTTTGGAAATGAAAAATGTAATCATCATCTGTATTGTGACAGAGGATGTGTCTGTGATCAGTTACTGTTTACAACTGGAATGAGCAAAATACTCAGTTTTTCTTTCCTTCAGACTCAGAGGTGTTAAAACATTGACTAAATACGCTCCAGATTTACTTCAGGTCATTTCAGGAGTCTGGATCGACATGTTTCAGAATTTGTTTCACTCTGACAGGGAAAGGGATGGAATCTGTGAAATGAAGTTTCAAATTGCCTGCAGCAAAATGTCTTCTCTTCTGATGTTCAGTTTATTTGTTTCGCTTCTTCAGTCTGGTTTCACCCAAAGTAAGTACTTTAGCTCACCGATTAGTCACCATTGTTTTCTGCATTTTCAGTGCGTATACTTATCAGATGCAATTGTGGATCTGCTTTTTCTGGACTTTTAGCTGTTTCTTCAGTAAATATGTATACAACAAGTTAAAAGAAAATGATTCAGATGCTACTGGGTGTAACATGGAGATGTGCACCAAGGATATTCCAAAAATTGCACTTTGGAAGGACAAACCGAGGGAGAACATACAAGGTAAATGGCAGGGCACTGAGGAGTGCAGTACAACAGAGGGATCTGGGAATACAGATCCAAAATTCCCTAAAAGTAGTGTCACAGTTAGGTAGAGTAGTAAAGTGAGCTTTTGGTACATTGGCCTTTATAAATCAAAGTATGGAATATAAGAGTTGGAATGTTATGGTGAGGTTGTATAAGGCATTGGTGAGACTGAATTTGGAGTATTGTGTGCAGTTTCGGTTACCGAATTACAGGAAGGATATTAATAAGGTTGAAAAACTGCAGAGAAGGTTTACAAGGATGTTGCTGGGATTTGAGAAACTGAGTTACAGAGAAAGGTTGAATAGGATAGGACTTTATTCCTTAGAGCGTAGAAGAATGAGGGGAGATTTGATAGAGGTATATAAAATTATGATGGGTATAGATAGAGTGAATGCAAGCAGGCTTTTTCCACTGAGGCTAGGGGAGAAAAAAACCAGAGGACATAGGTTAAGGATGAAAGGGGAAAAGTTTAAAGGGAACATTAGAGGGGGCTTCTTCACACCGAGAGTGATGGGAGTGTGGAATGAGCTGCCAGAAGATGTAAATGAGAGCTCACATTCAACGTTTAAGAAAAACTTGGACAGTTACATGGATTAGAGGGCTTTGGTGGGATATGGTCCAGGTGCAGGTCAATGGGATTAGGCCGAAAAATGGTTCGGCACAGCCAAGAAGGGCCAAAAGGCCTGTTTCTGTGCTGTAATGTTCTATGGTTTTAATTGAGGTGCTGAAGATATTGTTCAACAAAACAGGTGAAGTGGACTAGAAATGAATTATTCAGTGGTTAAAAGAGTGCAAGACGATCTTACCAAAACATACAAAATTCTGGGGTGTCTGGAGTCAGATCAAGAAATGTGAAAAAATAAAGATCTTTTTCGTATACTAGTAATTGTTCAGGATTTTCAGTTGTATGGAGCTGTGTACACTGTTTCAGAACAAGTACAGAGATCAATAACATTCTGGATGTTCAAGGAATTATGGAACATGGGGTCAGTAAAAGAAAGTGGTGCTGAGGATCAGGTCAGACATGATCTTGTTGAATGATAGAGCAGGAATGATGGGCTGAATGGCCTACTGCAGCTTCAATTCTTTTTATTATTACATATTGAACAAAAAGGCTCTATTTCTTTCTATTTCATGCTGATTATTTATTACTATTTATTTATAACTGCATTTGCACAGTGTGTTGTCCATTGATCCTGTTTACAGTTACTGTTCTATAGATTTGCTATGAATGCACACAGAAAAAAAATCTCTGGGTTGTTTGTGCTGACATGTATGTACTCTGATAATATATTTCACTTTGAATTTTGAATTTCTTGAAGTCTTACACTGGTTATTCTGGAATGTGTTTTTTATGTCCACAACACCACACCTTACAATTTGTGTAAAAATGCTTTCAGCTTCCACAACACAAACAGCATCTCAGCAACTTTACCAGGAATTGTACAGTTGTCGAATTTGTTTTCCAGTCTTGTTCCCTGTCTGTATTCCATAACTTTAATGGTTCATCTATTTCAACGACTGAATACTTGACATGTAACACATATCTGAAAGTGTCAAAGATATGGAATGTTTGCAGTTACTTTTTTTCAGAATCGGTGTTAATTACTGAAGATACTCTTCAGTCAAAAGTGTTTTTATCAGTGTTGGCTTATCATATGTGGAGTGGTAATCTTATTTTACATGCTATTCATACAGACCAATTCATTATACTGTGTGTCGAGGTGGTACCTGGAGAAACAGAAACAAATTGCAGAGTAAAGTGTACAGCAGCAGAGAAAGTTCAGTGCAGGTGTCAATCAGGTGCAATATCTGAACGAGTTGAACTCAGGTAGAGAGTCCAGAATATCACACTAGGAAGCCGTTGAACATTCTTATAACAGTGAGATAGAAGCAGTCCCAGAGCCTGTTGATACGTGCTTTCAGTACAATGGATCCTCTGTCCAATGGGAAAGGGAAAATGGACAATGCCTGGAGAGGGTGGGCTTGTTGATGATGTTGGCTGATCTACTGCGGCTGTCTTTAAGGAATACTGAAGCTGCTCACACGGGCCATTGGGTTGCGAGTGCTACGTTATGTTGTGATGTAATTTAACATTGAGCTTCTGGACCACTGCAGCTCAGAGGTTGGGCGTGATTTGGGGACTGTGGTCAGAAGAAGTATAGGATGGGGCCCTGAGCTGCATGACCGAGGTATTGTTGAATGCCTGAGCCATGTCAGTTGCCATCACTGATGCTCCAGAGACAACCTGTAACCAACTGGTGGTGCTGTCTGCCATGGTAAGGAGATGTGTGGAACTACAATAGTGGGTGGTGAGAGGACTAACCAGGCCCACGTTAATGTTGCCCAAGTGTCTCTCTGGGATGTCAAAAGACTTTGATTTTGCCTACACATGACATGTAATCTTTACCCAATGGCACAAAATATAGGCTGCACTCCAGTCTCGCACATCCTTCCTAAGGCCATGCCACACAAAGTTTATAGCAACCAGTTTCTGTAAAGCCTTCTCTCCAAGTTGGGAGAGGCTGTGAATGGAGTTATAAACAGTCTGCCTCCAGTTTGCAGGCACTATTGGGTGAGGGCAACCAGTTGAGACATCACACAGGAGAGAAACTCTGGTGTCGCTTCAGCACCTGACCCCTATCCTGTAAGCCTCTGAATCAAGCAACACACACAAAATGCTGGTGGAACACAGCAGCCCAGGCAGCATCTATAGGTAGAAATACAGCTGATGTTTCAGGCTGAGACCTTTCGTCAGGACCTAAGTCTCTAAGCTTGGTTGAATGCCATGCCAGCTCAGTCAATCCTGATGTGTATAGCATCAACGGCGGGTCATGAGAGGCAATCAGCCACAGCATTACTTTTCACCTCAGTGTGCTGTATGTCAATCATAATGTCCAGAATGCAGACCAGGTAGCATTGCTGCCATGCTGACCAGTGGTCTGATGTTTTGGCCATTGCGTACATAAAGCATCTGAGCTCATTGAACACCTTAAACTGCCGACCCTCCAGTGGAAAACAAAATTGACAGATGGTCAGATGTCAGCCATGGAGCTCACTGACAAACGTCCCTCAGAGGGACGGAGAATCCAGCTGAAGAACACAAACGTCTACTACACTCCTCGAACCAACTGTTCATGCACAGCACATACAGCAGAGACTGAAGCATCAGCAGTGATGGCTGTAGGTCATTGGCGAGCAGATGCGCCAGTTGAGTCATGCTCGAAAGAGCTTGTTTGGTATCGTCAAAAGCTTTGATCAAGTCCATCGTTCAATCAAGAACGCAATCAGGGCACTGCCTTCAAGGGTACTTTTCAAGGGGAGTTAAAATTCTGCAGATCATGGAATTCAATGGTGATAGAAATTCGTCATAATATGAATTCTTTCTATGCTTCAGTAGTGTGGAGAAGAGGAAGTCTATAATAGTGGTGTCTTTTCATAGCTGGGGTCGCAACTTCTGTGTTTATGTGGTGGCCAAGAAAGTTGATAGTAGACAACAAGAACTGGCATTTGGCAGAATTAATAATCATACAATGTTGGCTGAAGCTGCCGACAAGAATGTCATCTCAGTAAAGAAGAAGAACATCTGAAAATTTTAACATGAACTTCATTAGGCGTGGCATGTTCAGCCCCAGTGGCAAGCACAGAAAGACAAATAGGCCAGAGGGGTTATAAACATGCAGTTTGGCGAATATTCTCTCCACATATAGGCACTGGATGGTAGCTCCTGACTAAGTCCTCTTTAGAGAATTTCATCTTAATGACTAAACATGCTGAAAAATCTTGAATATGTGGGTCTGGTTAATAATTGGGGGTGGTGGCTTCATTATGATGGTGGTCATGACGACATGGATGGCAACTACCATCGGGCTTAGGGACCATGTTGGGAGGTGAAGCCCGAGGGCTATTCGACCCATGTACAATGCTAAGAATTCTCATGTTAACTGTCTCAGCTTTTATGCTGGCCAGCTTTTCAGAGCCTGTCAACATGGACGGGCATGGACTGATGAGGCAGTTGTGGAAATGTGCTGCCTAATCCCATGCTTTGTGACGGTAGTGGAAATTGTGGGTTTGTAGAAGTTTCCAAATTTGCTCAGCAAGAGAGTGAATTCACATATGGTGGTGCATAGAAACATAGAAAGCCTACATCACAATACAGGCCCTTCGGCACTCAAAGCTGTACTGAACATGTCCTAATTATAGAAATTATCTAGGGTTAACGATAGTCCTCTAATTTTCTAAGCTTCATGTACCTATCCAGTTGTCTCTTAAAAGACCATGTCGTATCTGCCTCCACCAACATTGCTGGCAGCCCATTTCACGGACTCACCAATCTCTGCATAAAAAAACTTACCCCTGACATCTCCTCAGTACCTACTTCCAAGCACCTTAAAACTGTGCCCTCTCTGTGCATGTTCTAGACAGAATTGTCTTGGAGAACGTTCTGGGGTTCAGGTTAATAACTCAAAGTCCTTTCTGTCCACAGACCACCAGTTCTATAGATCTACAAGCACTCCTTTGGTGCACAGGAAATCTGCACCAAGCAGAGGTCTAGCAAATTTAGCCAAGAGAAAGTCCCATAGGTAGCATTGTCCACTGAAGCAGAGCGTCACATGACATGTTGCTGCTGCCACTGGCGGCCTCCATTGAGGATCCATTGCTCTCCACCTTGCGGACGATGCCAGCAGTACACTCAGTTGAGCAGCAAGATCACACAGCTCGTGTCACCAGCATATCCACTGCCAATTTCTCTTACCCTCCTCTCCACAGTAATACTGAGCCCTGTAGATGAGCAATCAAAGTAAATTTTGTGTATCATCCCTTTTCAATTTCAATTGTTTTTTTTTCAATGATATGTGACTGTAGTCAGGACAACATTGAACATACAGTATAATTGCCCATTTGTATTTGTAATAGATGCTACCTTGGTAAAGTGGGCAATATAATCAAAGACTCCTCCCATCCTGAACATTCACTTTTCTCTCCAATCCCATTGGGCAGAAGATACCAAAGTCTGAAAGCATTTATCACCAGGCTGAATGAAAGCTTCTGTTCTGCTGCTGATAACAATTCAATGGATTTCTTGTACAATAAGATAGATTCTTGACCTCACAATCCACCTCATCATGGCTTTGCCTACACTACACTTTCTTTGTTACTGTAACACTTAATTCTGCATTCTGTTATTGCTTTTTCATGTACTGCCTCGTAGTGCTGAAACATTTGCATGAACTGTGTGGAAGGGAGCTTAACAAAGCTCCATCGCTCCCTAACCACCTCCCACAGTGTGAACTCCCTCAGCACACATCCCACAGCATTGATTTCCCTCACCACATCTTCCACAGTGTGGAGTTTTCTCACCACTCCTAACACAGTGTGGAGCTTCCTCCCCACCCATCCCATAGCATGGAGTTCTCTCACCACCCCTCCCATAGTACAGAGTTCTTTTACTACCATATCCCACAGCATGCAGGTCCTCCACAACCCCCCACAACATGGAATTCCCTCACCAACCCTCCCACATGCAGAATCCCTTCACCACCCCTCACATAACTTGGTTCTGTCAACACCCCTCCCACAGCATGGACAGCCCTCTCCACCCTACACACAGTGTGGAGTTCCCTCACAACGCATCCCACAGTGTAGAGTTCCCTCTCCACCCATCCCAAAGTGTGGAGTTCCCTCACTACCCATCCCACTGTGTGGAGTTCCCTCACCACCCATCCCACAGTGTGGAGTTCCCTCACTACCCATCCCACTGTGTGGAGTTCCCTCACCACCCATCCCACAGTGTGGAGTTCCCTCACCACCCATCCCACTGTGTGGAGTTCCCTCACCACCCATCCCACTGTGTGGAGTTTCCTCACCACCCATCCCACAGTGTGGATTTCCCTCACCACCCATCACACTGTGTGGAGTTCCCTCACCACCCATCCTACAGCACAGAACTCCATCATCAGCCCTCCGACAGCTTGGATTTTAATTGTGTTGGTGGCTATGTTGTATCAACTGATAAAATACTAACACTGCATTAATGGAACTCTAATATGAAGTGAAGTAGAATGAAGTATTTGTGATTTCATGCTGTAACATTTTTATTGTTTCTCTTTTTTGAACAGAAAATCCAAAATATTTTTATATTTTTAAGGAGATAGATCAAATTGTGTTCACTGGACCAGACATTCCTGGAAATGGTCCCGTTGGCTGGGATTGGAAACCAAGCCACATTCAAGGCACACAGCGACTTGTGACATTTTATAAAGAAGGATCCAGAGGGTGGACCCCACGTTGGGAAAGTAACTTCGTATACACTGGCATCTTTCATGCTATGATCGATATAGCTGGTACCGTTGATCTGATAATTACTCGTCCCACATTTAAATTTGCAGGATCTATTATCTTGGTGCAAAGAGAGCCCAGTTATGAAACCTTGGAACAATATGAAATTTTTGGGATCGAAGGTAAATGGGACAACGATTTGAAAAGTGTGAAAAAAAAATTTTCTTCATGAATAATTCACTTTCCAGTACTGAAAGTTTTATAGGGATCATGTGAGATTTGTATTCTCTGCTTATTTGCACAGCTTATTTCTCCTAAATGGACTAAGTTCTGTCTATTTAGGTGCCACTCAACAAAATAAACTGACAGGTGACTCACCCTTGTATGGGGGCAATTTAAAAACCCTCTGATGGTCTGATTACATCATCTTCAGGAGGAAATGAACGTCCGGGCGGGCATTTGGAGACCCATTCTCTCCGAAAGAGCTGTTCCTCATGGAGGCTCAGTAAAAGGAACTCTGATAAGGTGCATTTTGGGACTTCAGAGATTTAAACTATTTCTGAGCTTGTCACCAATTTGATGTTTGTTTTGTGCATACTGTATCATTTTACACAACGGGGGGTCTTAATGAAGTATGCCAGTAATCCAAAGATAGAATCAGACTGGACTAGTCCATTACTCATACAACCAACCTTCCTGTGTTTGGGATAAGGGAAGGTCACCTGAATGAAAGCCACAGGATTTCAGGAAGAAGATGCCATTTCAGGACAGACCATGGGTCAAGATTGATTCAGGGTCACTGGAGCTGTGAGACATCAACACCAGTCTCTGTGTCAGGGCACCACCCCATGGTTGGCATCCACAGATAGTGGCCCAACTGTGTGACCCTGAACTGAACCCTGACATTCCATCAGATTCAGGAGGGGGGTAAAGTGTTTAATCCTCTCTCTGTCCTGCAGGAGGACACAAGTATTGATCATTGTCACATCCTAAGGTCAGTTTGAACCCAATCATTGGGCATGCTACTACTCACTCCGCTCATTCAGTATACGCACCAAAGATTGAAAATTTGAGATAGATTGGATATGCAGATGATGTTTCTGATAGTGGGAGAGTATAGGACCAGAGGGCACAGCCTCAGATGACAAGAATGTCCCGTGGAACAGAGATGAGGAGGAATTTCTTTAGCCAGAGGGTGCAGAATCTATGGAATTCATTGGCACAGGTGGCTGTGGAGGTCATGTTAATGGATATATTTAAAGGGTAATAGGTTCATGATTAGTTGGTGTGAAAGGTTACAGGGACAAGAGAGGTAAAAGGCCTCACAAAAGGAAATAAATCAACCATGTTGGAATGGCAGAGCAGATACAAACGGCAACTTGGTCTAATTCTGCTCCTGTGTCACTTTGTCTTATGGTCTTATTTCTCACAGTTGTAGCAAATCCACGATCACCTCTGAAGGACAGTGACGTCACCCTCAGCTGTACCATCTCCAGACTCCCAGATACCGTCAGTCTCCACTGGAGACCAGTGGGCTCATCCCAGCAGAGCAGGAGAAACACTGATCAGTTCCGGCTGAATAACACCATCTATCTGATGGTCCGACACGTTACAGTGGAGGATATGGAGTTGTATCAGTGTGAAGTGTGGGAAAATGGAAACGTTGTTGGTACAAGCAAAGCAGATTTTACTGTAGACATGGGTAAGTGCTGTTACCTGACTGTAGGTTTTGGTCTGGAATGTATCTGTCTGGTAGAAGATTGTTAAAAGTAGCACAGGAAGAGATCATGGCCAGGTCTTTATGGATACTCAGCAGTATTTACCATGCAGAGGACATGAAAATTAGTGAATTCAGGCCAGAGAACAGCGGTATCAACAGTATGAAGGAGGAGACATCGGCAGTCTGAAAACCACGGAGTCGTAGATCATGGAAACCAGCTCTTAAGCACCATCTAGTCCATGCCAATCTAAGATCATCTCATTTGTGTAATAACTTGTTCCGTGTGGAAGAGTTGAACCGAAGGATCTGATTCCCCACCATTTAACCCTGTGACTGAGATCACACAATGAGAGGACATTGAGGAAAATAATACATAGATCAAGAGAGGCAAATCTGTGGTGGGAACAATTTCAAATTACATCATTACAAGTTGAATTGAATTGAATTGACTTTGTTTCTTATGTCCTTGATGTACTTGAGGAGTTAAAGTCTTTACGTTACATTTCTGTCTAAATGTACAATTTGCAATTTATAGTAGTTTATAGTACATAGTATATACAACAGAGCAGTCAATAGAACATTGAAATAGAATTGTATCAGAATGAATTAGCCATTCTGATGGCCTTTTGGAAGAAGCTGTACCAGAGACTGTTGGTTCTGGCTTTTATACTGCGGTACTATTTCCTGGATGGTAGTAGCCTGAACTGTTGGTGGTTGGGGTGACTTGAGTCCTCAATAGTCATTCAGGCCCTTTTACATTCCTATTTTTGTGAATGTCCTCAATAGGTGGAAGTTCACATCTACAGATGTGCTGGGCTGTCCACACCACTCTCTGCAGAATCCTACAATTGTGGGAAGTACTGTTCCCATACCAGGCAGTAATGCAGCCAGTCAGGGTGCTCTCAATTGTGCCCCTATAGGAAGTTCTTGGGATTTGCTTTATGTGTTTTTCACCAAACAGCCAGTTTGTACAGAACATGTGAGATCCTCGGTGATGTTTATGTCCAGGAACTTAAAGCTGTTGCCCCTCTCAAGCCCAGGTCTATTGATATCAATAGGGGTTAGCCTGTCTCCATTCCTCCTGTAGTCCACAACCAGCTCCTTTGTTTCTGCCACATTGAGGGAGAGGTCATTTTCTTGACACTACTGTGTCAGGGTGATGACTTCTCTGTACGCTGCTTCGCTATTATTTGAGATTACACCCACTCAGTGTAGGGTCATCAGCAAATTTAATTAGCAGATTAATCAACAGTAATACAGTCACGGGTATACAGTGAGTAAAGAACGGGCTTAGGACACAGTCTTGAGGGGCACTCGTTTTGTGGCAGAGGTGAGGGAGTCCACTCTTACCACCTGCTGGCGATCTGACAGGAACTCCTGGATCCAGTTACACGAGGCAGAGTCTTGAGGGAATTATGGTATTGAATGCTGAACTGTAGTCCAAGTACAGCATTCTCACTTCAGTAGTTTTGATGGGATTATACAGTTCATTCCAGCAGGTCAATTAATATGTCAGCACTACATTCTCCAACCCTGCGACTAAGACCAATCTTAATCATGATTAGGTACTGTAATTGTTCAACTGCAGTGGTGGATATTAAAGTGTTACTCATGTCAAAGTGTTACAGAGAAGGAGGAGTCCACATGACATCCACCAGTACTTCCTACACACTCTCAGCACTGGGTCCCAGTTCACAGAGCAACATTGAACAGCAAACCATTCTCTCTTTCAGTGACCCTTCCCACCAAGGCTCTATCATATTTGATGTGAATCCAGCTTTCGCCGCAGACTCGGCTGCAGCAGGAATCAAATCCCATGGGTGGACTAATAAGATGTTGAAAGCACGTGAGGTCCATTCAGAAGCTGCAGCTGAATATGTGTCTTAAACAAATTTGGAGAATGGGCTATTTTCTAAATAGGGACAAAATTCAAAAATTATCAGTAAAAAGAGGCTCAGTATTCCTCGTGCAGGATTCCCTAAAGGTTAGCTTTCAGGTTGATTAAGTGGTAAGGAAAATAAATGCAATGTTAGTAATCATTTTGAAAGGAGTATAAATGCAAGGATGTCAAGGCTTTATAAGACATTATTCAGACTGGATTTGGAGAATGGTGAGCAGCTTTGGGCTTCTTATCTCAGAAAGAATGTTCTGGCTTTGGAGCGGGTCCAGAGGAATGTCATGAGAATGACTCTGGGAATGAAAGGGTTAAGAATGAGGCATAACTGATGGCTCGAGGCCTTTCCTCTCTGGAGTTTAGAACAATGAGGGAGGTCTCATTGAAGCCTATTGAAGTTTGTAAGGGCTGAACAAAGTGGATGCAGAGAGGATGTTTCTAATAGTGGGAGAGTCTAATATCAGAGAGCACAGCTCAGAATAGAAGGTCATCCATTTAGAGATGAAGAGTGTGATGAATCCTTAGCCAGAGGGTGAGGGATCTGTAAAGTTAATTTAAAGTGGTGTTTGATGGGTTCACAGTTAGTCAGGGCATCCAAGGTTAACAGGGGAAGGCAGAAGAATGGAGTTGAGATGGATAATGAATCAGCCATGGTGTAGTAACAGAGCAGACTCGATGGGCTGAATGGCCTAACATTGCTGCTATATCTGATGGTTTGATGGTGGCTTCTCATTACTCACTCCCGAATGGCATTATAACATTTTAATGAGTTCTCCTCTCTTTCATGCAGGTCCACATAATAAACATTACACACTGTATCGCTCAGTTATGGATCACAGTGAATTTCACCTCATGTGTTACAGCAATACTGAAAATTACAACAATGCTGCCTGGACTTGGCTGTCAGATCTTCATCAAAGTTCATGGAAAACAATTGCAACAGCATTTAAATCTCAGCCCATGAATGTCAGTGAGAGTCACTTTGTGAATCGACTGATGCTCACAAAGACACCTTTTAACGGCTGGAATTTCAGTATGAGGGTTTTTCCTGTGGTGTTTGAGGATGCAGGAGAGTACACCTGTAGACTGGAAACTATTACATTTATGACTATCACACTAAGCACGGTTAAAGGTAGGAGAGAGAACGTGTGACAACAGATTTCCCAAATTCACTGCATTTTTCTTTTGTGCAAAATGTCACTCCTGTTTTTAAGGAGATCAATAATGTTTTTCTTGCTTCCACAGTCACAGCTGAACCGTCTGATACAGTGACTGAGGGAGACACCGTTACCCTGAACTGCTCTGTGTCTGACGTCACTGCATCAATGAGACTGGTTTGGATCAATGGTGATGGTGAAACTTTTGGAGAAAAGACACTGAGTGGGGAAGATAAATCACTGAGTCTGATCATACAAAAAGCTGACAGAGGCAGAGGGAAATGGACATGTGGTGTTTTTGATCAGAAAACGCTTCAACTTTCAGTACCATATAACCTGGAAGTCAGAGGTAAGCATCTCGAGTTTTTCCCAATGTACTGAATTTCACAATGAGGCTGCATTCTTTCTGCAGCAGTGACCGTCTATTTCCATGCTGTGGGTCAATCCTACAGTTCTCCCTGTGACTGTGAGGGCTTTTGGCATCTCAATGGTATGCGAGACGTCAGGCTGATTTGCCTCTGGAAGTGACAATTTTTATTGATGACTGTTGGGCGTATTATCAGGACATGCTTGTGGGCAGGTGAGGTAGGATCGGGTACTGGGGAATAAGTGGGGAATGGGATTGCTCTGAGAGTTACCACACATTCATGGGATTAAATGACTTCCTTCCTGTTGTGAGAGATGTGGAACATCTCTTAACCAATCCAAGTTATCGATTCAGAATCAGAATCAGTTTTATTATCACTGTTATATTCTCCCATACGCCTGCTTCAATATGTTCCATATTCTTCCAGACATCCCAGAAAATTCCATTAATTCAAACCCTGTGTTCCGAGAAAACATAACATATTGTATTGACTCCAAATAAATTACCTGCTTCTTCATCTGTGTCATTCTGCATGTCCTATGTCATCAATTCATCATCACCCTATCTTCTAAACTCTAGTGGATACATGTCTAACCTACCCAGTCTTTCCTCATTGATGCAAACTAGGTATCCAGATATCAGCCCCGTGAAAGTTAATGAGATCAATACTCCTCAGTGATTTTTTTTATTTCCATGCCATGTGAAAGAATCCCATGGATATGAGCTTAGAGTTACAGTACTGTGCAAAAATCTTAGGCACATACAGCTCGGATGCCTCAGACCTTTGCACAGTACTGTCGATGTGAGAGGAGATCGAGTTTGTAAACCTGGTGTGGAGCAAAGGATTTTGGGAATGCATTTGGTTGGGTGCCGCAGCAGAGGTGTGGGTCATGTGACAGGGGGGTGCTGAGGTGGGGGAATGTGTGGGTGCATGAGACACCAGGCAAGGGCATTTGCTTCCTAACAATTGGTTTCTTGATCATTATGAAATGTTCTTCTGTTGCTTCATGCTCCTTCCTCTCTCCCTGTTCCTTTTCCCAAAAAATGATTTCCCTCTCCCTGCTCTTTCCCAGTCTCAGTCCACAATAGAAAACTTTATCAGAATCTGATTAATCTTTACTCACATTTGTCATGAAATAAGTTATTTTTTGCAGCAGCAGTACAGTGCAATATATAAAATTACTACATTCTTCCAAAGTCTTGGACACTTCAGCTGCATATATGTGCCTAAGACTTTTGCACAGTACTCTGGTTGGTATTGAAACCAGGTTTGTGTATGTGTGACACAACCTATCTTCAAAACTCTAGCAGATACATGTCTAACCTACCCAGTTTTCCCTCATTGGTGCAAATACAGTATACAGATATCAGCCAGATCTAAGTCAATGAGATCAATAGTCCTCACAATACTCCAGATATGGTGTCATAAGTACTTCTATGTATGCATGTATGTATGTATTTATTTATTGGGATATAGTGCAGATTCAACCCTTCCATCCCTTTAAGCCATGCAGGCTAGCAATCCCAAGTTCATCCTTAATTAACCACAGGATAATTTACAATGACCAATTAGCCCACCAACCGATAGGTCTTTGGACTGTGGGAGGGAAATCCACATGGTCACAGCTCCTTAGAGGCAGCAGTGGGAATTCAACTTGGGTCACCTGTACTGTAAAGCATTGTGCTAACCACTATGCTACCATACCACTACTCAATATCATTGAAGTATAAGTATCATTAAAGTACGAGAGCCTACTTTTGTGTACAACTATCTTTGCAGTAAATGAAACATATTAACTTCCCCATTTATATGCTCTGGCAGTACTTCATGTCTTAGGATCTCCAGATTCCTCTGGATCTCAAGGCTCTACTATTTTTTACCATTTAGATGATAAGCTTTTTTCCCCCTTTCATTTATTCAGCCAGATTACTCCAGCAATGTCTGTATCACTAGGAATGACAAGGGTGCATGGGAGCAGCTCCACCAGCATGTTTCTCCTCTAAGTTGCATGTTGTCCTTATTTTGGAATGTATCTTTTAATGCTTATTAATTATAAGATCCAAAACCTGGACCTCCCCACCCAACAGCACCGTGGGAGTACTTTACCAGAATGTCAGTGTGAGGACTCCCACCACTTTGTCATGGACAATAAGCAAGGAACAATGAATGTTTGCCTTGCAATGACACCACATTCTGCAAAATATATATTTTTAAAATTAGATATGTGCATCTTTAGGATGTGGTCAAGTGATGGAATGTGTGTGAAGTAGGTAACTTCTTTCAACAAGCACAAGCACAATGGCTCAATGCCCTCCTGTGTAGCAAATTTTATATCAGCCCATGAAATACATAATATTACACAAAGGTAATATCTTCCTTACATTGTTTAGTTTTCCTCTGAAATATTAATTATCTCAGTGTCAGTCTAGGAACAGGTGTTCCCAACATTTTTTTTTATGACATTGACCCCTACCATTAACAGAGGGGTCCATGGACCATATGTTGGGAGCCCCTGGTCTGGACAATGAGTAATATACACCTAGAGTCCTTTTATTATATGCACCTGCTCCTTAATGAAAATATATAATTAGCCCATCCTATAGCAGGAATATTATGTATATAAAATTTGATACGGCCAAGTGTTCATTTGTTGTTGAGATCAAACATCTGAATGGGGAAGAAATGAAATCTAAGTGACTTTGATCATGGATTAATTGTTAGTGGCAGATGGAGTAGTTTTAGTATTTCAGAAGCAGCTGATCTGTGATATTCACACAGAACGGTCTCTAGAGTTTACAGAGAATTGTGTGAGAGAGGAAAAAATCCAGTGAGAATCAGTTCTGAAAATGCCTTGTTAATGAGATAAGTCAGAAGAGAATGGGCAGAAATGTTCAAGCTGACAGAAAGGCGAAAGAACTCAAATAACCACACATTACAGCAGTGATGTGCAGAAGAGCACCTCAAACACATAACAACTTGAACTTTCAAGCAGTGGAAGATCACAAGCATACTCTCAGTGACCAATTTATTTGGTACAGTAAAGACTCCACTGAACTTATGGCTGTTGTACATCAAAAGGTAAAGCTGAATCAGATCCTTTATTGATCAGTCAACTCTAAAAATATTACCAGATGGAATCTCTGAGTTGATACCACAAATGAAATCCCTGTGTGTTCTTTTGCTCTATCTTCGTCAGAAGGGTCATTTGTAATACTCCAGTCTTCTTGATTGATTAATTTGGATTAGGAATCTAATGCAAAAGCATTTGGTTTTTCAGAGACCTTTTAAATAGTGATTAATTACTGTACATGCAAAATCTGAAGGTGAAATTTGTGCTTACTCTTCTCCCAGATAACAACACTAGTAAAATTGCTATTATTGGAAGTCTGGTTCTTCTGCTCATTGTTATCCTGGGACTGGTGTTGTGCTTCAAGAAGTACAAAAGAAAAGGTGAGAGGCATGACAGAAATCTAAATTAAATCACAAATCCAAAACAAGATTACCGTTGAGGATTTTATCTTAGATGCATTTACATGCAATCTGTTAAATATTGAGTGCATGCCAATGCCTGATTCTTTAAGTAATTGATTTTGCTTTAAAACTTAGCATTGGTAGTGAGGGTTCTGGTAAGGGTTTAGAAGGGTTTAGTATTCAATTGTGGTGAGAAATAAGGTAGCTGCAGTTCTACCAATAGTTAGAGCAATCACCTCCACTCAAAGTTTGGACAATAGTATATGTGATGAATGGTCAATTTGCTGATAATTTGATTCTGTTGATGTGCAATAATGATTAAGTTCAAACTTACTGTCATTCAACCATACACATGTATACAGCTAAACAAAACAACATTCCTCAGGGACCAAGGTAATCGACGTATGGAGCATAATATAGGGAAACAGAGACTTTGAGTGGAGAATGAAAAAAACAACTTATTATTGATATGTGTGATACTACTAGATTTTGTGAGAAAAAAGGATATAAGTGCCCTATAGTGTGAAATACAAAGAAATTGCATGCAGATACCATTGGTAATTAGGAAGTGTGATAGAATATTTATCGAGAATGGCAGTTAAGAAGTTTTTATGCAACTTTATAGGGCATGCTGAAATCATACCTGGAGTGTTTGTGATAGTCTTGGTTTGCATACATAAGGAAGGATACGTGGATAACATTGATTTCTGAAATGAAGGGCTTTAGAATTTATGGTAAAGTGTCCCATGTGCAGATATTTAGAATTGGAGTGTGGGGAAATGGTTCGGAACAAGGGATTGTTCTTTTAAAATGGAATTTCTTCTATGAGCTCCTGATGCTTTGTAATTCTCTAATTCTAGAGCACTGTGAAGGTGAGGACCATCAAAGGCAGAAATTGACATTTGTCTAAATTATAGTGGAGTTAAAGGGTGTAGAGAGAGGGGGAAGTGGTGTTATTCAATCACGATTAAACTGACTGGCACTGCAAGTTCAAGTGGTCAAGTGACTGTTCTTGCTACGACTACTTACATTGATAGGGTTGTGAGTTGTGGTTATAGTATGCATTTGACTATTTATTTCGGTGTTCACAAACTGACAACAGAGCTCTCCCTTAGTATTATATGGATGACGAGACCTTATCATGTGCCCCTGAAGAGGTCCTGATCCCAAAACACTTGGAAACAAACTGCATTGTACTGTATCTTCATATCTGCATCCAGTTTCATTATATGTTATTATATTTCATATAATGAAGCATTGCAGCAAATCAAGCATTTTATAGAGTTTGTTTGGGGGAATACAAGGAAATCATAAGAAAAAAATGAATGCATTTTAATCGGTGTCATCTATGTAAACAGATTCAGGAAATCAAAATCAAAAGCCTCTGCAAACAGGTGGAAATAAAGAAGAAACATCTCATCTTTATTCAAATGCTGTTGAAATCCAGCAAATGCAAGGTAACATGAAAACATTTGAACCAAAACTGGGCTTTTACTCACTGAGTGTTCTAATGCTATTGGCAATGGTTCAGTCACTTTTGCCATTTTCAGATTAGGAACTCTTCATGGCACAAGCTGTGTATTTATTTAGCTTCACTCAAAACCTCAGAGGACTTGAGAGAATTTGATAATTCTTCACAGTCTCACTTGTTGCTTTGTCTCACACATACACAAGACACACATAAACAGCTCAGCATGTCCAGGCAGCATCTATGGAAATGAATAGACAGACAACTTCTTCCAGCATCTGCAGACTTTCTCACATTTATGATTTACAGATTCTGCATAATACATTTTCTCTATAAAGATCCTGAACAATTGTTCAAGTTGCTACAATCAGCCACCCAAAACCCAATGAAGTTCATTCATTCAAAGCAGTGGAAATGATCTGGAATATTTACAGTTGAGTACATTATTAATTAATGATGTGATCTGGATACCAATAATTGTCAAATTTTACATGCAAGACAATGTATCATATTCTAATTTTATTCTTCATTCCCTGTAAACACTGGGAAAACATAGCATGCAACAATCACTTGCATAAAATTAAATCTTACTGATGATTAACTTGCACCTTGATTAATCCTGAAAATAACAATGCCATACTGACTGGATAATCGTTTACTTCCAGGAGTGATCCTGCATTTCTTGTGAAATCATCTTTCTGCCATTAAATTAATCCAACATACACCCAGTGTACTTTATTAGGTATACCTACATACCTGCTCATTAAAGAAAATATCTAATCAGCCAATCATGTGTCAGAAACTCAATGCATAAACACATGCAGGCATGATCAAGAGATTCAATTGTTGTTCAATCCAAACATCGGAATGGGAAAAAAATGCAATCTAAGTAAGTTTGACTGTGGAACGATTGTTGGTGCCAGATGGGGTGGTTTGTGTATCTTAGAAACTACTGGGATTTTCACGCACACCCATCGTGAAAAACAAAGAACACCCAGTGAGCAGCAGTTCTGAAAATGCCTTGTTAATGAGAGAGCTCAGAAGAGAATGGTCACAGTGGTTTAAGCTAACAGAAAGGTAACAGTAACTCAAATAACCATACATTACAGTGGTGGTGTGCAGAAGAGCATCTCTGAATAAACAACACATTAAACCTTGAAATGGATGGGCTACAGCTGTAGAAGACCATGAACATACACTCAGTGGCCATTTTATTAGGTACTGGAGATACCGAATAAAGTGGCCATTGAATGTATTTCACAAATTATCTTCAGAGATTAAGTTATAGATTCTCTCTACAATGAGTATTGCTTTTACATAGGATAGCTTTATCTGATGGGTGGTACACATTCCTACTCATTCTTGTTGCTCTCTATAGCAATTGAGTACTTTTTGTGTATATATATCTGGGAAAAATGTTTTAAAGTTAATCTGAATTAGAAAAATATGTATATTTTCCAGGAGATCTGACACCTGTAACTGAGACCAGTCATGTTGCTGAATATATGTCTGTCGATAACCAGTCAAAGCAAGAAGGTAAGGGGATGAACCCAGTTATACACCTCTCAATACAAGTTTTTTTTTTTTGCTTGCATGTTACTGTTTCTGACTGGCAAAAAATTGTTCTTGGCAAGCGGTTAAAGTTCCTGGACTTCATGCATCATTATTCCGGAGGCATTCTGTCAGAAACTTCAAAGCAGGTTGTCACGATAGAACTGAAAGTTCCTTAGGAAGAATGGATTGAGGATGAGTTTGAGTGTAAGAAAATCACACACCAGCAACAGCAGGTAGAGCTGTGCCAAAGACATGGTGGAGCACACAATACAAGCTTATAGAGGTGGAGTGTTGAGGTTTTGCTGGCTGTTCACTGTGTCGAATCTACTCTCTCCTTGGCATTACAGGGGTTGCAAAGAGCTATCAAGACTATAACAGAGGCTGCTAAAGAAGCCTCAAGATTGCTCTGGATCAAGAGGTGTAACTCGTGGACTAATGCTGCTAGGAATCAAGCCACGGCCTGATCAACCCTGGCCAGGTTGCCTGGGTGAGAGTGTCTGATGTTGAAAGACCTGGAACACCCGATGACCCTAGGTTACATAACAGATGATGTGTCCCAGGTCTTCCTAGGATGTATCTCAGCATTCTTTAAATAAAGACACTGCCAGATTTCACAGACCTAAAGTTTTTGTAGGTAATTTCATGTTTCGTACTGGAAGCCCTATATATTTATCAGAAATCTGAACAATCTTAGGTAATGTTTGATTTTGTAAAGCTGTTATAATGATGGTCCTGAGTTTTGATTTTTTTTCAGAAGTATATTATTCAAGCAAACCTCACAGAATGTTAGTAATCTTTATTGGCCTCTCACTACTTATTGTTCACTTTACACATTCCAGTATTTGCATCATTTATTAAAAAATATCACCCCATATTTCTGAAATCATCCTGATGAAATGTTGTACTTTCTCCATTTGCTTTTCTAGTACAATTCCTCAATGTGGTCAAACTAACATTTGATGAAAGTTCACTTCCTCTCAACAATATTTTCATTGTCCTTATTAGGTTGTGACCCTACCTTTAATGAGTTACGTATTTAGTTCCTGGACTCCTTTGCTTAAGTTTGATTATTTTTTAATCCATCACATATTTTTTCTTACCAAACAGTAAAAAATTATCTTTATAATTGACAGCTAAATGCTAACACTGATAATTCTATTCTGAAGTTTCTTGAAACTTCCTGCTAACTTCCTCTGTCATGACAGTTCATTCACCTGCATCAAAGGCCTGAATTAGATGGCCTTTCAGATGTTCCTCTACTCTCCCAAGGTCAGATTGTTGTAAATTTATTCCATGTTTGTTTTACTCTACATTGTCAAACTGCTGCTACTCTGCTGCAACAGTGAAAAATCCTTGATACTTCACAATCTTGATATTTCACATTCTCCAGTCATTTGTAGATGTGAAAATGAATAAAGTATACCTGAAGAAGTAAACATGGATGTCAGGAGCACACTTGATTTTGAGACTTCACATAATCATTTAGCTTCCTATCACTATTCAGGCTGAAGGAATAAAGCACATTGGTTTGCAAGCCAGAAAACTCTTGTTATTTGTAGAAATACAGCATAATGACACATTGCAGAGATGGAAGTAAAGATAAATACGTTGGAAAAGAAAATGTGATTAATAGGATTTTTTTATTCTAAGTTAGTATAATTTTGAAAAGAGAACTCTGGGTTCAAGGCCCACTTTGGCCTTCATTGTGTTCTTTCTATTAACAAAACAGTTGGAGAACTAAATTTGGAAAAGTGCCTCCTTTCAGATGAGACCTTCCTAAAGAATGTATAACATAGAAATTTATAGCACATTACAGGCCCTCCAACATCCTTGTAAATCTCCTCTGCACTCTCCCTATAATATCCACATCCCTTCCATAGTGAGGTGACCAGAATGGAACACAATAAAATTAATGTTCAAATTAATGCTATGATTGTATTGATTGAGGGAAACCAGAGGAGTAGACAGGTGAAAACTCTTCCCTAAACTGTTAAGACAACTACAGATTAACTATTTATTCATTTTTTTTATTTTTCTATTTTTAAAAGCATGAATACTGTTGTTTATCTGACATTTAACATTTCCATTTTTAAGTCCAATGTATGCATTATGTAAGTTTTACGTTACTTGTTTCTGCAGACACAAAGGAATCTATTCATTATGGGGATATATACTTTAAAAATGAATCATCAGGTAATGAAAACACTTCTTCAATTTTCTTTTTCAATTTTGCTTTATCTTTTCAGGCAGTTAGTACTGGGTAATAAAATTCATTGCTGTTAGTCTCCTTTGAACAGCTCAGAAGATGTTGGTGTAAAATTCCTCACTATGTACCTTATCAGGAAATTAGCAGCAGAGTCACAATCAGTTTCACATGCATCTCTGAGTCAGATCAGTGGTTTAATCGTTTTAAGAATATTGGTTGACTGGTATCCATCTGTCTCAAAGGACAATGTGTGAGGATGATCATCATTCCGGGCTTGGGTGGCAGGTATGAAGATCCTGAGATGCCTGGTTGTCAAGATCCCTCTCTTGGCTTAACCAGTGTAGTCCAAAGGAAAGCATATGAAGCAATATGTTTGGCATCAACTTTGTTGCAAGAGCTGCCAGGAAGATGTTCAATGACATCCAGCCACCTTAGGGGCTCCAGTCTAGATTTGCCTGTCTAGATTTACTTTCATAGCCTATGTCTTTTCTGAGGCTGCCCCACAAGGCAGTGGGGCTATTTACTCATAGCTGGGTATCTGGTTCATGAGCACCAGGGTGTGTCCACACACCGGTGGGCTTATATGCTACATCTGCAGGGGCCAGACCTCCTCCCCATTCTCTATATTTCAGCCTGAGTCCAAATAAGTTCAATTTCATATGTCGTTAGCAAGGGGGCTTTACATGAGGCTTGCTGCTGGAGAGGTTATGTACTGGCAGCAGAGACTTACACATTCAGCTCACTTTTTTGCGAAACTGCTCGCCAGGGATGTAAGCTGAAGTGAGAGCAACAAGCGCTACCCGCTACACCACCACACTAGGCCTATCACAACAACGAATTTGACACCAGTATTGTAAGACTTTTAAAATGCAGGAAACTATAATAATGGCTAAAAGTGCTGCTTTTCAGATAAAATGTTACACCAATGCATTGTTTGCGTACACAGGTGATCACAAAACTCTTTAGTTCAATGTTCCTTTTGATAAGTACATTCATTTACATATCAAATAGGAACACTATATGGAATTTTGAAAAAAAAAATTCTACATGTGGTCCCAAATTATTAGAAATTTTATTGAGTTTGCAGAACTTGAAACAAATAACATGAAAACATAAAGGCCAGACCAAGCATTCAATTGATATTGAATACGACAAAGCTAAATTGAATTTGTTTTTCCCTACCATGATAATGCCAAGGGCTTCACGGGGCAATTTACATGAAAGCTGCTGGGACTTAAGGACATGAATTATAGGGAAAAGTTGAAAGGTTAGTTCTCTATTCCCTGGAAAGTAGGAAAATAAGGGGAGATTAGATAGAGGTATAAAAGATTATGAGGAGTACAGAATAGGTTAATGTATGCTTTTACCATTGAGCTTCTGTGAGACTAGAAATGGATGTCATAAGTTCTGGTTGGAAAGTTAAATATTAAAGGGGAAGCTAAGGGGAAAGCTCTTTACACAGAGAGTGACACAAATATGGAATGACCTGCCTGCAGAAGTGGTACTTGCAGTTCCCATTGCAAAATTTAAAATAAGCTTGGGCAAGTACATTTATGCAAGGGGTTTAGACAATAAGATATAGCAGCAGAATTAGGCTATTTGCCCATCCAGTCTCCTGTGCCGTTCAATCATGGCTGAACCTTTTTTTCTCCCCTCCTCAGCCCCACTCCCTGGCCTACTCCCCATATCCTTTGATCCTGTGGCAATTAAGACCTTCACAGCTGCCTATGGTAACAAATTCCATAAATTCATCACCCTCTGGCTAAAGAAATTTCTCCACATCTCTGTTTTAAATGGATACCCCTCCATCCTAAGGCTGTGCCCTCTTGTCCTGGACACCCCACCATGGGAAACATCCTTTCTACATCTACTCTCTCTAGGCCTTTCAACATTTGAACAGTTTCAATGAAATCCCCCTCATTCTTCTAAATTCCAATGAGTTCAGGCCCAGAGCAATCAAAAGTACCTCATATGATAAAACTTTGAGTCCCAGAATTGTCTTTGTGAAACTCCTCTGGAGCTTCTCCAATGCCAGCACATACTTTCCTGGATGAGGAGCCCACATCTGTTCACAATAATCAAGGTAAGGTCTCACCAGTGCCTTATAAAGTCTCAGCATCACTTCTTTGCTCTATATATCCTAGACCTCTTGAAATGAATGCTAACATTGCATTTACCTTCCTCGCGAGTGACTCTACCCGCAAGTTCATGTGTTCTGCACTTGAACTCCCAAGTCCCTTTGCATCGCATATATTTTGGATTTTCTCCCCATTTAGAAGATCATTTGTACATTTATTTTTTCTACCAAGGTGCATAACCATGCACTTTCCAGCACTATATTTTGTTTGCTACTTTCTTGCCCATTCTCCTAATCTGTCTAAATCCTTCTCTAGTCTTCTTGCTTCCTCAACACTAACTGCCCCTCCACCAATCTTCATATCATCTGCAAACTTGGTAACAAAGCCACCTATTCCATAATCTAATCATTGATGTACAGCATAAGCATAAAAAGATGCAGTCCCAATACTGACACTTGTGGAACACCACTAGTCACTGGCAGTGAACCAGAAAAGGATCCTTTTACTCCCACTCACTGCCTCCTACCAATCAGTCAATGTTCTAACCATGCTAGTTGCATTCCTGTAATACCATGGGGTTATAACTTAGAAAGGAGCTTCATGTGTAGCATCTTTGTCAAAAGCCTGAATATCCAAATATACAACATCCACTGCATCCCCTTTATCTATACTACTTGTAGTCTCCTCATAAATTCCTACAGGTTCATCAGGCTAGAGTTTCCCTGAAGGAAACCATGTTGACTTTGTACTATCTTGTCCATATTGACCTTGTACTATCTTGTCCTGTGTCACGAAGTACTCCATCCTTAACATTGACTCCAACATCTTCCCAACCACTGAAGTCAAGCAAACTGGTCTATAATTTCTTATCTGCTGCTTCCCTCCTTTCTTAAAGTGTGGAGTGACATGTGCTATTTTCTAGTCTTCCAGAATCATGCCAAAGTCCAATGATTCTTGGAAGATCATAACTCATGCTTTCACAATCTCTACTGCTACCTCTGTCAGAGCCCTAAGATGCAGTTCATCTGATCCCGGTGACTTAAGTACCTTAGGTCTTTCAGATTTTTGAGCACCTCTCTTGAAATAGTAATTGCACTCACCCTTCTCCCCTCATATCCTTTAACACATGTCACACTCCTAGTGTCTTCCACAGTGAGGGCTGATACAAAATACTTACTTAATTCATCTGTCATCTCTTTGTTCCCCTGTATCATTTTTCTGGCCTTATTTTCTTGTAGCCCTATATCTACTCTCATCTCTCTTTTATTTTTATATACTTGAAAATGATTTTTCTAACCATCGTGATATTATTTGCTGGCTTCATTTTTTTCCCTCTTAATAATTCTTTCAGTTGCTTTCTGTAGGTTTTTAAAAGCTTTCCAATCCTCTATCTTCTGGCTAATTTTTGCTTTGTTGCATGCCCTCTCCATTGTTTTACATTGACATTGACGTCCCTTGTCAGCCATGGTTGAACTATTTTGTCATTTGATTTTTTTTTTGGATTACACCTATCTTGCACCTTCCTCATTTTTCCCAGAAACTCAAGCCATTTCAGTTCTGCTGTCATCTCTGCCAGCTTCTCCTTCCAAATTACTTCAGACAACATCTCTTTCCTAAGAGTGCAGTTTCCTATACTCCAGCGAAATACTGCTATGTCAGATTTTACTTTCTCCCAGTCACATTTCAAGTTGACCTCAATCATATTGTGATCACTGCTCCTAAGGGTTCTTTTACTTCAAGCTCCACAATCGCCTCCAGTTCATTACATAACATCCAAGCCAGTATAGTAGGCTCATTGACAAACTGCTCTAAAAGCCATTTCATAAGCATTCAACAAATTCACTCATCTTAAGATCCATTAACAATCTTATTTCCCCAATTGACCTGCATGTTAAAATCTCCCATGACATTCATTACGTTTCCCTTTTTACTCACCCTTTCTATTTCCTGTTGCCATCTGTTGTCCACATCCCAGCTACTGTTTGGAGGCCTGTATATAACTGCTATCAGAGTCCTTTTACCATTGTAGTTTCTTAACTCAACCCACAAGGATTCCACATCTTCTGATTCTATATCACATCTTTCTGATGATTTGATGCCATTCTTTACCAGAAGAGCCACACTTTCCTATACCTCCGATACAGTGTGTAACCTTGGACATTCAACTCTCAGCTACAATCATCCTTCAGCCATGGTTCAGTGATGATCACAATTTGATACTCGACAATCTGTAAAAGCGCAACAAGATCAACCACCTTTTTTCCTATACTCCATGTATTGAGATATGACACTTTGAGAAGTGCATTTTCTATCCTTTTTTTTTGTTTCCCTAATGCAATGATATTCACCCTGCTGGCTGCAATTGACCTGTCATCTGCCTGCCCTTCCTGAAATTTTAACTGCACACTGTCTTTGTTCTTTTACTATCCACCCTCTCCTGAGTGCCTTCACTACAGTTCTCAGACCCCTGGCATATGAGTTTGAACCCTTCCCAACAACCTGCTGTGTTCTTCCAGAATTGTGTTTGTACTCTAACAAACCTGCCGGTGAGAAAATTAGAGGGCTATGGACTAGGATCAATATCAGCTTGACATGGACTGGATGGGCAGAAGGGCCTGTTTCTGTTTGGTGCTGCCCTATGACTCTACAATATTGCAGTACCTCAATAACCAAATTATCATGGGGGCAAAAGTGAAAAAGGTGATGAAGGCCAGATTGAAGGTGTTATATTTGAATACAAACTGTATACAGAATAAGTTAGACCAAGTTGTACCACAATTGGAGATTAGTAGGTATGATGTTGTGGACATCACTGAATCCTGGCTGAAAGCTTATAGTTAGGAGCTGAACATCCAAGAATACATCTTGTATCTAAAGGACAGGCAGGTAAGAAGAGGGAGTGAGAATGCTCTGTTCGTAAAAAATAAAATCAAATCCTTCGAAAGAGGTGACATCAGATTGGAAGATGCAGGATCCTTCTGGGTGGAGTTATGAAACTGCAAGGGTAAAAAGATCCTGATGGGAGTTATGAGTAGGCTTCCAAATAGTGGACAGGATATGGGATTCAAATTGCAATGGGAGATAGATAAAGAATGTAAAAAAGGCAATGTTATGATAATAATAGGGGATTGCAAGATGCAGACAGATTGAAAAAAGTTGACGCTGGATCCCTAGAGATGGAATTTGTAGAATTCCTACAAGTTTGCTTTTCACAGCAGTTTATGATTGATCCCACTAGGGGATCAGCTATTCTGGAGTGGAAGTTGGATAATGAACTGGAGTTGATTAGAGAGCTTAATGTAAAAGAAACCTTAGGAGACAGTGATCATAATACAACAGAATTCACTCTGCAATTTGAAAGTGAGAAGCTAAAATCAAATGAATCAGTGTTACAGTGGAATAAATGGAATTACAGCGGTACGTCTCTCATGCCAGAGCTGGCCAATGTTGATTGGAAGGGGACTCTAGCACAGATGACAGCAGATCCGCAATGGGTGGAGTTTCTCTGAGCAATTCAGAAGGTGTAGGACAGATACTTCCCAAAGATGAGAAGCATTCGGAAAGGAAGTATGAGGCAACAGTGGCTGAGAAGGGACAGCATAAAAGCAAAAGAGAGGGCATTGAATATATGCAAACGTATATACAGGAAATCAGAGAATTGTGAAGCTTTTAAAAACAAACAGAAGGCATTTAAAAAAGCCATAAGAAGAAAAAAGATGAAATATGAATGGAAGTAAGCTAATAATATCAAAAAAGTATACCATATCATTTTTTTCAAATGCACTGCATAAGGAGTAAAAGATAGATGAGAGTACATATCCAACCGCTTAAAAATAACAATGGAGATGTCATAATAGGGGACAAAGAAATAGGAGAGGACTTAAAAAGTACTTTTCATCAGCCTTCACTATGGAAGCCACTAGCAATTTGCCAGAAATTCAAGAGTGTTAGGGGGCAGAAGTGAGTGTTATTGCTTTTACTAAGGAGCAGCTTCTTGGGAAGATGAAAAGTCTGAAGGTGGATAAATCATCTGGACCAGATGGACTAAATCCCAGCATTCTGAAAGCAGTGGGTGAAGAGATTGTGAAGGCATTAATAACAATCTTTCAAGTTTCACTAGATTCCAGAATTGTTCTGGAGGACTGGAGAATTGCAATGCCACTCCATTGTTTAAGAATGGAAAAAGGCAGAAGAAAGGAAATTATAGACCAGTTAACTTGACTTCAGTGGTTGGGAAGAGAACGAAGAGTCAGTGTAAGTTACCCAGATTTTCAGAAGGTCTTTGACAAGGTTCTGTATTTAAGGTCACTTAACAAGCTAGATCCCTACATTATTACAGGAAAGATACAAGCTGGTCCTTGACTGGCAAGAGGAAAACAGTGAGAAAAAAAGGGGTCTTTTACAGCTGGCTGCCGAAGACTAGTGGTGTTTCACAGGAAACAGCTTCTTTTCACGTTATATGTGAATGATTTGGATGACAGAATTGATGGCTTCATGGCAAAGTTTGTGGACTATATGAGGAGAGGTGGAGGGACAAGTAGAGTTGAGAAGCAGGGAGTCTACAGAAGGACTGAGTCTGATTGAGATAATAGGCAAAGACGTGGCCAATGGAATAGTGTTGGGAAACGTATGCTCATGAACTTTGGTAGAAGGAATAAGGGTGTAGCCTATTTTCTAAACTGTGCAAAAGTTTACAAATTCCAGGTGAAAAGGGATTTGGGAGTCCTTGTGCAGGATTCCGTAAAGATTAACTTGTGGAGTAAGTGGGTAGTAAGGAAGATGACTGCAATATTCCCATTCATTTTGAAAGGATGAGAATGTAAGAGCAAAGATGTAATAGTGAGACTTTATAAGGTATTGGTCAAATCACATGTAGAGCATTTTGAGCAATTTTGAACTCCTTATCTAAGAAAAGATGTATTGGCATTGGGGAATGTCTAGAAGAAGTTCATGAGAATGATTCTGGGAATGAAAGGGTGAAAAGAAGAGGAGCATTTGATGGCACTAGGCCTGTACTCCCTGCGGTTTAGAAAAATGAGTGGAGATCTCATTGAATCCTGTGGAATATTGACAGGTTTGGATAGAGTGGATGAGCCCAGTCGATGTGTTTCCTATAGTGGGTGAGTCTAGAACCAGAAGATGCAGCCTCAGATGAGAGGGATGTCAATTTAGAACAGAGATGAGGAGGAATTCCTTTAGCCAAAGGGTAGTTAATCTGTGGAATCCATTGCCACAGGCAGCTGAGAAGGCCAAGTCTTTAAGTATATTTAAATTGGAGGTGGGTAGGTTCTTGGGACAAAAGGCCAAATCTATTCCTGTGTCTTAAGGTCTAAAATCTCAAGATGTGGAATACCAAGGTTATTTGTAAATTCTGCCATTTGGGGCTAACAAGAAGTTTAGCACTGACTCGATGAGAATGACCTGACTATTGAAAAAATAATTAAGCCTAAATGCTGTTGGTAGTTGAACTGGAAACTCTCGAGGAGAAATAAACAGATTTGCATTCACTTGAAAACAGAATTCCAACAGAAAGACAGGAACCTAAAGCCAATGCTTTAAATCAGTAAATCAATGGCAGCCATGTCACAAGTGGATGTCAACAGGTTAAAAGACAATTTACAGATCAAATATCGAAGACTCTAATGCACTAAGAGCCAGGAATGGGGCTGATTTCATCAAGGACAGAGAGGCCATCCATACACATTTGAAGGAACACTTCAAGGAAGTTTTCCATCACAACTCATAGATTCATAGCATTATAGAAAATTATAGTCCAGAACCAGGCCCTTTGGTCCATCTAGTACATGCCAAACCATTTAAACTGCCTTCTCCTATTGATCTGCTCCAGGATTAGAGCAACCCCCCATACCCCTACCATCTATATACCTAGCTAAACTTTTCTTAAACATTGAAATCAAGCTTGCATGCGGTACTTATGCTAGCAGCTCATTCCACACTCTCACGACTCTCTGAGAGAAGAATCTTCCCCTCATATGCCCCTTAAACTGTTCACCTTTCACCCTTGACCCATGATCCCTGGTTGTAGTCCCACCTGACCTCAGTGGAAAAAGCCTGTTTGCATTTAACCTTATCGATATCCCTCATAATTTTGTATACATCCATTAAATCTCCTCTCATTCTTCTACTTTCCAAGGAGTAAAGTCCTAACCTATTCAATCTTGCCTTATAAATCAGATCCTCCAGATCCAGCAATATCCTTGCAAATTTTCTCTCTACTTTATCAATCTTATTTCCATCTTTCCTGTAGGTGGGTGACAAAAGCAGCATACAAAACTTCAAATTAGGCCACACCAATGACTTATACAGCTTCAACATAGCATCCATTTATTGTACTCAATATTTTGTTTTATAGAAACATCGAAAACCTACATCACAATACAGGCACTTTGGCCACAAAGCTATGCCGAACATGTCCCTAACTTAGAACTACCTAGGCTTAACCCATAGCCCTCTATTTTTCTAAGGCCCATGTAGCCATCCAGGAGTCTCGTAAAATACCCTATTGCTTCCACCTCCACCATCGCCGGAAGCCCATTCCATGAACTAATGAATGCCAATGTGCAAAAAGGTTTCTTAGTGTTCCCATCTGCCTGTGACCACTTTCAATGAATTAATAGACCTGGATTCCCAGATCCCTTTATTCCACCACACTCCTCAGTGCCCTACTGTTCTCTCTGTAAGAGCTACCTTAGTTGGTCCTACCAAAAGACAACTTCAAGGGGTGGTGCCTCAGAAAGATGGCATCCAATTTTAAGGACCCCCGTCACCCAGAACATGCCTTCTTTTCACTGTTACAATCAGAAAGGAGATACAGGAGCCTGAGGGCACACACTGAGTGATTTAGGAACAGCTTCTTTCCCTCTGCCATCTGATATCTAAATGGACATTGAACCCATGAACACTACCACACTTCTTTATCATTTCTGTTTTTGTACCATTTTTAATTTAACTATTATATATATACTGCTGCTATGTTAACAAATATCACTATGTATACCACTAATGATGAACCTGATTCTGATTCTGATCCCCCATGACTGTTAGTTGTATTCTGACCCTACCTCAGTGGAAAAAGCTTGCTTGCATTTAACCATATAACCATATAACAATTACAGCACGGAAAGAGGCCATCTCGGCCCTTCTAGTCCATGCCGAATGCTTACTCTCACCTAATCCCATTGACCCGCACTCAGCCCATAACCCACTATTCCTTTCCTGTCCATATACCTATCCAATTTTGCTTTAAATGATAATACCGAACCTGCCTCTACCACTTCTACTGGAAGCTCATTCCACACAGCCACCACTCTCTGAGTAAAGAAATTCCCTCTCATGTTACCCTTAAACTTTTGCCCCCTGAGTCTCAACTTATGTCCTCTTGTTTGAATCTCCCCTACTCTCAATAGAAAAAGCCTATCCACATCAACTCTAACCACTCATAATTTTAAATACCTCTATCAAGTCCCCCTCAAGCTTCTACGCTCCAAAGAATAAAGACCCAATTTGTTCAATCTTTCCTTGTAACTTAGGTGCTGAAACCCAGGTAACATTCTAGTAAATTTTCTCTGTACTCTCTCAATTTTGTTGACATCTTTCCTATAATTCGGTGACCAGAACTGTATACAATACCCCAAATTTGGACTCACCAATGCCTTGTACAATTTTAGCATTACATCCGAACTCCTATATTCAATGCTCTGATTTATAAAGGCCAACATACCAAAAGCTTTCTTCACCACCCTATCCACATGAGATTCCATCTTCAGGGAACTATGCACTATTATTCCTAGATAACTCTATTCTACTGCATTCTTCAATGTCCTACCATTTACCATGTATGTCCTATTTGGATTATTCCTACCAAAATGTAGCACCTCACACTTATCAGCATTAAACTCCATCTGCCATCGCTCAGCCCACTCTTCTAACCGGCCTAAATCTCTCTGAAAGCTTTGAAAACCTACTTCCTTATCCACAACACCACCTACCTTAGTATCATCTGCATACTTACTAATCCAATTTACCACCCCATCATCCAGATCATTAATGTATATGACATTTACCCTATCAATACCTCTCATAGTTTTGTCTACCTTTTCAATTCTCTCCTTAGTCTTTTATGTCCTAGGGAATGAAGTCCTAACCTATTTAACCTATCCCAATAATGGAGCTCCCCAAGTCCCCAGCAACTACCTTGTAAATTTTTTCTGCACTCTTTCAATTTCAATCACAACTTTCCTATAGTTGGGTGACCAAAACTGCACAGAATAATCTAAATTGGGCCTCAACAAAGTCTTATGCAATTTCAACACAACATCCCAAATCCTGTACTCAGTACATTGATGTCTGAAGGCCAACAGGCCAAAAACCTTCTTACAACTCTTTCTGCCTGTGGTGCCACTTTCAAGAAATTATGGATCTTTTTTTTCCATATTTCTCTGTTCTACCACATTTCTCAGTTCCCTACCACTCACTGTGTAATACCTACCCAGTTATTCCTCACAAAGTGCAACACCTCACTTTGTCAGCCTATTGTTCCAGCTGGTCCAGATCCTACTGCAAGCTTTGATAGTCTTCCCAGCTAACCACTACACCCCCAACCTTGCTGTCATCAGCAAAGTTGCTGATCCAGTTTACCAAGTTATCCTCCAGATCATTGACATAGATGACAAACAACAAACAGACCCAGGACCAATCCTTATGATACACTACTAGTATTAGGCCTCAGATCAGAGAGGCAACCATTCCCCGCCCCCCCCCCCCCCCCCGCAACCATGGGAATATCTTAATCAGAAAATACCAGTGCTTTACCACTATCACCATCAAGAGAGGTTGATGAACAAATGGAACCAGTTGGGAAATGTAAAAGCAGAGACAGAGGCTGGGAGGTGGGAGGTGATAATTGGAGAAATCAAAGGTACTTAAGATCTGGAATATGATCAATAAAGAGTAAGATAAGTGGATGCAAATAAGGGAAGAATGATGACCTTTGCAAAATATTCCATCATCAATATTTTGTGAATTATCATTTCCTAGAAAATTAACTGCTCCTAGAATTCACTTGGAAAAACACACAGCCCACCCCCCACTTTCTTCCCTGTGAAAATACTATAGTTAGTTTGGATTGGACTCTCAGAAATAGCAACTAAGTCACTGTCAATTTTTTGCCTTTGTTGAACTATGACTTTGTAGTCTGTATAAGGCAATAGCTACACAAGAAAAGATAGTTGTATTTCATAAATGTTATTAATTAATATTATCTTTAATGTGGTGTTTACAATTATCACAGGTAGCAGGCATGAAATGCAGGGCAGTAACAAATCATCAATTGTTGTAAGTAAATCAATTCCTATTGATCAAATCTTGAACTAATTTTTACTTGATGCTACATATTTATAAATTGTTCTTTAATGAAAAAGGTCTAAAGATAAAATAACTTTACAAATGTTTATTCTGTCTTCTCTTTCAGAATGTTGGTGATGATGACCATGTTGTCATCTATACACAAATAGCACAAGTAGCATATGAATAAATTCATAAAAACAAGGAATTCCGCAGATGCTGGAAATTCAAAGCAACGTAAACAAAATGCTGGAGGAACTCAGCAGATCAAACAGCATCCACAGAAATGAACAGTCAATGTTTTGAGCAAAGACTCTTCCTCAGGACTGGAAAAGAAGGTGGAAGATGCTGACATGAAAATGTGGGGGAGGGGTAGATGGCTAGTTGGAAGGTGATAGATGAAGCCAGGTTGGGGGGGGGGGGGAAGGGAAAGGGTTGGAGATGAAGGAATCGGACAGGAGAAGAGAGTGGACCATAGGAGAAAAGAAGGGAGGAGGAGCACCAGTGGAATGTGATAAACAGGTGAGGAGATATAAGAGGTCAGATTGGGAAATTGAAGAAGAGGGGAAGGGGGAATTTTTTTTTACCACTCTTTACTTCTATCAGACTCTTCCAACTCCAGCCCTTTACTTTTCCTACCCACTTGGCTTCACCTATCACCTTCTAACTATCCTCTTTCCCCTCCCTCCATTTTGTTTTATGCCTGCATCTTCCCCCAATTTCATTCCAATCCTGAAGAAAGGTCTTGGCTCAAAACACCTACTGTTCATTTCCATGGATGCTGCCTGACCTGCTGAGTTCATCCAACATTTTGTGTATGGTGATATGAGCGAACTGTTTGAAATATAAACCAAAATTTTGTAATTGTATGTCTTTGGGATATGAAATCTTTCCCTTGAAACTGTTCTGTACATGTTTTTCATGGGAATCTGTTCTGATATAACATTATTCAAAGAAAAGCCTCAACTTATGAAAAATTTCTTGGAAGTAAGAATTGTTTTTTTGAGTTTGAAGATGTTTTCACAATTTCTGAAGATGCTATCTAAAATGCAACTCCATTATGCAAACTATATTCAACATTTGTGGTGACTTTACAATTGACTCAACAAATATTTCAAAATTGCGGCATTTAATGATTTACAATGAGCATGAAAAACACTCCAGGAAATCTGCAGATGCTGGAAATTCAAATAACAACACACACAAAATGCTGGTGGAACACTGCATGAAAAACACAAGTTGTGAGTGATAAGGGAGTGCGGTACATTCTGGAACAATGTACTGTTTATGTTGTCCACAATGGTGTGTCAATAATGTCAAATCACCTGCAGATTATTCCTCTGACCTACCTTCAAAGTGGTTCCAATTGGTCAGCTTGTGATGTGTAATTTGCAAGGTAAAAAACAAAGAAATAGCACAGCTGCCAAGAATTATCAACTATTTGAACAGCACAGGGTTGTTGCTACCTAAAATGTCAGAGCAATTTCTAGATTTCCATGGATACCAACTCAAAAGGGCAACTGGCAGCAGGTGAAAGGCAACCAGATATTTAAGTGTCAGTCGCTGAAATAAAAATAATCACATATTGGCACTATTTAAATGTGAATAAGGCAATTTCCATTTAATTTCTTGGAGAGAAAGGAGTTTCTTTTCTGTTTAAGAGAGAAAGAGAGAAATTAAAGAGAGAAAATAAAGTTTCTAAAATATTACCTCACTAAAAGAATGATGCATTTTCTTTTTTACTTTACAAGGTAATAACTTTGAATGGGTGCTTTTTCACATTTTTGAAGCTGCAAAACATACTGTCAGTTACCATGTTTTTGATAATTATAAAATAGTGAAATTATAAAGGAAATTTATAAGTAGGAGATGCTCAAAGGCTTGACTACAACAGAATATCTGCTAGAGAGGGACAAGAGAAAATTAAAGGGAAATGAGGAAATATCAAGCATCAGGGTTGGTGATTGTTTTTTTTATTGTCACATATACCAAGATGCTGAAAAACATTTTGTTTGCATGCTGTACAATCAGATTATTCCAAATGTAGGGAGTATATGTTAAAATAAAAAAAAACAGAATGCAGAAGTTGATGTGAATTCAAGGTTTCTCATAAACATTCGAGGGGTGTTGCATGTAATATGGTAAAAGCATTATTAGATGTGAACAGTATTTGTTTCTTTAAGACTCTTACCCCTGTGGGAGTCATAGGACAGAGTGCTCTTTGGGTTGCAACAAAATGTATGTAAAATTTTAAAGGAATTAAACCTTTAATAAATGTATTTGTGTTCCTTGTGTCTCCGCATGTATCAAATTTGTGCAAAGGTTTGCTGTTGAGGTATGGAGGGTGGAAGTTGCTAAACTAGATTTCAGGGGGAAGGAAACCAGAACACCAGAACAGGTAGTGGAGTGGTTGAGTGACTGAGGAGAAAGATGACGTTAAGCCCGCATGCAAGGTCAGTTCAGAGAGTTGACTAATGTCAATGCAAGGAATATTTTAGGAAAGGCAGATGAGCTTAGAGTATGGATCAAAATGTGGAATTATGACATTGAAGCCATTAGTGAGACTTGGTGTAGTGAGGACTGGCAGCTCTGTGTTCTGGGGTACCATTATTTTAGACGCGATAAGAGTTGAAGGGATTAAGGGGGCAGGGATGGCATTAATAGTTAGGGAATATACATCATGGTAGTGCTCAGTCAGGACAGACTGGAGACCACTCCTAGTGAGGCTTTATGGGTAGAACTGAGGAATAAAAAGGAAATGATCACATTAATGGGATTATATTATAGACCACCCACAGTCCACGGGATTTAAAGAAATAAATTTGCAGAGAGATCACAGACTGTTGCAAAAAACACAATGTTATGACTGTAGGTGACTTTATCTTTCCACATATTGACTGAGACTCCAAAACTGCAATGGATGGGAAGGAGTTTGTCATGTGTTCAAGAAAGTTTCCTTAATCAGTACACAAGTTCCACTAGAGAGTGTGATACTAGATCTCCTATTAGGGAATGACACAGGGCAGGTGTCAGGCACTTGTGTAGAGGAATACATTGCACCTAGTGATCATAATGTCATTGGTTTCAAGTTAATTCTGGAAAAGATGGGTCTGGTCCTTGGACTGAGATTGTAAATTGGCAAAAGGCCAGTTTTGATGGTATCAGAAAGGATGTGTCAAAGGTGTCCATGATAAATAGAAGGCTACAAAATTGAAATTTTGAGAGTCAGAGCTTGTATGTTCCTGTCCGAATAAAAGGCAAGGATAACAGTTTAATGTAAAATTGTCTTTCAAGAGCTGTTGTGGGCTTGGTTATGAAAAAGAGGAAGTAGATAACAGTTATAGCAAGTAGAAACAAATGAGGTAGTTCAGGAGTATAATACATGCAAGAGAAAACTTAAGAAGGAAATCAAGAAGTTTAAAAGAGGTCATGAGATTGCTCTAGCACACAAGATGCAAGAAATTCCAAGGGCTTCTATGGATATATCCAGAGTAAATAGACAGCAAGGGACAAAATTGATCTTCTGACGGGTCTGATGAGTAGGTGTTTTCTGGTAAACTAGATCAGCAAATTTGCTGAAGACACCAAGATTGGGGGTATGGTGAATAGCAAAGAAGACTATCAAAGCTTGCAGTGGGATTTGGACCAGCTAAAAAATGGTCAATGGAATTTAATGTAGACAAGCATTAGATGTTGCACTTTGGGAGGACCAACCAAGGTAGGTCTTACATAGTGAGTTGTAGGGCACTGAGGAGTGTGGTAGAACAAAAGGATCTGAGAAAAGAGATCTATAATTTTTTGAAAGTGGCGTCAGATAGGATCATAAAAAAGAAAATTTGCATATTGGCCTTCAAAAATCAATGTGTTAAGTACAGGGGGTTGAGTTCAAATTGTATAAGAAGTTGATGAGGCATAATTTTAAAAATTGTGCACAGTTTTGGTCACCTGCCTACAGGAAAGATGTAAATAAAATTGAAAGAATGAAGAGAAAATTTACAAGGCTGCTGCTGGTACTTGAGGACCAGAGTTATAGGGAAAGGCTGAATAGGTTAGGGCTTTATTCCCTAGAACATACAAGAATGAGTGGAGATTTGATAGTGGTATACAAAATTCTGAGGAGTATAGATAGGGTAAATACAAGCAGTCCCACTGAGTTTGGATGGGACTGCAACAAGAGGCCATCGCTTAAAGGTGAAAGGTGAAGTATTTAAGGGGAACATGAATGGGAACTTCTTCACTCAAACGGTGCTGAAGATGTGAAACATGCTTCACATGCAAATAATGGATGCAAGGTTGATTTCAGCACTAAAGTAAAATTTGGATAGGTAAATGGATGGGAGGGTTACCGAGAGCTATGATCCAGGTTTGTTTGATGTCACTAGGCAGACTATATGGGTTAAAGGGCCTTTTTCTGTGCTGTACTGCTCTACGACTTGATAACTTTATAATCTGCAGTGGCACTGTCAAGTTATATAGCCTGACAAAGAATGATTACAAACACAAGTGACAAAGCAGCAATATCTGGTTATCTTTTGAACATTTGGCCATATTGACAGTGAGTCAGTGAAGATCACAATAAATCAGGTCTAAGCAATGGACTTAAGAGGGAAGAAAGGGGGAGAAAAAATGCACTGTGTGCAAAATTAATTGTAGTTAGAGACAAATCTGGTGATTGTCCTAGTGTACATAATCCAGTAGAGCAGGTCAGTCCTAAACTGGAGGAAAACCTAGTGGCTTTGACATAGCCCTTGCATATTGAATAGAATTATTGACATAGATGAGAATGTTCAAAACTGAACTACATATGGATATGTGAAGAAGACATATGTAATTTAGTAATTTACCTTCCTGTTATCGGTCAATTAATGCTCACTTCAATAAACCAATAGAGACAATCCTTTCAACCTTTCAGAAAAGTTCAAGTTTGAAATCCATAACCAGAGCCAAGAAAAATGTTTGGAATTGAGGATCTAGAAAGAGGGAGGAATAGAAAGAAATAAGAATTAGGGATATTCATGGGAAGCCAATATACACTCAGTAGCCACTTTATTAGGTACAAATGTGCATCTAATTGTTATAGAGTTTATAGTTAATAATGCAAGAAACAAAAAAAAATCCAGCAGAAAATCACAAACATATATTCAATGACCACTTCATTAGGAACATCCTGTACACAATAAAGTGGCCGCTGGATGTGTACCTAGGTTCTGATAATCTACACTTCATAATACTTCAGGAAATGACCAGAAGCAGCGGATAAATTGACCATCATTTTCCAACAATTTTTTTTTGATACTGCATCAGTTGCTATGGAGTATATCAATCATGGCTGATATTATTTTTAGCTCCATTGCCCTGCATTCTCCCTGTATGTAACCTTAACACTTTATCAATGAAGAACCTATCAATTTCTACCATAGATACACCCTGTGACTGGACTGCACAGCTCTATGTGGTAATGTATTCTATCGATTCACCATTCACTGGCTGAAGAAATTCCTTTTAAAGGGAAGTTTCTTCTTTATGAGGCTCTGCCCTAAAATCCAAGACCCACCTACCAATAGAAATATCCTTGCTGCATCCACTTTTTCTAGGCCTTTCAGTATCTCGTAGGCCCCCAGCCTCCTGAATTCTGTCGAGTGTAGTCCCAGAAATATCAAAAGCCCTCACATGTTAATTCTTGTGAACCTCCTCTGAACTCTCTCCAAGGACAGTGCATCCTTCCTTAGATACAGGGTCCCAAATTGCTTAAATATTCCAAATACAGTACAATACCTTGTAAAGCCCAAGGAGTACAGTACATCTTTGTTTTTATATTCTACTCCTCTAGAAATAAAGGCTAACATTTCATTTGCCTTCTGTAC
Organism: Hypanus sabinus; assembly: GCF_030144855.1. NCBI lineage: Eukaryota > Metazoa > Chordata > Chondrichthyes > Myliobatiformes > Dasyatidae > Hypanus > Hypanus sabinus. Next base: position 66,233,437 of record NC_082720.1, on the reverse strand, counting down.
TACTGACAGAACCAGGAAGCTAATTGTAAAGGAATCCTAACCTAGGTCCTTTTGCACTTCTGATTTCTGGATCTTCTTCCCATTTAGAAAATAGTCTACTCCTTGACTCTACCTACCAAAATGCATAAGCTTTTACTTCCATATGTGGTATACTGTCCACCACTTCTTTGCCCACTTTTCTAACTTATTAAAATAATTCTGCAGATTCACTGACATGTGACACTATTGTTCTCTGCTTATTTTGCTATCTTCTGAAGATTTAACATCAGTTCCTTCATCAAGTTCATTAATGTGTAAAGGGAAATGATGCAATCCCAACATGAAACTTTGGTACACCATTTGTCACCGGCAACCATCCTGAAGAGGACCATTTTCTCACCATTCTCTGACGTCTGCCAGACAGTCAATCTTCTCTCCATTCTGGTACCTTGCCTCTAATTACCATGTTGTTCAGCAGCCCTGTGTGCAGCACCTTGATAAAGGCCTTCTGAAAATCCAAATGAATAACATCCACTGATTCTCCTTTATCTAACCTGCCTGCAAACCCTCAAATAATTTGAAAAAAATGTCAAATAATTACAAAAATGACTAACATAGAAAATTGGGCATTGCAGGCTGATTATGTTTGACAAATTTATGAAAACTCATTAAAGAAGTAACAGTAGAGTGAGTGGAGAAATCCAGTGTAGGTGGTGTATTTGGATTTCCAGAAGGCTTACTTCTGACAAGGTCTTATATGTCAGATTAGTGTTTGAAATTATAGTGTATGGGATTAGGGTTAACGTATTGTCATACAAAGATAGCTGATTGGCAGCCAGGAAGAAAAAAGATGGAGTAAGTGGTTTTACCACTTTTTACAAGTGGAAAATAGTGACCTGTGAAATATCACAGGATTCTTCTCTTGTACACATAACTGTTCACTATATTAGTAACACACACAGAGTGCTGGAAGAACTCAGCAGGTCAGGCTGCATCTATGAAAAAGAGTAAACAGTTGACGTGTTGGGCCCAGACCCTTCATTCGGACCTTCACCATTGCGGATGGAAGGTCTCAGCCTGAAATGTCGACTGTTCACTCACATCCATACATGCTACCTAGTCTGCTGAGTTCCTCCAGCATTTTGATTTCTAGCACCTGCAGATTTTTTTTTGTTTTTGTTCACTAAATTAGTAATTTAAATGAAAGAAATAAGTCCATAAGACCAGAAGATAGAGGAGCAGAAGTAGGCCATTTGGCCCATAGAGTCTACTACACCATTGAGGCATTGATTGTGTGGATAGTCAGAAGCTTTTCCCAAGTGCGGAAATGGTTGCCACAATAGGACACAGGTTTAAGGTGCTCGGGAGTGGGTACAGAGGAGATATCAGGGGTAAGTTTTTAATGCAGAGAGTGGTCAGTGCGTGGAATGGGCTGCCGGCAAGGGTGGTGGCAGCGGATATGATAGGGTCTTTTAAGAGACTTCTGGATAGGTACATGGAGCTTAGAAAAATAGACTATAGGTAAGCCTAGTAGTTTCTAAGCTAAGGACATGTTTGGCACAACTTTGTGGGCTGAAGGGCCTGTATTGTGCTGTAGGTTTTCAATGTTTCTATATTTCAATTTTGGCTGATCATTTTTAACTCAACCTCATTACCGGGCCTTCTCCTAGTAACATCTGACGCCATGTCCAATCAATAACCATCCAAACTCTATCTTAAATATACCCAACAAGATGGCATCTGCAGCTGCCTGTGGTAATAACTTCCAGAAATTTCTCTGCATCTCTGTTGTGAATGGATGTCCCTTTATCCTGAGGTTGTGCCCTCTTGTCCTAGACTCTCCCAAAATGGGAAACATGCTATCTACATCTACTCTGTCAAGGGCTTTCAAAATTCAAAATGTTTTCAATGAGATCCCCCCCCCCCTTCATCCTTCTAAATTTCAGTGAATACAGATATAGAACCACCAAACGTTTCCAATCTTCTAATCCTTTAATTCGCGGAATCATCCTTGTGAACCTCCTCTGAACCTTCTACAATGCCAGCACATCTTTTCTTCAATGAGGAGCCCAAACCTGTTCACAATATTCAAGATGAGATCTCACCAGTGCCTTATTAAGCCTTAGCATCACATCCCTGCTCTTGTATCCTAGACTTTTTGAAATGAATGTCAACATTACATTTGCCTTCCTCACCATCAACTCTACCTACAAGTTATCCTTTGGAGTTCTTCTGCACAAGGACTCCCAAGTCCCTTTGCATTCCAGATTTTTAGATTTTCTCCCCGTTTAGAAAATAATTTGCATATTTACTTCTATTACCAAAGTGCATGACCATGCATTTTCCAAGATTGTATTTCATTTGTCACCTTCTTACCTATTCTTCTAATCTGTCTAAGTCCTTCTGCAGCCAACCAGTTTCATCAATCATACCTGCCCCTCCACCAATCATTTTATCATCTGCAGACTTGGCAACAAAGCCATCTATTCCATCATCTAAATCATTGATACACAGCATAAAAATAAGTGGTCCCAACACCACAAGTTACTGGCAGCCAAACAGAAACGAAGGATCCTTTTAATCCCACTCACTGCCTCCTACCAATCAATCAATGCTCTAACTATGCCAGTAAATTTCTTGTAATACCATTGGGTCTTAACTTGGTAACTGGTCTCATGTGTGGCACTTTGTCAAAGGTCTTCTGATAGTCGAAATATACAACATCCTCTGTATCCCCTTTATCTATCCTCCTTGTAATCTCTTCAAAGAATTCCTACAGGTTTGTCAAGCAAGATTTTCCCTTAAGAAAAACATGCTGATTTTGTCCTATCTTGTCCTGTATCACCAAGTACTCCATAACTTCATTCTTAACAATTGACGCCAAATAAATAGAACACCGTCTCTAGCTCACATGATCTCAAATAACAGAAAAAGCAGTTCAGGCAGGAAAGTATGCTCCCATTGCTCTATGAATCACTTAGCTTACTGAGCTTCCCACAAAACACTTCTGTACAAATCCAGCAACATCTTGAAAAGTCCATTCTACCTGCCTCGCTCTCTTCTCACCACTACCTTTGTGTGGGAGGTGCAGGAGTAAAGGTGCCCATGCTGCCAGGTTTGGAACAGTTCATGCCCTGCAGCCACGAGTTTCTGAACCGGCTTCACTTGCCTCAGTGCTGAACAAATACTGTCAAGTTGTTTGATATTTAACTATATACATGTATACCATTAAAAAAGACAATGTTTCTCTGAACAAAGGTGCAAGATGCAGTATTACACATAACACACCCGTTCAGTGTCTATAAAAAGTATTCATCCCCCCCACGTAATATTGTTTTGCATTGGATTTATTTTGTTAATTTCGACACTAATCAACAGAAACAGACTCTTTTATGTCAGAATGAAAACAAATCTCTACAAAGTGATCTAAATTAATTATAAGTATAAAACAGAAAGTAATTGATAGCATATGTATTCACCCCCTTCATGTCAGTAGATCTTGCACATCTGGACTCTCAAATTTTCTCCATTCTTCTTTACAAAACTGCTCAAGCTCTGTCAGATTGCATGGGGATCCTGAGTGAACAGCCCTTTTCAACTTCAGCCACAAATTCTCAATTGGATTGAGGTCTGGTGTCTGAATTGGCCACTGTAGGACATTAACTTTGTTGTCTTTTTTAAGCCATTCCTGTGTAGCTTTGACTTTGAGCTTGGGTCATTGTCTTGCTGAAAAACAAACCTTATCCCAAGTCACAGTTCTCTTTCGGACTGCATCAGGTTTTCTTCCAGGATTTTCCTGTATTTTGCTGCATTCATTTTACCCTCTACCTTCACAAGCCTTCCAAGGCCTGCTGCAGTGAAGCATCCCCACAGTACGATGCAGCCTCCAGCATGCTTCACAGTAGGGATGGTGTGTTTTTAATGATGTGCATGGTTTGGCTTATGCCAAACATGTAGTTTTCTCTGATGGCCAAGAAGCACAATTTTGGTTTATCAGCCCAAAGAACCTTCTTCCAGCTGAATTCAGAGTCTCCCACAGGCCTTCTGGCAAAGTCCAGCCGAGATTTCATGTGAGTCTTTTTTCAACAGTGGCTTTCTCTTTGCCACTCTCCCATAAAACACCTGGGGAACAGTTGTTGTATGGGCATTCTAATCCATCTCAGCCACGCAGGCTTCTAACACCTCCAGAGTTATCATAGGTCTCTTGGTGGCCTCCCTCACAAGTCCCCTTCTTGCATAGTCAGTCAGGTTTTGAGGATGGCCTGCTGAAGGTAGATTTGCAGCTGTGTAACATTCTTCACATTTCTTGATGATTGACTTAACTGTACTCCGAGGGATATTCAGTGACTCGGAAATGTTCATGTATCCATCTCTTGATTTTGTGCTTTTCAATAACCTTTTCGCGGAGTTGCTTGGAGTGTTCTTTTGTCTTCATGATGTAGTTTTTGCCAGGATACTGACTCACCAGCAGCTGGACCTTCCCGATACAGATGTATTTTTACTACAGTAAATTGAAACACCTTGTCTGCACACAGGCCTCCAAAAACAGATCTCCAATTAACTACGTTTGCAATTATGTGACTTCTAAAACCAATTGGCTGCACCAGTGATGACTTGGTGTGTCATATTAAAAGGGAGGGTGAATAATAATGCAATCAATTATTTTGTGTTTTATATTGGTGATTGATATAGATCACTTTGTGGTGATCTGTTTTCACTTTAACAGAAACTTTTTTTCTGTTGATCAGTGTCAAAAAAGTCAGATTAAATCCATTGTGATTCAATGTTGCAAAACAATAAAACATGAAAACTTCAAAGAGGGATGAATATTTCTTGTAGGCACTGTAACACATTATATTTCAGCAGAGTAAAGACAAAACCTACAGACGAATTACACATAAGTAAACAAAGTTAAGTGCATAAATTAAATATTATAAGGTACAGAACAGATTAACCAGTGACACTTCGAATGTGACCTGCCTGATGACCTGAGGGAAGAAACTGTTTCCCATCCTGATCATTCTTGTTTTTCTGCATTAGAGTCACTTGCCTGATGGTTCAAAGTCAAGGAGAATGCTGTATGGGTGGGTGAGATCCCTGATAATACTAAAAGCCCTGTTTACTCAGCATTCCTGATAAATGTCCCCAATGGATACTAAGGAGATCACATGAATCTCACTGTATTTCGTTAAGTCTTCCAGTCTGATGCTCGGCTGCTCCCATACCAGATGGAGATGAAACTTGTCAGGAAACTTTCAATGGTACTCCTATAAAAATCAGTTAAGATTTGGAGCGGGGAGTGTAGCCTGTGGGCTCACTTTCAGGGACTCTGCAGTTAGTATTCTATGTATTATTTCTTTACTTTTTTATTATCTGAACAACTTGTCCTCTGTTGTACATTGGATGTGAATTGCTCTTTGCTATATGTGTTTTTTGTAGATTTATTTGTTTTGCTGTGGGTGTCTACAAGACAATAAATTTCAAGGTTGTGTATGGAATGCATACTTTGATTATAAATTACTTTGTACTTTGAACTTCAGTGGTGTTGGTTGAAAAGAAGCCAGTTGCTTTGTTTTTAAGGTGCAGTGTACTGCAAACCTAATGAGTGGCATTAGGCAGTGTTCAAATAAAAGAAAAACATCCCACCACAGAACAGGAGATTACACAACCGTTGTAAACCAGTGGTTGAGTAAAGTTGGAAATGCATGAAACAACGATCAAGTCAGATTACGAAAGAACAAGTTCCTGATTTTAAAAGCTGACCTTGTTTATATTTGAAAAACAATCAAATATGAATATTTCATTGAAGAATGAACAGCTGATATTTAAAAATGTGTTAAGATAGACAGATACATACAACATTTATCCATACAAAACAATACAGAATATTATACTGATAATATTTTTTTTGGGTCTTATATCAATAAAACGTGAGTTCATAGTTTTTCTTTAACACAAAATAATTCTATCTCTGTATTCTCTACTGGAAATTATGACAAAATGTGTTGCTCTGTTAACCACAGCATGCTGGTATCATTGGCAAAGCCAATAGTCATTGTCAACTACCAGGTGAGCTGACTCCTTAAACAACTAAGATTCATGTGTCAAAGCTGCAACAGTGGTAAGAACTCTGTAACTTTGATCTAGTTACACACTTGCTTCCATATTTAGAAACTTGACATATTATTTTCCCATTTCAAACTGCCACAGTCTGTTAATATAAATGAGGAAGTAGATAATGATGACATTTCCTCATCCATGTGTTGCCACAATTTAGCTTGTGTGCTCATTTCCAATTGATATTAACTATTTTTCCCCTGAATTCCACAGGATGCAAATGTATTTCTTTTTCAATTCACACATGGTAAACTGTAAAATCTGATTAAGTTAACAGGAAGTTTCTGAAAAGCTGACTGAATGTCGGAGAAGCTGAGAACTCAGCAAAGTAGTGAAATCTTAATAAATGGCCCCAAACAGAACTACCAATTCCATTAATTGTAACTTAGTCTGTTAAATTCCTATTTTAGTACAAGGTTTTGGGATCTGAACTTTCAGGTTACAACTTAAACTGAATTCCAGTAATTATACTCAAGCATGCCTGTTACATATTCAGGCAACAATAAATATATGAGTTAGGCAAGGGTTTTTATAACAAACAACACGTTTATTAAACACTGAAAACAAACCCCCCAAAAGTAAACAAACACTAATGTAACCGGAAACAGCTGCTGCGCTGCAGCTTAAACAGTTCTTAAAGCGATGTAGCTCAAAAACAGTTCTTTAAAGTAATATTGCCAAAAGTTCAAAAATGCTCACAGTCCATTTAAAAGGGGAGACTTTATAAGACGATTTTAAATTCAATTTCACATTGTTTTGTTTCGATCCCCGGCATCGAACTTCCCACGAAGAATTTACAAAACGAAACAAAACAGCTTAAAGTCACTGAGCTTTCCTTTATCACATTGTCCTCAATCTCCTGCTATCCCGCAGAGATAAACATGAGAACAGTCCATGAATTCCTTTCGAATAAGGAATAACCAGTTTCACCGTCGTAAATCGATCCTCCTTGATCTTTAACTGGCGAACTCCGATCTTCACTCTCCACTGATTCTCAAACTAGCAGTGTTGTAAAGAACCTGCTGGCAATGACCTTTTAAACTTTAGGCATTAGATAAAAACTTCATCTTTCAACTAAGCTGCGTCATCACATTAAATCACGCAGTGGCATGAAGTCAACTTGGCAAATCCAGCCACGAACTGCCCCTTCTCACAGGGTGGGGTCTTCCTTTTATAACGTAAAAAAAACCTGTCACATGATCTCTACTGGTGGGAAAATGACATCACTCCACCATCACAAGACCATTACCTCAAGTCTAGTATAGCTTCAATCCCAGTGATGTGACAAGGGTACCACTGTCATGTGTCATGAGTACGTAACAATGCCAAGGACATTCATGCCATAAAAGTATTTGAAAGACTGTTGTATAGAGCAAGTCAAAAATGTATTATAGTGCATTCCTGAAAAGGGTATGAACATTGCAGACGTTGAACCTATTTGCAGACAACACTAACATTTATTGTGCATTTTGGAATTTTCGATGAGGCATTCGTCTATTAACAGAAGCATGATTCAGATTTGCATTAGGCTAATATCCAAAGACTGATGAACATCTTGGTGAGTAGCAGTGCTATGAGTGGGAAGGAGCAAATGAGGATAAGAATGGGCCAAGTACATGGTAAAGCTGCAAACACTAAAGTTTGCTGATGTTAGCAGTGGGACCTCATGAACCTATTGTAGTTGGACCTCCCACCTCTGCAGTTGGCTGGACAGACAGACTGCCTGGAAGGCAAATAGGAAGAAACTCAAATGTTACAGAAAATAGGGACACTAAACATGTGTTGCTCATGTTCTAAGTCACCTCCATTCATTTTCACACATCACTTCAAAGTGTATCAATGTATGATGGCTTCCAGGTAAGCAACATCACAATTTTACATTGGATCCTTTTCTTTTCCCAAATCTTTCCAAGGGGTAACCTCTCCCTGTTATCAAAAACTCATCCAGCCTTGCAGTGGTCATGAGATTTGTCTGTTCCTTCAGTTATGTCCTCATGAGCTTCCCAGCCTGCAAGATTGTTGATAATGCCTTTGGGTGGATGTAGCTGTACTGGAGAGGTTGCAGCAAAAAATCACCAAGGTATTGCCTGAAATAAAATACTTTAATTATGGGAAGACATTGGGTAGTTTGGTCCTGTTTACTTTCCCTGAAGCAAAGGAGTGTTCTTATAGTTATATAAAATTATAATGGGCATATATAAAATTGAGCACATCTTGAGACATTGATTTATCCATTTGCTGTTGTTGATTGGGGAGTTCCATTACACAGAGCTGAGACACATTTCAAATCAATATAATGCATCAACAGCCCGATTGATTGAATATGTAATCAAATAATTTTAAAGTAGTTAGAATATTAACTGTTAATAAAATCTAATTATTGAGATTTTGATAAATTGAGTCTCCTCTATCGACTGAGTGGCTTGTTAATTTTATCAATATAAATATTCTGAACTGACTCTGGAATAGAAAGATCTGAAAGGGGAGCAATATATCCCTCGCACATTCCAAAGATATACAGGTTAGTGTTTATAAGCTGTGGACATTATTCATTGAGACCATTCTTGTGGGCTGCCCTAGAATAAACTAAATTATGAACCTCAAATCCAGTGCAATTTAGAGTTAGATTCTGGTATTGTTCTTGAGTATCAAGTCAGAATTATGCCACTGTTGTCACTGGACCAAAGACACATGATGATTTGGAGGTGAAAATTTAGCCTAATGGCTGGCATTTACAGGCTATTTTCAGAGAATAGCTTAATCACCAATTGCACTGAAAGATTTTAATATAACATTTATGTCTCATAAATTTACTTTGAACAATAGAATATTTTACTCATGGTAGAGAACTCAAAAACTAAGCTCCGTTCACCCTAACTAATGCTAACTTTTCACCTCCATATTCATCAAGAATATGTCTCAGATAATTCTGCTTTTAATAGCCTTTAAGGAGGAGTTCCAAAGGCTTGTGACCAGCTGAGGGGATAATAAATGAACCCTTATCTTAAGACAATGGTTTCCATGTTTCTCCCATAAGAGGATTTAGCCACCTATCGAAATCAATCAGTAAGTTGAATGTTTCACGTGATCATTATCTTAAAAGGGTAAATTCCTCTACACCTGGGGTCCAAACACCCCTTGGTAATCATAAGGGTCCATGTCATAAAAAAATGGTTGGGGAACCCTGCTGTACACAGTTCAAAATGCTGGTATTGACCAAAGTAGAGAAAGCTGAATTATTTGAGTAGTGCATGTAAAATTTTATTTTTTATTGAGTGTTCTATATTAGTTACATGTTTGCAAAGTTGCCAAGTCATACTGTGTAAGAGAGCCACTCATGAGAGTTGAGCACATAAACTTGGCTAACCATTTAATTCAATGCTGAGACAGAGCTGAATTATCACAAGCTTTAGATTGCATGAGATGATGAAACAATGCTCCTGTATGTCTAATCAGATAAATCTTTATTATTTCAGGACAGTGCTTGAAATTTGGCATAGACTTGGTGGGCAAAGAAACCACTTTCTTTGTTCTGTTTGTCTCTGCTTTAGCCTAGAATTCAAAGTTAACCAGGGTAGTGATTCCTCTTTGGACCACCAGTCCAATCACAATCTTGATGATTCCCAGACACATCCTGGGCACAACCTGTTTTGTGAACGTGATGTTTTAACGTCCTTATCTTCTGTATTTGGAATCATGTTCCAATGACAGCAATGTCTATTACACTGCCTTCTTCCTTTTTTTCAAGGCCACCAAGCTGATTTTCTTCAGATTTCTTCACCATTAGCTTTGAACAGATAGCTAGCTACCAGTCCAGCTTCCATGTCAATCTCCCCATCCCATCCAGATCGATTTTCCAGCACTGTTGAACATGGCACTTTTGATGTAATCTACATGGGTTTTAACACACAATCCAACATGATCGATTGCTCAAGAAAGCAAAAATGGATGGATTTCAAGGATCCCACTAAATTGGACTAACAAATTGCTCAGTGGAAATCTGCAGGGTTTGAGATTGGATCTGATGGGTGGAGGGGAAAAATTATTATCGCACAACAGTACTGACAATAGGATAGGAATAACTAGCCTATCACTAAAAGTCACTGTGTTGATGAACAGAGAAGGGCCTCACTTCTGGAGATTAGTAGTGGAGGGAATTATTAGCTTTAAGATCCTGCATGTCAATACATCAGATGACTTGTCTGGACCCTGCACATTGACAAGGAATGCTTACCAGCACTTGAGGATGTCTGGCTTGTCACTGAACTACCATAGATATATTGCTGGAAGTTTCTCCTGATTTGTTGCATCATTGTCTGGTATTGCAATTCAAATCGGGGTGGCATATTAGCATTGCGGTTAGCATAACACTTTTACAGCACCAAGGGCTTCGATTCAATTCTGCCACTATCAGTAAGGAGTTTGTACATTCTCCCTATAACTGTGGGTTTCATGTGGGTGCTCTGGTTTCCTCCCACATTTCAAAGTACAATGGCTTAGTAGGTCAACTGGTCACATAGGTATAACTGGGCAGTGTGGATTGCTGAGTTGTATGACCTGTTACTCTGCTGTATCTATAAAATACATTAAAATGCACATGAACATATATTGCAGAGAATGGTTGACTGGGCCAAATACATCAATTTCAACTGTAATTGTCATTCAACCATACGTGATAACCCATGAAAACAACCAAACAAAACAGCATTACTCTGGGGCCAAGGTGTGAAACACAGAACCAACAGTCACACACAACACAAGGCACATATACACATATAAGATATCAGTAAAATACAGTCCCACACAAAATAACAACAGTCCAAATCCTGCATCCCTGAATCTTACAGCAGTTAACAGTTGAACACAATATGGCTTGTCTTTTGCTGAGCGATCATTGACAACACTGACTTTAGCTTGTACGCAGCACCACATTGGAGTACACCAACTCCAATACCTCTCTTCTGAGTGGCTATGAACAGGCAACACTGGGGCCTGAATTCAAGTGCTTGCTATGACCGAGGCCAAACAGCTCCCCTGCCATCCTCCAATAAATCAGTGAATCAGATTTGCTGCATTTCACGTTAACAATGTCCAATGGGGCTTGCGATCACAAGAAAAACAATTAAGATGATCGGTCACTGTTAGACTTCACTTTGCCTTTGTGCACCAACTTCTCTGATGCAGGCAGCAGAACCATCGCACCATGTTCAGCTCTTTCAGTTTCTCGACCAATGAGCAACTCACTGTTGAGGAAGACCTGTAGTTCTTTAACTTCTTAATGTCCAGCACGGTTTTGTGATCATCACACTGCTGGTGTTCAGGGCACCAATGAAGGTCCAATGAAGGTTTGTGTAGAAGAATTTGTCATGGTTTTTCTGTCACATTTGTTTTTTGATCAGTCACGGCAAACCTACCAAAGCACAAGACCCTCACTCTGGGCAACAAAATTACAATAAATACCCTTAGTTAGTAGAAATACTAGACTCCAAAGTGTTTTCTATTTCTGCTGGTTCTTTAACTCATCACGTGGTACATAACAAAATTGGGGACTCGTCCGGGATATGAACACTTTTTTGGGGATTTGTTTGAATTGTTTGGGGACAATCCCTTTGGATTTGGTTGTGTGGAAAAACAGCATAAATAGTTGTTAGGGATTTTCTGGCAAGGCCAGATCCTGTGGCTTTGAAGAGAGCTAGATAGGAGGAGTTGAAGGTAGTTGTGGAGGAATTGAAACTTACAGAGGTCAAGAAGGGTGTGACAAAGGCATAAATTCAAAGCAAACTAGTTGAATAGTATGTCTCTGCAAATAAATTTGATGAAGAGGTGTTAAAGGGTTTTCCTATAGGGAAAGGGGAGGTCCAGGTACAACTGGAACAGATGAAGTTAGAGAGATTTAAATTAGAGGCTGAAGAAGCAGAAAGACCGAGAGCATTTGAGAGGGAGAAATGGCAACGTGAGGATAGCAAGGCAGACCATGGGGAGAGGTTTAGTGTTAGTCGAGAAATTAAGTTGGTACCTCCATTTGAGGAAACAGAAATTGATAGATACTTCTTACATTTTGAAAAAATGGCCATAAATCAGAACTGGCTGGGAGAGCAGTGGGCTGTTCTGTTACAAAGTGTGATTAAGGGGAAGGCCCAACGAGTGTATTCGGTGTTGTCTGTAGCAAACACAAATAATTATGATGTAGTGAAAAGTGCATACTTAAAACTTATGATTTGGTTCCGGAAATGTTTCCAGATTTGAAGAAGCATTTGAACCAAACGTATGTGGAGTTTGCCCAAGAGAAATGTGGGTACTTTGATTGTTGGTGTGGTTCGGAAGAGGTGGCTGAGGATATGGACAAATTGAAAGAGTTGATGTTAATTGAAGATTTTAAAAACTGTGTCTTGGCTGAAATAAGGATGTACTTGGATGAGAGAAATGTAACAGTTTGACAGTTTTGTAAAGAATATCACAATCAAAAATATACTGATACTGTCAGCTTTCTTTTATTTAATAAAGATACCACATTCCAAATGTAATTAATGACTATTTCCTAGTGTTTGAGGGAGAGAGAAGAGATGTAAAGAGATAGGCTCCTTTCCAATTGCATCTGATACCGTAGTCCTTCTTTGTTCCTTCCCATTCATATACCTCACCAAGCCCTGGACCTTGTCCCAATTATGCATTGGACACAAAACCCAATTGGGTTCCCAGCCTGCTTATTATCTAGCTGTAGCTGGCTCTTGAATATGTTGATCATTTTCACTAAATGCTTTTCTCTTGATATTCTATGCAAGTTAATACAATTTGGCAGAGCACAAGAATTACTTTCCCTACACTGAATAATTTTAAAGTGTCATGTCAATGTGTTCACTGCGGTTTAAACATCCTCATATAAAGCAGGAACATTCATTAAAAAATAGGCAATAGAATATGATGTGATAGGATGTGTTAGTAAAATGGGTGTTTCTGAAATTCTCTGCTCTATCATGTCACATCTTTGATGGAAAGAATTTGATATAGTGTATTTGCTTGGATGGTAATTATTCACAGTTCTCTTTAGGATCAAATTTTGCTGTATGGTGCTGCATATATATTCACCATAGAATCAATATAGGACTATAGTGTAAGTATTGGGCAAATGTGGGTTAACACTTGCCTTGCACTTGGACAGGCTTGGAAGTGACATCTACATTTAAAACATTAGTAATTGGAAGTTGTTGGAGTCTGTCATTAAGGGTGTGATAAAAGAACACCTTGAAAAACAAAAATAATGTTGAGCAGGATTAGCATTGATTTATCAAAGTCATGTTTAATTAATCTATTGAAGTTCTTTGAGGATTTGACTGACAGAATAGTTAAGGGAAAAGAAGTAGATGTGCAGTATTTACATTTTCATAAGACCTTCAAAAAGATCTTACATGAGACCATAAGATCACAAGATATAAAAGCAGAAGTAGGCCATTCAGCCCATTGAGTCTGCTCCACCATTCAATCTTGGGCTGATCCAATTCTTCCAGTCATCCCCACTCCCTTGCCTTTCCCCCATACCCTTTGATGCCCTGGCTAATCAAGAACTAATCTATCTGAGCCTTAAATGCATCAAATGACTTGGCCTCCACGGCCACCCTTGGCAACAAATTCCACAGATTTACCACCCTCTGACTAAGGCAATCTCTCTGCATCTCTGTTCTAAATGGACGTCCTTCAACCCTGAAGTTGTTCCCTCTTGTCCTAAAATCCCCTATCATAGGAAATAATTTTGCCATATCTTATCTGTTCAGGCCTGTTAACATACAAAATGTTTCCATGAGATTCCCCCCTCATTCTCCTGAACACCAGGGAATACAGCCCAAGAGATGCCAGATGTTTCTCATACAGTAACCCTTTCATTCCTGAAATCATTCTCGTGAATTTTCTCTGAACCGTCTCTAAGGAGCCCAAAACTGCATGCAATACTCCAAGTGTGGTCTCACATGTGCCTTATAGAGCCTCACATCACACCCCTGCTCTATACCTCTAGAAATGAATGCCAACATTTTGAATTTGCCTTCTTCACCACCGAATCAATCTGAAGGTTATAATTTTGGATCTCCTGCACAAGGACTCCCAAGTCTCTTTGCATCTCTGCATTTTGAATTCTCTACCCAACTGAATAATAGTCTGCCATTTATTTTTTCCACCAAAGTGCATGACCGGCATTGTATTTCATTTGCCACTGCTTTGCCCATTCCCCTACACTATCTAATTCTCTCTGTTTCCTCAACACTACCCACTCATCCTCCTATCTTTGTATCATCGGCAAATTTAGCTGCACATTCATTAATCCCATAATCCAAATCATTAACATACATTGTAAAAACTAGTAGTACCACCACCAACCCCTGTGGAATTCCACTGGTAACTGGCAACCAGCCAGAATAGGATACCTTTATTCCCTCTCTTGATTTTCTACCGATCAGCCTAAGCTCCACCCATGCTAGTAACTCCCCTTTAATTCCATGGGCTCTTATATTGCTAAGCAGCCATATGTGCAGCACCTTGTCAAAGACCATCTGAAAATCCAAGTACAGCACATCTACTGCATCTCCTTTGTCTACGCTGCTTGTAATTTCCTCAAAAAATTTCAATAGGTTAGCCAGGCAGGATTTTCCTTTCAGGAAACCATGCTGGCTTAGGCCTATCTTGTGCCTTCAGGTATTGCATAATCTCTTCCTTAACAATCGATTCCAGCAACTTCCCAATTACTGATATCAAATTAACAGGTCCATAGTTTCCTTTCTGCTGCACCCACCCTTCTGAAATAGTCATCCGGTACAATGCCAGAATCTATTGATTCTTCAAAGATCATTGTTAATGCCTCTGCAATCTCTCCAGCTACTTCCTTCAGAACTGGGTGTGCATTCCATCATGTCCCGGAGTTTTATCCACCCTTAGACCATTAAGCTTCCTGAGCACCTTCTCTGTCGCAATTTTCACTGCACAAACTCCACTTCCCTGACACTCTTGAATATTTAATATACTGCAGATGTCTTCCACTGTTAAGACTGATGAAAAGTACACATTCAGTTTCTCTGCCATCTCTGTGTCTCTCATTACAATGTCTCCAGCATCATCTTCTATTGATCATATATCTACCCTTAACTCTCTTTTACCCTTTATGTACATAAAAAACTTTCCATATCTTCTTTGATATTAGTCACCAGCTTCCTTTCATAATTCATCTTTTTCCTCCTAATGACTTACTTAGTTTGTTTTTCTAAGTTTTTAAATCCTCTATCTTCATGCTAACTTTGGCTTCCTTGTATGCTCTCTCTTTTGCTTTTACTTTGGCTCTGACCTCACCTGTCAGCCATGGTTGTGACCTTCTTCCATTAGAAAATGTCTTCTTTTTGTTATATACCTGTCTTGCACCTCCCTTATTTTTCGTAGTAACTCCACCCATTTCTGCTCTACTGTCCTTCCTGATAGTGTGCCTTTCCAGTCAACCTTGGCCAGTTCCCCTCTCATTCCTTTGTAATTTGCTTTATTCCACTGAAATATCAACACATTGGAATTTTGTCTCTCCTTCTCAATTTTCAAAGTGAACTCAGTTATATTGTGATCACTGTTCCCCAAGGGTTCCTTAACCTGAAGTTCTCTTATCACCTCCGGATCATTGCACAGCACCCAGTCCAGCACAGCTGATCCCCTGGTGGGCTCAACAACAAGCTGTTCTAAAAAAACATTTCTTAGACATCTACAAATTCTCTCTCTTGATGTCCAGTACTGGCCTCATTTTCCCAATCAACTTTCATGTTAAAATCCCCAATGATTGTTATGACATTGCCCTTCTGACACACCTTTTCTGCCTCCTGTTGTAATTTGTAATCAACATCCTGGCTGCCATTTAGAGGTGATCAATAAAGTTGGAGCACCTCATACTGAGGCTGATACACATATAAACTGAGCTGTAAAGTCATAGAACACTAAAGCAGAGAAACAGACCTTTCAGCCCACGTAGTCTAGGTCAAACCGTTAATCTGCCTAGTCCCAGCTACCTGCACCTAGACCATAGACCTCCATATACCTCCCATTGTTGTACCTATCCAAATTTCCCTTAAATATTAAAATCAAACCCACATCTATCACTTGCACTGGCAGCTCATTCTGCACTGACACCACCCTCTGAGTGAAGATGTTCCCCCTTATGCTCCCATCAAACATTTCACTTTTCACCCTTCACCTATGACCTCTAGTTTTAGTCTCCCCAACAATAGCAGGAAAAGCCTGCTTGCATCACCCTATCTCTACCTTTTATAATTTTATATACCTCTATCAAATCTCCTCTGTCTTCTACATTCTAGAGAATAAACTCCTAACCTGTACAACCTTTTCCTATAACTGTGGTTTGAACAACATCCTTGTGAATTTTCTCTGCAATTTTTTCAATCTTTCCTCTAAGAAGGTGAACAAAACTGCACATAATTCTCTAAATAAAGCCTCACTTATATCATATACAATTTCAACATGACACTCCGATTCCTGCGTTCTATACATTGATTTATTAAGGCTTTCTTTACAACCCTACCTACTTTTGACACCATTTTCAAGAAATTATAAAACTACATTGTCAGATCCCTCCCTTTTACAGCACTCCTCCATGCCTTACCTTTCATCATGTAAGACCCATCGTGGTTGGTCCTCCCAAAGTCCAACACCTCGCATTTGTGTGCATTAAATTCCATCTGACATTTTCAGCCCATTTTCCATCTGCTCCATGTCCCACTGCAAGCTGTAATAGTCTTACTTACTGTCCACTACATCCCCAGTCTTGCTGATCCAGTTAACCATATTGTAATCCCGATTGTGGATATAGATGATGAACAACAATAGACCCAGCACTGATACCTGCAAAGCACTATTAGTCACAGGCCTCCAGTCAAAGAAGCAACCAATTTTTACAAGTTACTGGCTTCTCCCATGAAGCTATTGTCCAATCCAATTTACTACCTCATCTTGAATGCCAAGTGACTGAACAATCTTGACCAACCTCCCATGTGGAACCTTGTCAAAAGGCCTTGCTAACATCCATGTAGACAACATCCTCTGCCTTGCCTGGTAACTTTCTCAAAAAACTGTAAGATTGGTTAGACATGATCTAGTATGCACTGCCTTTGTCAGTCCCCATCTATCCAAATACTTATATATATATATCTTGTCCCTTAGAATACCTTCCAATAACTTTCCCACTACTGATATCAGGCTCACCAGCCTATCATTTCCTGGTTTCTTCTTAGAGCCTTCCTTAAACAGTGGAACAACTTCATTAATCCTCCCATCCTCCAGCGCCTCCCACCTGGCTAAGTATGTTTTAAATGTTTCTGCTAGGGCCCCTGATATTTCTGCACGAGCCTCCAATAAGGTGCAAAGGACCATCTTGTCAGGTACTGGGGATTTATCCACCCTAATTACCCTCAGGGCAACAAATACTTCCACCTCTGTAATCTGTAGAGGGTTTATGACTTCATCACTGCTTTGCCTCACTTCTATTAACTCTGTGTCTGTTTCCTGAGTAAATACAGATACAAAAAATCAATTCACGATCTCTCCCATCTCTTTCAGTTCCATGCATAATTATCACTCTGATCTTCCAGAGGATCTATTTTGTCCCTTGTGCAGCGATTTTATTTTCATGGTTTTCTGAAAAAGCTGTGTGCCCTGCTGGTAGAATCTTTTTGGTTTCAAGATGGTAGGATTGAGATAAGACTCTAGAGTGAGCTAGGCAGAATGAGACCTGTGATGGACAGTGGAGGGGTTCATAATTATTTGATGAGAGATGCAAAGAAGATGGGAAGATGGCCCATAGGATTTGATTCAATGTGAAGGCGATATTGCAAGGAGTGCGTTGCAAGATGAAGGAGTAAAAGATGGGAAGTTCAATCAGTGATTAGTGATGAGAATTCAGTGACATGAGTGATAGTTATACCCAGCTTTTGGAAGAAATGAGCTGCAAAGGTCATGTGCACATTTAGACTGGTCTAACTGTAATGGGCCCTTTCATTTGTTCTTTCTTTTCTTTCTCTCAATCCTTGTTTGATAAAACTGGAATTAGTAAATACACTTCTTTTATAATTCAATGCTGGTGTATGATTTATCATTTCTTGGTGACTGGTAATTCTATATGGGCAATATTTGCACAACTTGCACTTAAATCAAGGTTCCATTAACCAGAACAGCCCAACGTTCCTGTTTATGTAACCCCAAATCATAGCAGCTCTTTGTGTATATTGTTATAAAGGTGGCCTTCTCACCACTGAGTCACATGACTGTTAACAGAGTTAGCTATCAGGCTAAATTTGCATACAAGCCCAGTGAGAGGGTTACATTTGTTATTCTTTTGCTCTATTGCAACTACAGAATCTGTAGAAACTCTTTAGATTATCTTTTATTTGTCTGCTAGAGCAACTTCATGCCTTCTTTTAGCCTTCCTGATCTCCTCCTTAAGTGCTCTCTTGCATTTCTTATACTCCTCAAAGAGACATGGTTATTGGACAGAAGACAGATCAGAAGATTAATTACAATTTTCTGTTTGGCAGGTTGAAACTACTGAGGTACTGCAGAGATTAGTACTTCAGAGTCAGCTACTCTCAAAACAATATTAGCAATTTGGCTGAAGTGACCCAAAATGCTATATTTCTAAATTTATTGACTTATATAACTGGCTGGGATTATAAGGATGCAGCAGGATGTAAACGAGCGGAGTCGCCAGGAGACGCTCATGGAGTGAGCACTGTTTTAGATTCGCTCCATAACCTTTACTTTTTTAACCAATGATCACCCTTATTCAACTTATTTTTACCTACACCAGAAGATTCTTGTTACTTTTTTGGACTTATCTTTAAGAGGGTACTCTGAATTTTGAAGAAATGAGTACTGAAATGGCTTTAAGATCTAAAGGGCGAGACCCTGGGAAAGATTCTAACGGTGATGGAAAGAAAAAAAGTCTGATCCTAAGAGTACTGAATTGGCTTATGATACGTTATTGGAGCTCTTGAATGAAAAATCTGAAGAACAACGACAAACTTTCAAAGCAGATTTAAAGGCTTTCCAGTATTTTCTGGATAAGATTGATCACGAAGTTATACAGCATCAAACTGTCATCGCAACTCTGCAAGAGGACGCTCGGAAGCGAGACTTGAAAATCAAGGAACCAGAGCAGAAATTATGTTTGGCGATTAAACAGTTGGAAATACTTAAAGCCAAGAGTGTCGATTTTGAAAATCAGTCTAGAAGACAGAACTTACACATACTTGGTCTCCCGGAAGGTATTGAACAAGGGGATCCCTCGAAGTATTTTTCTCAACTTTTTAAGGATGCGTTCCCTTCTGGATTCCCAGATAGTCCTCCGTTACTTGATTGTGCCCATAGAAATATGCCCCGATCACCAAGTTCTTCATCTAAACTACCTGTTGTAATTGTTCGATTTCATTATGTGCATGTTAAAGAGAACCTTATTCGTTTGGCTTGGCGATTAGGGATGGTTAAATTGAGAGAATTCCAATTTCGGCTTGTGGAGGAATTCAGCCCAGAAGTGATGAAGGCACAGCTCACTTTTAAACCTTTCATGTCCGAATGTTATGAAAAAAACCTAAAACCAGCGCTTTTATATCCTGCAAAACTTAGAATCTCACCTTCGAATGCACCACAATGTGTTTTTCTCTCCACACCTGATGCTCGAAGCTTTCTGAATGAGAACTATCCTACTGCTTCGGATTCTCACCTCTAATAAATGTATGGCTTTGATCGTTACAAGATAGTTTTTATTTCCAAAACTAGATTTTGTTTCTGACTATTGGTGTAGGTTTATTTTACATTTTATATTCCAATTAAAGTTTTTCTTTATCGATGTACTAATCTTTTTAATTTACTTACTTTAACCATTGTATTTTATTTTTGGTCATTATTATTAATCCTTTAAAGGTGGTTTCTTTATGTTTTGATATATATCTTTTTCATTTTTTGTGTAACTAAGATGGCGGATTCTTTTCTAAAGTATTTCTTGCCTTTTTTTTAATTTTGCCTTTTTTGTTGTCTTCTTCCTATAATGTCTTTCTTATCACATCCTAACTTTTATTTGTTCGGGTTTTAACCCAATTTATAAGTTACCAGTGTTTATATTCTTTTTTTTTACTAGCAATTATATTAAGAAGTCTGTTTTAGTATAGTGTTAACTACTTTTTAGGATTTTGGGTGGATCTTTTTTTTCTCCTTTATATATCTGGAGTCACCTTCTGGAGACATGGGGGTAGATTTAGTCTCACAATTTTTTTTCCTGGCCTCGTTCAGGCTCAGGGGGGGGGTCTCTTTTCCGTGGGTGGTGGGCGGAGGGTTCCTTTCTAATTCTATTGCTCTTTTTATTAGTTTTTCTAGTTTTTTCATTTGGGCTGATTTCAAACTACTAAAATGTCTGCCGTGTTGTCATTTCCAGGTCCTCCCCTTAGTTTTGTTCCTCTTCTGTGTGCATGAGTTCATACTTTGGTTAACTCTTTATATACCAAAGGGTTGATTTTAGAAATATGGCTCAGACCATTAATTTTTTCTCTTGGAATACTAATGGCTTAAACCATCCGATTAAACGGAACAAGATTTTTAAAGTATTTCAAAGACTGAATGCGCATATTATTTTTGTACAAGAAACTCATGTAAAGAAAGATGATAATCAATGCCTTTTTAGGTTTTGGAGGGATCAACAGTACCATTTGAATTTGAATGCTAAAGTAAAAGGAGTTTCAATTTTTATTGACTCCTCTATTACATTTGTTCAACATGATATTATTTCAGATCCGAGTGGTAGATTTTTGTTAATTACTGGGTTACTTTTTAATAAGCAAGTTGCTATGGTTAATGTTTATGCTCCAAATGTGGATTATCCTGATTTCTTTAAGTCTTTATTTACTTCTCTACCTAATCTAAATGAATTTATGTTAATAATGGCTGGTGACTTCACTGTTGTTTAAATCCTTTGCTGGATAGATCTATATCCATTCAGACTTTACCAAATAAGTCGTCCACTTACATCAATTCTTTTTTGATTGATAATGGAATTTTTGATATTTGGAGATTTCTGCATCCTAAGGACAAATAGTTTTCATTTTTCTCACATGCTTATCATTCTTACTCGAGAATTGACTATTTTTTCATTGACTCTCATTTTATTCCATCTGTAACTGGTTGTAATTATGACATTATAGCCATTTCTGATCATGCTCCAATGAAACTTTCTATTAAATTAATGGATACAGCTTCTAGTACTAAGCAATGGTGATTTGATTCTACCTTACTGCAAGATCCGGATTTCATTAAATTTATGAAGGAACAGATTGATTTCTTCTTTTCAACTAATTCCACGGATGAAGTTTCCTGCGGAATACTTTGGGACACTTTTAAAGCATATACACGTGGACAGATTATCTCCTATTCTGTTGGCTTGAGAAAACATATTAAGAAGGAAACTCTTTTATTGGTTGATAAGATTAAAGAAATTGACGAGAAATATTCGATTGCTCCTAGTAAGGAGCTTTACAAACAAAGGGTTGACGTTCAAATGGAACACAGTTTATTACTTACACCTGCAATTGAAAATCAATTAATGAAAACCAGAACCGATTTTTATATACATAGTGATAAATCGGGTAAGCTGCTAGCTAACCAATTGAAAACTGCTTCGGTTAAACGTCAAATTATTAAGATTTGTCAACAGAAAGGTGAACTGACAGTTAACCATGATGAGATAAACAAATCATTTTTATACCTCCCTGTATCATTCTGCATTTCCTCATGATCATAATACCATGCATGATTTTCTTGGGAAATCGAATTTTCCAAAATTATCATCAGAAGAACTTTTAATATTAGAAACTCCTATTACGGATGCAGAAATTAAAGGTGTTATTTCCTCTATGAATTCTGGGAAAGCACCAGGTCCAGATGGGTATACAGTGGAATTTTTGAAGTGTTTTTCCTCTACTCTTTCTACTTGGTTATGCAAGGTTTTTGAAGAAACAATTAGACTAGATAAATTGCCACAATCTTTTTATAGAACTTCCATTTCTTTAATATTGAAAAAAGATAAAGATCCTACTGACTGTTCATCCTTTCGACCAATATCCTTATTGAATGTAGATTCCAAGATCTTTTCCAAGTTACTGGTGACCAGGCTGGAGAAGGTATTACCTCAAATTATCTCAGAGGACCATACTGGTTTTATTAAAAATCGCTATTCTTTTTTCAATATTAGGAGATTATTGAATATTGTTTATACTCCTTCACGCAGCGCCTCAGAATGTGTCATTTCATTAGATGTGGAGAAATCATTTGATAGAGTTGAATGGCCATATTTATTTACTGTGCTTGAGAAGTTTAATTTTAGTCTGACATTTATATCCTGGATTAAATTGATATATTATACTCCAGTAGCCTCGGTTTTTACTAACAATCAAAGTTCTCCCTTTTTTCATTTATTTTGGGGTACCAGGCAAGGCTGTCCTCTTATTCCATTATTATTTGATATTGCTTTAGAACCTTTGGCAATTGCTATTAGAGAATCACCTAACATTTTTGGCACTAATCACGGGATGGATATACATCAGTTATCATTATACGCAGATGACTTTTTATTATATATTTCTGATCCTGAGAAATCCATTCCTGCAGTTATATCATTGTTGGCTCAGTTTAGTATTTTTTCCGGGTATAAATTGAATCTTAATAAGAGTGAATTGCTCCCTTTAAATAGACAGGTTCCAATTTATGGAAATTTACCTTTCAAATTAGTTAATGACTTTCTTATATACTTAAGAATTAAAATTACAAAAAATCACAAGGAGTTATTCAAGGTTAATTTTTTACCCTGAATTGATCAGATTAAATGTTTGTTCACTAAATGGTCACCATTGTCTTCATCTCCGATAGGTCGAATTAATGGTATTAAGATGATTATTTTACCCAAGTTCTTATATATATATATATATTTCAAGCTGTACCAATTTTTATTCTGAAATCCTTTTTTGACAATGTTGATTCAAAAATTTCCTCATATATATGGCAGAACAAAAATCCTAGATTAGGTAAAAGATATTTACAGAAGGCAAGGAAGGAAGGTGGATTGGCATTGCCTAATTTTAGATTTTATTATTGGGCAATTAATATTCGATATTTGAAATGTTGGTTAAGGGATTGGGATTTATCTCCTAGCCCTCATTGAGTAAATCTGGAAACTAAATCTGTACAAGGATTTTCATTGGGTTCTATTTTAGGGACTTCTATTCCATTTGCTCTTTCTAAATTGCATAAATGAATTGTCAATCCGATAGTCAAACACACTTTATGTATATGGTTTCAATTTCAGAATTTTTTTGGGTTGAATCAATTTGTTTTAACTATTCCTATTGTATCCAATTTCTTTTTTCATCCTTCTATTATGGACCAAGCTTATTCAGCTTGGAAGACTAAAGGAATACTATGATTTTCTGATTTATTTTTGGATAATTGTTATATGTCTTTTGAACAATTATCTAATAAATATAATTTGCCCAGATCTCATTTTTTTTTTAGATATTTACAGATTAGGAATTTCTTAAACACTGTACTTCCTACCTTTCCAAATCTTGATTCTTCAGGTATTTTGGAGAAATTGTTAGAACTAAATCCTTTTCAGAGAGGTGTAATATCAAATGTTTACAATATAATTATGAAAATACATTCAGAGGCCTTTTATAAGATTAAAAGTGATTGGGAAAGAGAAATTAACTTTACTATTCCTATTGAGAATTGGGATAAAATTCTTCAATTAGTTAATTTATCCACTATATGTACTAAACATTCACTGATACAGTTTAAAGTTGTGCACAGGGCTCATATGTCCAAGGATAAATTGGCTCGTTTTTATTCCCATATAAATCCTAAATGTCTCAGATGTCATTCTGAGATAGCTTCTTTAACTCATATGTTTTGGTTATGTCCGCTTTTGAAAAAATATTGGAAAGACATTTTTGATATTATTTCTACTGTATTGAACATTGATTTACAACCTCTTCCTATTACTGCAATCTTTGGTTTACCAATGATGGAGTCAATCCATTTATCTTCTTTTGCTTGTCGGATGATTGCATTTCTTACATTAATGGCTAGAAGATCTATTTTGTTAAATTGGAAAGAAATTAATCCCCCGTATTTCACTGGTTTTCTCAATCGGTGTTGGGGACACTGATGATTTTGTATTTTTTTTATAGATACTACAAACAACCGATTTTTTCATTTTTTTTAATAGTTAGTGGTTAGTTTGTTAGTTTCGTTTTTCTTAGGGCATTAATATATTTTTTTCTTTTTCTCTTTTCTGTTTTTTTTCAACATGAATTACTTAGCTTTTCATTATATGACATTTGTATCATTCATGATTTGGGAAGACTTAACTATATTGTACTTATTGCTTGTGTATCCTTTTATGTTCATTTTAATTTTGTAATTTTGTAATTTTGTAATCCCATTATCTATGTACTATTCTTATCATGATGATATTAATAAAAAGATTGAAAAAGAAAGGATGTAAATGAGCTTCAAGAGGAAATGGAAAAGCTGAGTGGCATGTCAGTGAGGTAGTAAGCATTACACTTTACAAAGCCAGATGTAAAATCAGATTTCAATTCCCATTGCTCTCTGTAAAGAGTTTGCACGTTCTCCCAGTGTCCACATGATTTCCTTCCAGTGCTCTGAATTCCAAAGATGTAGTAGTTAGGGTTAATAAGTTGTGGGTAAGCTTTGTTGGTGTCCGAAGCATGGCAACACTAGTGGTTTCATCCACATGCTTGGACACAAATGACACATTTCACATGCAGCTTCCACAAGCAATTGTTATGTTGGCTGTCAGTTCAAGATATATGGAGTAACGGAGCTTGCTGCAATTGCATAGGACAATTGAGAGATCACATCTGGAATATTCTGGGCAAATTTTGTTCGCATAACCCCGAATGAATGTGCAAGCTTTGAAAGGTGTGCAGTAAGGATTCACTACATGATTCCAGTGATGTTACATTAACCATATATGGAGAGATTGATGACACCTCATTATTATTTTTCATAGTTCAGAAAAATGTGAAAGGATTTCAGTGAAATTTATAAAATTGTTACAGGACTAAATAAGCTGGATGCAGGAAGAATGTTTATCATGGATGAAGAGGTTAATACCCTGCATTAATATTTCAAAATAAAGGGTTAGGCCATTGGTGAATCTTTGGAATAATCTACCCTGGAGGTTAAGTACAATCAGTCACTGAGTTTATACAAAGCAGAGATCAAGTTATTTCTGGACATTAAAAGAATCATGGGATAAATCAAGTGTTGGAAAGCATTTGGTGGAAAATCAGCTATGATTTTGATGAATGACAGCACTGTTTCAAAGGGACATATGGCCTATTACAATTCCTGCTTTTTATATTCTTATGAAAACCACCTTATTATCCTGAGAGAAATTAAATGTTTAAAACTTTTTTTGCTGTGAGGTGAGCATCATTGGACAAGGAACCATCAATTGCTCATCTCTGATTGTGGAGTGCTGCCTTGAACTGCTGCAGTTTGTCACGTACCCCGCAAGCAGGTTACCAAACCAGCAGAAATGGAATAATACGTTGGAGTCTGGTATTACTGTAACTAAAAGTGTATATTAGTAAACTAAGTAATACAATACTATAAAATGCAAATATATATAAAACAGGTTAGCAATGATATATACAGAAGTGTGGAAATGGGAATCAAAACTAAGCTCTATCAAAGTCTAGGGGTAAATGAATAGTTTTATGATGGTACAGAGTTCAGTTCAGTTTAGCTTAAGTCGGGGTAGTTGCTGTTGTACTGTTAGAGAGAGAAAGAGAGAGAGGTGATGCAGTTGCCGGCAAACCTTCCGTTGTCTTCTTGTCCTGTTGTGGTCACCGACTGTGACCCCTCCATACTGGGCCAGACCATTCTTCAGTAGTGAGCCTGTCACTCAGGCGAGGGTTGACACACACACACAAGCCCCCACCAGTCTGCCTTCACACACTGTGAGCCTCTGATCGATTACCCCGAATCAATCCTCCAAACCCCCACCTTCCTGTGGGTGCACAACACTCTTTCAGTGTCCCGTGGCGTGTCTGCTTTTGTCTCAGCAGACTTGCTTTTTATCTCCCCTGACAGGGTACCAGCCATCCATCCTGTCCATCACCTAGTCCCGCCTTGCTGTCTCAGCAGGAATCTACACAAGCAGGCAAAGTGAGTGTCCTTGGAGCAAAGTAAACAATTATCGAAGAAGCCATAATACTAAATCATTCTCTCTTTCTCTCTCTCTCTCTCTCTCTCTCTCTCTCTCTCTCTCTCTCTCATTAACAGCATCTGCAGCAGGATGCCTCCCCCCTCTTCTTCTCTCTCTCTCGTTAGCAGCATAGTTCACAGGGGGTTCAACTCTGGACACTCTCTCAGCCTGGTTTGCTCATCACACAAGTTCCTCTGTTGAAGGTGCTCTCCTACTGCTGGATCAAAGAATTCCAAGGTTTGTAACCAGTGAAGAGGAAGTGATATCCTTCCAAGTCAAAATGATATTTGACCAAGGGGGCAATCTGTAGACATGGTTCTGCTCTGTACTAGTAAGCCCTGTCCTTCCTGGTGATTAAGTGTTCAGGTTTGAAAGTTGTAGTCAAAATAGTCAAGTTGCAATAGGAATGTATTTTGCAGATGATATCCGCAAGCCTGTGCTCTGCTGGAGCTGGGAAGATGTTTAGCATAGTGGATGAGGATTAATGATATGGGCTGCTTTTGTCTGAATGTTGCTGAGCTCCTTCAAGATTGTTTGTTACAATTTTCAGTACACAAGTGTAAAAGGGAACAAATTAATTGTTACTCTGCCACAAAAAATACACAATAAGTTAATGAACAGAATTACTTAAAAAGACAGAACAAATATAAATTCATATGATAATTTATATACTGTACATGGTCGATTGCACATCCATAAAGAGACCTAGACACAGGAATGTATGTACATAAGGTGATTGATAGGAAATGATAAAGGATTGGTGGTGCAGGTTGTGGAGGTGTCAGTTAATGAGTGAAGGTGTCAATCAACTTTACTGCTTGGGGAAAGGAACTATTTTTTGAGTCTGGTGGTCCTGTTAATGATGCTACATAGATTTGGGGTTCTAATGTTTTCCTGTCATTCATTCTTTGGGGTTTTTCATCTGTTTTGTGGATGTCTGTGGAGTGTAAGAAGTTCAGGTTGAATATTGTATACATTCTCTGATATTAAATGGACCCATTGAACCATGCAACATAGTCTCCTTCCTGATGAGAGTGAAGGATGGGTGGGATACTTCATGATAATACTGGCCACTTTCCTGCACTGTTCTGTATACATGACTTTGATGGCGAGTAAGCTGCTGCTGGTGATGTGTTGAGCAGTTTGACTACCTGTCGTGGAGCCTCCTGAAGCACTGTTGGAGATGTACACATCCATCATAATCCTTAGCTGTGCCTTGTGATTGCTGGATCTGTTTTGGGAGTCAAGAAAATAGCAACTTGCCACAGGATATCACACACAACCCTTCCCTTGTAGTTAAAGAATTTATGTGGTTGAGCATTCAGTCACTGGTGACAATCAGGATGTTGATGGTGGGGTTCATGGTGTTGCCAAAGATGGTAGTTAGACACTCATTGCTTGGCACTGTTGTGACATGCCATTATTTATCAACTGCCGACATGTAGCTGTTAGCATGGACTGATTCATTCCTCCGGTCTTAGATATGGAATTGTAAATTTTCAGTGCATCTCCCTACTTCTGATGCCACAATGGAAGAAAGCTCATTAATATTGCAATTGAAAATAACTCAGCCTAATCCATCCTCTGACATAAGGGCAATATTTGCTGCATGTTAAGAGTTTGTAAATTTTGATGAAAGGAGAGGGTCTTTAACTCTTTTGGTGATAGTTGGACTTGTTATGGTTTGGAGAGGGAATTGAGTCTTGTCTTCCTCCAGACTAATGGGAGTTGCTTATTCATCACACTTCTACTGAACAGATCTAAGTTCCATTACTGTATGATATTTCTGTAAGTTCTTAGGAAGCACTTCTTAAATATTGCAATTGACATCAAAACACTATTAGTCTTGCGAGATTAAAGAGCTTATTTAAAACTGGTCAGTGTGGGATCAGGGAAGAATAAATAGAACTACACAATTATGATAGGCTACTACTAGAACTACATCGACTCAGGCCTGGGGGGGCCGGCGTCGGGCACGATGACAATCTCTCCACTTCTCCCTCTCCCTCATCAGTGTTTTCAGTTCATCTACATTAGTCGCGCCGCTATCTTCTATGAGTCTGTTGACTATAGTCTTGGGATGGTGCCCAGGGTTTATCCTCCCATGTTTGGGCTCCCATGTGATGACTAAGCTGGCAGGTAGCTCAGGGTGGCATAGACAGTGCCCCACTAGTTGCAGTCTTCTTGCCTCAATTTTAGTAGTGAGCATTGGTAGGTCGTCACAGAGCTCAATGTTTGTCATGTGCTGTTGCCAACTCACGTCAAGAGCCATCCAGAGCATTCTTGTATAGCGACCATCTAGTGACTTACGCACGGTCTTGGTGAGTGTCCACTTCTCGCATCCGTACATGAGAATGGACTCTATGACTGCTATGAAAATCCTCTTTTTGAGCCCTCTGGTCAGGTTTGACTTCCAAATTTCCTTCATGTCGTTCATACCCCTCCACACCAGCACCTTTCGTATTTTTATGTCCTTCTCTGAACTTATTATTCTTGACCTTAAGTTCTTGAAGTCTGAGACTTTCTTAATGGTATCATTCTTTATGGTCTTGAGAGTACCTTCATTGCAGTTGAACACCATGTACTCTGTCTTTATAGCGTTTAGGTGAAGTCCAACTTTATTGCACTCAACAGTTGCTGTGCTTCCTCCACCTGGTCAGAGTGCCAAACAATGTCACCTGCAAAGTTAAGATCTGTGAGCCTAACTGGTTTGACCCTTTTTGGTTCATTCCTGTTTTATGGTGAAATTAAGCTTGTCATGATCTTTGGTAGCTTGACATAGAGCATAATCAAGAACAATTATAAAGATGTAGGGTGCCAGAGTGTCTCCTTGCAGCACACCAGCTAGGAGCTCGAACACTGCTGTTTCTCCGTTTGGTGATACAACATTCGCCATAGTCTTGTTATAGCTGGACTCCATTGCTCTCAATAGATGGTCTGGCACTCCATAAGCTTTCAGGGTCTTCAACATTTAACCTCAGTGAATGGAGTCAAAAGCTTTGTGAAAATCGATGAAAGTAAGCATGGCTGGTAGATTTTTCTTCTTGACTTCCTCGATTATTCTACAGAGAGTAAGTATTTGCATTACTGTTGTGCGCTTCTGCTGAAAACCATTCTGATTGAATCTTAGCTTAAGGTCAATGGCAGTGCGAATCCTGTTCAAGATCATCTGATTGCATAGCTTTGCTAAGATGCAGTTCAAGCTGATACTGTGGTAGTTATCTGTCTTCATGAGGGATCCAGACTTGGGGAGAGGGATAGGCTGAAGAGTACATTACAAAGGTGGTGTAATGTTTGAGAGTGCTTGGTGAGGACCTGCCTGTCACCACAAGTCTTACTTGATCCTATGATTTGAATGGTTAAGTTGCTTGCTATATTTCATATGAAATAGGTGGTCAGTTGTACATTTATTTCTAGTTTACTTTCATTTTATCTTCTTGTTTATATATATATATATATATATATATTAGTTTATTATTATCTGATTTGTAAAATTCTGACAGCCAATAGATTTACTAATCATCTTTTCTATTTTACTTGTTCTTTTCAAGTTCCTTGTATAATTAGTTCCTAAAAGTGTAAGTACAGATGTATAATACCACTTAGCCAATGCCACTTAGCTTTATGCCTTTATTTTGTCAAATTTCTATATGAATATTTTTACTCAGTTAAATCAACATTAATTTTCACTTTCTCCTAATTGTGTTACAACCACAGACTCTGCTCCACATGGACACACGGCGCAACAGATTCAACAATTGCACTCATGAATATGTACATTCCAGCTAATTACTGTTTCATTATGGTGGTATTTTATTCCCTTCATTCCATTCTAGTTTTGTCAAGACTTGACCAAAAGCACAGCAGCATTCTCACTCCCTACTTACCCTCATCCTTATTGGGGATAGAGGTCTACTGTTTTGACTGATGCTGTAAAGGAGTGGTATTCATTTACTATTTATTTCTTGCTTCTTACCGCAGGTTGTTATTTAATTTTCAGTTTGAGAGTTTTAACTAATGCTCCTGCTGGCCTAGCATTTATTGTTTTCCATTTCACTTAAATTATGCGTCAGTTCTCATTAACGTCAGCGAACTGTCGACCCGCTTCATTGTTTCTCTCTATGTGCACTTCGGCCGTATCTGAACATATTGACAAATTGGACCTAATCAATGAATCCTTAGTTAACTTTCATGTTTGCTGTTCCCTTCTATCAAACATTGCTGATCATTAACCAAATAAATAAATAAATTTGCAAACTCTGTCAGTTTTTCTGTTTCCATAGATGCTGTCTGACATTTGAGTATTTCAGGACTTCATTCTCATTTCTGTCATGTACCCCGCGATGGGTTAAAGAAACAGCAGAAATAGAAAACACTTTGGAGTCCAGTATTGGTACTAAGGTTATTAATTAGTAACTATACAATACAGTAATATATATTCAGATATATTAAACAGGTTAGCAATGATTTTTTGTGTGTATGTGTGCGCGTAAATATATGAAAACCAAGCTTTTTCAAGCATAGGGGTGATTAGATACAGTCTTACGGTGATGAGTAAAGTTCAGTTCAGTTCGTGGCATGGAATTGAGTAGTGATGGAGAGAGAGAGATATTTAGTTCTTCAGGTGAGCCGATGCAGTCGATCTTCCCGTTGTCCTCCGAAATTCTTCAGAAGTCATTGACTGTGACCGCAACAAAAGGGACTGATCCTCTGTGGTGGAATTATCAACCCTGGCGAGGGTTGGACAGATGAATAACTCCCCACCAATCACACCATTTCACACTGCGAGACCCACTGATCAATCTGCCTGATCAAAACCCACCTTTTCTCTGGACACAGCAAAGCTCATTAAGTGTCCAAAATCATGTGTCTGTAGGTCTATCAGCTGACCTTCAATTTATCTCACCATGCTGAACACCAGCTGTTCATCAAGCAGCGCCTTGCTTCTCTCTCTGTAAGAATACAGAAGCTGACAGTGCCCTTGAAAAAGTGCAAACATGCTTGCAGAGAAACCATAACACCATCTCCGAGCAGTCATCACCTCTCTGTCTCTCTCTCTCTCTCTTAATAACAAGGTGTCTGGTGTTGAACAACAACTCCCTCTCACTTTTCAAAAGCACAGTTTATAGGGGTAATTCAGGATCCTGTCACATTTCAGAGAATATTCTATTTATACTTTGCCTAGTGAAAAATACGTGGTGACAGGCAAGTACTCAGCAAGCTCTCTCAAACATTACAGAAACCTTGGAATGTAGTTTCCAGCCTATCACAGATATTCCCTCCCCTTCTCTCTCTCCACAGACCAATGATCTTCTCTGTCCTGCTAATAATCTGCTACATTTTCTGTTATAGTTCCAATATCCAATACTGTTTTTGACTTATTTTTAAAACATTCTATAGTCTTCAAACAACACTTTGAATTTGTAAATTCCATCCCTACCTTACCACCACTACCTTGAATCTGATGTCTATTTTTCATTGAATTTAAACAGCAATCTATAAATCTATTTCTTTGAATTGTTGGTGCTTGCGTTTGTGGTTCTTTTGCCCAGTGGAATAAAGCACCATTCTTCTGATGCTGAAGAGGAAATCAAGATGGCAAAGAGCAGGTATTAGATGGATCTGATGGGAAAGTTTAAGGAAAATCTCAAGAGTTTCTATTGCTATATTAAAAGTAAAAGGGTGGCTAGGGAGGAGTTAGTCACCTTGGTAATCATCAGGACTGGTTATGTCTTAAATTGCTGGAAATGGGTTGGATTTTCTTTTAATGTTTATTCACTGTATTTATCAAAGAGAAAGTCATCTTTGTTCAAGAGATAAGGGAAACAACTGGAGAGAATTCTTGTTACCTGGGAGAAAGTTATGCACTTGTTACAAAATGTTGAGGTGGATAAATTCCCAGGACCTGACTAGGTGCATCCTCAGACTTTGTGTGAGGATAGAGAGGAAATTGCAGAGACCCTTACAGAGATATTTGCGTCATCGTTTGCCACTGGTGAAGTTTTTGTCAGACCAAAGGTGGCTAATATTGTTCCATTGTTTATAAAGGATAGCAAGGACATGCCAGAGAACTGTAGCTGGATAGTTGACATCTGTGGTGGGGAGTTACTGGAAGAACTTCTGAGGGACAGGATCTACCAGCATTTGGATAGTCAGTGTCTGATTAGGAGGAACACATATCAGGGCCATGTGAAGCCATGGGAGTATGTGGTGGATGGTCGTATGGGTAGCTGGTACATATCACAATTCCTGCTTATGTGACCGCTGACACTATGCAGACACTATGCAGAGTACTGAAATTGGCTGGGGCCACCCATCTTGCAAAGACACAGCCCAGAAGAGTGCAATGACAAACCACTTCTATAGAAAAAATTGCCAAGAACAATCATGGTCATGAGACCAGGATCACCTATGTCATACGACACAGCACATAATGATAATGATGATGAAGGTATACAGGACTGTTATTTACAGCAGCAATCTTCAACGGGATGCACTTCAGTATGAGAATTGTTCCTGTACTGTTTGAAGGTCCAAGGGTATATTCATATTATTTGGCCACAAATAAACATGTGGCCAAATGAATCACTGTTAAAGGTAAGAACATAGAATGCAAAATCTTTCAGTGATGAGAAAACTGTTTAAAATCTAACTGATGTGTTTTGTTCTCTCAGTCATGGCTGAAGCATCGGGTGCAATGACAAAAGGAGATAATGTTACTCCACCCTACTCCGTGTCTGAGGTCACTGAGTCATGGAGACTTATTTGGATCAATGGCAAAAGAAAAACTGTTGAGAAAAATTTTAAGGATGACAAGCCAGAGGAGAATTTTTTACAATTGACTATTCCGGAAACCAATCAAGATAGAGCAATCTGTAAATGTGGTTTGTTTCTTCAAAGCATTCCGAAACATTTAATTCTGTTTCAGAGAGTTTACATTAAGTGTACTCAGTTCTTGTGCTTTATGACTTCCACAGAGCATCCTTGAAACCTGCTAACTTTTATCATCTGCCACCTATTTTTCATGTCTAATTGCACTCTTCATTATTTAGAGGTTTTCCATGATTCAAAATTCAATTTAGTTATCATATAGACATCGAAACATACAATGACAGTTTTCTCTTATTATCTCACAAAACTCAGCCTAAAATGTCAATTTATTATCCAAAGACAATACTAGAAAGTGCTGTTGTGTCAAGGTCGTTAACAGTGTGGCTAAGCAGTGAGATCTTGGAGTTCCTCATAAGTCCATAAAAATGGCTGCACTAATCAACAGGGTGGCTAAGAAGGCTTATGGAATGCTTGTTTTTATTTGTCGAGGCATAGAGTTCAAAAGTCAAGTGATTATGTTGCAACTTTATAAAACTCTGGTTAAACCACTTCTGAAGTACTGCATACAGTTCTGGTTGCCCCACTAAATGAGGGATGTTGAGGCTTTGGAGAAGGTGCAGAAGAGGTTTACCAGGATGCTGTCTGGTTTAGAGGGCATGTGCTATCACGAGAAGTGGCACAAACATGGGTTCTTTTCTTCGGAGTGACAGAGGCTGAGGGGATTTCTGATAGAGGATTATGAGAGGTGCAGATTGAGTAGAAAGGGAGTATCTTTTTCCTAGGGTAGAAATCTGTAATCCCAGACAGCATGGAGAGCTGGGATAGGTTCAAAGGGGATGTGAGGAGTAAGTTTTCCCAGATGCCTGGAATTCGCTGTCAGGTATGGTGGTAGAGGTAAATACATTCTAGGCTTTTAAGATATACTTAGATAGGCACATGAAGGTGAGGAAGATGGGGGGATATGGACATTATGTAGGTAACAGGGATTAGTGTTTGTGTGTTTTTGATTTACTTTTTAGCTGTTTCAGCACAACATTGTGTGACAAAGGACATGTTCCTGTGATGTACTGTTCTATGTTCTGTCAACATTAATCACTTTTAAGAATATGTTTTGCCATTGATAAATACCATTTCTGGCTGAACAGCTGGTTACATATAATTGTAAGGCGCATCATTGGCAAATTAATAATCATGAGGTAATTATTATCCATAAATAGTTGGCTGAGGATATTTGAATGGGAAGTAACTGGCTGATGTATAATAGATGGGATTGACTGGCTCAAGGATGATATGCTGGATGGATAGAAAAGGACTATGATTTAATTCACAAAATCAGGGGTGATTATGACATTTAAAATAATAGGGAGAAGAAATAACTTGTTTGACATTGAATATTAAAATGTTATATATTTATTATACAGATACATATTTCATTTCTGGAAGTACTTTCTATGTTTAAGCTTCAGAAAGGTTTGCCTTTGAATTGCACAGGGGATTGGATAGAACATCTCCATATGTATAATTCTGAGACTCAGTCGCATGCAATTGATATTATCAGCTGACAGAAATGTCACTTACCAAAAAATCTACCTGTTTGGAGCTTTATACTGGGCTTCAGGTGGTGATAGATTAAAAATAGCAAATGTACTTGAATCTTTTAAGTCATAAAATGTTCCAGGGCACATAGGAGTGAGACATAACTTGGAATGTTTGATCAAATGCTTGGGCAAGAAACCAAGATTTGAGATAAAGGTAGAAACAGTTTCCTTAATAGTTGGTCTTGTAATCCATGCAAGACAAACTGTATTGGGCAGAATATTGGGTTTGATTTTTATACTCACATCTAACTGTACTCATGGAGTTGACATGAGTGAATCTGCAGGTGCTGGAAATAAATAAAAATACAAAATGCTGGCAGAACTCAGCAGGCCAGACAGCATCTATGGGAGGAGGCAGTGATGATGTTTCGGCCCAAAACGTTGTCAATACCTCCTCCCATAGATGCTGTCTGGCCTGCTGAGTTCTGCCAGCATTTTGTGTTTTCATGATGGAGTTAGCTCAATTGACAATTTCTGCAGCTCTTTCCAAGCCTCTGCAGTGGTCCCTCCATTCTAGATGGTGATGCAATCATTCAGAATGTTCTCCACTGCACATCCATAGAAATTTGCAAGTACCCTTGGTGACATATCAATTCCCCTCAAACTCTTAATGGAATATAGCTGCAGTCAAGCCCTGTTTGTAATAGCATCAATATGTTGCACACAGGAAAGATCCTCAGAGATATGGACAACCAGAAACTTGAAACTGCTCAACCTTTCCACTTCTGTTCCCTCGATGAAGACTGATGTGTGTTCCTTCAACTTGTGCTTCCTGAAGTCCACAATCAATTCTTTGCTCTTATCACAACACCACACAACAAGCTGATCTACCTCGCTCCTGTACACCTCCTCGTTACCATCTGATATTCTGCCAATACTAGCTGTGTTGTCAGCAAAGTTATAGGTGCCATTTGAGCTGTACCTAGCCACGCAGTTGTGGGTGTAGAGAAAGTAGAGCAGGAGCTGATTTTAGCCATGACTAATTTCTCAAAGCACTTCATCACAGTAAATGAGAGTGCCAGTGGGCGCTAGTCGTTGAGGCAGCTCACGCTGCTCTTCTCGGGTAGTGGTATGACTGTTGCCCTTACGAAGCTCTCCCAACCTCCAGGAAACCTG
Organism: Hypanus sabinus; assembly: GCF_030144855.1. Taxonomy (NCBI): domain Eukaryota; kingdom Metazoa; phylum Chordata; class Chondrichthyes; order Myliobatiformes; family Dasyatidae; genus Hypanus; species Hypanus sabinus. The sequence continues at coordinate 66,197,488 of NC_082720.1, read as the reverse complement.
CAAAAGATGAGGCCTCAGAAAGGTGGCATCTATCTTTAAGGATCTGATCACCGAGGACATACCTTCTTCTCATTCCTCCCATCAAGGAGAAGGTACAGGAGCCTGAATTGTGCCTCAAGAATGTTTCACAAACAGCTTCTTCCTCTCTGCCATCAGAATTCAGAATGGACAATGAGCCCATGTACATGACCTCAGTATTTTTCTCTCCCTTTTTGCACTACCTATTTAATTTATTTTTAATATATTCTTTTCATTGTAATTCACAGTTTTAATTATTATGCATTGCAATATATTGCTGCCACAAAACAACATGTTTCATGACATAGTCTGGTGACATTAAATCTGATTCTTAAAGCAGAACCCCTCCTCTACTCAGATTTTCCAGGGAAAAAGTAATGATTACATTTAATGGAAATTAGCTAAATCCTCTTCAGAAAATAAAAAAAAATGTTTCATAGTGTTTCAGTCACTTTAGACATGAGCAAAGGTAATGCAGCATCTTTGATGTATCAAATACTCTTGGCCATGCAGCTCCAAACTCCTCGGCTACTGGATTTGCTCATCTGATGATTCCACACACTCCTGCTGTCTACTAGTTGAAGGGGATGACGTTGTTTCTCCTTCAGGCCAGCAGTGTCATATTTTCTTACTGTGGGTATTGAAGGTACTTTTTTCTCATTTAATGCTACTTATAATGGAAATACCCTCTGCCATATTACTATAAAGCTTCCTGCACATCAAGCAAATTTTCCCATTAGGTTACTGATCCAAACTATGGAAGCTGCAGTCCATCTGTCCTGTACCCTGCATCCTGGGAAGTGGCGCACTGGTCCTTTGCCTCATGAATATAAAGTTCTCCCAGCTGCCACATCTCTTTATTAATATTTAATGAAATATATCTCTTTTTCTAATCCACAAAAAGGCTTCAGTCATAATATAGAGCTATGTTTATTAAATTGCTTTTGACATTGCTAATTTCACATTTGGTATAGAAATGATCTTCGGGGGGAGAAAAGCAATTGAGCCCCAGTGTTCTCTGCTTTCTTCGCTCACTATCAGGGAAGCCTTTTAGGCAACATTGACGTCAGGAAGGGTGGATGAACTTGAAAATCCACCAAGGATAGACCATAAGATCATAAGACATAAGAGCAGAATTAGACCTCTCAGCCCATTGAGCCTGCTCTGCCACTCCATCATAGCTGATTAGTTAACCCTCTCAGACTCATTCTCCTGCCTTCTCCCTTTAACCTTTGACTAATCAAGTTTACTAATATTGGGTATCTCATTGAGACCTACTAATATTGAAAGGACTAGATAAGGTGCACGTGGAGAGCATACTTCCTATGGTGGGGGCATCCAGAACTAGTGGGCACAGCTTCAAAATTGAGGGGTGGCCCGTTAAAATGGAATTAAGGAGGAATGTTTTTAGAAAGAGAGTGGTGAATCTGTGAAATGGTCTGTCACAAACAGCTATGGAGTTCAAGATTGAGGGCATATTTAAAGCAAAAATTGATAGTTTCCTGATTGGTTAGGGTATCAAAAGATATGGCAAGAACAGAGGTGTATGGAGTTGAGTGGGATCCAGGATCAGCCACAATGAAATAGAGGAGTAGACTTGGTAGACTTGTTACATACCCTGTAACTGGGTGTCTAACCAGCAAAGATAGAAGAATCCGTTGGAGTCTGGTGGTACTATATTCAAAAGTGTTTATTAGTAAAATAAGCAAATCAGTATCAATAATGCAAATATATAGATAATAAACGATAGCAATAATAAACCTAAAAGTGTGGGAATAATAATAAGCAATAATAAACAAGCTCTATCGATGTCTAGGGGATAATGAATTGTCATAGAAAAGTATAAAGTTCAGTTCAGTGCATACGTACTGAGGTAGATATTGGTTGTTGTGTTGTAATCATTGGAGAGAGAGAGAGAGGGAGAGAGAGAGAGAGAGAGAGAGAGAGAGAGAGAGAGAGAGAGAGAGAGAGAGAGAGAGAGAGAGAGAGAGAGAGAGAGAGAGCAGTAACAGCCACAGGCAGGCAAACCTTCCTTTACGTTCATGATCCGTCGTTTTGTTGTGGCCATTCAGGTATGACCCCTCTGTCCTTCAGCTAGACCATTCTTCTGTGGTGGACTCGTCACTCTGGCATGAGTGGACACACACTCAAGTCCCCACCGGCCCTGCTATAACACTGTGAGTTAAACTGACCGATTCTTTGTTCGGTCTCCGATGCCCCACACCTTCCCGTGGGTTCCAACACTCAATCAGTGCTCACTAGTGTCTCCTGGTGTGTCTGAGGGGCGTCTCCCCAGACCTCACTTTAATCCCTACTCACGGGGTCTCAGTTGTCAATCAATTTTGAATGGCTGTGTCCATTAAACCAGCCCACTCCGGCTGCCCACTGAGGAATTTTAATGAAGAGAATGGTATACGATAAATAACCCTCTCAGAAGTCATAATACGGTGAATCAACAGGTCTCTCTCCCATCCATTATCTCTCTTATCTGTAACAGATGTTTCAGCATGTTTTCATTTCATCTCTCTCTCTCATTAGCAGCATAGCAACAGTAACGGTTTGTGATTCTCCTGGGGAAGGGGGGGACAGGACATGGGCAACTCTGCACCCTTCTGCCCATCAGAGCTGGTCATCCTACATAACACCCCCATCCTTCTGAGAATTTTCACCAAGGTGAAAATTAACTAATACAGCGTCTTACAGAATTACAGAATCTAATAAAATACAGAAGTGGTCTTAACTACAAAAATAATACAGATATACATTCAAATTAGCATCTAGATAAACAGACAGCAAATACATTGTCACTCCCTTTAATACGTTGTATCTTAATATCAAATTCCTGTAACATCAGACTCCAACTTAGTAACCTCCTATTTTTATTTTTCATATTAGCCAAAAATACCAAAGGGTTGTGAACAGTTTAACTTAGGTGTATATTACAAAATGTGAACCAATACATGTGTGATTATAATATAGTACATTACAAAAGTTTGTGCAAATACTAATCTTTATTTTACTTTTAAACTTAACATTCAAACAGTCAGTCTTCCATGGTGTTGTCTTTATTATTTACATGCTTTGTCAAATTCCCTCAAAACCAGATCCTATTATTCAAACTGGCATTTTGTCAACCTTTGTCCCTTTTCCACTTAACTCTCATGTGGTTAGCTTGCTCACCAGTGTGGAATAGGCTTTCACATACTCCTTTCACAGGAGTCACCTTATCACCAATGTTTTCCAAACATAGCCCATTTTCTGAACTTCCACACAATTCTTTATTTTTAAGCAAGTCATTAATTTTATCTTCAGGATCCTTCATTTTATTAGTTTTCAGTTTAACATCTGAAAGTGATCCCTTTTTGTCAAAACACTTTTGGTTCTGTCTCTCCAAATCACCTCCTTGAATAACATCAGCGAGTTTAAATTCCATAACAAACTAATTGATTCACAGGCACCTTGTTAACAAACCATTGTTCAGTTAACGGTCCCTTTCCTTTTGTCAATCCTTCTAAAACCAATTCAGACTTTAAATTTTCTTTATTCAATTTAAGAACAACACCTTTCCCTTCTCCTTCAATAATATTCACATTACCATTTTCATCTCTTCACTAACTTTTAACACCCCTTTTAACACAAACAACTGAGAATTCTCACTTTCCACTGGTACCAAGGTTAATCCTTTCTTCACTGAACCAAGTCCATCTGACCCAAAAGGACTGCATTCCTTTTCAACTAAATCAGATACCTCAGACTTCTCCAGAGTTTCAATACTAGCTTCAGTACTCTGTTCATCCACATCCTTCACATCCTGAACACACTCAAATGGGACATCTACCTCTTCCAGGCTTTCAATACCCGTCCCTTTTTCAAATTCTATGTTCCCCTGATCCTCCCAGTTACTCTCTGGGCAACTCCCATTCAGAGTGAACTCAACCTTGCGGGTTAAAACAACTTCATCTGCTAACCCAGCAGAATCCTTTAAGGAAGTGGCATCCTTTTCATCTAGGACTGCCTTCACATCATCAAGAACACATTTAAATTATTCAACTGCAAACTGCTCTGTCAAGCCAGATAGATCATCCATGTCCAACCCTGGACCTTCTAACTGCCATATCTGTTTCTCATTTTTACTCTGTGCCTCCATAAATTCCCTCTTGGATAAGGGTAAGTCCACCTCCCATCCTTTACTCTCTTTACCCTCACTATTCTCCGCTTTACCATCTCCTAACCCCCCTCTTGGGACAGGGTCGGTAAAAACATTTCAGCCAAATCAACACTGGACTCATTTAAACTGTCTTCTTTCTCAGCCGCCTTTCTCGACATGCTGCGAGTGATTGCACATGCAGGATAAATCTTAGAATCTATGGGCGGGTCCTCAGCACTCACAGGCTTGCTGGTTAATTTCACTGCTGAACACACATCACCACCTGCTAAATCATTACCAAGAAGGACGTCCACGCCGTCTCTCGGTAATTCCAACTGCAACCCTATTTCGACTGGTCCAGATACCAGGTCACATTTTAAAATGATCCTGTGCAAAGGTATAGCTTCTGTCCCCTTTCCTATGCCTCTTAACAGAACCTCTCCAGTTTCAGGACCAAAATCCAGCACCTTTCTTAGGATCAATGACTGGTCAGCCCCAGTATCTCACTGGAACTGGGGTTTCTCCTTCTTTCACAGACACAGTCCCTTCTGAAATAAATTTCTCACGCCCCTCTCGTACTCTGTCTACCCTTGCCTTCCTCATCGATCCACTGACCGACTCAATGCACCCTGTAGGGATCGCTGTTTTCCCTTTTCCTGGTTCCTTCTTCGGAGCAAAGCACTTAGATGCAATATGACCGGCTTTTCCACAATTATAACAGGTGAAGCTAGGAACCTTCCTGCCAGCCTGCTTTTCCTCTTCCTTACCTTTACCACTAGCTCCCGGCTTATTCTCTACCTTCACTGGCGAGCTTTCTCTACTGTCCCTACAATCTTTCTGGTAGCTCTTATTTGAGGAAAACTTTGCCTTATGGGTTAGGGCGTACTCGTCTGCTAATTTGGCAGTCGCAGACAGAGTCTCCGTCTACTTCTCATCCAAGTACGTCTTCATATTTTCAGGGATACAACTTTTAAATTGCTCCATCAGCATTAACTGCACCAGTTTATCATAATCTCCAACAACCCCTTTTGAGGCGCACAAATGCTCATAACACATCTGCATCTCACGGGCCAACTCTAAATACATGTGGTTCCAGGGCTTTCTCAGATTCCAGAACTTCTGCCGGTATGTCTCTGGCACCAACTCGTAACTCCTCAATACAGCCCTTTTTACTTCCTCATAATTCCTAGACTCCTCCATGGACAATGCCGAATACACTTGCTGAGCCTTCCCCCTAAGTACGCTCTGTAATAGAACAGCCCATTTCTTCTTAGGCCAGTTCTGGTTCACAGCCATGTTCTCAAAATGGAGGCAGAACTTATTGACATCTGTCTCCTCAAATGGAGGAACCAACTGGATCTCCCGACCAATCCTGAACCCTTCACTTGAGTCTGCCACCCGGTCTTTTCCCTGCTTTAACCTTTTCAATTCAAGTGCATGCTGCCTCTCTTTCTCCATTTCCTCCATCTCCCTTTCAGCTTTTTCCTTTTCCTTCCATGCCTCCAACTCAGCTCTTCCCTGTTCCCTCTTCACCTCCAACTCCTTTAGCTGGATCTCATACTCCATTTTCTTCTTTTCCGCATTCAACCTTAATTTTCCCATCTCCAACTGAGCCGCCCTGTCAACTGGTTTCCTCTCAGGGAACAGGTCCAATACCTCAGATGTGAACACAGCCTCAGATACATAATGCTGGGCTATGGCCCTCTGTATCTCCCACTCATTGACAACTTCACCTCTGGGAGATCTAATCATTTTGCAACATTCACCAAGTCTGCCTTTGTGGCATCCTCTAGCACCTTCAAAGTTGGGTTTTCTATAAACTTGTCTATTTCCATCTCTGCTGGTTTCCTGTCTGGTTACCCACACAACCAGATCAGATAAGGGATTTTTAGCCCAATTCACTGGCCCCCCAATTTGGTAATCAAATCCCGGAAGACGAGGCCCCAATTTGTTATGTACCCCGTAACTGGGTGTCTAACCAGCAGAGAAAGAAGAATCTGGTGGTACTATATTCAAATGTGTTTATTAGTAAAATAAGCAAATATATAGATAATAAACATTAGCAATAATAAACCTAAAAGTGTGGGAATAATAATAAGCAATAATAAACAAGCTCTATCAATGTCTAGGGGATAATGAATTGTCATAGAAAAGTATAAAGTTCAGTTCAGTTCATATGTGCTGAGGTAGATATTGGTTGCTGTGTTGCAATCATTGGAGAGAAAGAGAGAGAGAGAGAGAGAGAGCAGTAACAGCCACAGGCAGGCAAACCTTCCTTTACGTTCTTGATCCATCATTTTGTTGTGGTCATTCAGTTATGACCCCTCTGTCCTTCTGCTAGACCGTTCTTCTGTGGTGGACTTGTCACTCTGGCATGAGTGGACACACACTCAAGTCCCCACCGGCCCTACTATAACACTGTGAGTTCAACTAACCGATCTCTTTGTTTGGTCTCCGATGCCCCACACCTTCCTGTGGGTTCCAACACTCAATCAGTGCTCACTAGTGTCTCCTGGTGTGTCTGAGGGGCGCCTCCCCAGACCTCACTTTAATCCCTACTCACGGGGTCTCAGTTGTCAATCAATTTTGAATGGCTGTGTCCATCAAACCAGCCCACTCCGGCTGTCCACTGAGGAATTTTAATGAACAGAATGGTATAAGATGAATAAACCTCTCAGAAGTCATAATACGGTGAATCAACAGGTCTCTCTCCTATCCCTTATCTCTCTTATCTGTAGCAGATGTTCCAGCATGTTTTCATTTCATCTCTCTCTCTCATTAGCAGCATAGCAACAGTAACGGTTTCTCCCGGGGAAGGGGGTACAGGACATGGGCAACTCTGCACCCTTCTGCCCATCAGAGCTGGTCATCCTACATAACAGACTGAATGGCTTAAATCTACTTCTATGTCTCATGATTTTATGGCCCTTGCACCTGCTATTTTGGGGATCTGATTGGTGAACTCATTCTTGATAAGGCTTATCTTAATCAGACCAACTGGAAATGGGAAATGAGTTTTCTGCTGAGACAAGTTTTGGATAAGAAGCTCTTTAATATCTCAAAAGCAATACTGCAGAAGGAACTGCCTATTATATGGTGTGTCTGGGCCCAGGATATGGCTGACTTGGTTGAACGGGTTTGAACCTTGCTGAGTTGGACACAGCAAAAAGAAATCAATGGCTGAAGGGAGAGCCATAAAACAATACTGATTGTTGACTTGGGCCATTTCCAATCAGCAGCTGACCCAGGTCAGTCAGCTAACCTTGAGACAACAAATTTGCAACACCATAGGTTGTTCTGATTATGAAAGATTTTGGGAGCACAGGTGGAGACAACTCTGCAAATGTGGACGACCATAAATCGGACACATGGAGGTTACATTGAAACCCTGAGGAACACGTAGCCAGTATAGACTCCTTTTGCAGGGGATTATCTGTTTATAGAGAAGTTATAAGTTTATAGAGAAATTAGAAAAGTATTTAATTGGAGTAAGGGGAATTATGAAGCTATCAGACAGGAACTTGGATGCATAAATTAGGAACAGATGTACTCAGGGAAAGGTTCAGAAGAAGTGTGGCAAATGTTCAAGGGATATTTGTGTGGAGTTTTGCATAGGTACATTCCAATGAGACAGGGAAGTTAACATAGGGTACAGGAACAATGGTGTACAAGGGCTGCAGTAAATCTAGTGTAGAAGAAAAGAAAAGCTTACAAAAGATTCAGAGAGCTAGGTAATGTTAGAGATCTAGAATATTATAAGGCTAACAGGAAGCACCTTAAGAAGGAAATCAGGAGAGCCAGAAGGGGCCATGAGAAGGCCTTGGTGGGCAGAATTAAGGAAAACCCCAAGGCATTCTACAAGTATGTGAAGAGCAAGAGGATAACACATGAAAGAATAGGACCTAACAAGTGTGACAGTGGGAAAATATGTATGGAACCGGAGGAAATAGCAAAGGTCCTTAATGAATACTTCACTTCAGTAGTCAGTGTAGAACAAGATCTTAGTGATTATAGTGATGACTTGCAGCAGACTGAAAAGCTTGCACATGTAGATATTAAGAAAGAGGATGTGCTGGAGCTTTTAGAAAGCATCAAGTTGGATAAGTCTCTGGGACCAGATGAGATGTTCCCCAGGCTACGGTGGGAGATGAGGGAGGAGATTTCTGAGCCTCTGGTGATCATCTTTGTATCATCAATGGGGACAGGATAGGTTCCGGAGCATTGGGGGGATTGTGGATGTTGCTCCCTTATTCAGGAAAGGGAGCTGAGATAGCCAAGGAAATTATAGACCAGTGAGTCTTACTTCAGTGGTCTATAAACATAGAAAATAGGTGCAGGAGTAGGCCATTTGGCCCTTCAAGCCTGCACCACCATTCAGTATGATCATGGCTGATCATCCAACTCAGAACCCTGTACCTGCTTTCTCTCCATACCCACTGATCCCTTTAACCACAAGGGGCATATCTAACTCCCTCTTAAATATGGCCAATGAACTGCCCTCAACTGTTTCCTGTGGCAAAGAATTCCACAGATTCATCACTCTCTTTGTGAAGAATTTTTTCCTCATCTTGGTCCTAAAAGGCTTCTCCTTTATCATTAAGCTGTGACCCCCTCATTCTGGACTTCCCCAACATCGGGAACAATCTTCCTGCATCTAGCCTGTCCAATCTCTTTAGAATTTTATACATTTCAATAAGATCCCCCCCCCCAATCTTCTAAATTCCAGCGAGTATAAGCCTAGTCGAACCAGTCTTTCTTCATATGACAGTCCTGCCATCCCAGGAATCAATCTGGTGAACCTTCTTTGTACTCCCTCTATGGCAAGAATGTCTTTCCTCAGATTAGGGGACCAAAACTGCACACATTACTCCAGGTGTGGTCTCACCAAGGCCTTGTACAACTGCAGTAGAACCTCCCTGCTCCTGTACTGGAATCCCCTTGCTATGAATGCCAACATACCATTTGCCTTTTTCACCGCCTGCTGTACCTGAATGCCCACTTTCAATGACTGGTGTACTATGACACCCAGGTCTCGTTGCACCTCCCCTTTTCCTAATCAGCCACCATTCAAATAATAATCTGTTTTCCTGTTCTTGCCACCAAAATGGATAACCTCACATTTATCCACATTAAATTGCATCTGCCATGAATTTGCCCACTCACCTAACCTATCCAAGTCACGCTGCATCCTCTTAGCATCCTCCTCACAGCTAACACCACCGCCCAGCTTCGTGTCATCCACAAACTTGGAGATGTTGCATTTAATTCCCTCGTCTAAATCATTAATATATATTGTAAACAACTGGGGTCCCAGCACCGAGCCTTGCAGTACCCTATTAGTCACTGCCTGCCATTCTGAAAAGGTCCCGTTTATTCCCACTCTTTTCTTCCTGTCTGCCAACCAATTCTCTATCCATATCAAAACCATACACACAATATCATGTGCTTTAAGTTTCACACTGATCTCCTGTGTAGGACCTTGTCAAAAGCCTTTTGAAAATCCAAATATACCACATCCACTTATTCTCCCCTACCCACTCAACAAGTTACATCCTCAAAGATTTCTATAAGATTCGTCAGACATGATTTCCCTTTCACAAATCCATACTGACTTTGTCTGATGATTTCACTGGAAACAGTTGATGGAGAAGATCCTGAGAGGCAGGATTTATGAACATTCAGAGATGTATAATATCATTAGGAATAGTCAGCATGGCTTTTTCAAGGGCACCTCATGTCTTACGAGCCTGATTGAATTTTTTGAGGACGCAACTAACCACATTGATGAAGGAAGAGCAGTAGATGTAGTGTATATGTATTTCAGCAAGGCATTTGATAAGGTACCCCATGCAAGGCTTATGAGAAAGTAAGGAGGCATGGGATCCAAGAGGACGTTGCTTTGTGGATCCAGAACTGGCTTGCCCACAGAAGGCAAAGAGAGGTTATAGATGACTCATATTCTACATGGAGGCTGGTGACCAGTGGAGTGCCACAGGGATCTGTTCTGGGACCCTTACTTTTTGTAATTTTCATAAATGACCTGGATGAGGAAGTGGAGGGATGGGTTAGTAAGTTTGCTGATGAGACAAAGGATGGAGGTGTTGTGGATAGTGTGAAAGGCTGTTGGAGTCTACAGTGGGACATTGATAGAATGCAAAACTGTGCTGAAAAGTGACAGATGGAGTTCAACCCAGATAAGTGTGAAATGGTTCATTTTGGTAGGTCAAACATGATGGCAGAATATAATATCAATGGTAAGACTCTTGGCAGTGTGGAGGATCAAAGGGATCTTAGGGTCCATGTCCACAGGACACTCAAAACATCTGCGCAGGTTGACTCTGTGGTTAAGAAGGCATACGGTGTACTGGCCTTCATCTATCATAGAATTGAATTTAAGAGCTGAGAGGTATTGTTGTAGCTTGTAGGACCATGTTCAGACCCCACTTGGAGTATTGTGCTCAGTTCTGGTTGCCTCATTACAGGAAGGATGTGGAAATCATAGAAAGTGTGTAGAGATTTACATGGAAGTTGCCTGGATTGGAGAGCATGCCTTATGAAAACAGGTTAAGTGAACTCTGCCTTTTCTCCTTGGAGTGACAGAGGATGAGAGGTGACAGGATAGATGTGTATAACATGATGAGAGGCATTGATCATGTGGATAGTCAAGGGCTTTTTTCCAGGGCTGAATTGGCTGCCACAAGGAGGCATAGGTTTAAGGTGCTTGGGAGTAGGTACAGAGGAGATATCAGGGGTAAGTTTTTTACTCAGAGTGGTAAGTGCGTGGAATGGGCTGCCAGCAATGGCAGGCAGATATGATAGGGTCTTTTAAGAGACTTTTGGATAGGTACATGGAACTTGGAAAAATAGAGGACAATGAGTAACCCTAGTAATTGCTAAGGTAGGGACATGTTCGGCACAACATTGTGGGCCGAAGGGCCTGTATTGTGCTGTCGGTTTTCTATGTTTCTATGTCTACCAGATCATTATAATTGAGAGATTAATCTTGCAACAATACACTAACACCAGGAAGCTGTGGACCATGTGGTTTACTGATAATCTTATATGGTTATCTCTTGCTCTCACTGATGTGTACACTACTTCCTGAGGCAACTAAAAATAAGTAATATTGTATGGTACAGACAATTATCATCTGCATCTTGAGGACAAACAGCAATAGCAGAATAACCAATGCAAGCAATGATTCAATGTTAGCGCTTTTTATTTATAGAATCTTGTTTCTGTCTGACTACACAAATATTAAGTATTAGGGACAAGGACCTATGAGTAGTTGTGCTTGCAAAAAGGGAGGAAGTTATCAGATAAATGAAGACAGTATTAAGAAATTATCTGACGATTCTTGAATAATATCAACTCAGATATTGGAAATATCTTCAAAAACAACTGTGTGCTATCTTGACTCATTTGATAATACCTATGAATGATAGCACTCTTTGAGAGGAGTTGGGGAGAAGTCCTTGAATCAGGCTTTGCTTGCTAGAGTCTGAGCTGAGGTACTATGTATGCCTGATGATGTGGTTCATAATGTAAATTTGTGTCATTGTCTGGTTTGGATTCACACATATAACCGTCAGCTCTTGATAATAACAGCATTTTACTGATTAATTCCCTGGATGGATTAAATGCAATATGTTGAAGCATATGTATATTCCACTAATAAGTTTATTTTTATAAATGTTATCATTTAATTGTGTTGTTTAGAATTACCACAGGAAATACTGTCAGTAAATTGATTCTTATCATTGAAAGTACCTGTCCTTCTTTGTGAACATTAAATTTGCACACTTGACATCTAATGCAGAATGAAAATAACTTCTCACAATGGGTAATTTTCCTTTGCAGATCCTGTCTATTTCAAAGGGAGATGATTCATCTGCTCTCTACATACAAGTAGCAAAGTGAAAGAAAAATAAACTATGGAAAATGAGAGATTGAGTTTGGAACTGGATGCTTGGAACATTACACATTTAAGAACTGATATCTTTATCTCAGTTTCTTTGGAGGAACAAGATTCTGTAGATGCTACAATCTTCAGCTAAAACAGATCACTCCCTACTTGTACATAGTTCTTTCCTTTTGCTTGTTTTTTTTTTCATTCCACTCTTTTCTATAAGTACTCAGATAAATACTTGGTGGAGATTTGTGATATATATGTACAAAGTCTGAAATACATGTTATGGAAATGTTTGTTTGATGATGAACTTCAATTAAAAAATAAATTACAAAAAAAGAAAATCCTTTGAACCCGCTCCAATGTCTGCACATCCATTCTAAGTGGAGGTACCTAAAACTGCTCACAGTACTCCAAGTGAGTCCTCAACAGCACTTTATAAAGCCTCAACATTACATATGCTAGTCCCCTTGAAACAAATACTACATTCAATTTACTTTGTACCTTCCTCACCGCAGACTCTACCTGCAAGTTAACCTTTAAGGAACCCTGCACATACTCTCCCAAGTCCCTTTGCCCAACAGATTTTTGAATTTTCTCTCCATTTAGAAAATAGTCCACCCTTTTATTTCTTCAATCAAAGTGCACAGCCATACACTTTTTACCACTGTATTCATATGCCATTTTTTTGTCCGTTCTTCTAATCTGCTTAAGTTCTTTCATGGTGCCTCTACTTCCTTAAAGCCACCAGTCCTTCCACAATCTCTTCAGCCATCCCTTTCAGAAACCTAGGGTGTGCACCATCTGGTCCAGGTCACTTATTCCCTTCAGAACTTTCAATTGCCCAAAAATATTCTCCCTAATAATGGTAATTTCACACACTTCATAACCCCGAGACCTGAAACTTCCACTACACTGCTAATGTCTATCACAGTGAAGACTAGTGCACAGTACTTATTCAATTCATCTGCCAGTTCCTTGTTTCCCATTACTTCCACTTCAGTGTTGTTTTACAGTGGTCCAGTATCCACTCTTGCCTCTCTCTTAAACTTTATTTATCTGAAGAAACTTCTGGTAGCCTCTTTAATATTATTGGCTAGCTAACTTGCATTTCATCCGTTCCTTCTTATTGACTCTTCAGTTGCCTTCTGTTGTTTTTTAAAAGCTTCCAAATCCTCTAACTTACCAGTATATTTTGCTTTATTACATGTCTGCTCTTTGGCTTTTATGTTGGCTTTGACTTTTCTTGTTAGTCATGGTTGTGTCATCTTGTCTTTGAATGCTGCTTCCTCTCTGGAATGTATCCCGTGTCTTAATCTTCCTTCAGACATAATTCAGTGATGCCTACAATATCATTCATGTCAATCTATAATTCTTCAAATATTGTGTGCATTCAAATGTAACACCTTCAGTCCAGTATTCACCCTTTTTGACTTTGTCTGCCTTTTATATTTCAACTCATTCTGTTGACAGTAATTTTGCCCTGTCATCAGCCTCTCCTTGCTAGGAGTCTCACTACATCTTGCCTTTGTTTGTAAACTGGCTACCTCTCCTTCAGCACTTCAATTCGAATCCCCCTGCAAAATGATTAAACCCTCCTGAACAACTTTTGCTACCTGCCTGCAAGGTTGTTGGATGCCATCGGTTTCAGGTGTAACCCATCCATTTGGTGCAGATCGTACTTTCCCCAGAAGAGATCCCAATGATCCATAAATCGGAATCCCTGCCCACTGCACCAATTTCTCAGCCACACTCTGACCTGCTGAATCATCCTATTCTTACACTCACGAGCAACAGTAAAATCTGCAGACGCTAAAATACAAGCAACACAGAAAGCTGAAAAACAGGAGCTCCAGGGTAGTAATCTCTGGATGTCTGCCTGTGCCGTGTGCCAGTAAAAGTAAGCAAAACACACAAAATGCTGGAGGAACTCTGTGGGTCAAACAGCATCTAGGAAATGAAAACAGTTGACATTTCAGGCCGAAAGCTGCCAAAGGGTCGACTGTACTCTATTCCCAGATGCTGCCAAGCCTGCTGAATTCCTCCAGCATTTTGTGTATGTTGCTTACTCTCACCAGCCCATGGCACAGGCAGACATCCAGAGATTACTACCCTGGAGGTCCTGGTTTTCAGCTTTCTATCCAGCTCCCTAAATCCTCTCCTCAGGTCCTCCTTGTCTTGTCTACCTATGTCATTGATGCCAAAGTACACCAAGACTTCTGGCTGTTGACTTTCAAACTTAGAAGTTCCTTGGACCCAATCTGACACATCCCTGATACTGGCACCAGGGAGGCAACATACCATCTAGGTCTCTAGTGTTCCCATAGAATCTCGTCTCCACTCTTCTGACTATGGAATCTCCTATTAGCACTGTAGTCTATTTCGGAGCTACAGCACCATACTCACTACTTGGACGTGGTCACTGTGTGCCCCCACCCTTCCCAACCCTGGTAGGTCATCTCTCTCAACAGTATATAAAGTTATATACTTATTATTGAGGGGAATGGCCATAGATGTACTCTGCATTGGCTGTGCACTTCCCCTCATCCTCTTGACAGTCACCTACTTACCTGTCTCCTGCAGTCCTGAGGTGACTGACTCCCTGTGGCTCCTATCTATCAGCTCCTCATTCTTCTGTCTGAGTAGAAGGTCATCGAGCTGCAACTTCATTTCCTTAATAAGTTCTCTCAAAAGCTGAACCTTTGTGTATCTGGTGCAGATGTGTTTATCTTGGAGACTGGAGATCTTCTAGACTTACTACTTCCCACACACAGTACAAAGCACTGCCACTGGAGCCATTCTCACTATACTTCTCTCCCCTATCAGACAAATGAAAAAGTAAGAACAGAAAGAGAGCAACGTATCAGATAGTTTGCCTTGCCTGAGCCTGATCTCTTCTAAGCCTGATAAGTCAAATACTCTCTGGCCTCACTCAAAAGAATGGTTGCTCCACTTGCACTTGTGTTATTTTTATTGGCTGTTTCTAATGAATCCCCCTCATTGATTAGTTGCTCCACAACTCTGAGAAACTGCGGCACAGCTCTCCATTTCAAATCTTCATCATGGACCTGATTAAAAGGTAGTTTTTTTGTTATGCACTGCCTCTTGTTGATTGGTCTCCCCTCAGACTTATTTAGATAGGCTCAGTGATTCTGTGTTACTCGTATTATTAAAGAGGACACCTGATTTACACTAATAGTGGGGTCCTAGTTTTGAGAATGTTATGTCTTGTGGTGTAACTTGGCTGAGCCACCAATGCTCTTGTTAGACTTCTTGTAACTACAGTCGGGTTGCTGTTTCAACCGAATAAACAATATGGACCAGAGCCAGTTGAATAACACAGTCTACCTAATGGTCCGCAATGTCAAGAAACAGAACGAAAAGCAATATGCTTGTGAAATACAAGAACATGGAAGAACAGTTCGCACAGTCGATATTGAATTGTACATCAGCTTATGTAAGTGCAAAATCTCACTTGGAGTAAATATCAGATATTGAAAAACAAAAGGACTGTAAGTAAAGCTTCTAAACTAAACTTTTGTTGACCTGTGCCCAAATTGTGATCTCTAGGTTAAACCAGTCCCAAACTGATTGAAGCATGTGTACATTTCGTTCTTTGTGTTTCTGTCATGTGAAAATTTCCCTGAGTAGCTTCAACCCCCTCTCTTTCAAGATGAGAAAAACTGCTTCTTGTTTGTTCCAATGTGCTCAAGTTCAAGTCACGTTCGTTGTCATTCAACCATACACATTTATAGCAGCAAAGGAAGAAACATTTCCTCACAACCAAGCTGTACAAGAACATACATATAACTTAAGCACAACAAATAAAGCAATATTTCTGCTTATTAATAATAAGGTGCACTTATAATATTAGTTAAAAAGTAAACAGTATAATGCAATAGCTATATATACATGATGAAACTTGAGTGGTGGCAGATAGTTCAGTAGACTCACAGCCTGAAAGAAGAAGCTGTTTTCCATCCTTTCAGTCCTTATCCTAATGCTACAGTACCACCTGCTAATGGTAGAGCATTAAAAAGACTGTTGGACTAATGGGAAGGATCAATGACAATTCTAGGGGCCCTGTATATGCAGGTGTCCTGATAAATGTCACAGATGAGTGGAAAGGAGAACTCAATGATTCTCTCAGTCATTTGTAAACTCTTATGGTCAGATGCCTTGCAGTTCCCATAACTGACATTGATGCAGCTAGTCAGAACATTCTCAGTGGTCTTAATCTTCACAAACTACTAACTTGTACTTACCAGTTTGCTCTGATACTCAGCCAACTGAAGCATCATAAAATTCCAAATGCGATACTTGTCTTGTTTTTGTTCTTCTGATAGCATGGCAATTAAACCAGAAGACCATAAGACAGAGCAACAAAGCTCAGTCACCTGACCATATGTGTCTCCTCTATCATTCATCATGACAGATTTATTTCCCCTCTCAAACTTATTCTCCTGCCTTCTCTTCGTAACCTTTGCACTACGAATCAAGAACCTGTCAACCTCCACTTTAAATGTCCCCAATAACTTGCCTTCTATAATAACCTGTGGCAATGAATTTCACAGGTTAACCCCACCCAGCTAAAGATATTCATCCTTATCTCTGTTTTAAAGGGACATCCTTCTATTCTAAGGTTGCATCCTTTAGTCCTAAACTCACTGGGTAACAACTTCTCTGCGTCCACTTTTCCTAGGGCTTTCAATATTCTATAGGTTTCAATGAGATTTCCTCTCATTCTTCTAAATAGTCCTCTAACTTAGAAATTAGGAATATTTGCAATGGAGGAAGACCAGGACCTAAACCCAATGGAAGCTGGTTCCTCTCCTTTCATGACACCAATACTCAAATTTTGAATTGGGTGCTTCAGTTGGTGTTGATACTGGTTCATGAATAACTGATCAGCTGAGAATGGCAACAAATGGGGGAGTGCTCCCTCCGATGCATCTCTATATCTTTCCTCTCTTTCCTCTTCTTCCTCTCTTTCTTTTCTCTCCTTCTCCTTCCTCTCCCTCTCCTCTTACTCCCTCTCTCTCCTTCTCCTTCAACTTGCACCCAGCACATAGTGTATGCTACCAGAAGATGCTAGGAAGACCACAGATAAATGTACACTTAGGGTAACACGCATGGTTTTATGATGAGGCCACTCTCAGGTTGGAAGGATAACACCTTATATTTTGTGTGGGTAGCATTCTACGTGACAGAATGACAATTGATTTCTCTACCTTACAGTAATTTCTCCCCTTCCCTCCTCTTTTTTTTTCATTCTCCATTATGGCTCCCCTTCTTTTCTCCTTAACTACCTGACATCTCGCCCTGGTGCTCCTTTATCCCATGCTCTTCTCCTCTCCTATCAGATTCCTTTTTTAGCCCTCTTCTTGTTTCCACTTATCACCTCCCAGCTTCTCACTTTATCCCTCCTACTCCACCCACTTGCATTCCCCTTCATCTGGCTTTACCTGTCATCCTACCAGCTTATACTCCTTCTCCTCTCCCACCTTCCTATCCAGTCATAAGGAAGGGTCTGAGCTGAAAACATCAGTGCTAATTCCTCTCCAGAGATGCTGCCTGGCCTGCTGAGTTTCACCAGTATTTTGTGTGTGTTGCTCTGGATTCCCAGCATCAGAAGAATCCCTTGCGTTTGTGTGTGTACACCTAGATATCCATAATGAAGGTGTTAGAATAGTTTAAACGTATATTTGACTACAGAATAAGAAAACTTCAAGTCTTTAAAACCAAATATCTGCAAATGTTGTAAGTAAGAAAAAGGAAGAGAAAATCCTGGTACTAGTCAGCAGTCTGGCTGTGACTGTCGTAGAGGAAGCAACTTGCTCTTTTAGGTTGATGAGCTTTTCAGTTACATGATCTAAGATGAACATATTTTCTTTTCCTTCCCTAAAGGTCTTTGGACTGGGAAATAGAACAATCCCTTAGGGCTGAGCTATGCTGAGAAGTCAAATGACTATGGGTTGGTTCTGCATTGAGAAGGGTTGTAGATGCCCGAAGATGCCCAATGGGGCAGTCCATCCGTATATTATTGGGTTTGAAATAATTGCATGTGCAGTAGCTGCCATTAGATTTCGGAATGTCCCATTAACATTAACTGTCTTTTCCTCTTTGGCGCTATTACAGTTTTTGTTGGAACTTATATTTTTATGTCTTACTCTATTCTGCTGCCACAAAACAACAAATTTCACCACATATGTCAGTGAGAATTAAACCTGATTCTGATTCTACTTCAAAAATACTGAGGTGTCCAGGGTGGAAAATTATAAATTCCACTTACAATATTATTTACAGCAAGTACCCTAAAGGGAATTAGCTAAGTATGGCACATCTTGGGTATAAAATACCCTCATGTCACACATTACTTTCTCTAATTGTAGTGTCAGTGATTCTGTTGCACCCTGTGGTTGAAGGAGACGATGTTACCCTTACCTGCTCCATTTCACACATCAGAGAAGCAACACGGCTCATTTGGATGGAAACTGGCAGGAAGAGTTTTGTTAAAAAAAAGACATTTAACCCCCCCAGAAAAGGTAACATCAGCCTGTCAGTGTTCATTCAGAAGGTTGGACAACATAACAGAAAATGGACCTGTCTTATGTTTAGTCGAGAAGTGCCAAGAATTTTTATCACAATCCAGCTTGAAATTAATGGTAAGAGTCACAGTTATTTAATAATATGTGTAATGGATGTGTTTCATATTAATGTAACCAGCTTTATGATTCTTTACAATTATGCATTTTCTACTCAGTAGTTATTTAATTAGTTACTTCCTGTACATATAAAGTGACCACTGAGTGTATGTTTGTGGCTATCTGCTGCTGTGGCCCATCTGCTACTGTGCTTCAAGGTTTGATGTGCTGTGAGTTCCGAGATGTCCTTCTGCACACCACTACTGTAACACATTTAATTTCCTGTCAGCTTAAACTAATGTGGCCAGTCTCTTCTCACCTCTCTCAATTGCAAACTATTTTTTGCCCACAGAACGTCTACTAATGAGATGTTTTTTTTTGTTTTCACACCATTCTCTGTAAACTCTCGAGACTATTGAAAGTAGCCAGTTCCTGTGCAAATGCAGGTTATTTGCACCACACACCATCCTTAGGTGCTGATTGTTCTCCTGTCCTCTGTGCAGAGGCTTTGCATAGGGCTGTGTAAAAGCCTTAGACACTCTCTGGTTTTTAATGGGTTTCAGATGGTACAACCTCCACAGATCCCTGATTTTGACATCATTGAGATTCCCTGAGAGTACCTGGACAGAGACAGAAGCAAGCGAGACAACAAACTTCTACAAAAGAACTGTGGAAAGTTCTACAAGATGTTTGAAACAACCTAACAGCCAATTTTCTTATAAAACTATACTGACAATGTACATAAGAGAATTGATGCAGTTTTAAAGGCAAAGGATGAAGGGATGGTCACAGTAAATTTTTATTTGATATTTTTACTGTTTACTGCTCTTTATAGTAATTTTTCATATTTAGAAATTTTTATTTCATTATTTTTGAAAGCATCTTCGCTTTACATATTTTTTAGATTAGCCTAAGAATTTTGCACAGTTGTGTATATCAGTTATTGGAACTTCTGTCAATATTTTTTCCAGCATTGAATTCATCATTGCTGCAGCTCAGCTATAGAATAATAACTTAGCTAGCTGAATATAAATGTAATTGGTGAACTGGTTGCAATTTTTCCTCAATTTCTTGTTGCTTTGAGATACCATGAGCTGCCAGAGAATGAGAGGTCCTGGGGGACTCAGTTTTATGTACAATATCCCAGTGTTCGAGTAGAGAACTCTCCTAATGTGCTTTCCAATAGACATCCTCCAGGCTGCATCATCATAATCATGTATCAGTGCAGTTTTTGAACAACATATACTGTCCACTTCAATTAATATAAGTACTAAATACAATAGATAAGTCAAATACTGGAAATCTAAAACAAGAAACACAAAATGCTGAAGGAACTCAGCAGGACAGGCAAGAGGGAAATAAATAATGTTTCGAGCTAAGAGTGAAACAGTGTCTCTAACTGTAGTGACAGTGATTTGCTTTCACCCATTTGCTGAAGGAGACAATGTTACCCTTACCTGCTCTGTTTCATATTGAATTGAATTGACTTTACTACTTACATCCTTCATATACAAGAGAAGTAAAAATCTTTACATTACATCTCTGTCTAAATGTGCAATGTGCAACCTATTGTAATATATAATAAATAGTATGCACAACAGGATAGTCAATGCAACATAGAAATACTATTGGTTATCATGAATTAAGCAGTCTGATGGCCTGGTGGAAGAAGCTGTCCTGGGGCCTGCTGGTGCTGGCTTTTATGCTGTGGTATCATTTCTGGGATGATAGCCACTGGAACAGTTTGTGGTAGGTGTGACTTGGCCCAGTGATCCTTCAGGCCCTTTTTATAGACCTGTCTTTGTCCTGATACCCTGGGCTGTCCGCACCACTCTCTGCAGAGCCAGACATATCAGATAAATAACTTTTGGTTACTTAAAACTAAATATTTTGAAGCATAATTTTCAATGCAAGCAATGGTTCACTATTAGCACCTTTCATTTATAGAATCTTATAGAGTCTAACTTTACAAAAATTAAGTATGAGGGACAAGGACCTATGAGTAGTTATGTTTGAAATAAGGATGAAAGCTATCAGCTAATTGAAGACAGTAATAAGAAATTATCTGACAATTCTTGAATGATATAATCTCAGATATTGTACATATCTTCAAAAAACAACTGAGTGCCACCTTGACTCATTTGATAATACCTATGAATGATAGCACTCTTTGAGAGGAGTTGGGAAGAAGTCCTTGAATTAGGCTTTGCTTGCTAGAATCTGAGCTGAGGTACTATGCATGACTGATGATGTGGTTCATAATGTAAATTTGCGTCATTGTCTGGTTTGGATTCACACAGATAACCGTCAGCTCTTGATAATAACAGCATCTTACTGATTAATTCCCTGGATGGATTAAATGCAATAAGTTGAAGCATATGTATATTCCACTAATAAGTTTATTTTTATAAATGTTATCATTTAATTGTGTTGTTTAGAATTATCACAGGAAATACTGTCAGTAAATTGATTCTTATCATTGAAAGTACCTGTCCTTCTTTGTGAACATTAAATTTGCACACTTGACATCTAATGCAGAATGAAAATAACTTCTCACTATGGGTAATTTTTCTTTGCAGATCCTGTCTGTTTCAAAGGGAGATGACTCATCTGCTCTCTACATACAGGTAGCAAAGTGAAAGAAAAATAAACTATGGAAAATGAGAGATTGAGTTTGGAACTGGATGCATGGAACATTACACATTTAAGAACTGATATCTTTATCTCAGTTTCTTTGGAGGAACAAGATTCTGTAGATGCTACAATCTTCAGCTAAAACAGATTTCTGTGGGAACTCAGCATCTAGACTCATTGATATTTCAGGCTGAGACCATGCATGACCTGATGCATTGATGATTTATTCACCTTCACAGATACAGCCTAATCTGATGAGAATTCCAGTAATGTATATTTTAATCCTGTATCTATCTACAGTATCTCTCATATAATACAGTCATTGCAAATGTGGACATCAATCATAAATGACAATTTGCAATGGAAACAAACATCGGTCTGCATAACATTGCTTCAAAATCTCCTACAGATTTTCTACTGCTGCAATATGCATTAAAAAAAAGCTTATCATCAAAAGCAAATTGGTGTCTTGTTCAATTTTGCTGACACTGAAATAAAAATCTCAGAAGTGCAGTAATCAACAAATATCTCACCATTGAATTGCATTCTAATAGCCATCATTATTTAACTCACTCTCTTAATATTGCACTATCACACTTTTAATCAAGATTCAAAGTACATTTATTATCAAAGTATATATATGGTGTACAACCCTGAGATTCGTCTTCCTGCAGACAGCCATGAAGCAAAGAAAACCACGGAACCCATTCAAAGAAAAACATTGAACAAAGGTGCAAAAAGAAAATCATGCGAACAGTAAAAGAAAATGAGAATAAAAGAGTGAATATGTAACTTAAATCCCAAAGTCAACGAAACAGTCCAGGGGAATCCAGTTTCAGCTCAGTTCAGATCAATATAGTAAAGTGTTATTCATTGACTTCAGGCCACAGTGACAGTCCGAGCTGATCAAAATCACACAAAATAAGGAGCAACCTGATCCAGAATGACATCATAACATGAACTACAGAGAGTTCAATCTACAAACCATGTTGATTAAGACGTTTCCCAAGACCCAAAGCTTTGGCAACATTGACTAAGAGGGAGAGAGAGACCTGTCAGTCGCAGGCTGATGGTACTGAACATCTTCTAGCTATCAACTCTCATCCTCGATGATTTCAATCTTCTTAGACTCTTTAATTTGCAAGATAGGTGAGAAATTGGGTTGATCATGAGCTCATGTCCTGTCTCCAAGCATCTTGCCCTCCAGACCACACACTTTGCTTGGAAGCTCACCGATCTCCCTTGGAGACAACAATGCACCAAGTGACTCAATCAGCCTGAAAACACAGAATCAAACTGTAAATCACTGGCTCCAGTGGTGGCTGGATCATATTTGAAAGAAGAAGAAAAAGCAAAGGAAGTAAAAGAAATAATTCTCTGAATTTTCTGAAGGATGTCACCTTTGGTTATGTTATTCACTGGTAGCTTCTTCTAGACTTGTCCAAGGTTTACAAACTTTGAACCTTTGTTACTGGTTTTGCCTTCTTCATTGGATCTGGGACATAAGAGCACCTCATGGAGGGGCAATATAGTTCACCTCCATCTCAATTCCGTCCTAATGCATGTATTACGTAGGAAGAATAATTGCTATTTTTTCCATTGAATGTCTGTTTAAGGTAACATGAGCCATATGACCAACAGTAATTGTGAAACATCCTGTTTTTTTCTTCAGTTAAGTGATATTTTTTACAGATACCATTTCTATGAAGGATCCTGTGGGCTAACAAGTGAAGAAGGCCTACTGTCATTGTTCGCATACAAAATTTATTTCACTGATTTTGCTATTATCCGTCACTGCAATGGCTCAAAGCTAAAAAAGTATATGTGAATTCTTATCATCAGTAACATCATTGGGTTTGGAACTTGAAAACATTATCCAAGTCATTATGTAGTTCGCTGAATAACTTCTCAAGTACTATTAAAAAGAAAAAAATCAATCAGAAATTTTAGAAATGCAAAAGGTATTAATGGAGCAGAATTGTAAATGTGCAAATTTTCATACAGATTCACAAATCTGCTGCTCAAATTCAGGATTGTGTTCAGTGTTATAGAGGAGTGTTGAGACAACATGGCAGTGATAAATTTGGAGAAGCTTGAAATAGGATTTGCAGACATGTTTTTTCATTACAACTGACTACCAGCCAACTTGCAGATTTTTTTACTATAGAAACATAGAGAACCTACAGCACAACACAGGCTCTTCATGCCACTAAGTTGTGCAGAGCATGTTCCTACCTTAGAAATTACTAGGCTTACGCCTAGCCCTCTATTTTTCTAAGCTCTGTGTACCTATCTAAAAGTCTCTTAAAAGAGACTATCGTATGCTATAGTTTTAATTAATAAAGTTATGAAAGAAGCATAATCATTGTATTAATAAACAATTCCCTATACCACGTGTAAGTTTTGATTTACAAGTGTGTATTTTCTGAATTTAATCTGCTGGTAATGCAGTTTTCTCAGAGCTGTAAAGCATATGACAAGAAGGAAAAAAGCCATGATCGAATGGCAGAGCAGACTCAATGGGCTCGCTGAGCTAATTATGAACCCATGATTTATGGTCTTATGATTGAACTGGCTGAGAGTATCTGGGATAATATAATTGCTCACAATTTATGGCTGGTTTATTATTTTCCCTCTTTCTAGAGTATCTCTACAAATTGTAACAGGCCTTTATTTTAAGAATATAACACAAGAGCAGCCTCTAGGATCAGCAATGTTTGTGCCAACCAAGGTGTCATTAATTTAATCCCATATAACTGCCTGGATCCATATCCCTGCAATCCTTACCTGCTCAGGAACCCTTTCTAAGTTTAGGAGAATACGCTGGATCCATATTCTTCTCAACCTGTCTTAACAGCCCAAAGGTCTTTAAAAAGTTATATGGTACCTGCTATTTCCTCTGGCAGTTCCTTCCACATACATATAACCTTTTGAGTAAGAAAATTACTTCTCAAGTTCCTATTAAATCTTTCCTCTCACCTTAAACCTAAGCCCCCTGTTTCAGGATTTCTCAGCCCTTGGAATTCTTCATCCTTTGTTCAAAACAGAAATAGGTAAATTCTGGTCTTCAAAGGAATCCAGAGATACTAATCATAATGGAAAATGGGGATGAGTTAGACGATCAGACATGATCTAAATGAATTGTGTAGTTCAGTCTCCTTACTTAAAGAAAGGGATATAGTGGCTTTGGAGGCAGAGTAGAGGAGGTTCACCTGGTTGAATCTGGAGCTGAGGGTGATAGCATATGAGGAGAAATTAAGTCGACTGGGTCTATGTACTTGATGGGATTCAGATGAATGGGGGGGGGGGAAGGAACTTAAAGAACATATAAAATTAGACAGATAAAATGTTTGCATTACAGAGGAATGAAGCATTATGGGGAAAAATCTGGTAGTCCACAGTCAGATCAGCCATCCTGCTCTCACTGTATTTCTTATGTTGTTATGAATGCTGGAACAGATACATTGGATTGCTCACTGCTGTCCCTATTTCTACTTATGCTGTAAATAAGAATATTTCAAGCCATTTATTGTATCTACTATGGAAACCCAGCCTTCCATGCTGACTATTGATCTGATTCTTCAAAGCTGTAATTAGCATGTTCATACAATAAAGGACTCCGGTTAAACTCATTTTTGAAGAGTCTATCATGTCGTCAGTTGTAAGAAAACAATAGCACAAACAGAGAGGCATTATGTGGAAATAGGCCCTTCAGTCCATCTAATCCATGCTAACAAAACTGCCTCCTTGAGCTGGCCCCATTTGTCTTTATTTAATGTATATTTTTCTAAACTATTTCAGTTCAAATACTTGTCAAAATGTATTTTAAACATTGCAGTTAAACAAAGCTCCATCACTTTTCCTGATGGGTCCTTCCTTATACCGAGCTCTGTCTTTACATTGCTCATCTTACACTGGAGACTTTTATTTTTAGATGTCATTGCCCTGAGAAAAAGACTGTGACAATTCACCCTTTCTAAACCTAATGATTTTATATACTGCGCCTCTTTTGTTGTCTTCTTATATTTCAGGGGGAAAGAAAGAACAGCCCCAGCCTCTCTTCAATGCTCAACAGGAAGCCATTGACCGTTGAGGTCAGCAAGAGACCAAGAAAAGAGACTTGTGCTGAACAGGCTGTTACAGAACTTTTCAGCGGCTGAAACCCAGCTGCTGCGCAGAAAGGCAGCGACATACTAAGAGACGGGGCTGTTGGGGCACAATGACAAGATGGATGATGATGCCTATCTTCTTCCTGCTGACCGGCTCCGTTTTCACACAGGGTAAGTGACCAATGGTTTTCGAACAAACCACTTAGCGAATGTGACAACAAGTACTCGCGCTCTTTCTCGGGCAGAGGAACATCTTTTAGACACTTGGCTGCGAGCCAGTGTCTAAAATTATTCACACTAGGAATGACTGCTACTCAATTAAAACTGAAATAAGGGGATAAGATAGACATAACCAGTCTAATGAAGCCGATGTGTTAAGTTCGGATGGATAGACTTTCCACTCTAGTGAATCGAGACTTTTCCGGCATGTTACTTGTAAGTGAAATTTAAATTTCCTGACCGAGTTGTAATGCATTCTAAAGGTGCTAATATCTTCAACTTTCTCGTAGATGAGACCATTCCTATTTATATCGGGACGCAAGAAAAACACATTGTGCTGAATGGATCGGATATTCCCTTTGATGGCGTTGGTGTCTGGGAATGGAGCCCACACCGGGACAATCTCAGCTCGAAAACACTGGTCAAAGTGAAGGCTAACGTGGACGGCTGGACAGCAGAGTGGCTCAGTGAAGACTATGCATTCTGGTTTCATCGGATCAACGACTCCCGTCATCTAACCATTAAAAAAGCTGCTTTTGAAGCTGCCGGCCTGTTCACCTTCAGACAGACGGCACCCGAGGGGAAAATACTGAAACAGTATGAAATATTTATCACCGAAGGTAGTTAAGCTAAGACTAGTGAATTCGACGAGAGATTGTGAATTAATAATAATTAATCCACAATTTGTTTAGAGGAGTCCTACAAAGATTGCAAATATTCATTCAAAGTATAATGATAATGAGAGTACAATTGTTTTTGTCTTGCATTTTCCTTACATTTGTCCGTTGACTGTGGACCAGACTGTCGTGAGCTTAATAATGTGAACGTCGAGAATTCTGCATTCCAGCCACTTCTTCATTCTGCCGTCTTGGTTTTGTTCCTCTCCTCACTCGGTCCAAACGTAGCAGATTCCTGTTCCTCTTTCATGAATGTGGCCAGATCTGCTATCTGTGACTCTGGAACGTTTGACAAATTTACTCACAACTTTAACCAGCGTACTTTTCTGCCATTGCTTCTGTCACTCTTTGGCCTGCTCCATATCCGTGTCGGAAAATAATCGGTCTCGCCATTTTGATCTCCTTTCGTCACCTCACCTTGCTCTGTCTTAGGGCTCAGAGTCAGAATCAGATTTAATATCTCTGGCAAATGTCGTGGCTTTTTGTTGTTTAGTGGCAGAAGTACATTGCAATACATAATAATACAAACTATAGATTGCAATAAGAAATATATATGTATATCATTAAATTAAATAAGTCGTGCAAAAAAAGAGAACGAAAGTAAATAACTAAATAGTCAGCTAGTTTACTTGGGTTCATTGTCCATTCAGAAATCTGATGAAGGTGTGGAGGAAGGTGTTCCTGGAATATTGACATGAGTCTCATGCTAGTGTACCTCCTTCTTGATGGTGCCTCAACTAATATTCTACACACACTGACTGCTTCTTCACAATCACGTCCTATTCTCCACCATCAGCCCCAGGTTCATTCCCTCTCCACCTGACTTCCGAAATAACCTTAAAGCCCAAGTGTACTCAGTCAAAGTTTCAGGCTGAGACCTTTAATCAGGAGTAGTCTGGGTATTGGACATCAACTTGTTTATTCTTTACCACAGATTCCACCTGGCCTGTTGAGTTCCTCCAGTATTTTGTATGTGTTAATTGGATTTCCAGCATCTGCAGATTTTTTTTTCTTTTTTTATAATATGAAAATCTGTTTGATAGGCTCTTTAGCCTTCTGTGAGCAGCTGGAGAGCATGGGGCTCTGAGGATTTTTGAGCCCCTGAATTGGCTAATTGTTGTTTAATAAAATTTCTTAATTGTCTATAGTTCCTTCTGCCTTTTGAGTGACTTGCTCTTTGTAATGTGGTCTCCTGATGCTTTCTGTTTTAACTTGTTAAGTTTAGACCATAAGCCCATAAGATATAGGAGCAAAATTTGGCTATTTTGCCCATCAAGTCTGTTCCACCATTTCAGCATGGCTGATCCAATTTTCCTCTCAGCCCCAATCTCCTGCTTTCTCCCCACATTCCTTAATGCACTGACCAATCAAGAATA
The DNA here is from genome assembly GCF_030144855.1 of Hypanus sabinus. Classification (NCBI taxonomy): domain Eukaryota; kingdom Metazoa; phylum Chordata; class Chondrichthyes; order Myliobatiformes; family Dasyatidae; genus Hypanus; species Hypanus sabinus. The sequence continues at coordinate 66,169,755 of NC_082720.1, read as the reverse complement.
TATCAACCTCTGCCTTATATATACATGTACTTGGCCTTCAGAGTTGCCTGTGGCAATGAATTCCACAGATTTACCACTCGCTGACAAAATAAATTCTTCTCCATTTCCATTCTAAAAGGACGACTCTGTATTCTGAGACTATGTCCTTTGGTCCTAGGCTCTCCCACCAAAGGATATATCCTCTCCATATCCACTCTATCAAGCCCTTCTGCCATTTGATAGGTTTCAATTAGGTAACCTCATTCTTCTGAATTCTAATGAATACAGGCTCAGAGCCATCGAACACTCTTCATGTGACAAGCCATTCAATGCTGGAATCATTCTCATGAAAATCCTTTGAACCCGCTCCAATGTCTGCACATCCAGTCTAAGTGGAGGTACCTAAAACTGCTCACAGTACTCTAAGTGAGTCCTCAGCAGTGCTTTATAAAGCCTGAACAATACATATTCTAGTCCCCTTGAAATAAATACTACATTACTACATCCTGCACATGGACTCCCAAGTTCCTTTGCCCATCAGATCTTTGAATTTTCTCTCCATTTAACATAGTCCACACTTCTTTTTCTTCAACCAAAGTGCAGAGCCATACACTTTTTGACACTGTATTCATCTGCCACTTCCTTGCCCATTCTTCTAATCTGCTTAAGTTCTTCCATAGTGTCTCTACTTTCTTAAAGCTACCAGTCCCTCTACCATCTCTTCAGCCACCCCTTTCAGAAACCTGAGGCGTGCACCATCTGATCCAGGTCACTTATCAACCTTCAGACCTTTCAATTTCACAAGAATATTCTCCCCAATAATGGTAATTTCATACACTTCATAACCCGAGACCTGAAACTTCCACTATACTGCCAACACCAACCACTGTGAAGACTAGTGCACAGTACTTAATCAGTTCATCTACCAGTTACATTTCCCCCAATACTACCACTCCAGCATTGTTTTACAGTGGTCCAGCATCCACTCTCCGCTCTCTCTTAAACTTTATTTATCTGAAGAATCTTCTGGTATCCTCTTTAATATTATTGGCTAGCTAACTTTTGCATCTCATCCCTTCCTTGTTAATGACTCTTTAGTTGCCTTCTGTTGGTTTTTCAAAGCTTTCCAATCCTCTAACTTACCAGTATATTTTGCTTTATTACATGCCTGCTCTTTGGCTTTTATGTTGGCTTTGACTTGTCTTGTTAGTCATGGTTGCCATCTTGCCTTTGAATGCTCCTTCCTCTTTGGGATGTAACCTGTGCCTTAATCTTCCTTCAGACATAATTCAGTGATGCCTACAATATCATACATATCAATCTGTAACTCTGTCATATATTGTGTGCATTCAAATGTAACACCTTCAGTCCAGTATTCACCCTTTTTGACTTTGTCTGCCTTTTATATTGCAACTCATTCTGTTGACAGTAATTTTGCCCTGTCATCAGCCTCTCCTTGCTAGGAGTCTCACTACATCTTGCCTCTGTTTGTAAACTGGCTACCTCACCTTCAGCACTCCAATTCAAATGCCCCTGCAAAATAAGATTTAACCCTCCCGAACAACTTTAACCAACCTGCCTGCAAGGATAATGGACGCCATCGGTTTCTGGTGTAGCCCATCCATTTTGTGCAGATCGTACCTTCCCCAGAAGAGATCCCAATGATCTATAAATCTGAGTCTCTGCCCACTGCACCAATTTCTCAGCCACACTTTCACCTGCCAAACCATCCTATTCTTACACTCACTAGCAAGAAGAAAGTTTGCAGATGCTGGAAGTCCAAGCAGCACACAAAGCTGAAAAGCAGGACCTCCAGGGTAGTAATCTCTGGATGTCTGCCTGTGCCATGTGCCACTAAGTGTAAACAACACACACAAAATGCTGGAGGAATTCTGCAGGCCAGACAGCATCTAGGAAAAGAATACAGTCTATGTTTCCGGCTGAAAGCCGCCAAAGGGTCGACTGTACTCTTTTCCCAGATGCGGTCAAGCCTGCTGAGTTCCTCCAGCATTTTGTGTGTGTTGCTTAATCTCACAAGCCTGCTGTATAGGCAGACCTCCAGAGATTACTACCCTGGAGGTCCTGGTTTTCAGCTTTCTATCCAGCTCCCTAAAATCTCTCCTCAGGACCTCCTTGTCTTGTCTCCCTATGTCATTGACGCCAAAGTACACCAAGACTTCTGGCTGCTGACCTTCAACCTTAGGAATTCCTTAGACCCAATTTGAGACATCCCTGATACTGGCACTAGGAAGGTAACACACCATCTGGGTCATCGAGCTGAAATTCCATTTCCTTAATATATTCTCTCAGAAGCTGAACCTTGGTGTATCTGGTACATGGACCTGATTAAAAGGAAGCTCTTTTTTATGCAGTGCCTCTTGTTGATTGCTCTCTCCTCAGACTTATTTAGATAGGCTCGGTGATTATGTGTTGCTTGTATTATTTAAAGAGGACACCTGATTAGCGCTCATAATGGGGTTGTAGTTTTGAGAATGTTTCGTCTTGCAGTGCAGCTCAGCTGAGCCACCAATGCTCTTGTTGGACTTCTTGTAACTACACTCTGGTTGTTGTTTCTTCATTGGAGTCTCTCTTTCCTTTGTGCTTGGAATCTGACATTGCCAGTGTACATTTTGACAATTACTCCTGTTCACCTTCCTGAGTCCCTCCTATAATCTCAGTAAGCTACATCCCTTCTCAACCAGTCAGATCAAATGAAATGCAATTTTCATTCCTTGTCTTTTATTCATGTGTCACTGTACAGTATCCATCATTTGCCAAAGACTGGTGGCATTAAATTATGAATGAGTAAATAGAGATTTTCCAGGGTAACAATTCCAAATCATTTCAGATTCTCTCATTTCTTTATTCCACTCCTTTTAACATATAGTGAAGCAAGATCCTCGCTATCAATGGCTGGGCAGTGACGTCACCCTCAGCTGTATCATATCCAGGCTCCCTGACACTGTCAGTCTTCAGTGGACTGAGAAAAATTCATCCCACAACAGAATAAACAATATGGGCCAGATCCAGTTGAATAACACAATCTACCTAATGGTCCGCAATGTCAAGAAACAGGATGAGAAACAATATGCTTGTGAAATACAAGAACATGGAAGAACAGTTCTCACAGTCGATATCGAATTGTACATCAGCTTATGTAAGTGCAAATTCTCCCTTGGAGTAAATATGAGTTATTGAAAAACAAATTGACTGTAACTAAAGCTTCTAAAAGAAACCTTCGTCGACTTGTGCCCAAATTGTGATATCCAGGTTAAACCAGTCGCAAACTGATTGAAGCATGTGTACATTTCCTTCCTTGTGTTTCTGATGGTTCCTCTCCTCTCATGACACCAATACTCAAAATTTGACTTGGGTGCTTCAGTTGCTGTTAATACTGGTTCATGAATAACTGATCAGTTGAGAATAACAACTGATGGGGGAGTGCTCCTTCTGCTGCATCTCTCTATCTTTCCTCTTCTTCCTCTCTTTCTTTTCTCCCCCTCTCCTTCCTCTCTCTCTCCTCTTCCTCTCTTCCTCTCATTCTCCTTGTCCTGTCGGGGCATGACTTATTCCAATTGTTGAAAGCCACTTCTGTTGCGATTGGCTGGTTTAGAAACTGCAGCTTTTTTCCCACTGGATTGGTGCCTGATATCCAGATTCAAAAATCCTGGGTATATAAAATAGTTCATGGAAGGGATTTGCTCCCTTCTTCATTTGTTTAAGGCAAAGATACACAAGACGATTCAGAAGGTATACTCTATGTGAAATTTTAACTAAGTATATTTGTTGAATATTCAGCTTTGTATTGTCCGTAACTTAGGGAACATAAATGTTGGGTTGAATTTCTACTGTTTGTAAATAAGTTATTAACATACCTATTCAAGGTCAGTGTCTTTCCTATTTCACTTGCCAGAACCACAAATGTGATTGAACATCACACTTCTTTCTCACTCCTTCTATTTTTATTTCTTTCTCTCCTTCTCTCTCTCCACATTCTCTTTCTGTCCCTGTCCCTCCATCTTTATTAATTCATTCACAAAATGTTGGTGAATCACAGCAGGTCAGGCAGCATCTATAAAGAGAAGCACTGTCAATGTTTTGGGCCGAGACCCTTCGCCCTGACCCTTCGATGGTGCTTCTCCTTATAGATGCTGCCTGACCTGCTGTGTTTCACAGCATTTTGTGTGTGTTGTTTGAAATTCCAGCATCTGCAGATTTCCTTGTGTTTGTTGTTTTTAAATCATTAGCTGTTTTTCTATTTCAGCAAACTATGGGAAAGAGTACACACATTTCTGGCCAATTTTTGGTAACAATTCGCTCTACCTGAACTGTAAAACTGAGAACCGTAATCAATCAACATGGTACTGGAAGAAATACAATCATGAAAAGAGAACTAGGGTGATGTCTTCTGATGACAAAGGACAAAGGGACTCCACACTTACCCCAGAATTTTGGAATCGAATCAGGCTGCAAGAGTTTGATGGGATGAGCTTTCCTTTGCAGATCTGCCCTGCAGAATTTGAAGATGCAGGCAATTACACATGTACTGTGGAAACGCTGGAATTTTTAACAGTGGAACTGATAACCACAAAAAGTAAGGCTTAGAACATATAGACAGTGGCACTGAAATTCACTATGAGTTCCAATTTATTGTGGGCTTCAGGAGACATTGGTAAAACAACGGGCAACAAATAGCATTTTCTGTCGTTTTCCAAGATTCCTGGTGGAGCTATGGTATGAACTTAATGGGATTCTGGCAATTTCAGCCACAGACTGTCTGTAAACTTGCTGAGTTCAAGAATGCATGAAATGTCTACTCATTCATTTGGACAAACATGCTTCCATATTCCCTTCTGGTTTCGCATCTCCCCTATTCCTTTCACTAGATCCCTTTACTGGTGAAAATATGAAGGGTTACAAATTCAACATCTAGTTGTAATGGGGATAAACAGGTGCATAAGGCAGCACTTCAAACTAATTAATTTAGATTCAGTTTTGTGTGTGTGTTAAACTATGTGTTAAACACATAGTGTATGCTAACAGAAGATGCTAGGAAGACTACAGATAAATGTACTGTTAGAGTAAAACAGATGGTCTCATGATGAGGCCACTCTCAGTTTGGAAGAATAACACCTCATATACTGTGTGGGTAGCATCCAACTTGGTGGCATAAACATTGATTTCTCTAACTTCCAGTAATTTCTCCCTTTTCCTCCTCTTTTTTTACATTCCCCATTATGGCTCCCCTTCTTCTCTCCTTAGCTACCTATCATCTTGCTCTGGTGCCCCTTTCTCCCATGCTCTTCTTCTATCAGATTCCTTCTTTTTTAGCCCTCTTCTTGTTTCCACATCAACTCCCAGCTTCTCACTTCATCCCTTCTACTCCACCCACTTGCATTCCCCTTCATCTGGCTTTACCTGTAATCCTACCAGCTTGTACTCATTCCCTCTCCCACCCTCCTAGTCTGGTTTCTTGCCCCTTCCATTCCAGTCATAAGGAAGGGTCTGAGCTGAAAACATCAGTGCTAATTCCTCTCCAGAGATGCTGCCTGACCTGCTGAGTTCCACCAGAATTTTGTGTTTGTTGCTTGAATTTCCAGCATCTGCAGATTCCCTCGTGTTTGATCTGAAGAATCTCTTGCGTTTGTGTGTGTACACCCAGATATCCGTAATGAAGGTGTTAGAATAGTTTAAAAGTATATTTGACTACAGAATAAGAAAACTTCAAGTCTTTAAAACCAAATATCTGCAAATGCTGTAAGTAAGAAAAAGGAAGAGAACTAGTCAGCAGTCTGGCTGTGACTGTCGTAGAGGAACCAACTTGCTCTTTTAGGTTGATGAGCTTTTCAGTTACATGATCTAAGATGAACATATTTTCTTTCCCTTCCCTAAAAATCTTTGTGATCCATTTGGACTGGAAAATAGACAATCCCTTAGGGCTGAGCTGTGCTGAGAAGTCAAATGACTATGGGTTGAAGTTCTGCATTGAGAAGTCTTGTTGATGACCAAAGATGCCCAGTGGGGGCAGTCCATTGTATATTATTGGGTTTGAAATAATTGCATGTGCAGTAATTGCCATTAGATTTTGGCATGTCCTATTAACATTACCTGTCTTTTCCTCTTTGGCACTATTACAGTTTTTGCTGGAACTTATATTTTTATGTCTTACTCTATTCTGCTGCCACAAAACAACAAATTTCACCACATATGTCAGTGAGAATTAAACCTGATTCTGATTCTACTTCAAAAATACTGAGGTGTCCAGGGTGGAAAAATTATAAATTCCACTTACAATATTATTTACAGCAAGTACCCTAAAGGGAATTAGCTAAGTATGGCACATCTTGGGTATGAAATACCCTCATGTCACACATTACTTTCTCTAATTGTAGTGACAGTGATTCCATCGCACCCTGTGGTTGAAGGAGACGATGTTACCCTTACCTGCTCCATTTCACACATCAGAGAAGCAACACGGCTCATTTGGATGGAAACTGGCAGGAAGAGTTTTGTTAAAGAAAAGACATTTAACCCCCCAGAAAAAGGTAACATCAGCCTGTCAGTGTTCATTCAGAAGGTTGGACAACATAACAGAAAATGGACCTGTCTTGTGTTTAGTCGAGAAGTGCCAAGAATTTTTATCACAATCCAGCTAGAGATTAATGGTAAGAGTCACAGTAATTTAATAATATGTGTAATGGAAGTGTTTCATATTAATGTAACCAGCTTTATGATTCTTTACAATTATGCATTTTCCACTCAGTGGCTATTTAATTAGTTACTTCCCGTACATATAAAGTGACAACTGAATGTATATTTGTGGCTATCTGCTGCTGTGGCCCATCTGCTACTGTACTTCAAGGTTTGATGTGCTGTGAGTTCATAGATGTCCTTCTGCACACAGAACGTCTACAAATGAGATGTTTTTATTTGTTTTCACACTATTCTCTGTAAACTCTCGAGACTGTTGAAAGTAGCCAGTTTCTGTGCAAATGCAAGTTATTTGCACCACACGCCATGCTTAGGTGCTGATTGTTCTCCTGTCCTCTGTGCAGAGGCTTTGCATAGGGCTGCGTTAAAGCCTTAGACACTCTCGAGTTTTTAATGAGTTTCAGATTGTACGGCCTCCACAGATCCCTGATTTCGACATCATTGAGATTCCCTGAGAGTACCTGGACAGAGACAGAAACAAGCGAGACAACAAACTTCTGCAAAAGAATTCTGCAAGTTCTCCGAGATGTTTGAAACATCTCAATTTTCTTATTAAACTGCACTGACAAAGTACATAAGAGATTTGATGCAGTTTTAAAGGCAAAGAATGAAAGGATGGTCACAGTAAATTTTGATTTGATATTTTTACTGTTTGCTGTTCTTTATAATAATCTTTTAGATATTTAGAAATTTTTATTTCATTATTTTTGAAAGCATCTTTTCTTTACAGATTGTTTTTTTACATTAGCCTAAGACTTCTGCACAGTCACGCATATCAGTTATTGGAACTTCCGTCAATATTTTTTCCAGCATTGAATTCATCATCGCTGGCACTCAGCTATAGAATAATAAATTAACAGGCTGAATATAAATGTAAATGGTGAACTGGTTGCAAATTTTCCTCAATTTTTTGCTGCTTTGAGATACCATGAGCTGCCAGAGAATGAGAGGTCCTGGGGGACTCAGTTTTATGTAAAATATCCTAGTGTTCCCTGAAGCTATGAGTAGAGACCTCTTCTAATGTGCTTTCCAATAGACATCCTCCAGGCCGCATCATCATAATCATGTATCTGTGCAGTTTTTTAATGACACATGCCATCCACTTCAATTAATACAAGAAGTAAATACAAGAGATAAGGCAAATACTGGAAATCTAGAACAACAAACACAAAATGCTGGAGGAACTCAGCGGGTCAGGCAAGAGGGAAATAAATAGTCAATGTTTCAGGCCAAGAGTGAAACTGTAGTGTCAGTGATTTACTCTCACCCTCTTGTTGAAGGAGACAATGTTACCCTTACCTGCTCTGTTTCACATTGAATTGAATTGACTTTATTACTTACATCCTTCATATACATGAGGAGTAAAAATTTTTACCTTCCATCTCTGTCTAAATGTGCAATGTGCAATTTATAATAATTTATAATAAATAGTATGTCCAACAGGATGGTCAATATAACATGGAAGTACAATTGTGTTAGCATGAATTAAGCAGTCTGATGGCCAGGTGGAAGAAACTGTCCTTGTTCCTGTTGGTCCTGGTTTTTATGCTGTGGTATCGTTTCTGGGATGGTAGCAGCTGTGATCGTTTGTGGTTGGAGTGACTCGGGTCCCCAATGATCCTTCAGGACAAGTCTTTGTGAATGTCCTGAAAAGTGGGAATAATGTCCTGATATGCAGGACTGTCTGCACCACTCTCTGCAGAGCCAGACATATCAGACAATTAACATTTTGTTACTTAAAACTAAATATGTTGAAGCATACTTTTCTTTTGTTTTATTATTTTTAGTTTTTAGGGAAACAACACAGAGCAGGGTCTTATTGCCCAATTAACCCAAGCTTGCCAAGTGATCAATTAACCTACTAACCCAGAGTACCCGGAGGAAACACACATGGTTACAGAGAGAATGTAGAAACTCCTTACAAATGGGGGCAGAACTGAACCTGGGTCACTAGCACAGTAATAGTGTTGTGCGAACTGCTATTCTACCTTGCGAACCTGGGCTGTTAGCACAGTAATATTGTTGTGCTACTTTACCATCCTTCTTCAGTAATTTCAATGATTAAATCAGGAGTTGAAAGGAGAAGTTTAGTGACATAAGTAAGACATCGACTTTGCAGCTGTTGTTATACAGAAAGAGGTTTCAGAAACCATTTGCTCTATTCCTGCAACACAGCCAACTGTCAATGTGGTTAGAATGTTGGCAACAGCTCAAGTTGAACATGTAGCAAGGATTGATCTGGAGAGAAAAGCCCAACAGAGCATCTTAAACTTTGACGAATATGGTCCAAATCTGACCCTTTGCCTTTGTACTCTGGATTCTGGTTGTAACATAAGTTACCTTCCACATTTCTGCCATTAAAGTTATAATTCCCCCAGTGTAAATCATTTACTTTTATATCAACACTCTATTATGAGAATGGATAAAGGGGAACCTGCTGTTGAGTCAGGGAGTACTGCACCAAGGAAACACGCCCAATTTCTCCATGGTAACAATTATGCCCACCAAACAAATCCCACTTGGTCTATTTCCACGAAACCCCTTCTATCCATGTACTTAGCCAATTGCCCTTAACTGTCATTACTTCAAATTTAGAAGATTGAGGGGAGATTTGATAGAGGAATACAAAACTATGATGGGTGTAGATAGGGTAAATGCAAGCAGGTTTTTTCCTCTGAGGTTGAGTGAGACTAGAACTTGGGGTCTTGGGTTAAGGGTGGTAGAGTGTGGATGAGCTGCCAGTGCAAGTGGTGCATGCAAGCTTGATTTCAACGTTTAAGAGAAGTTTGAATAGGTACCCGGATAGTATGGATATGGATGGGGCTAGATAGTTTAAATGGGTTGGCATGGACTGTGGGTCAAATGGCCCTTTTCTGTGTTGTACTTTTCTATGATTCTATGTCAGTGTTGTAACAGAAGTTTTCTCTTGATTGATTTTCTTTTGAATAAGGTTGGCTGCTTGTTGAGAGCTTCTAATGTCAGGTCATGTGGCCTCTGCTCATATGCAGAAACTAACACCAGACATTAAAGCTGAGTCCAGATATGCCTTTCTTGAAGCTTAGATGCATGCATCTGGTTACTGAGTTGTGTTGGGAACTATGGTCCTTTATTGAACCTGAACAATTGTAATCATTCTCAGAAATGCACATTTCATGTAAGCTAAATGTTTACTGTATAATTGACAAATTGATACATCTCCAGATCTTTGTTTCTGGAGATGAATAATCTCAGAGTTGTCTACTGCATACATACTTTGATAATAAATTAACCTTTGAACCTTTTGATCTTTTGAAAATGCTAGAGGACCTCAGCAAGTCTGTAAACATCTATGGAAAGGAATATAGTTCCGGTGAAAGGTCTTGGCCCACAATTCTGACTGTTTATTCCCCTCCGTTAATGCTGCCTGACCTGCTGAGTTTCACCAGCATTTTGTGTCTGTGACTATGGGTGAAACTGTGAGTGTCAGTGCAGTATCTTTTATTAATATCTGACAGCTAAAGGCAGTGATGCTGATGATTGAAAATTGTTGTTTGAAGGCTAAATTGGCAGGGTTAGGATGGCCAAAGTGTTCTGACATCAGATGTATCAATGCTATGGAGCAAGTCTTGGGCCTTATCCTCTAAGAAATTCTGGATAGAGTGTAAAGAGACTGCTACATGGATTGTTAACCACATAGATTGTTAATCATAACACTTATTCTTGCCAAGTTATTAATATTTCCAGTCTAAATATTTATTTGTCTTTTATGTGTCATGTCTATGACATGAATAATCATGACCTTTCCATGACCATGATAGTTCTTGGCAGTTTTTTCTGCAAAATTGGTTTGCAATAGCCTTCTACTGGGCAATGTCTTTACGTGATAGGTGACTCTAGCCATTATCAAAAACTCTTCAGAGATTAACCTTCTGGTGTCAGTGGTTGCATAACCAGGACTTGTGATATGGATGAGCTGCACAGTGACCATCCACCATCTGCTTCCACGGCATGGGGGGCAGTTAAGCAAGTGCTAAGTGCTACCTGCAGTCTAGCAGAGGAAAGGAGCACCTTACACCTCCTTTGGTAGAGACCTATGTCCACCTTGTCACTCAAATATTCAATGATGCCAAAAAGACATACAACACAGACAGTTTAACTACCAAGTTCATCAACCACCTATTGATACTATTCCTAAGTCTATCCCTTTTTTATTCAACTCATATTTTCATCATTTTCTTTTTCCTCTAGAGAAAAGTGAAGCTGCTTATTTGAAGTTGATTGTTATACCTGTGGTCCTGGTGCTACTGTGCCTCATTGCAGTAATGATAACCTACCACAGGAGGGTGCATAAACCAGGTAAGAGAAAACACTGTCTGCAATTAAGTGCCAGACAAAACTGAGGATAAGACAATGTTTATTGCCCCCTTAAGCATAAATCTCAGTGCTCACTGGAGAGTTTTATGCTGGGAAACACAATATGCAGGAGTAAAAATTGAAGTACAAATGTTGCACAGGGAATGTCGAGCCAAAGGCCAGTTTGAAGAGGAAAAAGGTGTAGAGCTCACAACAGTCTTCTCCAGGCAACTTGGGAGAGGCAATAAATGCAAGCCATGCTATCAATAACCAGATCCTGAAAATAATACATAAATAAAAAATGCATACCTACAGGAAAAAACATCAATAAGATTGAAAGAGTGAAGAGAAAATTCACAAGGATGTTGCTATTTCTTGAGGCTCTGACTTACAGGGATAGGTTGAATAGGTTAGGACTTTATTCCCTGGAGTGCAGTAGAATGAGCTGGGGGATCTTAAAGAGGTACACCAAGTTAAGGGGTATGGATGGGGTGAATAGATGCAGGTTTTTTCCCCGCTGAAGTTAGGTAAGATGAGAACTAAAGGACATATGTTTAGGATGAAAGACAAAATATTTAAGGGGAATGTCAGGGGGAATTACTTCACTGAGGGGATGCTGTGAGTGTGGTACAAGTAGCCAGCAGAATGGTCGACACGAGTTGAATTGTAACACTTAAGAAAAGTTTGGATTGGCCTGTCGGGAAGGGGCCCGGTCGAGGGAAGAGCCTGGTGTAAAAAGTGCTAGTCTTTGGCTCAAGAGTCTTCGGTGAGGAGACTACGCCAGGCACAATTGCAGCGGGTGAAGACATGACCGCTAAGCTGACTCAGTGTGCTACGTGCATGATGTGGGAGGTCAGGGACACTGATGGTGCCCCCGGCTGCTACAGCTGTGGAAAGTGTGACCAGATTCAGCTTCTGAAGGAGCATGTTGCAGCACTGAAGAAAGAACTGGATGACCTCGTTTATCCGTGAAAACGAGGGTTTTCTGGACAGGACCTACAGTGAGGTCGTTATACCGAGGATACCAGAAGAGAGAAAGGGGGCGATGATGAGGAAGGAAAGGATGCTTGAAGTACACGAGACCCCAGGGGATGTACCTCTCATAAACAGGTTCACCTTCTTGGAAGCTGTCAGGACAGAAGATACTACCAGTCTGAGAGGTGGACAGGGCTGTGAGCTGAAAATTGGTGCAGAAGCAGAGCTGAGGGGTAGGGGCCGTGAAGAGCCGTGGTAGTAGGGGACTCCATAGTAAGAGGTACAGAAAGGGGTTTCTGCGGCAACAGGCAAGATTTAAGGATGGTGCTAGGAACCAGGACATCACGGACCGATTGCAGGGAATCCTCAAGGGTGAAGATGAACAGTTGGCACAAATGACATCGGGAAGAAGAGGAAGGACATTCTGCAGCGGGACTTCAGAGAACTCGGAAGAAGGCTGAAAAGCAGGACTTCCAGGGTGGTTATCTCTGGTTTTCTTCCAGTTCCTCGTGCTGGAGAGGGCAGCAAACTCGAGGAAATCTGCAGATGCTGGAAATTCAAACAACAACACACACAAAATGCTGGTGGAACACAGCAGACCAGGCAGCATCTATAGCGAGAAGTGCTGTTGACATTTCGGGCCGAGACCCTTCGTCAGGACTAACCGAAAGCCCGAAACGTCAACAGTGCTTCTCCCTATAGATGTTGCCTGGCTTGCTGTGTTCCACCAGCATTTTGTGTGTGTTGTTGTTTAAATTAGTTTCTTATCTCTTTTTTTTAATATCAATGAAGGATACTAATGCTGACAATGACAACCAGTTGCTGAGAGAAAAAAACTTTATGAATATCTCAAACACTTTATCATTATCAACTTGCCTGTATAGTTCTCTGAAAAAATTCATTATACTGCTATCAGGTTTCAAAAGCAACCAGGCAATTTGCAAGTTCTATTGTAGAAGAAATACAGATCGAGGACCCATTATTTAAAATTTCAAATTCTGAAAATATCCTAAACCTGAAATGTTTTAGTGCACTAACAAAGTGTCACAAATGGAAAATTCCACAAAATGCTGGGAAGGTTCCCTGGTGTCGCGCAGGTCTCTGCACACCACAAACAACTGAGAAGTGACTTCACTTGTGTAATAACAGAAGTTACAAAAAACAGAAAAACTCCACATAAATTGAAAAATGATTATCTCAATTATGTGTTGAAAGCGTGGATTCACCAGTGTTGGAATGAACATATTATATACTGCTTAGCAGTATGCTGATCATGAAACAAACTATGACAACCTTCTGAAAATTAAAAGTAATTGTGAATATTCAGCAGGATGGTTGCAGAATTTAAGACAAGGCACGGGATTAAATTTTTAAAGGTCTGTGATGAAAAGCATCTGCTGTTCAGAAAGCAGTAGAGGAATTCATTGATGAGTTTGCTAAGATCTAAACTGCTGATCTGCTTCATCAGTACATAAGACAAAAAACTGCATACTGCCAGCACATAAACTCAGTCAGAAATAATGGCAATCCCAAGCTATTTTATTATATATTCCAAAATATGAAAAATCTAAAATCCGATATACTTACAGCACCAAGCATTTCAGAGAAGGGGTACTCAAACTGTATGTTGATCTCTTTCTTCATACATTTATCAGCTGTATGTATTTGCGCCTGCTATCATATGAGAAAGAAATATTTGTGGAGTTTCCATTAGTCATTTTGTGTACTTATTATCTATCAATCATTAACTATCACTAAGCATAGTTACAGCATCCAGCTCTTTAAGTTGAACCTTACAAAGCCACATAGAGTTGACGAGCACTACTGCACAGAAAGAAGCCTTTTGCCTTATTTTGTCTGCGCTGAACAGTCTAAATGGGCTAAATACGCTATATCTGTCCCATCCATGTACTTACCCAAATTTCTCCAAAACATTGGAATTAAACCTGAAATCACCACTTCCACATTTCTATGTCTACATCAATACACGTTTATTGAGTTATCAATTTGGAAACATAACTAGGAGCAAGAGTTGACAATTCAGCCCCTGAAGCCTGCTCTGCTGTTTAATAAAATTGTGTGAGCTCTGATTGCAACTTCAAACCTGCAACCAAACACTCAAGACAATGTGAGTCAAATGAATTTCTTCTTATCTCATCTTAAATGACTGACCTTACAACATGTTTTACCAGTGACCCGTATTTCTTGGTTACCCCACTAGGTGAACCACTATCGTAAGATATTGAGACCTGACTGGGTGTTGTATGTTTTAATGATGCCCCTTTTATTTTTTCACTCCCTTGCAGATATAAGCCTCACCTTTCTGATCTTTATGTGTAAGATATTCCAGTCAGTTGGAATTGCTTTCCACATAGTAATACTATATCTTTTGATAAATAATGGGGCAATATTTTACATAATACTAAAAATGGGGTATAATCAATGCACTGTACTTAATCACAGTGTTCCTTTGTTTATATCGATTCCCTTCAAAATAATTAATAACAAGTTTTAGTTTTCCTAATTAATGCTATATCTGACCTTATAGAGAAATATAAAATCAGTAGGGACATAGATATGGTCCTAGTGTAGGAGAGTTTTAAACTAGAGGGCATAAACTCAAGGGGAGATGGGAGAAATTCAAAGATGATCTGAGGGAGAAGTTTTGCACACAAAACGGTGGATATAATCGAATGAGCCGCCAGAGGAGGTGGTAGCAGTAGATACAATGTTCAAAAGACACTTAGGTAGATACATAAAAGATTTGGGGGGATAAGGGCCAATGGGACTAGCTCAGGTAGGCAATTTGGTCAACATGGACAAGTTGAGCCAAAAGGTCTGTTCAATGCTGGATGACTCTAAGACTCTATCTGCATATTAGCATTTACAAATTATGCACAATAACACTCAGATCCACCTGTAGCTGAAAACCTCTGCAATCTCTCACCATGGGGATAACATACTCCTTTTTATTATTTCTTTTCTGCCAAAATGTGTTGACAGCTTCACCTTTATTGGTATATGTAACCTCCAAGGCTGAACAGCTGCTTCTTGCTTGCATATTCCACCTCTGTAAGATAGCTTGCCACTACCTCTATCACAGTCTCACTACTGTCAAAAATGTGGTTGTGCTTCTCGCCTCAATTTCTGACTCTTCTGCTGAAGCTACTTCAGACACTTATCTAAACTCCCTGCTCATCCATTTCTACATGAGATAAATCACTCACAGGATAAATACTTTAGCAAAATAATGTGGCAGAAATTCATGCTTCCTAATGCTCTTAATGTGAAATTGCAGCTGAGGAAAAAGCATGATAGGTTTCTTCAATAGTTATTCAAGTACTAAACTGCTTTAACTCACCTTCACAGTTGAGAACGTTCAAAGGGAACCAGTTCAAAGGAAACCATGCACTGCAGAAATTGAATATGCTGCTGTCAGTTTTCAAAACCGACCAGGTAATTTGCTACTTATATTGAATAGTGTTTTGATCAGTTTCCCTCAGTAACCCCAACATTTAATTACATCAATTTGCTCAAAGTTAAAGGGGACAAGGGAGAAGGTGGGACTAGACATGTAGCGGCTAGTCTAACAACCCAGTGCCGCTGCTGGCGGCCCCACAGATTGCTATATTTGCATGTAGTGCCGTCAAGTCACTCCAATATTGATGTTCTAAAAGTCAAAGAATTGTATCGGATCTTTTATTAGCAGATAGCAAAACATACAATCTTGAAGTGATGCAATTAACTGTACTAGGCATAAATTAAGCTGTAACAAAGTGATCAAGAAAAGCTATGACATCCATCTTTCCCCAGCCCCAAAATACCCAGAACAAAGCACAAATACATTACTTATTCCCTTCACTTTTACCACACTAGCCCACTGATGGGATCAGTTACCATAATACACATAATGAACACACAACACAGAACGCAATGCTGATTGAAATCAGATGCATGACCCCTACAGTGAAGGATTGGTCTCGATAGGTTTAAATTGCAAAAAATTGTCCTTGATGAGATATTTAACCAGCAGCCTTCATACTCAATGAGTAGCAAAATATGTATAAAATAATGTAAATCAACAAGTTCACTGGAAGCTGGAAGCCTGGAGCTGCCCTATCCTGGGATTGGAGGACTGTCTCTGTCTCTGAGTGAGTGGGTGGGTAGGAGGAAGGAAAGAAACTTGTTTAGGTGTTTTTCTACTGTTGCTTGTGTTTTCTCATCTGAACACTTTGGGCAGGCTATGTTGATGTTGTGTGGTGCATGGCCAAGTGGTTAAGATGTTGGACTAGCAATCTGAAGGTCGTGAATTCGAGCAAAAACTGAGGCAGCATGTTGTGCTCTTGAGCAAAGCACTTAACCACACATTGCTCCAGTCCATCCAGCTGAAAATGGGTACCGGCAAAATGCTGGGGGTTAACTTCAGTGTCCTATCTTGGGTGGGGGGGGGGGGAAGTCTTGTACTCTCAGTCACTTCACGCCACGGAAACCAGCATAAGCACCGGCCTGATGAGCCTATGATGAGCCTCGGGACAGACTTTAAATAGCTAACTTCATGTTGATGTCAGAATGTGCGGCAGCACATACAGACTGTCTCAGCACATCCCTAGGTTGTGTTGGTTGTTTATGCAAATAGCATATTTCATCATATGTTACAATAAATAAAGGAATCTGAAAAATTGAAGAACTCAGTGAATACTCTCCTGTCCATCACCCGTTTACAGAAATGGAAATCAGACTAAAAACTAACACTCCTGATCTAGTGTAAAGAAGGCAGAAAAAAGCAAAGAAATCTTTGGATAGAGAATGCACTATTGTAGAACCAGATACACATTCCCAAGCTTCATTTTGGGTTACATTTAAGAAAATAATCAAAATTAGAATCAAGTTTATTATCACTAGAGCAGCTGGAATTTGCAGAACTACTTTATTTAATGCTGTGATTTTTCTCCAATCCCACCATTTTGTGAGTGGAGAAAGAGAATAATCACTGTAATTATTGTTCAGCTCAGGAAATGATGCAAGAGGCAGTTTTGGTGCTATGAATATTTTAATTTCACATGTCCGGTATCACTACCCTCTTTTGTCTTGTGGGTTGTTATATTGCACTTTATTAGGAATGTTTTGAAAGGCCAATACAGATGTATTGCACTCATCACTTTCTCAAAGAATGCAATCAGATTTATCACCCCTGTCTGCCCTCACATGTCTTCCAAGATGCAGGTAAAGTTTTTGTATATGCACCATTAGTCATTTTATTTAATAATGCATTTAACATTAAATACAAGGTTTAGCATTATTTGTCACATGTTGATCAAAGCATGCAGTGAAATGTGATTGTGTTAAATCAAATTAGCAATGAATGTGCCGAGCAGTCCTCCAGTGCTGTCACTTTTCCGGTGTAAACGTAGCATGCCCACAACTTACTAACACTAACCGTACAACTTTGGAATCTGGAGTAGCCGGAGAAAGCTCATGTGGTCACGTGGAGAATGAACAAACTTCTTACAGACAGCGGCTAGAATTGAACCGTGATCTTACAGCTGAAATTGTAAAGTGTACACTGCCATGGCATCCTATCTCTACTATCATTGCTATGTACATTTACACATTAAGTAAAGCCTTATTTGTATGAATATGCAGACTTCTGTGCATCTAGAAACATAAGAATAAGGTGCAAGAATTGGTCACTCAAGTTTTAAGCCTACGCTGTAGTTTAATAAAATTGTGTCTGTTCTGAATATATTTGCAATCCCACATCCCTGACTACACAAAGTAACATTATACATCCACTTATCATTTACCTATCCACATCAGCCTTGGAAGTCATCTCAGGGTCCGCTTCCTCTAACCTTTCAGGAAAGATACAGTAAAAGACTTAGGAACTTCTGAAACAGAAATTCACTTTATCTCTGTCTTAAATGGGTAACAGCTTATTTTAAAATTCCTAGTTGTAGATTACCCCACTAGGTGGGGTAATCAGTCAGTCAGTCAAGAACTCACTGGATATTGCATGTTTTAATTTTGCCCCCTTTCAATCTTTTACCTCCCTGCAGATATAAACGCAGCTTATCTATTTTTCATTCATTCAGCTGCTTGCCCATTCCAGCTATTATTCTGGTGCACTTCACTGAATTGCTACTCTGTTTGTAAAGTCCTTTTGTAGGTATTGAGGCAACACACACAAAATGTTGGAGGAACTCAGCAGACCAGGCAGCATCCGTGGAAAAGAGTAAACAGTTGAAGTTTTGGGCCATGACCCTTCATTCATGATCTTCTATTCTCTGCTATCCAATTCCCCCTTCTCCAATCCTTGATCTCTTCCACCACTCAACTTCCCAGCTCTACTTCACCCCTCCCCCTCTCCCACCTTTCTCTTCTTTCCTCTCCTCACCCTACCCTCTTACTCCTTCTTTCCAGTCCGGATGAAGGGTCGCGGCCCAACATGTCAGCTGTTTACTCTTTTCCATAGATGCTGCCTGGCCTGCTGAGTTCCTCCAGCACTTTGTGAGAGCTGCTTTAGACCTTCGGCATCTGCAGATTTTCTCTTGTTTATAGTTTTTGAGATCTGTTGAAGGGTCTCAGCTCACAACGTCAGCTCTTTATTTCTCTCCACAGAGGTTGCCTGACCAGCTGACTTCCTCCAGTATTTTTTGTGTGTTGCTCCAGATTTTTAGCATCTGTAGAATCTCTTGAGTTTATAGAGACAAGTACTGTTCACGGTACTCCAGATGCTGTCTAACTGATAGCCTGTATAACTGAAGCACAGCCTCTCTACATTGGTATACAATTGCTCTCACAATAAATAATAATCTTTTAGCTTATGTAATTACATGAAATACCTGAATATTGGCTTTTACAGTTCTGCACCCAAATCCCCCTATAGCTGAGAACTTCTGCGATCTCTCACAATGGAGATAACAAGCCTCTTATTTTCCCAGGGAAAGTGGATAAATCATTTATTGGTATGCATTGCCTCCAAAGCTGAACAACCACTCCTTGCTTACATACTTTATTTCTACCCTTGTAAAATTGCCTGTCTGTATTGATTTTCCAAACTAGTCGCTGTCAAATATGTGTTCACTCTTTTGTAACCTCCAGACTCAATCTATGCAATGTCTCTTCCTTTGCTTTCTGACATCTCCAAAGGGACATCTCCTATGACCAGACGTATCTTTACCTCCGCCGCCACCATTCCTTTTTCTTTATGGATTGCTCCTCCTTGGACATTCCCTGTACGCTCACTGTACATTCATTCCCATTAATCTCCTTCTCAGCACTTATTCCTGCAAGTGCCCAAAGTTCTACACCTGCCCATTCACCTCCTCTCAGATTAACAGTCTTTCCAGGTGAGACAACATTTCACCTGCAAATCTGCTGGGGTTGACTCCTGTGCACAGTGCTCCTGATGGGGCCTCCTCTACACTGGTGAGACTGGTTATAAGCTTGGGGACCACTTCATCAAGAACCTCTACTCCATCCACCAACAGTAGAACTTCCTGCTGGCCAAATATTTCAATTCTGATTCCCATTTCCATTCTAATATTTTGCCTCTTCTTATGCCAAGATGAGGCCACCCTCAGGGTGGAGGAGAAAAACCTTACAATCTGTGTGGGTAGCCTCCAACCTGATGGCATGAATATCAATTTCTCCTGCCTGTAAAAAAAGGTTTTTCCCTTCCCCCCTTTCTTCAGTTCCTCACTCTGGCCCCTTAATTCTTCTCACCTGCCTATTGCTTCCCCATGGGTCCCTCCTCCTTCTCTTTCTCCTACAGTCCATTCCTCTCTCCTATCAGATTTCTTCCAGCTCTTTACCTTTCCCACCCACCTGGCTTCACCCATCACCTACTAGATACCCTCCTCCGCCTCCCAAATTTTTATTCTGGCATCTTCCCCCCTTCCGTTCCTGAAGAAGGATCTCGGCCTGAGACATAAAGTGTTTATTCTGTTCCATAGATGTTGCCTGATCTGCTGAGTTCCTCTAGCATTTTGTGTGTGTTGCTTCTTCCTCTCATCTATCACAACAGATCAAACAAAACACTGCAGTCCCAGTTTAACCTGCACCAGCATTTCTAATAAGAGGGATTGATCCGAAAGGTGGTGCTAACAATTATTACCCGTCTGATTAGAAATTTGAGAATTTTCAGTAATATTCACATTTCCAGCGTCTGCTGTATTTTAGTTTGTTTGCTCTGCAGATTACACTTTTAAGTAACTGTTATTTACCAGGAGTGCACCTGTGCTTATCAATTCATCCAGTTTTCTTGCTCATCTGCTGAAGCTACTGCACACTCTTGGCTAAACTCCCCACTCATCCATTGCTTCTGTGTGTAGGTGAGATAAATTTGTCAAAGGGGAAACACAGAAGGTTCTTAACACTCATGATGTGCAATAGCTGATGAAAGAAAAATCTATAAAAAAGATATCAATAAGAGTTCAGAGAAAATTTACAAGGATATTTCTGGGAGTCGAGGAACAGTGTTACAGGGAAGGATTGAACAGGCTAGGATTTTATTCACTAGAGCAAAGGAAAATGAGGGGAGATTTACAGACAGACATACTTTATTGATCCCGAGGGAAATTGGGTTTGTAACAGCCGCACCAACCAAGAATAGTAAAGAAATATAGCAATATAAAAACCATAAATAATTAATTAATAAGTTAATCATGCCAAGTGGAAATAAGTCCAGGACCAGCCTATTGGCTCAGGGTGTCTAACACTCCGAGAGTGGAGTTGTGAAGTTTGATGGCCACGGGTAGGAACGACTTCCTATAATGCCTAGTGTTTCATTTTGGTGGAATGAGTCTCTGGCTGAATGTACTCCTGTGCCTAACCAGTACATTATGGAGTGGATGGGAGTCATTGTCCTAGAAGGCATGCAATTTGGACAGCATCCTCTTGTCAGACACCACCGTCAGAGAGTCCAGTTCCACCCCCACAACTTCACTGGCCTTATGAATGAGTTTGTTGATTCTGTTGGTGTCTGCTACCCTCAGCCTGCTGCCCCAGCACACAACAGCAAACCGGATAGCACTGGCCACCACAGCCTCTTAGGCCATCCTCAGCATCGTCCGGCAGATGTTAAAGGACCTCAGTCTCCTCAGGAAATAGAGACGGCTCTGACCCTTCTTGTAGACAGCCTCAATGTTCTTTGAGCAGTCCAGTTTATTGTCCATTTGTATCCCCAGGTATTTCTAATCCTCCACCATAACCACATTGACCTCTTGGATGGAAACAGGGGTCACCGGTGCCTCAGGCCCACCAACAGCTCCTTAGTCTTTTTTCACATTAAGCTGCAGATGATTCAGCTCGCACCATGTGACAATATTTCCCACCGTTGCCCGATGTCACTGTCACCAGAGGTATACAAAACTATGAGGGGTATAAATAAGGTAAATGCAAGCAGGTTTTTCTTGAAGGTAGGTTGAGTGAGATTAGAGCTAGAGATCATAGGTTAATGGTGAAAGCTGAAATATTTAAAGGGAGTATGAGGGGGAATGTCTTCACTCAGAGGATATTGGAAGTGTGGAACAAGCTGCTGGCTGAAGTGGGGGATGCAGGTTTGATTTCAACATTGAAAAGAAATTTGGATAAGTACATGGATGGGTGTCTGAATCAGGTTTAATATCACCAACATATGTATAGTACATATGTCATGAAATTTGTTGCATTGCAGCAACAGTACTTTGCAATACATAGTAATGAATATTAGAAATTACAATAAAAATATATAAAAAATAAATTTAAAAAGAAGTGCAAAAAGAGAGGGTAAAAATACTGAGAAAGTGTTCATGGGTTCAAAGTCCATTCAGAAGTCTGATGCCAGAGGAGATAAAGCTGGTCCTGAATATTGAGTGTGTATCTTCAGGCACTTGTACCTTCTTCTTGATGGTAACAATGAGAAGAGGACATGTCCTGGGTGATGGAGGTCCTTATTGATGGATGCTGCCTTTTTGAGGCATCACATTTTGAAGGTGTCCCAGATGCTAAGGAGGCTAGTGCCCGTGATAAAACTGACTGAGTTTACAATTTTCTCCACCTTGTTTCTGACCTTGTGCAGTGGACCCCATACCAGACAGTGATGCAACCAGTTAGAATGCTCTCCATGGTGCATTTGTAGAAATGTGCAAGTGTCTTTGGTGACATACAAAATTCTCCTCAAACTCAAAATGAAATATAGCACTGTCTTACCTTCTTTGTAGTTGCATCATTATGTTGGGTCCAGGATAGATCCTCAGAGATTTTGCTATACAGGAATTTGAAACTGCTCACCCTTTCAACTTCTGATCCCTCGGTGAGGACTGGTGTGTGTTCCTTCACCTTACCTTTCCTGAAGTCCACAATCAGTTATTTGGTCTTTCTTTTGCTGAATGCAATGTTGTTGCTGCAACACCACTCAACCAGCTGATCTAACTTGCTCCTCTATGCTTCCTCGTCACCATCTGAAATTCTGCCAACAATATTTGTGGCATCAGCAAATTAATAGATGGTGTTTGGGCTGTGCCCATCCACACAATCATGGGTGTAGAGAGAGTAGAGCATTAGGCTAAGCACACATCCTTGAAGAGTGCTGATGTTGATTATCAGCGGGGAGAAGATATTATTTCTGATCCACACAGACTGTGATCTCCTGGTGAGGAAGTCAAGGATCCAAATGCAGTGAGAGGTAAATATTACTAATGTCCAGGTGCTTCAAGGGCAAGTGCAGAGCCAGTGAGATTGCATCTACTGCAGGCAGATTGCAGCAGGTCCAGGTATGTGCTGAGGCAGAAATTTAATCTAGTCATGACCAACTTCACGAAACACTTGACTGTAGTAGATGTGAGTACCACTGGATGATAGGCATTATAGCAGCTCATCCTGCT
The DNA here is from genome assembly GCF_030144855.1 of Hypanus sabinus. Taxonomy (NCBI): domain Eukaryota; kingdom Metazoa; phylum Chordata; class Chondrichthyes; order Myliobatiformes; family Dasyatidae; genus Hypanus; species Hypanus sabinus. Next base: position 66,146,893 of record NC_082720.1, on the reverse strand, counting down.
CTTGTTGGGCACTGGTATGTTTGTCACCAGTTTAAAGCAGGTGGGAAACTCCAAACGCAGCAGTGAGAGATTGAAGAAGAAGTCCTTGAACACTTCTGCCAGTTGGTTATCACAGGTTTTCAGAGCCCTATTAGGTATACTGTCAGTGCTATAGGCCTTCATCCTCTTGAAAGATATTCTGGCATCACCCTCTGAGCCAGAGATTCCAGTGTCAGCAGATGCAGCAGGGTTTCACATAGATCTGGTTTAATTCTCCATTTCAAAGAGTGCATTAAAGGCATTGAGCTCAACTGGAGGTGCAGCAGCACAGCCATTCATGATGTTAGGTTGCAAATCTTGCCATAGATGGATGTAATAAAAAAAGGATGTAATAGAGAAATGGAGGTCATTTAAGGGTGAAATTATGAGGGTACAGAATCTTTATGTTCCTGTTAGGGTGAAAGGAAAGTTTAAAGGTTTGAGAGCACCATGGTTTTCAAGGGATATTAGAAATTTGGTTCAGAAAAAGAGGGATGTCTACAATAGATATAGGCAGCATGGAGTAAAGGAATTGCTCGAGGAATATAAAGAATGTAAAAGGAATCTTAAGAAAGAGATTAGAAAAGCTAAAAGAAGATACGAGGTTGGTTTGGCAAATAAGGTGAAAGTAAATCCGAAAGGTTTCTACAGTTATATTAAAAGCAAGAGGATAGTGAGGGATAAAATTGGCCCCTTAGAGAATCAGAGTGGTCAGCTATGTGTGGAACTGAAGGAGATGGGAGAGATTTTGAATGATTTCTTCTCTTCGGCATTCACTAAGGAGAAGGATATTGAATTGTCTAAGGTGTGGGAAACAAGTAAGGAAGTTATGGATCCTATGACAATTAAAGAGGTAGAGGTACTGGCGCTTTTAAGAAATTTAAAAGTGGATAAATCTCCGGGTCCTGACAGGATATTCCCCAGGACCTTGAGGGAAGTTTGTGTAGAAATAGCAGGAGGTCTGAATGAGATCTTTAATATGTCATTTGAAACGGGGATTGTGCCGGAGGATTGGCGTATTGCTCATGTGGTTCCATTGTTTAAAAAGGGTTCTAGAAGGAAGCCTAGCAATTATAGACCTGCCAGTTTGACATCAGTGGTGGGTAAATTAATGGAATGTATTCTTAGAGATAGTATTTATAATTATCTGGATAGACGGGATCTGATTAGAAGCAGCCAGCATGGATTTGTGCGTGGAAGGTCATGTTTGACAAAGCTTATTGAATTTTTTGAAGAAGTTACGAGGAATGTTGATGAGGGTAAGGCAGTGGATGTAGTCTATATGGACTTCAGCAAAGCCTTTGACAAAGTTCCACATGGAAGGTTAGTTAAGAAGGTTCAGTTGTTAGGTATTAATGCTGGAGTAATAAAATGGATTCAACAGTGGCTAGATGGGAGATGCCAGAGAGTAGTGGTGGATAATTGTTTATCGGGATGGAGGCCGGTGACTAGCGGGGTGCCTCAGGGATCTGTTTTGGGCCCGATGTTGTTTGTAATATACATAAATGATCTGGATGATGGGGTGGTAAATTGGATTAGTAAGTATGCCGATGATACTAAGGTAGGAGGTGTTGTGGATAATGAGGTGGATTTTCAAAGCTTGCAGGGAGATTTATGCCGGTTAGAAGAATGGGCTGAACGTTGGCAGATGGAGTTTAATGCTGAGAAGTGTGAGGTTCTACATTTTGGCAGCAATAATCCAAATAGAACATACAGTGTAAATGGTAGGGCATTGAGGAATGCAGAGGAACAGAGAGATCTAGGAATAACTGTGCATAGTTCACTGAAAGTGGAATCTCATGTAGATAGGGTGGTGAAGAGGGCTTTTGGAATGCTGGCCTTTATAAATCAAAGCATTGAGTACAGAAGTTGGGATGTAATGCTAAAGTTGTACAAGGCATTGGTAAGGCCAAATTTGGAATATTGTGTGCAGTTCTGGTCACCGAATTATAGGAAAGATATCAATAAATTAGAGAGAGTGCAGAGACGATTTACTAGGATGTTACCTGGGTTTCAGCAATTAAATTACAGAGAAAGGTTGAACAAGTTAGGTCTCTATTCATTGGAGCGTAGAAGGTTGAGGGGGGATTTGATCGAGGTATTTAAAATTTTGAGAGGGATAGATAGAGTTGACGTGAACAGGCTGTTTCCATTGAGAGTAGGGGAGATTCAAACTAGAGGACATGATTTGAGAGTTAGGGGGCAGAAGTTTAAGGGAAACACGAGGGGGTATTTCTTTACTCAAAGAGTGATAGCTGTGTGGAATGAGCTTCCTGTAGAAGTAGTAGAGGCCAGTTCAGTTGTGTCATTTAAGGTAAAATTGGATAGGTATATGGACAGGAAAGGAGTGGAGGGTTATGGGCTGAGTTCGGGTAGGTGGGACTAGGTGAGATTAAGGGTTCGGCATGGACTAGGAGGGCCAAGCTGGCCTGTTTCCGTGCTGTGATTGTTATATGGTTATATGGTTATATAGCTGATGTGAATCTGATTTCATCTCTAACCTCAGAAGATATAGAGGACTTTGGTCCATGTGCAGGTCAATGGGACTAGGCAAAATAATAGTTTGGCACTGTCTAAATGGATCAAGGTGTTGTTTCTATAGTGCTCTATGATTCTATGTTTCTATTCCTCTTCACAGTCAATGAAAATCAAAGGCAACCTGAAGATTATCAGAAAACCTCAGACTCAGAACCATACCAAAATGAAATTCATTATGCTGTTATCAGATTTCAAAAGAGATCAGGTAATTTACAAGTTATATTGTATAAGAAAAATATAATCCCTTTTTATTCAAATGTATTAACTCCAGTATTCAATATCCTCAAAGATCTTATCCTCAATGAGCAATCCAAACTGCATTCTGCAGACACAGTAAGTAAAAATTATTGACTTATAAACTTGGCTAAACATCCTGACTAGCTTTATATGGTATGAAAATGGAGATCACTGTAAAATCTAACACTTCATCTTCATACTTGCTCAGAGTCAACATGTTCAGATGGAGATGGGTCATCTGCAATCTTTGGCACCATAACTCAAAAGAACATCTGAGTTTGGAGAAGCAAAACCTGCAGATGATGAAAATGTGAAATAAAAGCAAAAAACGTGGGACAGACACAGCAAGCTAGACCACATCTTTGGAAAAATATTGCATTATGGTTTGAATAATCTGAGGAAAAATATAGTTGGAAGAAACAAGGACATTTTTTGCTATAGAATGAATTATTACATAATCCTGTTGCGATCAATTCAGTTTGTGTTACATATCAGAAAGTAATGGAATATCTAAGCCAATCAAGGAAACATAACTCCCAAATCAAGATGTGTTCTCCAGGTAATAAGGATCAAAGTGTTGTGGCAAATATCATCTAGATCATGAATGGCAAAGGAATATAAGAACTGAGGAGGTCTGTTCTGTCATTCAAACCTGTATATCTATTCAAATAAATGGCCCAATTTGAATGTTACCTTCACTTGCTCTTCTTAGTATCGTGATCATTAATATGACATTACATTAGTCCCAGATATGACCATTACTTCACCCTTCTCTGCAATAACTCCATGAGGCAGAGAGTAGTAGTGTGCATTCACTCAAGCTGAGTATGGTGTTCTCCCAACAGAAAAGAGGTTGTCTATTGAAGGATCATAAAGTGGCTGTAAAAGCCAATTATGGATACACATACTCTGTGATTTTAGGGTGGATTCCCTTATTGGAGGAGCCTGTGCTTGGCTTTGTTTAAGGTGAGGACACTAATGCACTAGTAGACAAGACTCAGTCCATGACAGGTCAGGGTGCAGAGGCATGGAATGCAAGATGACTAGCTGCATTCTTCCTCCATTTTTACTGCTGTAGTAAGAGTCATAGACAAGTACAGAACAGAATACAGGCCCTTCAGCCCATACAGTTTCTGCTGAACAATTAAACTGCCTACTCCCATATATCTGCATCTGGGCCATAGCCTTCCATACTTCTACCATCCATGTAACTATCCAAACTACTTTTAAATATTGCTATCAAGCTTGAATGCACCAATTGTGCTGGCAGCTTGTTCCACACTCTCATCACACTCAGAAGTTTTCCCTCATGTTCTCCTTAAAATTTTCACATTTCATCTTTTAGCCCATGACTTCTAGTCGTCCCACCAAACCTCTGTGGAAAAAGCCTGTTTGCACTTACCTTATATATAGCTCTCAAAATTTTGTATGCTCTATCAAATCTCCACTCATTCTCCTACTTTCCAAGGAATAAAGTCATAACCTGTTGATTTTTTCCTTATAACCTGTCATCCAGTCCCAGAATCATCCTTGTAACTTTTTTCTGTACTCTTCAACATTGTTTACATCTTTTCTGTAGGTAGGGAAACAGAATTGCACACATTACTCCAAATTAGGCCTCGCCAACATCTTATGCAACTTCAATATATTATCCTATCTCCTGTACTCAATAATTTTATTTATGAATGTCAAAGAGTCAAAAGCTTTCTTTACGACCCTGCCTTCCTATGGTCCCACCGAAGTGCAACACCCCACAACTGTCTACATTAAATTTTATCTGCTATTTTCAGCCCTTTCTTACCAGCTGTCCAGATCCTGCTGTAAGCTCTGCCAGTCTTCCTTGCTGTCCACTGCAACCCGAATCATGGTGTCATCTTCAAATTTACTGATCCAGTTAACCATATTATTCAAATCATTTTTGACAAACAACAGACCCAGCACCAATCCCTGTGGCACTTCAATATTCACAGGCCTCCAGTTAGAGAGGCAGCCATCTACTATCACTCTCTGGCTTCTCCCACAAAGCCAATGCCAGATCCAGTTTACTACACCATCCTAAATGTCAAGCAACTGAACCTTCTTCACCAACCTTACATGCTGGAGCTTATCAAATGCCTTAATAAAGTTAATATGGACAAAATCCACTACCTTGCCTTCATCAACTCTCCTGTTAACTTCCATAATAAAACTCTATAACATTGCTGATCAACAGCCTATCATGCATGAAGCCATGCTGACTATCCCTAACTAGGCCATGTCTATCCAAATACTCATCTATCTAGTCCCTTAGAATACCATCCAATAACTTTCATACTACTGACGTCAGGCTCACCAGTCTAAAATTTCCTGGTTTATGCTTACTGCCTTTCATACACAGTGGAACAACATTAGCTATCTGCCTATTCTCCAGTACCTCACCTGTTGCTAATGATGATTTAGGTCCCTGCTCTCGCCTCCCACAGGGTCCAAGGGAAATCCTTGTCAGGCTCTGGGGATTTATCCACCCTAATTTTCCTCAAGACAGTAAACACCTCCTTCCCTGCAATCTGCGTAGGGTCCATGACCTCACTGCTGCTTTGCCTCACATCTGTAGATGCTGTGTCTGTCTTTTGAGTAAATACAGTTGCAAAAATACTATTTAAAATCTCCTCAAATCTCTTCTGGCTCCAGGCATAGATCACCATTCCGATCTGACAGTGGACCAACTTTGTCCCTTGCAATCCTTTTGCTCTTCACATATCTGTAGAATCTCTTAGGATTCTCATTCACCTTGTCAGCTAAGGCAACTACATGCCTTCTTTTAGCCCTCCTGATTTCTTTCTTAAGCATTGTCTGCCATTTCTTATACTCCATAAGAAGATGAATCTTCTTATCTCCCTCTCAACAGTGAAGGAGGCCATTCAGCCCATCAAGTATTAGCACTTTCTGAGAGCAATTGTGTATGTCCCTTGCCACAATTATTCAAATTCAAAGTAAACCTATTCTCAAAGTATGTATGTGAGACTACTGCCCTGAGATTCCTTTTCTTGCCAGCATTTCTAGGAAAATAACCTATTTATAGGAAAATATATCTACTGCAACTCAAACCTCAAATTTCCATTTCTTCCCCACCATATCAATCACATTGTTGAAATCATGATCACTGTTTTTCTTTAACCTTGTTCCCTTGCTACTTATTTGGCTTCTAATTCATTCACTAATACACATTCTCAACATGTTGAATCAAAGGTATGCACTCAGTTTGAAATATTGCAGAATATTGGTAGGTTGGGTTGTCTGGAAGTTTGGTTGATCGCCGAGCTTGGCAAAATGTTTGCAGACATTTCAGCTCCGATCAAAAAGCCATCATCGGTGCACTGAATCCCTCAACTACGCACTGATAATGACTTCTATATACTCAGCAGCCACACCATTAAGTACGACAGTTTGTTAATGCAATTATCTTACTGGCCAGTCATGTGATACCAACTTAATGCATTAAAAATGCTCAAGAGGTTCAGATGTTGTTCAGACCAACATCAGAATGAGGAGAAATGTGACCTAAGTGACTTTGATCGTGGAATGATTGTTGGTACCAGACGGGGTGGTTTGAGTTGATCTCCTGGGATTTTCATGCACAGCAGTCTCTAGAGTTTGCAGAGAATGGTGTGAAGAACAATAAACATCCAGTGAGCAACAGCTCTATGGGCAAAAATGCCTTGTTAATAAGAGAGGTCAGAGGAGAATGGCCAGAACGTTTCAGCCTGACAGAGAGGCAACAGTGAGTCAAGTAACCACATGTTACAAAGTGGTGTGCAGATCTATATCTCTGAATTGGCACAGCACATCAAACCTTAAAGCTGATGGGCTACCATGGCAGAAGACCACAAGGATACACACAGTGGCCACCTTACCGGGTACAAGAGGTACGAAATAAAATGGCAACTGAGGGTAAACCAGTTGCTGCATCTTACAGAAAGTCATTCAAGAACTTAAAAAAAATTGCTGTCATTAGCAAAAAGAAAGCAGACTGTAGCCATTTGTGCAAGTTATAGACATTTGCAATTCACAGAGCAACCCCGAATTATTATTCTGCATTAAAAGGAAAAGCTGAATTTCATGAAAATTTCTGATACTTGATTTATTAAGTATAAAATTTGATTTCTTAGTCTTATTTTTTGAATCTTTAGATCTGAATATCAACTAAAATCAGCAATTTATGCCCCATCCTGCAATAAAATATACTTGGCTATTAGGTTTAGTACCTGAAAATAATGTATGCTTGCCCACTGATTCTTATACATAATGAATGCTTAGGAGGAGTAACAAACAGTACTTTAAGAAAATAAGAGAGTCCTGGCTAAATAGACCAGTTAAAATGGCCTGTCCCATTTCTGTACTTAATATAGTTTGGATAGTTATTCTGGTACTAGTTTATATAAGAAATAAGAAAGTAGTCATTTAAAATTTAACTCTTGCAGTGACACCAACTAGCTTCAATATACTTGAAGTCAGGATCATTTTAAACAATTGGCTAAACTGGACCCTGTAAATTTGTTAAGGCCTGCAGAGTAAAAGGTAGCTGTATTAGAATAATGGGATTATGATTTCTCCATCCTTTTTTATCCAATTTTCACAAGAAATTTTTGGAATTGGTATAATAATGAAGGATGAATCATTCTTCAATCGTATGCTGTTTTCTCTTGTTAGATTAGAAGGAAACACTGGAAACTCACCAGTTGAGCAAATTCTAAAGATAGATCTGAAGAAGAGGCTACTTAAAGCAAAGGTTGATAGGTTCTTGATTAGTAAGTGTGTCAAAGGTTACAGGGAAAAGGCAGGTGAATGGGGTTGAGGGGGATAATAAATTAACTATGATTAAACAGCAGAGAAGTCATTATGGACCAAATGACCATCTGCTCCACTGTCTTAAGGTCTTATGATGAAATCTTATTGTTTGAACATAGTATAGCAAGAAGAATTTGCATGGTGCTTCATGATCTTATGTGCAAGGGTTTTCAGAGGACATCAATATCAAACACGGTCAGCAGTTTGATTCCTAAAGACATATCTTTAAATATTATGTAGATTATATGGTGATTTTTTTTTACTTTTTCAACAACTTAAGGTATTTCCAATTATCTATGCAAGATGCATAAAAGGAAGCTCCCTGGTTTAAGTTGAATTCTGTACTTTATTCAACTATTGATACATATTGCAATTCTCAAATGCTAGTTGAATTCTTTAGCAAAGTTACCTAAAATGGTCAATTTTGTTTGCACAATATACATATCTACTTCCATTTTACATAGCATCTGCAGAAATGAAGAGGAAATAATAAAACAATATTAAGAGATTCGACTTCCAACCCATTATTCAAAAGTTACATTGGTAATTAAAAAGCCTGATAATTGATTATGTTAATTCATAGCAAGTACTCAAAGAACAGTTCACAAAATTGCTTCATTCCCTGCATCAAACTCCATCTTTTTTTTGGGAGATTATTCAAATATTTGTTTGTGCTATCTGCGCATAGATGACAGATGAATGATCTTCCTTTGAAGAGACCAGGTTCTGACAAATCAAAAAATCAAAAAATAAAAATGAATTGGAAATTATTTGTTGTTGTATCCCTGCACATCAGTAAACACCTTTATAAATATTGACAGATATGGGAAGTCTCCAACAAGACCCGATGTACTTACAGTTTTTGAAGGTTGGTTAGCAGATTGTAGACTTTGTCTGTGTCCTGTGATGAATAAAAAGAATCACAATTAAAAATTTACACTGCCATATATTCTGATAGCAGAATTAACAAAATAAGGTACAAATATCCTGAACACACCAGAGTCACAGAAAACAGTGAAACTGAATACAGTGGGTCCTGTTTAATTGGGCCAATGGTTAATCAGGGCAGCTGCTTATTTTGGACAAATCTTAAAGAACAAAAATAAATCAAGAAAATAGCAGGGATTCTCTTCATTTATTTGGGGGCAATATGCTGCTTAATTTGTGCAGAAGACTGTTGCCAAACATTTTCAAACTAGTGTCAGTCGTGTGCATATTATGTGGTTGTTAGACACTACAGCATGCTAGGAGCAACAGTTTTTGAAAAGCATCAGTTATGTGTGTTTGTGTTTAAAAAGCACTGTTTTGTGTCACTGATCGTTGGTGAGAAATAAGCAGTAAGACAATTCAGAACTGTTTTGCTCACTGTAGTTTCATGCATTCAGGCTTGGAATGGCCGGGAGTGAAAATGGAACAGTTCCACTACTTTAACAAGTCAGAAACTACAAAAACGATTGAATGTTGCTGTTAGTCCCCACCAGACATTCAGCTCTCACCTGTGCCTCCAAGTAGCTGTTTGTATGTGATGGTGACCACACCTTGACATACTGCTTTGAATGGCAGGGTAAACCAGGTGAGAGTAGCCAGTGGGTCTCAAATGCCAGTGAGATAGGGACAAGCTTGTCCTAGCATGCAAAGTTAGCTCTGATAGACTGGATAGACGAGATCTACAGTGAGATTCAATGGCCAGGAAGGTGGTTCTGCAACACATCTTGGAGAGCAAAGGGCATGACAAGGCACAGATGAAATCATAGTTCTCCACTGTATACAGGGAAGACCCTTGTGACAACTACTCGTCTTTCTGGATCTAGACCTCTGCAGTTAAGAGAGTGGAACTTCCCCTGTGCAACAGCTTTTTAACTTTAAAAACTCTCCTGTACAGATTTCCTGACATCAGTGGATATGATGGACAGCCACCAGAGTACTGATAGTGTGCTTATTTTATCCATATTTCATTTTTGTGCCATGGACCCCTAACATTAAGCAAGGGGTCTGTGGGCCCCAGGCTGGGAACCCTAGATTTAAATACATAAGTTGATACTCAGTTAAATTAAACTTTGTCTTTTTTGATACCTTTTAAATTATCTCCATGAAACTTCAGTTAATAGGGGCAGCCAATTATCGGGCCAAAATGTACTGGTCCTGACGCATCCCAATTAACCAGAATCCACTGTATTTTGCAGTGCAGATCATAAACTGAACTGCTACCTCCTTGGAGTTCTCACCAGTGTCCTATTTCCCTGTGCGACATCTCTGTGATTCTCAAAGGGGGACCGTAGTCACTGCATTTTCTGCTTGCTGCATTGCAGCGTTTTTCTACTATTCGCTTTTAACACTATACAGTTTTGGTCAGACATTGTTCATGATATTTTCTCAAGTTTTTTTAAATTGGGAATCTCATGTGGATATTCTGAGGTTGGTGGAAAAATGAAATGAACAAAGTAAAAAGTATAAATCTCTTTCACGGTCTAAATGAAGTTGCTAAGCATTTCATTTTGCAAAATGTGGCTCAAACATCTGATCTTTATTCGTTATTCAGTGCCTGCGTTCTCAGATCCAGTTAAGAAAATAAAGGTCTCCAATTGCATATTTGCTAACCTAGACATCTGGATTTTCCATGAACTTAAGAATTTTCCTTCAAAGTACAACAGTAATCTTGGGTTGCTCTGTAAATTGCACGTATCTGGATACAGAGGCAGAATGCTTTCTTTTTGCTCATGACGTAATTTTTTATTTGAAGTTCTTGAATAACTAACTAATGTGAGTTAAGGCAGAGGCTTTTAGAATCTCAGAATATCCTCCACAGTGATTAAGTGCTTCTGGATTGTGATAATTTTTTGCAATGAAAGAAGCCCAGTAATCTAGTTGGCAAAGCAAGCTTCCACAAAGTTATATGAGAATGATCGTGTACTCTAGTCCAAAAATTGGTCTATATCCAACTTGATTCAATGCTGTAACATCAGATTATATGTCATCACATAAACTGTGAAATCAGGACATCCTTGCTTTAAGAAAATGATTGACCTTTGCTTTTACAATATGTTGAATAAAGTATATTTTGAAAAGAAGTACCACTCTCACATGAGCATACTGTCATAATCAGGAACACGTGCAATGTTACCTATCTGCTGACCTGTGGAGATGGAGCAAAACAAGTGGGGTGGGGGGGGGGGGGGTTCAGAAAGATGCAAAAAAAACATTTGCCGGGAGATCACTGATCTTGGGGTGGGGAGGGTTGTGTAGGAGGGAGGATATGAGGAAATTAATTTAATGGTGCACGGACCTCCCGAGGGAAAAGCTCCAGAGTATGGAGTGGGCAGTTTGCCTCTTGAGCTAAGAATGGTTCACAGAAGCCTAAAATGTGTACAGCAAGTTCTTGGGATGAAAAATGTACAGAAAAAAAAAAGAAACTGAAAATGTTTTTATACACATAAAATAGAATCTTGGGACAGCTTAGGTTAGTCAGATTCCACTGGTTTCAAGATGATGGCTCTCCTCGTTGAAATGTGTCTTAATAACACAGACTGTAAATGATTATGGCTTTTGATCCAAATTATCTGATATGTAAACAATATACATATTTTAATTAACACACACAAAATGATGGAGGAACTCAAAAGATCAAGCAAAATTAATGGAGTGGAATAAAGAGCCAACATTTTGGGATGAGGCTCTTCATCAGGACTGGAAAGGAAAGGGTAGGAAGCCAGAAAATAAATATTTTGATATTAATATTACATGTATAAATTTTCTCAGGGAAAAGAAAATGGTGTTAGTGTGATTTATGACAAAAACTGTTCTGGCAAGAATATAAGTACTGAAAAAACATGAGAACAAATACTCACTATGTCAAGTCAAGTCCAGTCAAGTCAAGTTTTATTGTCATTTCGACCATAACTGCTGGTACAGTGCATAGTAAAAATGAGACAATGTTTTTCAGGACCATGGCTCACATGACACAGTACAAAAATTAGACTGAACTACGTAAAAAAAAAACACAGAGAAAGCTATACTAGACAACAGACCCACACTGGACTACCTAAAGTGCACCAAAACAGTGCAGGCATTACAATAAATAATAAACAGGACCATAGGGCAAGGTGTCAGTCCAGGCTTCGGGTATTGAGGAGTCTGATAGCTTGGGGGAAGAAACTGTTATATAGTCTGGTCGTAAGAGCCTGAATGCTTCGGAGCCTCTTACCAGACGGCAGGAGGGAGAAGAGATTGTACGCGGGGTGCATGGGGCCCTTCATAATGATGTTTCCTTTGCGGATGCAGCGTGTAGTGTAAATGTCCGTGATGGCAGGAAGAGAGACCCCGATGATCTTCTCAGCTGATCTCACTATCTGCTGCAGGGTCTTGTGATCCGAGATGGTACAATTTCCAAACCAGGCAGTGATGCAGTTGCTCAGGACGCTCTCAATACAACCCCTGTAGAATGTGATGAGGATGAGGGGTGGGAGATGGACTTTCCTCAGCCTTCGCAAAAAGTAGAGACGCTGCTGGGCTTTCTTTGCTATGGAGCTGGTGTTGAGGGACCAGGTGAGATTCTCCGCCAGGTAAACACCAAGAAATTTGGTGCTGTTTACGATCTCTATTGAGGAGCCATCGATGTTCAGCGGGGAGTGGTCGCTCCGTGCCCTCCTGATGTCAACAACCAACTTTTTTGTTTTGTTCACATTAAGAGACAGGTTGTTGGCTCTGCACCAGTCCGTTAGTCTCTGTAGCTGACTCATCGTTCTTGCTGATGAGACCCACGACGGTCGTATCATCGGTGAACTTGATGATATGGTTCAAGCTGTGTGTTGCAGCACAGTCATGGGTCAGCAGACTGAATAGCAGTGGACTGAGCAAACAACCCTGGGGAGCCCCCGTGCTCAGTGTGATGGTGTTGGAGATGCTGCTTCCGATCCGGACTGACTGAGATCTCCCAGTCAGGAAGTCTAGGATCCAGTTGCAGAGGGAAGTGTTCAGGCCCAATAGGCTCAGCTTTCCAATCAGTTTCTGAGGGATGATTGTGTTGAATGCTGAACTAAAGTCTATGAACAGCATCCGAACGCTTTTTAACACGTGCTCTTTAACACATAACATGTATAAATGGATTTTCCTGAAACAAATTTTTAGGCCCTTTTCTTAATTATGTTAATTGCTATTGGACATTAGACTTAAAATTCCTTTCATTACTTCATAACTTAGCTAGGGACTTGTTGTCCCTTACACAACAAGTGTCAAGGTTTAACCTCTGACCAGAAAGACAGCACTACCAATAATGTACTACTGAGTTGCAATGTCGGCCCAGATCTCTGGAGGCTTGTTGACTCCACTCAGGCAAGGCTGTGCTACCACCCAAGGCTCAGTTGTCTGACCCACAGTGTATTAATGGACAGAGTGAAGTACTTTATCCCAGGACTGTCTGATGCTGTTATATGTTTTCCAAAGTCAACAGGGTTTCAGACCCAGTGCTAATAAAACTCAGCTAATTAAAAGAAATCAGAACCTAAAGAAGAGTTGGAAAACTATGTCTTTTTACTACCTGGTGCATTCGTCCAGAAGGAGATGGACCCATAATGAATATCTTCCTCTGTATCTGCAGAGATGAGATAGAAATTAAGAATTTGATTTTAAATACAGAGGCCTTAACAAAGCAAAGATAATGGATTAAGTCTAAGGTGAGTAACATTACCAAGGTTTGAAATTTAAATAAAATAGCTTATTAGTTATGTTGCTAATAGCTTAGGGAAGATTTTTCTTATTGTCTCTTAATCTACTTGTATTAATATTAATTTTCATGCTGTTTATGATAAATGTACGGTGTTATGCACCATGGTCCCAGGGGAATGTTGTTACATTTTGCTGTATACACGTGTATAGTTGAATGCCAATAAAATTGATCTTGAACTTGAATTTTCACCAAGCCAGCTCCCTGTGTCCTTCAAAATGTTTTCAATTTACCAGCAAAACTGGTCTCAACTTTTATGGCCTCCATGAAGCATTGGTCTGAATTACACATTCAAGGTCATAATGGGGAATTGAAACCAAAGCTTTCTATTTCCAAAGCAAAGGGTCTTGCAAGATTAACTCTGTTGTGTGACATTTGTTACATACGCTGTAACGGATTAAAAAGAACCAGCAGACATGGACACACCTGGAGTCTGAGTCTTCCATTATAAACTCAATTTTGGTTATATATGGTGACATACATGTAAGTTGATAAAAAAAAATTACTTTGAATTTTGAGAATAGATATTCTTTGTACTTGACCTCTCAGTTAAGCCAACCCAGCTCACTCAAATGTAGTTTCCCAATCTTCATTGAAAAATAAGGTTAGCTGTTTGAACTTTTTTCCATATTTTAATGTATTAGTAATATGCTGTGTACTTAGTATTTCAGTAATATTCTTTGTCTAAGTTAAATACTGAAAGTTATATTACCAATAATATAAAGTCAAAATATTATGTCAAGATCTTACAGCTTCACATGAGCCAGAACTCCAGTAAAAGTGGATGGGAAGTTTTATTACACAGATGCACATGCAGATTGTTCTTTGAGATGGTGGCCAAATTTAAATTGTTAAATTGAATGTCATGCATTGAAGTTATAAGTTGTGTGCAAAACATAGCTTGCTCTTCACTATGCTGATTGCCTGAAATATTTTTGCTAAAATTAAAAGACATTCCAAAAACTGTAGTGTTGATCATTTGCATTGCCTTATGTTCATTGGTTACCATAATCTAATTTCGTTTGAGTTGTTAGCCTCATTTAATACCGTTCACAAAAGCATCTGGTAGATTGTGAGGTATACAGCATTTTGAAGGAGAAAATCAAAATTTAACAACAAAATAGTAATTTATTTATTTGATGGGAAATGAATGAGATGAATTTTCATTAAATATTAATGGGATTATCTCTGTGAGAAGGTCAAATCTTTTAAAGTATTCCTCTGAATATACTCATTTCATTATTTTGTGACATCCTACTATAATCACCAGAAGTGTCCAACATTAAAAAAAAATATTCCTTTTTAGAACCCAAGTCAATGTGACCTTGACTCTTGGATTGCTGGTCAATTTGAGAAGGAATGAACCTTTCTGATTTGTTGTATGTATGTGTGTGTGTATGTGTGTGTGTATATATATATATAGAATATGCCTGAAGAAAGTGTATCTCTGGGTTGTGTATGGTGACATATTTGCACTTTGATAATAAATTTACTTTGAACTTTGAACATTCTTGTAAATTCTCCTGCATTCTCAGAAATTATTTTAATTTTGTATCTTCTGAAATAATGTTATCATTCTATGGTTACTTATACTGACTTCACCTGTTTAAAAGCTCTGAACTCAAGATAAATTCAATATCAAAGTACATAGATGTCACTATTTACCACCTGGGGATTCATTTTCTTGTGGGCCTTCACAGTAGATAAAATAAATACAGAAGACTCAATGAAAAGAACTACACAGAAACAAAGATTGGCAACAACCAATGCTTAAAAGAAGACAAACTTTACAAGTATAAGATGTAAATAGACAGATAGATAAATAAGTAAAACTGAGAACATGAGTTGTAGAGTCCTTGAAAGTGAACCTATAGGTTGTGGGATCAGTTCAGTGTTGAGGAGCGTGAAGTTATCCGAGCTGGCTGAGGAGTCTGATGCTACAGAGAGAGTCGAATACAATGGAAGAGTTGTCAGAGAGAACCAGGGTGTTATAGGGAGTGAGGTTCCAATTGTGTCATCCAGAGACGTGGCCACCACTCTCAAGCTGCATCCTCAAGAGCTCAAACTATTTAGTAACAAATGGTTCAGGTGACTTTGTGGGCGGGGAGGTGGGGGGAGCTCTGGGGTATTGGAAGTAGAAGATCACGACAAAGTGTCAGTGTTGTGTTTGGAATATTTCTTCCTTTCTGAAGGACTTACCTTTGACCCCAAATATTTCGCACTGTCTGAGGATGCTCCCATCAGACTGTGTCTGATTCCAGATGAACAGTCCTGCAATTTCAAAGATGGGTTTCTGGATTCTCAGATTATGAGTACCCCACTCAGCATGTAACCTCCGGGAAATGTTTGTTTTACTGTACTCATCACTCCATTGTACGACCCACCACTGATCTTCTCTGTGAAAAGTGGCCAATCGCTTTGTGGTTTGTTGCCCTGTGTGTGGACTCCATTCCAAATCAATTGAACTATTCCCAGGATTATCTGGCCCTTTCAGTACAAAGTTTCCTTCCTTGTGGAAAAAGTAAATAGAAGTTCTGTTTCCTGCAAGAAGAGTTGGGCGGGGGGGGTGGGGAGGTGTGTGGAGAAAACATATTTTTAAGTCAGATAATAACTTCTCAATCTAAATGTACAATTAGCATTATTGTAGAAAATTTATCTTCAATAGATATTGAACAATGTACAGAATCAGGGTGGCAGTGTTGAACGTATCAAAGGAAATATCAGGTAAGAAGTTTTTTAGGCTCTGGCTCTGTAGTCACTGCAGTTTAGAAGATCTGATTGCAACCTATTAAACTTTGAATGTTGAACCAGTTAAAAGGTTCAAAGTTCAAAGTAAATTTATTATCAACGTACATATATGTCACGATATACAACCCTGTGATACATTTTCTTGTGGGTCTACTCAATAAGTCCATAATAGAGCAACAACCATAACAGAATCTGTGAAATAACACACCAACATGGGTGCTCAACAAATGTGCAAAAGATAGCAAACTGTGCAAGTACAACAAGAAATTTTTTAAAAATAATAAATATCAAGAAGCTGAGATAAAGAGTATTGAGGCCAAAGTCTTGAAACTTATTGGTTACTTTGGAGGCAATAAAGTGGATCTAGAGAGGATGTTTCCTGTAGTGGGGGAGTCCAGGACAGAGGGCACACCCTCAGAACTGACGGTTGTCCATTTGTAACAGAGAAGAGAAAACATTTCTGCAGCCAGGTGGTGGTGAATCTATGGAATTCATTGCCACAGATGGCTGTGCAGGCCACATCATATGGTATACTTAAGGTGGACATTGTTGGTATTTTTTATTAATCAGGGCATCATATGTTATGGGGAGAAGGCAGCCGAAGGGGGTTGAGAGGAATAATAAATCAGCCGTGATGGAATGGCGGAGCAAACTCAATGGGCTGAATGGCTAAATTCTGCTCCTATGTCTTATGGTCTTATGACATACTATCCAGCTGGAAGAGGAACAGTCCTTTTCTCATAAAGACTCTGATTATAAATGTGCTGGATTCTCAGATTCCAAACATACACACAATAATGTTCTATTTATTTCTCTCAATTACTGGGGCAAACAACAACATTAACTGGTGTGAAATGATGCTTATAAAGATTCAAAGATAATGGATGCTTGATCTCGCTTTCTGCATTAATACCAATCATCACCAATCAAGAAACAGTGAGAACCAAGTCAGTTAAAGGTCAGAATTCCATGTGAGCAGACTCTGGAGGTTAGAGGCTGAAGGCGTTCTGTTCTGTGTTTGGAGGACTGTGTATCTGTGTAGGGAAAAGCAGGACTTGTTTTGCTGTTGTTGTTTTGTCACTTGTTGCATTCTGTGAAGATCTACTGTGCATTGTGGGTATGCTACGTTGGCACCAGAATGTGCAGAAAAATTGTGGACTGCTCCATGTAAATGGTGGTTGACACGAACAGTGCATTTGATATACAGTGATATATAAATGTGAATCTGAATCTGATTTCAGGGGTTACAGCAAACTCTGAAGTGACAATGAGAGGTGGCTGCATTTACCGGGGCAGAAAAATTACAATTTTGATCCCTGAACAATTTCTGATTAATTTGAAGGTAAATTCCACAGGTGTAGTGATATGGTTTTATGAGTGTATCTCCAAAATGCTCCAAAAGACTCTGCCAGAAGCTTCCAGAACAAAGCCAGTAGCTTAATCATCACCTGATCCAACATTATGAGTATTTTCTCCCTCTTCTGAGCAGAATTTGTCCAAGTGCAGCAATTAAGGGGCATAGTGAAAAGAGCGGTTTAAAAAGTAAAGTTAATGAGAGTCAAAATGAAGTTGCTCCTGTGTGTGGAACAGCTAAAGTTGGTTATGGGGTTTGGAAGCCGGTATATCAGCCCCTGCAGCACAGGAATTCCTCAGAGCAATATCATAGACCCAACCATCTCCAACTGCCTTAGCAATGGCCATCCAAAGGCCAGAAACAGAGATTTCTGCTGAGGCTTGCACTGGTCATATCCAGTGACAGCTGCAGGGAATAGAATAGTCCATGTGTGCATATAGCATGGGCCTGGCCTGGCCCATGAGGCCTCATGATAATGAGGCCTGGCCAATTTAGTGGTGAGTGATGTCCTTGTTGCCAAATACTTTTTAAACAAAGATCAAGTTTATTCAATGTCTCCTGCAACACAGAGTACTTCACCATCAACAACAAAATGTCACTCCCGACTGACTTTAACTTGACTGGCCAGATGAAAACTGTATTATGAGAGCAGGCTGAAGATTACATCTTAGAACATATGGTATAAGATAGAACAGTACAGCCCATGATGTGCCAACCTACACATACATATTCCATGATCAATCAAATTTGTCACTCCTACACAGTCAGTAATTATCCAATTTGCTTACATTCATGTGCTGATCTATGACTCCTAATTGTAGTTGCCTCTATTACCACCCACACTTCACACTCATTTTGACTTAGAAGCACTTTGCCTGCCTTTTGATGTTGATGAAATCCATGGGAACTCCTTCAGTACTGGTGGAGTTCCATTCTAAGTTGTATAGTGAAATGTTTCGAGTCTGGACTGGCAGCATTGCAGACTTGTGTAGCGGTCCAGACAAAGGGCCTCGATCCAAAATGTTAACTGTTTTTTTTCCTCCATTGATGTTTCCTGACCTGCAGACTTCCTCCAGTACTTTGAACATTGCTTTACAACACATCTGCAGTCTCTTGTGTCTTCCAACGGCATTTGAATTGGAGTGGTTCAAGAAGTCAGCATCTTCACAGTGAAAATTACTAGCTTTATAAGTAACACAAATAGTCCTGAAGTAAATATAATATAATTCTAAGCATTGATCATTAACATGGGGGTTCCAGCATTGAATCTACAGGAGGGAGTACAGGAATATTTAGATGATTAGAGGATTCTGATTAGTCGTCCAATCACTTGAGTCAAGTATGATTTTCTCCTGTGAGATATTCTCTTAATGGCAAATCCCCTTGTGTGACTTTGTTCAATGTGTGGAGGCTGTTGCTCTTGCAACCACCACATAGTCCTTGACAGTTAGAGGTCAGGGTCCAGTGGCATGGCAATCAAGACCCTTCACTACTGCAACCTTTCTCCACCTTCACTGCTATTGTGATGTATCATCATCTTCTATTAATTCCACCATTGAGGTGTTGGATCACTCTTTGTTTGGAATCACCCCCTTGAACTTATCACCAGGATCAGGCTAAGCTCCAGACGGCATCACTCATGGGATCTCAGGAACTCGCAAGCTGCTCCACAATGGAAGCGATCCTTGGATAAGAATTCTAAGCACATTTGAGTAATGACAATTCTCAAGTCACAACCAAAGCATTTGAGATATAGAATAAAAATTCACTCTCACAGAATTTATAGGGTAAACACAAAATGTGAAAGAAGCAACACATGTTAATTTTTGTCTATAATTCACATTATAGAAAATAGTGATATAGGCGGCTCACCAGGAACATAATCCCTCTATAACCTGAGACTGTACTGTATAAAAAACAAACACTACGTCACTTACCGCTGGGGTCCAAGTAGTAAGGGACTAAAAGCTGGAGCCTGCCTTGATGGAATAAACCACACGTCCAACTCCATCTGTCTTTATCAAATTTCTTAATCATCAAACTCATAGATTTCTCTTCCCCTTTCAGTGTCTTTTCGAGAACAGTTGCCATGATCATTGATCCAAAACAGTCTCACTGATTCAGTGACCTTCGACACAGAACAGGACAAGATAATGGTGTCTCCCTGAGTCACTGAATCAGATGGTTCAGCTGTCACTGTGGACATAAGAACATAATTAAGATTTTGAATAACATCGCTGACATTCTGTCCCAGAAATCTTTACAAAGTTAAGATGAAGCATTGTGATTTAGATAATGGCAATTTTGGGAATTAATGGCTGTCATTAACATAAATCTTTGTAATATGAGAAATTTATGTGTTCCAATATTGCTTTTCTTTTGCCCAGAGTAAACAAATTCTATTGTTTTTTTAATTATATGCTGCAGATGATGGAAATCTGAAATAATATAGAGAAAATGTCAACAACACTGAGCGGATTAAACAACATCTGTAGAAAGTGGAGCAAAAATAGCCTTTCAGCCCTGAGACCCTTTGACAACATTAACCCTCTTTCTCTTTCCACAAATACTGTCTGAGCTGTTGAGTGTTTCCAGCAATTTTTGTTTGGAGCAAGTTACAGATAGCTGTGGTTAAAATTTTGTACAAAATTGCTGTTCATAAGACTGGCACTGTTCACTTTTGTTAAAACCACAGGTCTCAGTAATACTGAAGGCTGCAAAGGAGTCTGATGAAAGGTGTCAGATACATTTCCCTTGCACTCATAGCTAGCTCAAGAAACTGTAAGTAAACTGTCTAAAACCAGCTACCACCTGATGATCTTTGGAGGTCCTCCTAAAAATAAAGAGGCCAGCTGACACGTTGCACAAAGAGAAATGTCTGCAGTTCATCCAGTCAAAAATAAGTGGCAAAACATGATTAAAGTTGTGATACCAAGACAATAACAAATCCATCTTTTCTCACAGCTGTCACCACAGGAAACAGACTTGAAAGGGTTATACTACAAACAACTAGAGTATCAATTTCTCTAACTTAAGGAAATTTCTTCTCCCCACTCCCTTTTCTCTTTTTTTCAATTTCATTCCAGCTCCCCTCTTACCCTTTCTCTTCTTCTCACCTGCCTATCACCTCCCTCTGGTATCCCTTTTCATTCCCTCTCTCCCATTGTTTACTCTCCTCTCCTATCAGATTTCTTTTTCTTCAGCCCTCTATCTTTTCCACCTATCACCTCCTAGCTTCAACATCATCCTCCTCCCTCACCTAATCATCTGTCAGCTTGTACTCCTTCGCATCCTTCCTACCTTTCCAGTCCTGATGAAGTTTCATCTAAAACTTTGACTCTTTATTCCTTGCCATAAATACTTAAGTACTGCCTGACCTGCTGAATTCCTTCAGCCTTGTGTGTGTGTGTGTGTGTGTGTGTGTGTGTGTGTGTGAGTTACTTTAGGACTGTTCCAACTACTGGGCTATGTTGCTGGGGAATGAATGTGTGCACTAAAATGCAAGCAATGATGACTATGTTTACCAGAGGTGTGCGTAAGGCAAGGAAATTTCCATGTTCAAAGGGCACTTAAGGCAGGAAATTGCTAAACAGGGTCCACAGTGCTAAAGCTGACATCTTTGATTGTTTGCTCTTTGGAAGCTCCACATTACATTCGTTCTAAAAATGGAAGACTTCTGTCTTTAGAGGTTTATCTTGTTGGACACCTGCAATGCAGTAGTGACCAAATTGTCAGATGTAGCATATATCATCTTTTCACCTATGCTGGCACCACAATGCTCAACAGAACAACACAAAACACAATAAAACAGAACATACCAAGCAACAAAACAACAACAGTGAAACAAGCCTGTTCCCTTTCTCACACACACACATGTGCACTCACGCACAGACACACAGTCCTTTAACCCTAGGGCAGACTGCCTTCATTTTTTTGCCTCATGGATTTACAGACACTGGATCCCGACTTCCCTAACGGCCTTGGTGCTCTGACCATGGGGCTTCAGCTGGACTCCTGATAGACCTTCAAGTTTTATTCTGGACTTTTGATTGACCATTAGGTTCCAATCCAGATCTCTAGTCAATCTTCGGGGTTGATCTTTGGTATTGACCCAGGACTTGCAGATGATGATGAATGAGGAACCTGGATAAGGGCTTGAAACTCCGGCCTCCAACACCACACTCTCGGAAGACGGGACCTTGAAAACTAGGCCTTGAACTTTTGTCAGGCCATGCCCCTGGCCTTCAAACTTGGTGTGGAATCTGAAACTTAGACTTATTCTTCATCCTGTCCTCCAATTCCCCCATGTCCCTGTACATGACTTTTAACTCCCCTCTTTGTCACCAAACCTGATCAACCTTCTGGCTTTAGTCTGGACCCTGGTCTCCCTATGAACCTAAATAAAACTTAACTAAACTTGATCCATGATCTTGACTGAGATTGTAGCTTAACACCATAATGAATCCTTACTTACAGCTAACTAACACTAACTTATACATGCTTTGGGATGTTGAAATTTTGCTGGCCATTGGTGTTGCAAAAATCCTTTCAGCTCCACTTCCTGAGCTCAGAACTGTGAGGAAACATCCTTCTGGAACTACACATTTGTTCAGTATTAGTCCTGAAACAGGGACAATTATTTGAGGGAGCTGGCAGCACTTGTCCTGCTGAAGGGTTTCAGCCAAAACATCGACTGTACTCTTTTCCACAGATGCTGCCTGGCTTGCTGAGTTCCTCCAGCATTTTGTGTGTGCTGCTCGGATTTCCAGCATCTGCAGATTTTATCTTGTTTGTGATTGGCTTCTGTGACCTTTCTTTTTAAAAGGAGTGTTGCTAAAACTTTCTAATGCCAGAAAGTTATTGTAGATTAATGACTGAGCTTTACTCTCCTACCTTTCACTGTGATTAGTTCAATAGTCACAATGAGAACTGACTCCATGTAACATTTGTAAACTCCTGCATCTTCAGACAGCACTGGGACAATGCTTGCACTGAAATTATTGCCATCAAATTTGAGCTCTGTGGTCACCATTTGATTCCTGAAGTAAGTCGTGTCAGCTTGGACTGTGATCTTGAGGCAGTCACTACTTCTCTGTTCTGGATTTGGTGAAGATGTGCATTCCAAATCCATTTAGCACCATTCCAGTAATCAGTTCTCTGGAAACAGATCAGTTTGAGTTCACTGTTACCTGTGCCTGAACGATATATGGTTTTTTGGCTTTGATATAATTCTGCAATGGACATGGAGAATACTATGTTAGAACACATTTCAATGATTTCTCAGATAAAGAGAAAATAGCAGAAAATTATTGACCACCAATTTCTAAAAACTCTTTATGTTTTGATCTACAGATTTATATTGATCAATTTATAGTTCATAAAACATAGGGGCAGAATTAGACCATTCAACTCCTTGAATTGCTCCGCCATTCCATTATGACTGATTTAATCTCCTTCTTAACTCCAACCTGCTGCCTTCTCCCCACAAAGTTTGACATCCTTATTAATCAAGCACCTATCAACCTCTACTTTAAATAAACCCAAGGCTTAGCTTCCACAGTTGTCTGTGGCCAGCAACTCCACTGATTCACAACCCTCTGGCTGAAGAAATTCCTCCGTATCTAGCTTCTGAAGGGTTGACCTTGTATAATTGTGTGTTCTGAACAATTTGAAATCTATACAGGCCTGAAGTCAAAAGAGAGAAGTTTTAGCAGTATCTTTTCTCGATAAAGTTTGGTTATTTTGTGCTGTGATGTCATGGGCTTGGTAATTTGAGCCTTCTTTTAGCAAAATTTTTACTCCAGAGCTCACCTCACTGAGTAAATGGGCAGTCCCATAGGTTTCCATCAAACAATGTCACTGTTTGAGTTGGAGATAACTTATGGGTCTTTTAATTGTGAATGGCTATTTCTTTGTTCAATGTCCTCCCCTACCCATACTGTATGTAGGGGTGGTGGGGTGGGATAATGGATGTTTTTGAATGGCATGGATGTTGCATAGCCTCTTCCCTGATGGACATGGGAAACAATCCATGAGGGTTGGTGAGATCCTTCATATTTCTGGTGTTTTCCTGGCACCATTCTGTATATAAGTGTTAATGGCCGGTAGGCCAGTGCCGGTGACATAACTAGCCCATGACAATACTGTTGGCAGACAGGAAATCCTTCTGCCAATCCTCCAAGTGTGGAACGCTATGGGCAATGGAACTTTGTGCTCATTCGGGTGCTTTGTAATAAGATGAGGGGCTCTGCCTTCACTATCTTCAGATAGTGAGCTCCACATGCTCAACACTCTGTGTGTAAAGAAAAGCTTCCCCAAATCTCTTCTAATCCTCCTACCAATCCCCTCAGATCCGTTGCCAAGTTATTTCTGTCTCTGCTGAAAGAAAGGGATTCTTCGTGTGGACCTGCAATGGTTTTGGACACCTCGATTAAATATCACCTCAACTTCCTTTACTTCAGGAATCGACCATAGATCATGTTTCCATTTCCCCCGTTGGCCCATATATGCATACATTCCCTCTCTTGTCAGGTGCAACTGCTTCCTTCCTGTTGTCAGCTCACCAGAACCATATGGTTATACCTCAACTAGTGTTTCATGCATGTCCTGTGTGCTCTTACAGGCCTTTTCTCAACTAATAAAGCCACGTATTCAATTCGCCTCAAGAAGCATCTTGTCTACTTACCCTGATACCTCGGATGTCTGAGCATATGAAATCCACAATCCCTCTGTTCCTCTGCACAGTAACCCACCATTAATCATGCACCCTCAGCCTTACCTGAAGGCAAGACAGCAGCTATACTTTACTAGGATTTGAAGAGATTTGGTATGTCAACTAATACATTCAAAAGCTTCTATAGTTGTACTGTGGAGAGCATTCTGACAGGCTGCATCACTGTCTGTTATGGAGGGGCTACTGCACAAGACCGAGAAAAGCTGCAGGAGGTTGTAAATCTAGTCAGCTCCATCTTGGGTACTAGCCTACAAATTACTCAGGACATCTTTAAAGAGCAGTATCTCAGAAAGGCAGCATCCATTACTAAGGACCTCCAGCACCCAGGGCATGCACTTTTCTCACTGTTACCATCAGGTAGGAGATTCAGAAGCCTGAAGGCAAACACTCAGTGATTCAGGAACAACTTCTTCCTCGTGCCATCTGATTCCTAAATGGACATTGAATCTCTGGACACTACCTCATTTTTTTTAATATACAGTATTTCTGTTTTGCACAATTAAAAAAAAGATCTATTCAATATATGCAGTTGATTTACTTGTTTATTTATATTTTTTTCTCTGCTAAATTATGTATTGTATTGAAGTGCTGCTGCTGCTAAGTTAACAAATTTCACATTACATGCTAGTGATAATAAACCTGATTCTGACCTCTGGAATCAGCTTCATTTGCCATGTTTAACACACTTGCCCAGTCCAATGATAAATTCCTGTAGCCTACAATTTCCAATCTCGCAATTAACGGTGATAATGTTGAAATCATCAGCAAATTTCTCGTCATAGCCCCTACCTTTAAGTCATGACCATCTGGCAAGAAGCAATGAGCCTGTTGCTGGGCCAGTAGAATGCACTGTAACTGTGGTCAACCGCTAGGGTGCCTGGTGAGCCAATCCGAAATTTGCAACTTTTCTTGTGTGGACCTCCCTCGTCAGTCAGCATTGCAGAGTTATAAAGTCATAGAGCACTACAGCACAAAAGCAGGCCACTTGGCCCATTTAGCCCTGGGTGACCTATTTTCCTGCTTAGTCCCGTGTACCCACACCAGGATCATACCCATTTCCATCAGATCATATTGCATCAGAGCAAAATTAGGTAATTCAGCCCAATGAATCTGCTCCACCATTCTTTCATGGCTAATTTATTATCTCTCTCAGTCCCACTCTCCTACCTTTTCCCTGTAACTTTCTAATCAAAATACCACTGCATCAACCTTTGCTTTAACTATACCCGATAACTTGGCTGGGCAATAAACTTCACAGATTAACCACTCTCCAGCCAAAGAAATTCATCCATATCTCTCATCCATGTACCCACCCACACTTTTCTTAAATGTTGCAGTTGAACCTGCATCCAGCACCTCCACTGGCAGCACATTCCAGACCTGCACCATTCTCTGAATGAAGAAGTTTCCCCTCAGATTAACTTTAAAATTTTCATCGTTCATCCAAAACCTATGACCTCTTGTTCTAATCACACCAAGCCTGAAGGGAAAAAAGTCAGAATGTATTTACCCTATCAATACCCCTGAAAAGATCATCTTCTTTTTCCAAAAATCTAGGGAATAAAGTCCTAACATATTCAAACATACCCTATAGCTCAGTTAGGATTTGCCCAGCTGCGAGCACTATGATAAGCACCATTAGAGCTGCGGCAGGTGGCCGAGAAGGAATGCTAGGAGCAGGGAGTGGCATGGGTGCAGGCACACACAGCCCTAAAACACCAGACAAGATCCTTTGATTATAAACAACTGGTTTTTTGATCATGGCAGAAAGTCTCTCTGGTGCATCCTGCTCCATCCCCTTTTCCCAACCATGATGTTGCTCTCTCTCTGCCCCCTTCCCACTCTCAGGCCACAACAGAGACCCATTTCAGAATCAGGTTTATCATCACTCACATATGTTCTGAATTTTTTTTGTGGCAGCAATATATGAAGTTATGAGAAATCTGGACTGAAATGATCCTATTTTCAGTCCCTTCACAGGTATTATTGCCATTCACTACTGTAGTACTTTGTCAGATAGTACGATTCCCATGCTCCAATCACTCAGTGACATAATTCCTGTGAATTAGGGTGCAGCCTTTATGGGATAAAGTTCAGAATCTACTCTTTTGAATGATTTTGACCACATTTCGCTAGCCAAGATATCACAATCTCACTTTATGTACCCTTCAGGCAGAGAGTCATGTTTTGCCCGACTATGATGATGTTGTAACATGCCTCTTCAGTATCTAATAGCAAGTATTAACACTTACCATCCTTCACAGCAAAATCTGCTTTGCTTGTGAAAACAACATTTCCGTCTTCCCGCACTTCACACTGATATAACTTTCCATCCTCCACAGTAACGTGTTGGATTATCAGATAGACGGTGTTATTCAGCTGGATCTGATCAGTGTTTCTCCTGTTCTGCTGGGATGAGCCCACTGGCTTCCAGCTGAGACTGACGGTATCCGGGAGTCTGGAGATGGTACAGCTGAGGGTGACGTCACTGCCCACCACAGGCTGTTCTGGGCTTACCTCAACTGTGGGAAACAGACCAGTGAGATTCAGAGTGAGTGGTGATGTGCACAGACCAAATATTGGGTACAAACTCAACTCACAAGGTCACCATTGTCTGCATATATATCTTCTGCTAAAGGGAATCATGCCAAATTGGATGAGAGCACCTAATACAGAATATAATACAGTAGGCCTGAAAATTCTTCATCGTGCTCTACCATGGGCTGAATGGAAGAATTGGTCAATGGCCTTCTCTGTAAAGATATCAATACGTTCTGCAACCTGATATTACTTTACTCTTCATGCTGCCTCGATGCTCTGATGTGGTGAAGTTATCAGTAGGGATGGCATGTAAACATAGTTTTCACATAATAATTGACCAATTATCAATTGGTCTATGTCCTTTGGTCTTAGACTCTTCTACCATGGGAAGTGATCCCTACTAAATAACCTGTCTATACCAGGCAAGGTCATTTGCTTCCAAACAATTGGTTTATTGATCATTACAGAATGTTTCTCTGGTGCTTCCCGATCCTTCCTCTCTCTCTCTTCCCCTTTTCCCAGCCATGATTCCTCTCTCCCTGCCTTCTTCCCACTCTCAGTCCATGATAGAGACCCATATCAGAAGCAGGTTTATCATCACTCACGTATATAACCATATAACAATTACAGTACAGAAACAGGCCATCTCGGCCCTTGTAGTCCGTGCCAAACGCTTACTCTCACCTAGTCCCACTGACCTGCACTCAGCCCATAACCCTCCATTCCTTTCCTGTCCATATACCAATCCAATTTTTTTTTTAAATGACAAAATCAAACCTGCCTCTAAAACTTCTACTGGAAGCTCATTCCACACAGCTACCACTCTCTGAGTAAAGAAGTTCCCCCTCGTGTTACCCCTAACTCTCAACTCATGTCCTATTGTTTGAATCTCCCCTCAATGGAAAAAAGCCTATCCATGTCAACTCTATCTATCCCCTTCATAATTTCAAATACCTCCATCAAGTCCCCCCCCCGAATCTTCTACGCTCCAAAGAATAAAGACCTAACTTGTTCAACCTTTCTTTGTAACTTAGGTGCTGAAACCCAGGTAACATTCTAGTAAATCTCCTCTGTACTCTCTCTATTTTGTTGACATCCTTCCTATAATTCATTGACCAGAACTGTACACAATACTCCAAATTTGCCTTGTACAATTTTAACATTACATCCCAACACCTATACTCAATGCTCTGATTTATAAAGGCCAGCATAACAAAAGCTTTCTTCACCAGCCTATCCACATGAGATTCCACCTTCAGGGAACTATGCACCATTATTCCTAGATCACTCTGTTCTACTGCATTCCTCAGTGCCCTACCATTTACCATGTATGTCCTATTTTGATTAGTCCTACCAAAATGTAGCACCTCACACTTATCAGCATTAAATACCATCTGCCATCTTTTAGCCCATTCTTCTAACTGGCATAAATCTCTCTGCAAGATTTGAAAACCTACTTCATTATCCACAGCGCCACCTATCTTAGTATCATCTGCATACTTACTAATCCAATTTACCACCCCATTATCCAGATCATTAATGTATATGACAAACAACATTGGACCCAGTATAGATCCCTGAGGCACACCACTAGTCACCGGCCTCCAACCTGACAGTTATCCACCACTACTCTCTGTCATCTCCCATCCAGCCACTGTTGAATCAATTTTACTACTTCAATATTAATAGCTAAAGATTAAACTTTCCTAACTAACCTTCCATGTGGAACCTTATCAAAGGCCTTACTAAAGTCTATATAGACAACATCCACTGCTTTACCCTCATCGACTTTCCTAGTAACCTCTTCAAAAAATTCAATAAGATTTGTCAAACATGACCTACCACACACAAATCCATGTTGACTGTTCCTAATGAGACCTTGTCTATCCAGATAATTATATATATCATTTCTAAGAATACTTTCCATTCATTTACCCACCACTGACTTCAAAGATAATTGCTAGGTTTACTCTTAGAACCCTTTTTAAACAATGGATCTACATGAGCGGTATGCCAATCCTCCAGCACCATCCCCATTTCTAATGACATTTGAAATATTTCTGTCAGAGCCCCTGCTATTTCTACATTAAGTTCCCTCAAAGTCCTAGGGAATATCCTGTCAGGACCTGGAGACTTATCCACTATTATATTCTTTAAAAGCGCCAGTACTTCCTCTTTGTTAATCATCATAGTTTCCATAACTACCCTACTTGATTCCCTTACCTTACACAATTCAATATCCTTCTCCTTAGTGAATACCAAAGTAAGGAAATTGTTCAAAATCTCCCCCAGCTATTTCTGGAGCTATTTTGGCCCCATAAATAGCTGGCCACTCTGATTCTCTAAGGGACAAATTTGATCCCTTGCTATCCTTTTGCTATTAATATAACTGTAGAACCCCTTTGGATTTATTGTCACCTGACTTACCAAAGCAACCGCATATCTCCTTTTAGTTTTTCATAAAATTATATCATGACATTTATGTTTTTTTATAGTAGCAGTATAGTGCAATGCATAAAAATGCTACAGCACTGCACAGAAGTCTTAGGCACATTTATATAGCTAGGGTGCCTAAGACATTTGTAGAGTACGTCAGTAATTTTCTATATTGCATCTACTGCTACTGTGGAAAAAAATCATGACATATATGAGTGATGATAAACCTGTTTCTGATGTAGATCTTGATTATGGACAGAGTGTGGGAAAGGGGCAGGGAGAAGGGAATCATGGTTGAGAAAATGAGAATGGAGAGGGGAGTGAGCGTGAAGCACCAGAGAGATATTCTGTAATGATCAATATACCAATTATCAGGAATCAAAATACCTTGTCTGGTGCCTCAGGTATCCCCCTGAGTGTTCATAGACAACCATGCTACCACCCCACCCTTGGCATTTCTTCTCTGCTAACTGTCAAACACCCCTCCCGTGGTGCTCCACCCTCACCATTCTCAACATTCTTTGCTCCCACCAGATTTACAAATTCCCTCTCTGTCCCACTTGACAAATACAGTACTGTGTAAAAGTAATGGTCCCTCTGGCTATCAGTTAGTGGAATGCTATTATGGCTCAGGTCGCCAGAGTTCAGAGTTCAATTCTGACACCATTTGTAAGGAGCTTGTACATTCTTTCTGTGATACATGTTAGTTTTCTCCCACAGTACAAAGGTGTACAGATTAGTAGGTTAATTGGTCATCGTAAATTGTTCTGTGATTAGGGTAGGGTTATTGCTAGGTGGTGCAGCTCGCTGAGTTGGGTGGGCCTGTTCCATGTTGTATCACTAAATAAACAAAAACAAAGGTAGATTAGGAGTTCAAGAATGTATCTATGAGTGAATAAAAAAAAGATCTGGTCAAGAATCTAATAACAGTGGGTTAAAAGATGTCATTAAGCCTTGCAGTATTTTCTCTCAAGCTTTGCTATCTTAAACTGATGGGTGTAGATGAGGAGAGTGGAATTTGGTTATGCTGGGAAAGAGTCTGGTAGGTGACAGGTGGAACCACATGGGGAGGGGATGATGGGCTGATAGAACCAGTTGAGTAAGAGGATGGAAAATATGAGATTTTTTATGAGATTTTCATTCTGCAGCAGTTGATGTGTTATGTACTCGTGACACGTGACAGTAGTGTACTTGTCACGTGACTGAGGTTAAAGCTATACTGGACTTGAGGTAATGGTCTTGTGAGGGTGGAGTGACGTCATTTTCCCACCAGTAGAGGTCATGTGACAGGTTTTTTTTACAGGGTATACAAGGAAGACCCCTCCCTGTGAGGAGGGGCAGTTCGTGGCTGGATTTGCCATGTTGACTTCATGCCACTGCATGATTTAATGTGATGATGCAGTTTAGTTGAAAGATGAAGTTTTATCTAATGCCTAAAGTTTAAAAGGTCATTGCCAGCAGTTTCTTTACAATACTGCTAGTTGAGAATCAGTGGAGAGTGAAGATCGGAGTTCGGGAGTTAAAGATCGAGGAGAATCGATTTCGACGGTGAAACCGGTTCGACCATGTTTGATCCTTATTCGGAAGGAATTCGTTGACTGTTCTCATGTTAATCCCTGCAAAATAGCAGAAAGGATTGAGGATAGTGTGGTAAAGGAAAGGTCAGTGCCTTTAAGCCGTTTCGTTTCGTGAATTCTTCGTGGGAAAAAGTTTGATTTGGGAACTGAAGCAACACAACATGAAAGAGAATTTAAATCATCTTAAAAAGTCTCTCCCTTAAATGGACTGTGAGCATTTTGAACTTTTGGCAATACTACTTTAAAGAACTGTTTTCGCAACGTCGCTTTAAGAACTGGTTAAGCTTCCTTGCTTTAAGAACTGTTTAAGCTGCCACACAGCAGCTGATTTCCGGTTATGTTAGTGATTTGTTTATTTTTGGGGGGTTTGTTTTCAGTGTTTAATAAATGTGTTATTTGTTATAAAAACACTTGCCTAACTCATATATTTATTGTTGCCTGAATCTGTAGCAATGTAAAAATTACATGATCCAGGTAACTTCTCTGATTTACTTATTTGCATTCAATCGCACTGCCACATTTTGCCCAGACACCTTCTCACTCACCTTTGAGTCCAAATACTTCATATTCTTTCACAATTTTCTTCAGTGGTTGCAGCTGAAACAAGGTGTACAATCCCGCAAAGCCAAATCTGAGATGTAATATTCTTGTACTTATGGAACGATAAGTACGTATGGCCCTGTATAAGTGAATGTTTTCTAAGTGATCATTGCAGTCTGCTGTCCACCTGCCCAATTTACTTCTGGAGAAAGTTACCAGCTTCTGAGTATGTTGCCCTGAGTGTGGCTTCCATTTCAACACATGAACACCATTTTCAGGATTGTCTGGTCCTTAATTTCATTAGCAGAATTTGAGAAGTAGATATGATCGGGGCTTCCTGTCAAAATTAGTAACAATATTAAAATGGTATCACAAATCCACAATATGATGAATAATATTAGAATTTAATACTATGTTCTTATTATAGTCAGCTAATCATTTTGGCTCCAGTTTAGTGGTGACTTGTTATAAACTAAATGATCATATGTCTAATTTTAGAACCCCTATTATGTTTGTCATTGTGACAAAATATTAATTTAAAAAAAAACAGAGATAATTTTATTCTGGGACACAAAGCTATAGGTTCCACATATTCTGGTGACTCCTGGTCTACGATGACCAGAAACTAGCCAGAGGATTGGTGCAGGACACAGTGAGGCTGGATTTGGAGCATATTGTTGCCAGCTGAGAATTTATGAAATGGGTGATGATCAGTCTGCTGACCTCATTTGAAGATACATGACAGACAAAAACAAGTTCAAGGGACCTTTACACAGTCTCTCATGAAGGTCACTTTGCTTTATCTGTGAAGGTAACAAATGCCTTTTACACTGATGGAGTTGGATAAGTCAAAGTGGCCTCTGGTGAGTGGCCTCAGTCAGTCAGTTGGCCATTGCTGCCTTTCATTGGATGGTTCTTTTAGATCCGAATTATCAGGTAACTTCAATACAAGTATAGAAGCCATTTAAATTGTTTTTTTTGAGATTTAATGTTTTGGATAAATTGCCTTATCTGTGACTCACGCTAAGATTTAAATATTAACTTTCCTTGTCACGTGTACATTGAAACGTATAGTGAAACACATAGCTTGCATCGGGGATATGCTGCAGGGGAGCGTGCAAATGTCACCAACATAACATGCCTACAACTTACTAACCCTAACCTATATGTCTTTGGGGAATGTGGGGGGAAACCAGTGCATCAGTAGGAAATGTATGCGGCCACAGGGGCAAACTCCATACAGACAGCAGAGTGGACTTCACCAGAATCAGTTGTACACCTGGTGCTGTAACGTACTGTGCTAACCGTTAAAAGCTGTCCCAAACTTAGAAAATACAAGTATCGGAGACTTTCGAATTTCTTTTCCCAGGATGCTGTAAGGGCTGACACCTGGCACATATTTTGGAAGTGATGAATAGATATTTAATCAATCCAGCAATCAAGTGATATAAGGCAAGAGCTCTCTCTACTCTAGAGTCCATTAGGCTGCTAGCTTTTAGGGCAGCAATGAAGGTCCTCTGTCTCGGGAAGTGTTCAGGGTTCCTTTGACCTAAATGGCTGAATCATTCATGAAACATAAATCATTCATCCATGGATGAATCTACCAAAAGCCAAAGCATAAAGCCCTGACACTGGCCTACATAGCTGTCCGGGTCATTGAGGCACACAAGCCTCCAAGAACTAGAAGAAGTTTGTGGTCCTCTTGGAGGAAAGGCAAGGACGGATAGGTGGAATTGAATAATTCTGGATTAGTCATGATCATTAAATGGTATAGCAGCTTGAGGAAATAAATGGTTTCCACCTGATCCCATTTTCTTACGCTCTTTTGAGCAAATGTGATTATTCAACATGTGTCATCCCTTTGTTGGAAAGAACATTATTTTATTCAAGAATCATAAGACAGGTGGATGCTTCCAGAGACAAAGCCATAGATTTAGGAGTTGAGCTGATGCTTAATTGGGATCAAGATGTTTTGGGCAGCAAATTGGAGTAACTGAACAACACAGAAGCATAATGATTAGCACAATCACTTTACCACTCCAGAGATCTCCATTTGGAGTTTGCTTATCTGTATGGAGTTTGTATGCTTTCCCTGAGACCGTGTGGATTTTCACCTAGTGCTCTGGTTTTGTCCCACATTCCAAGGACATATTGTTATGGTTAGTGAGTTGTGAGAATGCTACGGTGGCTTTGGAATTGTGGCGACACTTGCAGGCAGCCCCTAGCACAATCATTGGACTGTGTTGGTTGTTGACACAAAACGATGCATTGCACTCTATGTTTTAATGTATGGATGACAAATAAAGCACATTCTTAAAGATAGATCTTAAACCATCTTACATTACTGAAGGCTACACTCTGAATGGGAACATACACTTCCCATTTAAAGGAGGAGTAAGATGGATTTAAAGTCTTACTGACATGTGGGACACTAGAAGGTGATTTCATGAAAGACTCTGGTGCAGTCAAAGAAGGTCATTTTGATTAGTAGAAACATGACACTTACTTCCTGGGGTAACAGATGGAAGTAGAACAACAAGGAAACTGAACATCAAACCAATGGGTATTTTGCTGTGGAGCAATTGCAGACACATTTCGCAAATTCAGCCCTTTACCCTGCAAAAATACATAAATAATTTCAGAGGCAGATTATTCTTTGTGCCTGTTTCAATCCTGCATCAGACTTGGTTCCAGGCCGCCCCATGCAAAATATACACCTCCTGCAAATTGACAAACTACGAGGGACCATCTCCAGAATCTCAGCTCCACGGAGGATCAAGCAACAATGAATTACTCCAGCCTTTCTTCACGCAGGAGTAGCATGGCTGCAGTGGGATCCATGTGAAGGCAGAACTGCTGTGGTGTTCCAAGACTTCAACATCAGATCCTCAGAAAACTGACAGAAGCCAGACGAGGAGATAACTAATACATCAGACCCTGTTATCCAATGAGAAAGAAAGGGAGGGATGGGGCCTGGCATTAGGGATAGTGTGGGGAGGTGTCAGTGACAGGCAGATGGACTAAGTGGGGAAGAGTAAAGAAGCTGAATGATAGGGGGCATGGGATGTTGGAAAGCAGGAGGCCATTTTGAGTGGAACTTAGTAGATCAGACAAAGGAAGTAACAGACCTGGAGTTAGTTGCCTGAAATCAGAGAAATTTGTAAGACTGTAAGTCCATAATACATAGAAACAGAATTAAGCCATTCAGCTCAATGCGTGCTCTACCATTCCATCATGTCTGATTTATTATCCCTCTTGACCCCAATCTTTTGCTTTCTCCTCATAACATTTGATATCCTGATGAACCAAAAAGCTACCAACCTCTGCTTCAAATACACCCACTGACTTAGCCTCCATAGAAACCTGTGGTAATTAATTCCACGGATTCAACATCCTCTGGCTAAAGATATTCATCTTCATTTCTGTTCAAAAGGGATGTCCTTGTATTCTGAGGCTGTGCTCTTTGGTCCTAGAATCAGGTTTATTATCTCTGACATCTGTCGTGAAAGTTCTTACTTTGCGGCAGCAGTATAATGCATTACATAAAATATCCTAAAAATTACAATAAGAAATATATAGAGTATATTAAAAAATTAAATCAGCCGTGCAAAATGAGAGCAGAAGTCATGAGGTACTGTTTATGGGTTTATGAATGGGTTTATGAAATCTGATGGTAGAAGGATAAAAGCTGTTTCAAATAATGTTGAGGGTCTTAATAATAGACACCACCTTTTTTGAGGCATCCCCTTTTGAAGATGTTCTTGATGGTGGGCTAGTGTCTATGATAGGGCTGGCTGAGCTTACAACCGTCTGCAACTCTTTTTCCAATTCTGTGCAGTGGCTCCTCAAACCAGACATTTATGCAACCAGTTAGAATGCTCTCCATGATACATCTGTAGACATTTCCTAGAGCCTTTGGTAACACACTAAATCTTCACAAACTCCAAATGGAATATAATTCTTGGTGAGCCTTCGTCAGGAGTGTATCAATATATTGGACCCAG
This sequence comes from Hypanus sabinus, assembly GCF_030144855.1. Taxonomy (NCBI): domain Eukaryota; kingdom Metazoa; phylum Chordata; class Chondrichthyes; order Myliobatiformes; family Dasyatidae; genus Hypanus; species Hypanus sabinus. Next base: position 66,111,621 of record NC_082720.1, on the reverse strand, counting down.
GATAGATCTTCAGAGATGTTGACACAATGTTCATGACATTGGCAGTAGACCATCCTGATGAAATATGATGTGCTGATCTTCCAGTTCACATTTGACCTCGCCTTGGCTGCGCAAGAGGTTGAGGACAGAGAGGACCATAAGGGAATGGGAGGGAGAATTAAAATAACTTGCATCTGCAAGCTCACAGTGACCATTGTTGACCGAACACGGGTGCTCAGAAAAGTGGTTCCTTAGTCTGTGCTTGGTCTCAATGATATAGGGGAGTTCACATCAAAAGTTCCCAATACAAAAGATGAGGTTGAAAGGAATGCGTATGAATCTCTGACTGACTCTAGGAGTTGTTAAAGTCCTTGAGTGGAGGTGACAGAGGAGGTGTAGGGAGAGAAGTTATGAGCTGATCAGGGAGAGAATGGCTCTGAGCAAAAACAGAAATGATAGGAAAAAGGAAGTTATGACTGGTGGTGGGATCATGCTGTACCTGGTGGAATTGTCAAACAATAATGTCCTGGTTGTGGATATGGGCTGGGTGAAAATTAATGATGAAGAGAACTCTATCAATGTCCTGTTGTGGGAGAGAAAGTGAGAGCAGAAGTGTGGTAAATGGAGGAGATGATGCAACTGTCTGAGTGAGGGGGAAGTAACATTTCTTCAAAAAGGAGAAAATCTCAAATGTCCTGGAGTTGAAGGCTCATCTCAAGAGCAGATTCAGCAGAGATGGTGAAACTGAAGGAAGGGGAGGAGATGTAATTGGCAACTATGGGAGTCAGTGGATTTATAGTAAATGTCCTGAGATGGAGACAGAGATAAGGAAAGGGGAGAGAGTTGTTGGAATTAGTCCAAGTGAATATGAGAGTAGGTGAAAGTCAGTAGCTGATGAAATTGATAAGTTTCACACAGTTTCAGGAAGAGTTGTTGATATAGGAGAGAAAGAGTTGCCAAGTGATGCAAAATAAATTTTACAACAAATGCTGCTCCATGTAGCCAACAAAATGGCAGACATAGCAAGGACCTATGCAAATACCTATGGGTATACCTTTGATTTATAGAAAATGAAAGAAATAAAAGCAAATTTGTTCAGAAGAAGAACAAGTTCCACCACATGGAGGAAAGCATTAGTGGAAGAGGACCAGTTGAATCTATATTCTAGAAAGAAATGGAAAACCCGAGAGCCTTCCTGATGGGGAATGGAAGTGTGCAGAGAATGTACCTCCATGTTAAAGATGAAGAGGTGTGGGTCAGAAAATTGGAAAAATGATGGAGAGCATGCAAGGTGTCCTGGACATAAGTGGGATGGGATTGGGCAAGCACCGAGTAAAATAGGGCAAGGCATTAGGAGATAAAGGGAACAAGAACAGGTAGAACCTGATGGCCTACCATCTAGATTCTCAAATGTGTTTATCTATAATAATTTACGTAGTATTGAAGATGATGACATTATTTATGATGCCAATATTAAGGTTGTGTATGCTCAAATAAAATATACACCTTTGTTGTGAAGCTCAGGATGACCTTTGGCTCTTACTGTGGTTAATATTTACCAGCACCCCAGCAGAATGGAGGTTCCACCCAAAATACTTTACCTTGGGTGACAAGAATAGTCTTTGGTTTTCAAGTGAAGCCACTACTGGTGGGATAAGTCAAAGTATAAAATGTTTATTGTAACTTCACACTCCACAAAGGATCATTCTAGCTCATTGTGGGTGTTGGGTAAGCATTGAGCTTACAAGGGAAAGCAGAACTTGCTGTATGTGTACAGAAATAGATCATTGGTGTGGGGGAATGAAAGAAAGTGATATTACTCAGAACCATCGTAACATACTGCCTGGCCAGAAAGCTAGAAATAATTGGTTTGCAGAAGCTGCCCAGTACTAAGCATCAATACATGCTCACTTGAGTAGCAATGACTTATAAATTCAGCCTATATACACAGGAGCTGAGCAAAACTGTGAGTGGTTATATCTACATACTGTTGCAAGTTTACATAATCAAATGCTTGTAAGAGCATTTCCTCAGTGCACTTCAGACCCCCAAGCACAATATGTAATAGAATAAGTCTATGTACAGTACTGTGCAATGTTTGTAGACACATATCTAGAGATAAGGTGCAGATGACTTTTACACAGTACTGTATTTGTCAACATGGAGTGGGATCGAGTTTGCCTTCAGACTCATGTATTAAAGAAAGGCAATTAACAATCTTGAATCTTGAATTCTTCTTCAGCCCTTGACCTTTTTCACCTATCACCTAACAGCTTCTCACTTCATCCAGCTCCCCCCACTCACTTCACTCATCTATCTTCCCCTTCACCTAGTTTCATCTATCACTTGCTAGCTTGCACTCCTTTCGTGCTCTCTCCCTTCTTATTCTGGCTTCCTTTCCAGTCCTGATGAAGGGTCATGGCATGTAACATCAACAATTTATTCCTCTCCATAGACACTGGCTGACCTGCTGAGTTCCTCCAGCATTTTGTATGTGTTCCTCTGCATTTACAACACCTAAAAAAATACCTTGTATTTTGAATTGTAAATTAAAATACTTCCTTTCTACTACATATGGTTTCATTCAGATTAAGTTTTGTTGAACAACAAACAATCTGCTGGAGAATCTCAATTGGTCAAGCAGCAGCTATGGAAGGAAATGAACTGTTGGCATTTCTGGTTGAAAACCCATGTCAGATTGATTCCAGCATCTTCAGTCTCTTATGCCTTCATTACATCAGATTAAAGTTGAAGAAACCATAATCTGGTAGCTCCAGTAATGGGGCAGATGACCATCACAACACTTGGCCAACAATACTGTGCTTGCTTTAAGGCTAAAAATTAGCTTTATTTTTCACATGTACATCAAAGCTTGAAGTGAAATGTGTTTTTTGGCAACAACCAAAACATTTGATGATGTGCTGGCATGTTTCTGATGCCATTGTAGCATGGCACAATTTACTAACCCTAACTGTTACGACTTTGGAAAATGGGAGAAAACTGCACCTGGAGAAACCCATGTGGTCACAGGGAGAATGTACCAACCCCCTACAGACAGCAGTAGGATTTGAACCCTGATAGTGCACTATCCACATGTTACCATGCAGGTTGGCCATGGGTATGCCATGCCAGAAGTGTTTGTGGTGGTCCATTGGGTATGGGTTTGTAAAGTGCCACTGGTAACCAAGCTTATGTGGGCACTCAGAGTGCCCATGGATATAGATCACATCAAATCAGTGGCATGAGGCTTGTATCTTGAGGTAAGATTGAGGTTGAGATAAGTGGCCAATGATTGAGAGGTGAAGATTATGGTTGACAAGTTGGACAGGGAGAGGAAGAGAAGAAAGTTATGGAGGGTGATTGCAATGGAATTATAGGAATTGAATTGATTTGAATTGACTTTGTTTCTTACATCCTTCATATACATGAGGAGAAAAAATCTTTACATCTCTGTCTAAACATACAATGTTCAATTTATAGTAATTTGTAATAAATAATATGTACAAAGGTACAGCCAGTATAGCATAGTAATACAATTGTATCAGTGTGAATTAGTCAGACTGATGTCTGTTGAAACAAGCTGTCCTGAAAATTGTTGGTCCTGGCTTTTATGCTGTAGTACCGTTTCCTGGATGGTACCAGCTTGAACAGTTTGTATTTGGGGTGAATCAGATCCCCAATGATCCTCTGAGCCCTTTTTACACACCTGTCTTTGTAAATGTCCTGAATAGTGGTAAGTTCACATGTACAGATGCACTGGGCTGTCTACACCACTCTCTGTAGAGTTCTGTGATTGAGGGAAGTAAAGTTCCCATAACAAGCAGCGATGCAGCCAATCAGGATGCTCTCAATTGTGCTCCTGTAGAAAGTCCTTAGTATTTGGGGATGCATGCCAAATTTCTTCAACCATCTGAGGTGAAAGGCGCTGTGTGCTTTTTTTCACCATACAGCTAATATGTACACACCAAGTGACATTCTCGGTGATGTGTATGTCAAGGAACTCAAAGCTGTTCACCCTCTCAACCCCAGATCCATTAATGCCAATAGGGGTTAGCCTGTCTCCATTCCTCCTGTAATCCACAACCAGCTCTTATGTTTTTACGACATTGAGGGAGAAGTTGTTTTCTTGATATCACTGTGTCATGGTAATGAGTTCATCTCTGCTGGCCGCCTTATTATTAATTGAGATAAGGCCAGTCAGTGTAGTATCATCAGCAAATTTAATTAGCAGATTGGAGCTATAGGTGGTGACAAAGTCATGAGAACACAAAGAGTAAGGAAGGGGGCTTAGGACACAACCCTGAGGGGCTCCTGTGTTCAGAGTTAGAGGAGCAGAGGTGGAGGAGCCTGCTCTTACCACCTGTTGGCGATCTGACAGAAAGTCCAGGATCCAGCTGCATAAGGTAGACTGAAGGCTGAGGTCTCTGAGCTTCTTGCCGAGCCTAGAAGGAATTATGTTGTTGAATGCTGAACTATAATCCAAGAACAGCATTCTCACATAAGCATCCCTCTTCTCCAACTGTATAAGGACAGTGTGTAGAGCTGTGTTTATTGTGTCATCTGTCATTTGGTTGTGTTGGTAGGTGAACTGAGGGGGTCCAGTGTAGGTCATAGCATGCTGTAGCTGTAGTCCTTGACCAGCCTCTCAAAAAAAATTGCTTATTATTGAGGTGAGTGCAACAGGACGTCAGTCATTCAGACATGTTACCTTGGTCTTATGTACAGGAACAATGATGGATGGTTTGAAACAGGAGGACACTCTACACTGGGAGAGGGAGAGATGTAAAATGTCTGAAAACGCACCTGCTGTTGTGACGTGCACATCTTTTGAAAAGTTGGTAAGAGATACATTAGTGGGATTAGGGTCCAGTTTAATTTGGGACCAGGACTATCAGGGTGGGAATAATTTCTCTCTTCTCCCACTTCTCTATTTTTTCCATTCCTCATTCTAGCTCCTTTCTTATCCCTTCTCTTCTCCTCACTAGCCTATTTCCTACCTCTGGTACTCATCTCCCTTCCTTTATCCCCATGGTTCTCTGTTCTCTCTATCAAAATTCTTTCTGCTTCATACTTTTCCTTCTTCTACCTACCTCCTCTCCCCCAAGCTCCCACATTGACCCCTCACCTCATTTCACCTCTCAAAAGCCACCTTGTAGCCACCTTCACGTCTGTTCTTATTCTTGCTTCTTCCCCCTTACTTTTCAGGCCTAATGAAGCATCTTGGCTCAAAGCATTGACTATTTATTCTACAATATAGAAGCTACCTGACTTGCTGAGTTCCTCCAGCATTTTGTGGATGCTTTACAATGAATTTCCAGCATCTGTAAAAATCTTGTTTTCATGATATGGTGATAATGTCTTTGGAGATTTTGGACTGGATTGATGCAGAGGTTGAGTGTTGATTAATAGGTATATTGTTACCATTGTGAGCATTGGGAGGAGTATAAAGAAGGGCTGTACCTTGCTTGGATTGACTATCAGTCCCCCAGTCTGTTGTAGCGATCCATTTGCTCTAGGATTACCCATTGATAGTCATTCTTCTGACACGGGGGTCTTATTTTCCGAAGTGTGTCTGCCATAGGAATCAGGGATTCCTGATAGGAAGTGCCCACTGGTAATTTTGGTTTGCTCTGAGGTAACCTGTAATCCACTCTGAAAGTGTGATTTTCTGGTGCACAGCACTTCAGTGCTCAGTACCACATGGCTCTGCATTGGGGTTAATATTCGCTCTGCATGAGTTGCTGTTGTGTTTGTTTTGGCAACAATTCCTCTTACATTGCCTCTTGCACTGTGCTGTTATAAAAATGTGCCTCCAGGTTTAGCTCTTGGATGTATTTATACATATCATGTAAATAATTCACATGGTATAGAACAGGGGTGGGCAAACTTTTTGACTTGTGGGCCACAAAGGGTTCTAAAATTTGACAGGGGGGCCGGACCAGGAGCAGATGGATGGAGTGTTTTGGTAATACACCTCATAAGAGAAAATAAAATATCATGGGATATGTAGAAAACGTGCTTTAATTTCAATTGAAAATGAACAAATGCATTACAACAAAATATCTGTCTTTGAAGTCCCATGGTATTTAGCTATTTATTGCAATGACTTTTAAAACACTGAAAATTAAATGAATAAAATACAGCTTTTTTAATAGTAACAGTTATTATTTTAAAGCACTGAAAATTCTGTTATCCTTCAAGATATTATCATCATCACTCTCCTCCTGACTGTCTTTATTTCAAAAACGGTAGGAGATGCTGGTCTACTTGTCCTGCTCCTTCTTACTCAATTGTCCCCTGTGCCAAAACTCAACAACGACCAGCACAAGGACAGAACAGTGAAAGCGTGCCAGTATGCGGAGTGCGTTATTTGATCTGGAGTGCATTTTTTTATTTTGAGAACGTACGTGCATCTGCGCACTACTCATGTCCATCACTTAACAGAAATGACATGTAACATGTAAGGCTTATTGAAAAAAATATTTTCAAATGCATTTTTTACATAACACAACGAAGAAACTTATTTTTAATTTCAGTGGGAACAGTGTTGTTGGTCTCCCTTTTTAGCCAGCGCATCAAAGTCTGGATTTAGTTTTGTTGTGGTGATTCTCAGGATGGATCTGAGGTGTTGGTCAGTTAACTTGGATCTGTGGCTGGCTTTGTTGATGTTCATGACGCTGAACGCCTGTTCGCACAAATAGGTCAAGCCGAACAAAGAGTAAAGCGCAAATGTGGAGTAATACGCTGCACCTCAACAAAGGTCAATGTATATAGAGTGCGTCATCTATTGGGAAAACGCCAGAATTGCGGGGAAAAAACATTAACAAGGTTTATTAATATAATTTCATCAAGTTCTGTGGGCCAGATTAAAAAGCTTAACGGGCCGCATATGGCCCCCGGGCAGTAGTTTGCCCATGCCTGGTATAGAATGTGATGACATACAGTCATAGTGTCATAGAGCACTACAACACAGGAACAGGTCTTTAAGCCTATCTAGTCCATGCCAAACTGTTAATTTTCCTGTCACATTAACCTGCGCCGGGATCATAGCCCTCCATACCCCTCCCAACCATGTCCCTATCTAAATTTCTCATACTTGTTGAAATCAAACCCACATTCACCACTTCCTCTGGTGGCTTATTCTACACTCTCAATATCCTCTGATGAAATTCTGTCTCAAGTCCCCTTTAAATATTTCACCTTTTACCCTTAGACTCTAGTTTTAACCTTGATCAACCTCAATGGAAAAGGCCTACTTGCAATTACCCTACCTAAACTCCTCACAATAATATTATACTGTATGTATAACATCATTATGTAGACATATGATATAAGCACCGAGCATCAACAAACCTTGACTAGACTAATAAGCACACCCATCTTTTAACCATGTCCTGTTGACCTCTAGCCATTATTGTGGGTAAAGTCTTCTAGCAACCCCAGCAGAGTGCACAGTCCACAAAAAAAATGCCAGCCATTGGTGTTAAGAAGAGACTTAATTTTTAATGTGGATCAGTGCTGGAAGAATGTTAAAGAATAAAATGGTAAATGCAACTCCAAGGGATGTCTGCTGAATCAGGCTTATTGTGGATGCCAAGAAAATATCCTGGTTACAAGGGAAAGACTGAATTGGCAGAAAGTGCACAGACATTGATTACAACATTGAGGAAATGAAAGAAAGTGATATTACTCACAATATTTGGCATTGAGATGTGTCTCACTAATCTGCTGTCTCTTCAGAAAGTTGAACAGATCCATTGAGAAGTGGTGGTCATTAGTTGAGTGCATCAGCCCATGGTTATTTGAGACAGCAGTAAGCTATAAATTTCTCTAACACTGGGAGATACCATAAGTGATTATATCTTCATGTTCAAAGACTTGTCAATTCCCTCCTGCAAACAAGAGAAAATCTGCAGATGCTGGAGATCCGAGCAACACACACAAAATGCTGGAGCAACTCAGCAGGCCAGGCAGCATCTATGGAAAAAAGTACAGTCGATGTTCTGGGTCGAAACCCTTCAGCAGGGCCAGAGAAGAAAAAGCTGAGGAGTAGTTTTAAAAGGTGGGGGAGCGGAAAGAAGCACCAGGTGATAGATGAAACCTGAAGGGGGAGGGATGAAGTAGCTAGGAAGTTGATTGGAGAAATGAGGTGAGAGAGGAAAAAGGGAATGAGATATTGAGGGGGGAGGTTGGGGGTGGCATTTCTGGAAGTTTCAGAAATCAATGTTCATGTCAACAGGCTGGCGGCTACCCAAACGGAATATAATGTGTTGTTCCTCCAACCTAAAGGTGGCCTTATCCCGCCAGAGGAGGAAGCCATGGATGGACATAACAGAATGGGAAGTGGAATTAAAATGAGTGGCCACTGGGAGATCCCACTTGTTCTAGTGGATGGAGTGTAGATGCTTGGCGAAGCAGTCTCCCAGTCTATGCCAGCTCTCACCAATATACAGGAGGCCACACCGGTAGCACCAAACAGTATATGATCTCAACAGACTCACAGATAAAGTGTCGCCTCTCCTGGAAAGACTGTTTAGGGACCTGGATGGTAGTGAGAGAGGTGGTGTCGGGGCAGGTGTAGCATTTGTTCCACTTGCAAGGATAAGTGCAGGAAGGAGATCAATGGGGAGGGACAAGTGGACAAGGGAGTGGCATGGGGAGTGATCCCTGCAAATAACTGCAAGCAGAGGAGATGGAAAGATGGTAGTGGGATATTTCACTACTGGAAAAAGCTGTTACCTAGACTAACAGACATGATTTTGCAGTGACAACCAATAGTATGAATTACTCATGTTGTGGCAGTTTATGCTGAGTGTCAGCTGTAATGGAAAAGTTGAAACTCAGTTATGTTGAGTGTCTACCCTTGGAGAAACCTGCAAAGATGCTTATTGAAGGAAGTGCTGCATGAGAGACAATATATGAATTAAATCTGATGTTAAACCTGTTCCAGATTCCTCTGTTCTACAGTTTACTGATAAAGACCTACCGTGGTTTCTCCTGCCAAAGTGAAACACCACACATTTGTCTGCATTAAATTCTATCTACCATTTTTCAACCCATTTTGTCAGTCGGTCCAAAGTTGCTGCAAGCTTTGACATCTTTATTTGCTGTCCATTACTGTCCCTAATCTTGGTATCATCTGTAAATTTGCTGATCTAGTTCATTACATTACCAAGAGGCAGACACATATCTTCTCATCCAGCACAATCGATACTACAGTAGTATTAACTCAGAACTACACTTATCTGAGAGACTAACATGAAGCCACAGATGACCCATCTATGTTCACAGCATCCGGGTTCCAAAAAAAAAGGCAGATCAATTTCTTGGCACAGGCTGTTGCATGTTATGTTGTGACTAAATGTGACTGAATACATGCTATGTGAATTGCTGGGTGTGCTAAATTTGTTTCAGGTTTTAGAACATAGAACATAGAATTGTACAACACATTACAGGCCCTTTGGCCCACAATGTTGTGCCGAACTGCAAACCCTGCCTCCCATATAACCCCCCACCTTAAATTCCTCCATATACCTGTCTAGTAGTCTCTTAAACTTCACTAGTGTATCTGCCTCCACCACTGACTCAGGCAGTGCATTCCACGCACCAACCACTCTCTGAGTAAAAAAACCTTCCTCTAATATCCCCCTTGAACTTCCCACCCCTTACCTTAAAGCCATGTCCTCTTGTACTGAGCAGTGACACCCTGGGGAAGAGGCGGTGGCTGTCCACTCTGTCTATTCCTCTTAATATCTTGTACACCTCTATTATGTCTCCTCTCATCCTCCTTCTCTCCAAAGAGTAAAGCCCTAGCTCCTACTTAATCTCTGATCATAATCCATACTCTCTAAACCAAGCAGCATCCTGGTAAATCTCCTCTGTACCCTTTCCAATGCTTTCACATCCTTCCTATAGTGAGGCGACCAGAACTGGACACAGTACTCCAAGTGTGACCTAATTAGAGTTTTATAGAGCTGCATCATTACATCACAACTCTTAAACTCTATCCCTTGACTTATGAAAGCTAAAACACCATAAGCTTTCTTAACTACCCTATCTACCTGTGAGGTGACTTTCAGGGATCTGTGGACATGTACCCCCAGATCCCTCTGCTCCACCACACCACCAAGTTTCCTGCCATTTACGTTGTACTCTGCCTTGGAGTTTGTACTTCCAAAGTGTACCACTTCACACTTCTCTGGGTTGAACTCCATCTGCCATTTCTCAGCCCACATCTGCATCCTATCAATGTCTCTCTGCAATCTTCGACAATCCTCTACACTATCTACAACACCACCAACCTTTGTGTCATCTGCAAACTTGCCAACTCACCCTTCTACCCCCACATCCAGGTTGTTAATAAAAATCATAAAAGGTGGAGTTCCCAGAACAGATTCTTGTGGGGCACCACTAGTCACAACTAATCTGAATGCACTCCCTCCACCATGACCCTCTGCCTTCTGCAGGCAAGCCAATTCTGAACCCACCTGGCCAAACTTCCCTGGATCCCATGCCTTCTGACTTTCTGAATAAGCCTACCATGTAGAACCTTGTCAAACACCTTACTATAATCCATGTAGATCACATCCACTGCACTACCCTCATCTATATGCCTGGTCACCTCCTCAAATAACTCTATCAGGCTTGTTAGGCATGATCTGCCCTTCAGAAAGCCATGCTAACTGTCCCTGATCAGAGCATGATTCTCTAAATGCCCATAGATCCTATCTCTAAGAATCTTTTCCAACAGCTTTCTCACCACAGACATAAGGCTCACTGGTCTATAATTACCTGGACTAACCCTGCTACCTTTTTTGAACAAGGGGACAACATTCGCCTCCCTCCAATCCTCTGGTACCATTCCCGTGGACAACTAAGACTTAAAGATCCTAGCCAGATGCTCAGCAATCTCTTCCCTCCCCTCGTGGAGCAGCCTGGGGAATGTTCTGTCAGGCCACGGGGACTTATCCGTCCTAATGTATATTAACATCTCCAACACCTCCTCTCCCTTAATATTAACATGCTCCAGAAAATCAGCCTCACTCATATTTGTCCTCACCATCATCAGGTTCCCTCTCAGTGGTGAATACTGAAGAGAAGTATTCATTGAGGACCTCGCTCACTTCCACAGCCTCCAAGCACATCTTCCCACTTTTATCTCTAATCGGTCCTACCTTCACTCCTGTTATCTTTTTGTTCTTCACATAATTGAAGAATGCTTTGGGGTTTTCCTTTACCCTACTCGCCAAGACCTTCTCATGCCCCCTTCTTGCTCTTCTCAGCCCCTGCTTAAGCTCCTTTTTTGGTCTATATTCCTCAATAGACCCATCTGATCATTGCTTCCTAAACCTCGTGTATGCTGCCTTCTTCCACCTGACTAGATTTTTCACTTCACTTGTCACCCATGGTTCTTTCACCCTACCATTCTTCATCTTCCTCACTGGGACTAATCTATCACTAACATCCTGCAAGAGATCCTTAAACATCGATCACATGTCCATAGTACATTTCCCTGCAGAAACATCATCCCAATTCACACCCGCAAGTTCTAGCCTTATAGACTCATAATTTGCCCTTCCCCAATTAAAAATTTTCGTGTCCTCTCTGATTCTATCCTTTTCCATGATAATGCTAAAGGTCAGGGAGCAGTGATCACTGTCCCCCAGATGCTCACCCACTGACAGATCTGTGACCTGACCTGGTTCATTACCTAATACTAGATACAGTCTGGCAGTCTTTTAGAAGATATATTTTTGCTAAAGTCTTAAACCACAGAATTACAGCCACTGAATCTGGAACTTTTATCCTTTTACATGAATATCTCCTTTTACATGGAACACAGAACAGTACGGGCTCTTTAGCCAACATTGTTGTGCCAACCTTTTACTCCTCAATCAATCTAATCCTTCCCTCCTATAGGCCTCCATTTTTCTTTCAACCATGAGCCAATTGAAGAGTCTGTTAAATCTTCTTAATGTACTTAACTTTACCATGAACTTGTCACTCTGTGTAACAAACCTATCTCTGCCATCTCTCCTAAACTTTCCTCCACTCAATTCAAAAGAAATACCTCTGGTATTAGCCATTTTCATCCTGGGGTCAAACCATTGGCTGTCCACTCCTTCATTTCATTCTTCATTGGTACAAAGTGAAAAGCCCTCAACCTCTCCCCATAAGACATGATCTCTAATCAAGGCAGCATTCTGGTAAACCTTCTCTGCTTCTATCTAAATCTTCCATGTTCTTCCTATAATGGAGCAACAAGAATTGAACACAGTTTTATAGAGCTGCAACTTTAAGGTCTTTCCTCATTGCTTATTTCCTAATATTACCAGTTGCGATAACCTCATTTCACCAACAACACACCACAGGACCTTTCTCATCCCTCTACAACAAACGTTGAAACCACACACTCCTTGTAACCCTATTTCTCTTAAACTACACTCTATTAATGACAATACATTGTCTTCAATAAGACACACACATCAAACGCACATTAGCCCTATACACCAGTCTAACATGCTTTTGAGACCAAAAAAAATCCTGGGCTAATATACTGAATATAAACAGTTAAGAATCATAAGCTAAATTATTCTTAAGGCTCTTTAAAATGTTGATCAGAATCACCACAAAACTTACTTAACTGAGGTTGACAGAGCCTCATAAGTTACCTGAAAAAGGAAACGGTTGCCCCATTGGTCAGTGTTTCATATTAACCACATACGTACATCCTGCAATCTGTTTGCAGGATGTGTATGGAGCTCATATGAGACTATGACCAATCAGGTTGCATGATGTGTATGTAGTTCATTTGAATAAGGTTTTGATCATATAAGACAATGACCAATGATTGATTGAAACCCGTCACATACATTATACATAACTTCTGTTGTTCTGAATAATTCACAAGATCTCAGGACCAGTTAGACTACATGTAAACATCCAAAGAACTTTTCACCAGATTTAAAAGGGGCAGCTGCTTCAAGTCACTGTCGTTGGAGGGGCAGCTAGTTTGAGTCGTTGCTATCAGAGGGGCTGCCGGTTTGAGTTTTTGCCCTCAGAGGGGCCACTAGTTTGAGTATCTGAGTCCTGATGCTCTCAGAGATGTTATAGAAATTCTGAGATTTATAGATTGGACTGTAGTTCATATTGGGCTCTTTCAGTTCTAAGTTTTTTTTGTGTTCTCACCCATTCTTTCTTGTTACAGATTGGTGAGCTGTGGGTTTGGGTTTGGGTGATCTGCTAGTTTTTGTGCAAGGGAGGGGTTGGGGGTGTTTGGGATTTGTGAGCTTTTGTTTCTCTTTCTTTTTGTGTTGGGGGGGATTGATGAATTTCTTTCAACTATTTATATGGTTTTCTGAGTTCTATGGGTATCTGGAGAAGACAAGTCTCAGAGTTGTATTCTGCATGCATACTTTGATAACAAAATTAACCTTTGAAACTTTAATTCTCTGATTTATAAATATACACAAGAACACCAGGAAAGGGGAGCAGGAGCAGGTCAACAGGCCTCTCCAACCTGCCCCAAAAGCGATGGTTATGACCATCGCTGATTAATGCTGACTTATCTCCGTTTATATGTCCTTTTCTCGAGAAGCCTAAATTCCCTGATCTTTTAAATATTCATCTATTTCCAACTTAAATATACAGTGCCTATAAAAAGTATACACCCTCCTTGGAAGAGTTCATTTTTATTGCTAACAACATTGAATCTCAGTGGATTTAATTTGGCTTTTTTTTTACCCCGTTCATAGAAACAAAGTAACATAGAAAACCTATAGCACAATACAGGCCCTCTGGCCCACAATGTTGTGCTGAACATGTCCTTAGCTTATAAATTACGTAGGGTTATACATAGCCATCTATTTTTCTGAACTCCATGTACCTATCCAGGAGTCTCTTAAAAGACCCTATCCTATCTGCCTCTACCACCATTGCTGGCAGCCAATTCCACTCACTCATCACTCTCTGTGTAAAAAACCTACCCTGACATCCCCTCTGCACCTGCTTCCAAGCACCTTAAAACTGTGCCCTCTTGTGTTAGCCATTTCAGCCCTGGAAAAAAGCCTCTGACTCTCCACACGATCAATTGCTCTCAGCATCTTGTACACCTCTATCAGGTCACCTTTCATCCTCCATCACTCCAAGGAGAAAAGGCCCAAGTTCACTCGACCTATTCTCATAAGGCATGCTCCCCAATCCAGGCAGCATCCTTGTAAATCTCCTCTGTACCCTTTCTATAGTTTCCACATTTTTCCTGTCATGAGGTGACCAGAACTGAGCACAGTACTCCAAGTGGGGCCTGCCCAAGGTCCTACATCTCTGCAACATTACCTCTTGGCTCTTAAACTCAATCCTACGGTTGATGAAGGGCAATGCATGGTATGCATTCTTAACCACAGTGTCAACCTGCACAACAGCTTTGAGTGTACTATGGACTCAGACCCCAAGATCCCTCTGATCCTCCACACTGCCTAGAGTCTTACTATTAATACTATAGTCTGCCATCATACTTGACCAACCCAAATGAACCACTTCACACCTATCTGTGTTGAACTCCATCTGCCATTTCTCAGCCCAGTTTTGCATTCTATTGATGTCCCGCTTTAACCTCTGACAGCCCTCCACACTATCCACAACACTCTCAACATATGTGTCATCAGCAAATTTACTAACCAATCCCTCCACTTCCTCATTCAGGACATTTATAAAAATCATGAAGAGTAAGGGTCCCAGAACAGATCCCTGAGGTAATCCACTGGTCACCGACCTCCATGCAGAATATGACCTGTCTGCAACCACATTTTTCCTTCTTGAGCAAGCCAGTTCTGGGTCTACAAAGCAATGTCCCCTTGGATCCCATGCCTCCTTATTTTCTTAATAAGCCTTGCATAGGGTACCTTATCAAATGACTTGCTGAAATCCATATATACTACATCAATGTGTTTAGTCGCATTCTCATAAAATTCATTTTGGTTCATATGGCAGGACCTGCCTTTGACAAAGCCATGCTGACTATTCCTAATGATATTATGCCTCTCCAAATAAAAGACTTGTGTCAAAGTGAAAACAGATCTCTACAAAGTGATCTAAAATTAATTACAAATATAAAACACAAAATAATTGATTGCTTAAGTATTCCCCCCCCCCTTAATATGAGACATCAAGTCGTCACTGGTGTTGCCAATTGGTTTCATAAGTTACAAAATTAATTAAATGGAGATCACCTGTGTGGAGTCAAGGTGTTTCAAATGATTGTAGTAAAAATACTCCTGTATCTGGAAGGTTCAACTGATGATGAGTCAGTATCCCGGCAAAAACAATACCATGAAGACAAAGGAACACTCAAACCAACTCCTCAAAAATGTTATTGAAAGCACAAGTCAGGATATAAATACAAGAAGATTTCCATCACTGAATATCCCTTGGCCTAACATCAATAATCAAAAAGATGTAAAGTATATAGCACAGCTGTAAATCTGCCTATAGCAGGCCATCCTCAAAAACTGAGTGACTGTGCAAGAAAAAAGTCTAGTGAGGGAAGTCATTGAGAGACCTATGACAACTCTGGAAGAGTTACAAGCTTCAGTGACTGTGATGAGCGAGACTGCACAACTGTTGCCCGGATGCTTCACCAGTCACAGCTTTATGGGACAGTGGCAAAGAAAAAGCCACTGTTGAAAAAGCACACATGAAGTCTTGGCTAGAGTTTGCCAGAAGACGTGGGAGATTCTGAAGCCAGCTGGAAGAAGGTTCTATGGTCTGTTGAAGCCAAAATTGAGCTTTTTGGCCATCAGACTAGATGTTACGTTTGGCGTAAACCAAACACTGCACATGATCAAAAACACACCATTCCTACAATGAAGCATGGTGGTGGCTGCATCGTGCTGTGGGGAGGATTCACTGCAGCAAGCTTGTGAATGTAGGGGGTAAAATTAATGTAGAAAAATACGGCAAAATCCTGAAGGAAAACCTGATGTAATCTGCAAGAGAATTGTGACTTGGGGGAAGATTTGTTTCCAGCAATACAGTGACCCTAAACATTAAGCCAAAGCTGCTCAGGAATTGATTAAAAACAACCAGGTTAATGTCCTGAGGTGGCCAAGTCAGAGTCCTGACCTGAATCCAATTGAAAATTTGTTTCTGGACTCGAAAAAAAGGCTGCTTACTCACAATTCCCATGCAATTAGACACAGCTTGAGCTGTTTTGTGAAGAAGAATGGGGAAAATTGAAGTGCAGTGTCCAGATGTGCAAAACTGATAGAGACCTATCCTCACAGACTCAAGGCTGTAATTGTTGCTAAAGGTGCATCAACTAAATATTGATTTGAAGGGAATGAGTAATTAGGCAATGAACTATTTTGTGTTTAATAATTGTAATAAATTTAGATCAATTTGTAGCCATTTGTTTTCACTTTGCCATAAAGGTCTTTTGTTAATCAGTGTCAAAAAAGCCAGATTATATCCACTGTGATTCAGTGTTGTAAAACAATAAAACATGAAAACTTCCAAAGGGGATGAATACTTTTTATAGGCACTGTATCTACCATTCTGTCCTCTACAAGCCTTCAGAAGAAAATTCTCTACCCTCAGAAAGAAGAAATTTCTACATCACTTTGTTATAAATGACTGCTAACTCACAAATTATATGGTAACTTCAACTGCTTGTTTGCAATTTGATCATGAAAAAAAATCATTGCGGAGACTAGCCACCCTGAAAAATGCCTTTTCTAAAAGCTTCCTTCTGGAAAGCGGTATAGGGCTATTAAAATGAAAAACTCATGCAATCTCAAAACTTTTTTCCAAAGCAGTTAGTCTGTTCAATCATTCTAGTAAGCATCCCTCCACCCTCCTCCATCTATTACCCTAGGCACTGAACTTCACTGAAGACTCTTTAAACCACTTCTTATAATATTGCATACATTGTAAAAATATGTTGGTGTTTGTGTATATTCATGCACATTTTATTCCATACACATCCTTTAACCTCTAACATTATGTTTATATAATTCTTTATAACTGATGGATATTGCTGTTTTCTGTTGCATGTCATACCCTGTTCAGCACACCATAGCAAGTCCCTAATACATGTGCATGTGAACTCAGTGGCCATTTTATTAGGTACACCTGTATTCCTGCTCATTAATGCAAATATCTAATCAGCCAATCATGAAGAAGAAACTAAATGCACAATAGTATGCAGACATGGTCAAGAGGTTCAGTCGTTACTCAAACAAAACATCAGAATGTGGATGAAATATAATCAAAGTGACTTTGACCGTGGAATGATTGTTGATGCCAGATGAGGTGGTTTAATTGTCCAGACACTACTGACCTCCTGGAAATTTCACACACAACGGTCCATAGAGCCTACAGAGAATGGTGCAAAAAACAACAGAAAAAACTTCCAGTCAGCAGTGGCAAAAACTCTTGAGTTCAGAGGAGAATGGCCAGACTGGTTCAAGCTGACAGGAGAGTGACAGTAACTCAAATAACCTCATATTACAACAGTGGAGTGCTGAAGGACATTTCTAAACATACAACACATCAAACCTTGAAGGGAATAGGTTACAGCTGCAGAAGGCTATGAACATACACTCAGAGGCCACTTTATTAGGTTCAGGAAGTATCAAATAAAGAGGCTACTGAGTGTATATGGTGAATAAATCTATTCACTGATCACTGGTGTAAACATTTATCCTAGGGTGCATTTTCTATGTTGACTGTTTGTCAGATGTTCCTTTATAAGTTGAACATGGCACCATCTCAGACAACATTCTGTTTCTTACAACTCACAGTTATAATAAAGGCTGAAGATGTAGTTGGCATAGCTTCTAACTTTTTTTCACAGACTGTTCATTCAATTGTAGTTGCTTCTTTTTCTCCTCATATCAATCATCAGAGAAGCTAAACTAAAAGCAGGGAAATCATCAAACCCTCTGTCGCCAACTTAAACCTACTTAAAATATTACGTACTGACTCATTAGTTCTCTGGAATTTAGATTATGATACTCTTACTTCTCATTTCTCTTTGAGATACTTTCACAGAAATTGATCTTACCCTTCAACAATCAGGCTCCACTCACCTGAACAATGAACTAATTCCACAACTTAAAGACTCACTTTCAAGGATTTTACAACTCATGTTATCAATATTATTTACTTTTTTTATTTTCACAATTTGTCTTTTTGCGCATTGATTGTTTCTCAGTCTTTATTTATGAAGAGTTCTTCCAAAGTTCTATTTCTTTATTTTCCTGTAAGTTCTTGCAGGAAAATGAATCTCAGGATCATATGTGGTGCTAAAGTCAAAGAACTGAACAGACAGCAGAACTCTGAGAATAATGAAATCTCAAGCAGTATCAAAGTGTTACCTGGGAATCCTGAAAATTAGGTTAATATTAGATGAAACATTTGGTCTCAACCACATAAATGCATGACTTTTAGAAATGTGTTCTGGTTTTACCCAACCTCAGGAGAAACAGCACGCATATATTTTCCCTATCAATGCCCCTCATAAATTTGTATATCTTGATAAGATTTCTTCTTATTCACCTGCACACCAAGGAATAAATTCTTAACATATTCAAACTTTCCCTATAACTCACGTCCTCCATTCCCAGCAACATCTTTGTAAATCTTCTCCGTAGAGCGTTAATCCTAGTGATATGTTTTCTGTAGGTAGGTGACAAGAACTGCATACAATACTCCAAATTTGGCATTCAACAATGTCTTACTCAACTTCAACATAACATCCCAACTCCTGTACTCAATACTTGGATTTATGAAGGCCAATATGCCAAAAGATCTCTTAATGACACTATCCCTCTGTGAAAGCACTATCAAGGAATGAATGACCTGTATTCCCAGAACCCTATGTCCTACCACTCTTCTCTGTGCCCCTCTGCAAACTGGGTAAGATCTATTCTGCTTTGTCCTGCCAAAGCATAACACCTCACACTTTCCTGCATTAAATTCCATCTGCAATTTATCATTTCATTTTCCCAGTTGGTCCAAAACCTGCAGTGAGCTTTGATATTCTTCCTTTGCTGGCCAAATTAAAAATGTATCAAGTAGTGTGAAGAGATCACCTGAGAATATTCCTTGATCAACTAGTTAAGGAAATGATCATGAAACAAAATTAAATGATGCCCCAGTTTAACCTGAAGAGAGGTAGATTTCAACAGAAAAATTCATAAGAGGAAAAGGTCTAAAAGCCAACAATTTAGATGAGGTCACCTACCTTGGTGAAACAGACCATTGAAGGAGTCTAGAGACCAAGCAGCAAAACTCAGAGCACAACAAAACATAACAAGCTGAGTGCCTCCCATGCTCTCTGCACAGTATTTACCACTTGTGAAACTGAACAAACAGACACCATCCTCTTCCTTTCCAGTTCAGGATTCAGACATCATTAGCACAGAGTGAAAATGTCGACTGAGAAAGGAAACTGAAGGAAATTGAAAATGGGAACTTAACAAGTTCACAATCATTTCAAAAGTTATATTTGATAGGGAAATTAAGAGGGCATATAAAGTGTTGGCTTTTATTAGTCAGGGTATTGAGATCAAAAGGTGAGGAAATATTGTAGCTCTATAAAACTCTGGTTAGACCTCACTTGGAATATTGTGTTCTGTTCTGGTCACTTCATATTAGGAAGGATGTTCAAAGTTTAAAGTAAACTTAATATCAAAGTACACTTAAGTCACCATATACAATCCTGAAGTTCATTTTCTTGCAGGCATAGTCAATAAGTTCATACTAGAATAATATCCATAATAAAATCAACGAAAGACCAACTTGGGCGATCAATCAGTGTGCAAAAGATGACAAACTGCAAATACAAAAAAAATAATAATAATAATTATAACAATAAACAATAAATACGTGGAAGCTTTAGAGAAGGTACAGAGAAAATTTTCTGGGATGCGGTTTGGATTAGATAGGATGCCTTATGAGGATATGTTGAGCAAACTAGTGCATTCTCTGGTGGAGTGAAGGGGAATGAGAGGTGACTTGACAGAGCTACGCAAGATGACAAAAGACATAGATAGAGTAGATAACCAGAGATATTTTCAAAGGCAAAAATGGCAAATGCAAGTGGGCATAATTTTAAGGTGATTGGAGGAAAGGGTAAATGCTCCACATGAGAGAAACTGCAACAAAATATCAAACTCCCACAGAGCAACACAAAAAGGGTCAAATGTACACAGAGGGAAGCTGAAATTAGCTTTACAAAACTGATTAAATACTAAAAACTTCTACAGACATATCCTTGAGGATTTTCGCTTCAGGAATTTGCAGAAAATATTGTGGACGTTTTAAGGAAAGTTTTTAATGTTTGAGATGGTAACATGAGGATCACATGGGAGAACATTGATTATAAACTTGACAGCCAGAATAACAAATTGATGTTTAGAGTCACAGAACACTACAGCACAAAGCAGGTCCTTTCACCCATCTATTCCATGAGGAACTATTAATCTGTTGAGTTCCATTGACCTGTCAGATCCCTCCATAATCCTTCCACCCATGTACCTACGCATTACTTATGCTGACAGCTCATTCCACACTCTCACCACTGTCTGAGTGAAGAGCACCCTCCCCCCAACTTCCCCTCAAACATTTTAACTTTTGCCCTTAAGCCATGACCACTATTTCTGATCTCAAGCAACCTCAATGGAAAAAAGTCTACTTGTATTACCCTATCTATACCCCTCATAAGTTTTTTATAACTCTGAGATCTCAGCTGCAATGAACTCTTTGGGTTTCTGTGGGGAGCTGGAGAGTGTTGGGCTCTGAAGTTTTTAGTGCACATGAAATGGTACATTGTTCTTTAACAAGAGTTGTTAATTGTTTAGAGTTCTTTATGCTTTCACTCAAATGACTCAGTCATTGTAATGCAGTCTCCTAGTTCTTTCTGTTTAAACTTCTAAAATTTGGATTGTCTTGGGGTTATGTGTTAGTAATATTGTTTAAGCAGATGCCCTTTTAGCAGTAATTGTGGGGTCTTACTTTTGAGAATGTTATGTCTCATAGTGTCACTCAGCTGAACCACCGATGTTTTATTGGAATTCTTATGAGTAAACTCTGGTTGCTGTCTGTACATCAGAGTCTGTCTTTCCTCTGTATTTGGGTTCCAACATTGCTAATCCACATCATGACACACCCCTCATTCTTCTATGCTGTAAGGGATAAATTACTAACCTATTGAATCCTTCTCTGTGACTCAGCTCCTCACTGTGCAAGTCCTACCTTGGTTTGCCTTCCCAAAGTCCAACAACTCACACTTACCTGCATTAAATTCCACCTGCGATTTTTCAGCCCATTTTTCCAGCTGATCTAAATTCCGCTGCAACCTTTGATAGAAATCCTTAATGCCCATTGAGGAATACTACCAAAGAGGGTTAACCCTCACAAGGCAGAAAGTCTGACACAGTACCAGGAGAAGCTCTGAAAACTTGTGCCAACCAACTGGCGGGAGTATTCAAAGACATTTTCAATCTCTCATTGCAATGGGAAGAAGTTTCCATTTGCTTCAAAAAGGCAACAATTATACCAATGTCTAATAAGAATAATGTGAGCTGCCTTAATAACTATCACCCAGTACCACTCACATTTGTTATGTACCCCATAATGGGTTAAAAAAGACCAGCAGAAATGGACATACCTGGAGTCTGAGTCTTTTGCTG
Organism: Hypanus sabinus; assembly: GCF_030144855.1. Taxonomy (NCBI): domain Eukaryota; kingdom Metazoa; phylum Chordata; class Chondrichthyes; order Myliobatiformes; family Dasyatidae; genus Hypanus; species Hypanus sabinus. The sequence continues at coordinate 66,089,950 of NC_082720.1, read as the reverse complement.
CAAACTCTATTTTATTAGAAACTACGTGGTAAAGTAATATAAAACAAGGTAAGGCAAACAGGTTAGCCATGTATATGCATATATGAGTGAGTAAATAAACTTCCCAAACTTCTTCAAGCTTAGGTGGTGAAATGATACAGTCTTACGAAGGTATACTTATGCAGGCAGTTCAGTTCTGGATATTGAATTGAGTGGTTTGAAGAGAGAGAGAGAGATGTTCTGTCTTCCCAGTGCCAACACCATCCAATCTTCCACGTTGTCCTCCTGTTCCCGAAACTTATTAAATTCACCGACTGTGAACACACAAACGAGAATGTCGGTTTTCCACGATAAAGCTATCAACCTAGGCGAGGGTTAAACACACCGATAGTTTTCCACCAGTCACCCCTTTGTCCACACTGTGAGCAAAAACCCCATCTTTGTCATGGACACACAAAGCTCAACCAGTGTCAGTGTCTTCCCTGTCTCTGGCGTGTCTAATTACAAAGCCAGTCGACCTTGTATATGTTCCACAACTGCTGAATACCGGCTGTCCATCATATAGCTCTGCCTTGCCATTTCCAAGTCAGCTCAGAGGCTTTTTGTTGTTCTCTCTCTCTCTCTCTCTCTGTGAAATAGCACACACGCTTTCCCACTCTCTCTCTCCCTCTCTTTTTAAAGAAACAGTCAATATTGGATAATCCTTCAGATATCGTCACACCTCCCTCCTTTTAAGAAAAAATTTGATCACGGAGCAAAATGTTTGTCTTAACTATCGATTATACAACTTAAAGCAATACATGTGTAATTATCAGGTAACATAGCAAAGCATATACAAACTTAAACTTAACATCTAGACAAACAGTCAGCTATAATGTTGTCAGTAACTTCCATGTGTTTTATTTCCATGTTATATTTTTGCAAGATCAGACTCCAGTTAAGTAACCTTCTATTCTTATCCTTCATTTTCCTCAGAAACACTAATGGATTATGGTCAGTGTAAAACACAAGTGGCTTCTGCGCAGGATATATGTACACATCAAAATGTTGCAATGCTAAAATGAGTGATAGCAAATCTTTTGCAACAGTGGAGTAATTTTTCTGTGTGCATTAAATTTATTTGAGAACTAAGCACTGGATGTTCAATTTCATCATCATCCTTTGGAAACAATACTGCTCCGGCAGCTCCATCACTAGTCTCTACCATGATTGAAAATGGTTTATTAAAATCAGGTGCTTTGAGCACAGGATGATAACACAGGATGGTATTCCGGCAGTCAAATACCTCTTAGCAAAGGTCATTCCACACAAATTTTTCACTCTTCTCTTGGAGTTTCATTAGAGAGAGAGCAATGTCTGCAAGTTCTTACAAAACTTACGATAATACCTAACCATTCCAAAAAACCTCCACAATGCTTTCTTGCCCATCAGAACAGGAGCCTCATCAATAGCCTGAACTTTGGCCTGTACAGGAGCCAGTTGGCCCTGGCCTACTACATAACCAAGATACGTGACAGTGGCATGCCAAATTCACTTTTAGAGAGGTTTACAGTAAGATTCGCTTTGGACAGCCTTTCAAACAATTTCTCTACTGCTGTGATATGCTCCTCACATGTCTCATTCCATACAACAAAATCATCAAAATAAGCCTCTGTATTTTCTAAACCACGCATCAGGTAATTCATCATCCTTTAGAATGTCCCTGGAGCATTTTTCATCCCAAAGGGTAAAACTCTGTACTCATACAGTCCAGATGGTGTCACAATTGCTGATATTACTTTAGCGCTTTCTGTCAAAGGAACACACCAGTATCCTTTTAACAGGTCTCTATTTGTAAGGTATTTAGCCTTTCCCACTATCAATACAGTCATCCACTCTTGGGATAGTATAGGCATCTGTCTTGGTTATTGCATTAACTTTCCAGTAGTCAGTACAGAATCTCATGCTTCCACCTGGCTTAGGTTCAATAACACAGGGTGAGGCGCAGTCTGAGGTAGATGGCCTAATATTGCCGGCTGTCAGCATGTATTCAATTGCTTGTTTAACCATTTTATTTTTGTCTTGGTTCATTCTGTAAGGGTGTTGCTTAATTGGATCAATTTTATCTACAATCACATCATGTACTGCAGCTGTATGCTCTCTTGGAATGTCAGGGAATAAATCTTTATACTTGCTAGTTAATTGTTTTGCTGCTTTGGTTGGAAATGATGGATTTCTCTGTCAATATTTTTGAAAGCATCAGAATTTTTGAGCCTTGTGGAGACTACACTGAGCCCGTTAAAATTATCTGGTATCTTGGTACCAGTCTCCACAACTTTATCCGTTGTCATAACAGTATTCACAGGTGAAGTCTCTGTGTCATGAGAAGGCTTGAACATGTTTACGTGCACAACTTGAGTAGCCTTCCATCAGTCATGAGTTCTAATAACATCTTTCAAAAAAATCAACGTTCTTAGTTATCTCATATGGTCCACTAAATCTCACTTGAAGGGGGTTGATAAAGAGGAGGAACAGCACCAGAACATTATCTCCAACACGATATACTTGTTCTCTTGCTTTCCTGTCATACCAGAGCTTCATCTTTATCTGAGAGTACTGACAATTCTGCCTCGCAAGGTCACAAGCCTTGTTAGGTCTATCTCTGAATTCCAAAATATAACTAAGTACACATACACACATTTTCTGATCAGACCACTGCTCTCTGAGTAGTGTTAAAGGAAAGGTCCTTTACCTTTGTGACTAAAAAAAGTTCAAATGGACAGAACCCCAATGTTTCTTGAATGAAATCTCTAACAGTGAATAGAAGTAAGTGAATCCCTTTATCCCAGTTTTTTCCCATTTTCCACACAATATGTTTTAATCATGGTCCTAAGAGTGGAGTAGAACTGTTCCAAGGCTCCCTGGGACTCCAGGTGATAGGCAGATGACACAATGTGCTTAGCTCGCAGTTCTTTAACTATCCCCTGGAATGTCCTTGAAGTAAAGTTACTACCCTGGTCAGATTGAATTTCTTTGGGCAGACCTAAGAGTGTGAAAAACTTGATGAATGCTTTTACCACAGTCTTGGCCTTGATGTTTCTGAGATGCACTACTTCAGGGAACCTAGACACAGCACGTATTATTGTTAACAGATAATCAAAGTCTTTGGCAATGGGCCAGCACAATCCACTATGACCCTAGAAAAAGTTTCACCAAAAGCAGGTATCGGTTTAATTGATGCTACTTGAATAACCCAATTAGGTTTCCCCACAGCCTGACAGGTATGGCAGGTCCTGCAATATTTCACAACATCCTTTCTTAAATTAGAACACAGAACCTAGAACATAGAATAGTACAGCACATTACAGGCCCTTTGGCCCACAAAGTTGTGCCAACCCTCAAACCCTGCCTCCCATATAACTCCCCACCTTAATTCCTCCATATACCTATTTAGTAGTTGCTTAAACTTCACTAGTGTATCTGCCTCCACCACTGACTCAGGCAGTGCATTCTATGCACCAACCACTCTCTGAGTGAAAAACCATCCTCTAATATCCCCTTTGAACTTCCGTCCCCTGACCTTAAAGCCATGTCCTCTTGTACTGAGCAGTGGTGCCCTGGGGAAGAAGCGCTGGCTGTCCACTCTGTCTATTCCTCTTAATATCTTGTACACCTCTATCATGTCTCCTTTCATCCTTCTTCTCTCCAAAGAGTAAAACCCCAGCTCCCTTAATCTCTGATCATAATGCATACACTCTAAACCAGGCAGCATCCTGGTAAACCTCCTCTGTACCCTTTCCAATGCTTCCATATCTTTCCTATAGTGAGGCAACCAGAACTGGACACAGTACTGCAAGTGTGGCCTAATTAGAATTTTATAGAGCTGCATCATTACATTGCGTCTCTTAAACTCTATCCCACGACTTACGAAAGCTAACACCCCATAAGCTTTCTTAACTACCCTATCCACCTGTGAGGCAATGTTCAGGGATCTGTGGACATGTACCTCCAGATCCCTCTGCTCCTCCACATTACCAAGTATCCTGCCATTTATTTTGCATTCTGCCTTGGAGTTTGTCCTTCCAAAGTGTACCACCTCACACTTATCTGGGTTGAAATCCATCTGCCACTTCTCAGCCCACTTCTGCATCCTGTCAATGTCCCTCTGCAATCTTTAACAATCCTCTACACAGTCTACAACACCACCAAACTTTGTGTCATCTGTAACCTTGCCAATCCACCCTTCTACCCCCACAACCAAGTCATTAATAAAAATCACAAAAAGTAGAGGACCCAGAACAGATCCTTGTGGGACACCACTAGTCACAACCCTCCAACCTGAATGCACTGCCTCAATCACAACCCTCTGCCTTCTGTAGGCAATCCAATTCTGAATCCACCTGGCCAAACTTCCCTGGATTCCATGCCTTCTGACTTTCTGAATAAGCCTATCGTGTGGAACCTTGTCAAATGCCTTTCTGAAATCCATGTAGATCACATCCACTGCACTTCCCTCATCTATATGCCTGGTCACCTCCTCAAAGAACTCTATCAGGCTTGTTAGTCATGATCTGCCCTTCACAAAGCCATGCTGACTGTCCCTAATCAGACCATGATTCTCTAAATGCCCATAGATCTTATCTCTAGGAATCTTTTCCAACAGCTTTCCCACCACAGATGTAAGGCTCACTGGTCTATAATTACCTGGACTATCCCTGCTACCTTTTTTGAACAAGGGAACAACATTCACCTCCCTCCAATCCTCCGGTACCATTCCCGTGGACAACTAAGACTTAAAGATCCTTGCCAGAGGCTCAGCAATCTCTTCCCTTGCCTCGTGGAGCAGCCTGGGGAATATTCCGTCAGGCCCTGGGGACTTATCCATCCTAATGTATTTTAGCAACTCCAACACCTCCTCTCCCTTAATATCAACATGCTGCAGAACATCAACCTCACTCATATTGTCCTCGCTGTCATCACCCTCTCAGTGGTGAATACCGAAGAAAAGTACTCATTGAGGACCTCGCTCTCTTCCACAGCCTCTAGGCACATCTTCCCACATTTATTTCTAATCGGTCCTAACTTCACTCCTATCATCCTTTTGTTCTTCACATAATTGAAGAATGCCTTGGGGTTTTTCTTTACCCTACTCATCAAGGCCTTCTCATGCCCCATTCTTGCTCTTCTCAGCTCCTTCTTAAGCTCCTTTCTTGCTACCCTATATTCCTCAATAGACCCATCTGATCTTTGCTTCCTAAACCTCATGTATGCTGCCTTCTTCCACCTGACTAGATTTCCACTTCACTTGTCACCCATGGTTCCTTCACCCTACCATTCTTTATCTTCCTCACCGGGACAAATTTATCCCTGACATCTTGCAAGAGATCCTTAAACATCGAACACATGTCCATAGTACATTTCCCTGCAAAAACATCATCCCAATTCACACCCGCAAGTTCTAGCCCTATAGCCTCATAATTTTCCCTTCCCCAATTAAAAATGTTCCTGTCCTCTCTGATTCTATCCTTTTCCATGATAATGCTAAAGGTCAGGGAGTGGTGATCACCGTCTCCCAGATGCTCACCCATTGACAGATCTGTGAACTGACCCGGTTCGTTACCTAATACTAGATCTAGTATGGCATTCCCTCAATCCGCCTGTCAACATACCATGACAAGAATCCATCCTGGACAACTTAACAAATTTTGCCCCATCTAAACCCTTGGAACTAATATTTTCGCACCTTTCCAAAATCTGCCTCCCAATCTGCTCCTCGGTATCTCTGCTGCTACCAATGGGCCTATAGAATACCCCCAGTAGGGTAACTGTTCACTTTCTGTTCCTGACTTCCACCCATACTGACTCAAAAGAGGATCCTGCTACATTACCCACCCTTTCTGCAGCTGTAATGGTATCCCTGACCAGTAATGCCACCCCTCCTCCCCTTTTTCCCTCTCTCTATCCCTTTTAAAGCACTGAAATCCAGGAATATTGAGAATCAATTCCTGCCCTTGTGCCAGCCAAGTCTCCGTAATGGCCATTACGTCATAACTCCATGTATGTATCCACGCTCTCAGTTCATCACCTTTGTTCCTGATGCTTCTTGCATTGAAGTACACACACTTTAGCCCTTCTACCTTACTACTTTTACACCCCTTATTCCACTTCTCTTTCCTCAAAGCCTCTCTATATATTAGATCTGGCTTTACTCCATGCAATTCTTTCACTGCTCTATCGCTCCGGGTCCCATCCCCCTTGCAAATTAGTTTAAACCCTTCCGAACCATGCTAGCAAACCTACCTGCAGGGATATTGCTCCCCCTCGAGTTCAGGTGCAACCCATCCAACCTGAACAGATCCCACCTTCCCCAGAAGAGATCCCAACTATCCAAAAGTCTAAAACCCTGACCCCTGCATCAACTCCTCAGCCACACATTCAACTGCCATATCCTCCAGTTCTTGCCATCACTATCATGCAGTACTGGCAGCAATCCTGAGAACACCACCTTTAAGGTCCTGTTCTTCAGCCTTCTGCCTAGTTCCCAAAACTCACAGTTCAGGACCTCATCCCTCTTCCTGCCTATGTTGTTTGTACCAACATGTACCACGACTTCTGGTTGCTTTCCCTCTCATACCAGGATGTCATGCACCTGGTCAGCGGCATCCTGTCCCTAGCACCTGTGAGGCAACAAACCTAGTGGGTTTCCTTTTCACATCCACACAATTTCCCGTCTGCTCCCCTGACTATAGAGTCTCCAATGACGACAGTTCTCCTCTTCTCCGTCCCATCCTTCTGCACCACAGGGTCAGACTCAGTGCCAGAGGCCCTGCCACCGTGGCTCACACCTGGTCAATCATCCTCGCTAACAGCATCCAGGACGGTAAACTTATTATTCAGGGGAATGGCTACAGGGGTGCTCTACACTACCTGTCTACTCTCCTTCATTTTCCCCTCTCGGACTGTCACCCAACGATCTGCTTCTGGCAGCTTAGGTGTGACTACCTCCCTGTAATCTCATCTATGATTGCCTCATTCTCCCTTATGAGTTGAAGGTCATCCAGCAGCTGTTCTAGATTCCCCTCACGGTCTTCCAGATCACCCAGCCACAAGCACTTCTGGCAAATGTGACTCTGTGGGAGAGGGGAGTTCCCCTAAGACTGCCACATCTCACAGGAGAGGCACATCACCATCTCAGGAGGCTTTGTAAAGACCAACTAGGAACAAACTCGTCCTCCGCCTCTTCTTGTTGAAGCCTCCCAAGTCAAAGCCTCAGATCTCCACTACTTCACTGGCCCACTCACTCATTGGCCGCTTACCACAGGCCGCTCCACTTGAGCTACCCTTCTATTTATTTGTTTGAGCTTTTCAAACTGCTTGATCAACTGACCTTGATTGCCCAATCAGCTGCTATCTGCTGAGTCTGAGCTATTCAAATCTTGATTGTCTAATCAATGGCTTTCTGCTGAGCTATTCAATTCTTGATTGACTTGATTGCACAGTCCAACTGCCAAAATCTCTCAAGTCAAAGCCTCAAATTTCCACTCACTCACACTGCTGCTTTCCACAGTAGAACTAGGCCAGTATAATTCCTTCATTATCCTTTTCACTGCCTTTCTCACTCCAAAATGTCCACATAAAGGCATACTATGAGCCATGTTTAAAATCTCAGCCCTGTAAACTTTCGGGACCACAACTTGATGTTCAATGGCCCAATCCTCACTTGCAGACACTGTAGGTGGTCTCCACTTCATCATTAACACCCTATCCTTAACATAATATCTGACTGACTCTCTCTGAACTTCCTCTTCTGTGAGAGCTGTCTCCTTTAACACAGCAATTTCAGAATTCCGGCTTTGTTCTGCTATAAATTCATCCCTGGACAAGGACAAACCTTCTCATCCTCCTTACTATCCAAATCCTGCTATAACATGGAAGGTAGAAAAGGCTCTGACAAATCATTATGATTTGAACCCCTGTCTTTGCTATCATGGGTATCAGAATCCCCCTGCCCCAAACTATCTGCATCAGCAGACTTTTCAGACATGCTTTGGGTTACTGCGCATGTAGGGTAAACATCAGTATCCATTTGGGGGTCATCAGCAACAGGCTGGCTTGTTAGCTGTACTGCTGAATACATTTTAGCCTGGATAAGTGCCAACTCAGTACAATCACTAGACTTACAAAAACCATATGTACATTATGAAACATCCCAAATGATCCATTTATTCTATTTCTACAACCTTTAGCTCAATCTGTCTCTGCAGTAATCCCTGCAGGTGCCCTTTTCCAACCAAAACAATTGTGAAAAATAACACACAGTCTTGAGGGTGTTTACATTCAAATGGCAGAACAAAATTTAACAAACTGGCACATACTTCAACAGGCCATTGTCCTGAAAGCAGGGTCAAAGATCATGAAACCAATCCAAACTTCACAAGTTCTTTATTCAAAAATCCAGAAACAGCACCCTTAACAATATTTTCAATATTTACCTAACCAGCTTTCATCTCATCACTTTCTTTTAGAACACCATCTAACACAAGTGACTGAGAATCTTCAACTTTCACTGGTACCAAGGTTAACCCTTTATTCACTGAACCACGTCCATCTGACACAAAAGGACCACACTCCTTTTCAACCGAGTCATTCACCTCAGACCTTAACTGAGTTTCAACACAAGGTTTAGAACCCTGGGATTTCACAGGTGCTTCAACAACCTGAACACAGGGAATCAGGACAGCTACCTCTTCAAGGCTTCCATTACTAGTCCCAGTTTCAAATTACACGTTCCCCTGATTTTCCCAGCTATTCTCTGGGAAACTCTCATCTGGAGTATACTCAACCTTGTATGTTAAAACATCCTCATTTGCTAACCTAGCAGACTCTTGCAGTGCAGCAGCATCCTTTTCATCTAGGTATGCCCTTAGACCAATGGATCACACCTCTTAAAATCTTCAATCAAGACCAGCTCTTTCAAGACATCCAAACCCTCAGTTAACCCTTCCAAGCATTACCAGCGATTGAAGTACATAGGTTTCTCCCTCTTGAACTCCCCCTGTTATTCTGCCTCCTCAGCATCGAGCCATTTTAATTGCAAGTCATACTCATACTTCATTTTTGCTGCCTGAAGCTGAACCTCAGCCTCGGTAACTACTTCACATTCAGCAAACATTTTCAACACCTCCACTTCAAATATTCCCTTGGATACATAATGCTGTGCTATTAATAGCTGCATCTGAGCCTTCTTCATTCTTGTAGTTACCTTAACTTTTAATTTATGAGCAATTCCCAACAACACATCCCTCTTAGCATCATCCAATGCCTCAAGGGTTGGTTCTGCCACAAACTTATTAACCTGAAACTCAATTTCTGCTAATATTCCACTCACACAAATCAAAAGAGATTTGTCACAATCAAATTAACTATTCAATCAAGCCCCCAATTTTTTTAGAACGGCTCCCAATAAAGTGATAATATCCCAGACGAGCCCCCAATTTTGTTACATATCCCGTAATGGGTTAAAAAGGACCAGTAGAAATGGACACACCTGGAGTCTGAGTCTTTTGTTACAAACTCTATTTTATTAGTAACTACATAGTAAAGTAATATAAAACAAGATTAGGCAAACTGGTTAGCCGTGTATATGCATATATGAGTGAGTAAATAAAGTTCCCAAACTTCTTCAAGCTTAAGTGGTGAAATGATACAGTCTCACGAAGGTATAGGTATGCAGTCAGTTCAGTTCCGGATATTGAATTGAGTGGTTTGAAGAGAAAGAGAGATGTTTAGTCTTCCCAGAGCCGATGCCGTAGAATTTTCCACGTTGTTGGCCTGCTCCTGAAACTTATTAAAGTCGCTGACTGTCACCACATGAACAAGAATGCCAGTTTTGCACTGTAAAGCTATCAACACAGGCAAGGGTTAAACACACTGATAGCTTTCCACCGGTTACCCCTTTGTTTACACTGTGATCAAAAACCCCACCTTTGTCGTGAGCACACAAAGTTCAACCAGTGTCAGTGTCTTCCTTGTCTCTGGCATGTCTAATTACAAAGCCAGTTGACTTTGTATATATTTCATAACTGCTGAACACCAGATGTCCGTCACATAGCTCCGCCTTGCCTTTTACAAGGTAACTCACAGGCTTTTTGTTGCACTCTCTCTCACTGAAATAGCACACACATGTTCCTGCTCTCTCTCTTTTTAAAGTAACAGTTCATATTGGATAATCCTTCAGATCTCATCACACATCTACAGTGATGAAATTCTTTGAGAGGTTGGTCATAAATAGATTGAACTCTTGCCTCAGCAAGGACCTGGACACACTGCAATTTGCCTATTACTGCAATAGGTCAATGGCAGACACAATCGCAGTGGCTCTTCACATGAACTTAGACCACCTAGACAATACAAGCACATATGTCAGGATGCTGTTCATCGACTATAGCTCAGTATTTAACATCATCATTCCCAAAATCCTGTTTGAGAAGTTAGAGAACCTGGACCTCAGTATCTCTCTCTGGAACTAGATCCTTGACTTCCTAATCAGAAGACCACAATCTTTGCGGATTGGAGATAACATCTCTTCCTCACTGACAATCAACACTGGTGCACCTCAGGGGTGTGTGCTTACACCGCTGCTCTAATCTCTCTATATCCATGACCATGTAGCTAGGCATAGCTCAAAAACCATCTATACTTCATTATGAGTTTGAAGAGATTAGATATGTCAACAAAAACTCAAAAACTTCTATAGATGTACTGTGGAGAGCATTCTGATGCTGCAACAATGGGGTGGGAGGTGGGGGGTGTGGTTACTGCACAGGACCGAAAAAGGCTGCAGAGAGTTTTAAATTTATTTGGCTCCATCTCGTGTAGTAGCCTACAAAATACCCAGAACATCTTCAAGGACTGGTTTCTCAGAAAGGCAGTGTCTATTATTAAGTACCCCCAGCATCCAGGGTGCACCATTTTCTCACTGTTGCCATCTGGTTGGAGGTACAGAGCCTGAAGGAATACACTCAGTGATTCAGGAACAGCTTCTTTCTCTCTACCATCTGATTCCTAAATGGATATTGAATGCTTGGGCACTACCTCACTTTTTTTTAATATACAGTACATTGTTTCTGTTTTTGCATGATTTTTAGTCTATTCAATATACAGTATGTATACAGTAATTCATTATTTATTTATTTAGTTATTTATTCCTCTTCTGTATTATGTATTGCATTGAACTGTTGCTGCAAAGTTAACAAATTTCATGACACACACCAGTGATAATAATTCTGATTCTTATCCCCATTCTTGGTATTAACTGCAAAATTTACTGATCCATCTTACCACATTATCATCCAGATTGGTGATGTATATGACAATGAACAATGAACCCAGCACCGATCCTTACAGCACACTACTGGTCACATGCCTCCAGTCAGAAAGTCAACCATCTATTACTATCCTCTGGCTTCTCCCATGAAGCCCATATCCAATCCTATTTATAACCACATATTGAAGGCCAAGTGACTGAACCTTCTTGACTAACCTCCCATGTGGAACCTTATCAAAGACCTTGCTAACGTCTATGTAGACAACATCCACTTGCCTTTCTTTCATCAACTTTCCATGAGAAACTCTATAAAGTTGGTTAGACATGACCTGAAGTGCACAAAGCCATGCTGACACTTCTAATCATTCATGGTCTATCAGATACTTCTACTCTAGTCTCTTAGAATTCCTTTCAATAGCTTACTCACTACTGATGTCAGACTCACCAGCCTAAACAAAATTAGTTGTCTTTCAATCCTCTGGCACAATATCTGTGGCTAAGGATGTTTTCTTGTAATTATTTTTTTATGTGTTTCTACAAAACAACTGCAAAATAAAACATTAACAAGATGAAGACTAATACAGTGCAAAACAAACATATCAAATATATAATTCATAACATGATTTAAACACCTCTACTAGGACCCCCTCAATTTCTGCACTGGCCTTCCACAGGTTCTGAGGCAATGCCTTCTCAGGCCATGGGGATTTATCCACCCTAATTATCCTTAAAATCACAAACACCTCATCCTGTTATCTGGTCATGACCTCACTACTCCTTTGCCTCATTTCAATAGGCTTTTTATCTGTTTCCAGAGTAAATACAGTTGCAAAAAAATCACTTTTTTAACCAGGGCCCAAATATGTCTAAAAAACCAAGATTCCCTAAATCTGTTGTCATTGCCTTCTATTCTGACAGGAACATACAAACTCTGTGCTCTCAAAATTACACTTTTGAAGGCTTCCACTTACCACATATACCTTTGCCAGAAAACAACTTATCCGGATCCACCCTAACCAGCTCCTTTCTCATACCATCAAAATTGGCCTTGCTCCAATTTAAAATTTCAGCCCAAGGAACAGACCTATCATTTTCCATAATTACTTTCAAACTATTGGCATTATGATCATTAGATGCCTGGTGTTCCACTGCACAAACTTCTGTGACCGGCCCTGTCTCATTCCTCATTAGGAGACCAAGCATCACACCCTCAATTGTCGTAACATCTGTAGTATGGCAACAAAAGAATTTCTACTGAACTTGAGCACAGAAAAATATCAAGGAACAAATTGGCCTGATTCCATGTTGCACTGTGTGCCTCATATACACAACCTATGTTTGTCCCAAAACTATCTTTATCTTCTGCAAACACATGGTTCTCAATATCCAGTGGAACTTCAAAGAGCAAATAACCTGTGGAACAAAAGGAAAACGTTTAAATAAAATGATATATAACAAGAATTAAAAATGAATAAGTTAATAGAAAATTAATAGGAAAGCAAGAATCAAAGTAAATCCAGGTAGGAAAGCTGAGAACAGGAGAAGAAAGGTACGCAGAGCTGTAAAACCATTTCCTGTATTCCCAAGGTCATCTCCTACAACCACAGTGGAGGAGGCTCCAGGAACTGAGATTGTTTTTCACAGACTCAAGTCTCACCTGCCAACCCTGAATGGGTGTGTAGGAGGAGGAGAATGACAAATGAAGTCTGCACAATAACTCAAATTCACATCTGACATGCATAAAGCAGCACTTTCCTACTCCAGCTACAACAAGACACTATTTCAGAGAGACATTCAGTCACATGTCAACAGATTGCGAACAAAAACAAGGCACGTGGGCATTCTAATTAAAAGACAATATTAATTCCATAATCACCTGTTCTCTGAGGATCGTAGAGCTTGACAAGAAACCCCACACCCCAAATCCTCTCTTTGTACCAGCGAGTTTAGTAGAAAGATTGAATTGAAATGACTTTATTTCTTACATCCTTCACAGACATGAGGAGTAAAAATCTTTACGGTACATCTCCATCTAAATGTGCCATATGCAATCATAGTAATTTATAATAATTTATAATAAATAGAACAGTCAATGTAATATAGAATACACTCAAGTTAGCATGAGTTCATCAGTCTGATGACCTGGTGGAAGAAGCTGTCCTGGACCCTGTCGGTTTTAACTTTTATATTGCAGTCCACATCCCAGATGGTAGCAGATAGAACAGATTGTGGTTGGTGTGACTCAGGTTCCCAATGACCCTACAGGGCCTTTTTACATGCCTGCCCTTGTAAATGTCCTGAATCATGGGAAGTTCACATCTACAGGTGTGCTGGGCTATCTGCACCACACTCTGCAGAGTCCTGTGATTCAGAGAAGTGAAGTTCCAATATTAGGCAGTGATGCAGCCAGTCAGGATGTTCTCGACTCTGTCCCTGTAGAAGGTTCTTAAGGTTTGGGGCCCAAACCAAACTTTCCGAACCGTCTGAGGTTACAGAAGGCTGTTGTGCCTTTTTCACCACACAGTGGTGTGTACAGACCACGTGTTAAATTTTGTCCCCTAAATATTTTGGCAGGAATCTCCCACAAGGGACATGAAGCCTAAAAGCATTGGTTAGAATTACAGGGGTCAGGGGTCTCACTAGGACACTCCTGCAGTCTCAGGGTCCCACGATTTAGACTTTACAGGAAGACTCTGGTTAGCATCTTGCGTGTCTCTCCAACCTACAATGATGTGACATCCATGCCCGACTGATCTGCTGTTACTCGATTCCTCTGCCACTGAGGTCACTTCTTTTTTACAAAGCAACTGTTGTTTTTCACTCACAAAATACAATTTTGAATTAAAATATAGTGACAAAACACTCTGTTCCAGGGCGGGGAACGGGGCACAGTTCCCTGAAATCTCCCCATGTGGCCATGTTAACTGCATGCTTCCTCTCTAAGGAAACAAACTTACCCCGGAAGAGAGGCCAGGAGTCGGCTGGGGCAGAGACCTCGACTGCCCGCCGCCTGTGCAAGGAGCACTCTCACCTCACGGTGATCTACTGTCAGCTTTGGTTTTACGAAGGATGCCGAGGAACCATGTTACTGTTTCATCTGCTGAAGCAATTTGTCACAGTGGTTTAGTGAGTCTGTGGACTTTCTGTACCTTCATCGCATGGTTTTCGGTTTCCAGTTTTGCTCAGCTTGTTGCTCGGAGCTTCCCGCAGTGTTTATCACTCCAGAACGTTGCCAGTGTTGATATTCTGCACATTGAACAGTGTGGTATGCACCACATCCTGAAGGGGAAGAGCGGTGGTGAACCACAGTGTCTCCCATTGACTCGAGTCTCTGCTCAACCAACTCTTTCACACAGAGGCTGCTTTATCCGCAGTGAGCCTGCGCTCAGTGGGAGCAAGAATTTAGCTCTCGGTGTTCTGATTTTTGGGTTTATTTCTCTAATGCCTCGGCCTGCAATTGGAATCGGTTTTTTTTGACCATGTACCAATATAGGACAGAAGTGATGATAAACTGAAACACGGTGACTGTGATCGGTGAAGAGAAATCCCTCTCTGTGTGGAGAACCAGCCGTCAAACTTCTGCAGTTTGTGTGATCTCATACTTTGTGTAATTCTCCCAATCGTGTTCAGCTGGAAGGAGCAGTGGGCGAGAGGTGAAGGAGAGTGATACTGTACTCAGTGAACTGGGATCAGGAAATCAGGGAGCGAGAACTTAACTCATCCCAGCAGAAATCTGTCCATGTTGGGTGTGATCTCAGCTCTACTCTGCTGCACAACTTGGTAACACTCCCCCCAGTAGCATGGCGGTTAATATAATCAATTTATAGCGCCAGAGATCCTGATTCGATTCCCGCCGCTGTCTGCAGAATCTGTACATTCGCGTTGAGATGCTCTGACTGCTCCTGTTTCCTCACACATACAGAGGAAGTACGGGTTCGGGTTTGTGAGTTGTGAGCATGCTGTGTTGGCGTCAAAAGCATGACAACACTAACATGCAGCCACAGCACATCGCAAACTACTCCAAACACCACATTTTTAAAAATTTTTGCTGCACATATGACAAATCAAACTAATCTCTCCCTCTCACAAGCAGAATATGTTCCCTTTGAAGAACGATGAGGTGAACTCTGATGATCAGGAGGGCCAGTTATTAGTAACAGTGATAGAAGTCACAGGGAGGAAGGAGGGTTGGGAAAATAGATTAAAGGTGAACAGGTCAAAAGTCCAAAGGTTCATTTTATTATCAAACGGTGCAGGTACACTACAACTCTGATGTTGTCTTCTCCAGATAGCCATTAAATATATTTGCAGAAATAAACAGTGACAGTAACACCAAAACCTTCCCAACCCCTCCTACACACAAAAAATTAACAGATTGCCCACCAATCGTCAACAAGAAAAAAAAACGACAGTGAAAAACTGAAGGAAACATATATATATAGCACAGTCCAATAATTACATAATTCTCAGAATACTGGAGCATCTTTTCATCTACATATGTTCAGGAGTAGGTGAATTTTTTTCCCCATCGAGAGGCCCTATCTCACAAAGTAATTAGCGAGAAAGGCTATTCTATCAGTCAAGCATAACGGTCTAGAGAGGTGCCCTTTTCTCATTGCTACCATCAAGGAGGAAGTAGTGGAGCCTGAAGACAAACACTCAACATTACAGGAAGAGCTTCTTACCATCCACCATCAGACTGCTGAATGGACAATAAACCTTCTGTATTTTCCCTCTTTTTGCATGACTTATTTAATTTACTTTTATATATACTACTTGTAATTTATGGTTTTTATTACTTTGTATTGCAATGTAAGTTCCTTAAGGTTATTAGAGCTGGGGTAAGCTCCCACTACCTATTAAATGTTCCCAACAATATGCATCTCAAATAGCCTCTGACAACCAAGTCCATTTCCTTAGTGTCCCTTAGCTACGAAGCCCAGTGGAACCATTTCTGCTAACAAGAGAAGGGGCAAAGGTGAATTACTGACACTGTTGCAAGGACGTGGCGGTGGAACAAACCCAAGTACTGAACACAGGCGTGGAGGCCGAGTTGGGAGGTTTTACGGTCGTAGCAAGTGCAGAGTTGGTGCCAAGGGATTCTTTACCCCGAGTCTTGGTTTTAGTAGAGAATTCAGAAACGCTGCTAGACATAGAATTGATAGTCCTAAGAACCATGGAACAAGGTTACTCATACACGAGTCAACCAACTAAATCGCACCTTCTAGTTGGGGGTCACAGGATTCTTATACTGCACTGGCTGATGGAAAGCAGGTGTTTGTAGTTAATGGGACCTGGGAATGATTGGAACTAAACGAGGTGATTGAGGCCCAATTCCTGATGTAAATAGCCAGGTGAGCGCTTGCCAGAAGGGACCCTGACAGATACCTTAAAATCAGCCATTTTAGACAAATGGGAATTGTCAGCCATGGTTGGTAGCTTATCCAGGAGAAAGAAAACTATGACCTTATACCCACTCATGGGGAAGGCTTTGGAAGTAAATCCTGAGGAACAATCTGGAGCTGGAGTCCCTAAGACATCCCTACATTGAGTTCAATCCTGACTGGAAACTCCTGCAATGCCACTGGTGCCAAACAGTATCGGGCTCTGCCATTCCTTTGGATTCATCAGCTGTGTGGAGAGGGGGAACCAACAACATGGGAAGCAGCTTGCTCTCCATATCGTGCTGGCCTGGCTTGCGTATTGCACAGACAGACCTCTATTAAAATTCACTGCCACTGCAAAGCAACAAATTTCATGACCTGTACTGGTGATATTAAATCTGATTCTGATACTGAATGGGTTCATTTCTGGACAGTTTAGTGTTTAAAGAAGGAGACAAGTGAGTAGGGGAAAGGACCTACAGGCAGTTGAATGAGTCTCAAAAAATCCTAAGGTAGTGTTTTCTTCATGGTGTCCAGATTTAACGAAGTGTGATACAGAACCAGAAAATAAGTGAACCTGATCTCCTGTACTTATTGGCACTGTTTGGGAATTTTTCCCCACTGTTATTTCTTCAGCGGCTTGGTTGGGGCACAACTGCACAAGCAGGTGGACATCAGCCAGTTAGAACAGCAAGAAGGGTTTAATAAGAGGCAGCTTTATAGAGCGAGTGGCTAGTAGAGCGAGACTGAGCAGGAGGGCATTGGCTTAACGGGGCTTCAGAGATAACTGGTCAATGCGAGGTAGGTTGCCTGTGTAGAATCCAGACAGGAAGTATGTGTGTGAGGTGATTGTTCTGTGCTCTGTGTCAGATGTGAGAAGTCATGGGGACTCCCAGATTCCCAGATGGCCATACCTGCACCAGGTGTGTCAAGCTGCAGCTCCTTAAGGGAACTGGAGATGCAGCTCGATGACCTTTGTCTGATCAGGGAGAGTGAGGAGGTGATAGAGAGGAGCTATAGGCAGGTAGTCTCACTAGGGCCTTGGGAGACAGATAACTGGGTAACAGTCAGAAGAGGGAAGGGCAGAAGTCAGGTGCCAGGTAGTACCCCTGTGTCTGTACCCCTTGACAATATATACTCCTGCTTGAGTACTGTTGGGGGTGGACAGCCTACATGTGGGAAGCAACAGTGGCTGTGCCTCTGGCACAAAGTCTGGCCCTGTGGCTCAGAAAGGTAGAAAAATGAAGAGGATGGCAGCAGTGATAGAGGACTCTATATTTTGGGGGGTGGGGCAGACAGGCGATTCTGTGGATGCAGGAAAGAAACATGGATGGTAGTTTGCCTCCCAGGTGCCAGGGTCTGGGATGTTCCTGATTGCATCCATAATATCCTGAAGTGGGAAGGAGAACAGCTATAGGTGCCAACAACATAGGTAGGAAAAGGGAGGAGGTCCTGAAAACAGACTACATGGATTAGGAAGGAAGTTGAGAAGCAGGACCACGAAGGTAGCAATCTGGGGATTACTGCCTGTGCCATGTGACAGTGAGTACAGGAATAGAATGAGGTGGAGCATGGCTGAGGGATTGGAGCAGGAGGCAGGGATTCAGACTTCTGGATCATTGGGACCTCTTTTGGGGCAAAAGTGATCTGTATAAAAAGGATAGGTTGCACTTGAATCCCAGGGGGACCAATGTCCTGGCGGGGAGTTTTGCTAAGACTACTGGGGAGAGTTTAAACTAGAATTGCTGAGGGGTGGGAACCAAACTGACGAGACAGAGGAAGAGACGGTTGGCTCACAAATAGAGAAAACTTGGAGACAGTGCAAGAGGGAGGAGAGGCAGTTAGTAGAGAAAGGAGATGCTCAGACCAATGGTTTGAGGTGCATCTATTTCAATGCAAGGAGTATTATAAACAAAGTGGATGTGTTTAAAGCGTGGATCATTACTTGAAACTATGGTAATATGGACATTACAAACATGTGGTTGGCTCAGGGGCAGGAATAGTTACTTAAAGTGCCAGGCTTTAGATGTTTCAGAAAGGACAGGGAGGGATGTAAAAGAGGTGGGGGAGTGGCACTGTTGATCAGAGATAGTGTCACGGCTGCAGAAAAGGAGGAAATCATGGAGGGATTGTCTATGGAGTCTCTGTGGGTGGAAGTTTGGAATAAGAAGGGGTCAGCAACTCTTCTGAGTGTTTTTTATAGGCCACCCATTAGTAACAGTGACATTGAAGAGCAGATAGGGAGACAGATTGTGGAAAGGTGTAATAAAGTTTGGGGGTGTTGTGGATAGTGTGGAGGGCTGTCAGAGAGTACAGTGGGACATTGATAGGATGCAAAACTGGGCCGAGAAGTGGCAGATGTTGCTCAACCCAGGTAAGTATGAGGTGATTCATCTTGGTAGGTCAAATATGATGGCCCATATATTATATAGAATATAGTATTAATGGTAAGACTCTTGTCAGTGTGGAGGATCAGAGGGATCTTGGGGTCTAAGTCATAGGACACTCAAAGCTACTGCACAGGTTGACTCCGTGGTTAAGAAGACATTTGGTGCATCGGCCTTCATCAATCGTGGGATTGAGTTTAGGAGCTGAGAGGTGATGTTGCAGCTATATAGGACCCTGGTCAGAACCCACTTGGAGTACTGTGCTCATTTCTGGACACTTCACTACAGGAAGGATGTGGAAACAATAGAAAAGGTGCAGAGGAGAATTACAAGGGTGTTGCCTGGATTGGGGAGCATGCCTTATGAGAATGGGTTGAGCTAACTTGACTTTTTCTCCTTGGGTGAGAGGCATTGATCATGTGGATAGTCAGAGGCTTTTTCCCAGGGCTGAAATGGCTAGCATAAGAGGGCACAGTTTTAAGGTGCTTGGAAGTAGGCACAGAGGAGATGTCAGGGGTAAGTTTTCTTGCACAGAGAGTGGTAAGTGTGTGGAATGCGCTGCCGGTGATGGTGTTGGAGGTGGATACGATAGTTTCTTGTAAGAGTCTCCTGGATAGGTGCATGGACTTTTGAAAAATAGAGGGCTATGTGTAACCAGAGGTAATTTCTAATGTAAGAACATGTTGGGCACAGCTTTGTGGGCCAAAGGGCTTGTATTGTGCTGTAGGTTTTCTATGTTTCTCTGTTTCTATGCTATGTGGTTAAAATGGTAAGTCTATCAATCTCATTTATATTACTTATTTTTTCCTTTTATTTGACTGAGACTGAGAGAAGGTGCAAAAGGTTCTCAGAAATGTAATTTCACTGATTTTCCTATTCTTCCTTCTTCTTGGGTAGTTTATCACCATTAACCATGACCTGTATCCACTCTGGGTCTATGTACTGATAACCTCAGGTTATCAGTGAGTATTCTGAGGTCTCAGTTGTTTGCTGTTTGTTTTTTTTTGCATTCTCTGCATTTTATTAATTGTAATTATAATGCATTTTTGTGCTTTGTGTTTCTGATGTGTTATAGTTAGGTCTTCCCTGGTTTACATTTAAGTTGTAATTGTCTTTAGATTCTTCCAATTAATTCTCCTTGAGACTTTTCATGTGTCCAATTAAGTATCCTGGATTTTTTTCTCTTATCAAAATGGTTTCTTGTAAGCTTATCAAGAGAATGATGTTTTAACTTAGCTGGGCAAGTCCTGGATGTATTTATCCCCTCAGGAGCTTTTTGGTCCTGATCATTTCCTAGTGAAGCTTGACCAAGTTATTCTGACTTGTCCAAGATCTTGTAAGTTCTACTGTTTTGTTTTTGCCCCTTTGGTTAATAAATTTCCTAGTTTTGTTTAACTTTTCCAAGTTTCTGTGTGATCCTGCACTTGGGCCCAAAGATTCAGCATAACCCTTTGAATTCTGAGGTAGCTGATAAGTCCAATAGGGAGCGAAGACGCTTTCATCAATGGGGTAGGGGCTGCCTTACAGGGTGGGTAAATAAAATGGGTAGACTGTGAGTTGGTGTGTTCCTTCTCCTGCTGGAGTATTACTTGTGTGTTCCTAGTGTGTGGAGCCAAAGTTTCTAGTACCATACCATTCACGACCTTGAGCCAACCATGGACTAGAGATTCCTGGAAGTCAGTGAAGATGACTTCTCCTCGAAGGAGGACCTCATGATTACAATGACAGAGTTTATCTGCAGAAAGAGCTGCAAGCCATATGAAACCAGATTCTCACAGTGTTCAGAACACTCCCCACATTCACAAGTACTGTATTTATAAACTAAGATTATTATGATTTTTAAAGAAAAAAAGGCTAAAACACATGCAGTGCAAAGAATGTGCAAGAATGTTAATATGTCACATATATACTACACATGCATCACCACCTCACCCGGGAAATGTGTACAAATTCCACACAGAATCTCCCATTACATCAGATCCTACTGTCATAAGTGGGGGCATTGGGAGTGGACCGAAATGCAAGAAGTAGACACTGAACTACCAGGAGCAGGACTAGGCATGAGAAGGAAGCAAAGGAAATGAGGAAGAAAGGACGCTGACATGACACAGACCCTGGATGAGACAAGGATTCTGGGCCTGAGCTAGGCCTTGATGATAGTGGAACCAGGATATGGAACTGGAAACTAGGAGCCTGGGCTTGGAGTTCGAGCCAGAGACTGGACAAGGACCCAGAACCTGGGTCTTGACTCGGGCTCGGACTCCAGAACCAGGCGAGGACAAGACGTGGCTACAGGATGAGGATAGGCAACAGGACTGGACGTGAGACTCATGGACAGGACAAGGGAACCCCAGCACCAGGCTGGGCAAGGTACTCCTGGGCTGGGCGAGGCACATGACAAGATGAGAATGCAAAGCCTTGGCTTGGACAGGACAAGGACTTTGGACGTGACTGAGACTGGATGAGATCCCGAAGCCTTGACTTGGTCGAGGAAGAGACAGGAATGCAGAGCCTTGAGTCGAGGGAGGAACAGGAACATGGCACACAGAGCCAGGACCCCTCCTTGGGTACAGTACGTAGGGCCAGGACTCACTACACAAAACATAGAACACGGAGAGGCAGTTCTCAACGCCAGGTAGCGGCAAACAGCTGGACCTACATAACGAAGGCGTGGACACAGACAGGCAGTACCAAACAGGCCGAGACTCCAGACACAACAAGGTGAGGCGAGGCACCAGGCAGAGGTGAGATGAGGCACAGCAAGGCTGCAGGCAGAGGCGAGGCGAGGCACCAGTCAGAGGCGAGGTGAGGTGAGGCACCAGGCAGAGGAGAGGCGAGTCGAGGCTCCAGGCAGAGGAGAGGCGAGTCGAGGCTCCAGGCAGAGGAGAGGCGAGTCGAGGCTCCAGGCAGAGGAGAGGTGAGTCGAGGCTCCAGGCAGAGGAGAGGCGAGACGAGGCTCCAGGCAGAGGAGAGGCGAGACGAGGCTCCAGGCAGAGGAGAGGCGAGACGAGGCTCCAGGCAGGAAGGTGAAGGAAAGGGTTAGGACAGGAACAATCCAGCAGCCAGAGGCTGAATCCTGAAGCTATTTATGAAGCTACACTGAACAAGAATCAGCTGCCTCAACAGAAACTGGGGAAACACAGAAAACCTGGAATAAGGAATATGGACCGGACTGTGAACAGGAATATGGATTTCATGGACCGGACCAAGACACCAACAGAGGTGAAGTGGAAGAAAATCAGGAGACATTTCCTGAAATTGTCTTAATTCCAATTCTTTCTTAGGTTCTACCTTAAAGCTGAGGTTTGTAGAAGGAATAGTGAGCTGAATTTCTGTGGCGCCTGTAAAGGTGTATATTGGTCTGGCAAGGTTGGGTATGCCATCAAACATTTCATAAAATATTGCTACTTTGAAATTCTCAGACTTTGCATGCTGCTGAACAAGCCTCACACCTGTTCATGGGGAAAGGCTTTTCCCTTGTGGTATCCCCCACTGTAGTGTCATCACTGCTGTAAATGGAAGTGTGACCACAAAGTTGTGTGCAGCATATTTCAAAAGTGTTTTGTTTCAGTCTTTAAAGTATCAATTTATGATATAATAAGTGTTTGCTGAACAGCTGACTCATCCAGGCTGAGGGCACATTTCTGTTACTTTCACAAAGCTACACGAATCACTACCATTTCCTTGACAAATTGGCCAAAGTCCAAAGCATCAGTTTTTTTCTAGTTAATCACATGATTTATTGGAATCAGGTTTATTATCACTGACATGTGTCATCAAATTTCCTGTTTCTTGGCAGCAGTATTGTGCAAGACATAAAAAAATACTGTAAGTCTATATCAATGACACTGAGCACTGGCGTCCCCGGGGCTGTGTGCTCAGCTTGCTGCTGTTCATGCTGCTGACACATGACTACACTGCTCGATCCAGTTCAAACTGAATTATCAAATTCGCTGACGACACACAATGGTTGGCCTCATCCACAATGACAATGAGATGGCATCCAGGAGCAGGTAAAGTGGCTGGTAGATTGTTGAGGGCACCACAACTCGAGTCTCAACGTGGAGAAGAACAAAGAGATGATTGTGGACTGAAGGAAGGTTCAGACCGACCATTCCTCACTGCACATACCTGCTTTCTCAGAGCTCAGAGCACCACATTTCTGGGAGTGCATATAACAGACAATCTCACGTTGTCTCTCAACACCACCTCAAGAAAGTACAGCGGTTTCTCCATCTCTTGAGGAGACTGAGGCAAGTGAGGCTTCCTTCTCATGTTGATTTGGTCTGCATTCCTTCTCAATAATACAAATTCTTTCTGGTCATGTTGCCCAGAATGGCATAAATTCTTACAATTATGTTCTAACTGGGGCTTGCCCACATTGTCCAACATTCACCTCTCCTTTACATCAACTGTTATTGGTGTTATTTAATGCCCCTCCACTCTTTTTATCAGCAACATAGAGTTAACTCTATTCTGATTTCAAAATCAGTGTTCTCAGTATTACACATTTGAATTGCCAGAAATTCCATTTCATGCTCTCAGACACAAGAAGGAACTGTGTTTCAGGCAATTTTCACTTCTGCTGTTAAATCCAGAGACAGAAAGAGACATTTTCAACATAGAAAACTAAAGTGATATAATCCAGACATTTAAGATGTAGAGAGTGAAGGAACTTGCAGGCATGGGGTTACTGCAGTTTCCTTCCAAAAATGAAAATACTTTTTACATGTAAATTTTACCTCTGTGTTTTGAAATGGTAAACACTCAAGTCAGTCTAAATTAAATATAAGTATTCTCTGAATTGTCAGTTTAGTGAGAATCATGCTCCTTCAAATACATTGGTTTATGCTTCTACAGAAATCACACTTCCCTCTGTCTTCTGCAGGTAAATTCTTTTGTTTTCCAGGCAGCTAATCTGGCCATTCATCAAGGGGCCTCTGTTGCTTCCCTTTACAAAATGCACTGTAATTATGCAATAAAACCACTTTGTCAGTGAATTATAAGCATGCTACACCTACTACCAAAGAATGCAGTCATGTCGAGACTTCACCTGTGCAGCCTTCCCTCTAAATCACTTAGAACCCTCATGAGGAATTACACCCACTTGATAACACAAATATCTATTCTACCAATTACATGCCAGCAAATCAACAAATAAAAACATGTGGATATAGTCAAGAGGTTGAGTTGTTGTTCAGATGAAACATCAGAATGGGGAAGAAATGTGATTTACCTGTAAGTGACTTTGACTGGTACAAAAGACAAAAAAAAGCATCCAGTGACTGCCAGTTCTGTAGGTGAAAACACCTTGTTAATGCAAGAGATTGGAGGAGAATGGCCAGACCTGTTCAAGCTGACAGGAAGGCAACAGTAATTCAATAATCAAGGGTTACAAAAATGTTGCGCAGAAGAGCATCTCTGAATGCTCAACATGTTAAACTTTGAAGAGGATGGACTATAGCAGCAGAAGATCATGAATATGCACTTAGTGGCCACTTTATTAGGTGCAGGAGGTACCTAATAACATAATCACTATATCACCATTCTTCCATTATTGCTGGATCAAAACCATGAACCTTTTTAGGAATATCAGAGAGTACCCTCTCCTGTAGGAGCTCAATAATTCAAGAATGGACCACACCACCACCTTCCACATTTAGTGTTCAATGGACTTTATGGTTTCAACAGCATACAGTAAATGATGAAGTCCATCCAAAGCCCAGATTTGGTGGCAATAGGTTGGTGTCCTGTGAAGGACTAGAACTTTCATCTTACCCTGTCATGTTTGATTTAAGTCATAACTGTCATACCAAGTTTTGAAACACGAATGATTGGCTTTTCTTTGCCATATATACATTAAAACATGAAGCAAAATGTGTTGTTTTGCTTAAGCAACAACGTAGTCCAAGGATTGTGCTGGGGCAGCCCACAAGTATGGCCACACTTATGGCACCAATATAACATGCCCACGATTCATACCAGTTGTATTGATAATAAATGTGCCTGCACCATTTAATCTATCTTGCATAATGAAGCTGTTTATTTCACATGATATCTGTAGAAACTGAAATAAAATGCTGAAATTGTATTCAGAGAAAATGGTTCTCATTTGCCAGTCAGAAGTGATGATGAAATGATTGAATCTTTGAATTATGTCAACTCAGGGCAAATACATCAGTGAAAGTACATCATAAATCAAAAATATTAAAATAAATTCAAAATATACAACTTTCCACATGTTCCTTTCTGACCTTGGCTGAATATTCATGTAGATTTTGTTGTTATCGGTGCATAGATAACAGATGAGATATTTTGATTTGAAGAAGACAGGTTCTGAAGGAGAAAGAAATACCAATTACACTCAATGTTCACTTCATCAGATACATCTGTTCATGAATACAAACATCTAATCAGCTGATCATGTGGCAGCAACTCAATGCATAAAAGCATGCAGACACGGTCCAGAGGTTCAGTTCAGATCAAACATGAGAATGAGGAATAAATGTGATCTGAGTGACTTTGATTGTTGGTGCCAGACAGGGTGGTTTGAGCATTTTAAAAACTGTTGATCTCTTGTGATTTTCACACTCAACAGTCTCTAAAGTTTACAGTGTAAAGTGTGAAAAACTTTTAAAAAAGACATCAAGTGAGCGGTATTTCTCGGGGTGAATCTGTCTTGTTAATGAGAGAAGTCAGTGGAAAATACCTCAACTGGCTCAAGCTGACAAGAAGTAACTCAAGTAATCATACATTACAAAGGTGGTTGTTCTTGGTGATAAGTAATGATAAGCTCCCACTACACATTATATGTTCCCAAGAACATGCATGTCAAATAGTTTCTGACAACAATTCTGGCTACTAGTCTTCACATGTGGCTTAGATACTAAACCTGGCAGAACCATTTCTACTAACAGGAGAATGGGGAATGGCAGATGACTGTCAACTTAAAACCAGTCACTTTGGACGGATGGGGCTTGTCAGCTGTGGTTGACAGCTCATTCAGGAGAAGGAAAACTGTGATCTCAAAGCCTCCACTGCCTTGTGGCTATACCCACTCATGGGGAAGGCTCTGGGAGTAAACCCCTAGGGACATGTCTGGAGCTGGGGTTTCTAAGGCAGACCTATGTTAGGTTCAACACTGACCGGCAATCCCTCCAATGCAGCTAATGCTAATCTGTATCAGTTTCTATTGTTCCTTTGGAATCAACAAATTAGCTGAGTGGAGCTGGGGGTGGAGGTGGGAGCATGCTGCATGGACAACCACTTGTTCTCCATAGTGTAATCCGCTAGCTTACGTATCAACTTTGACAGCCAGGACATAACGTCCATGATTGACCTCAACCAATCGAGATCATCACAAAGGTGCTGTATAGAACAGAATCACTGAACGCAGGACACGTTAAACCTTGAAGTGGATGAGCCACAGCAGCAGAAGATCATGAAGACACACTCAGTGGCCACTTTATTAGGTGAAGAATGTACCTAATAAAGAGGACATTGAGTGTATATTTAAGCCAGTTGCTCTTTTATCTGTTTAGATCATTAAAGAACTATATAAATTTGCTTTGGAATTTCATATTTGCCAGATTTGGGATTTCCCCAACAGAACCAATGTACTTACAGTTGACACTTGATTGGAGGTTGGTCCTGCATGTCTCTCCCCTGTAATAATTGCAAACATCACAATTAAAAGATGACAGTGGTAGATCACACTGACAAAGGAAGTGAGAAATAGAATACAAATCTCCTAAACTGACTGCATCACTCTCCTCCTGACAAAAGATCAGTAAAACAATAACTTTGCTCGACTTAATCGATGAAACATATAATTGCTTGATGTAATTAGTTTAATCAACTTAAGTGTTAGGCCAAATTGGAAACGTTTGGGTATGGGCTGAGTACAGGCAGAGGGGCCTGGGCCCAAGAACATAACAAAGTGGCAGGGCCCGGGGAGTGACCTGATGTTGATGCATGTGGGAAATGGCTTTAACTAGTGTGTTCATATTGCAACAAGAGACAGAGATCAATGACAACCCGACAATATGTAGTGCTCAGTAGGGGGTGGGTGTCATTGCTCTAAAAGACAGATCCAAACATTACACTTCCTCCCCCTTTAGATTAAGGCAACATAAACATGTATACGTACAAAACATTCAATTTCCCTTTCATAACCCATATTTTAAATAAACATGCTTTCACAATAACAGTCCATAACTAACATCACAGTTCAAAATGTTTAGACTATTGAGAGGCACTCTGTTTCTTAAAGGATAGTGCCTCTGGACCTTTGGATTGGCATTAGGTTTGGTAGGTGTCTTGTCAATGATAATGATCTACTCATGTCTCTGGACCTATGGAATGGTATCTGATTTAGAAGGTGCCTTGTCTAAGACAATGTTCACGGTTTCTGTTGTCATGTTGTTGTCAGTGACATCATCACTGTGAGGTAAGTCCGGTGATTGTTTTTCTCATCGGATGCATTTGACTCAGGTGTGTTCTTCAGTTGAGCATCCAGCATCTAGTCCTCACAATGTCTCCATGTCTGATCTCCAACATCCACTGTGTATGTCAGTGATCCAGTTCTTATAGTAATCCTACTGGGTGTCCACTTATCTTCTCAGTAATCATACACTAGGAATTCCTGTCCAATCTCAAAGCTCTTTGCTGCTTCACTTAGCAACTAACAACTGTTTATTCTGCACTTCACTCCATAGATCTGGTTTCAGGAGGTCTATGCGAGATCTCAGATTCCTGTTCATGAACAGCATTGCAATTGTTTGATTTGTCTTTGCATGAACAGAATTCTGATATATAAAATGTAAGTTCTCCATCTTGTGCTGTCAAGACATGTTTTCCTTGTCCATCACTTTAATGGACTTCTTGGAATGTTTGGATAAACCTTTCAGCTAATCCATTTATGATGGGTGGTGAGGAGCTGAATTGAAATGTCTAATACCATTTTGCTTCATGAACAGTTGGAATTTTTCTGATGTGCACTGTGGTCACTCACAATTTGTTCTGGTAAGCCATTTCTGGTGAAGTTAGTCCACAGAGCGGTCTTTCCAGAGGCGGTTGACTTCATTGGTATAACATAGAAGCATAAAAAACCTATTGCACAATAAAGGCCCTTTGGTCCACAATACTGAGCCAAAAATGTACTTATTTTATAAGTTACCTAGGGTTACCCATAGCCCTCAATTTTTCTAAGCTCCATGTACCTATCCAAGAGCCTCTTAAGAGACCCTATTGTATCTGCCTCCACCACCATCGCTGGCAGCCCATTCCATGCACTCACCATTCTCTGTGTAAAAAACTTACTCCTGACATTTCCTCGGTACCTACTTCCAAGCACCTTAAAACTGTGCCCTCTCACGTTAGCTATTTCAGCCCTGGGAAAAGCTTCTGACTATCCATATTATCAACGACCCTCATCATCTTATACGCCTCTATCAGGTTACCTCTCATCCTCTGTCACTCCAAGTAGAAAAGGCTGGGTTCAATCAATTTATTCTTGTAAAGCATGCTCAGCAATCAGGCAACATCCTTGCAAATCTCCTTTTCACCCTTTCTATAGTTTTCACATCCTTCCTGGGGGCCAAGGTAGAAGCGTTCATGTCGCAACCCAGTTTCAACCAGTTCTACCACCACCATGTGCAGCAAGTAGTGTATTCAACATTTTTGTACCATGGATTTGATCATGCCTGAAGACAGAGGTCGCCGATGCCAGAAACATCCTTGCTTCATTATGCAATGAGTTGCAGTATGATGTCCTCTGCCTGCAGGAGACACACAGAGGAAGCAAAAATAACCACCCAAAAATACCAGGAATGATCCTGGTTATAGAAAGACCTCATCGACAATATGGCAGTGCTGTATTTGTTAGAACTGGTTCAGTCGTAGAAGGCACTTCTAAAACAGGAGGACAACATTGAAATTCTAACTGTAGAGCTGAGGGAAGTAGCAGTGACCTCAGTGTATAAGCCACCGGGCACAGTTTTCATCTTCTCAAACCCTGCATCCAACCTGCACAGTTAACCACAGATCATCAATGGAGACTTTAATAGCCACAGTAGCCAATGGAGGTACAAGGAGTTTAACAACGATGGAGAAGCAGTCGAAGAATGGATGGATGCTAACCAGCTTAGTCTCATCCACGATCCTAAATTGCCATAGTGCCCGCTGGAAGTGCAGTTATAACCCAGATCTTGCCATTGTCAGGAACAACGTCGCTGGCCGCTGCAAGAAGCTTGTCACAGACCCAATACCACAGTCACTGGACTGTCCTGTTTGTATTCAGATAAATGCAGCAGGGTGACCAACCGTCGTACCATTCAAAAGGCGCTTCAACTAGAAGAAAACCGATTGGAATGGGTTCACGAGTACTTGATCATAAGGATAAATGTATTAAACCACTACCTGAGCACTACAACCTGTTTGCAAAAGCTGTCCAGAAAATAGCCAAAAGGAAGATCCCCAAAGTTTGTAGAGCACACTACATCCCTGGTCTCACCAAAGAGAATGCTGAACTCTACAGGGAGTATGTCTCAATGTTTGAATTTGACCCCTTCTCAGAGGAAACAATAACTGCCAGTGAGAGGGTGATGCTAAAAATTTCTCAAGAGCATCAAAACACCAGGAACACCTTGATGGAGATAACAGATCTTACAAAAAACAGCAAGAAGGCATGGTCTCTCATACGCAAACTTTCCCAAGAAAGCTGCCCACCTTCCCAATGTGTCTGTTAACCAAGTTGCACACCAGTTGCCCCTAAATGGAAAAACCAACAAGAAACAACCAAGGGCAAAACTAGATAGGAAGAGGTACAGCAATGACCCTGGCTTCACTGGACCATTCACAAAGGAAGAGCTGGAAATTGGTATATCCAGTCTAAAACACGGGAAAGCAATTGGTCTTGACAACATAGCATCGGAGCAGATAAAGCATTTTAGACAGCAAGCAAAGAAATGGCTCCTACAATTGTTTAACCACTGTCTGGCAACACACAAGCTACCTAATATTTGGCAGAAGTCATGTGTAATAGCACTATTAAAGCCCAGAAAAGATCCCACAGATCCGAAGAGTTTTTGGCCAATCTCACTGTTTTGCCACATCAATAAGCTGTTTGAAGACCTGATACTCAATAGGATAGTACCAGCTGTAGGTGAGAAGATCATTCCAGAGCAAGCAGGTTTCTGCCCCGGCATATCAACAACTGCTCGATCTCACACAATATATCGAAGATGGCTTTGAGCAAGGGATGGTAACAGGTGCTGTTTTTGTAGACTTGTCAGCAGCTTATGATACAGTGAACCATAGACGTCTCCTTTGCAAGATCCTGGAGATGACAACAGATATTCACTTAACAGAGCTATTAGCAAGCTTGCTTTAGGATCGCCAGTTCTATGTTGAACAAGGTGGGAAGCACAGCAGATGGTGTATTCAGAAGAATGGTCTTCCTCAGGGGAGTGTGCTTGCACTGCTGCTGTACGACATCTACATGAATGACCAACCTATAGATGATGTCACACACCGTTTTATATATGCTGATGACTTATGCATCACTGCCCAAAGCACAGATTTTAACACTGTGGAGAAAACGATTTCTGTGGCCTTGGAGGGACTAACATCCTACTATGAAAAAAATCACCTCTGCGCAAGCCCATCAAAGACGCAATTTTGTGCATTCCACCTCAGGAACCATGAAGCCAAACGACTGCTTAAAGTAACCTGGTGTGGAGCAACACTGACTCATTGCACGCACCCTATCTAGGAGTCACCCTTGACAGATGCCTCACTTTGAAGAACCACTTCAATAAGACAAAGGCAAAAGCGAGCACACAAAACAACATCCTGAATAAGCACACTAACACAAAATGAGGAGCAAGCTTGAAAACATTGCGAGCCAGTGTCACTTGCGCTTTGCTATTCCACTGACAAATCCGCCTACTCTGCATGGGAAAGGTCTACTCATGCTAAGAAGATGGATGTCGTTCTGAATGCAAGCTGTTGTTTAAAACCAACAAACACCAACAGCCTATATATCCTGGTGGGTATCGCTCCCCCGATATAAGAAGAACGGTAGCCAGCAAGAAATAACGACTCCATCAAACATCAAATGAGAGGCACCCTCTACATGGTCATACACCTGCACCCAGTCACCTAAATTCAAGGAAGAGCTTACCTGATGAAAGCCTTTCCCCAAGAGCTAATTGCAACTGAGCAACCTGGAAGTGCCTTAACAGACTGGTGTAGGTCGTTCAAAGGTGTCACTAAGCAAATGGGCATATACAAGCATCCTGACAACTTGTGAATGTGGAACTGAGCCAAATCTATGCAACATCTCCTGCAATGCCCATCACTAGAGGAACCCTGTACTGTTGCAGATCTTGCCAAATTCACCAACAAAACACAAAAATGTGTCCAGTTCTGGCTTGGCCATGTTGAGTCTTTTTGTGGACAAGATAAGAAGAAGATACCCTTCCTGTAGTGAGGTGAACAGATCTGAGCACAATACTCCAAGTGGGGCCTGACCAGGGTCCTAAATAGCTGTAATATTACCTCTTGGTTCTTGAACTCAATCCCACAGTCGATGAAGGCCAATACAATGTATGCCTTCTTAACCACGCAGTCAACCGGCGTAGCAGCTTTGAGTATTCAATGGATTCAGACCCCAAGATCCCTCTGATCCTCCATGCTCTCAAGAGTCTTACCTTTAATACTATATTCTGCTATCATATTTGACCTACCAAAATGAACGACTTCACACTTATCTGGGTTGAACTCCAACTACCACTTCTCTGCCCAGTTTTGTATCCAATCAATGTCCCACTGTAAACTCTGACAGCCCTCCATGCTATCCACAACACCCCCAGCCTTTGTGTCATCAACAAACATACTAACCCATCCCTCTACTTCATCATACAGACATTTATAAAAATCACAAAGAGAAGGGGTCCCAGAACAGATCCCTGAGGCACCCCACTGTTTACCAACCTCCATGCAGAATATGACCTGTGTACAGCCACTCTTTGCCTTCTGGGGACAATCCATTTCTGGATCCACAAAGCAAGGTTCCCTTGGATCCCATGTCTCTTTACTTTCTCAGTAAATTTTGCATGGGGAACCTTGTCAAATGCATTGCTGAAATCCATAAACACTACATCTACTGCTGTACCTTCATCAATGTGTTTAGTCATATCCTCATAAAATTAAATCAGGCTCCTAAGGCATGACCTGTCTTTGACAAAGCCATACTGTCATATTATGCCTCTCCAGATGTTCATGAATCCTGCCTTTCAGTATCTTCTCCATCAATTTACCAACCACTGAAGTAAAACACACTGGTCTAGAATTTCCTGGGCTATCTCTACTCCCTTTCTTAAATAAGGGAACAACATCTGCAACCCTCCAATCCTTCGGAACCTCTCCTGACCCATTGGTGATGCAAAGATCATTGGCAGAGGCTCAGCAGTCTTCTCCCTTGCCTCCTACATTGTCTGGGGTACACCTCATCGGGTCCCAGTGACTTATCGAACTTGATGCTTTCCAAAACCTCCAGCACATCTTCTTGCTTGATGTCCATATGCTCAAGGTTTTCAGTCTGCTGTAAGTCATCCCTACAATCGCCAAGTTCCTTTTCCATAGTGAATACTGAAGCAAAGTATTCATTAAGTACCATGACTACCTTCTCTGGTTCCATACATACTTTTCCACTTAACATTTGATTGGTCCCATTCTCTCACGTCTTATCCTCTTTCTCCTCACATACAAGGAGTGATTGATAACTTTGTGGCCTAAGGTAGAAGGAGTCAATTTTAGAAAATCTAGCACATTTATTTTTCAACATAGCCCCCTGCTACATTTACACTCTTAGTCCAGTAGTCGTGGATCATATGGATCTTGGATGTCCAGAAAGTGTCGACTGTAGGGGTGATTGATAAGTTTGTGGCCTAAGGTAGAGGGAGATGAGTTATACAGCTCTCGTTACATGCACATGCTGTTCAACTCTTGGAGTGATTATGCAGAAAGTTTGAAGTTAATAACTCATCAGTTAATAACTCAACGGGGTGATTGATAAGTTTGTGGCCTAAGGTAGAAGGATATGAGTTATTAACTTCAAACTTTCTGCATAATCACTCAAAGAGTTAACCTGCATGTACAATTTGCGTGCCTATAAGCACTGCTTCAGACTTCTCTTGTGACGTACATAAGTCATGCTTCTCAATGACATGTCCACAATAGGAGATTTCATTCTTGAAAAACAGACTTTTCCCTCTCTTTCCACACAGACCGTACTCACTTTACCAAGCTCTGGAAATGCTCTTCATCATTCTTGCCCATCATGATGATATCATTAAGGTAACATTGTGTTCCTGGGACATCTTGGAACACTTGGTCCATTGCTCTTTACCAAATTGTTGGAGCTGATGCGATGCCAAAGATGAGACAATTATACTGCAACAGTCCCTTGTGAGTGTTGATTGTGAGGAACTTCCTGCTTAACTCCTCAATCTCTATTTGCAGACAGGTTGTGACAAGCCAATCTTTGAAAATCTCTCATCCCCTGCCAACGATGCAAATGTGCCTTCTATATGTGTCAGGGGATAACTGCACAGTGTGCAGCACAGGGATGATGCTCACTTTGAAGTCCCCACATATGGGAACTGCTCTGGCCTTCTCTTTCTTCATCACCGGGACAATAGATGTGGCTCAATCACTCCACTCAACCATGGAGAGAATGCCAGCTGCCTCCAAGCTCTGAAGTTCACCATCCACTTGAGAACATAGTGCATAAGGCACTAGACGCACTTTATGTAATCTTTGTGTTTCTGTTTTATCCAGTTCAATTCTCTGAGTTTACCAATTCCCATCTCAAACATGTTCTCATTAGCACTAAGCAGCAGTGACAATCTCTGGTTGATGCCACCATCTTTCCTGCTGATGTCACACTGAGAGCTTTGGCTGAGTGCCAGACTCTTTGGATTTTTCTCAACCATTCACATCTGAGAAGCGCTGGCCCTCCACTTTTCAATAAATAGAGATCTAACTGCTGTATTTGACCTCCATACATCACCTTCACTTTCAGTTTGCCTTTGGGGGACACTTCTTTGCCTGTATAGGTCTTTGGTATCACTGAGGTCTTCTCTAATGGTATCATAGAAAACAGTGTGTTGTAGTCAGCCTCTGGAATTACAGACAAATCTGACACAGTATTCACTGCCATTTTCATTTCTACGCCAGGTACATCTATTATGATCCAGATGATTCTGTGTTTTGCTTCATTTATGCAACACAGTTCTTGGCATTACAATTCACCTTTGTCAGACTCTATATTGTCTGATTCTGCTTTACATTTGATAACTTTAGGCAATTGTTTAGTTTTTAAGAGTTTTCACTCAATTGTGCTTTTTGTCTGCCTTGCACGGTCTCTTTATGTGACTTTGTGATACTTTCTGCAGACTTTTTCTTTGAACTAACAGTCATTTGCATCATGGGAAGATTTGCCACACCGATAACATCTTAGGCTTTTTGTACCATTCAGGGACATTTTGTGCATTTCACAATCTAACCTCCCGTTCTGTAATTCTGCTACATCCTTTGTTGCAGTCTTTAACAATATTGGAATGGTCAATGTCTGTTCTAAGGTTAGATCTCTTTTTGCCAGTAGCCTCGTTTGAGTACTCTGATTATGCATGCCACATACAATCCTAATCTTTAACATAACAGAAAACCCATTTCTGAAGTCACAGTTTGCACAGTTCTGCAATGTATTCAGAAAGGCTTTTATCTTTTGACTGGATCTTTTTGTAAAATCTAAATCTCTCAGCTACTACACAATGGTTTAGGGCTCAAGTGATTTTGTAAAATTTGTAACAATTTCACTGAACATCTTGCTTGCTGGCTTTTCAAGGGCTATTAGGTTGCGCAAGAGACTGTGTGTTCTTGGGTTTGTTAAGCTAAGAAGTGCAGGGGCATTCTCACTTTGTTTGCATTACGATACAGCTCAGCCCTGTTGACATACAACTCCAAGCCTTCATTAGTACTATCAAATTTGTTAACTTTTGCTACTAATGCCATGGTCATGTTATTTTCACCTAAAGTTCAGCGTGTCTTTCACTGTTACACATGTGTTCCTATGCTAGCATCCATGATGGTTTTCTCAGGCTGTTTAACTCTTGCTGCTTTGTCCCATAACTGCCAGTGTGGTTCATGATATTTCCTGACATTCAGGTTCGCACTTGTCACCAGTTTGTTGTGTCTGTGCACAACGACATATCAAATACATGAAAGCGCAGATGTGAGAGGTGGTTTTAACTGGTGTATTCATATTGCAGCGAGAGAGAGAGAGAGAGAGACAGAGAGAGAGCAATGTGTATGTGTAGACAACAGCACATGCACAGACAACAGATCAATACGCATTGCTAAGATAGGGGTGGCATAGCTCTAAAAGACATAGATTCAGTAATTAGATGAGTCATTGTACAAATTCAGAATTGTGCTGACTGACTTTTTGTGTCCTCTGAGGACACAAATGTGCCTTGAGTTAGCACCTGACCAGCAACAACACTGCACTGTTGTGTTGCAATATCAGTCCAGATGTTCGTGCTCATATCTGTGGAGGGAGACCGGACCTGCACAGAGAAGGCTGGGTTATAGTCTGAGCTTCAGCTGACTGTCCAACAGTGTGTTAATGGGGTGAGTGAGGAGCTTTACCCCAGGACTGCCATATCAGGGGTTTAAAGAGTTTTAGGCTCATCACCGACAATCATCATTCTGATACGAAAAGTGTTTAAAAATTCAAACAATTTTATCACCTGGTGCATTTTTCTTGAAGCAGATGGATCCATAATGAATATTTTCCTCTGTGTCTGCAGGGACAAAATAGAAACAAAGATAATAAAGATAAAAATTAGCTTTATTTGTTCATGAACATCAAAACATTGAAACATGCAGTGAAATGTATTGTTTATGTAAACAACCAACATAGTCTGAGGTTGCGCTGGTGGCAGCCTACAAGTGTCACTATGCTTTCCACACCACATAACTTGCCCACAACTTCCCAACCATGACCATAGTCTTTGGAATCTGGGAGGAAACTGGAGCACCCAGAGAAAGTCTACACGGTCATGGGAAGAAAGTACAAACTCCTTACAGACAGCATCAGAACTGAGCCCAATCACTGGTGCTGCAAAGTGTTACACTAATCACTACGCTACCATGTTGCCCCAATTGATTTGAGTTTGTTCTATCTGCTGAGTTCCTCCTGCAGTTAGTTTTATTGTTCCACACATTTACATCTTGTGTCTACAAGGAATTTGCATTTGTATCAGGAGGCATTAACATACAAATCAAGTAATGGATTAATTCCAAACTGGAAACATCACTGTTCAGTAAGATCAAAATGCTTAATGCATCAAAAGTATCAAATCAGCGAGGATTATAAAAATTATACATGTCATTTATTTCAAATCCAAACAGCAAGGATTGTGTTGAACAGTGTGCAAGTGTCATCACACTTCCGGTGCCAACGTAAAATTCCCACAACTTACAAACCCTAACCTGTACATCTTTAGAATGTGGGAGGAAATCAGGGCACATGAGGAAACCCATGTGGTCACAGAGAGAACGTACAAACTCCCGAGAGTCAGTGGTGGGATTTGAACCCCATTCTTACTGCTTATGCTATAAAGCACTGTGTTAATCAGTACACTTCTTTGGTGTTATGTTGACACTGCAACATAGCAACCTAGAAGGCACAGTTTCAGAAAAGTGGGACATCCATTTAGAACAGAGATGAGGAGGAATTTCTTCAGCCAGGGAGTGGTGAATCTGTGGTATTCTTTGCCACAGGCAGCTGTGGAGACCAAGTCATTGGGTATATTTAAGGCAGAGCTTGAGAGATTCTTGTTTAGTCAGGACATGAAGGGTTACCAGGAGAAGGCAGGAGTTTGGGGCTGAGATGGAAATGGATCAGCTACGTTGGAAAGGCAGATCATATTCAGTGACCCAAATGGTCTAGTTCTGCTCCTACAGCTTGTGGTCTTATGGTCCAACACAGATTGTTTCGCTCCATATTTATTAGAACATGGCTAACTCAACTCTTATTTTCTCTGGTTTCTTCCAGCCACCTCTCTCACCACTGTCCTGATTTTATTTCCACGGCGTAAATAGTTCTGCAGTATGTAAACACTGCATGTGTGACCCTAGATATTAGATGTTGCGAATCTGTATGGTCACATGGTCTCATGGAGAATTTGGGTTCATTCAAATTGTATTCTCTGAAATTTAGAAGAATAAGAGAAGCTCAATAGAAAACAACAGAATCCCAACAAAGTGGATGTAGAAAGGATATTTCCTACAGTGGAGAGTCCAAGGCAGGAGCCATTCTGGACTGAAATAGGGAATTCCCAGAAAACAATGAGCCAGGTGAATTCTCCACTGGTTGATGCCATATCATTAAATATAATCATGGACTTGGACTAGATTGATTAAATAGTTTAAGGAGAAGGCTGGAATTTGGAAAAAGATTTTTCACATGAAAATTATCAGAGTGGTCTGATTTATTAATAAGTATTTCAGATTTTTCAAGACAGACTGCTCTATTGTTCTTGCATATTCAGAAATATCACCTAATTTCTTGAGAAAGCAATGGTGTCTAATATGACATGTTCACACTACACTGACACGTTGACAGATAATATTCAGTGATTCCAGACACATTGAAGTACTGCTGAAATGTGGTGGAGGTATTCAATAGTGGATGAGATCTCATGAAGTGGATGGTCACATTTAGAGCACAAGGACCGTGGACTCGTTCTAGAACATAGAACATAGTATAGTACAGCATATTACAGGCCCTTCAGCCCACAATGTTGTGCCGACCCTGCGGCCACCAACCATGCTATCCACTTTCCAGAAGTGTGATCCCAATGTGTGTGTTTATTTATTGATTGGGATACAGCATGGTATTGGCACTTCCAGCCTTTTGAGCCATGCCACCTAGCAGCCTCCCGATTTAATCCAAGCCTAATCATGGGACAATTTACAATGACCAATTAGCCTACCAACCAGTACGTCTTTGGACTGTGGGAGTAAACCAGAACACCCGGAGAAAACACACGGGGTCACGGGGAGAACATACAAACTCCTTACAGGCAGTGGCATAATTTGAACCCAAATCATCCATATAGTAAAACATTGTGCTAACCACTACACTATGTTGTGGTTTATCTACTTTTATGTCTTAACCATAATGATCCAGCGAAAATTAGACCCTTGTAGAATGCAGAGTGAGGCCTGTGTTGTTTGAAAGAGACTGGGAAGGAGTGAAGGGTAGTAGGCACTAGATGGGGTATTGGATTGATCAGTCAGTTTTGTGATTGAGATTCAATTCCTCTATATATAGATTTTGATTGCAAACCTGCAAACTGTTGTGTTAATAATTTCACAAATGTACAAGCAGAGAAATTCATTGAATAAGAGATTGATCTATTTACCTTTTTGTACTGCCTTCCTGCTCACAGACATATATTCAGCAATATGGCTGGATTCAGGCTCCGGCATCGCATTAGTTCCTGGAGAATAAACATTTCATTTACTTGGCTTGATTTTCAAGAAGTAACATCGGGTATCTTGAGAAAAAAGTGCCCTATCAATAATGACAGCCACCTGCATGAGGAGAAATACTATGTGATCGCAGTATTAATAATGTGTGCTAAAGGCATTCAATGTTACAATGATAATATGGGGATTGATTCAGAGAGTTAATGGAAACATGTTGTACCACACTACACTTTAATACATTGTGGAAGGTCCAGGTCAATTCCCAGTTTTGAATTCCAGTAACACGGAATGAATGAACTTCAAAAGGTTTTTTTATTGGGTAAATGTAACATATCTTAACAGCAGTTCATTGAGTCCTAGCTATCGGTGGGGAGGGACGAGTTCTTGTTCTCTCCTACCACCTCACTCGCCTCCGCATCTAGCACATAATTCTCCGTAACTTCCATAATCTCCTACAGGATTCTATCACCAAGCACATTTTCTCCATCCCCCACCCACTTTCCACTTTCCACAGGGATTGCTCCCTATGCGAATCCTTTGTCCACTCATCCCTCCCACTGATCTCCTTTCTAGTACTTATCCTTGGGAGTGGAACAAATGCTACCCCAGCCCCTACACATCCTCCCTCACTACCATTCAGGGCCACTAACAGTCCTTCCAGGTGAGGTGACGCTTCATCTGTTGAGTCTGTTGGGATCATCTACTGTATCTGTGCTCCCTGTGTGCCTTCCTGTATATCAGTGAGTCCTGACACATTTGCGAGACTACTTTGCTGAGCATCTTCGCTCTGTTCACTATAAAAAGTGAGATCTCCTGATGGCCACCATTTCAATTCTACTGCCTATTCCTATTCTGGCATGTCAGTCAATGGCCTCCCCTACTGCCAGAATGAGGTCATGTTCAGGTTGGAGAAGCAACACTTATATTCCGTCCGGGTAGTCTCCAACCTGATGGCATGAACATTGATTTCTTGAGCTTCCGGTGATTGCCCCCTCCCCTTCACTATTCCCCCTTCCTGTTTCCTTTCCTCACCTTTTCTCCTAACCTGCCCATCACCTCCCACTGGTGTTCCTCCCTCCTCTCTTTCTTCCATCTCTCCCAGTTTCACATATCACCAACCTCATTGTACTTCTTTTTCTCCCCTCCCCCCAACCTTCTTACTCTGACTTCTCTTCCTCTCCAGTCCTGAAGAAGTCTCACCCGAAATGTCGATTGTTTACACATTTCTATAGATGCTACCTGACCTGCAGAGTTCGTCCAGCACTTTGTGTATGATGCCCAAGATTTCCAGCATCTGCAGAATATCAGTGTCTCAGGACATTAGTATCAGGCATCCAGACAATGAGGCTATCCTCCAATTGTCAGAAGGTGGTGGTGTAGAGCAAGGGTATTGGCCTAACAATGCTCAGGGTAAGGACTGTTCTCTTTTACTTTTGAATACTGTATATGTCTGAAATAAGACCATAAGACAGAGGACCAAAATTAAGCCAGTTGGCCCATTGAGTCTGCCCTGCAATTCAATCATGGCAGATTTATTATATAAGACCATAAGACAATCTCAGGGCACTGAGATGAGGACAGCTCATCTCATTGAATTGTTGTGAAATAGAATCTGTTATGACACAAATGGCCTGTTATGATGGCGTATCCATTTGTGATACTATGAGTCTCTGACACCTCACTGATTGAATCTATAGACAGACACACACACACACACACACACACACACACACACACACACACACACACACACACACACACACACACACACACACACACACACACACACACACACACACACCACCTCCACAACTGAATAACTGAGGTTAGAGTGAGGTTACATTGGTTCATGTCATGCTGGGAGATTGTACAGAAAAATTATACAGGATTAAAGGGCTTATCACAAGAGGGGCATTTAATGGATCTGTGCCTGTACTCACTGGAATGCAGAAGAATGAAGGGGGCCCTCATTGAAACCTATTGAATATTGAAAGGTCGCGATGGAGTAGATTTTGGGGAAGATATTTCCTATGGTGGCCAAGTCTAAGACCAGAGGTCATGACCTCAGATTAGAGGGACGTCCATTTAAAATGGAGATGAGGAGGAATTTCTTTAGCCAGAGAGTGGCGTATCTGTGGAATTCATTGAAGTTGATAGATTGATGATTAGTCAGAGCATGAAGGGTTACAGAGAGGAGGCAAAAGACTGGGGCTGAGAAGGAAATGGATCAGCCATGATGAAATGGCTGAGCAGACTCGATAGATCAAATGGCCTAATTATGCTCCTGTCTCTTTTGGCTTTATAATGCCACAATATTTCCATGTTTGAAGATTACTTTTAAGTTACAAAGGTAAGACAAACAGCTGTAAGCTTTTGGGACACAAAAGTAAAATTTCTTTGATACTTCTGTCTTGATGTTACCTTGTGTTGGCTGCATTTCATTTGGATTTGCATAAAGGTTAGAGTCATCTTCTGTGTTCCTCTCTGTTTGCCGTGATTTCTCTCTTTGATTTCTCAAACCTGTAAAGACAGCGGAGTGCTTTTAAAATTCTTTCAGCTTTTTTCTCCAACTTCATGCATTTAGCAAAATGCACTTCAACTGCCCATAAGCTCAAATATTTACAAGTTTAAAAAAATGCAACAATATGTAATTTATGTTTCTACAGTCATCAGATTCAGGTTTGGTGATACATTAATATCTGACTTATTTCCTTAATTTCAGAAGTCATTAGATTCAACCCAAACTGCAGTTTAATATGATTCCTCTGTGTAAAAAAGATAAAATTGCCACTGTTTGTTTTTGGAATCATGTTCCCCATTTCTTCAGGTACCTTACCTGTAACCTTGCACTTTCTTAGACACAACACCATCACCAGGACAATGATGAGGAGAAGGGCCAGTCCACCAATAATTACAACAGTGGTGTGTTTAAAACTGCGATCCTCTGTCAAAACAATGAGCACAAATTTCTCATTTATTATGTTGACATCATTCAAAAGCTGTCTAAATGTAGACAGCTGACTAATTTTTAAAAAAAGCTTAAAAAAACTGACTAATTTACATCACAGGTTCTGGGTTTAATTTCTGATCAAGGTCAACTGACCTGAATGTTGAAGAACTACACCTGTCCTCAGTAACCAGCAGAGAGAGACAAGAAATGAATCACAGTGGGATCTAGGTCCCAATTCATTCTGGCAGAGGATGCGTGGGAATATGTAGCTGACAGGGATCCAGTTCATGTGTGAGGCCTCCCACTGTTCAACAGGGGAATGCCCATCATAGTCTGGGTTTCTACTAAAATAGGAATTGTACACAGTGGGGAGGCTTTTGCCCCAGAACTTCTGTCCCCTCTGAACGGGAGCTGTAAATGTGAGATACACTCAGCAGGTTAGGCAGCTTTTATGGAAAGGTAACTGGCAGAATTGATGTTTCATGTCAAAAATATTCCGTAAGATTTAAAGGAAGGGTCTTTTGAAATACCTCCATCAGATTCCAAGACAGTTTCTTTGACCTGAAAAGTTAACATTTTTCTGTTTCCTCAGATACTGTCACACCTACTTAGTGTTTCCAGAATTTCAGTCTTTCCTTCAGAATTCCTGCATCTAGAACTTACTGATTTTCAAGTACTACAACTCTGTTGTGCATTTATCTACTGCCTACTGATAACCGTGCAGCTGAAATTCACTATTCCATTGCAGTGCTAGTGAAAATGTTTCTGTGTACTTCCAGAATACACCCTTCACTGATCTATTCACACTGTGACTCCTCTGACATCTAGTCTCCTGTTTTTAAAGGACATCTTAGCACTTGACAGAAGCAGGCTGTAGTTGGGCCAAAGGATGACAAGCTTTGTGTGCCAGACTACTGGAGCTGATGTTCGATATCTGGTATTGGATATTGGTTTGTTATTGTCGCATGTTCCAGGATACACTAAAAAGCTTGTCTTGCATACTGTTAACACAGATTAAATCATGACACAGTGCATTGATGTAGAACAATGTAAAACAATAACAATGCAGAATAAAGTGTAAAAGCCACTGAGAAAGTGCAATAACAATAAAGTGTAAGTTTATAATGAATTTGAGAATATAGCTTACCAGACAAGAGTTACATTCAAGAGTCTGCTTTGAAATGCTTTGAGAGGTAGATCATAACTAGAATCAACTCCTGCCTCAGTGAAGAGCTGGACCAACTGCAATTTGCCTATCGCCACAATATGTCTATGGCAGATGCAATTACAATTCCACTTCACACGGCTTTAGATCATAAGGACAATAAAAATACCTAAGTCAGGATGCTGGTTGTTGACTATAGCTCAGCATTTAACACCATCATTCACACAGTCCTGATTGATAAGCTATAGAACCTGGGCCCCTGTACTTCTTTCTGCAATTGGATCCTCGACTTCCTAACCAGAACACCAGACTTTGTGTGGATTGGTAATAATATTTGTTCCTTGCTGACGGTCAACACTGGTGCACCTCTGGGATGTGTGCTTAACCCGCTGCTCTACTCCCTCTATACCCATGACTGTGTGGTTAGGTATATGCCATCTATAAAATTTGCTGA
The DNA here is from genome assembly GCF_030144855.1 of Hypanus sabinus. Lineage (NCBI taxonomy): Eukaryota > Metazoa > Chordata > Chondrichthyes > Myliobatiformes > Dasyatidae > Hypanus > Hypanus sabinus. The sequence continues at coordinate 66,046,760 of NC_082720.1, read as the reverse complement.
TGTTACAACCATTGCTGGTAGAATCTCAGAAGGAGACAAGAGGGCATACAGGAGTGAGATATATCAGCTAGTTGAGTGGTGTCACAGCAACAACCTTGCTCTCAATGTCAGTAAGACCAAAGAACTGATTGTGGACCAGGAAGGTTGAGCTGAGGGAATACAAACTAATTCTCAGAGGGATCAGAAGTGGAGAAAGTGAGCAATTTCAAGTACCTGGGGGTCAAAATCTCTGAGGATCTAACTAACCTGGTCCAAACATATTGATACGGCTAGAAGGAAAGCAAGACAGTAGCTATGTTGCATTAGGAGTTTGAAGAGATTTGGTTTGTAACCTAAAACATTCAAAATCTTCTATACATGTACCATGGAGAACATTCTGACTGTCTGGTATAGGATGGAGAGGGGAGGGGGATACTATATAAGACTAAAAGAACCTGCAAAAAGTTGTAAAATTAGTCAGCTCCATCTTGTTTACAAATCTCCGTAGTATCCAAGACATCTTCAAGGAGTGGTGCCATTGTACTGCTGCTGCTAAGTTAACAAATTTCACTACACATATCGGTGGTAATAATTCTGAACCTGCTTCTTATAACAGTGGAATAGAAGCTGTCCTTGCACCTGGTGGTTTGTGCTTTCAGACTTTTATATCTTCTGCTCAATGTGAGAAAGAGAATATCCAGGTTGAGTAGGGTCATCTGATCCATGATAAATAATACAAATGGCACAAAATGTTGGAAACATACAGCAAATTGGGCTGCATCAGTGGACGGAGAAACTGTTAAAATTTTGACCTACTGTAATTTCATTGGAAGGTTGACATCAGAAACGACTCTGGTCAATGCTGAGTCCTATCCAAATGACACTGGTCAATGCTGAGTCCTATCCAAATGACACTGGTCAACACTGAGTCCTATCCAAATGACACTGGTCAATACTGAGTCCTATCCAAATGACACTGGTCAACACTGAGTGCTAGCCAAATAACACTGGTCAATGATAAGTCCTATCCAAATAAATGGCACCATAAGAGTGACAGAATTGCCTAGATATTGGATGTACCTCCATTTATAAATATTTTTGTGCCTGTTTTAAGTTGTTTTTGTATATTATCCATGCAAATCTCACTCAGCAGGAAACTACTCTCCTTTACATCATCCAGACCCAATGTAGATTGTGTGATTGGTTCATTGAGCACATTGGTTCTGTCTGCCATACCAGGCAGACCTCCTGGAAACATCCCATTTTAATTCCTCTTTGAATTCCACACTGACATGTCTGTCCAAGGCCTCCTCTCCTGCCATGTTGAGGTTAATTGCAGACAGAGGAACAGAACCTCATATTCCACCCTGGGAGCCTCCAACCTAATGGCATGAATGTCAATTTCTCTAACTTCCAGTAAAAACTTAATTCTCTCCTTCTGCATTATGTTCTTATCCCACTGGCCACTGTCAAACCATCTCTTCCTGTTCCCCCCTCCCCAACTGCATGTCACCCACAGAATCCTTCCTCCAGTTCTCCTCCTCACTTCCTTCACTTTATTCCATGGTCCACTGTCGTCTCCTATCAGATTTAGTATTTTTCAGCCTTATGTCACTTCCACCTGTCACCTCCCAACTTCTTACATCATCCCTACTCTCCACCCTCTCACATCTGCCAATCACCCACCACCTCTTGCTCAATGCCTCATGCTCACTTTTAAAATTGGGCATCTACCCACTTCCTTTCTAATTTCAATGAAGGTTCTTGATCAAAATGTTGAATATCCATTTCCCACCATAGATGCTCCTTCATCCACTAAGTTCCTCCATCTCTTTTGTTTGTTACAGCAGGAAACTGGACTTGACATTTCCGATTCAATTCATTTTTGAACAAGAGGCATTTCCTCAATACACAAAGTTACACATGCAATGCAGATTTTAGCATAGACATGACACCTTCACATCCTTCCTGAACATTGTGACTAGAACTGAACTCCAAATCCATGTCCTGCATGCTTTGCTCCTTGTTTGACTGTGAATGAAAATTGAAGTTTTAAGATGTTTATTTTTGAACTAAAATATTCATGAGTAAAATTCAATTAGAAGCAAACATTTCTCATCTTTCATATCTATCTGTCATCGCATGCTATGCTTATTAACTGGTTATAATGACCAGTCCTCACCAGTCCATTGGATTCAAGAAAGGTTTTCTCCTCTCTGGTTTGAGGCCAATGTGGGCTTCCACTGACTGGGTAGAAGCTACCTGACATGGTGGTCAGTGAGTAGTTTGTGTGGAGTTGCATTGCTTCTGTTGTTTATGCCATGCTTCTGTCTGCTGTCACCACAGGAACCCATGGCTGTCAACGTTCACTGTCTTGAGTGCCCATTGGCCAGAGAATCCCAAGAGTTCAAAATTGTATGTTCAAAGTAAATTATTAAATTACATACATATCATCATATCCTACATTGTGATTCATTTCCTTTCATGCATTCACAGTAGAACAGAAAAATACAATGAAATCAATGAAAGGCTACCTTCAGAGTCTGATAAACAACCAATGAGCAAAAGAGGACAAATAGTGCAAATAATTTTTTAAAAAAAGGATATACTGTAAATTATACTGAGAACATGAGTTCAGTTTTCTTGAAAGTGAGTCCATTGGTTGCGGAATCAGTTCAGAGTTAAGGTGTGTAAAGTCATCCACACTGGTTCAGGAGCCTCATGGTTGAAGGGTAATAACTGTTCCTGAACCAGAATGCTCCAATACCACCTGCAGTTGGCACGTTAAATAACGGCTATCATAACACTTTACAGCATCAGTGAACAGGGTTCAATTGCCGAGGCTATCTGTAAGGAGCCTATATGTTCTCGACGACTGTGTGCTTCCTCCGGGTGCTCCAGTTGCCTTTCACATTCCAAAGACAAATGGATTAGTAATAGTCAGTAACTTGTCAGCATCCGATGCTGGTGCAACACTGTTGGGCTGCCACCCAACATATCCTTGTACTGCATTGGTCATTGTCCAAAACGACTCATTTCATTCCATATTTGGATATAGATGTAACTAAGAATGCTAATCTTGGAGGACGATTTTGCTGAGTCTGCCTTGGTGTTATCTTTTGAAAGGATTGTCCTGCCTAACAACAAGACAACAATCCTCCATTACCTACTTCACTGTGTAACACTGTCCACTAATAATAAAGGTTCACAGTGATATCCTGGAAAACACAGATCACTTGTCATATCTCAAGTCACTTCTCAGAAAGGACAGACATTGGTGATTAAATTCATGGTTGCTTTCTATGTGCCAGGGCAGCCTTTGCTCAATAGTCAACCAACCAGCAGTGATCCCATCTGAGACTTAGTCTACTTACTATAGAAGTAAAGTTACAGGCATGTGATGGGCCCTGAGATATAGCAGAAATGTCTATGACTTGAAAAAATAGATGTCAAAAACTTGAACATAAATCACTTACTGTTCACCTGAAGATAATACGGAATAAAAATCTTGGGTATGTTTTGATGAAACAAAACACATGTCCATTTTATTTGGACTTTATCATCTGTTGGAATAATCAGCTGCAAAGAGTAGCCTTTCCTCTTCTGTTCCATGAATATTTTCTCATCCACGGTTGCACCATCACTGTTGATCCAAACCAGTCTCATTGATTCACTGAGCTCTGACACAGAGCAGGTCAGGGTAACATTGTCTCCCTCAGTCACTGCATTGGGTGGTTCAGCTGTGACTGTGGAAAAAACAAATCACTGGGATTTTAAACAATGGCCAAAGTTTCAACTCAACTGTATTGCTTTTTTTTTTCTGTTGACTGTAAAACTAACCCAAATCATCACTGGCACGATAAGTGAGCAATATTTCATCGCACTATTTGAGCTTGTGGAGTATTTTACATCAGTTTTGACAACATTGTATAATGATCAGTCCCTGAACACAATGCCTCTGAGCACAACACTCCTGCTCTACAATAGATGAATGAAGGTTAGTAGTGAAATTCCTGAATCATATGGCTACATCACCATCTGGTATGGGGGTAGGGGGTGGTGTGGAGCCTGCACAGGATCACAAAAAGTTGCAGAAAGGTGCAAACTCAGTCAGCTCTATCATGGGCACTTGGACATCTTCAAGGAATGATGCCTCAGAAAGGCAACGTATATCATTAGGCAACTCCATCTCCCAGGACATGACTTCTTCTCATTGCTACCATCAGGGATGAGTTACAGGAGCCTGAAGGCACATACCAGCAAATTAGGAATAACTTCTTTCTTCTGCCATCATATTTCTGAATGGACATTGAACCCATGAACACTACCTCACCACTTGATTTTTCATTACTCTTTTTACACTACTCATTTAATTTAATCTTCTATATTCATATGTATATAGCTATAGAAACTCTAATTGGCAGTTTTTATTATCACATGTTGCAAAGTACTCATACCAATTAACAACAAATTTCACAACATATGTCAGTGATATTAAATCTGATTCTGATTATTATTCACATTAAAACCTTGAATGAGGCTTCAAACATCAATCTCTGACATTTGTAGAGAGGAAGTGTTCTGGCATGACTTTAGAAGATTTGAATTATTTTTTAAAGTAATGAAGAAATATTGTTTTTTGTGGCAGTATCATTTGTAGCTGTGGGAAACAAATTTTGCCACATTGGTTCTCAGGAATAAAGTAAAAAAGTTTAAAAGCAAGTTAAGTGAGAAAAATTTTTCAAAGTATTTCCAGATTCTGTTGGTTTAATGCAGTAATATAGGTTAGTAAGATGTAAATAAACATCAGCAGACATTTTGGAGTAAAAAACAACTTCTCAAACAAGGGAAGTAACTGGAGAAACATGCTGAAATTGCAGTATGTATGCAAACTGCAAGTTCTTTCCCAGAGACATATCACTGAAAACATTCTGTCTCCTACCTTTAACTGTGATTAAATCAATAATGACATATTGATATGATCCCAGAGAACATGTGTAAACTCCGGCATCTTCAAATTGCACAGGAACAATCCTCACAATGAAATTCTTGACATTCAGATTTTCCTCTGCAGTTCTCAGTCGGTTCTCGAAGTAGCTCCTCCCACTGACATTGATAGGCTGAGATCTGTAAGTAGTAGCTATTTCCATCACCTGATTCTGGAAATGTGACTTCCAAGTCCATTTGGCCTTAGTGAGCTCAGAAGCAGTTTCACAAATCAGCCTGAGTTCACTGTGATCTATGTCTGACCGATAAACTGTGTACATCTTATTGTGTAAATCTGCAAGAGAGGGACAGGGATCAAAAAATTAGGTTATCACAAATGCTGAGATTGATGTTTCAGGTTTTCACTGGAATAAATGCCTGCTCCTAGGATGGCTGAGACGGGGAATTTGATAGGTAGCTGGAATGCACCAGGTGCCAACTGAGATGCCTATGTTCCCCAAGCACAGAGTCAGCAAAGAGATACTGTTGAACTGGAGATAATAAATGACCTGAGAAAGTCTCAAGGTTACTGAGAAATTAGAACTCTCTTTAAATGGAAAAACATATTGAATACTTCCATAAGTGACTCATGCCACCAGAGACCTCGGGAGAATGTCATAGCCAATAGCTTAATTGTGTTATTTATTTATTTTTTGTATATTTATTTATTGAGCTAGAGCATAGAGTAACTTAATGATGAGACAATTTATAATGACCGATTAACTTACCAACCAGTACTTCTTTGGACTGTGGCAGGAAACTGGAGCACTCGAAGGAAACCCGGATGGTTTGTTGCCTCCTGGGTGCCAGGGTCAGGGATGTCTCTGATCGTGTGCACAGTATTCTGTAATAGGAAAGCGAGCAGCCAGATGTCATGGTACACATCGGTACCAATGACGTAGGAAAAGAGAGTGAGGAGGTCCTGAAGAGTGAGTATAGAGGGCTTGGTAGGAAGTTAAAAAGCAAGACCTCAAAGGCGGTAATCTCAGAATTGCTACCTGTGCCCTGCGCCAGTGAGGGTAAGAATAGGATGCTCTGGAGGATGAACACGTGGCTGAGGAACTGGTGTAGGGGGCAGGCTTTCAGATTTCAGGATCATTGGGACCTCTTCTGGGGCAGATGGGGCCTGTACAAGAGAGATGGGTTAAACCTGAACAACAGAGAGACCAATATACTTTCAGGGAGGTTTGTTGGTGCTATTGAGGTGGGGTGGGGGGTTAAACTAGATTTGCAGGGGGATGGGAACCTGAGTGCCAGAGTAGATAGTGGAGCAGGGGTGAAAATAAATTATGTTAAAGTTTCATGCAAAGTCACAAATAGAAGGATTGTGTGTGGAGGTAATAATCTTCTGAGGTGTGTCTATTTCAATGCAAGGAGTATTGGGGGAAAGGCTGATGAGCTGAGGGCATGGATTGACATGAATTATGACATTGTAGCCATTAGTGAATCTTGGCTGTAGGAGGGACAGGACTGGCAGCTTAATGTACCAGGGTTCCAATGTTTCAGACATGATAGAGGCAGAGGGATGAAGGGTGGGGTGGGGGGTAGCATTATAGTCAGGGAAAATGTTACAGCAGTGTTCAGGCAGGACAGATTAGAGGGCTTGTCTACTGAGGCCGTATGGAGCTGAGAAACAGGAAAGGTATGACCACATTAATGGGGTTGTATTATAGACCACCCAATAGTCAGTGAGAATTGGAGGAGCAAATCTGCAAAGAGATAGTAAACAACTGCAGGAAACAAAGTTGTGATAGTAGGGGATTTTAGTTTTCCACATATTGATTGGGACTCCCATACTGTTAAAGGTGTAGATGGGTTAGAGTTTCTAAAATGTGTCCAGGAAAGTTTTTAAAATCAATATATAGAGGCACCGACCAGAGAGGATGCAATATTAGATCTCCTATCGGAAAACAAGTTAGAACAGGTGATGGAAGTGTGTGTAGGGGAACACTTTGGTTCCAGTGAAATTAACACCATTAGTTTCAACTTGATCATGGATAAAGACAGATCTGGTCCTCGGGTTCTAAACTGGAAAAAGGCCAAATTTGAAGAAATGAGAAAGGATCAGAAAAGCATGGATTAGGACAGGTTGTTCTCTGGCAAGGATGTCGTTGGTAAGTGGGAGGCCTTCAGAGGAGAAATTTTGAGAGTGAAGAGTTTGTATGTTCCGGTCAGGATTAAAGGCAAAGTAAATAAGAATGAAGAACTTTGGTTCTCTAGGGATATTGAAACTCTGAAAAAGAAGAGAGAGATATATGACATGTATAGGAAACGGTGAGCAAATAAGGTACTTGAGTATAAAAAGTGCACAAAGATACTTAAGAAAGAAATCAGGATGGTTAAAAGAAGACATGAGGTAACTTTGTCAGTCAAGGTGAAGGATAATCCGAAGAACTTCTACAGATATATTAAGAGCAAAAGTAAGTAGGGATAAAATTGGTCCTCTTGAAGATCAGAGTGGTCAGCTATGTATGGAACTAAGAAATGGGGGAGATCTTAAAATGAGTTTTTGCATCTGTATTTACTAAGGAAACTGGCATGGAGTCAATGGAAATAAGGCAAACAAGTAGTGACATCATGGAACCTATACAGTTTGAAGAGGAGGAGGCAAATCAGAGTAGATAAATCCCCAGGACCTGACAGGGTATTACCTTGGACCTTGAAGGAGACTAATGTTGAGATTGCAGGGGCCCTGGCAGATATATTTAAAAAGTCGGTATCTACAGGTGAGGTACCGGAGGATTGGAGGATAGCTCGTGTTGTTCCGTTGTTTAAACAAGGCTCTAAAAGTAATCGGGGAAATTATAGGCTGGTAAGTTTGACGTTGGTAGTAGGTAAATTATTGCAAGGAGTACTAAGAGCTAGGATCTACAAGTATTTAGATAGACAGGGACTTATTAGGGAGAGTTAACATGGCTTTGTGCATAGTAGGTCATGTTTAACAAATGTATTAGACTTTTTCAAGGAGGTTACAAGGAAAGTGGATGAAAGGAAGGCAGTGAATGTTCTCTACATGGACATCAGTAAGGCCTTTGACAAGGTCCCGCATGGGAGGTTAGTTAGGAAGATTCAGTCACTAGGTATACATGGAGAGGTAGTAAATTGGATTAAACATTGGCTCAATGGGAGAAGTTAGAGTGTGGTAGCGGAAGATTGCTACTCTGAGTGGAGGCATGAGACTAATGGTGTGCCAAAGGGATCAGTGCTGAGTCCATTGTTATTTGTCATCTATATCAATGAGCTGGATGATAATATGTTAAAATGGATCAGCAAATTTTCTGATGATACAAAGACTGGAGGTGTAGTGAACAGTGAGGAAGGTTTTCAAAGCTTGCAGAGGGATCTGGACCAGCTGGAAAAATGGGCTAAAAAATGGCAGATGGAGTTTAAAACAGACAAGTGTGAGATATTGCACTTTGACTGAAAAACCAAGGTAGAACATACAAGGTAAATGGTAGGACACTGAGGAGTGCAGTAGAACAGGGTGATCGAGGAATACAGATACAAAATTCCCTAAAAGTGGCATCATAGTTAGATAGAGTAGCAAGAACGACGAGTCAGCTTACAGAGAGGAGGTACAGCGGCTAACGGACTGATGCAGAGCCAACAACCTGTCTCTTAATGTGAACAAAACAAAAGAGATGGTTGTTGACTTCAGGAGGACACAGAGCAGCCTCTCCCCCTGAACATCGACAACTCCTTGGTAGAGATCGTGAACAGCACCAAATTTCTTGGTGTTCACCTGACGGAGAATCTCACCTGGTCCCTCAACACCAGCTCCATAGCAATGAACACCCAGCAACATCTCTACTTTTTGCAAAGGCTGAGGAAAGTCCATCTCCCACCCCCCATCCTCATCACATTCTACAGGGGCTGATTTGAGAGCATCCTGAGCAACTGCATCACTGCCTGGTTCAGAAATTGCACCATCTCAGATGGCAAGACCCTACAGCGGATAGTGAGGTCAGCTGAGAAGATTATCGGGGTCTCTCTTCCAGCCATTACAGACATTTACACTACACACTGCATTCGCAAAGCAAACAACATTATGAAGGACCCCACACACCCCTGATACAAACTATTCTCCCTCCTGCCATCTGGGAAAAGACACTGAAGCATTCGGGCTCTCACAACCAGACTATGTAACAGTTTCTTCCCCCAAGCTAGCAGACTCCTCAATACCCAGAGCCTGGACTGACAGCTTACTGCCCTATTATCTTGTTTATTATTTATTGTAATGCCGGTACTGTTTTTGTGCACTTTATGCAGTCCAGTGTAGGTCTGTAATCTAGTGTAGCTTTCTCCGTGTTTTTTTTTATTATTATGTAGTTCAGTCTAGTTTTTGTACTGTGTCATGTAACACCATGGTCCTGAAAAACATTGACTCATTTTTACTATGCACTGTACCAGCAGTTATGGTTGAAGTGACAATAAAAGTTGACTTGACTTGACTAAAGAGAGCTTTTGGTACATTGGCCTTTATAAATCAAAGTATTGAGTATAAGAGTTGAAATGTCCAGTGTACATGGGTTAAGGGTGAAAGGGGAAAAGTTTAAAGGGAACAGTAAGGGGGGCTTCTTCACAGAGAGTGGTTGAAGCTGCCAGATGAAGTTGTAAATGTGGGCTCACTTTTAACATTTAAGAAAAACTTGGACAGGTACATGGATGAGAGGTGTATGGAGGGATATGGGCCAGGTACAGGTCAGTGGATCGAGACAGAAAAATGGTTTGGCACAGCCGTGAAGGGCCAAAAGGCCTGTTTCTGTGCTGTAATGTTCTATGGTTTTATGTTCTATGGTCCTATGGTCATGTGGAGAACGTACAGATGCCTTACAGGCAGAGGTGTGAAATGAAACAGGATTACTGGTATTGTAAAGCATTGTGCTAACCATTACGCTACTCTACTGCCTCTGTATTTGTACTTTTAATTTGTTTGTAGTTCCCTATTTCCCTGCTTCATTACAGACTGAAAGACTATTTGTTTACATCCATGGATGGACTTTATTCGCTTTGATTCCTGAAGGTGAATTGAAATGATTGATGTGAGGCTCCATCAAACTCAGTGTCAGCACTTCACACTCAAAGGCCATTTTATTAAATTGTCTATTAGCTAATCAAGAGGTCACAGAGTGTATGTTTATGGTCTTTTGCTTCTGTAGCCCTTCAAGTTTCAATGTGCTCAATGATGCTCTTCTACACACCACTATTGTAACACATGGTTATCTGAGTTATGGTGCCTTCCCGTCAGTTTGAACCAGTCTGGCAATTCTCCTCTGATCTCCCTCATTAACAAGGCATTTTTTCCTGCACAGCAGCTGTATGTGAAAATCCCATGGGAATGGCAGTTTTTGAGAATTGCAAACCACCCTATTGGCACCAACTATCATCCCATGGTCAAAGTCACTTAGATTACATTTCCTCCCCATTCTGATCTTTGGTCTGAACAACAGCTGAACCTGTTGACCATGTCTGCATGCTTTTGTGTATTGAGTTGCTGCCACATGATTCACTGATCAGATATTTACAATAACAAGCAGGGGTACAGGTGCCTAATAAAGTGGTCACTGGGTGTATACTTACTCTCTGACCCAGGGTAAAAGCAATGACCATGCCCTGCAGCAAAATCCCACGGTTAGTGTGTACAAAATGTGGAACAGTTTATAATCAGAAACTATTTCATTCCTGGTCCTAGGAAGCTTTGGACTCACCCTCATCCACTCCAACTTCATTGTCTCCAGTGAGAACAATGGAGTCATTTTCCTGCACTTCCCATGTGTACAGACTGGGATCTCCTGTTCCAATGTGTCGGACCATCAGATAGATGGTGTTATTCAGCCGGATCTGATCAGTGTTTCTCCTGTTCTGCTGGGATGAGCCCACCGGTTTCCAGTGGAGACTGACAGTATCTGGGAGTCTGGAGATGGTACAGCTGGGGGTGACATCACTGCCGATTACAGGTCTCTGTAAGTCGGCCTCAACTGTTGAAACAGACACATGATGTTTGGTTCAGTTCCCCACAGGCTCTCTGAACTGCTCCAGGCAGAATTTTAATTTCCCTGCAAACATATTGTTAGCCAAATATTGGCCAGCTGTACTCAGTTTATTATGTTCCAGTGAATTAAAGTCAATTTAGTGTAATGGAGTTTAATTATCTACATCTCAACATATAGAAAAAAATCTGTCTTAAATCCTAGAGTAGTTTATAGATACTTCATATTTTGATCAATTCATTAATATCCAATTATTCCACTGGAGAAGACTGTGAACAGATCACCCGTTGCCAGAGCTGGGAATTACTGACAGCAACATCAGACTTCCACATAAAGCTGTGGCTGTGTGAGAAACTTTCCATCAACTCCAATGAGGAATATTGCTGAACATGAGAACCACTGCTAACATTCCAATTTCAAAATCTATGACTTTGCCACAGATGAGCTGTGGTTTAGATATTCAAGAGAGCAGAGCCATTTTCCTCTGCTCTCATCACAATATCAATCCCATCACCCCATCTCTGCAGCAATATTTATACAAAACTGACCAAGTAAACACTCAAATATTGTTACCCACCAGGCCGATTTCAATGAATATTTCATTTTATGCTGGATTCAGGGCTTAGAGGATCAAAGTTCAAAGTAAATTTACTATCAAAGAACGTATAGGTCACCACTGCTAACTTGAGATTTGTTTTCTTGCAGGCATTCATTTATAGGAACTACATGGACACAATCTAAACATTATGTTAGGAACTTGAAGAAATAGTCACAGGAAAATCATTTTCTTGAACACATTCTACTCATTAACCAACCTACCTTTGATCCCAAATACTTCCCACTGTCTCAGGATTTTCCCACCGGACTGTGTCTGAGTCCAGGTGAACTGGCCTGCAAGTTCAAAGGTGGGTTTCCTGATTTTCAGATTAAGGGTACCCCAGTCCACATGTAACCTCTGGGAAATGTCTGGTATTTTACTGTACTCGTCACTCCATTGTACGGTCCACCGCTGACCTTCTCTGTGAAAAGTGGCCAATCGCTTTGTGGTTTGTTGCCCTGTGTGTGGACTCCACTCCAAATCAATGGAGTCTCTTCCAGGATTGTCTGGCCCTTTCAATACAAAGATTCCTTCCTGATGGAGAAAGTAAATAGAATTCACGCTTCCTGCAAATGGAATGGTGAAAATAATCAGACAACAACTTCTCAATGTGATCTGTATCATGAAGAGCATTTTGGAGAATTCATTTACAGTAAGTTGTGAGTTCTGATTCTGTTCTTAATTTCTGATTAGAATTGTTTGGGATTTCTGAAATATCCTTTCAGCCACTGTCACGATGTGTGCTGGCAATATTGGAACCCAAGTGCAGAGGGAAGGCATTTTCTGGTGCAGAGATGGCGCTGAGAGCTTATTCATAATAATCAAAAGTGTATTGGTGGCTCGGCCAAGCAACACTGCAAGAAGTAACATTCTCAAAACTCAACATAGCCATTAGCACTAACCAGGCATCGACTTAAATAATACAAATCACATGGAATCCCTGAGCCTATCAAAATAAACTTTACATGTTTAAACAGAAAGCACTAGGAGACCACATTACAAAGACTCAGTCACAGGAGAAAAGCACAAGGAACTCCAAACAATTAATGACTTTAGTTAAACAACAATAACCCAATTCATATGTTCTACAAACCTTGGAGTTCTATGCTCTTCAGTGCCCCCTCACAAAGCCAATGATCTAATTACAGCTCCTGAAGTTCATATGAATCTTTCTGATTCATTAGGAGCTTTAAACAAGAATGATACTTCATAACAAGCAATGAAATAAGCTAATTAAAATGAGATGGCTGAAAAAACTGATCATTGCAGTAATGAAAGATGAGATGCACATGGATTTTGTTGAGGTATTTACAATGCCCCACATCATAGATTGGTTCAGAAGGGATTCAAGATGTTTGAGAAGGTTCAAAAAATAATTGTCAGGGTGATTGGAGGGCAGAGGATTGTAGAAGCTAAGCATTTACTAATTTGCGGTCAGTACCAAGTGGAGTACCACAGACAACCATGGCTTTCATGCAGTTTGTATAGACCATATCAATACCCTCCCTCATTCACCTTTCTTGATTAGTTCTTCAAAGCTCAATTAGCTATGTGAGACATAATCTCCCACACAGAGAAACTGCTCTCGCAATTTCTTCTACAAATTCCCTCAGTGCCTTTGGATACATTAGATCAGGCCCTGGAAACTTACTCACCTTCATATTTTTAAAGATGCTCAGCATCTCTTCCACTGTAATGTGGACTATTTATGCGACTTGCCCAATCATTTTCCTGCATTTCCTTGTCCTCATGCCTTATTCCATGGGAAAAAATGAGGAGATTTTATTCACTACAGAGCTCACACATTCCCTGTGGCTCAGTGGCCACTTTGTTTGGAATCTCCTGTACCTAATAAAGTGGCCTGTCCATGTCTGTTCATGGTGTACTACTGTTGTAGTCCACCTACTTCAAGGACTGAGCCACCCCTGTCTCCGCACTCCACATCCGGACTACACATGGATTCTTGGATCAAGCCTCAGAGATGGGGACCGTTAGTCATGTGACATCTTTCAGAAGTTATGGGTCGATTACTTAGAGCTACAGCACAGAACAGGCTGTTGGAGCCCAATGATCTACACTGTCCAGCAGCCTCAGCTATTAAATCCTAGCTAGTAAATCAATCATAACTTACATTGTCCAATTAACTGACTAACTGGTCCATCTTTGGAATATGGGAGGAAACCAGAGCAATGGGAAGAGGCTTACGTGTTGATTAGGATGTAGAATTTCCTTGACGTTCACACCGGAATTGAACTCAAGATTCCGATGCTCCGAGCTGTAAGTTATCACGCTAACTGCTGCTCTGCTGCAATGCTACTGAATCTACTGTGGGCTGGGGTTGGCAGCCGGTTAGTAGAGTCAAGAACCAACTGTCCATTAGTACAAGACTTGTCAGTTGAATACACACTATTGTATGCAGAGAGAGCTGTCCTTCAACACAGTGACTAAAGAACTATATTTTGATTGCCTGGCATTTTGTCCTAGGAAACCTTCATGTTGTCCACAGATGTCAGAATATTCAAAACTACATTGTCAGTGGAGATTTCCACCCATTGTACACGTATTTATATACAAGACCTGAAAACACCCAAGTAAGTTCTTATTTTGAGCACAAACAAGAGAACATCCGCAGATGTACGGTGACCATGTTGCAATCTCTTTTCTAACTTTACAGTATACTCTTAATTTCTGTGATTTCCTTCGCATTTCTTGTTCAAGTAGCTGATAGTCACATCAGATATGATAGACTGACTCTTCTGCTGCTCTCCCTTCTGCAAAGATTACTGAGCGCTCCTCCGTTTTCCAGTTGGGAAATCAAATCACTCCTCCATTTTTCTGTTGCCTAAGTACAGGCAGAAGCAGAAACAAGAGGTGGCCATAGTTCAAATCATCCACTGTTGGTCTGACCAATCGGTCTCTATGCTACAGGACTGCTTTGATGACCTCGACTAGAATGTCTTCCATGATAAGGATGTCTCCGAGATTACGGAACAGTTAACAAGTTTCATCTGGAATTGCATCGAATATGTTGTCTCCCAGAAATCAGTCAGGCTATATCCAAATCAGAACCCTGGATCAGCAGTTCTGTGCGAGGTGCACTTACTGCGCAACACAGAGACAGTAATCAACAGGAGTTCGAAATGCAGCTACAATCTGTGCAAAGTTATCATTGCAGCAAAATGGCAATACAGAGATAAGATTCAGACTTAACTTTCTACCAATGACACACGCAGCTAATGGCAAGGTCTGTCACAAACTTCAAAGCTAAATGCAGAGTAGTTTCCAACATTGCTGCCTCCCTCCCAGAGGAGCAAAATCTTTTCTTACACTCGATTCGATGTCGCCAGTACTGAGCCCCTGAGCAGACCTGCAGATGACGCAACCGGCAGCTTCGTCATCTCTGAGGCCGGAATACACAGGTATTTCTAACAAGTGGACAGTTGCAAGGCCACAGGACCAGACGGCATCCCAGAGTGAGTACTCAAAGTGTGCACAGCACAACTGGCAGGTGTATTTACGGACATTTTTAATTTCTCCCTCTCCCAGTGTACTGTGTCCTCCTGCTTCAAAACATCCACCATTGTCCCTGTACCTAAAAAGATGAAGGTAACATGTCTGAATGTCTGGCGTCCTGTCTCACTCACCTCAATAATAAGCAAATGCTTTGAGAGGCTGGTCAAGGACAAAACCTGTAGCATGCTGCCACCCACACTGGACCCCAACAATTCATCTACCAAAACAACTCATCAACAGATGAAGCAATAGCTACAATTCTGCACAGTCCTGACATATCTGGAGAAGAGGGATGCTTATGTGAAAATGCTGTTCTTGGACTACAGTTCAGCATTCAACACCATAATTCCCTCCAGGCTCGAAAAGAAGCTCAGAGACCTCGGCCTTCACCCTGCCTTGTGTAGCTGGATCCTGGACATCCTGTCAGATCGCCGGCAGTCTGTAAGAGTGGGCTCCTTCACCTCTGCCTCTCTGACCCTCAAAACAGGTGCCCCCCAGGACTGTGAACTAAGCCCCCTCTTCTCTCTGTATACCCAAGAATGTGTCACCATCCACAGCTCCAATCTGCTAATTAAGTTTGCTGATGACACTACACTGATTAGACAATAGACAATAGATAATAGGTGCAGAAGTAGACCATTTGGCCCCTCGAGTCTGCACCGCCATTCTGAGATCATGGCTGATCATTCACTATCAATACCCAGTCCCTGCCTTGTCCCCATATCCCTTGATTCCCCTATCCATCAGATATCTATCTAGCTCCTTCTTGAAAGCATCCAGAGAATTGGCCTCCACCATCTTCCGAGGCAGTGCATTCCACACCTCCACAACTCTCTGGGAGAAGAAGCTCTTCCTCAACTCTGCTTTAAATAACTGACCTCTTATTCTCAATCCATGCCCTCTGGTACTAGACTCTCCCAACATCTGGAACATATTTCCTGCCTCAATCCTATCAAATCCTTTAATCATCTTAAATGTTTCAATCAGATCCCCTCTCAATCTCCTCAGTTCCAGCGTGTACAAGCCCAATCTCTCCAATCTCTCTGATTGGACTAATCTCAAATAATAATGAGGCAGTGTACAGAGAAGAAATCATCACCCTGACCCAGTAGTGTCAAGAAAACAACCTCTCCCTCAATGTCACAAAAGAAGTGAGTGGGCCAAGGTTAGGCAGATGGAATACAACACTCGTAAATGTGAGATCATCCACTTTGGAAGGAATAATAGAAGAGCAGATTATTATTTAAATGGTGAAAGATTGCAGCACACTGTTGTGCAGGGGGACCTGGGAGTGCTTGTGCATGAATCGCAAAAGATTGGTTTGCAGGTACAACGGGTTATTAAGGAGGCAAACAGAATGTTGGCCTTCATTGCTAGAGGGATTGAATTCAAGAGCAGGGAAGTCATGCTGCAACTATACAGGGTACTGGTGAGGCCGCACCTGGAATACTGTGTGCAGTTCTTGTCTCCATACTTGAGGAAGGATGTACTGGCTTTGGAGGCAGTGCAGAGGAGGTTCACCAGGTTGATTCCAGAGATGAAGGAGTTAAACCTATGAGGTGAGAGATTGAGTCACCTGGGAATATACTTTCTGGAATTCTGAAGATTGAGAGGGGATCTTATAGAAACATATAAAACATTGAGAGGGATAGATAAGATAGAAGTAGGAAAGTTGTTTCCATTGGTAGGTGAGACTAGAACTAGGAGACATTGCCTCAAGATTCAGCAGAGAAGATTTATGACAGAGGTGAGGAAAAAACTGTTTTTTCCTCGAAAGTGGTGAATCTGTGGAATTCTTTGCCCAGGGAAGCAGTTGAGGCTTCTTCATTAAATATATTTAAGATACAGTTAGATAGATTTTTACATAGTAGGGGAATTAAGGGTTATGGGGAAAAGGCATGTAGAAAAGCTGAGTTTACAGAAAGATCAGCCATGATCTTATTGAATGGATGTTCTACTCCTGCTCCTATTTCTTTTGTTCTTATGTCAGGCAGCATCGAAGGATAGGAATAAAATCAATGGTTCAGCCCAAGAGAGTTCATCAAGACTGGAAATGAAAGGGAAGAAGGCAGAATAAGAAGGTGTGCGCAAGGAAGGTGTACAACCTAGAAGGTGATAGGTGAAGCCAGGTGAGTGGTGAGGAGAGATGAAGTGAGAAGCTGGCAGGTGATATGTGGAAAAGGCAAAAGGCTGGAGAAGAAAGAATCAGATAGGAGAGGAGAGTGAACCATGAGAGAAAGGGAAGGAGGCGGAGAACCAAGCGAATTTGAGAGGCAATTTAGGAGAAGAGGAGAGGTAAGAGAAGTGCCAGAGTGGGAAATAGAAAAAGAGAGAAGGGGAGGAGGAAAAATTAACAGAAGTTAGAAAAATTGGAATTCAGGCTGTCAGATTGATACAATCCAAATGGAATATGATGTGTATTGCCTCCACCCTGAGTGGAGGAACAGGCAGTGGCTTACAAATAGAGAAAGCTTGGAGACAGTGCGAGAGGGTTGATAGGCAAGTGATAGAGAAGGGACGTGTTCAGACCGATGGTTTGAGATGTGACTATTTTAATGTAAGGAGTATTAGGAACAAAGCCAATGAACATAAAGCGTAGATCAATACTTGGAGCTATGATGTTGTGGCCATACAGAGATTTGGATGGCTCAGGGGCAGGAATGGTTACTTTGAGTTCCAGGCTTTAGATGTTTCAAAAAGGACAGGGAGGGAGGCAAAAGAGATGGTGCCATGGCACTGTTGATCACAGATAGTATAAAAGAAGGAAGTTATGGAAGGGCTATCTACAGAGTCTCTGTGGGTGGAAGTTAGGAACAGGAAGGGGTCAATAACTCTACTGGGTGTTTTTTTATAGACCTCCCAATAGTAACAGGGACATGAGGGAGCAGATAGGGAGACAGATTCTGCAAAGGTGTAATAATAACAGGGTTGTCATGGTGGGAAGTTTTAATTTCCCAAATATTGATTAGAGCAAGTGGTTTAGATGGGGTGGAATTTGTTAGATGTGCTGAGGAAGGTTTTGTGACACAATATGCAGAAACGCCTGCAGGATGAGAGACTGTACTTGATCTGGTATTGGGAAATGAAACTGGTCAGATGTCAGATCTCATCAGTGGGAGAGCATTTTGGGGATTGTATTCTTAATTCTATCTCCATTAAGATAGCATTGAAGAGGAATAGGAACAAACACGTTAGGAAAGCATTTAATTGGAGTAAGGGGAAATATGAGGCTATCAGGCAAAAACCTGGAAGCATAAATTGGGAACTGATGTTCTTAGGGAAATGTATGGAAGAAATGTGGCAAATGTTCAGGGGATATTTGCGTGGATTTCTGCATAGGTACGTTCCAGTGAGACAGGGAAAGGATGGTAGGGTACAGGAACCTTGGTGTTCAAAGGCTGTTGTAAACTGAGTCAAGAAGAAAAGAAAAGCTTACAAAAGGTTCAAAAACTAGGCAATGATAGATATCTAGAAAATTATAAGGCTAGCAGGAAGGAGCTTAAGAATGAAATTACAAGAGCCAGAAGGAGCCATAAGAAGGACTTAGCTGATATGATTAAGGAAAACCGCAAGGCATTCTAAAAGTATATGAAGAGCAGAGGTATAAGAGGTGAGAGAATAGGACCAATCAAGTGTGCCAGTGGAAAAGTGTATATGGAATCAGAGGAGATAGCAGAGGTACTTAATAAATACTTTGCTTCCATATTCACTACAGAATAGGATCTTGGTGATTGTAAGGATGACGTACAGTGGACTGAAAAGCTTGAGCACATAGATATTAAGAGAAAGGATGTGCTGGAGCATTTGGAATGCATCAAGTTGGATAAGTCATAGGAATCGGACAAGATGTACACCAGGTTACTGTGGGAGGTGAGGGCGAAGATTGCAGAGCCTCTGGCAGTGATCTTTGCACCATCAGTAGGGACAGGAGAGGTTACGGAGGGTTGGAGGGTTGTGGATGTTGTTTCCTTACACAAGAAAGGGAATAGAGATAGCCCAGGAAATTATAGACCAGTGAGTCCTACTTCAGTCGATAGAGAAGATCCTGAGGAACAGGATTTATGAACATTTGGAGAGGCATAATATGATATGCAATAGTCAGCATGGCTTTGTCAAAGGCAGGTTGTACCTTATGAGCCTGATTGAATTTTTTGAGGATGTGACTAAACACATAGATGAAGGACGAGCAAAGTGCATATGGATTTCAGCAAGACATTTGATAAGGTAGCCTATGCAAGACTTCTTGAGAAAGTAAGGAGGCATGGGATCCAAGTGGACATTGCTTTGTGGATCCAGAAATGGCTTGCCGACAGAAGGCAAAGAGTGGTTGTAGATAGGTCATATTCTGCATGGAGGTCGGTCACCAATTGAGTGCCTCTAGGATCTGTTCGTGATTTTTAGAGAAAACCTGGATGAGGAAGTGCAAGGATGGGTTAGTAAGTTTGTTGATGAAACAATGGTTGGAGGTGTTTGGATAGTGTGGAGGGCTGTCAGAAGTTACAGCAGAACATTGATAGGATGCAAAACTGGGCTGAGAAGTGGCAGATGGAGTTCAACCCAGTTAAGTGTGAAATGGTTCATTTTGGTAGGTCAAATATGACGGCAGAATATAGTATTAGTGCTAAGAGTCTTGGCAGTGTGGAGGATCAGCAAGATCTTGGGGCTTAGGTCCATAGGACACTCAAAGCTGCTGTACAGGTTGACTTTATGGTTAAAAAGGCATATAGTGTATTGGTCTTCATCAATCGTGGGATTGAGTTTTGGAGCCGACAGGTAACATTTCAGCTATATAGAACCCTGGTCAGAACCCATTTGGATTAATGCGCTCAGTTCTGTTCACCTCACTACAGGAAAGATGCGGAAACTATAGAAAGGGTGCAGAGAAGATTTAAAAGGATGTTGTCTGGATTGGGGGGGGGCATGCCTTATGAGAATAGATTGAGTGAATTCGACTTTTTCTCCTTGGAGTGATGGAGGATGAGAGGCGACCTGATAGAGCTGTATAAGATGATGAGAGGCATTGATTGTGTGGATAGTCAGAGGCTTTTTCCCGGGGCTGAAATAGCTAGCACAAGAGGATGTAGTTTTAAGATGCTTGGGAGTACGTACAGAGAAGATGTCAAGGGTAGGTTTTTATGCAGAGAATGGTGAGTGTGTGGAATGAGCTGCTGGCAACGGTGGTGGAGGCAGATACAATAGGATCTCTTAAGAGACTCCTAGATAGGTACATGGAGCTTAGAAAAATAGAGGGCTATGGGTAACCCTAGGTAATTTCTAACTTAAGGATATGTTCGGCACAGCTTTGTGGGCCGAAGGCCCTGTATTGTGCTGTTGGTTTTCTATGTTTCTATGTTTCTAGTATCCTCATTGTGCAGTAGAGGAATCCATAGACCTACTGACAACTGACCATGGACAATGGGAGTGAGTTTTGTAACTAAAATGGTTGGACACTTGGAAATCCTGCTTGCTGCAGATGAAGTGAAGACAAAGCAGGACTCCACATTACGTCAGGTTTCACCAAGGTAAAGGAGGCTGCATTGAAAGCATGGGTTACAGTGAACAACTCCAACAGGAGTGCATTTTAAGTGTTGCTCACCAGTTCAGGACTGTTTGAGGCTATGAATGGAGATTAGGGAAAGGAAAAATGGGCAGGTATAACACTTTTTCCACTTTCAGGGATAAGTGCCTGGAGGGAGAGTAGTGGGGAGGGCGAAAAGGGAGGGAGGCCCCACACCCAGTCTCAGTCCCTTCTCTCTGTTCACCAGCTGCCTTTCTCCTCTCTCACTGTATCCTATTCCAACCTTCCCTTTATTTCCGTAATTATTATTTATACCTCTGCTATTCACACTGAGTGATACTCTGCTTTCCCTCTTCCCTTGGTTCTGTTCCCAGCCGAATGCCGATCTGAAACCTGAGTCCACAGTTGTCACTTCACATAGCATCAGGACTTTGCTGGATGGGTCACTGAGAGAGAGAGGACAGTTTGCTATTCAGGGTTGACGTATGAATGGAGATCCCAGTGCTGAGCGTGAGCAGCAAGTGATGATGGTTGTCATGGTAACTCCACTTTGTATACAACACTTTGACATGATGCTGTATCAGGATCTCAATCTAAGATACTGGAGTACTGAGATTAATTTCAACTAACAAAACGTTTGAATGATTAACCCTCAGAGAAGAATCTCCTTCCTGTATGCTGTGACTGTCACAGAGTGAAGCAGGCAGATTCTTCACAGAGAGACTTTCTGGAAGCTTCTCTCCAACTATTGCTGCAATTTACATGGGGCAGTAGATCACGGACTATAATCTTCCAAGGCGTTCACTTCCAATATTACATGATCCCCCTATGATACAAGTGCAAGTTTAGTATCCAACATATGGTAACAAAACTTACACATGTTTACAGTAAAAGCTGCTTTGCTTGTACCAACAACGTTTCCGTTTTCCCGCACTTCACACTGATACAACTTCTCATCCTCCACTGTAACGTGTCGGACCATCAGATAGACGGTGTTATTCAGCTGGATCTGATCAGTGTTTCTCCTGTTCTGCTGGGATGAGCCCACTGGTTTCCAGCTGAGACTGACGGTATCTGGGAGTCTGGAGATGGTACAGCTGAGGGTGACGTCACTGCCCTCCACAGGTCTCTCTAGACTCGCCTCATCTGTGAGAAACAGCCCAATGAGATTCAGAGTCAACAGTGACAATTGGGCTCGAACTGAACTGAGGATGTGACAATCAAGGAAAACTGCAGATGCTGGAGATCTGAAATATAGACTAAATTAATTTAGTGTACTGAGTTTGATTATCTATGTCCTAACATATGAAGAAAAATAATGTCTTAAACCTTAGAGCAGCTTGTAAAGACTTCATATTTTCAACAATTCATTGATATCCCATGATTCCACTGGGGAAGGCTTAAAGCAGATCACCTCATGGGAGAGCTGGGAATAACTGACAGCAGCTTCAGAATTCCACATAAAGCTGTGCACATGCATGTGTGAAAATCTCAATGTTTCCATTAACTTCAATGAGTAATTTTGCTCAACATGGGCACCTCAGCTGCCATTCCAGTTTCAAAATCCGAGACGTCTCAGATGAGCTGTGGTTTAGATATTCAGGAGACCAGAACCATTTTCCTCAGCTCTCACACAGGTTCAATCCCATCACCACTAACTCTGCTGCAATATTTATATAAAACTGACCAAATAAATGCCTCAAACATTATTAACCACCAGGTTGATTTTAATGAAAATTTCATTTTATGCTGGATTCTGGAGCTAGAGGATCAAAGTTCAAAGTAAATTTATTATCAAGGAATGTATATGTCACCGCTACTAACTTCAGATTTGTTTTCTTGCAGGCATTTACAGAAAATGGATTGACACAATCCCAACACTACGTTTGGAATTTGAAGAAATAGTCACAGGAAAATCATGTTTTGAACTCATTAACCAAACTACCTTTGATCCCAAATATCTCCCACTGTCTGAGGGTCTTCCCATTGGTTTGTGTCCGAATCCAGCTGAACAGACCTGCAAGTTCAAAGGGGGGCTTCCTGATTTACAGATTAAGGGTTCCCCAGTCCACATGTAACCTCTGGGAAATGTCTGGTATTTTACTGAACTCATCACTGCCCACCGCTGAGTAGAAAAAAAAAATTCTGTTCATATTATCTTTAATTTTCCCTGCCAAAGCTTTCACTTGCCCTATTTTTACCATCCCAATTTCCTTCTTAAATATATTGTTGCATCCTTTATTCTCTTCCAGGGATTCACATGATCCCGGCTCCCTGTACCTGAACCACAGCTTTACAAACACCTTTAGAATGTTGAAAGGCCTAGACAGAGTAGATGCGGAAAGGTGAACATTCTGATAGGCTGCATCACTGTTTGGTATGGGAGGTGGGGCTTTTGCACAGGTGCACAGGACTGAAAGGAGCTGCAAAAAGTTGTAAATTAATTTGGCTCTATCTTGTGTACTAGGCTACAAAGTACCCAGGATATCTTCAAGGAGCAGTGTCTCAGAAAGTTAGTGTCCATTATTAAGAACCCCCAGCACCCAGGACCTGCCTTTTTCCAATGTTGCCATCAGGTAGGAGGTACAGAAGCCTGAAGGCACACACTCAGCGATTCAGGAACAGCTTCTACCCTCTGCCATCCACTTCCTAAATGGACATTCAACCCTTAGACACTACCACATTTTTTAAATATATATTATTTCTGTCTTTTGCACAATTTTTAATCTATTCAATATACATATTCTGTAATTGATTTATTATTATTATTATTATTATTATTATTATTATTATTATTATTATTATTATTATTATTATTTATTTGTTTTGTTTTTGCTCTTCTATATTATGTATTACATTGAACTGCTGCTGCTCAGTTAACAAATTTCATGAGACATACCGGTGTTAACCTGATTCGGATTTTGGTGGGATGGTCTTGAACAGGAGGGTACAGCCTCAGATTAGAGGGGCGCCATTTCAAAACAGAGATGCGGAGAAACTTCTTCAGCCAAAGGGTGGTCAGCTTGTGGAATTTGTTGCCACATACAGCTGTGCCGGCCAGGTCGTTGGGTCTACTTAAGACAGAGATTGATAGATTCTTGACTGGACATGGCATCAAAAATTGTGGGGAGAAGGCCAGAACTGGGCTTGAGGAGGAGATAAAAAAAAGGATCAGCCATGATTGAAAGGCAGAGCAGACTCAGTGAGCCAGATGGCCGAATTCTGCTCATATGTCTTATAGCCTTATGGAATGCTCCTGATACGATAATCATTTTATCCCTGGAAAATCTTTTATAAAATGGATCAAAACCTTAAATATTATTCTTCAAGCTAAAGTAGTGACAAATGGTGAAATTTCAACATCATTTCACTTAACAAGGTCAACTAGACAAGGCTGCCCATTATCACATGCCCTATTTGTATTGGCGATAGAACCATTAGCTGAAATAATTAGAACAGACTTAGATATTGTGGGCTTCAGAGTTAACCAAGAAGAATATAAGATTAATTTATTTGCTGATGATGTTCTGATTTATTTAACAAACTCATTGCGATCATTGCAAAAATTATCTTTTAGATTGGAAGAATATGGGAAAATATCAGGGTATAAAGTAAACTGGGATAAAAGTGAAATTTTACCCCTTACAAAGGAGATTATAGTCAATGTCGACTAGTAACTCAATTTAGATGGCCAACAAATGGTATAAAATAAGAGTCGATAATGATATAAAGAATTTATATAAACTAAGTTATTTACCATCATTGAAAAAACTAAAAGAAGATCTTGATAAATAGATGATGTTACCATTAACATTAATAGGTAGAGTTAATGCTGTAAAATGAACAAATTTTCTAGATTACAATATTTATTCCAAACATTACCAATACAACTGCCTCAGAAGTTTTTTCAAGAATTGAATAAGTGTGTGAGGAAGTTTCTTTGGAAAGGAAAGATGTCAAGAATATTGTTGGAAAAATTGACATGTAAATTTGATTTAGGAGGGTTACAACTTCCAAATTTTAAGAATTATTACAAAGCAAATCAACTTCGATTTATTGCAGCTTTTTTTGTTGAAGAAAAACCGGCATGGATTAGAATAGAACTAGATAAGATAGGAGAAAATATACCAGAAGATTTTATATATAAATGGGAATCCAAATGGATATGGGAAAAGAAAGAATCTCTTATATTAAGACATTTGATTGATTTATGGAATAAGGTAAATATGGATGATGAAATAAAGAAATCCTTATTAGCAAAAAGAACTTTAATTCAAAATAGGCTTATTCCTTTCTCAATGGATAATCAACTTTTACATAACTGGTTTCAAAAAGGGATCAGATATATAGGTGACTGTTTTGAAGGAAGTATATTGATGTCATTTGATCAATTAAAAAATAAATATAAATTATCAAATAACACTCTTTTCTGTTATTTTCAATTAAAGGCCTATTTACGAAATAAACTGGGTCAAATAATGTTAATGCCAAAACCTAATGAAATAGAAATCTTAATTCAAAAAGGAAAAATTAAAAAAATTACATTTTGTATGTATAATTTGATTCAAAAACAGACAATTAAACCAGGAATTCATAAATCAAGACAAAAATGGGAAACTGATTTGAATATTATTGATGAAAAAAATTGGTCAAGACTATGTCTTGATAGCATGATAAATACAATAAATGTCCGACTTAGATTAGTACAATATAATTTTTTAGATCAATTATATATAACACCACAGAAAATAAATAGATTAAATTCAAATTTATCTGGCCAATGTTTTCGATGTAATCAAGAAATTGGTACCTTTTTACATTCTACTTGGTCCTGTTCTAAAATTCAACCTTTTTGGACAAATTTAAGACTTTTACTGGAACAAATTATTGGAATACAACTCCCACATAGCCCAATATTATTTTTATTAGGTGATATTGAAGGGATAATATCGAAACCTAAATTCAATAAATATCAGAAAAAATTTATAAAAATTGCATTGGCAAAAAATTGCATTTGGCAAAAAATAGCCAAAAAAGCTATTGCAGTTACTTGGAATTCAGATTCATATTTAACTATGGATCATTGGAATAATGAAATATATAGCTGCATTCCACTTGAAAAAAATATTTATAATTTAAGAAATGAATCTCATATATTTTTGAAAATTTGGCACCCCTAGCTATAAAAGATAGGGTTAAATATATAGGTCCTTTGAAGATAAAATTATAAGTTATTTGGGGAAAATAAAAACTAAAGTTATTTTGAACTCCATGAAACATGTGGGGATCCTCTGATATCCAGGCAATCTTTCTATCTTTTTTCTTTTTTTTTCTTTTTTTTTCAAAATGGGGTCTAAGGGGGGGAGGGTTAAGGGGAGGGGGAGGGCCAATATTAATTTTTCACTATTCTAATATTTTATTCATTTTATGTAATTCTCTTAAAAAATTAATAAATAAATAAAAATCATTTTATCCCCATTGTTGAAGGGGACTGTGCAAAACTGTATTTAATCACATGCTATTATTCTGCATTTAAGGAGTAGAAAATGTACTTTGAGTTCAGTGAGAATCTTTAAGAATTTCTTTAAATTACCTCTTGTCATTGTGAACAAAGCCATTTTACATTGACACTCCAGTCTCTGTGTGACTAATTCACAGCTGCAACACTAATTGCTGGGATACCAAATATTACACTGAAGTATCACTCTCTAATCTGACCCAGTTCAGGTCTGATACAAGATGGGAGAGGAGAAGAATTTCTCAGTTGAACATCAGTTGGATATTTCAACATTTTGCTTACAATTTGAGATTTTAAAAGATTTGTCATTTAAATTTAATTTTAAGAGCTTTTAACTACCTTACAGTGTTTGAAGTAGAGTCTCTGTACCGGGTTGCCTGCTACCCAGTCACTCTTGGAACCTTGTCATTAATGTCTAGAATGTGTTCAGCATAGGTCAGCATGGGCATGAGAGAAGGTGTATAGTGATTGTAGCTGTGGGCCTGGTCCAGAAATCCAATGGAAAGTATCCATTTTACTGTCATTACCCAATGTTGTCCTGACTTCATGAGCCTCCCAAGAGAAACAGTGATGCAGGGACAAGGGACATTTCAAGATTGCTTCTGGGGACACAGAAGAATTATCCCGTGGTCCGTATTACAATCCTGTTTGATTGGGCTGTGGAATTGTTATTTTTCTCGTAGTTTAACTTTGTTATGTTTGTTTATATTGTAATATAATCACCTATATAAATGTGATTGCACACTGAAATTTTAAGTGGTTAAAGTTACTTCTATATTTCTCTGGAATATTCTTAGTTTCAGAGTCATGCATCATGCTCTTCTCATCTAGATAGTTAATTCAATAATTCTTAATGTTTTGGTTATATTCCAGTTTCAATGGTCTGCTATAAGATGACCAGATCACCTTTGTTTGCTCTCTTTTTTCCTTTGTTCCTGCTATATTTAATAAAATGATCATAAGCAACATGTTTTACGCCTTCTGAAGAATATGTGGATCACAAAAGCGTCAAGATCAACCAGCCGCATTAGACAGTCTCCCACAGAGGATATAAAGAGGATTCACTGCTGGCAAATATGACTATTCATGGCACAAAATGTGGTCATGTTTCTCAATATGAAGAGCAAACCTGCAGTAACTCACCACTGAGCTCCTGATAATACGGAACAAGAATCCAGAGCCTGTCTTGAACAAACACACCACATTTCCATTTTCCTCTTCTTCTCTCAGCTTTATGTATGATCAGACTCAGTGATTTCTCTTCTCCATTTAGTGTCTTTTCTCCAAAATTTTCACCATCTCCATTGATCCAAACCAGTCTGGTTGATGCACTGATGTCAGAGATAGAGCAGGTCAGGGTAGCGGTGTCTCCCTCAGTCACTGTCTCAGACGGTTCAGCTGTGACTGTGGAAACAAGCAGGCTATTTACATTTTAAACAATGACTTAATTGGTAAAAACAACTCCAACATTCTGTCACCTACCTTTCACTGTGATTAACTCAATGGTCAGAAATATATATGATCCAAGAGAACATATGTAAATTCCGGCATCTCCAAACAGAACCGGGGCAATCTTCGCACTGAAATTCTTGCCATCGAATTGTTCCACTGAGGCCATTAGTCGATTGCCAAAGTCAGTGCCATGGACATTGATGGGCTGATGTTCTGTTGCAGATGCTATTTGTTTCTGATGGCTGTGTGGTTGACGCGATGACCAGGTCCACACACCACGACCGTATGCAAAACGAGAATAGCAAAGCAGGTGGAGTTCACTGTAATCTGTGCTGGGACGATAAAAGGTGTAACGTCCCCCATATAAATCTGTATCAGAGAGACAGTGGAGAACACAATCGAATTTTATTACAGTGTATTTCAGAGACAATAAGGAACAATACTCAAACTCATTAATTTAAAAATTATTTGTGGTTTGTTCAGTTGTTCAGGATTGAAATGTTGACATCTTGTTAATTCTATACAAAAGCAAATTAAATATGAAAAAATATAATTTGCAATTTGCTTTCAATTTTTTTCAAATTTCACATTTGACAACTCTTACCATCAGTGACCAGGAGGTGGGTCAAGTTAAGGCTGTGGACAGAACAGATCGATGAGGATTGATCTCTAAAGGAGGGATATTTTTAATGGGGTGGGTTTTGCCATGAAGATTGAGCTCGTCTGGCATTTCAGTAACTCACTCTGTGAGTATCCCCTAACCGTCACTCACTCTCACACAGGACTAGTGTGTTACAACCATGAACACAGACACTCCAACCTTGTGTACACCCTAAATCATGTCACAGAGGGAGACAAACTGATTAGCATGGGAGAATTCAACATCACGTACAGAAAAGATCTGCAAGGAGGAGAAGAGTAAAATCTAACTCCAACAGAACCCAGCTATTGGCAGCTGTAGCTTGGGTAAAGTTTTACAAAATTCTTGTTCCCTTTAGGCAAGTGGAATCCTCGTGTACGAGTTCTAATTATTCAGACAGGACACAACACCAGAGTTTCACAAGTTTTGTCTACTTCCCTCCACAGATGCTGCCTGACCCTCCGAGTTCCTCGTTTCTTTTTGCTCTGGATGGAAGCATTTGCACTCTCCTGTGTCAGATATGATGTTGTCCCAGGAATGTCTAATTCACACAAATCCTCTCCATGGGCCTGGCCCTCTTTACAGTCACTCTGACAGCAAGCTGGATGAGTTCAAATCAACATTCTCCTGGTGTGCATTTAATAGATTATGTATTTAATATTTCTCAGAGGTCTGATCCAACCATTTTCTTCAAGTCCTTTCACTTCTTCCAAATGTCTGTCAAAGCAGTTTCCTCTTCCTTCCCAATGCCTCCCTTCCAGATTAACACACACAAAATGAGGAAGAAACTCCTCAGCAGGTCAGTCAGCATCAACAGAGAGGAACAAACAGTCAATGTTTCAGGCCGAGACAGTTCTTCAGGAACTGAAATGAAGGGAAAGAAGACAGAATAATATAGCAGGGGAGAGGAAAGAGTACAAGCTAGAAAGCGATTGGTGAAGCCAGGTGAGTAGGGAGGGGCGATGAAGTGAGAAGCCGGGAGGTGAAAGGTGGAAAAGACAAAAGACAGAAGAAAAAGGAATCAGATAGGAGAGGAGAGTGAACCATGGGAGAAAGGTTAGGAAGTGGGGAGCCAAAAGGAGGTGATAGGTAGGTGAGAATGCGAGAAGAGGCAAGAGGGATGCCAGAGTGGAGAATAGCAAAAGGGGAAAAGGAGAGGGAGAAAAATTAGCAGAAGTCAGAAAAATCACTTTCAATGTCAAAAGTTTGATGCTACCCAGGTGGAATATGAGGTGTTGCTCCTCCTCCCTGAGAGCAGAGGAGACCATGGACCTACAGAACAACTGCTTGTAATTAAAATGGCTGGCCACCAGGAAATCCAGCTTGTTGCAGATGGGGCGAAGACAAAATGGCCTTCCAATCTGCCTCAGGTCTCACCAAGGTAAAGGAGGCAGCATCAACAGAAGACAACCCCAACAGGTTTGCAGGTGAAGAGTTGCCTCACCAGGGAGGATTGTTTGGAGCTATGAGTGGAAGGGAGGTAAGAGCGGAATGGGCAGGCGTATCAATTTTTCCATTTACAGGGGTAAGTGTCAGGAGGGAGATTAGTGCGGGGGACGAATGCTGGGGAAGGAGACCCACACGCAGATTCTGTTGCTTCTCTCTGTTCACCAGCTGCCTTCCTCCTCTCTCATTGCATCCTCTACCCACCTTCCCTTTATTCCCATTATTCTTGTCCATCCCTCTGCCAGTCACACTCAGTGATACTCTGCTCTCCCTCTTCCCAGACAAATGCTGATCTAAAGCCTGAGTCCACAGCAGTCATTTCACACAGTATCAGGACCAAGCCGAAAGGGTCACGGAGGGAGAGAGGACAGTTTGTTGTTCAGTGTTGACGTTTGAACAGAGATCCCAGTGATGAGTTTGAGCAGGAAGTGCTGGTGATTGTCATGGTGACTCCACATTCTATACAACACTTTGACATGATGCTGTATCAGGACCTCACTCTAAAATACAGATGGACTGATGGAAATTTAATCTATCAGAATATTTTAATGATCAAATGTGACAGAAGAAACTCCTTCCTGTGCGCTGAAACAGACACAGAAACAGTCAGACAGCTGCTCCGCAGAGATATTTTGGAAGCTTCTCTCTAACTCTTGCTGTAACTTACATGGGACAGTAGGTCACGGACTATAATCTCTCAACAT
The DNA here is from genome assembly GCF_030144855.1 of Hypanus sabinus. Classification (NCBI taxonomy): domain Eukaryota; kingdom Metazoa; phylum Chordata; class Chondrichthyes; order Myliobatiformes; family Dasyatidae; genus Hypanus; species Hypanus sabinus. The sequence goes on along the minus strand of NC_082720.1, from coordinate 66,016,416 downwards.
TACATGAACCACCTATGATACAAGTGCAATCTTAGTATTTGACATTTGAATTCAACACTTACCCATGTTTACAGTAAAATCTGCTTTGCTTGTACCAACAACATTTCCGTTTTCCCGCACTTCACACTGATACAGCTTCCCATCCTCCACCGTAATGTGTCGGAGCATCAGATAGACGGTGTTATTCAGCTGGCTCTGATCAGTATTTCTCCTGCTCTGCTGGGATGAATCAACTGGTTTCCAGTGGAGACTGACGGTATCCGGGAATCTGGAGATGGTACAGCTGAGGGTGACGTCACTGCCCTCCACAGTAAACTGTGGACTCGCCTCAACTGTGAGAAACAGACCAATGAGATTCAGAGTCAACGGTGACGTGTACAGCCCAATGATCGGGCTCGAACTGAACTGAGAATGTGACCATCAAGGAAAACTGCAGATGCTGGAAATCTGAAATATAAACTATTCTGATGATATGTCTTTGATCTGAATCATTAACCCTTTCCACAAGTGCTGTCTGATTGGCTGTGTCTTCCAGCATTTTCTGTTTTGAGTTCAGGATGTTTACGTTTTCAGCGGTTCTGCAGTATGTGTGCATCCAAGTTGTGGGATAGCACAGCAGGGCCATTAAAACTCAGCCCAGCTCAAGCTGGGTTAGTGGGGCAGAGCAGAAACCGGGACCTTTCCCCTGAACCTGCTGGAGTGTCAGAGTTCAGCTCAGGGACACACCGTATGAGGGGGCTTGTGACTGTAGACACCCCCAGTGGGCATGGAGATGGAATCTCACCAGGGTCTGGTGCACTGGAAATGTAGTGCCTGTCTTCCAAGGATTACCATATTACATGGAAAAGGCACCAGTCTGACTCTGTCCTCAATGTGCCAGCACACTTTAATAAGTCGACCTGACACATGCCCGAGAGACTGTGGATTAAAATGACATCTAAGGTCATTCCAGTCACACAATTATTTAAATTGATGAGCTGCCAGAATGTACTGAGCAGGTCTCCAATCATTGAGCCTCCATGAGGAAGGGCTCTTTGGGTGTGATTGGTTCTCTAAATGTCTACCCTGACTTTCAGTCCCTCCTTGAACATGGCATGAAATAATGAATTCCAGGACTGTATAATTTAATGGACATTCTGATGTGGTGAATTCAATCTGGTGTGATTTAATTCCAGGAACAATGGTCTGGGGCCAGTCCTTTGGTCAGAATGGCACTTCAGGACCCAACTCGACTGTTCCTTAGTCTGTCTGACAGCGGCACATTGTGAGCCGGAGGAACTCAGCAGGTCAGGTAGCATCTCTGGAAAGAAATGGACACAGACTGTGCATTTGTCTGCATGGATGCTGCCAGAACTGGCAAATTTCTTCAGCTCTTTGTGTATTGCTGCAGATTTCAGCATTTGTAGTCTTTTGTGTCTCCATGAGACAGTGACCGTCCCGTCATTTAGAAGTCAACACAGCACCAACACAGCAGGTATCAATGTTTATCTTCATCCCTGGTCTTCAGACTGGATTAGTCTGGGATGTGCTGAGGGAGTTGGCAGCTCACACTCACTGCTCTGATTCCCCAGGGTCCTACACTCACCTGGCTGAGATCTATGAGGACAAAGATTGTCTGGGAGCATTTTAGAACCAATCTACTGTGCCATATACTGTGGCATGGTCTAATTGAATAGTTTTGTGTCATATAATTGGGACAGACTAACCCCATCTGCACAAGTGTGGAGAATCATCCACAGGAGGCGGAGTCACACTCCCAATGTTTGTCCTCTGCTGAAGCTCCAAACTGTTGCAATATAGTTAGTGTTGAATTGTACCAACTATATTAATATTAAATAATCAAATATGTTCATTTATTAAGCACTTAACATACAATATCTTTTGAAAATGCATCTAAAGTTAACAAATTCATATCAAACACAAACTCACAGAATCAAATAATTTCCTTCCTTCCTCCCTTTTCTTCTCACTGCTGTAAATCCCCTAGCGAAATGAGTAACCTCACAGATCCTGCACCAGCTCAAACCAGGCACCAGGACCATCAGCAGTTTTCCCACTGTCAGTGCCAGGGAGTATCAGTGTATTCCTGTTACACCCTGAGTGTCAGTGTGGAGCACAGTGACGGGGAGCGCCGGCAGATTCAACTCCAGGAGAAGTCAGCAATTCTAGGAATTTCACCTTAGGAAAAGCACGGACGTAAGTCATAAATTTGTTCACATATCCCACAGGGAAATTCCAGCTATTCTCTGTGTGACTGCTGGTGGAACCTTGCAGTCTCAGCATGGTAATTTTGAGTCAGGAATGCAAATGAGTTTCGGATGCAAATGATTGATATCTTTGTCTTTGTTATTTCTCCCTCAGCTGTCCTCATGAACTCTCTGACAGAGCCCAAATTCCACAGACAATACACCAGTGAAAATTAAGAGATTACTAGACAGGTATATGGAGGAATTTAAGATGGGGGGGGGTGGTATATGGGAGGCAGGGTTTGAGGGTCAGCATAACATTGTGGGCTGAAGGACTTGTAATGTGCTGTACTGTTCTATGTTCTATGTTCACTGGGCTTCCTCATTGACCTTGACAGAGTGAGCCATTGACATGGTCCACTGGGTAACACCGATTAGCAGTTTCAATGTCCAGTCTCACCCCAGACCCACTGGGCTGAGATTTATTACAAGTCATCAATGTATTTCAGAACACAATTCAGTCCATATTAGACCATGCCAGTTAACAGACCATGATATTCACTCTAGGATAGATTCCTTGGCTTCCTGTTCTTTTGGAAAATTGATAAACCATGTTCATGTTAGAAGCAATGAACAAATGTTTTTTTTTGCTGTTTTAGTGGGAGATTTACTCTGATTATTTCCATAGAAACATGTTATTGTCCCCTGTCTGGCCCACTCACATTTAACCCCAAATTTTTCATATTATTTTTGAATTTGTTTCCTCAGCTGTGTTTGAATCAAAGTGGACAATCCGGCAAGTTCAATTGGGTATTTTCTAATTCTCAGATTAATGGTGCCAGAATCCAGATCCATCCGTGGGTACAAGTGTCTGCTTCTCTAGTGTGACACCCTGTTCCACCAGGCCCTGTCTGTTTTTGGAAAGGTCCCAGTTTCCAGATGTCCTGCCCTGAATGTGGTTTCTATTCCCAGACAACAGGGCCCTTCCCAGTCTCTTTCCCTCACCAGCCTCCGTGAACTGCACATTCCCCACACCTTCCTCCCTTGTTTCCGTGCTCCACAGTCCTCTCCTATCAGTTTCCTTCTGCTTCAGCCCTTTGCCTCTTCCACCTATCACAGCCCAGCTTCTCCAATCATTCCGCCCCCTTCCCCATGTACCCACTCATATCCCTCATATGGATTCTCTTAACACCCACCAACTGTTGCTCCTTCCCTACCCCACCCTTTTATTCTGGCTTCTCCACTTTTCCTGTCCATTTATTTCCTCACGAATGGTTTCAGCCAGAAACATAGACAGTTCATTTCAATTTATAGATGCTTCCTGACCAGATGAGTTTCTCCAGAATTTAGTGTTTGTTGCTTCTTTTCCTTGCTGTTCCTGATGAAATAATCAGGCAAGATTTGCTCCTGTCAAAAACTTCACAAACAGAGATCAAGAATCCTCATCGTATTTGTTTTAATGAGTGATTCTCTCTTCATCGGGTGAATGAAATCTCTTGAGACTCATGATCTCTCAGCATTTTGCATGAAATCATTTGCAGGGAAAGAGAGATGCTTGTCTGACCCACTCACCTTTGATTCCAAATATTTCGTAGTATCTCAGGATTTGCTTTGTCGGCTGTGTTTGTGTCAAAGTGAACAATCCCGCAAATTTAAAGTTGGGTCTTTTAATTCTCAGATCAAAGGTGTAATAATCCAATTGCACTTTATGGTAGAAGTCACTGTGGCTCCAGTCATAGTTCCAATATCTATTCCAACGGCCTGAGTAGTCTCTAGTGAAAGTCACCAACTTGTGGGTGTGCTGCCCTGAGTGTGGTTTCCATTCCCAGACTAATGGGCCTTTCCCAGGATTGTCTGGGCCTTTTAGTACAATGTCCTCTCCCTGATCCAAGAAATAAATCTGATTTCTGTTTCCTGTTGGAAAGAGAAACAACAACTGAATGAATATTTAAGGCACATTTCCTTCATGCAGGTCACTAATGTTGAAGTTCATTTATTTCCATTCCTTTTTGATCATCCACAGAACCTTCAGTGAGGCAGACACAGCATGTGGAAATCTGTCAGTCTGGAATACTGCAAGTAGGCTTTTTCCACTGGGGCTTGGTGGTTTTACAACTAGAGTTCATGTGTTAAGAGTGGAAGGTGAAAAGTTTAAGGGCAACATGAGGGGAAACTTTTCATTCAGAGGGTGATGAGAGTGCAGGATGAGCTGCCAGTGCAAGTTCGATTTCAATGTTTGAGTGAAGTTTAGTTAGGTACATGGATGTCAGAGGTATGGAGGTTTATGGTCCCAGTGCGGTTTGATTGGAGTAGGCATTGTAAATGATTTATACATCGAATAATGGGCCAAAGGGCCTCTGTTTGTGCTATACATTTTCTATGACTCTATGACTTTGTGTGGTTAAAATGGATAAAAAGATCTCAGCCACGGACTCAGAAATCTCTTTTCTTTTCTCCTTCCTTAACCTGGGAAAGAACCCAGCAGACGCTGGGGAATCGTCTTCCACAAAGGGAATAAACATCTTATGCCTGGGAATATCAACATACGCTTCCCCGATCTTAGTTTCCTTCATATCCTCCTCACTGAAAACTGATGCAAAGTTCTTGCTTTGTACTTCTCCCCATTCTCCTTGCTTGTCGAGCACATTTTCACTCTGTTATCTAACAAATAAACTCTGATCTCAAACATCCACTGCCTTGTGGCTATTCCCACTCATGGGGAAGTGGGGAAGGCTTCGGGAAGGGAAAAATCCAGAGCTGGGGTCCCTAAGGCAGTCCTACTGTGAGTTCAATGCTGACTAGCAACTCCTGGAATGCTGCGGATACCAAACTGTATTGGTCTCTGCTGTTCCTTTGGGTTCATCAGATGCATCAAGAGGGGAAACTTTCTACATGGGCAACAGCTTGCTCTCCACATCGTACAGCCCAGGCCTGTGTATTTAGACAACTAGGATGCAATATCCATGGTCAACTCTGACCAAGGGAGGCCTAAGCACAGCTCAGCATAAAAAGCAACAAATCAGAGTGGATTAATAATAAGCACATTTAGTTTACATGCAGCAATGGAAGACTAGCACTGTACAATAGCAGGTGATAGCTTCAGAAAAAAAAATAGTCAGCATAGTCACTCCTTCATACACAAGTGTTAGCTCCTGAACGTCAGTTCAAGGATAGAGTGTATCCTGTACATCAGTTTAATCAGTGCACTTGGCATTCTTCCAGTAACTCAACTGCTTGTCTTTCTGCAGTTTGTTATGTACTCAAAGTCTATTGGCTGTATGTTGCACAAACAGTATAAGCAAAGAACTCTGGTACAATTCATTGTTCTTCACCATTCGTGACTTCTCAGCTAGTGAAGCAGTTTATACCCAGATGCAGCAGTACCTAGACAATATCCAGGCCTGGGCTACAAGCAGCAAGTTACATTTGAGCCATGTAAGTGCCAGTTGCTTGACTATATCCAACAAGAGAGGCTCTAACCACCATCCCTTGACACTCATTGGCATCACCATCAGATTATCCCCTTCTATAAACACCTTGGGAGTTACCATTGACAGGAAACTGAACTGGTCTGGCCATATAAACACTGTGGCTACCAGAACATGTCAATGTTTAGGAATCCTCAGCGTGTAACTCATCTGCTGACTCCCCAAAGCCTGACCACCATCTATGAATCTCAGTTCAGGAGTGTAATGGAATACTCACCACTCACCTGAATGAGTGCAACTCCAAGATGCTTGACACCATCCGGTAAAAGTCAGTCCACTTATTTGCTACACCTTCCACAAACTTATAATTCCTCCACTGTCAACAAACAGTTACAGCAGTGTGTACTATCTACAGGTTGCACTTCAACAATACACAAAAGTTCCTAAGGTAGCACCTTCCAGACCCATGACCACTACCATCTAGAAGGATAGAACTGCAGATACCTGGGAACACCAGCACTTGGACATCCCCCTCCCATTCACTAACCATCTTGACTTGGAAACATGTCACCATTCCCTCATTGTTGCTGGGTCAAAATCATGAAATTCCCTTCCTACTCACATTGTGGGTGTACCTACACCTCAGAGTCTCTGGTGGTTCAAGAAGGCAGCTCATCACCACCTTCTCAAGGACAACTAGAGATGGGTAATAACTGCTGGCTTAGCTGATGATGGCCACATCCCGTAATTGAATAAAAATAAAATTCATATACTACGTCGAGAAACTCTGCTGGATGCACAGAACTAATACTGTGTGATCTAAAACTCAGTACAGCATTGTCCTGGTCAATACCGAGGTGATTAAAGATATCAACTCAAATATCTGTTACTTTTACACTTTTCATAATCTCCCCACACTCTATTAATTTATCTCCCACTGTCTTTGTGGATGGAAGCCAATCTCCTGGCAGATACAGCACTCTGTTTGCTTTTGCTGTCTTCAGCATCAGGTGGTTGCCAGGAGATAGATAGCTTGGTCATTCGGGAAAAAGCTTGCAGTGGGACTGAAGACAGCAATTATTGTGTTGGATGGAGTGTGTGTGTGTGTGTGTGTGTGTGTGTCTGAGTGTGTAATATTTGTTCTTCTTGTATTGGATACCCCACATGCAATCCACAAGTTTGGAGATAATGGAGGGTTTGAGAGAGGGGCTGATGATCTTGAAGTTGTGTCAACAGTTGACTAGTGGAAACCAGAATCAGTTTTCGGTTGGTGTCATCAAAGAGGGGCATAAAGATGAGAAATAGGAGGGTCCCAGGATAGGTTATCAGAGGGAGCCAGAAAAGCCTGTGTGGAAGGTGAAGTGAAGATAATGCAGGTGAGTCTCAAGATGTGGACGGAACAGGAAGGCGAGAGCCCTTCCACCTTGCTGGACAGTGGTGGGGAGATTTTGGAGGAGGTGCTGTGGACGACTGTAACAAAGTCTGCAGACAGACTGGGCAGAATAAAAAGGGAGAGTTTCCCTCAGCAACATACTCTCTGGCTGTTACTTCTGACTTTGATAAGAACTATGTTGGTGCAGAATGAGAGAGTCTTGATGGGAGGAGCACAATGGTGGCAAGGATTGTGAGACATTAGCACATTCAGGGACTCAGAGAGGAAAGTGAGTTAAACCCTGTGAACAAATTGACATGAACAATAATGAAGCATTGTTTCAAAGTTTTCAAAGATACATTTAATGTCAGAGAAATGTATGCAATATACATACTGAAATGCTTTTTCTTCTCGACCATCCACGAAAACAGAAGAGTGCACCCAAAGAATGAATGACAGTTAAGTGTTAGAACCACAAAGCTCCCCCCAGTTCCCCTCCCTCCTGGACCTAACCTGCAGCAAGTAACAGTACACCCTCCCCCTACTGGCAAAAAAAAATCATCGGTACCAGCCACTAAACACTCAAGCATGAGCAAAGCAACAGCAAAGACACAGACTTGCAGTACCCCAAAGACTACTTGTTTGCCAAGTATTCAAAATACCACAGGCTCTTGCTCTCCCTAATAAGGGAGAAAGAGGTGTCTCCGTTTAACCACGAGAGGGGAGACATAAGAAACAACTCATTGGTTTATGATGTTGAAACCCCATTGAGTCACTTTTTCCAAGCACTGTGCCCAAAGATCTCCCATCTTTGGGCACACAGCCATAGATCTTCTGACTCCCCTGACAACACATCAATCTCCTGCCGTGACACCAGCCTTCTATCCACTTATCTCCAGAGCCATGAGATCTTGAATCTCCAAAGGTGAGCTAAGATCTTGGGCTGAACCTCTGGCATGCTGAATAACAGCCAGAAGCGAAACCCCAAGAGCCAGTCCCAGTCCCACAAAGAACCATATTGTGATTGTGATCAGTGAAGGAAAAGCACTTACTTTGTGTGGAAACAGGATGAAGAAGTAAAACAAGGACATTAAACATCAGACTGGCTGAGAAACTTCTGCAGTGAATCCTCAGCCTCATTTTGTGGGTTTCCTGCAAGAAAATAAATGCAGCTTTAGACTGAGCAACCGGAAACAACAGACAGCATGCATTAGTACATTGAGTTTCACTGTAGAGAGGGTCAAGTGGGTTACACAACGTGGAAAATTGTTCATCATTTTAAACACAGTGATTCTAATCTCAGTGGCCACTTTTCTAGGGACACCTGTATACCTGCTGGTCAATGCAAATATCTAATGAAACAATCATGTGGCCACAACTCAATGCAGGAAAGCATACAGACATGGTTAAGGGCTTCAGTAGTTGTTCAGACCAAGCTTCAGAATGGGGAAGATATGTGATCCAAGTGATTTTGATTACGCAATGATTGTTGGTGCAAGGCGTGGTAGTTTGAGAACCTCAGGAACTGCTGATCTCCGGTGATTTTCACACACAGCAGTGTTGAGAGTTTGCAGAGAATTGTGCAAACCACAATTTAAAACAACAATGAGCAGCAGTTCAGTGGGTGAAAATCCCTCATTAATGAGCGAAGACAGTGGACAATGGCTAGAAGGGTTTAAGCTGACAGGAAGGTGACAGTAAATCAAATAACCACGTGATACAAGTGTGCAGACAAGCATCTCTGAATGCACAACATGTCAAATTTTGATGTGGATGGGTTACAGCACTAGAAGACAATGCCAGATTCCAGTCCTGTGTTCTGAGAGAAGCTAGTGTGTGTTTTTGGTCGTCATTGATGGGGTTGGCATTTAGACCTAAGACCATAAGACATAGGAGCTAAATTTAGCCATTTGGCCCATCAAGTCTGCACTGCCATTCAATCATGGCTGAAAATTTTTATCCCCTCGTCAACCCTGTTTCCCGTTCTTCTCCTCATAACCTTAGATGTCATGTCCAAACAAGAACCTATCAATCTCTGTCTCAAATACAATCAATGACCTGGCTTCCATAGCTGCCTGTGGTAACGAATTCCACAAATTCACCACCCTCTGGCTAAAAACATTATTGGACATCTCCTTTTTAAATGGTCACCCCTCTATCCTGAGGCTGTGCCTCTTGTCCTATACTCACTCCCCCACCAAGGAAAAATCCTTTCCACATCTACTCTGTATAAGCATTTCAACATCTGAAAGGTTTCAATGAGATTCCCTCCATCCTTCTATATTCCAGTGAGTACAGACTCAGAGCCATCCTCGTATGATAACCCCTTCATTCCTGGTATCATCATTGTGAACCTCCTCTGCACCCTGATGAGCCCAAAACTGTTCACAATACTCAAGGTGGGGCCTCACCAGTGCCTTATGAAGCCTCAGCATCATATCCCTCCTCTCATATCCAAGACTTCTTGAAATGAATATTAATATTGTTTTTGCTTTCTTCACCACTGACTCAACCTGCAAGTTATCATTTAGGGTGTTCTGCACAAGGAATCCCACACCCGTTTGCATCTCAGATTTTTGGATTTTCCCTGATGGTTAGAAAAGTGTATGACCATGCATTTTCTAAGATTGTATTTCATTTGCCACTTTATTGCCCATTCTTCTAATCTGTCTAAGTCCTTCTGCATCCTACCTGCTTCCTCAACACTACTTGCCACTCCAATCTGCAAACGTGTCATCAAAGCCATCTGTTCCATCATCTAAATCATTAAAGGAAGTGATCCCAACACAAACCTCTGCAGAAAACCACTTGTCACTGGCAGTCAACCAGATAAGGATCCTTTTATTCCTAAACACTGCCTCCCACCAATCAGTCAGTGCTTTCACTATGCCAGTAGATTTCCTGTAACACCATGGGCTTTTAGCTTGGTAAACAGCCTCATGCGTGGCACCTTGTCAAAGGCCTTCTGAAAGTCCAAATATACAACATCCACTGCATGCCCTTTGTCTATCCTCCTTGTAATCTTCTCAAAGATACATAACCATGCACTTCCAGCAGTGTATTTCATTTTCCACTTTCTTACCTATCTATCTAATATATACCTAATATATCTAAGTCCTTCTGAAAACCATGCCGACTTAGTCCTATCTTGTCCTGTGTCATCAAGTACTCCATATATACAACATACACTGCATCTCTTTATCTATCCTACTTATAATTGCCTCATAAATTCCAACAGGTTAATCAGGCAAGATTTTTCTTTCAGAAAACCATGCCGACTTAGTCCTATCTTGTACTTTGTCATCAAGTACTCCATAACCTTATCCTTTGCAATTCACTCCAACATCTTCCCAACTACGGAGGTCTGGCTGACTGGTCTATAATTTTGTTTCTGCTGCCTTCCTCCTTTCTTAAAGAGTGGAGTGATATTTGCAATTTTACATTCCTCAGGCATCATGCCGGATTCCAAAGATTTTTGAAAAATCATTGCTAATGCCTCCACAATCTCTAATGGTACCTCTTACAGAACCCTAGTGTTCAGTTCAATTGGTTTGGGTGACTTATATACCACAAAAAGAAAACTCTATTACTTTGGTCGCTGACAGATATTTTGTTAGGTAGAATGTTTTGAAAACCTTGACGGGATTCTTCATCTTTGCAGCATAAGGAGTAGGTCACGTTTCTAGCGACTTTCTCTCTTTTAATATATTTTATATCCCACTAACAGATCCCTTTTAGTTCTAATGACTTACTACTTCTACTGAAGGATTTATTATTTCTACTGAAGGATTTTACGACTTAACTACAATGGCCGAAAAAGGTCATTCTCGTATTGAATTAAGAAGCGGCAAGACTTTCCCCGAAATGGAGCAAACAGAACAAACTAAGAAAATGGAGGAACCTATTACACTAGTGGGAATGTTTTCTTCAATACAAGACATGAAGTCGGAATTCGGATCATTTAATATTAAAATTGATAAGCTGACCGGTTCAAACGGGAAGCTCGAAAAAGCTATTTCTACGATTCAAGACTCTCTGAAAAACTTGGATTCTTAACTTCAAACACTTCAGCAGACTACAACCCGAATCGAGAGTGAGCATGATTTATTCAAGCAAACTATTAAAGATCAAGAAATGAAGATATCTTTGATGGAAAAGAAAATCAATGAAATTACCTCGGAACTATCGAAAATGAAGAACAGAATGGTTGATTTAGATAGTAGAGGGCATCGGAGGAATCTGCCTATTCTGGGACTGCCTGAAAATACTGAAGCTGGCGATGTGTTAAAATTCTTTTCAGATATGCTGTATTCACTTTTCATTGAGACCCTCAAAACTAGCCCCTTAATCGACAGAGCCCTCAGAATTCCATTCTCTCGCCGTTCAGCCGAATTACGTCCTCGAGCAGTGGTACTTTGCAATATTACACGACTAAAGAAGCTACTCTTCACGAAACCAGAAAGAAACGGAAATTACTCTTTAATTCAACACACGTTCGTATAGCTGAAGATTATCCTCCTGAAATCTTTGCCGAAAGAAAGAAATATCGAGAAGTTATGAGTGAAATGTATAAATTAGATTTAAATCCCTCCCTTCGCTTTCCAGCAAAGCTGATAATTTTTCCTGAAAAATCTCAACCATTGAGAAGCTACTTTCCTCACGAGGGATGGAAGTATATTAAACACTTTAAAGTTAAGCCTACTGAATAAAATATTAAAGTTACATTGATTATTCAATAGCCAATTTTGAAGAATCTGCTGTATGAATTGTTTATGGAGCTTTTGAGTTAAGTATATTTTATACCTTTTCACTCTCTGGTATGGGACGTGGTCGATTCAATAATTTTTTACCTTATTAATAATGAATACATATATCACTGTTTTGTAGGGAACCTTTATAGTATTGTACTTTAGTGGTCCGTGTAGGACCTGTTGTGTATTAATCTTTTTATTTTTTTTATTTGTTTCTATAATTATAGTTCTAGGTCTGTTATATACATATATTCATTTCTTTTTCTTTTTCGAGAGAAAAAATATTTTTTGTAATATTATTTGCTCGGATTTATTCTTTCTTTTGAATATGTGTTTAAGCTACTTTAGCTGATTCTAAGATGGCCGTTCTTGATTATGTTTTTATTAATGTTAGACACAACATTATAGTAGTTGAATTCTGTTTGTGCCTTTTATTATGGCTATTTTCTGTGGGATTTTTGCTTTTTTTTACAAATGGAGCTGCAAGTTGGAGAACGGGGTCAAAGGTGATTAGTTAGCATGGGACCAGCCTATTGGTTCCTTCCTTTCTATCTATTGGGCGGGGGGGAAGGGGAGAGGTCTATTAGAGTAGGTTTTTTTCTTGATTGGGCAGTTCTTTTGATGGATTTCTCTTTCGTAAATGCGTCAGTCATTCTGGTTGTACCCGCGTGATTTTTGGTTTAATCTGTACTTGCGTAACATTTCTTTTATATGTTAAACTCAATTTGAAACATGGATGTTAATAAAGTTAATATAATATCTTGGAATTGGAACGGTGTCAATCATCCCATTAAGTGTAAAAAGATATTTAAGAAATTAAAAACACTTAATGCTGATATTATTTTCTGTGCAAGAAAATCATATACGAAAACAGGATGGGGATAGATTTTTTCGTTTTTGGAAAGGACCTCTTTTTCACTCATTGTCGGATAGTAAAACAAGAGGCGTTTCTATATTTCTTAGTCCCCAAACCCCTTTTGTACACCTTAATACTACTACTGATTTGATTGGAAGATATTTAATTCTTACTGGTTTATTATGCGAGCAAAAGGTAGCTCTGGTGTGTGTATACGCACCTAATGTAGATAATTCTGATTTTTTAAAGAAACTTTTTTCAGAGTTACCGAATCTCAATGAATATAAACTGATCATGGGTGGTAACTTTAACTGTTGCTTAAATCCGGCGATTGACAGGTCATCAACCAATCCGTCGCTTCCTAATAAAGCGGCAGCTTGTATTAACCCTTTTTTATTAGAATATGGCCTTGTCGATATTTGGAGATATAAACACCCCAGTGATAAAGATGTCTCCTTTTTTTCACACGTCCATCACAAATACACTCGAATTGATTATTTTTTTTTAGATCTGTTAAACGCTGTTGTTGAATGTGCATATGACATTATTGAGCTTTCAGATCACGCGCCTTTAAAGTTAACCCTTAAGCTCCTGGATAGATTTTTGCAAATCTCACAGTGGAGATTGAACCCCATTTTGTTGCAGGATCCAGCTTTTGTTAATTTTATTAAGGAGCAAATTTCTATATTTTTTGAATTCAATATAACCAAAGGAATGTCAAATCTGGTTATATGGGACACCTTGAAATCTTTTCTTAGGGGACAGATAATCTCATATTCAGCAGCCTTGAGAAAGAAAACTAAAGCAGAATTGTTAGTGCTTATTAATAAAATTAAACAGATAGATAAAGCGTATTCAGTTAAACCTACTGAAGACCTATATAAAAGGGTCAAACTTCAGTCACCTTTTGATTTACTTCTGACCTTTCCCATTGAACAGCAAATTTTTAAATCTAAAAGTTTATTTTATATACATTGGGGAAAAACCTGCTAAACTTTTAGCGGGTCAATTAAAGGCTGGGATGGTCAGATGACAGATTTTAAAAATTCGCTGACCAGATAGAACAGAAACTTTAGATTCTTATGAAATTAGTAAGATATTTATGGACTTTTATTCTAATCTTTATAAATCTGAATTCTCTGATAGTAATATCATCATGAATAGATTTTTGCAAAGATTAAACATACTTCAAATTTCGATTCAAGATGCTGATACGTTAGATGCACCTATTAAACAAGAGAGATAGCCAAGGCTATATCCTCTGTGCAATTAGGTAAAGCTCCGGGACCTGATGGTTATATGGTAGAATTTTACAAGACCTTTCATAAAATGCTTATACCACATCTTCATCAAACGTCCACTGATTCTACATCTTCTGGGAACCTTTCTAAAACTTTTTATGAAGCACTAATTTCATTGATTCCAAAAAAAGGTAAAGACCCACTGGAATGTGTATCCTATAGACCTATTTCTTTACTGAATGTAGCTTTTAAAATCCTCTCTAAGATTCTAGCAAATAGGCTTGAGAGTATCTTGCCTAATGTTATCTCAAACGATCAAACAGGATTTATTAAAAATAGGTACTCACATTTTAATGTTTGAAGATTATTAAATATCATTTATTCCCCCTCAACCAAAGAATCTGAATGTATTGTATCTTAGGATGCAGAGAAAGCCTTTGATAGGGTGGAGTGGCCTTATCTATTTCAGGTTTTCAGGTTTTGAAGAGGTTCAATTTTGGTTCAAGATTTATCTCCTGGATTAAATTGATTTATCATGCCCCGGTAGCTGCGGTTCTCACTAATAACCAAAAGTCTCCTTACTTTAGATTATATAGAGGTACCCGTCAGAGCTGTTCCCCTTAGACCTTTATTATTTAATTTGGCCTTAGAACCACTTGCTATTGCTCTTAGGGATTCTAATTCCATGCAGGGTATTAGGAGAGGGAATAAATTACATAAAGTTTTGTTATACGCAGATGATTTATTAGTTTACATTTCATATCCTAAGAAATCTATTGCTTCTATGTTATCTATATTTATGGAATTTGGTACTTTTTCTGGATATAAACTGAATTTACATAAAGTGAGTTATTTCCTATTAATAATTATTTTGATTATTATGATCAAATACCTTTTAATATTGCCAAACACCATTTTACTTAGCTTGGTATCAAAATTACAAAAAAATTTAAAGACCTATATGGGTATAATTTCTTCCCTTTAGTTGAATATACTCAACAGGTGCTTTCCAAATGGTCACCTATGTCGATGATATCAATAGGTCAAATAAATGCTATAAAAATGATTATTCTACCGAAATTTTTTAATATATTTCAAGCAGTTCCCTCTTTTGTTCCAAAAACATTTTTTGATAAAATAGACTCTCTGATTTTGTCTTATGTTTTGAATAATAAAAGCTCTAGAGTGAATAAACTTTTATTGCAAAAATCAAAAAAAGATGGATAACTGGCTTTACCAAACTTTAGGTTTTATTATTGGGCAATTAATATTCCCTATATTACTTTTTGGATTTATGATATAGAGGATCAAGATCACCCTTCATGGTTACAGCTGCAGGAAAATTCAGTAGTGGGGTTTTCATTAACTTCTTTATTAGGAGATCCTCTTCCCTTTTTGTTCTCCAGAATAGGTAAACAAGCTCTTAACCCTATTGTTAAACATACTTTAAAAATTTGGTTTCAATTTTGTAGATTTTTTGAATTAAATAATGTTTTACTTTCTAGTAATATTTATTCTAAGTTCTTTTTTAAACCATCAAATTTGGATAAGGCTTTTCTAACATGGAAAATTAAGGGAATAAAAACTTTTTTAGATTTGTTTTTACAGGACTGTTTAATGTCTTTTTCACAGTTAATGGATAAATATGATATCTCCAATACACATTTTTTCATGTATTTACAGGTTAGAAATTTCTTACGTGATTTTTTTACCATATTACCCCTTGATCTGTTCTTCAAATTTGGCTTATGTTATTTTTCAGTTTAAACCTTTTCAAAAATGATTAATAGCTATCATTTATAAACAGTTAATGAATGCTCGCACATCACCTAATGATAGGGTTCAACGCTCCTGGGAAGTAGAACTTCAACATTCACTCTCAGATAACCAATCGAGTAAAATTTATTATTTAGTTAATAATTCATCTATCTGTGCATGCCATATCTTAATTCAGTTTAAGATAACACATAGGGCCCATATTTCCAAAGATAAATTGGCACATATTTTTCATAATATATGCCCTATTTGTGATAGATGTAAAGCAGAAGTGGCTACTCTAACCCATATGTTTCAGTCATGTGTAAGTTTAAATAATTTTTGGAGGGATGTGTTGGGAATATTATCTAAAGTTATAGATATGGATGTTCAACCTAATCCACACAGCAATTTTTGGGATTTTCTCAGAGGAAGCAAGCAAAGTGTCTGCCTCCGCCCAACATGTGATAGCTTTTTCAACTTTACTGGCTAGGAGAGCTATTTTGCTACACTGGAAAGAATCTAACTTGCCCACTGTTTTCTATAGGCTCTCCTCCGTCATGTCATGTTTAAGCTTGGAGAAAATTAGAAGCCGGACATTTGATACATCTTTTAATTTTGAACAAGTCTGGCGACTTTTATTCAATATTTTCACATGATTTGATTTATCTTTATTTACTTATTTTTCTTTATTCTCTTTGGAGAATATCCTTGTCCATGAAGGTTCGGAGATGACTGGAAAGATGTGTTTTTTTTTCTCTCTCTTTTTTAAGCTTATCTTCATTTGGACTGCCCAATCTTTCTTTTTCTTGCTTTTTTTTTTCTTTCTCTCCTTTTTGTTTTAGTCTGGTTGGTGGGGTTTTTCGTTCTCTATCAATAAAATTTCTAATCTTTTTTTTTTTACGATTGCTTAGAGGAGTTGTAATTTCTCTCTGACCATTTTATATATAACAGCATTATATATTACGTATTTGAGTTTGATATTATATGTTTTTTGTCTTTAATATTGCTGTTTATATATATTTTATATTACCTACTTGTTAAACTCCTCTTTTGATTTGTATTTGTATATTCTTTATTTGAAAATCAATAAAAAAGATTGAAAAATGAAAAAAAAATGAAATGAAAACCTTGACCATGGAACACTTTAGAATCTTTCCAACACAATTACATGAGTAAACAATTCCCTTTTGTGGGCTCTGCCACTGGCATATTGTCACTACTGTAATAGAGTCACAGATACCACAACACAGAAACAGGCCCTTTGGCCCACTTTGTCTGAGCCAGACTGGTCTTCTGCTCACTGCCATCTATCTGGACTCAGGCAATAGCCCTCCATACTTCTCACATCCATGAACTCTGTCTTAAATGCTGTAATTGATTTCACATAGAGTCATAAAATCACAGAACACTATAGCAGAGAAACAAGACTTTCAGGCCATCTCATCTGTGGGAACTCTAATTCTGCCTGTTTCCATTGACCTGCACCTGGATCATACCCTTCCATACCCCTCCCAACTATGTATTTATCCAAAACTCTCTTAAATTATATAATCAAACCTACATCTACAACCTTTGCTAACAGCTCATTTCACACTCCTGATCCTCTGAATGAAGTTCCCCATCAGATTTCCCTTGAATATTTCACCTTTCGTTTTAACCCATGACCTCTAATACTCATCCCACTAAACCTCAATAGAAAGAGTTTGCTTGCATTTATCCTACCTATATCCCTCATAATTCTTCTAACTCTATCAAATCACCCCTCATTCTCCCACACTCCAGGGAAAAAAGCCCTAACTATTCAAACTTCCCTTATATTAGGTCCTCAAGTCCAGCAACATCATTGTATCTTTTTCCAGCATTTTTTCCATCTTATTGATAACTTTCCTGTATGTAGGTGACAGAAACTGCTCCCAGTACTCCAAATACGCCCTCACTTTTGTCTCAAACAGTTTCAGCAAACATCCCAATTTCTCGACAAAATACTCTGATCTATAAAGGCTAATGTACCAAAAGCTCTTTTTAAGACCCTTTCTATTACTGACACTACTTGAAATGAAATATTGCCCTGCATTTCCAGATCCCTTTGCTCTACTGTATCCTTCCTCAGTGCCCTATCAGTCACTGGGTAACTCCTACCTTGGTTTGTCCTCCCAAAATTCACCACCTCACACTAGTCTGCATTATATCCCATCTGCCATTTTTCAGCATGTATTTCCATTTAGTTTCTATCCCACTGCAAGCTTTGATGGTCTACCTTGTTGTCGACTACCATTTTCGCTTGGAGCTTGTTCCACACTTGCACAACCTCTGACTGAAGAAATTCTGGAATTACTGCTGCCATTCTACGAATTTAACTGTGCATTAAAAAGCTGTCCATTTAGTTTGTCTGTAATGTTCATCCACACCCTTCCCTGCAAAATGGTTTCAACTAAGTCTAACCTCATTGCTCAGGCCATGAACTGAAGAGGCAGTAGAACGGTGAGGGAGAATGAAAACCAGAGCATTGGCGGGGAAACAGGAAAAATTCAAACCATTTTGACATTGAAGCTATTTTATTGGCCAAGTAACAAGAAGGAAAGATTAAAATGTGTATAATATGGGAGTCTGGTCATTGATCTATGACAACCCTCCTTTAGTGCAATTAAGAGAAAAAACACAAGAAAAAGAACAAATAAATAATGTTTTAACGCCCATGTTTAATCAACAGTAAGGCAGACTGCAACAATAGAACTGATTGAAAGTGTGAAGTATCCAACAGTACAAGATAATTAACACTGAGTTAACCCATTGGAACCTATCCTTTCCTTCAAGTGAGATTGCATTGAGGTCACCTACCTTGTGGGAAGATACTGGTGAAGGAGCCCAAAGACTGACTTAGAATCTCCGAATACTGAGACACAGAACAGGCTGAGTTCCCCAGACTCTGCACTGTAAGTGACAGTGACTCTCGTGAAACCACAGGGCAGGCGAGCTTCCTCTTCCTCTTCAGCTCAGGGTTCCGGCATCACTCATGTTAAGTGTATTTGAGACAATGAAATATCAATGTGAAATACCAAATTGAATAATCCAAAAATGGGAAGTTAATGAACTCAAAAATGTTTTGGAAGACTTTAGATTTAGAACATCATTATGTTAAAGTTTTGAAAGTATATCAAAAGTGTAAGGTAATGGTAAATGACAGACTATGTCATTATGAATGAAACATGGTCAATTTTGTTAGGTTCAATGTTTGTTATTTGATTGTGGTGGCCCAGTAGTTTTAAACTGTATCCAGATACAACACCACTTGGCAAACTTTAGGATGAAGAAAATAAAAAATGAGCTTGATTTGATTTATAAAGTCATAAAATATTTTCAAAGTTAGTCCAGTGTTGAGTGAGAGTTTTTAGTTTTACCCATGGGTGAAGTTCCAGCCATCTGCTTTGCAATGATTCATTTTCTCCTGTGCCTTGTAGTGCTTCCCATATCGAATCTCACAGAGTGCCTGTGGTGAACTACATATACCTGTCTGGACACGCCCCACCCTGCTGACTGCTCCTGTGGCTCCTCCCACGGATCCCGGTATAAAGGCGATTGGAGACACCGCCCTGGCCTCAGTCTCCAGGATGCAGTGTGGTGGTCAATTGCTGCTTGTTCTTTCTTCCAGCCAATAAAAGCCTATATCTCGCCTCATGTCTCAGAGAGTTATTGATGGTGCATCAGTGCCTCAAGACCTTCACAGCTTTTGAGAATAATTTGCGTTTGCTGCTGCAATGCCAATTCAAACTAAAGCAAATTTGCAAATAATTTTCATTTACCTAATATCTAGTTACCCCCAAGTAAAACAAAGCTTATTTAACAATGTTTATTCATTGCTTTCTATTTAAACAGTGTTACCTGAACTACAAAGTTCTTCATTTAAAATAACTGAAGAAATTCCCTTGAGCTCTTGTTGAGTGTGTTGATTAACTGACGTTTTACATCTGTTCTGAGAACTTAACCAACTGAAAACTACTGCTGTGAAAATTGCTGTCTATCCATAAAGTAATTAGGAGCAGAATTAGAACATTTGATCCATCGTGTCTGCTCCACCATTCCATCACAGCTGATTTGTTATCTCTCTCAACTCTATTGTCCTGCCTTCTCCACATAACCGTTGACACCCTTACTACTCAACTACCTATCCAGCTCTGCATTCAGTATACACATTGACTTGGCTCAACAGCGGAGTGATTCTCCTGGCCCTGCTGATCTGCTCTCACTGGGTTTCCACTGTTGACAAAGACACTCGTTCTTGCAGTGATCTCCACAGCTTAATCTGTGTCTGTCTGATCCCCCTGAGTTTATCTTTGGCAATCTGAACAGTTACTTTGCCATTTCAACAGACATTTCCAGTGAACAAAATGAGGAAATGGGCAGTGAAGATTGTTCCTCATTTTATACTGTCTTAGTCACAGCTGTCTGCAAATAATGGTCACTAGGCTAAATATTGACTGATAATTATAATTTCCCCCAGATATCGTTCTTCTGTATTTTCTGTCAGTTTGGCTAAAGAGCAAAGATTCACAGATGCGGACAACAAAGAGGTGGTCATGGGAAGCAAGAGAGCAGCTATGGGACTGGTTAGAATCAGTGGACTGCTCGTGTTCAGGGACTCATCTGTTGATATGAATGAGTGCAGCGTGGTTGTCACAGACTTTGTTAAAACATTTTACATGAATGAGTCCCCATAAAATCATTCAGAATTTTCCCAAGAAAGTTGCAAGAGGTCCAAATAGTTAGACCAGCAGAATAGTTAAGCCATCTTAAATGTGAAGTTAGTTCCAGACTAAGCTCAAATCAAAGAAGGATGTTTCACAGTTGTGTCTGGACTTGAATGCTGTTACCTCTTAGAAAGTTAAATCAAATGACATAGGCAACAGCAGGGCTTCACTTACAGATGAACTCAATGCCATCCAGGCTCACTTTGACCTTCAAAACATGGAGGAATCATCACAAACTTCCTCAGCCCCCGATAATCCTATGATTTCAGGCTCTGATGTGTGAGCAGCCTTCAGGAGGGTGAACCGTTAGAAACACCTTGCCTGAGCAAGTACTAAAGGCCTGTTCTGATCAACTGGCTGGGGTATTCACTGAGATATTTAAACTCTTGCTTCAGCAGTCTGCAGGACTTCAATTATCCTGGTTCCCAAGAAGAATGTGGTGACCTGCCTTAATAACTATCATCTAGTGACACTGACATCCACAGTTATGAAGTGTTTTGAGATGTTGGTGATGAAATATATCAACTCTAACCTGAGAAGTGACTTAGATCAAATCCAGTGTGCCTATTGAAGCAACAGGCCCACAGCAAATGCCATTTCATTGGCTCTTGACTCAAGCCTGGAACATCTGGACACCAATGATGAATGCATCGCAATGCTGTTTATTGACTATAGATCAGCATTTAATACCATCATAACTGTAAATGTAAATCAACAAGCTTCTGATACTTGGCCTCAATGCCTCCTTGTGCAATTGGTTCATTGATTTCCTCACATACAGACACCAGTCAGATCAGATTGTAAGCAAACTCTTCTCCATGATCTCCACCAGCATAGGCACACCACAATGCTGAGTACATAGCCCCATGCTCGACTCATTTTACACTTATGACTGTCTGGCTATGCACAGCTTCAATGTTGACAACATCACTGTTGTAGACCGGATCAAAGGTGGTGATGAATCAACATATAGGAGGGAGATTGAAAATCTGGTTGAGTGGTGCCTTAACAACAACCTCTTAGTCAATGTCAGCAAGACCAAGGAGTGGATTATTAACTTCAGAGGGAGAAAACCAGACTTTCAGGAGCCAATCCTGATCTGCGAATCAGCAACTTTAATTATTATTTCAGAGGACCTGTCCTCTGAAGTGTAATTATGAAGAAAGCATGTCAGCGCCTCTACTTCTTGTGAATTTTGCAAAAATTCGGCATAACATGGACTTATTTCTTACATCTTTCTCATACATGAGGAGTAAAAACCTAGACATCACATCTCCATCTAAATGTGCAATGTGCAATCATAATAATTTATAATAAATAGAACAGTCACTGCAATATAGAGTACACTCAAGTCAGAGTGATTTCCTCAGTCTGATGGTCTGTTGGAAGTAGTTACCCTGGAGCCTGTTGGTCCTGGCTTTTAGGCTGCGGTATCACTTCCCGGATGGTAGCAGCTGGAATAGATTGTGGTTGGGATGGCTTGGGTCCCCAATGATCCTTCGGGCTCTTTTTACACACCTGTCCTTGTAAATGTCCTGAATTATGGGAAGTTCACAACCACAGATGTGCTGGGCCATCTGCACCACTCTGCAGAGTCCTGCGATTAAGGGAGGTACAGTTTCCATACCAGCCAGTCATGCAGCCAGTTCGGATGCTCTCAATTGTGTTGCTGTAGAAAGTTCTTTGGACTTAGGGGCTTATACCAAACTTCCTCAACCATCTGAGGAGAAAGAGGTGCTTTTGTACCTTTTTCACCACACAGCTGGTGTGTACAGACCACGTGAGGTCCTCGGTGATGTGGATGCCGTGGAACTTGAAGCTGTTTATCTTCTCAACCCCAGATCCATTGATGTCAATAGGGGTTAGCCCGTCTCCATTCCTCCTGTAATCCACAGCCAACTCCTTTGTTTTTGAAGCATTGAGGAAGAGGTTTTTTTCTTGACACCACTGTGTCAGAGAGATGTCTTCTTCACTGTAGGCCACCTCATTATTGTTCGAGATAAGGCCACTCATTGTAGTGTCATTGGCAAATTTAATTAGATTGGAGCTGTGGGTTGGGATACAGACATAGGTATACATGGAGTAGAGAAGGGGACTCAGTACACAACCCTGAGGGGCACCTGTATTGAGAGTCAGAGGGTTAGAGCTGACGGAACCCACTCTTACAACCTGCAGGCGATCTGAAAGGAAGTCTAGGATCCAGCTGCATAAGGCACGGTCAAGACCGAGATCTCTGAACTTCTCGTCAAGCCTGGATGGAACTGTGATGTTGAATGCTGAACTGTGGTCCAAGTACAGCATTCTCACATAAGCATCCTTCTTCTCCAGATGTGTAAGGACAGTATGTAGAGAAGTGGCTATTGTGTCATCTGTTGATTGGTTGTGTTGGTAGGCAAACTGTAGGGGTTCCAGTTTGGGTGGTAGCAAGCTGCAGATGTAATCCTTGACCAGCCTCTCAAATTTGTTTATTATTGAGCTGAGTGCAACAGGAAGCCCGTCGTTCAGGCATGTTACCTTGGCCTTTTTTGGTACAGGGACAAAGGTGGATAATCTGAAGCAGGAGGTCAGTCTACCCTGGGAGAAGCAGAGATTAAAAATGTCTGTTAACACACCTGCCAGTTGTGCTGCGCACATACTAAGTACTCAACCTGGGATGCTATCCGGTTCTGTCCCTTTGCCACTGTCAAATCATTGGAAACATCTGCACATCTCAGCCTCAGAGATGACCAAGTTGATGATTGTAGCAGTGTCTTTCCTTGAAGGGTCAGAGTTAGTGACATTGAACCTGGCATAAAAGCGATTTGGCTCATCCAGGAGAGAGGATTCAATATTGGCGGCACCACAACATTTGGCTTTGAAGTCTGCGATGGTATGCAACCCTAATCTCGAGTCACATGTGCTATTCATTGTGATTCCTGACTCAATATTCTCCCTACATTATTGTTTTGCAGCCTTGACAGCTTTGATAGATTGTAGCTGGTTTTCTTGAGCTCTAGTTGATCGGCAGCAATGTAAGCTCCATGTTGTGCAACCTGGAATTATTGATCCAGGTTTTCTGGTTCAGGAAGACTCTGATCGACTTCAAAGTATGTTACAGCCTGGTAAGGAAATGTCAGTGCCATTGAATGTAAAATCCTACAAGAAGTGGTGAATATAGCCCAGGCCCTCATGCATAAGGCCCTTCCCAACATTGAGCACATCTACACAAAGCGTTGTTGCAGGAAAGCAGCTTCCATCATCAGGGATCTTCACCACCCAGGTCTTGCTCTGAGCTTACTGCTGTCATCAGGAAGAAGATAAAGGAGCGTTAGGACTCACAGCACCAGGTTCAGGAACAGTTATTATCCCTCAACTATCAGGCTCTTGAACCAAAGGGGATAACTTAATTCAACTTCATTTGCTCTGTCATTAAAATCGTCCCTCTAACTATGGATTCATTATCAAGGGCTCTTCATCTCATGTTCTTTCTATTTATTGCTTATTTATTTATTATTATTATTTCTTTCATTCTATATTTGCAGTTTGTTGTCTATTGCACACTGGTTGAACAATCACGTTAGTGTGGTCTCTCATTGATTCTATTATGTTATTATTCCATGATGGACTTATTGAATATGCCCACAAGGAAATGAAGCTCAGGCTTGTATAAGCTGACAAGTATGTACTTTGATAATAGATTTACTTTGAGCTTTGATGTCTGCGTGGAAAATTTGATCCTCAAGTTCAATTTAATTCTTTTCTCCATTAGCTTAAATCTACAACAACTGCGGGAGAGCAGCTTCTTCAAGCTCATCTAGATAAACAGATTAATTTCTAACTTTAATGTCTCTTTTCTCCTTTTCAAAGTAGATAGGCTTCTGTTGAGGTCCCTGCCATACAAGTCCACTCAAACGGCGGTACTTTACGGCGATTGTTCTTGCCCGCATGACTCACCAATCGGCTGTTTGTTAATTATCACTAAGATGTGGCCTAGAAGCCAACTACTCCTTTGGGGCTCTGAGGCTCTGAGACCCTAGGGATGAGCCACTTCAACGCCAACGTTGCAAAAGAAAATGAAATATCATTACAGTGAATCAGCTGTTGAAAGTATTTGTACTTAGATCACTCTCTCTCCCTCTCTTCCCTTCTCTCATTGGTGGAGGAGAATTTTTTGCTAATTCTAGAGTTGGGAGATCTCAGAAACACAATCACACTGTAGACATCCACTTTGCAGTCGGCAGGTTTTGTTTTTTTTTGTCTTGTTAGTCTCCCCGGCTGTTCTATGACACCTCTATGCCCCTTTATTAGGGAGAGAGAGAGCCTGTGGTATGTTGAATTGTCAGGTGAATGTTTAGTCTTTTTACCTTGAATGTTTAGTTTAGGTTAGAATTTTTAGTCTTTCTTTGCTGTTGCTTGCTGAGCAGTGGTGGGTGCTGATGCTTTTTGCTGATGTAAGTCGGGGGGCTGATGGGGGAGGGGAATGGTCAATGCTTTGCTGCTGCTTTTGTAAGGGAAGGGGAGTAGGGAAGAATTGAGGTTCTAACGTTTTTACTTTCACTCATCCTTTGGTGTATCCTCTGTTTTCATGGATGTCTGTGAAGAACAAGAATTTCAGGTTATACAATGTTACATTTTCTGATATTAAATGGAACTATTAGATTTGGACTCCCCTACCCTGCTGAAAATACTAAGATCATAAGACCATTAAATATAGGAGCAGAATTAGACTATACAGCCCATCGAGTTAACTCCATCATTCCATCATGGCCGATTTATTATTCATGTCAACTCCAATCTCATGCCTTCTCCTTGTAGCCTTCAACATCCTTACCAATCAATAACCTGTCACCCTCCAGTTTAAATACACTGCATGAAGCAGCTTTCAGAGCCATCTGTGACAATCAATTCCACAGATACACCACCCTCTGAAGATCCTCCTCATCTCCATCCTAAAAAGATGTCCTTTTATTCAGAGGAGGCACCTTCTGGTCCCAGACTCCCCAACTATAGGAAACACTCTCTCCAAGTCTACTTTAACTCAGCTGTTTAATATTCAACAGTTTCAATGTGAAGTTAGTCCAGGCCAAGGATCATCATACACTCCTAATACATAAACTCTTTGATTCCCAGAATCATTCTCATGAATTTCCTCTTGACTAGGTGTTTCCAAGCATTTTATGCTCTGGATCCAAACGTTAACCTTTGCTAAAGACCCACCCCAATGTATGCACATACGTTGACTGTTTACTCTTTTCCACAGATGCCTTCTGGCTTGCTGAGTTCCTCCAGTGCTTTGTGTGTGTTGTTTTGGTCTCCAGCAGCTGCAGATTTTCTCTTGTTTTTTCTCTTTATTGAAGAAAGAAACTGCTGACATTGGACAGGGTTCAGGGAATTTCACGAGAATGATTTTGGGAATGAAAGTCTAATTGAATGACAAATGATTTGTAGCTCTGGGACTTTACTCACTGTAATTCAGAAGAATGGGTAGGGTTTGCTTTGAAACCAATCAAATGTAGAAAGGCAGAGATAGAGTGGATGTGGAGAGGATATTTTCTATGGTAGGGAGTTTAGGACCAAAGAGCACAGCTTCAGTATAGATGGATGTCCATTTAGAATAGAGATGATGTGGATTTTTTTTTTTTAGCAGAAGTGTGGTGAATCTGTAGAATTTAATGTCACAGCTATCTGTGGAGACTAGGTGATTGGGTATATATAAGGGGGAGGGTGCTAGGTTCTTGATTAGTCAGGATATGAAAGGTTTCAGACAGAAGGCAAGAGATTGGCTTTGAAAAGGAAATGGATCAGTCATCCCTGCTGGAGTCCCCTTCAATTAACTTTGATCAGCTCCTCTCTCATGCCTCCGTAATTTTCTTTACTCCTTAGTAATACTGGTAGATCTAATTTTAGCTTCTTGCTCTTAAATTGTAAAGTGAATTATATCATATGCTCTCTGACTCCTAAGGGAGCTCGTTCAGTTCCCTAATCAAATCTATTCCATTACACAACTTCTTAAGCACAATTTCCTATTCCTTAGTGGACTCAGCTACAAGTTGCCCTAAAAACAATCTTGCAGACGTTCCACATATTCTTTCTCTTGGGATCCAGCACCAACTTGACTTTCCCAATTTAAAATCATATTGAAACCCCCATGAGTATAATAACATTGCCCTTTTTACATGCCTCTTCTATCTGCCATTGTAATTTGTACACCAAACATTACTACCCTTGTGGTCCTGCTTTTCAGATTTCTAGCTAGCTTCCTATATTCTATCTTCAAAACCTCACCCCTTTTCCTGCCTATGACATTGGTGGCAATATGTACCACAATCTCTGGCTGTGTACCTCCCCCTTTGGAATATTTTGGACCTGGTCCAGGATGTCATTGACCCTGGCACCTGGGAGGCAACATATTACCTGGGTGCATCTTTCCCATCCAAAAAATCTTCACTCTGCTGGTCTAAATACTGAATCCCCTATTCCTACTGCACTCGCTTCTCTCCCCTTCCATTCTTGTTCTTAAACTGCAGCCACAATCAGCAAATACAATGCAATGTTGGAAAGTGTATGGTCATGCACTTTGGTGGAAGAAATAAACAGGCAGGCTATCATTTAGATGGGTAGAGAATTCAAAATGCAGAGATGCAAAGGGACATGGGAGTTCTTGTGCAGGATACCTTAAAGTTTAACCGCCAGGTTGAGCTGGTGGTGAAGAAACCAAATGCAATGCTGGCATTAATTTCTAGAGGTAAAGAATATAAGAGCAGGGATGTGATGTTGAGGCTCTATAGGCACCCATGAGACCACACTTAGAGCATTGTGTGCAGTTTTGGTCTCCTTATTTTAGAAAATATATACCGACATTGGAGAAGGTTCAGAGATGATTCACGAGAATGATTCCAGGAATGAAAGGGTGACTGTATGAGGAACATCTGGCAGCTCTTGGGCTGTATTCCCTGGTGTTCAGGAGAATGAGGGGGATCTCATCTAAACATTATGGATGTTAAAAGGCCTGAACACATTAGATATGACAAAGTTATTTCCCATGGTAGGGGATTCTAGGACAAGAGGGCACGACTTCGGGATTGAAGGTCTTCCATTTAGAACAGAGATGCTGAGAAATTACTTTAGTCAGAGGTTGGTAAATCTATGGAATTTGTTGCCATGAGTGGCTGGGGAGGCCAAGGCATTGGGTGCATTTAAGGCAGAGATAGATAGGTTCTTGATTAGCCAGGGCATCAAAGGGTATGGGGAAAAGGCAGGGGAGTGTGGATGACTGGAAGAATCAGATCAGCCCATGAGTGAATGACGTAGCAGAACCGATGGACCAAATGGCCTAGTTCTGCTCCTATATCTTATAGTCTTATTCTGAGACACACATAGAAACTCAGTGCTGACATATGGTCAAATGTGATGATGGAGACCTTGAAATAACAAGGCTGTCTTCTGCAGTGTTTCAGATGAGCAAATCTCTCCTCGTCATGGTGAGCACTGGCAATGACTGAACCCAGGTATGGAGGAACAGCAGACTCCCATGTAGAGACAGAAACAAAAGGTTATATAGAGGGATTTTGACAGAACATCAGAGGCACAACTGCGACACCACAGGCAAATCATTCACCAGACAAGGACCCCATGATGAGCGTTCAATGGGATCCACGTTAAATAATTGTAGAGTGTGAAAATCCTGTGCCAATCACAATTAACTTGACAAGGTGAAACAGAGAGTACAAGGGCTTAACAACTCTAGTTAAGGCAACTATTGGTAAATACAGGAGCACGAGAAACCCAGAAGCCCAGGACTGTACGGATCGGTGCAGAGGCCGCAGGGCTCATAACACACCTGGTCCGGCCTATATGTGACTGCACAACTACAGCAATGTACTTGGTTGTTATGAGCCCCAAGAAATGTCACAGCCCTCCACTCTGTTTGGAATTACGTAGGGATGGGCAATAAAAAATGTTGGCTTTGTAGCAGCCTGCACATCCCAGGGTTAAAAATTAAATATCTCAAATAAGCTTTGTCAAAATAAAATGTAATATATTTTACAAATGAAGAATCAACAGTGGCGCTATGTATAGATTTCAGTGAAGAGCCAGTGAACGTGTGAGCTGATGAACTGACACTTCCAAAAATGGAATATCACATCAGCCATGTTCAAAAACTGTGATATTTGTGGTCAATTCTGTGACTTTAGAAGTGAGGAGCAAAGAAAGATACATCATAAAAGCAGATAATTATCAGTAGTGTGGCAGGAAGTTTCAACTTTGCATGAAATTGGCTGTGCTGGAACAAAGAGTGAACAATTTTGTAAATTGCTTTTAACTCAAGTTTCTCTCTGTATTTCACTGACCCCAAGACAGAATCAAAATTAGAATCAGCTTTAATATCATTAGCATATGTCATGAAATTTATTGACTTTGTGGCACCTATACATTGCAACATACAGTACATATAATAATAGTGAAAAAGTATGAGTTACTGTAAGTATAGATCTATAAAATACTTAAATTAAATAAGTCATGAGATAGTGTTCATGGGTTCAACATTCATTCAGAAATCAGATTGCAGAGGGAAATAAACTGTTTCTGAATTGTTGAGTGCATGTCTTCAGGCTTCTGTGTGTCTTTCCTGATGGTAGCAATAAAAACAGGGTATGCCCTGGGTACTACAGTCCTTAATAATGGATGGCTCTATTGTGAGGCATCGCGCTTTGAAGATGTCTTGGATACTCTGGAGGCTTATGCCCATGATGGAAATGAATAAGTTCACAAATCTCCGTAGCTTAATTCAAACCTGTGCAATAGTGATCCACCACTGCCCCTTACCAATATAAGATGATAATGAAGCCAGTTAGAATGCTCTCCGTGGTACATCTGTAGAAGTTTGTGAGTGGTTTTAGTGACAGACCAGATCTCCTCAAACACTGAATGAAATATAGCCATTGTCATGCCTTCATTTACCTGCATTGAAATGTTGAGCCCAGGATAGATCCTCAGAGATGTTGATACCCAGGAACTTGAAATTGCTCACTCTTTCTGCTTCTGAACCTTCTGAGGATTGGTTTGAGATCCAACATCTTACCCTATTTGGAAGTCCCCAGTCAGTTCTTTGGTATTAGTGTCGTTGAGTACAAGGTTATTCCTGCAACTAGCTAATATACCTCGCTCCTGTAAGCCCACATACCATTATCTGAATTTCTGCCAACAATAGTTGTGCCATCAGCAAATTTATAGATGCCATTTGAACTGTGCCTAACGACACATTCATGGGTGTAGAGAGAGTAGAGCATGCTCTGAATCAGCACAATCAGAAGTGTTTTACATTCCCTTGAAGATGTGAATTGAAAAGCCAAGTGGCCAGGCAGCATGTATGGACATTTTGGGTTGACACCCATCATTGGGACAAGAAACTACAAAATAGAGCTGTGCTTGGTAATGCAAAAATGGAAGGGTAACAAAAGTAACATCGTATCAGGATAGTGACAGACAGAAAGGTCTCATGGAGATTGTGCACTGATCCCTATTCATATCAGGGCAGGTAGGCAAGATGGACAAGGAATCATCTGGAATTTTTGGCTGAGTCTTGGAAACTGGAGCAGGGAAATACAAAATCTGCATTTAGATAGGTACAATAATAACCATTCAGCTTCATAATTTACTTGTCTTCGCAGCCCATCCATTCACCATTTCCCTCACATGCTCTCACCTATCAGTAAACAGCTTGGACTCAAGTTCAAGGTTAATTGCCATACAACCATACATGCATAGGCATGAAAACAGCCAAAGGAAACAATGTTCCTGCAGTGCCACCGTGCAAAACACAGCACCGACAGTCACACACAACACAGTGCACATATAGCACATATAAGATATCAATAAACAGTCACACAAAAAAACATAATATAGCCCATGTCCCTGAGTCCAAGGATGTTGTCCACAAGAAAAAGTTCATTCAGCTTTTCTTCCACCTAACCAGTATTGAAGTCCAGCACTGACGCCTTAGCACACTGCCTCTATTGTCATCTCCCTTGATTGGTAGCAACAGGTGACGCTGCAGCTTAAGGCCTAGTCAATGTTACATATATGGCTACCGCTTTCTGAGCCCAAACACATAGTCCATCTGGTCCAAGGAACTTAACCAATTTCAGAACCTCTAGCTTCCCTAAGCACCTTCTCTTTAGTAATAGCAACTGTACTCATTTCTGTTCCCTGGCACACATGAATTTCTGGCATACTACTGGCATCTTCCCCAGTTAAGACTGATACAAAATACAAGTTGTGAATTTTCTTTATCCTCCATTACTACCTGCCCAGCATCATTTTGCAGTGGACTGAAATCCACACTCATTTATCTTTTATTCTTATGTATTGAAAAACTTTCCGTATCTTCTTTTATCTTATTAGCTAACTTCCCATTTTTTATGCTCTCTTTGAATTGTCATACAGTTACCTCCCTTTAGAATATTTCTTCTTTGGGATGAATCTATCCCATCCTTTCTGAGTTGCACCTGGAAACTCCAGCCATATCTGTTCTGGAGGACACTGTTTCCTTTGGCTGTTTTCATGTCTATACATGTATGGTTGTATGACAAGCAACTTTGAATTTTAGTTCAGCAGGCAGCTGATAAGTGAGAGCAGGTGAGGGAGAAGGTGGGTGGATGGGCTAGGAAGACGGGTGAATTAAGAAGATGAATGTGTATTCATGTGTCTATCTAAATATCTTTATTGTATTTCCCTGCTCCTGTATAAAATGACTCAGCCAATTCTTGCAAAAATCTCAGATGATTCGGTAATCATCTTGCCCACTTGTCCTGATATGAATTAGAGTTTATACACATGCTCCATGAAACCTTTCTGTCCCTCATTGACCTGATATGAGTTGTTTTCATTACCCTCCAATTTGCATTCCCATGCAGAACTCTATTTTGTATTTTCTTGTCCCAATGTTGGTTGTCAACTCAATATGTCCATTCTCATCTTCAAGGGAATGTCAAACTCTTCTGATTGTGCTGGTTTGCGTCATGCTTTAGGTCAATGAAATACTGGTGGACACTTGAGGTAAAAGCAACTGTGAATTTATGTACTGTTTGTCCCAATACTGCCAAGATCACCCAAGGTTGAAACTTACTGCCACACTGTTTATAATTATCTGTATCTCTGATGCATCTTTCATTGCTCCTCACTTCTAACATCACAGAATGCACCACAACTATCACAACTTTTTAACATGCCTAATGTGAACTCCATGTCAGTTCATCACCCACACATCTACTGCTTTATCTCTGAAATTGATTTACGATACAGTCCCACTGAAAAGTTTTCACTTGTAAATAAGTATATTCCATTTCACTTTGACAATCCTTGCTGGAGATATTCCGATTTAATCTGGGGTATGAAGGCTGTTATAAAGCTTGTATTTATTGCCGACACCTAACTAATCCCAAACAGGATGGATGGTTGTGATTTTTCATGTGGCTTATAAGGGTCAACCACAGTGCTGTGGGTGTGTGTTACAATACATGGGTTATGACCATAGAAAAGATGGCAGGAGTCACTCAGCATTTTGTGCAAGAGTGTTTATTCAGTTCGTCAAAAAATCAAACTTACAAAAAGTAGCAAAAAGCGATCTACCAATACTTACAAACAGATACCAAACAGAAAGCACAATGAAAGTTCTATACTTGCTCCAGTGTGAACTCCTGGCATCTATATATCTCCCTCTCTTTCATTTCTTGCAGGGATCACTGAGATCTCTTGTGGGGAAGGTATGACCTATACAAAAAGGATGGTTTACAAAGGTATAATTGCCAAGGTGGACAAATATACTTGTGGGCATGCTTGATTGAGCTGTTGGGGGAAGGAATTGAAACTAATTTGGGAGGGGATGGGAACCAGAGTTCCAGAGAACCAGGGCAGAGGATGGGTCAATGGTATGCAAGTAAATGCAGTGTGTAGTGAGATTGTGAGGAAGGACAGGCATGTGATGGGACAGAATTGCAGTCGGTGGGATTGGTTGCACTGTGTCTTTGCCTTTAAATTAAATAGCAGGTGCACCAGATCAACAGTTTGGAAAAGTGAGGATAAAGGAAAAAGAGGGTGCAGGAGAGGTGGTGAAAGTCTGCAGAATAAACACAAAAACAAAAAGTTTAGAAAGGATCTGAATTTAACTTCATGTAACATGGAGGAAAAATTGAAAAGGGTAATGAATACAGGGCTGAAGATGTTATATATGAATGTGGGCAGTACATGGAAAAAGCAGATATTTTGTAACACTGTTAGAGATTGTCACGGATGATGTTGTGGGCACATCTGACTTGTGGATGAAGGTAGATCATAGATGGGAGTTTAACATTCAAGGATACACATTCAAAAGGATAGGCAGGCAGAAGTAGTGGTAGGTTTCATTCAAGAAAAATAAATTAAATCCTTAGAAGGAGATGACATAGGATCGGAAGCTGATGAATCCTTGTGGACGGTGTGAAGGACCAAAGGTAAAAAGACCCTGATGGGAGAACAGTGGCCATGAAATGGGGTACAAATTACAATGGCAGATAGAGGAGGCATGTAAAAAGGGCAATGTTATTATACTCATGGGGGTTTCAATATGCATTTAAATTGGGAAAGTCAACTTGGTGCTGGATCCCAAGAGAAAGAATATGTGGAATGTCTGCAAAATGTCTTTTTAGAGCAACCTGTAGTTGAGCTAACCGGAGAAAAGGAAATTGTGCATTAAGGGTTGTATAATAAAACGGAGAAATACCAGAGGTAATTAGAGAGATGGAAGTGAAGGAACCCTTAGGAGGTGGTGATCACAACATGATTGAGTTCACTGTGAAATTTGAGAAAGAGAAGCCAAAATCCGATATGTCGGTATTTCAGTGGGGTAAAGGAAATTACACTGGCATGAGAGAGGAAATGGCCAAGGTTGACTGGAAAGAGACACTAGTGGGAAGGATGGCAGAGCAGCAGTGGCTGAAGTTTATGCGAGAAATGAGGAAGGTGCAAGACAGATATATTCCAAAGAAGAGGAAATTTTCCAATGGAAAAAGGATGCATCCATGGCTGACAAGAGAAATCAAAGACAAAGTAAAAGCAAAGCAGAGGGCATACGAGAAAGCAAAAATTAGTGGGAAGACAGAGCATTGGGAAATTTTTAAAAGCTTACAAAAGGAAACTAAGAAGGTCATTAAGAGAGAAAAGAGGAACTATGAAAGAAAGCTAGCAAATAATATCAAAGAGGACACAATAAGCTTTTTCAAGTATATAAAGAGTAAAAGACAAGGGAAAGTAGATATAGGACCAATAGAAAATGATGCTGGAGAAATTGTAATGGGAGATAAGGAGTTGGCGGAGGAATTGAATGAGTATTTTGCCTCAGTCTTCACTGAGGAAGACATCAGCAATATACCAGACATTCAAGGGTGTCAGGGAAGAGAAATATGCGCAGTCACAACTACGACAGAGAAAGTACTCAGGAAGCTGAATAGTCTAAGGGTAGATAAATTTCCTGGACTAGATGGAATGCACCCTCGTGTTCTGAAGGAAGTAGCAGTGGAGATTTCAGAGACATTAACAATGATCTTTCAAAAGTCGATAGATTCTGGCCTGGTTCTGGAGGACTGGAAGATTACAAATGTCACTCCACTATTTAAGAAGGGGGCAAGGAAGCAAAAAGGAAATTATAGACCTGTTAGCTTGACATCAGTGGTTGGGAAGTTGTTGGAGTCGATTGTCAAGGTTGAGGTTACGGAGTACCTGGAGGCATATGACAAGATAAGCAGAACTCAGCATGGTTTCCTTAAAGGAAAATCCTGCCTGAAAAACCTAGTGCAATTTTTTTGAGGAAATTACAAGTAAGCTGGACAAGGGAGATGCAGTGAATGTTGTGTATTTGGATTTTCAGAAGGCCTTTGACAAGGTGCCATACATGAGGCTGCTAAACAAGATAAGAGCCCATCGAATTTTGGCAAAATTACATAGGTGGATAAAGCATTGGTTGATTGGCAGGAAACAGAGAGTGGGAATAAAGGGACCCCATTCTGGTTGGCTGCTGGTTACCAGTAGTGTTGCACAGGGGTCCATGTTGGGGCCACTTCTTTTTACATTGTATGTTAACGACTTGGATTATGGAATTGATGGCTTTGTGGCTAAGTTTGCTGATGATACAAAGATAGGTGGAGGGGTAGGTAGTGCTGAGTCTGCAGAGAAACTTGGATAGATTGGGGGAATGGGCAAAGAAGCGGCAAATGAACTACATGTCGGAAAGTGTACGGTGATGCACTTTGGTAGAAGAAATAAACTGCCAGTCTATTAGCCAGAAGGTGGTGAATCTATGGAATCTGTTGCCACGGGCGGCAGTTGAGTCCAAGTCATTGGGTGTATTTAAAGCAGATATTAATAGGTATCTGAGCAGTCAGGGCATCAAAGTTTATGGTGAGAAGGTGGGGGAATGAGACTAAAGGGGAGATTGGATCAGCACATGATACAATGGTGGAGCAGACTCAATGGGCCGAATGGCCGACTTCTGATCCTTTGTCTTCTGATCTATGGTCCTATGGATTTGATTGAGAAGTGAAGGAACTCCATCAGGAGACAGTGATCATAGTATGATTGAATTCACCATGCATTTTAAGAGGGAGAAGCTGAAATCAGGTGTATCAGCATTACAGCGGAGAAAACAGAACTACTGAGGCGTGAGAAAGGAGCTGGTCAAAGTTGATTGTGTTATGTACCCCCAGGATTCATTTTTTTCTGTGGACTGTCACTTTAAAACACCGGGAGAATGAGACTGACTTTTGGGCACTGTTTGAGCTGCTCCAGAGAGAATGAGAGAGGTGGAGTTATTTGATGGACAATCAATGTTATGGTTTCTCTGCAGCTTCTATTGAATTTACAAGGACAGTTACAGACACACAGAAACACACAGAGTCAAGATGGATTCGGTCAATGGAAGACACCAGTGAGTCGGTTGCCGGTTTAAACTTTCAGGTGCCCAAATGGGGTGAGTTGAGATCGATCCAGAGAAATGACTCTTACAAGTTTTCTGCAACTAGAAGAAGTTTGCAGAGAAGAGGGGAGAGGAAAGTTTGAAACAGAAGATAACTAGTGACAAAGAGATCAATGCTTGGACTCTCTCTCTAAGAAGCCCGTGAGGGTGAGTTTGTTTCCATTCAAATACGGAAGTGTGATAGTCATTTAGTTAATTCACAGGAGTGGGTTCTGTGGTGAGGGGAAAGCTTTGTGAATACCACGTGTTTATTTACCCTTTGTCTGGTTGTGGTAATTCACTGAAGAAAGGCACACCAGTGGCAAATCACTGTTGGAGCTATTCCATATGTCATAGAATTGGATAAGTGGCTTTCACATTGTGTGGTTGAGGTAGTCTTGTGGAATCTGCCGGAGTGTCGACCCTTGCTTGGGTGGTGGTTCCTTTGAAGATGGTCCCCTTTGTGATGAGCTACTGTTGGTGATAATCCATACTTGGATTCTGTTTGAGTATCCTGTGGCCACGACTTTGAGATGTCCCGTAACTGAATCTGGGTGTGGTACCACCTGTGTTGAAAGGATGTTCGTTGAAGATCACAGTCGGTGATGTTTCGTGTGTGGAGTGGAATGACTTCAGAGATAAAATCTACTGCTATAGTCATTTTGTATTGCGGTCATGGAATCTGTGGAATATCAACTTAATTGCCTTCTCACAACATTCAACTTTGGATTACAAGCATCTCACATTAATTAACTGTGCATTTGAAGTGAATTTTCTTACATATCATCGTAAGTCTGTAACTCTTGCCACCTGAGCTTGAATAAATTTGGGAACTTTATCGATACCTATATAAACATTAACTCTTGATTTACCTGGTTTAAGTTACTATATTACATAGTTTCTAATAACATAGTGTTTTGTTAACAGCAAAACCAGACTCCAGGTGTGTTCCATTGCTGCTGATACTTTTACAGGGTTGAATGTAGGTGATAATTGAATGGGACACTAGCAGGAATGATGGCAGAACAGCAATGGCTTGAGTTTCTGGTTACAACGCAGAAGGAACAGGATAGATTCATCCCAATTCAGAAGCATTCTAAAGGGAGGATGAGGCAACTGTGACTGACAATGGATGTCAAAAACAGCATGAAAGTAAAAGAATAGGCTTATAGCAAAAAATAGTTGGAACTTGGAGGATAGGGATCTTTAAAAACTAACAGCAAATAAAAAAGCAAAGAAAGAGTAAGTGAAATATGAAGGTAAGCTAGTCAATAATATAAAAGCTGATACCAAAAGATTTTTCCATATATGAAAAGTAAAAAAAAACATATATAGATATCAGACCACTGGAAAATATTGCTGGACAGGTAGTAATAGAGTATGAAAATATTTCATACTGAACAAGTATTTTGTATCAGTCTTTACTGGTGAAGATGCCAGCAGTATGCCAGAAATTTGTGAGTGTCAGGGGGCAGAAGTGAGTGTAATTGTTATTACTAAGGAGAAAGTGCTTTGGGAAGCTGAAAAGTCTGAAGGTAGATGTGTCAACTGAACCAGATGGAATACACCCTCAGGTTCTGAGGTAGTTTAAGAAAAAATGAAGGCGTGAGTAATGATCTTTCAAAAATAACTGGATTCTGAAATGGTTGAGGAGGACTTGGAAATTGAAAATGCTATTTTATTCTTTAAGATGGAACAGAGACAAATACAGCAATTTACAGACTGGTTAAACTGACAACGTGGTTGGTAAGAATATCAAGTCCATTATTGAGGGTGAAATTCCATAAGACCAGAAGGTCTTTTGAATAAGACATTCAGAAAAGAATTAGGGCCTTAGGCCCATTGACTCTGCTCCACATTTCATCATGTTGGAGCCATTTCCCTCTCAGTGCCAATCTCTTGCCTTCTGCCTGTAACCTTACATGCACTGACTAATCAAAAGCCTGTCTACTTCCACCTTCAATACACTAAAAGACTTAGTTTTCACAGCCATCTGTGGCAACAATTTCCACAAAGTCACCATAATTTCACAAATGAAATTCCACCTCATCTCTGTTCTAAATGGAAATTCCTCTATTTAGAGGCTGTGCCCCCTGTTCCTAGGCTCCCCCACCAGAGGAAACATCCTCTTCACATCTGCTCTATCTATGCCATTCAACAGTCGATATACTTCAATGGGTCCCCCCTCATTCTCCTAAATTACAATCAGTGAAGGCCCAGAGCTATCAATCACTCTTCATACAATAAACCTTTCATACTCAGAGTCATTCTTGGAAACTCCACTGGACCCTCTCCAATGTCAGTACATCCTCTGTTCAATAAAGGGCCCAAAGCTGCTTACAATACTCCAACTGAGGCCTCACCTGTATCTTATAAGTCCCAATGTTATATCCTTTCTATTCTAGTCCTCTTCATCTAAATGCTAACATTTCATTTACTTTCCTCACCAATGACTAAACCTGCAAATTAACCTTTAGGGAATACTGGTTGAGTACACACAAGTTCCTCTGCACCTTTGATTTTTGAATCTGAAATTGTCAGTGCTTTCATAAGAACCTACATAAGAATACAAGAAATAGGAGGAGGAGTAGGCCATCTGGCCCATTATGCCCTGCCATTCAACAAGATCATGGCTGATCTGTCCATCCATAAAATCAGCTCTATCTACCTGCCTTTTCCCCATAACCCTTAATACACTCGCTATGTAAAAACCTGTCATACTCTATCTTAAATATATTTAGTGAAGAAGCCTCAACTGCTTCCCTGGGCAGAGAATTCCACAGATTCACCACTCTCTGGGAAAAACAGTTTCTCCTCATCTCTGTCCTAAATCTGCTCAGCTGAATCTTGAGGCAATGTCCCCTAGTTCTATTCTCACCTACCGATGGAAACAACTTTCCTAATTTATCATATATATCCCTTGCAAAATTTTATATGTTTCTGTAAAATCCCCTCTCATTCTTCTGAATTCCAGAGTGTTTAGTCCCAGGCAACTCAATCTCTCCTCGTAAGTTAACCCCTTCATCTCTGGTATCAACCTGGTGAACCTCATCTGCACTGGCTTCAAAGCCAGTATATCCTTCCTCAAGTATGGAGACCAGATCTGCACACAGTACTATTTCATTCATTCCACCAAAGTGCATGACCATAACCTTCTCAACACTGTTCCATTTCCTCTTTCTAAGTACTTGATTTCATGTTTTATCAACAGAGTCACACTAACCCCATTGTCCACCTGTCTGTCCTTTTGATACAATGTGTATCTTTGGATGCTAAGCTCCCAACTATAATTTTCTTTCATCCACATCTCAGTGCTGCCCACATCGTCATATCTACCAATCTCAAACTGCACCTCAAGTTTTTCTGCCTTATTTCCTATTCTGCATTCATTCAACTAACACCTTCAGTCCTGCACCTGTCACCTTTGTTAATTTTGTCTCTCATTTACATGACAACCCATCCCACTGATTGTAACTTTGCTCTATCATCTGCCTGTCCTTCCTGACAATCTCATTACACCTTTCCTCTGCTTATAAACCAACAATCCAACCCTCTGCCAGTTCCCATCCCCTTTAATTTAATTAATTTAAACCCTCCCCAATAACTCTAGCAACCTGCCCACAGGGATATTGCCTCACCGTCTCGGATTCAGGTGTAACCATCCATTTAGAATACATCATATCTTCTCCTCAAGATATCCCAATGATCCAGAAATCTGAGACCCTGCACCCTGCATCAGATTCTCTGCCACACATTCATCAGGCAAGTAAACCTTTTCTTACTCTAGCTGACGTATGGCATGGGCCACAATCTAGAG
The DNA here is from genome assembly GCF_030144855.1 of Hypanus sabinus. Taxonomy (NCBI): domain Eukaryota; kingdom Metazoa; phylum Chordata; class Chondrichthyes; order Myliobatiformes; family Dasyatidae; genus Hypanus; species Hypanus sabinus. Next base: position 65,977,297 of record NC_082720.1, on the reverse strand, counting down.
ATTGCTACCCTGGAGATCCTGCTTTTCAGCTTTCTATCTGGTTCCCTAAATTCTTTCTTCAGGAACTCCTCATTTTCTCTGCCATTTCGCTGATGCCAATGAGCACCAAGACCTTTGGCTGCATATCCTCACCCTTGTTTTGTGGTACTTGGAGATTCATGATTAAATGTCAGCTTTGTTTCTTTCATGGGAAATATTGCCTGACAAATCTGTTGGAATTCCTTGAGGAAATAACAGACACAGCAGGCAAAGGAGAATTAGTGGATGTTCTTACTATGACTTCCAGAAGGCCTTTGACAAGTTGCTGTATATCAGGGTTGTTAAAGCAGACTAGGATCCATGGTATTACAGGACAGAAATGAGTATGGATAACAGACTAGTTGACCGGCAGGGGGAAAAGAATAGGAATAAAGCAACATTTTCTGGATGGTTCAGGGGTCAGTGTTGGGACTACTTCTCACATTTTGACAATAATTTGGATGACCTAATTGAGGGCTTTGTGGAAAAGTTTGCAGATGATACAAAAATAGACAGAGGACCAGGTAGTGTTGAGGAAGTAGGGAGTCTGCAAAAAGACTTGGAGAGATTATGAGAATAGGCAAAGAAGTTGTAGATTGAATACAGTGTGCAAAACTGTGTGGTCAAGCACTTTGGCAGAAGGAATAAAGACATGAATTATTTTCTAAACGGGAAGCTAATTTAGAAATCGGAAGTGCATATGGACTTGGGAGAGCTCGTGCAGGATTTTCTAAAGATTAACTTGTAGGTTGAATTGCTGGTAAAGAAGGCAAATGCAACTTTACCATTAATTTTGAAAGGACTGGAATATAAAGGCAAGGATGTAATGCTGAGGCTTTATAAGGCATTGGTCAGGCAACACTGGGAGTTTTGTGAGCAGTTTTGGGCCCCTTATCTAAGGATGATTTGTTTATTTATTCAGAGATACAGGGTGAAACAAGCCCTTTCGGCCCATCAAAACAGCTATTTAAAACCCGCCTAATAACAGGATAATTTGCAATGACCAATTAACTTACTAACTGCTATATCTTTGGACTGTGCTTGTTGTTGAGAATGTGCTCACTCCTTACAGGCAGTGCCTGAATTGAACTCCAAACTGCAGAATGTCCCGAGCTATAATAGCGTCATCGAAGCACGACGTTACCATGGTAAGACAGTAATTACCGTATGTGCTAACATTGCAGAAGATCTAGAGCAGGGTTTTCCAAACAGTGGTCCATAGGCCCCTCAGTTAATGGTAGAGGGGCCTCTGGTCTAGAGGAATTTCATGAGCATGATCCTGGAAATGAAGGGGTTTACATATGATGAGCATTTGTTGGCTCTGGGCCTGTATGGTGTGATTGGAGGGAGGGTTCACATTGAAACCTATAAGTATTCAAAAGAACAGTTGGAGTGGACCTGGAGTGAATCTTTCCCATCGTGAGGGAGTCCAGCATGAGAGGGCCCCACCTCAAAAGAGAAGGAGATACCTTAAAATAGAGATGAGGAGGAATGTCTTTAGTGGGAGGATGGTGTATGTGTGGAATTGATCACTGTAGATGGCTTTGAAAACAATCAAAAGTAAACTTATTATCAAAGTACATATATGTCAGCATATTCAACCCTAAGATTCACTTTCTTGGGGGCATACTCAATAAATCCCAAGCAGAATAATAACTGTAATACAATCAATGAAAACCACACTAACTTGGGTGTTCAACCAGTGTACAAAAGACAACAAGCTGTGCAAATACAAAAAGAAATGTTAATAATAAATAAATACGCAATAAATACCAAGAACATGAGATAAAGCATACTTGAAAGTGAGTCCTTAGGTTGTGGGAACATTTCAATGACGGGTTAAGTGATGTTGAGTTAACCTATCCCCTATGGTTCAAGAGCTTAATGGTTGAGGAGTAATAACTGTTCCAGAACCTGCCTGTGTGAGTTCTAAGGCTCCTGTGGCTTCTTCATGATGGCAGCAGTGAGAAGAGAGCACGAATGGGGTGTTTCTTTCCTCTGTCAATGTTATTTTGTAGATGTGCTCAATGGTGGGGAGGACTTTACCCTTGATAAACTGCACCTGATCAAATACCTTTTGTGGAATTTTCTGTTCAAGCGCATTGTTGTTTTCATACAAGGCTGTAATGCAGCCAGTCAAATCTATAGAAGTTTGTCCCAGTTTTAGATGTCACACCAATTCTTTACAAACTCCTCAGGAGGTACAGTTGCAACTTCATTATCATACTTATGAGTTGGGCCCAAGACAAGTTCTCTGAAGTAATAACACCAAGGAATTTAAAGGTGCTGATCCTCTCCATTTGATCCTCTGATGAGAACTGTCTCATGGACCACTGGTTTCTTTCTCCTGAAGTCAAAAAATTGCTCCTTGGCCTTGCTGACATTGAGTAATAGGCTGTTGTTATGGCACCACTCAGCCAGATGTACAATTTCCCTCCTCTATGCTGATTCAACACCACCTTTGTTTCGGCTGTGGTGTCATCAGCATACTTGTGTATGGCATTGGAGCTGTACTTAGCCGTCTAGTCGTGAATGTAAAACAAGTAGACAAGGGGATTAAGCACACAGTCTTGTGGTGGGCCTGTGCTGATGGGGTTTATGGAGGAGATGGTTTTGCTATTCTGCACTGTTACGTACTCGTGACACATGACAGTGGTACCCTTGTCACGTGACTGGGGTTGAAGCTATACTGGACTTGAGGTAATGGTCTTGTGATGGTGGAGTGACGTAATTTTCCTGCCAGTAGAGATCATGTGACAAGTTTTTTTACAGGTTATAAAAGGAAGACCCCACCCTGTAAGGTGGGGCAGTTCGTGGCGGGATTTGCAATGTTGACTTCATGCCGCTGCGTGATTTAATGTGATGACACAGTTTAGTTGAAGGATGAAGTTTTTATCTAATGCCTAAAGTTTAAAAGGTCATTGCCAGCAGTTTCTTTACAATAATACTAGTTGAGAATCAGTGGAGAGTGAAGATCGGAGTTCGGGAGTTAAAGATTGAGGAGAATTGATTTTCGATGATGAAACGGGTTCGACCTTGTTTAATCCTTATTCGGAAGGAATTCATTGACTGTTCTTGTGTTAATCTCTGCGGGATAACAGAAAAGATTGAGGACAGTGATAAGGGAAAGATCAGTGCCATTAAGCCGTTTCGTTTTGTTTCGTTTCGTAAATTCTTCGTGGGAAAGAGTTCAACTTCGGGGACTGAAACAAAATGACGTGAAAGAGAATTTAAATCATTTTATAAAGTCTCTCCTTTTAAATGGACTGTGAGCATTTCAAACTTTTGGCAATACAACTTTAAAGAACTGTTTTTGCAACATCGCTTTAAGAACTGTTTGAGCTGCATCGCTTTAAGAACTGTTCAAGCTGCCGCACAGCAGCTGATTTCCAGTTACGTTAGTGTTTGTTTACTTTTGGGGGGTTTGTTTTCAGTGTTTAATAAACATGTTATTTGTTATATAAACCCTTGCCTAACTCATATATTTATTGTTGCCTGAATATGTAACAGCACTGATTGGAGTCTGCAAGTGAGGAAATCAAGGATCCAATTGCACAAGGAGGTATTGAGGCCAAAGTCTGAGAACACATCAAATAGTTTTGAATGTTGAGCTGTAGTTGATAAAAATCAACCTAATACAGCATATCTGCTGTCCAGATGCTCCAGAGTTGAGTGAAGAGCCAATAAGATGGCAGCTGCTGTGGACCTGTTACTTTGGTAGGCAACCAGCCTCTCAAAACACATCATCACTATAGATGTAAGTGCTATTGGGCAATAGTCATTGAGGCCAGTCACCATACTTTTCAGTTACTGCTGTAACTGGAGTCTGTTTGAAGCAGATGGGTACGTTAGCCTGCTGCAGTGTGAGGTTAGAGATCTCAGTGAACACTCCACCCAGTTGATCAGCACGGGTCTTTAGTACTTGGCCAGGTACCCCGTCTGAGCCTGATGCTTTTAATGAACTCACCTTCCTGATGGCAGCCCACTTGTCAGCTTGAGTCTGAAAACATAGGATCGTTGGAGGCTGTGGGAGGTCATAATGGTTCCTTCATGTTTTGATGGTCAAAGAGGGCATAAAAGATATTGAGATCATCTGGACATGAAGCCCTGCTGGCGCCCATGTCACTTGTTTTACCTTTATAAGAAGTGATAGTATTCAAGCCCTGCCACAACTGATGAGCACATGTCATTGATTCCAGTTTAGACCAGACTTGCCACTTTACCCATGGGATGGCTTTTAGCAGATTGTACCTAAATCTCCTGTAACTTTCTCCTGTAACATCAGACTTGAATGACTCTGATAAGCTATCAGCAAATTGCTTACCTCATGGTTCTTCCAGGGCTTTAGATTGAGGAAAGTTCTGAATGATTTTGTGTGGACACACTTATCCACAATTGTGTTAATAAAGTCCATGACAGATGTGGTATATTCAATCAAATCGCAAAGATGAGTCCTTGAACATGCCCCAGTCCACTGACTCAAAGCTCCACTGCCTCCTGCAACCATCTCTTTGTTGTCCTTATCTCTGGAGCTTTTCTCTTTAGCCAAACTGACAGAAAATAAAGAACAACAATGTTTTGGAGGAAGTGATACTTAACAGTGAATATTCAGCACATTCAGAGATCAACATCCGTTGGGCAAATTGCAAATTAGTCAGAATAAAATGAGGAACAATCTTCACTGCCTTTTGCCTGATTTTGTTTCTTGGAACTGGATCTTATCTCAAATAATAATGCAACAGCCTACAGAGAAGAAGTCATCACCCTGACACAGTGGTGTCAAGAAAACAACCTCTCCCTCAGTGTGACAAAGGCAAAGGAGCTGGTTGTGGACTATAAGAGAAATGGAGACAGGCTAACCCCTATTGACATCAATGGACCTGGGGTTGAGAGGGTAAACCTTCTTCCTGTCTACCAATTCTATTTATTTGCAGTTTGTTTTCTTTTCCACATTGGTTGTTTGTCAGTCTTTGTGTGTATTTTTCATTGATTCTATTGTATTCCTTTAGTCCATGCTGAAACCAGTTAAACTGCCTACTCACATGGACTGCACAAGGATCATAGCCCTCCATATCCCTACTATCCACGTACCTATCCTAACTTCTCAAACATTGAAATTGAGATTGCATTCACCACTTGTGCGAGCAACTCATTCCACACTGTCACCACCCTCTGAGTGAAGAAGTTTCCCCTCATGTTCCCCTTAAATGACTCACATTTCACCCTTAACCCATGACCTCTGATTGTAGTTCCACTATATATCAGTGGAAAAACCCTGTTTGCATTTACCCCTCACAATTTTGAATATCTCTGTGAAATCTCCTCTCACTCTTCTATGTTCTAAAGAATACAGTACTATCCTATTCAATATTTCCTTATAACTCAGGTCCTTGGATACAGCAACATACTTGTAAATTTTCTCTGTACTCTTTCAACCTTGCTTACGTCATTCCTGTTGGTAAGTGACAAAAACTGTGCACAGTACTCCAAATTAGGCCTCACCAACATCATAAACAACTTCAACGCAAGATCCCATCTTCTGTACTCAATGCATGATGTAGAGAAATCTTGGTGCTCTACCATTCACTGTGTAAGACCTACCCTGGTTGGTTCTATCAAAGTGCAAATCCTCTCATACGTCTGCATTATTTTCAATCTACCATTTTTCTGGCCATTTTCCTAGCTGATGCAGATCCCTCTGTAAATCATGATAGCCTTCCTCACTGTCCACTACACCCCCAATCTTGGTGTTATCCATGAATTTGCTAATTTAGTTAATCACATTGTCGTCCAGATCATTAATATAGATGACAAACAACAAAGAACTCAGCCCCGATCCCTGTGGCACACCACGTGTCACAGGCCTCCAGTCTGAGTGACAGTAGAGAAAACCGTATACGAACATGTTGGAATGTAAATGGGAAGCAGAATTGAAGTGGATGGTCACTGGGAGATCCTGCTATTTTTCTGTGGGCAGAGGGTATGTGCTTGGCAAAACTGTCTCCCAACATACGTCCATTCTCACTGATATACAGGAGACTACAACAGGAGCATCAAGCACAGTGAATGACCCCAACAAACTCACAAATGAAGTGTCGCCTCACATGAAAGAACCTTTTGGGGCCTTGAATAGTGGTGAGCGAGGAGGTTTTGGGGCAGGTGCAGTACTTGTTCTACTTCCAGGGATAAGTACCAAGAGGGAGATTGGTGGGGAGGGATGAATAAAGAGAGGGAAAGATGTGTTTGGTGGTGGGATCCTGTTGGTGATGGTGAAAGTTATAGAGATTTATGTGCTGCATGTAGATGCTGGTGGAGTGGTAGGTGTGAACAAGAGGAACCCTATCACTTGTAGGGTGATGGGAGGATAGGGTGAGGGCAGACGTGCATGAAGTGGAAGATTTGCAGATGAGGGCAGCATTGATAAGCTGCCCCAGACAAAGAGACAAAGAGATCGAGACCTGGGAGGAAGGATTTGGAAGAAGAGCAGGTGAATTTGAGGGAAGGGTGGAAGTTGGAGAAAAATTTGGTGAAGTCAATGAGATTAGCATGTATTCAGGAAGCAGCATCAATGCAGTTGTCAATGCAGTGCAGGAAAAGTGGGGGAGTAATAACTGTGTAGGCTTGGAACATAGACTGTACCACACAGCCAACAAAAATTCAGGCACAACTGGGACCCATGTGAGTGCCCATGGCTACCGTTTGGTTTGAAGGAAGTGGGAGGAGCTATAGGAGAAATTATTGAGAGGAAGGACCAATTCCATCTGACTTTGGAGAGTAGTGGTGGAGGTGAGCAGGTTGAGTCTGTTGTCTAGAAAGAAGCGAGAGCTTTAAGGCTTTTCTGATGGGGGATGGAGATATATCAGGACCAGATCTGTCTGCTGTACTGAACCAGCATACATACAGTAAATTAAGGTCCTAAGTAACTTCACCCTAAGATAGCTGAAACCTACATCGTGTTTCCAAATCATACTTGGAGTCATCAAACATAAACGAAGTTTGATCATTTTTATTAAATAATTTATATTATTTTTTTAAAGTTATACCAAAAGAACCAAATGAATATACTCAAACCAGGGGAAATAAAAGGAGAAAAATAAAACCATCCTGGGCCTAGTCTTAAGGCAGACGTTTCTCTCTGTCTCCTTGTGTTCAATTCAGAATGCTCTCGATGTTACATCATGGATAGTGGTGGTTAATTATTTATTAGGGCAGACAATGAAACTAAGAATATCAACTTTATTCTTCAAAATGAGACCTTGTAATAAATCTAGTCAAGATGAAAAGAAAAGCATACAAAAGATTCAGAGAGCTAGGTAATGTTAGAGATCTAGAAGATTATAAGGCTAATAGGAAGGAGCTTAAGAAGGAAATCAGGAGACCCAGAAGGGGCAATGAGAAGATCTTAATGGGTAGGATGAAGGAAAACCCCAAGGCATTCTACAAGTACGTGAAGAGCAAGAGGATAAGTCGTGAAAGAATAGGACCTATCAAGTCTGCCAATGGGAAAGTGTTTATGGAACCAGAGGAAATAGCAGAAGTGCTTAATGAACACTTCAGGATTCACTATGGAAAAGGACCTTGGTGATTATAGTGATGACTTGCAGCAGAGTGAAAAATTTGAGCATGTAGATATTAAGAAAGAAAATGTGATGGAGCTTTGGAAAGCATGAAATTGGATAAGTCGCTGGGACCAGATGAGATGCACCCCAGGCTAATGTGGTAGGTGAGGGAGGTGATTGCTGAGCCTCCGGTGATGATCTTTGCAACATCAATGGGGACGGGAGAAGTTCCAGAGGATTGGAGGGTTGCAGATGTTGTTCCTTTATTCAGGAAAGTGATTAGAGATAGCCCAGGAAGTTATAGACCAGTGAGTCTTACCTCAGTGGTTGGTATGTTGATGAAGAAGAACCTGAGGGGCAGGAAATATGAACATTTGGAGAGAAATAATATGATTAGGAATAATAGGCACCGCTTTGTCGAGCCTGATTGAATTTTTTGAGGATGTTACTAAACACATTGATGAAGGAAGAGCAGTAGATGTAGTGTAAATGGATTTCAGCCAGCCATTTGAAAAGGTACCCCATGCAAGGCTTATTGAGAGAGTAAGGAGGCATGGGATCCAAGGGGACATCGCTTTGTGGATCCAGAACTGGCTTGTCCACAGAAGGCAAAGTGTGATTGTAGATGGGTCATGTTCTGCATGGAGGTTGGTAACAAGTGAAGAACCTCAGAGATCCGTTCTGGAACTCTGACTCTCCGTGATTTTTATAAAGACCTGGATGAGGAAGTGGAGGTATGGGTTAGTAAGTTTGCTGATGTAACAATTGTTGGATGTTTTGTGGATAGTGTGGACGGCTGTCAGAGGTTACAGCGGGACATTGATAGGGTTCAAAACTGGGCTGAGATGTGGCAGATGGAGTTCAACCCAGATAGCTGTGAAGTGTTTCATTTTGGTAGGTCAAATATGATGGCAGACTATATTAATAGTGGTAAGACTCTTGGCAGTGTGGAGGATCAGAGGGATCTTGGGGTCCAAGTCCATCGGATGCTCAAAGTAGTTGTGCAGCTTGACTCTGTGGTTAAGAAGGCGAACAGTGCATTGGCCCTCATCAATCGTGGAATTGAATTTTGGAGCTGAGAGGTAATGTTGCAGCTATATAGGACCCTGGGCAGACCCCAATTGGAGTACTGTGCTCATTTCTGGTTGCCTTACCACAGGAAGGATGTGGAAGCCATAGAGAAGGTGCAGAGGAGATTTATAAGGATGCTGTCTGGATTGGGGAGCATGCCTTATGAGAATAGGTTGAGTGAACTCGGCCTTTTCTGCTCAGAGTGACGGAGGATGAGAGGTGACCTGATAGAGGTGTATAAGATGATGAGAGACATTGGTCATGTGGATAGTCAGAGATTTTTCCCAGGGCTGAAATGGTTGCCACAAGAGGACACAGGTTGAAGCTGCTGGGGAGTAGGTACAGAGGAGATGGCAGGGGTAAGCTTTTTACTTAGATAGTGTGTGTAATGGGTTGCTGGCAACGGTCATGGAGGTGAATAAGAGAGGGTCCTTTAAGAGACTTTTGGATCAGTACATGGAGCTTAGAAAAATAGAGGGCTGCAGGTAAGCCTAGCAATTTCTAAGGTACTGACATGTTCAGCACAAATTTGTGGGCTGAAGGTCCTGTATTGTGATGTAGGTTTTCTATGTTTTGCCTCTTGTCTGGACATTTGATTCATCACAGTTTTAAGCTACTTGACATTTAAACTGCTATTGGGCTAGAGGGCACATGATACTTCGTCCATGTCATCAGTGTAGATTATAAATAGTTGTAACTTAGCACTTACCCCAGTCAGACTCCACCATCACTGGTTGCTAATCAAAAAATGACACATTTTTCTTCATTTTTATGTTTTAAATTTAAAAATAATTTGGATGGCTTCTGAACAATAATGTATATTTTGTTCAGATGTTTAAATGTCAAGTAATAAAGGATAGATATATCTTTCACAACAAACTGTTCTTTACTGATGTCACATGGTTGTTTTCAGGTCAGGGTCTGAAATGAACTCTGCCACATCCTGTAACAAACTGTCCAAGGCACAAAGGTTTGAGAGTGAACTAAACAGTCATTAATGTGGGTTCATCACATCTTGCACAGAGACCAGCTTGTCAAAACCTGTGACATTTAATTAAATGTCATTTTATAAAAGTTAAATATAACTGTAAAGAAATTCTGCTCGCATAGAGTATTTCCAAACAGTGTCTTTAACTGGGAGTGTATTTGCTGTGGTGTTGCTCACTGTGGGTCAGGGGCTGGTTTGTAAGGGCAGGAGCAATGCACCAACTCTCACACACTGTGTTGCTGAGCTGAGAAGTAGAAACCATGACAACTGAGAGTGACAGCTTAGTGCTGTAAGATGCAAATACTGTATGTCTAAGTTTCCTTAGCTCAAGTAGAGGACTGCGAGTTTCAGGCAGAACATTTAAGTGACAAGAGTTTGTTAATTTCTTATATTGACTGGAAGATTTAAAATGAAAATCAGATGGCTGTCAATCTCCTACTAAAGTTTTAAAGCATGGATTTTGAAACAAAAGTCATGATGACTGTCAAGTCCTCACTAATATTTTAGAACATATATTGGAACAACAGAGCACAGATCCTTCATCCCACAAAGTTTTGCCGACCTTTTAACCTACTCCGTTCAAACTAACCCTTCCCTCGAACACAGCCCAAACAAGAGAAAATCCACAAATGCTGGAAATCCAAGCAACACACGCAAAGTGCTCAAGGAGCTCAGCAGACCAGGCAGCATCTATGGAAAAATGTGCGGTCAATAATTTGGGCCAAAGCCCTTTGGCAGGTCTGGAGAGAAAAAAAAGGTGAGGAATAGATTTGAAAAGGTAGTGGGATGGGTGAGAAAAACACCAGGTGATAGGTGAAACCTGGAGGGGGAGGGGTGAAGTAAAAAACTGGGAAGCTGATTGGTGGAAGAGACAGAAGTCCATGGAAGAAATAAAAAGAGGAGGAGGAAGAGCAAAGGGAGGCAAAGAACAGGCAAGGAGATAAAGTGAGAGAAGGAAAAGGAGATGGGAAATGCTGAGGTGGGGGAGGTGTGCAACATTACTGGAAGAGTGAGGAATCCATGTTCATGCCATCAGGTTGGAGGTTACTGAAACGGATTATAAAGCATTGTTCCAACTTAAGTGTGGCCTCATCTCAACAGTGGAGGAGGCCATGGATGGACATATCAGAATGGGACTTCTGATTCACCTACATACAAGAGGCTGTGCCGGGAGCATCAAACACTTTAAGTGAGCTCAACAGACTCACAAGTGAAGTATCATCTCAGCTGGAAGGACTGTTTATGTCCCATAATGGTAGTGAGGGAGGAGATGTAGGGGCAGGTGTAGCACTTGTTCCACTTGCAAGGGTAAGTACCAGGAGGTAGAGCAGTGGGGAGGGATGAATGGACAAGGGAGTCGCAAAGGGAGTGATCCCTCTGGAAAGCAGAAATTGGGGGAGGAAGGAGAGATGTGCTTGGTGGCAGAAGTTTTGAAGAATTATGTGCTGATGCGGAGGCAGGTGGGGTGGTAGGTGAGGACATGAGGAACCCTATCCCTGGTAAGGTGGGAGGAGGATGGAGTAAGAGCAGACGTGCATGAAATGGAAGAGATGAGGTTGAGGGCAGTGTTGATGATGGAGGAAGGGAACACCCTTTCTTTGAAAAAAGACAACATCTCCTGCATTCTAGAAGGAAAAGCCTCATCCTGAGAGCTGATGTGGCGATGATAGTGGTATTGAGAGAATGGGATGGTGTTTTTACATGTAGTAGGGTGGGATGAGGTGTAGTCAGACAGCTCTGAGAACCGGTTTGTTTGTGATTGACTTTGGTGGATAAGCTGGTTCTGCAGATAGAAACAATAGGATTGAGAAAGGGGAGAAAGGGAAGGGTGGTATCAGAAATGGAATTGGTGAATTTGAGGGCAGAGTTGAAGTTGGAGGCAAAGTGGATGAATTTGATGAAATCAGCACGGGTGGAGGAAGCAGCACAAAAGCAGTCATCGATGTAGCACTGGTCACCAGTGTAGGCTTGAAACAGACTGTACCACATAGCTGACAAACAGGCAGGCATAATTAAGATCTATGCAAGAGCCCATGGCTTCACTTTTTGTTTGAAGGAAGTGGGAGGAGCCAAAGGAGAGATTAGTTAGAGTGAGGGCAAGTTCTGCCAGGCAAAGGAGAGTGGTGGTGGAGGGGAGCTGGTTTAGTCTGGTGTCCAGAAAAAAAACCCGTAAAACTTTGAGGCCTTCCTGGTGGGGGACTGAGGTGTATACGGACTGGTCATCTAGAGTAAAAAATAAGATGATGGGGTCCAGGGAAATTGAAATCCTTGAAAAGATCAGGAGCGTGTGTGGAGTCACGGATGTAGGTAGGAAAAGTCAGAACTGGGGGAATAAAGTCGAGGTATGCTGATGTCTCCAGTGGGGCAGGAACAAGGTGGAACAACGAGTCTACCAGGACAAGTGGCTTTCTTGACTCTCGGGTAGGAGATAGAAATGGGAGGTGCAGGGTATGGGAACTATGAGGTTGGTGGCAGTGGATGGGAAGTCCCCTGAATCAATAGGTTGGTGATGGTGTGGGAAACAATGGCCTGGTGTTCTTTACTGGGATTCTGTTTGAGAGGTAAGTAAGAGGAGATGTCAGAGTTGGCGATGGGCCTCAGCAAGATCATCCTCCATTTTTTTATCATCCATGTGTTTAAGTGTTTCTTAAAGACTATCCAATTATCTGACATTTTTGATTCTTTTGATGTTTGTTTCTTCACGAGACAGTTCTAACTAAATGAGACTCCACAAAACTAACGAAGGACACTGGAGAATTTTATTCTCTCTTCCTCTCACTCTCTCTTCCTTCCTCCCTCCCTCCCTCCCTCTCTCTCTCTCTCTCTCTCTCTCCCTTCCTCCCTCCCTCCTCTCTCTCTCTCTCTCTCTCTCTCTCTCTCGCTCTCTCTCTCTTCCTCTCACTCTCACTCCCCCCCCGCACCCTTTCACCCACTCACCCTCTCTCATATATATCAGCAGAACAAATCTAGAAACCTGAGAGTGATGTGATGGTTATAGCATGTGCTTTTGGAGGTTTTCACAAATAAAATGATGTGAGGCACTTTATGGTTAAGAAAAACTGTAACAACTAATTTATTGTACTCCGAACTATGAACACACAAAAAACACAGTAACAGAGCTTCACGTAGTATGTCATCACGTTCAACCAGCTTAAAGTGAAACCCCAACTCAATGTCTGTGGTTGCGAATTATGTATGTTTCCATTTATTACATTACCCTACTGTTTCACTAAAATTAATTATGCAGTTTGGGAGAAGAAATAAAGATGTAGATTATTTTCTAAATGGGGAGCTAAGTCAGAAATCAGGTGTGCAAATGACTTGGTAGCATTTGTGCAGGCTTGACCTAAAGGTTAATTTGTGTGTTGTGTCAGAGATAAAGGAAGGTAAATGTAATATTAGCATTCATTTTGAGAGTATTTTGGGGTATATAGCCTTTAAAATGGAGGTTGATAAGTTCTTGATTAGTAAGGGTATCAAAGGCTATGGGAGGAAGTCAAGAGAATGGGGTTGAGAGGGATAATAAATCAGCCATAATGGGCTCGCAGAGCAGAATCAATGGGCTGAATGGCCTATTTCTGCTCCTATGTCGTATGCTCTCTGAAATGCCATCTGAATTAAATAAATACTGGGAACCAGATTGAAAAGTGTTTTTGTGAAATCTGAGGGGAAAATATTTTTGCTTTTCACATTTTACCTAGCCAGAATAGTCTTTTTTATTTTATTACTTTGGTTCATTTCTTTTGAATAATGTGAATAACATTTGCATGAAAGAAAAGGAGTGAGGGAAAATATGAGCACTGGGACCTGTCAGAGTGAATATTGAGGGCTCTGGGATTTTTCAAACCTTTACATTGTAATGCACCCTTAAGGTCTACATGGGGCATGTTTGATACATCGGTGTACCAGCCCCTTCTGCCAGTTGAACATTCCAGCCTTGAATGAAGACTGATTATTTGGTAGATTTGCCCTTGGTATTCAAAATTTTGTCCCTCAGTAGTAAAAGGCACTATGGTAATAATGAGGAGAGATCACCCGAAGAGAAGGCCAGCCTGGGGCAAGGGCTGTCCACTGGAGTCAATGTTGAGTCACAGAAGGAGAGGGCATTATCCAAATGGAAGAGCAAGAACTGCCTGGAATGTTTATGAAACAGGAGCTGAGGCACTTACTGTTCAACTTTCGATAATACAGAATGAAAACTTTGGGTGAGTTTTGGTGAAACAAACCACATATCCATTTCCTTTTCACTCTATCAGTTCTCTGTGTGGTCAGCTGCAAAGATCTCTCTTGCTCACTTGGCTCTTTGAAAAAGTTTTCTCCAAATAATCTGCCATCATTATTGGTGCAAACCAGTCTTGTTGATTCTGAGACATCAGATACAGAACAGTCCAGGGTAATTGTGTCTCTTTCAGTCACTGCATCAGTCCATTCAGCTGTGACTGTGGAAACAAGCAGAATGTTTTACCTTTGAAAGAATGACATCACCAAAACAAAAAACAACATTCTGACTCCTACTTTTCACTGTGATTAGATCAATGGTCAGAAATCTTTCTGAACCCACAGAACATCTGTAAACGCCGGCATCTTCAAACAGAACAGGGACAATCTCACACTGAAATTCTTGTTACTAAAATGTGTCTCTGAGGTCACCAGTTGATTCCCAAAGAAGGTTTTGTTCACATTGTTGGCTGAGAGTTTATTTCATATGTTGTTTCCTTCTCCTGGTCCTGAAAGTGACATAATTCCCAGGTCCACACAGCTTTGATCGTAAGCGTTATCAGGCGGAGGAAAATTCAAGAGGAGATAACTGTTATCGGCACTGGAGCAATGAGATCTGTAACAATTTTTATATAAATCTGCATCAGAGAGACAGGGAATTCCTGTTAATTTTACATTTGCTGAGGAATAAAAGAAGAGCTGGAAAGATTTTCAGACAGAAAATTTACAATTATGTTGCCAGAACTTGAAAGGTTGAAAAGGAAGGACTTTATTCCCTAAACTGTCAGAGAATGAGGCGAGATTTGGTCGGAGTATGTACAAAATTGTGGTGGCTGTGTGGAGATAACCTCTACCAGAGGAGGGGTAAGTCAATCTTTCATTCCACTGGCATGCAGGTCACATGTTGGTGTTGTGTTCTTTATACGTACCGTGGGTTACTCATAAAGAAACATATTCTGGAAGAACATGACCAGAACTTTTATTTAACAGCAAACAGCAACCACGTTTTAAACATACAAGCTTTTCGATCATTCTGTCATTTCTGCGCATGCTCCGAATTCTGTCTAATCACTTTCTGACACGTGATATCACCACATCTTTTTTTAAAAAAGAAAAACAATTAGCCACATTAATCAAAACAAATGCATAATTTAAAATGTCTCTATCAGTCTCTCTGGGGGTTTACAAACACGAGTAGACCTTCTAAGTGGTTCACACAGTTCTTGTGTTTCATTGTTATTTTCATGTTTCATATCTGGAAAAAACTGATTTCATGCATGTAATTACGTTCTCTGTTGTTGTTCTGCTCAAACCACACACTTTTGTCAGTTACAAAAAGATCAATGCCTACTTTCTGACAAGGTCTCTGAGGACGAGTATATGGATGTAGTAGCTCCTTAGGGTTGCTAGGTTGGTAGTTAAACCATATTTGACAAGAAGACACCAATTCTGCAATTTCTTGATTCATCCTGGGCCAAAACATTTCTTCCCACACTCTTCTCTTACACTTGTCAATACCTAGGTGGTCTTCATGAATTTTCCCAAGCATTTCTTTTTGGAGACTTTTTAGGAATCACAATTCTGCTGCCTTGCACAATATCCCATGCATAGCAGAAAGTGCTGATCTGTGGTTCCAATATTATTGTACTTCTGAGGTATAGTCATGCCTATTATCTGGCCATCCATCCATCATCACTTGTATAACCTGGCTGAGAATGTTGTCCTTCTCTATCTCAAGATGCAGCAGTTCCAACTTTTTGGGAGCAAAATGTACAGTTTCTATGACCATATCAATAAATACCTGAACATTGATAATGTTCCTGTGCCTGTCTTTTGTTGTCGGATCCACAGCTCTGGAAAGTGTGTCAGCTGTGCACATGAATTTCCCAGGTGTGTATGACACATTCAACACATATCTTTGCAATTTGATCATCATTCGCTGAATTTGCAAATGACAATCACTTAAAGATTTGTTAAACATTGCAATCAAAGGCTTATGATTGGTTTCAACATCAATAGATTGTCCTGACACAAACTGATGAAATCTCTCACAAGAAAACATAATGCTGAGCAATTCTTGTTGAACTGGGGCATTCCTTGTTTCTGGATCAGATAATGCACGAGATGCATATCCCACTGGTAGCCATTCCTGATCATGTTTTTGGAGTAATACTGCCTCTAAGCCTGCTTGAGATACATCACATGAGATTTTGAAGTGTCTCTCAGCATCATAGAATTTCAACACAGGTTCTTTGGTGAGCACTTTCTTGAGATTTTGCCATGCCCTCTCCTGTTCATGATTCCAGTTCCATTCGTTTTGCTTTTCTGTTAGCTGCCTCAATAGAGCAAGCTATTCCGAAAGACTAGGTATGAATTTTCCCATGTAGTTGACCATTCCCATAAACCTTTTAACATCCTTTAGAAATTGCGGTCTTGGCAAGTTCTCAATGGCAGAAATCTTCAATGTATCAGGACGCACATCCTCTTTGCTGATGATATCACCCATAAAGGTAAGATCAGTCACTCCTGGCCGACATTTGTCTTTATTCAAACTTAGGTTTGCCAAGCATATTGCCTCTAAGACTTGTATGAGTCTGGTGTCATGCTCTTGTTTAGATGATCCCCAAACATAATATCTACGCCCTCAATGTGCTCATATAGCATCTGAATAGTTTTATGGTACACTTCAGGAGCCGATGCAATTCCAAATGGCAGCCTAAGAAAATGGGATTTGGCAAAAGGAGTGTTAAAGGTACACAACTTTGAGCTCGCTTCATCAAGTTTAAGTTGCCAGAATCCAGAGGATGCATCTAATTTACTAAAGTAAATTTTGGAGAATTTGGAGAAGGAAGTCTGAGAATCAGAACGGGAGTGTGGCGGGAGCCATTTTGATTTTTTCTTCTTCTCATCGGAGTTAGGAGAGGCAGAACTGTACAGGCGTGTGACGTCAGGCAGTGAAGCAGGGAAAATTTAAAAGGACAGAAATCCTGATTCAGGTTTAATTAGGAAAAGGAAGTCTGTGAATGAGAATGAGAGTGCTGCAGGAGCCATTTTGATTTTTTCTTCTTCTCATCTGAGTTAAGAGAGGCAGGACTCCACAGGCGTGTGACATCGGGCAGTGGACTGGGGAATATTTAAAAGAAACACAGCCTTATACAGCGGGCAGCCTCGTTTTGCAGCCAGCGGAGTGAGCTGAGAGCACAGTGAAGGCTTAAGGACTTTGGCTCAACGGGCTTAGGTGGAAGCGGACGAGGCAAGGTAAGCTTAGTTTTCAATTTTTCCTGTTATTTGAGGAAAAGGGGAATTATGAGTGTGAGAACAGCTTGTTGTTCTCGGTGTCGGATGTGGGAGGACCCGGAGTCTCCTAGCCTACTGCATGTCCATATCTGCTCCAGATGCGCCGAACTGCAGCTTCTAAGGGACCGTGTTAGGGAACTGGAGCTCAAGCTCGATGACCTTCGTCTGGTCAGGGAGAGTGAGGAGTTGATGGAGAGGAGTTACAGGCATATGGTCACACCAGGGCCACGGGAGGCAGACACGTGGGTCACAGTTAGGAGAGGGAAGCGGAGAGTCAGGTACAAGAGAGTACCCCAGTGGCTGTACCCCTTGACAATAAGTATTCCTGTTTGAGTACTGTTGTGTGGGGTGGGGGGAGAACAGCTTACCTGAGGAATAAAACAGCAGCCGTGCCTCTGGCACAGAGTCCAGCCCTGTAGCTCAGAAGGGTAGGGAAAGGAACAGGAAGGCAGTAGTAATAGGGGAGTCGCTAGTTAGGGGGTCAGATAGGCAATTCTGTGGACGCGATCAGGAGAACGGTCTGGTACTTTGCCTCCCTGGTGCCAGGGTCCGGGATGTTTCTGATCGCGTCCAAGATATCCTGAAGTGGGAGGGAGAGGAGACTGAGGTCGTGGTACATGTAGATAACAATAACATAGGTAGGAAAAGGAAAGAGGTCCTGAAAGGAGAATATAGGGAGTAAAGAAGAAGGACCACAAAGATAGTAATCTCACAATTACTGCCTGTGCCACGCGACAGTGCGAGTAGGAATGGAATGAGGTGGAGGATAAATACGTGGCTGAGGGATTGGGGCAGGGATTCAAGTTTCTGTATCATTGGGACCTCTTTTGGGGAAGGTGTGACCTGTACAAAAAGGACAGGTTGCACTTGAATCCTATGGGGACCAATATCCTGGTGGGGAGGTTTGCTAAGGCTACTGGGGAGACTTTAAACTAGAGTGGTTGGGGGGGGGAATCAATTTGAAGAGACTAGGAGAGAGAAGGTTAGTTCACAAATAGAGAAAGCTGGCAGACAATGCATGAGGAAGGATAGGCAGGTGATAGGGAATGGGAGCGCTCAGACCGAAGATGTAGGGGAGAAGGAAGAAAAAGATAATAAAGTTGTTTGCACCATTAGGGATAAACAGAGAGTAAGAGGTGGAGAATTTCTTAAATGCATCTTTTTTAATGCTAGGAGTATTGTAAGAAAGGTGGATGAGCTTAGAGCATGGATCGATACCTGGAAATATTATGTTGTAGCTATTAGTGAAACATGGTTGCAGGAGGGGAGTGATTGGCAACTAAGTATTCCTGGATTTCATTGTTTCTGGTGTGATAGAATTGGAGGGGCAAGAGGGGGAGGTGTTGCATTGCTTGTCAGAGAAAATATTACAGCAGTGCTCTGGCAGGATAGATTACAGGGCTCGTCTAGGGAGACTATTTCGGTGGAATTGAGGAATGGGAAAGGTGTAGTAACACTTATAGGGGTATATTATAGACCACCTAATGGGGAGTGAGAACTGGAGGAGCAAATTTGTAAGGAGATAGCAGATATTTGTACTAAACTCAAGGTTATGATTGTGGGAGATTTTAATTTTCCACACATAGACTGGGAAGCTCATTCTGTAAAAGGGCTGGGTGATTTAGAGTTTGTCAAATGTGTGCAGGATAGTTTTTTGCAGCAATACATAGAGGTACCAACTAGAGAAGGGATAGTGTTGGGTCTCCTGTTAGGGAATGAGATAGGTCAGGTGACGGAGGTATGTGTTGGGGAGCACTTCAGGTCCAGTGATCACAATGCCATTAGTTTCAATATAATTATGGAGAAGGTTAGGACTGGACCCAGGGTTGAGACTTTTGATTGGAGAAAGGCTAACATTCAGGAGATGTGAAAGGATTTAGAAGGAGTGGATTGGGACAACTCGTTTTATGGGAAGGATTTAATAGAGAAATGGAGGTCATTTAAAGGTGAAATTTTGAGAGTACAGAATCTTTATATTCCTGTTAGTTTGAGAGGAAAGGTTAAAAGTTTGAGAGAGCCATGGTTTTCAAGGGATATTGGAAAATAGGTTCGGAAAAAAGAGAGATCTACAATAAATATAGGCAGCATGGAGTAAATGAAGTGCTCAAGGAATATAAAGAATGTAAAAAGAATCTTAAGAAAGAAATTAGAAAAGCTAAAAGAAGATATGAAGTTGCTTTGGCAAGTAAGGTGAAAATAAATCCAAAGGGTTTCTACAGTTATATTAATAGCAAAAGGATAGTGAGGGAGAAAATTGTTCCCTTACAGAATCAGAGTGGATAGCTACATGTGGAGCCAAAAGAGATGGGGGAAATTTTGAACAATTTCTTTTCTTTGGTATTCACTAATGAGAAGGATGTTGAATTGTGTAAGGTAAGGGAAACAAGTAGAGTAGTAATGGAAACTATGATGATTAATGAAGAGGAAGTACTGGTGCTTTTAAAGAATATAAAAGTGGATAAGTATCCGGGTCCTGACAGGATATTCCTTAGGACCTTGAGGGAAGTTAGTGCGGAAGGAGCAGGGGCTCTGACAGAAATATTTCAAATGTCACTAGAAACGGGGAGGATTAGCGTATTGCTCATGTGGTTCCATTATTTAAAAAGGGTTCTAAGAGTAGACTAGCAATTATCCGCCTGAAAGTTTGAAGTCAGTGGTGGGTAAATTAATGGAAAGTATCCTTAAAGATGGTGTATATAATTATCTGGATAGACCAGGTCTGATTAGGAACAGTCAACATGGATTTGTGCATGGAAGGTCATGTTTGACAAACCTTATTGATTTTTTTGGAGGGGTTACTAGGAAAGTTGATGAGGGTAAAGCAGTGGATGTTGTCTATATGGAATTCAGTAAGGCCTTTGACAAGGTTCCACTTGGAAGGTTAGTTAGGAAGGTTCAATCATTAGGTATTAATATTGAAGTGGTAAAATGGATTCAACAGTGGCTGGAGGGGAGATGCCAGAGAGTAGTGGTGGATAACTGTTTATCAGGTAGGAGGCCAGTGACTAGTGGTGTGCCTCAGGGATCTGTACTGGGTCCAATGTTGTTTGTCATAGACATTAATGATCTGGATGATGGGGTGGTAAATTGGATTAGTAAGTATGCAGATGATACTAAGATAAGTGGTGTTGTGGATAATGAAGTAGGTTTTCAAAGCTTGCAGCAAGATTTAGGCCAGTTAGAAGTGTGGGCTGAAAGATGGCAGATGGTATTTAATACTGATAATTTTGATGTGCTACATTTTGGCAGGACTAATCAAAATAGGACATACATGGTAAATGGTAGGGCATTGAAGAATGCAGTAGAACAGAGTGGTTTAGGAATAATGTTGCATAGTTCCCTAAAGATGGAATCTCATGTGGGGAGGGTGGTGAAGAAAGTTTTTGGTATGCTGGCCTTCATAAATCAGAGCATTGAGTATAGGAGTTGGGATGTAATGTTAACATTGCACAAGGCATTGTTGAGGCCAAATTTGGAGTATTATGTACAGTTCTGGTCACCGAATTATAGGAAAGATGTCAACAAAATAGAGAGAGTACAGAGAAGATTTACTACAATGTTACCTCGGTTTCAGCAACTATGTTACAGAGAAAGGTTGAACAAGTTAGGTCTTTATTCTTTGAAGCGTAGAAGGTTGAGGGGGGACTTGATAGAAATTTAAAATTATGAGGGGGATAGGTAGGATTGATGTGGATTGGCTTTTTCCATTGAGAGTAAGTGAGATTCAAACAAGAGGACATCAGTTGAAAGTTACGGGGCAAAAGATCAGGTGAACATGAGGGGTAACTTCTTTCCTCAGAAACTGGTAGCTGTGTGGAACGAGCTTCCAGAGGAAGTGGTAGAGGCAGGTTTGATATTGTCATTTAAAGTAAAATTGGACAGGAAATGAATGGAGGGTTATGGGCTAAGTATAGGTCAGTGGGACTAGGTGGGAGTAAGCGTTCGGCACAGAATAGAAGGGCCGAGACGGCCTGTTTCTGTGCTGCAATTGTTATATGGTTATAAGTACTTTGCATTTGCAAACTGTGACATAATTTCTTCATGAATAGGCATTTTGCTCATGAATGGGGCTTTCTTCATACAGCATCTAGTACATTTTTCCCTCAGTCCAATGGATTAGTTGAGAAGTTGGTAGGAATTGTCAAGAAACTAATGCACAAAGCAAAAATAGTGGAAGTGATTTTTATAATATCTTGTTAGCCTACCACAGTACTCAACTTGAATGTGGATTTTCACCTGCTCAGCTCTTGATGAGATGCCATTTGAGGTCCAATCGGCCAATAGATGAGAGCCTTCTGAGAACAGAGGAAGGTGAACAAGTGAAAAGATGGAAAGATAAACACAAAGCAAAGCGGAAAATATACTTTGTCAGATGTTCTCATCCATTATCTGAACTGCACCAAGGAGATGATGGGTGGAAACAAGACAAAATGAACACATGAGCACAGAAGGCTACAACACTTGAAGAAGCACAACCCAGGTCATTCATGGTCCAAACAGAGGAGGGAGCAGTGTTAAGAAGAAATTGCAAAGACCTCTAGAAAGAGCCTACTTCAGAGATTCAGTTTACCAATGCAGACAAGACAAAAGATGCAAATAATAACGAGGGAACTCAAGATCTGTGTGTACCACTTAGAAGGTCTAGACGTGTTTGTAAACCTACAAAGAGACTGATGGAGACTTGTTGAATTATGTATTTGCTCTGAATAATGTTGTTAGTTGTTTTTCTTTTTAAGGAAAGGAAGATGGGGTGATGTCATGTGCAATGATGTGCCAGTGCATGATTGGACAGAGCACTGAACATGTGCGGGATTGCCAGAATGTTCCAACACATGGCTGGGTTAAGACGTGTTTCTTTATTACTGTAAATAAAAGTTCTCTAATTCTCTTAATTCTTCTAGAATATGTTTCTCTACTGTTAACCCATGGTACATTTAAACAGAAGTAACATAACAATATGGGAGTCAGAAATGTGAGTCTAATTTCATGCTCACTAGAAGTGAGACATGCACATATCACATAGTAGCATGACAATGTATGCAATTTATGTATTTGTATGTATAACCTGTAATGAATTATTTATATGAACAAGAATGCATTATCAGACAATGATTACTCAAATATTACTGAAATATTAAATACACAACACAAACCACTTGGAGATTTCTCAGCTTCCCTTTTTAAACAGTAAAAGTACTTGTCCAGCCTTCATAGGATCTCAACTGAAACAATGTCCTTAGTTACTGTCTCTTCAATTAAAATGAGGGCTCCTCCCAAGATCATCTCCTTACATGAAACTGCAAGTTCATGTCCAAAGTTTCAAACACACAAAGGTGTCATTGAACAGCCAATAGTTTTGATTACAACTGGAGAAGTCTTGTCCTCAGCAGCCATCACTGCCTATGGGAAGTAAAATCACATAGGGCTGTTTCTGGTTTCAATTATTTATCTCCCTCGTCAGGACATATGCAGATGGCTGGTAGAGTACAGGATCCATTTCAACTGTGAGTCTCCCCTGTGAACAAGAGAAGAAATGCTCCTCCTACAGTAAAACTCCTTCAATCAGCCATGCTCAGGATAATGGCCATGCCAGACTAGCAGATCATCAGCACCATCTTCCCTCATTCTATCAATACTCCATCACATCTTTAATCCAGTTTAAGATAGATTACAAAACAAGGTAACTTTTTAAAAAAGTGAATGCTTATTGTAAATGGAATGTCGTAAACAGAAATAAGTAAGTTTCAAAGCAGGGCAGCCAACAGAACAAGGGGTGTTTAAAGAGAAAATGGGAACTGGGGTCCGAGCAGGTGGAATATGAGTTCCATCTCCATGTAGCAATGACTGTAACAAAGAGAAAACATCAGGTGAGTTCACTGTGATCTATCCCTGAGTGATAAAGATATAATTTCTTTGATTTAGCCCTGAATTAGACAGCGAGAGCAACTACTTAGAACCTTATGGTTTCTTAGTAATGAGAAATGAAGAATTATTGAGTTTGGTCCACATCTCTCTAAGCCCCACCACTAAATGGATTATTCAAGAGTTTCTTAAATTATGTTATTGTTTATTACCTTAATCTCAACCACTCCCTCTGGCATAAATTCACTTCCTTCTGTGTGAAAAAATGCCCCTCAGGTTGCTTATAATTTTTTTCTTTCTCCTCATCCAAAATCTATGCCCCTAGTTTTGGACTCTCCTAATCTGGTGTATAGATGGTTACAGTCCACGTTATCTCTGTCTCTCAGTTTTTAAACATTTCTTTAAGGCCTTCTCTCATTCTCCTATGTTCCAGAGATTAAAGACTTCACTTGGCTGACCACTCCTATAACTAGGCACTCTCATCCTTGCAACATTCTTGTAAATCTTTTCTGCACTCTTTCCAGTTTAACCACATCTTTCCTTTAACAGGGTGACCAAAATGTTTCACAGTAGCCTAAGTGGAGACTCACTAACAACTTGTACATCCAACCTACTGTCCCAGCTGCTGTACTCAGTGTCTTGAATGATTATGGCCAATGTGTCAAGTAACTTTTTCCACACTCTATCAACCAGGCCGGCTACATGAAACAAATCATACACTTGTACTCCAAGGTTCCTCTGTACTGTTACGCTCCCTAGTGCCCAACATTCAAATTATGTTGCACACTGGCTTCACTCTCCAAATTGCAGCACCACACTCTTATCTGTACGGAAATCCAGTTGCCCCTCCTCGGGCCATTTTCCAGAATTGATCAAGGGCCCTGTGATCTCTAGTAACCTTCTTCACTGTCAATCACAGCTCCTAATTTTGTGTCATCCCCAAACTTACTGGTCAAGCTTTGTGCATTTGTATCCAATTCATTTATAGAAGCAACAAGTAACAAAGGTTCCAATATCGACCCCTGCAGCACATCACTAGTCACTGGCCTCCATCCTGGGAATTATTCTTCCAACATCATACTCTGCCTGCTACCTCGAGATAATGTTGAATCCACCTCAATAGTTCTCCATGCGATCGCCCAAGTAGACATCCTCTACTCGGTAAACATAGCTCCATTCTACACCCTAGTGGGAAGAGACAGTAGCTCGCCATCACCACTATCTTCTGCCCCTCAGCAAATTTTCCAATTCACACTGGCACTGTACCATTAATCCCACATGATTTAATGAAGCTACTCAGAGTGGTTTTAGGGAATTTTTTTGAAAATTCAAAACACATCATCGTCTCCAGCCTTCTTCCTTGCATCATCAAAAAAATGAAGTTCATCAATATGGTCTGCTATATCTCATTTGGTCAGCTAGACAATTGCTAATCACTTGCATTCTTGATTAAGGTTCCTCACCATTGTCATTGGAATAAGGGAGCTGGAGATTGTGCCTCTCCCTTGGTCTGAACAGTCCATGTTAGAATCAGGTTTATTATCACCGACATATATTGTGATATTTGTGAACTTAGCAGCAGCAGTACAATGCAATATCTGATGCTATGGGAAAAATAATTAAATCAATTACAGTAAGTAGATATGTATATTAAATAGTTAAATTAAAAATACTGCAGAAATAGACATAGTTAAAGTGACACTGTTCTTGGGTTCAATGTCCATTTAGGAATCAGATGGCATTGGGGAAGAAGTAGTTCCTGAAGCATTGAGTGTGTGCCTTCAGGCTGCTGTACCTCTTTCATGGTGGTAATAATGAGAAGAGGGCATGTCATGGTTGATGGGGGTCCTTGGTGATAGATGTCTCTGTTCTGAGGCACAGCCCCATAAAGGTGTCTTGGATACTATGACGTTCAAAGGGGGCAGGAAGATTGGCATCAGGTCCAGCAGACTGAAATGATTTAAGTGGCAGAGAAACAAAGGAGAGTAAAGTAGGGTGAAGGGAAGAACCATAAAAAGAGCATTATGGTGCTGTAAGTTGTGATTTTTCCATTTGTATGAAAGTAGTAATAGTATATTTAGAGAGAAACACACAAAATAATGCAGGAACTCAGCAGGTCAGGCAGCATCAATGGAGAGGATTAAAGGGTCACGTTTCAGGCCAAGAAACTTCATTATATCCTGATGAAGGGTTTCAGCCTGAGATACCAGCTTTTTATTCCTCTCCATAGAAGCTGCCTGACCTGCTGAGATCCCGCCAACATTTTGTATGTGTTGCTCTGGATTTCTAGCATCTACAAAATCTCTTGTGTTGATGGTATATTTGAAAGGGTTGCAGATTAGATGAGTGGAACGGATTCTGAAACACAGAAGGTTAGAGGGTGAAGAAGTGAACACTGGAAGTAGAAGAGGCAAAGATCAGCTTTATTTGTCACATGTATATTGAGACCTAGAGTGAAATGTTTCATTTGCATCACATCAAGTCCACAAGGATTGTGCTGGGTCATCCCACAAGTGTTGCCATGCTTCTAGCACCAACATAACATGCCCACAACTTAATAACATTAATTTGTACATCTTTGGAATGCTTGAGGAAATGGAACACCTGGAGGATACTTACACAGTGATATGGAGAATGTACAAATTCTTTGCAGACAGCAATGGAATTTAACCCTGATCAGTGATTGCTGGCACTGTAACAACATTATGCTAAGTACCACACCAACGTGCCAACTCTGAAATAGATCACCTTCTTACATTATTGAATTGTACATTTTGTCCCAAGGCTATCATGTGTTGAGTTAGAAGATGAGATAATTTCCTTAAGTTTATGGGGCCTCAAGAGATTCCAGATGTTAGAATCTAAAGCAAAAAAAAAAGTGTTGGAAGAACACTGCAGTTTGGGCAGCATTTGTTGGTGCTGGGGGAGGAAGGAAGGAAACAACAATAATTCAGATTGAAATGTCTTGATTCAAAGTCTCAATTGAAACATGAATGGTTCCTTTCCACCCTGCAGAAGATTAATTCCTGTTCCTTCAGCTTACTTTGTGTTACCACAGCACCAGTATCAGAAACAAAAGATGAGAAGTCAGAATGGGAGTAAATTAAAATGATAGCAAATGGAAAGTCAGAATCTCCCTCACAAACTGAATAGAAATATTCAGCAAAGTTAATCAAAGTTGTATTCCTTCTTCCAGAATAGATGAGGTCACTTTATGAACACTGACTACAGAAAGCAATTGAGAAGAAAATTGAAAGCAAATCTCTGCATCACATGAAGGGAGAAGATGCTGGGATTGCATGAGAAGATTCTGTGAATTAAAAGGAGGAGGATTGATGGAAAAGGAATAACTTGTTAAACTGGTGAATTAGTAAATTGTTTTATTATTATCACATGTACTGAGGTACAGTGAAACTGTGTTTTGTATGTCACCCACACAGATTACATTCTGACAGCACATTTTAGCAGTACAAGGGAAAAGCAACAGCAGATTGTAGAAGATGATGTTACAGTTGCTGCGAGAGTGTGGTGCTGGCATAAAATAAGCCACGAGGTCAGACCAATACTGATTCTGAGGTCAAAGTGCATTTTGTCATGATGGAGACTGTTCAATGTTCTTATGATAGTGGATTAGATATTGTCCATGATCCAGTATGTATGTGCTTTCAGGTTTTGTATCCTCTGCCCAATGCGAGAGGGGAAAAGAGAAAAGGTTTGTGTTTGGTGGGATTTGTGATCATCTGACTGCTTTAATGAGGCTGTGTGAAGTGTAGGTAGAGTCCATGGAGGGGATGCTAGTCTCCATAATGTCGCAAGCTGTTTCCACTACTTCGTTGTTTCCTGCAGTCTCAGCTAGAGTCGTTGCTGTGTCAAGTTGTGATGCACCGGGATAGGATGCTTTCATTGGTCCATGTGTAAAATTTGGCAAGAGTAACTGGGGACATGCTGAATTTCCTTAGCCTTCTGAGGAAAGAGAGGTGTTGCGTTCTTTCCTGGCCATAGCATCCACATGGTTAAAACAGGAAAATTCGTTGGTGATACTTACACCAAGAACACCAATTGTTGTTGAGATTTACACCTTACAAGTAAAAACCTTCAGCCACTGGGTTACTACAGTCAGGGAAGAATGATCTGGTCAGTAATCAGAGGTCAGGTGTCATTGTGTCCTTGATGGATTGACCCTGTGATATTGTGAGTATACACAAGAATCACCTCCAAGCAAGTAACTATAGAAAGAAGCAGAGCCAGCTGTTGTATTGAGATTATCGCAATCGCTCCTCAAGGAAACATATCTCACTTGGAGAAGTAATTGTTTATAAAAAATTCTCAGTGCAGACCTTGAGAGGCCAGTGTTAATTCAATTACAAGCCCTTTGTACACATTAGTTCACAGCAGGTTACAACAGAACCACAGACTCTCAGGTATCTATTGTGTGGTATTGCATCACATCCTAAATATACCATTGTGGTTAGCCACAGCACATCTGTGGGAGACCCTAGTCACAGGAAAGTGTTGACAACCAAAAGAATACTGAGCTGGCCACATCCTCTTTGAGTGACATGCCGTGTTGATCAGAAACTGACAGAAAATGTTGGAAATCGTGTGCAGAATAAGTCTGTAACTCCACTCAGTAGCCGCTTTAATACAAACAGAAGGTGCCTAACAAAATGGCCACTGAGTGTATGTTTGTGGTCTTCTGCTGCTGTAGCCCATCCCCTTAAAAATTGAACCTGTTGTGCATTCAGAGAAGGCCTTTTGCACAAAACTATGTAATGTGTGGTCACTTGAATATGCAGCTGCTTTCCAGTCAGCTTGCACCATTTCTCTGACATTTCCCAGGAAATTAGAAGAATGGGCAAAGAAGTGGAAGATGGAATACAGTGACAAGAAGTGTACGATCATGCACTTTGGGAGAAGAAATTAGACTATTTTCTAAATGGAGAGAATATTCAAACCTCTGAGGCCCAAGGGGATTTGGGAGTCATTGTATAGGATTTCCTAAAGGTTAATTTGCAGGTTGAGTCTGTGGTGAGGAAGGTAAATGTGATGTTAACCTTTATTTCAAGAGGACTAGAGTATAAAATCAAGGATGTAATGTTGAGTCTTTGTAACGCACTCGTGAGGCCTCACTTGGAGTATTGTGTGCAGATTTGGACAACTATTTTGGATATCATGATCTGACACTGGAGATGGTTCAAAGGAGGTTCATGAACATAGTACCAAGATTGAACAACTTGTCATATGAAAAGCATTTGATGGTTCTGTGCCTGTATTCACTAGGATTCAGGAGGATGAGGGGTGAACTGATTGAATCATGGATAATATTCATAGAGTGGACATGGAGAGGATATTTCCTAAGTTGAGAGAGTCTTGGACCAGAGGACAAAGCCTCAAAATAGAGGAACGTCCTTTCAGAATGGAGATGAGCAGGAATAATTGGCCTAGGCAGCTATGGATGACATGCTTTTATGAATATTTAAGGCAGACTTTGATAAATTATTGATTAATCACAGCATGAAGGGATATAGGGAGATGGTAGTGGATTATCTGAGGGGAAAAATGGTTTGGCCATGATGAAATGACTCAATGACTCAATGGGCCAAATGTCACAATTCTGCTCGTATATCTTATGGTCTTTCCCATTCACAAGGCATTTTCATCCACAGCACTGGCACTCACTGGATGCTTTTTTGTTTCTTGCACCATTATTTGTAAACTTTAGAAACTGTTGTGTGTGAAAATCCTCAGAGATTAGCGTTTTCTGAGACAATCAAACCACACATGGTCTGGGACCAACAATCATTCCATGGTGAAATGCACTCAGACCACATGTCTTGGACATTGGCTTTGTGGGAGAAGCCAGAGAGTGGTAGTAGATAACCAGTCAAGCCTTATTTCTCAGCTCAGTCAGCTGTTAGAAGTGAGGCTCAGCATCTATCGGACCTATTGAGAACAATAAGATGTTACAAAACTATTATTAAAAATTACCAAAAATAAAAGGTAAATCACAAAAGCAATTGAGTATATTAAAATGTTTCAAGGAAATGTCAATAGTCTGAGGCTCTCCCTAGTCCATTATAAACTCTCTCTGCATTGAAACCCTGTTGCTGCACAAGGTCCAACATTGCACAGCCTCAGAGGACAGTCTAGAAAATGGCAGCCAAGAGCTTTCAGGGCATGGTCACATTTGTGTTTGTACAAGAACACATGGCAATACCTCAATTTGTAGCTGTTCTTCATAAAATTTGCAGCTCATTAGGGTGTTTTGTGTCAAGGTATGAAAAAAATGTTTCTGCAGCAGTTTCTGAGTGTAAAAACAAGATTGGGAAAGGGTAGTGTAACAAGGAGCTGAAAGCAGATATTTTGGGCTCCTGTGATTCTGAGCAACATCATCACAACTTTTATGTTTGTACTTTCCTGTTTTCTAGGCTCAATAAGTTTTAACAATTTCAGATCATATCCATGACCTCATTACTTTACAAACACCATCAGCATTAACTGTTCGGCAGTTAACAATTACATCTATTCTGGGCTTATCTTTTTCATATATACTTGTCCATTACTGCCCTCTCTTGACTTGCTCTGGAATGATTTACAATTCTGCTCACCTACACTCAAGCTGCATGCGACAAGGCATTGAAGAAAGTAAGGGGCAGCATGTCCTTTTCTGGACGGGGTGGTTTGTTGGACTGGTTCATAAGGTAATTGAGAATCAACCAGAGTGTTGGTCCATGAATCTGCTCATGAGGGGAGAACAGTCTGTTTTTCTGGAAGTGATTGGCAACAAGGTGTATTTTTTTGTTCTACTGTATTCCAGTGGTGTTCAGTCGCAATTGCTGATGTTTGCTTTTTAATTTCCAAATAAACTTAATTGTTTGAATTGAAGTCCCTCATCAATTATCATGAGAGCTGAATAGGTGCCTTCAGATTCATAATTGAAGACTATGGATTACAGGTCTGTAACAACCTCTTAAGCCATTAAAAGCAATATGATAAAATAAATAAAGTATTAATCACAATCTTCCAAAGGGAAAATAAAAATGTCCGACCTAATCATAAGTTGGAACAATTTGATTCATACTTGGAAAAATGGTTTAACTACATAACACCTCATTGGCTTATTTTTATCCTCACAATTCAATGAAAAAAAGATCACTCCATATGTGACTATATGATATATATGTACAATATCTGAAATACATCTTATGGAAATATTTGTTTGATGATGAAGTTCAATAAAAAATAAATTACAAAAAAAAGAATGTCTGCGCAAGGTGTCCAGCAATAAATACAACAATCCATATTTAGCTGCAGCAAACTTAAAGTACTTCAAGTATGGATTAATACATGGGAAATATTCTGCTACTGAACAACTAAAAGAGAAGAGGTTCTAACCAAGGTCCTTAACAGTGAAAGACACTAACATAACTGAAGCACCACAATCAACAAACCTGAGCTTACGATTGACCTGATCGATATCTGTTACTTGTTAAGTAGGGATCCATGCACAATCCTGATTTGATGGAGACAGATGTGAGAGCGTGGAGGAACATCTGGAGAAAGTTCTGAAATGTCCGCTTCGCTGCCGCTGTTAATCTGCAGTCTGGAATCTCCGGAGGAGAAGGCCTCTGAGGCCTCAGCTTTGTTTGTTTCGGCGGCTGGGACGAGGTCGAAGGCGCTCGGCAGAGGATGGCGCACGGGAGGCTGTATTGGAGGGGCTCATCAGAGGCTCAAAGTTTTCAGATGGACTCAGAGTCTGCTGTCGTCGGGTACTCTCCAAGACATTAGTTGCCAGTGCCTGGAAGTTTATGGTGGGCAGAGTTTCTCCCTTTTGCTACCTGATATCAGGACTATTGGAGTTGATCGGGACTTGAGACTATTTTTAAACTGTGCCCATTGTTTGGTTTCATCAAATTATGATATTGCTTTGCACTGCTGTAACTATACGCTATAATTATGTGGTTTTGTCAGTGTGAGTCTTTGGTTTGTCCTTTTTTTTATTTTGTGATATCACTCTGGAGGAACATTGTATAATTTCTTAATGCATGCATGCATTTCTAAATGGCAATAAACAAGGACTGAGTGTCCTCATTATCTCATCTATTCTAAGATCAGCATGATCAGCAATATAATTACTGTTACTAAAGGGTAGATCAGAAGCTGGGTACACTGATGTTGCATCTCCCTTCTAGATGTTTCAAATGTTCAAAGTAAATTTATTAACACAGTGTGTAGAATGTAAGTCACCACATACTACCTTGAGATTCAGTTTCTTGCAGGCATTCACTGCAAAAAATAGAATCAATGAAAAACTACACACAGAAATTGACAAACATCCACTGAGCAACAGAAGACAAACTGTGCAACTAGAGAGACAGACAGACAGACAAACAGTACTGTGCAAAATTCTTCAGCAGCTATATATAGGTAGGGTGCCTAAGACTTTTACACAGTACACACAAGAAGCTGAAGGAAATCAGCTGGCTAGGCAGGATCTATGGAAAGAAGGTCCTGCCAAAACAACACAAAACATCAGCCGTATATTTTTCCATAGGTTCTGCTTGGCCTGCTGAGTTCTTCCAGCATTTTGCTAGGATTTCCAGCATCTGCAGATTTTCTCTCTTTTGGGCAATAATGTCAATGTGGAGCAGAGAGCAAGTTTGTAAATCAGTCGGGAGCAAAGGATGCTGGGAATGGAGAGGGTGGAGTGCCATGGGAAGTGTGAGACATATGGCAGAGGAGGTGTGTGTGTGTGTGTGTGTGTGTGTGTGTGTGTGTGTGTGTGTGTGTGTGTGTAGGGAGGCGGGGGCTAGTGGTGGTGTGGGTGCAAATACACCCAACACTGAGACACCAGGCAAAGTAAATTAAGTTCAAACAATTGCTTTATTGATCATTACAGAATATCTTTCTGGTGCTTTCCACTCCCTGCTCTCCCCTCCCCCTTTTCCAAATATGATTCCCCCCTCCCTTCAGTATTTCCACTCTGTCTGCAATAGAGGCACATATCAGAATCAGCTTATCATCACTCACAGCAGCAGTACAGTGCAATATATTACATTACTGTAGTACTGTGCCAAAGATAGTAGTGTGCATTCAACTGTTTAACTTTTATTGATCTGCTTGTATTTATGTCGCCTTTACATGAGTGGTTCTTTGTTCTGTAAGAGTATTTTCGAAATGCCTGATTTTATTACAGTATTTTTTTCAGTATGTTTTGTTTGGATTACCCTTGTCTCTTTAAACTCCTTGTCTTTCGATATAAAAGTAGCTGTATTATGTTACACACCATCTTTTTCTTTAGCTTTTCTTCGAAGTAGGAAGACACCTATCACTGTCCTGTTTGATTTCTTTGTTCCATTCATTCTTATTAAACTGTCATTAAGCAACGTTTTGTGCCTTATCCCTGACTCCTGAAAGAATCAGGGATTTAAAATACCCAGAAACTTACAGTTCGGAATGGTCATTAGGATATCCGCAGACCGTTGTTTCTTAGAATGCACGAAGACAAAGAAGGAATTTTTGGCACCTAAACAAAAGAGGTAAGATCTTCCTCTTTATGCTCCTTTCCATTGTCCAAAAAAAATGGGTTCTGACTTTGAATGATAGATGGGAGTTAGGAATGAGGGAGCTTCTTTAAAAACAGATCTGTAATTTTGTAATTAAACATGCAGGCCAATCAAGTCACATGTAAGTCAGCGAAGTGGAATTTAAACACCAGAAAATTATATTTCCAAAAGCAGCCGAGTGCAAAGAAAAAAATGAGGTTCGCGAGCCAGTGGGATGCGTGAGAAAACGGAAATAGTGCAAACTAGTGAAGCATGGGGGATGAGAATCAAATTCAGTTTGCAGACAAAATGTTAAATTTCAAGTTCACAGTCTAAGTAATAAAAAAGTACGTAGGAATTAAGATTGAATGAAAACAATGGCCAAGGTCGTGTAATAACTACCGAATCTCCCGTTACAAGTGAACAGATAACTGAGGGTTTGTGCTCTTAACTAAATCAAACATTTAGATTTGATAACATTTTTTAAAAATTCCAAATGGAAAATACACGTACCAACCAAATTTGCTAACAGCACGAAAACAAACTGCATTGAGTTCGAGAAAATACCTGCTGCTGATTTAGAGCTAATACAGCGTGGTCGGTTTTATTGGATGTGTGAGCGATTCAGAATGTTAACAACGTAAATTGAGTCTTTTATTAATCGAAAGGAACGCAAAACTACGAAAAAAACGCATGGTAGAGACTGTAAAAAGCAGAAAAGGCAAATCTTTACATTAGCTGAACGAGTGTGAGAACAATACGGTAGCTCAACTGATTTGCATATTGTACGAAGTAGCACATCCGCGATTTAAAGTGGGCAGTGCTGCGAATGACTCTCAGTGACGCAATTGCTGGCCCTGTGCCCCGGAAACACCATGTTTTGAAGCTTTGTGTGGAAGAACATTTAGAGCATAGTGTTAGCAATGAGCTGAACGTTGCGAAGGCTTGCTGACTATGTGGACATTGTGTTTTCCAACTAATCTGCAAGTCTGCTTAACTTAGATTATTGTTCTGGCCAGAACTAGAACAATAACACAGATGCACAAACGTGTAGACGGGTGAGCCACAAGTCATGAAGGATATAATGAAAGCTCTTCGCCTTTTCAGTGGGGTGGGCGGGGGTGGTTTCGCTCACTTGTCTGCTACTTGATGTAAAAACACAAGAAGCTGATTTCATTGCAACTCAGATTTTCACGCATGTGGACTCTATGACATGCGAAAATAAAGGATTGGCCACTTTAAGTCTGGTGTCACGCCGACAAATTGGCGTAGTCGAGCAGGATCCCTACAAAATGGGATCGTACGATGGAGTAACTGAGGTCACAAATGGATCTTCGGGTTCGCCTCTGCGTGATCCGCCTTGAACCTCCGTATCCTGGCCCAGGATCGAGATCAGAAAGACCGCAGCATTATGTGAAGCAAGGATCGGATCCCAGTAGCGCCCAGGATGTCCTCCGATTACTAAATATATATGTATAAGTAAAACTTAAAGGGGCGAACGGAACGAAATTTCGTTCGCGCTTGCGATTGACTTTTCTTTGCAGGGCCAGGTAAGTAGTTTGAAGGAGGATGTGAAGTAGTGATAGTAAAATTGATGAGAGTGATGCGGGGAAAGTGTTTCCTGTAAAGATGATGAAGACACCGAGGAAGAAGCACTAGAAGTTTGAACGGGTGAAGAAATGCCCCGCTGATGAGGTACTGTTAGAAGCTGCAGATAGGTATGAGTGCCCTTTCACTAGTGACCTGTGTGGTTGGACACCAGGACAGGTGCCCTATGAGGGGAACTTTTGATTGGAAGAAAATTGAATATTTGGCAGAGACAGAGAACCTATGTGGAATTGTGACAATCTGATAATTTGTTTTAATTTATGCGCTTTTTTATTTGAGCGTAATTCATCTGTAGATGTTATCCCTTACTTTCATAAACTGTTGTATGTGCTGTGCTTTGCACCCTGCTCCGCGGCCGTGGTGTGCATGTGTGCAGTTGACTGACAGTGGATGTGACTCGATTTGAGTTGACTTGAACGTGGCGGGAGGTGGCTATGGGACATCAACCTCCGAAACCAAGAAATAAACTGAGACTGACCAAACGACTTCCAAACCGAAGAAAATGGCACCTCAAGGTTTATAACCCTGGCTGGATAGTCTAATACGGCCCAGATTCAGATCTGGACAGAGTTTTAATACTTACAGAAGCTCTACGACAGAATCAAAGAGCCCGACTCCCGCTTTTTTTTATGCTCGGGCAACCGAAACCGAGGGACAGGATGGGCACCAGCCCCGAGCCAAAGAATTATCCGAAAGAATTAGCCAGTTTTCAGGGTCGTTTCTGCACTGGTGGGAGGGACTGGCAAAGTGGAACATGACCATAATTCGCGCAGTAGTACCGAAAAAGGGGAAAAACAACAAAAAAAAGAAGCAAATCCAGAACTAGATCCTGTCAAGCAATATCCAGAAATTATGGTTTGCATTGCTGCGCTACTCCGGGTGTGGATCCCGTCCAGATTACGGGTTATGATACAGGTTGCCCCTAATCCCACCAAATCCCGCGCGGCTTGCATAATCGTTTGGGCTAAGTTTGTGAAATGTACAACCACTTGTCTGAAGATGTTCAGATGCCACTGACGGTCGTGTACGGAACCACTTGGCCTGCGGTACAAAACGCTTTTGAAGTCCCAAGAGGAGTAGAAAGAGATCGGGCTCAAAACGATAATGCGGCAGATAATGCTACAAGGAAACGCGCTGAAAGGGGATAGTGTAAGGCTGCTTTTGATGGGGCAACCCGTCCGAGAGGTAACTGGGTGCATTCAAAAACCGGGAGAAAATATAACTGACTTTATTTCCCGTCTCCGTGACAAATAGAAGTTTTCTGCTGGAATGGACTTGCAGAACAACTCTGCTCTAGCAATAAGTGAGTGAGTGAGGCCTCCGTCGGTCAAGGTCGACCATAGATGTTGGGTCCTAGCTGTCTGGATACGCAAGCCTGGACGGTACGATATGGAGAGTAAGCTGTTACCGGTATAGAAAGTACGCCCCTCTCCACCCAACCATCTGATGTCCCAAAGGAACGGGAGATACCGATAAACTGTGGTACCAACCGCTTTGCAGGAGCTGCCAGTCAGCGTTGAACTCGACACAGGACTGTCCTAGGGACTCCGGCTCCGGATTTTTCCCTCGGGGTTTAATCCTGAAGCCTTCCCCATGAGTAGGTATAGCCGCAAGGCAGCGGAGGTTTGAGATCAACTTTTCCTTCTCCGAGCTGAGCTGCCATCCAATTGAGTGAAGAAAAGAAAGAATTATTTAAAATACCAGTCCCAGTACCTCTTGTCACTGTAACCATCAAACCCTCTGAGACTCTAAACTACTCGGACCTATGCTGAAGACTTTACAGGAGTTAAATTCCACACAGTACATATCTATTAACAAGATAGTTGTACCTCATTGTCCCGTGGTACCCGATACCAGCGTCATCCTCACCTTTCTTCCTGCCGTGTCCGAATGTTATTCTGTTCTAGACCTCTGTTCTGCCTTTTTCTCCTCCCCACCGGATAAGGATACTCAGTAGCTGTTTGCCTTTACATGCGTGCTAGACAGTATACTTGGACCAGGTTACTTCAAGTGTGTATTGAGAGCTCCTCCGTTTCTGTCGCAGCTGTCATACAAGATTTAAGTGCTCTCCGGCTGCCAGGGGAAAGAATTTTACAACATGCCGAGGATCTGCTTATTGCGTCTTCCAGCCGAGCCGATTGTGAAAAAGACGTTGTTGCCTTTTTGACACATCTGGCCGAAAAGGGACTTAATGTATCCTTCAATGAATTGCAGTTTTGTCAGCCCCCTATACAGTATTTGGGATACATACTTTCTCAAGGACCCCGGCAATTTGCCAAAGAACGAATTGTAGATACTTTTAATGCACCACTTCCTGGTACCCGAACTGAAATGCTTTCCCTTTTGGGAATGGTCAATTATTGTAGATATTGGATTCCTCATTAATCTCCTTGTCGACAAGCCTCCTTACCGAGCATGTCTGCTGAAATACAATGGAGTCAGGAAATGAACACAATCTTTAATGCTCTTAAAACTTCTTTGTCAACTGCTCCTGCTTTGGGCACACCTGACTATTCAGCTCCTTCGGGTTATTAGTTCATGAACACCAAGGGTTTGCTAGCGGCATTTTAACGCAACGACACGGAGTCCGCAAATGACCCATTGCATACTATTCTATACAATTACCGCTAGTTGTATGAGGCATGTCTGGGTTTCGAAAGTCTGTCACCACCACTGCAGTTATGGTAGAAAAATATGTTATTGGATCACCATTGTACAGTTTTGGCTCCTCATGCAGTTTTGCTTCTTTTAAATTCATTTTTCTGCAGCAAGGCAAACAAGTAAAGAGGTCACGTTGCTCTCTAAACCCAATCTTCCCTTCCAGCATGCTCCTGCACTAAACCCCGCTCCTTTTCCTCCAGTCACTGAGACTGAGGATAACACATGTGCCGGTAGTGGGATCCACCACGTCTCGTCCTGATCTGCAAAATACCGCTATTGACAACCCAGACCTAACTCTGTCTACTGACGGATCTTCCGTTCGCCAATCCGACACACAGACGCTTTCTGGATGTGCTGTTGTTTCTTTTTTTGGAGACACTGAAGGCTGATGAACTTCCGTCTGATACTTCAGCACAAGCAGCTGAATTGTTTGTTCTAACCCGTGTTTGTATGTTAGCGACAGGGAAATCTGCTACCACTTATACTGATCTTCGATCTGCTTCTGGGGTGACAGATGATTTTGGCACTCTTTGGCAACAGGGGATTGATCACGTCTTCAGGACAGCCTTTCATTCATTCTCAATTTATTAATAATTAACTATGCTATTCTTCTACCTTCACAACTGGCAAATGTCAAGTGTGAAGCGCGAACAGGGGGAAAAACTTGAAGTCTCCCGCGGTAATGCGGCGGCAGCGCCGCGGCTAAGCAAGCTACAATGTCCCAGACTTCTGTGGTTGAAGTTACGTTCCGGCAACATCTGTATTCACTCAGCCCTCCGCTTGATGCCACCAGTGCAGCACCGGCAGCGGAACAAGCTCGTTGGATTTCTCATGGCTGCGCACACACTATCTGGCTTCTGGGGTCGCCCAGTATGGCAAAAGGGATTTGCCCCCACTAAACTGGCTCGTAGGCAAGGCCGTGCAGGGAAAGAGGGGGGGGGGGCGGAAGGGGTATCATGTTTACACGGAATGTGAGGGTTGCTGCCCCTGTTTGAGTTTCTGAAGGGGCTGCTGCTTGATGTTCTGGCTGCATTTTATTTGTCCGGCGTTGCTCATATACAGACACCCAGTTCGGAAGGGCGCGGGTCGTGAGGAGGACCTCCTGGTGGTCTTTCTCCTGGCCCTGGCCAAGATGGCCATTTACGGGTCTAGACGGCGGAAAGTGGAGGGCGCTGCCCCGGCCGACTGCCCTTTACCCTTTACGTTCCTGCCCGGCAGTCCTTGGAGAGGAAGCATGCGGTGGCAGTGAGCAGATTGGGGTCTTCCGGGAGCGGTGCCCCTCCCCTCCCCGGGGTATTGATTGTCTCATAGACGGTAGTATCCATATTTTAATCTGAGTGTACTCTCTATCTTATAAATAGTGAATGTCCGTACCTTGTGTATTTGTGATGTTTTTATAGCTTTGTAAACAAAAAAGAGGGATCACTCATGTGAACCCACAATAATGGTTTACCCTGGGAATATCGAAAACCGCTCAGAGAGAATGTAGATGTTAAACCTGCATGATTTGTTTACAAAACCATCGAGGTAAAATGTGATCATTTACCGACACCTGAGGGATCCTTCAATTGCTTACAGTTGATTATGTGTATATACCCGCAAAAACGCCCGGAGCTGTATGGTAATTGTAAATATGGTTTCTAAATGGATCTGCACTGTATTGAAGTGTCTCATGAGGGATATAATCCCAAGGTCTGGAGTTCCCCCTAAGATTATTTGTGATAGAGGAACCCATTTTGCTGCTCAAATCACAGCTCTGTGGGGGTTAATTTGGAAATGTATATTCCATATCAACTCCAGTCATCTGAATTGATTGAAAACATGAATAGATACTTGAAAACACACTTGCAAAAGTTTGCCAGGAAGCAGGATTAAAGTGGCCTGAAATATCACCCATAATATTGTACATGCTGTGAAATCAGTTAAACCGAACAACTAAACTAACCCCTTTTTGAAGAACTAATGGGTTGGCTTATGCGGACAGGAGTGCGACCCCAATGACTCCTGCACAAAACGGCCTCATCTAGATGGATGAAAATACCTTGCAATCTGTCCAAGCTCTCTGAGGAGTTGCCCAGGCCAGTGTGGAGCAATAATCACCTCTTCAAACCAGGAGACATTGTGCATATTAAATCACTAGATAAAAATTATTTTTCTCCCATATTTAAAGGTCCATATCAAGTTTGACAGACCACTAGAATGGCATTGAGAGTGGCAGGGAAGTCTGAGTAGATCCATGAAACATGGTGCAACCATGGTCTTCTACCATCTCCTATCAGATTCCCCCTCTTCAGCCCTTTATCTCTTTCAGGTATCGACTTCCCAGCTTTTTACTTTACCTTTACTTCTCCTGGTTTCACTCATCGCCTACCATCTTGTACCTTGTCCTTCTTTCCCCTCACCTCCTTGCTGAATTTCTCATCTTTTTTTTAATCCTGCTGCAGGAAACATCGACAGTTTTCTTTTCTCCATAGATGCTGCCTGGCCTGCTGAGTTCCTCCAGCAATTTGTGTATGTTACTTGGATTTCCAGCATCTGCAGATTTTTTTTGGTCTTTGAGATATTATGGTTAATTAGATCAGCAAATATGAAAATGACACCAAGATTTGGGGTGTAGTGGACAGTGAGAAAGATTATCATGGCTTGCAGCAGAATCTGAACCAGATGGAGAAAAGTGTTCACAACTGGCAGATGGAAATTAATGTACACAAGTGCAAGATGTTACCCTTTGGTAGGGTCAACCAGGGTAGTTTTTACACAGTGAATGATAGGGCATTGAGGAGTGCAGTAGAAGGAAGGGATGTGGGAATACCAGTTCATAATTTATTGAAAGTGGTGTCATAGGTCGATAGGGTCATAAAGAAAGCTTTTGATACATTGGCCTTCATAAATCCAAGTACTGAGTGCAGGAGATGGGATGTTATGAAGAAGTCATTTAAGACATTGTTGAAGCTTACTTTGGAGTACAGTGTACAGTTTTGGTCATCCATCTGCAGGAAAGATGCAGATAAGGTTGAAAGATTACAGAGAAAATTTACAAGAATTTTGCCGGGTATGGAAAACCTGAATTAGATTGTAAGATTGAATAGGTTATGACTTTATTCCTTGGAACATAGCTGATTGAGGGGAACATTGTTAGAGGTATACAAAATTAGACATGAGGTTAATCTGAGCACTCTTTTAATAAAGAATTTGGGTAGTTCTACAACTGGAGGTCCTGGGTCAAGGCTGAAAAGTGAAAAGTATCAGGGGAACATGAGGGTAAATGTCTTCTCTCAGAAGCTCATGAGAGTGTGACATGAGCTGCCAGTGCAAGTGGTGCATGTGAGCTTGATTTCAATGTTTAAGAGATGTTAGGGTCGGTACATGGATGATGGGGGTTTGAAGGGCTATGGTCTTGGTGCAGGTCAAAAGGAGTAGGCAGTTTAAATGGCTCAGCATAGACTAGATGGGCCAAAATGCCCATTTGTGTGTTGTAATTTCCTATGACTCAATCACTCCATTGGGTACAGGAATTGGGATGTTTTTTTTGACATTGTATAAGACATAGCTGATGCCATATTTAGAGTATTGGGTGCAGTTTTGGTCCTTATGTACAGGAAAGGTATCAATGAGATTAAAGGAGTGCAGAGTAAATGTACAATGATGTAGCCAGGATATGAGTACCTGAGCCATTCCCTGGTGTGTAGGAGAATGAGGGGTGATTTGATTGACGTGGACTGATGTGGAAGGGTATAGAATAAGGTTTGCTGCAACAGGAAGTATAGGTCATAGATTAAGAGTGAAAGACAACATTTTTAAGGGAAAATTGACGGGGAATTTCTTCACTCAGAGAATGGTGAGTGTGGAATGAGATGTCAGCAGAAGATTTCCTTGCATTGTTTAAAAGAGATTTGGATAAGTACATGGATGGGAGGGGAATGGAGGGCTATGGTCCAGGTGTTGGTTGCTGGAACTAGGCCGAATAATGGTTTGACATGTACTGGATGGAGTACTGTTCCTGTTTCTGTGCTGTAGTGTTCCGTGACTGTGTGACTATGTGAGATTAAAAACATAGAAACATAGAAAACCTACAGCACAATACAGGCCCTTCGACCCACAAAGTTGTGCCAAGCATGCCCCTACCTTAGAAATTACTAGGCTTACCCATAGCCCTCTATTTTTCTAAGCTCCATGTACCTATCCAAAAGCCTCTTAAATTACCCTATCATATCCACCTCCACCACTGTTGCTGGCAGCCCATTCCACACACTCACTACTCTCTGCATAAAAAACTTAGCCCTGACATCTCCTCTGTATCTACTGCCAGAACCTTAAACCTGTGCCCTCTTGTGGCAGCCATTTCATCCCGGGGAAAAACCTTCTGCCTATTCACATGATCAATGCCTCTCATCTTCTTATGCACCTCTATCAGGTCACCTCTCATCCTCTGTTGCTCCAGGAGAGAAAGCCAATTTCACTCAAAATATTTTCATAAGGCATGCTCCCCAATCCAGGCAACATCCTTATAAATCTCCTCTGCACCCTTTCTATGGTTTCCACATCCCAATTGCAGTGTTTAAGAGAAATCAGCAGAGTACATGGATGAGAGAGGTATGGAGGGCTATGGTTTGAATGCAGGTAGATGGGAGTGGGTAGAAGAGCAGATTGGCTTGGACAAGATGGGCCAAAGGGCCTGCTTATGTGTTGTAGGATCTGTGACTCTATTACATCAGTGACAATATACCAGTGGCAGAGCCCACAAAAGGGAGTTGTTTACTCATGTAATTGTGT
Source organism: Hypanus sabinus (assembly GCF_030144855.1). Taxonomy (NCBI): domain Eukaryota; kingdom Metazoa; phylum Chordata; class Chondrichthyes; order Myliobatiformes; family Dasyatidae; genus Hypanus; species Hypanus sabinus. The sequence continues at coordinate 65,935,697 of NC_082720.1, read as the reverse complement.
TGGATCAATTCTATAATGCTCCATGGTCAAGATTTTCAAAGTGTTATACTGAGTAAAATATCTGTCTACAACCAAAGTTTTGTCAATAATTCCAGGCTCCAGTTTAGCCTCTGTACTCAGGTGAAAATGACAAAGAAATCTAGAAAACATAGCTTGGTTATTCTTGTAAAAAAAATACTCAGTTTTATTATTTTCCGTCCACAGGTGGCCTGGATTTTATACTGCATGATTTACAGTAATATCACTGACACTGAAGTGGTCTTGCAATCCCCTCAGTTCAAGTGTGGCTGTTCTCCTCTAACATTTCTCATTAAAAAGCATTTTTGGCCAAATAACTGCCACTTACTGGATATTTTTTTGTTTCTTCCATCATTCTTATAAATTATAGAGACTGTTGTATGTGAAAATCCTAGAAAATCAGCAGTTTTTGAAATAATCAAACCACCAATCAGTTCAAAATCAAAATCACTTAGATCACATTTCTCCCCCTTTCTGATGTTTGTTCTGAACAACAACTGAATGTCTTGAACATTTTTGAATACATTGAGTTGGTTAGCTGATTAGATATTTGTATTGAAGAGCAGGTGTACAGGTGTACCTAAAAGTGGCCACTGATGGTTTCAATGTGTTTAAAATGTGGAATAATTTGCCAAATTGTGTAACTCACATGATAGTCTCTACAGTAAAACTTGTTTTTTTATGTATAATTTTTATTAAATTTTTAAGAGAATTACATAAAATGAATAGAATAATAGAGTAATGAAATTTATTATTAGCCCTCCCCCTCCCCTTAACCCCTCCCTCCTTAACATCCCTGTCTAAAAAAGAAAAGAAAACAGAAAAAAAAAGAAAAAAGAAGGATTGCCTGGATAACGGAGGATCCCCACATGCTCCATGGAGTTCAAAATAACTTTAGTATATATCTTTATTTTTTTCTCCAAATAACTAACAATTTTATCTTCAAAGGGCCTATATATTTTGTCCTATGTTTTATAGATCGGGGTGCCAAATTTTCAAAAATACATCATATTCATTTCTTAAATTAAAAGTAATTTTTTCAAGTGGAATGCAGCTATATATTTCATTATTCCAGCAGTCCATAATTAAGTATAAATCTGATTTCCAAGTAACTGCAATAGCTTTTTTGGCTACTGCCAATGCAATTTTTATAATTTTTTTCTAATATTTATTCAATTTAGGTTTTGGTATTATCTCTTCAATATCACCTAATAAAAATAATATTAGGCTATGTGGAAGTTATATTCCAATAATTAGTTCCAGTAAAAGTCTTAGATTTATCCAAAAAGGATGAATTTTTTAAACAAGACCAAGTAGAGTGTAAGAAAGTACCAATTTCTTGATTAGATCGGAAACATTGGTCAGATAAATTTGGGTTTAATCTATTTATTTTTTGTGGTGTAATATATAATTGATGTAAAAAATTGTATTGTACTAATCTAACTTGGACATTTATTGTATTTGTCATACGATCAAGACATAGTCTTGTCCAATTTTTTTCATCAATTTTAATATTCAAATCAGTTTCCCATTTTTGTCTTGACTTATGAATTCCTGGTTTAATTTTTTGTTTTATATCAAATTATACATACAAGACGTATTTTTAAAAATTTTTCCTTTTTGAGTTAAAATTTCTATTTCATTAGGTTTTGGTATTAACATTGTTTGACCCAGTTTATTTCTTAAATAGGCCTTTAATTGAAAATAACAGAAAAGAGTGTTATTTGATATTTTATATTTATTCTTTAATTGATCAAATGACATTGATATACCTCCTTCAAAACAGTCACCTACATATCTGATCCCATTTTGAAACCAGTTATGTAAAAGTTGATTATCCATTGTAAAAGGAATAAGTCTATTTTGTATTAGGGTTCTCTTTGCTAATAAAGATTTCTTTATCTCATCATCCACATTTACCTTATTCCATAAATTGAGCAAATGTTTTAATATAAGAGATTCTTTCTTTTCCCGTATCCATTTGGATTCCCATTTATATATAAAATATTCTGGTATATTTTCTCCTATCTTATCTAGCTCTCTTCTAATCCATGCTGGTTTTTCTTCATCAAAAAAAGATGCAATGATTCTAAATTGATTTGCTTTATAATAATTCTTAAAATTTGGGAGTTGTAACCCTCCTAGGTCAAACTCACATGTCAATTTTTCCAATTATATTCTTGACAGCTTACCTTTCAAAAGAAACTTCCTCACACATTTATTCAACTCTTGAAAAAACTTCTGGGGCTGTTGTATTGGTAATGTTTGGAATAAATATTGTAATCTAGGAAATATATTCATTTTACAGCATTAATTCTACCTACTAATGTTATTGGTAACATCATCCATTAATCAGGATATTCTTGAATTTTTTTTCAATAATGGCAAATAATTTAATTTATATAAATTCTTTATATCATTATCCACTCTTATACCTAAATATTTTATACCATTTGTCGGCCATCTAACTTGAGTTACTAATCAACATTAACTATAATCTCCTTTAGTAAGGGGTAAAATTTCACTTTTATCCCAGTTTACTTGATACCCTGATATTTTCCCATATTCGTCCAATCTAAAATTTAATCTAAGTAATGAATGCAATGGATTTGTTAAATAAATCAGAACATCAGCAGCAAATAATTTAATCTTATATTCCTCCTGTTTAACTCTGAAGCCCACAATATCTGAATCGGTTCTAATTAATTCAGCTAATTGTTCTATCGCCAATACAAATAGGGCAGATGATAATGGACAGCCTTGTCTAGTTGACCTTGTAAACTGGAATAATGTTGAAATTTGACCATTTGTCGCTACTTTAGCTTTGGGACTAGTATTTAAGGTTTTAATCCATTTTATAAAATATTTTCCTAACCCATATTTTTCCAATACCTTAAATAAAAAGTCCAATTCCAATCTATCAAATGCTTTTCCTGCATCCAAAGCAACTGCCACACTCATTTCCTCCTTCTTTTGTGCCAGATGAATTATGCTAAGTAACCGAGTTACATTATCCACCGATTGTCTATTTTTAATAAAGCCTGGTTGATCCATATGTATTAATTTTGATAAATATTTAGATAATCCATTGGATAAAATTTTTGCTATTATTTTATAATCCGTATTGAACAACGAGATAGGTCTATATGATGTTGGTTTTAAAGGATCTCTATCTTTTTTTGGCAATACTATTAGGATCACTTTCAAAAAAAGATGGTGGAAGTTTATGTGTTCCAGTAAAACTTGGTGAGCTGACTTGTGCTGTCTGTGGGCTCGGGTGGGTTCCTGTTGCACTGTCTAAAGCTGAACTTTATTACTCACAGGAAACCCACAATATGTGGCTGAGGTTTCACTGCAGCAGTTTACCAGACAGTTTGTCATTTATTGTCTTTGTTTTACTTCCTCATTCTGTTTCCACACAAAGTAAGTGCTGCTTTTTTCTCACCGATCACAATCATATTGTTTTATTATTGTCAATGTAAGTTCATTCCCTGGTGTCAAATTTGCTTTCCTCTTCAAGTCCCTCAACATGATGCTGTCTCAAAATCCATCCCATTATTCGTAGAGCTCCATCTCTGAGCTTCTCCCAACAGGACTCTTCCCTTCTGCACCAACACTGTTCCTATCACAGTCAGAAATAACATTCTGTGAGTATGTCATAGAGGAAAATACACCCTCCTTACCCTGGCCAGTTGTGACGAGATCTGAAGGATTAAGCAAAGTGGACTGTTCCTTTAAAAAAGAGAGAGAGGTATCAAACAGCATGTGTGCTATTTCAGCAATGGAGAGAGAGGACGTCTGTGAGTTGCCTTGGAAACTAAAAGGCGGAATTATATGATGGACAGCTAGTGTTCAACACTTGTGGAATATATACAAGGTCAGTTGGCTTTGTAATCAGACACACCAGACACCAAGGAAGACACTGGTTGAGCTTTGTGTGCCCACGACAAAGGTGGGGTTTTTGCTCACAGTGTGGACAAAGGGGTTACCGGTGGAAAGCTATCGGTGTGTTTAACCCTTGCTTGGGTTAATAGCGGTACCATGTGAAAATGGCATTCTCTTTTTGTGGTCATAGTCGGTGACTTTAAGTTTTGGGAGCAGGAGAACAACATGGAAGATTCGACAACATCAGCACTAAGAAGACAAAAAAACTCTCTCTTTATCTCTCTCTCTCTCTCTCTCTCTCTCTCTCTCTCTCTCTCTCTCTCTCTCTCTCTCTCTCTCTCTCTCTCTCTCTCTCTCTCTCTCTCTCTCTCTCTCTTTCCAACTGTGCTAAATTCAAATTGCAGAACTGAACTGACAACTTAGCATACCACTGTAAGACGCTATCATCTAATCACCTGAGCTGGGAGAAGCTTGGGAACTTTATTTTCTCACTTATATATGCACATACTCTGCTAACCTGTTTTGGCTTATCTTGTTTTATATTACTTTATCACGTAGCTACTAATAAAATACTGTTTATAAGAGAAGACTCAGTCTCCAGGTGTGTCCATTTCTGTTGGTGCTTTTTAACACGTTATGGGGTACGTACCAAAATTGGGGGCTTGTCCGGGATATGAACGAATTGGTGGGAGCCATTCTAAAACTTGTTGGTGGTTGCATTGAATAGTTGATATGATTGGGGAAATTCACTTTCACATTGAGTGCATGGATTATCAGCAGAAATGGAGATTGAGGTTAATAAGTTTGTGACAGAATCAACCCCTGAGGCAATGAATGATGCAAAGAGGGATGTGCTGTTGGGAATTTCTCATAAGTTAAAAGTTAAGGTGACCACTCGAATGGAGAAGGCTCATATACAGCTGTTAATAGCACAGCATATATAGCCGAGGGGAAATTCGAAGTGGAGGTATTGGAAATGTTTGCTGAAGGTAAAGTATTTACCAAGGCTGAGGTACAGCTTCAGGCAGCAAAACTGAAGTATGAGCATGAGCTGCAGTTAAAACAGCTCGAGGTTGACGAAGCAGTAAAGCAGAGCATACAGGAGTCTAAGCAGACAGACAAGCAGAGGGACGAAGCAGAGCGGCAGAGGCAGTTTGAGCTGAATAGGATAGAGAGGATACAGCAAGGAGGTCCAGTGCCAGATCATAATAATGAGTTGGTGGTGCCATTTAATATCAACCAAGAAATTAAGCTTGTTCTGCCATTTGATGAAGCTGAGGTAGACCAGTATTTCCTACTCTTTGAAATGTAGCCCATACTCAGAAATGGCCAAAGGATGAATGGGCTGTCATGATACAAAGTGTGTTGAAGTGGAAGACACAGTAGGCATAATCTGCCCTGAGCCTTGAACAGTCCAATAATTATAATGCAGTGAATGATGCAATGCTTAAACTTCATGAGTTGGTTCTGGAGCATATAGACAAAAGTTCAGAGATTTGAGGAAGTCCTGGAACTAAACTTATGTGGAGTTTGCCTATGAAAAATCGGTGTACTTTGATCATTGATGTACCTCAAAAGGGGCGGATGTGGACAGTTTAAGACAGTTGATGCTGATTGAAGAATTTATAAACTGTGTCCCTGACATCATTAAGATGTACTTGAATGAAAAAGAGGCTGCGACCCTGTCAGTTAGCAGACGAGTATGCTTTAACCCGCAAGGTAAAGTTTGTCCCGAGTAAAACCTAACGAAGGAGTAGCAAGGTTTACGAAGATACGCCACAGGTTAAACCAGAGAGTAAGTTGGCAACTAGTGACAAGAGTAACGAGGAAGGAAATCTGTCAAAAGGGAAATTTTCCAGTTTTACCTGTCACTATTGTAAGAAGCCTGGTCTGTGATGGTGTATTGTTTTGCTATGAAAAGGGGAAGGAGAAAGTAAAAGGAGACAACCCCAACTGGTTGTGTTCAGTCAGTTGAGACGCTGTGGGGAAGGAAAAGGTCTCTCCGATTGCAAGAGGGATTTGTGCGGTTTATCTCAGAGGAGTTTGTGTCTGTAAAAGAGTGGTCAACCCAGTTCCAGTGAGAATCTGGAGAGACACTGGGGTTTTTCAGTCACTAAATTAGATAGTGTTTTGGACTTTGGTGATAAGACAAAAACAGATGAAGTCAATATTATTAAGGGTATTGGAAAGGAGACTGACTCTATGCCTTTGCATAAGGTAATTTTGAAATGCTAATTGGTATCAGGACCTATTAAGATCCGGGTATGATCTGAGTTGCCAATAGACAATGTTGATGTCTTCCTGGGTAATGACCTTGCAGGTCGGGATGTTTGTTCAGCAGCACAGCTAACAAGCAAGCCTGTAGCGGACGATCTCACGCACAGATACTGGTGTGTACCCTGTATGCACAGTGACCGAAAGCATGTTTAAAACGGCTGCTGACATGGATAGCAAAGACAGGGGTTCAACTTATGAGAATTTGTCAGAGACTATTCTTCCTACCATGTTACATCAGGTTTTGGGTAGTGAGGGGGATGAGAAAGGTTTGTCCTTGTGCAGTGATGAATTTTTAGCTGAACCAAGTTGAAATTCTGAAATTGCTGCATTAAAGGATAAAGCTCTCACAGAAGAGGAGGTTCAGAGAGAGTCAGTAGGATATTATCTTAATGATGGGATGTTAATGAGGAAGTGGAGACCTGCTGTGCCTGCAAGTGAGGATTGGGCCATTGAACATCAAGTTGTGGTCCCAAAAGTTAACAGGGCTGAGATTTTAAACATCGCTCATAATATGCCTTTTTTGATGGGCACTTTAGAGTGAGAAAGACAATGAGCAGGATTATGAGGGAATTCTGCTGGCCTAATATAAGAAAGGATGTTGTGAATTTTTGCAAGACTTGCCATACTTCTCAGGTTGTGGGAAAAACTTAACTAGCTGATTCAAGTAGCATCACTTAGAGCAATACCTATTTTGGTGCACCTTTTTCCAGGGTCACAGTGGATTGTGTTGGATAATTGCTAAAGACTACAGCTGGCTATGAGTATCTGTTAAGAATCATGTGTGCTGTGTCTAGGTTCCCTGAAGTGGTGCCTCTCAGAAACATCAGGGTCAAGACTGTGGTAAAAGCACTTATTAAATTTTTCACACTGGTAGGTCTACATAAAGAAATCCAATCTGACCAAGGTGCTAACTTTACTTCGAGAACATTCCATGGGATATTTAAAGAGTTGGGAGCTAAGCACATTGTATAATCTGCATATCACCCAGAGTACCAGGGGGCTTTGGAGTGGTTTCACTCCACTCTTAAGACATTGATTAAAATGTACTGTGTGGAAAATAGAAGAAACTGGGATGAAGGGGTTCCCCTACTCCTATTTATTGTTAGAGATTCGATTCAAGAATCTCTGGGGTTCAGCCCATTTGAACTTCTTTTTGGTCACAAAGCTAAGGGACCTTTGACCCTACTCAGAGAACAGTGTTCAGATCAGAAAGTGTGTATGATTGTGCTTAGTTACATTTTGGAATTCAGAGACAGACTTAAGAGGGCTTGTGACCTTGTGATGCAGTATTTCCAGAACTCTCAGATAAACATGAAGCAATGATATGACAGAAAAGTGAGGGAGAAGAGATATGGTGTTGGAGATAAAGTTTTGGTGCTGTTCCCCCTCCTTACCAACCCCCTTCGAGTGAGATTTAGTGGACCATGTGAAATAATTAAGAAAATTGATTCTTTGAATTATGTTATAAGAGCTCCTGACTGAAGGAAGGCTACACGGGTCGTACACGTAAATATGATCAAGCATTATCATGACCCCGAACCAGCACCTGTAAGTACTGTTATGACAACTGAGGAAATTTTGGCACCTGGTGCTGGGATACCAGATAAATTCAACAAGCTCAGTGTAGTTTCCATAGGACTCGGAAATGCTGGTGTTTTGACAAATATTGACAGAAAGATCCTTCATTTGGAGCTAAGGCAGCAAAAACAACTGAAGAGCTTAATTAACAAGTATACAGATTTATTCCCTGATATTACAAGACCGTGCACATTAGCGGTGCATGACGTAATTGTAGATAGAGTCGATCCCATTAAGTAGCACCATTACAGACTGAATCAAGACAAAAATAAAATTGTCGAACAAAAAATTGAATACATGCTAACAGCCAGCATAATTAGGCCATCTACCTCAAACCAGGCGTCACCTTGCATGATTGGACCTAAACTGGATGGGAGCATGAGATTCTGTACTGACTACAGGAAAGTTAATGCAATAGTGAAGACAGATGCTTATCCTATCCTAAGAGTGGATGACTGTATTGATAACGTGGGGAAGGGGAAGGCTAAATACCTTACAAAGATTGACCTGTTGAAAGGTTACTGGTGTGTTCCTTTAACAGAAAGGGCTAAAGAAATATCTGCATTTGTGACACCATCTGGACTGTATGAGTACAATATTTTACCTTTTGGGATGCAAAATGCTCCAGGGACATTCCAAAGGATGATGAATTCAGTGATTCAAGGTATAGAAAATACAGGGGCTTATATTGATGATTCGCTTGTATGGAATGAAACCTGTGAAGAACATATGTCAGCAGTAGAGAAACTGTTTGAAAGGCTGTCCAAGGCAAATCTCATTGTAAACCTTGCTAAAAGTGAATTTGGCAATGCCACTGTCACATATTTTGGCTATATAGTAGGCCAGGGCCATCTGGCTCCTCTGCAAACCATGGTTCAGGCTATTGCTGAGGTTCCTGTTCCGAGAGGCAAGAAAACGTTAAGAAGTTTTTTAGGAATGGTTGGGTATTACTTTAAGTTTTGTAAGATCTTCGCTGTCCCCCTGATGAACTGCTAGGGAAGAGTGAAAGATTTGTGTGGACTGACCTTCGCCAGCCTGAAAACCATCTTGTGTTATCATCCTGTGCTCAAAGCACCAGATTTCAATAAACCATTTTCAATTGGGATAGATGTTAGTGATGAAGCTGCTGGGGCAGTATTGTTGCATAAGGATGATGATGAAATTGAACATCCAGTAGCTTATTTCTCAAAGAAATTTAATGTGCAAAGAGAAAAATTACTCAACTGTTGAAAAAGTTGCTAGCACTCACTTTAACATTGCAACATTTTGATGTATACATATGTCCTGAGCAGAAACCACTTGTGGTTTACATGGACAATAATCCATTAGTGTTTCTGAGTAAACTGAAGGACAAGAATAGAAGGTTACTTAACTAGAGTCTGATCTTGCAAGAGCATGACTTGGAAATAAAGCATCATAACATCTAGACAAACAGTCTGCTATAATATTGTCAGTAACTTTCACATGTTTTATTTCCAGTCAGAGTGTGTATTGCTTTGTTATTTTACCTGATAATTACACATGTATTGCTTTAAATTGTATAACTGATAGTTAAGACAAGAATTTTGCTGCTTCATCAAAATTTTTCTTAAAAGGAGGGAGGTGTGCTGAGATCTGAAGGATTAACCAAAGTGGACTCTTCCTTTAAAAACAAAAGTGAGGGAGCAAACAGTGTGTGTGCTATTTCAGCAACAGAGAGAGAGAAAGTTTGTGAGTTGCTTTGGAATCTGAAAGGCGGAACTATATGATGGACAGCTAGTGTTCAGCACTTGTGGAATATATACAAGGTCAGTTGGCTTTGTAATCAGACACGCCAGACACCAAGGAAGACACTGGTTGTGCTTTGTGTGCCCACGACAAAGGTGGGGTTTTTGCTGGCAGTGCGGACAAAGGGTTGACTGGTGGAAAGCTATCGGTGTGTTTAACCCTTGCCTGGGTTAATAGCGGTGCCATGGGAAAATGGCATCCACTTTTTGTCGTCACAGTCGGTGACTTTACGTTTCGGGAGCAGGAGGACGACATGGAAGATTCGACGACATCAACACTAGGAAGACAAAACAACTCTCTCTCTCTCTCTCTCTCTCTCTCTCTCTCTCTCTCTCTCTCTCCCTCCCTCCCTCCCTCCCTCCCTCCCTCCAACTCTACTCAATTCAAATTGCAGAACTGAACTGCCTACTTACCATTACTAGAGTAAGACTCTAATCACCTGAGCTGGGAGAAGCTTGGGAACGTTATTTACTCACTTGTATATGTACACATACTCTGCTGGTGTGTCCATTTCTGCTGGCCCTTTTTAACCCATTACGGGGTACGTAACACAGTCTATCTGCAGCCTGTTATATGATTGTCCACAACACCTCTGACAGCAGCTCCCCACTACAGTGCAACTGGGTTGAACTACTCTCACCTTGGTGATCTATTTGCAGCTTGTGACTCAACCATAAATTCATCACTCTGCCTCCCAGTTTCCCCTGGTTCGCTCTGACAACATATCCTGGGACGCTTCTATTTCTCATCCTCATGCCACCTTTTGATGACACCAACTAAAAACTGATTCTTACTTCCACTAGTCAACTATTCACACCACCTTGAGGTCATCGACCCCTGTCACAAACCCTTCATGTCTCCATATTTTCAGATTGCGTTGAATACTGAATAGATAATGAGCAAATATTAAACACACACACACACACACACAGGATGAATGGTCTCTTGCTGTGCTCTATGACACATTTGTGCAAAATTTCTTTTAATTTTGTTCAGCTCAAGGTTGAAAATAAGTCATTTTGAGTGAATTCCACATGAAAATAGATTAGACCTTTGTAAAAGTAAACTCTTCTTCATTTAAAAGTAGCTTTTTTTTTACTTTATTTTATACCACACCATTGGAATTGTCACCTGGGCGGCCTTGGGATCTCCCAGAATGAAACAAACTCCTGAAAGAGGGCTATAAGGTGAATCTCTTTGTTCACCTGAAGTTGGTGTGGCAGATTCAGGCTGCAGACAGAACAACCCAGAGTTCACCTGTGCATTGACTAAACTAGACTGGTTGATAAATCGAATTGGTCGGACCAGCCCGATGCAGCAGTACTGTTGGGGGTCTTAGGGCTGATAATTTCCCACTGCCTGCCTGGCCCAGTGGTAGGAAGGAGAGGGAGATGGTTGCGGGCTCTTCCTCAGATGAGAGGCTTTGTCCAGTGGTGTGCTGTCAGGATGTGTGCTGGCAATATCAGGAAAAAAATAATCCAACGTACAATAACTGAACCCAAGTGCAGAAGAAAGATAGACTCCAATGCAGAGATAGTGACAAAACTTTATTCATAGTAATTCCAAAAGGACATTGGTGATTCAGCCGGGCAACACCGCGAGAAGTAACATTCTCAAAACTAGAATATTATGATTTGCACTAATTGAGAATCCACTTAAATAATACAGGTAACACAGAATCATAGAAACATAGAAAAACTAAAGCACAATACAGGCCATTTGGCCCACAATACTGTACCGAACATGTACTTACTTTAGAAATTACCTAGAGTTACCCATAGCCCTCTATTTTTCTAAGTTCCATGTACCTATCCAGGAGTCTCTTAAAGAAACTATCATATCTGTCTCCAGCACTATCGCACTACAGCATTCCATGCACTCACCTACTCTCTGCATAAAAAACTTACCTCTGACATCTGCTCTGTACCTGCTTCCAAACTCCTTAAACCTGTGTTCTCTTGTGATAGTCGTTTCAGCCCTGGGAACAAAAGCCTCTGACAATCCACACGATCAATGCCTGTCATCACTTTGTACACCTCTATCAGGTCACCTCTCATCCTCTGTCGCTCCAGGGAGGAAAGACTTGAGTTCACTCAACCTATTCTCATAAGGCATGCTCCCCATCCAGAGAACATCCTTGTAAATCACCTCTGCACCATTTCTATGGTTTCCACATCCTTCCTGCAGTGAGATGATCAGAATTGAGCACAGTACTCCAAGTGGGGTCTGACCAGGGCCTTATATAGCTGCAACATTACCTCTCAGATCTTAAACTCAATCCCACAATTGATGAAGGTCAATGCACCATATGCCTTCTTAACCACAGAGTCAACCTGTGCAGCAGCTTTGAGTGTCCTATGGACTCGGACCCCAAGATCCCTCTGATCCTCCACACTGCCAAGAGAGAGAGAGAGTTTATTGAACAGAAGACAGGTCCTGACTGAGGTCTTCACATCACAGTCTGAGGTGAAATAAACCACATATCCTGGTACAAACTGTCAAACATATAAAAGTTGTTTCTCTACCAGATCAGTTTCACCAAATTGTTCCTCACATAATCATTAGTAAAAGGACTGAAAAATTCAGGACATATATCAGGAACACTTCATACACAGTGTCTCCAGCATTGTCAAAAACCCTTCACATCCTTCGCACAATCTGTTTGACCATCAGGTAGAAAATAATGCAGAATAAGAGGTGCAGATAAGCAGGCAGCTTTTAGAATGGTCTAGGAAATACAGGGTAGTAGTTATGGGTGAGTTCAACTTCCCTCATATTGACTGGCATATCCTGAGCTCAAGGAGGATAGATGGGGCTAAATTTGTCAGGTGTGTTCAAGAAGGATTCCTGACACAGTATGTGGACTGGCTGACGAGAGGAGAGGCTATACTGGATCTAGTTCTGGGTAATGAACCTGGTCAGGTGACAGAGCTCTTGGTGGAGGAGCATTTTGGTCAGAGTGACCACAACTCCCTTAGCTTCAGCATAGCTATGGAAAGGGATAAAATCAGACAAAATGGTAAAGTGCTTAACTGGAGAAGGGCTAACTTTGAAGGGATGAGGCAGGAACTAGTGAGAGTAAATTGGAAACAGATGTTCAAAATGGAAAGCACAGAAGTAATGTGGGAGAAGGTTGGGGACCACTTGAGCTGGGTTCAGGATAGGTTTGTCCCACTGAGGCAAGGGAAAAATGGTAGGAAAAGGGAACTGTGGCTGACGAAACATGTGAGGCAACTTGTCAAAAGGAAAAAGGAAGCATATGTTAGATATAAGAAGCAGGAAGAAGGAAGGGCTTATGAGAAACATAGGGTAGTCAGGAAGGAGCTAAAGAAAGGACTTAGGAGAGCTCGAAGGGGGCATGAGAAGGCCTTGGCATGTAGGATTAAGGAGAACCCCAAGGCGTTCTATGTGTATGTGAAGAATAGAAGGATGATGAGAATGAAGGTGGGACCACTAAAGGATAAAGAGGGCAACATGTGCCTGGAAGCGGAGGAGGTTGGGGAGGTTCTAAGTGAATTCTTTGCTTCAGTATTCACAAGTGAAAAGGATCTTGATCAGGATAAGGTCAAAGTAGAGCAGGCCTGTGTGCTGGACAATGTGGAGATTAGGAAAGAAGAAGTGCTGGATCTTCTTAAAAACATTAAGATTAATAAATCCCCAGGGCCAGATATGATACAGCCCAGGTTGTTGTGGGAATTGAGAGAAGAGATAGCAGGAGCACTTGCTATGATCTTTAAATCCTCTTTGGCTGCAGGGGAAGTGCCGGAGGACTGGAGAATGGCAAGTGCAGTTCCTTTGTTTAAAAAAGTTAATAGGGAGAAAGCTGGGAACAATAGATTGGTGAGTTTTACGTAGGTGGTTTGCAAACTACTGGAAAGGATTCATAAGGATAGGTTCTACGAGCATTTGGAGAAGGACAGTCTACTTATAAATAGTCAACATGGCTTTGTGAAGGGAAGATCATGCCTCACGAGCCCGATTGAGTTTTTTGAAGAGGTAAAAAAATAAATTGATGAGGGTAGGACAGTGGATGTAGCCTACATGTATTTTAGCAAAGCATTTGACAAGGTCCCTCATGAGAGATTCATCCAGAAAGTCATGAGGCATGGGATAAGTGGAACTTTGGCTGTTTGGATAAGAAATTGGCTTAAAGGAAGAAAGCAGAGGGTAGTTGTGGAAGGAAACATTCTGCCTGGAGGTCGGTGAATAGTGGAGTGCAGCAGGGATCTGCCCTGGGACCTCTGCTATTTGTGATTTTTATAAATGACCTGGATGTAGAGGTGATAGGATGGGTGAGTAAGTTTGCAGATCACATGAACACTGGAGGAGTTGTGGATGGAGCTGTAGGTTGTAGAAGGTTACAAGAGGATATAGACAGGCTGCAAAGTTGGGCAGAAAAATGGCAGATGGAGTTCAATCCAGACAAGTGTGAGGTGATGCATTTTGGAAGGACAAAGCAGAAGACTGAGTACAGGATTAATGGTCAGTTACTTAAGAGTGTGTATGAACAAAGGGAGCTTGGGATTCAAATCCATACATCCCTCAAGATCACTGCACAGATTGATAGGGTAGTTAAGAAGGCCTATGGGATGCTAGGCCTCATTAATGGGGGATTGAGTTCAAGAATAGAGAGGTCATGGTGCAACTCTACAAATCTCTGGTGAGACTGCACTTAGAGTATTGTGTTCAATTCTGGTCACCTCATTATAGGAAGGATGTGGAAGCTATGGAGAGGGTGCAGAGGAGATTTACCAGGATGTTGCCTGGTTTGGAGAACAAGTCATATGAAGCAAGGTTAGCAGAGCTGGGACTTTTCTCTTTGGAACATAGAAGAATGAGAGGGGACTTAATAGATGTCTACAAGATTATGATAGAGTGGATAGTCAGTACCTGTTTCCCAGGACACCAATAGCAAACACCAGAGGGCATACGTACAAAATTAAGGGAGGGAAGTTTAGGGGAGACATCAGGGGTAAGTTTTTTACATAGAGGGTTGTGAGTGCCTGGAATGACTTGCCAGGGATGGTGGTGGAGGCTAAAACATTAAGGGTATTTAAGAGCCTCTTGGACAGGCAAATGGATGAAAGAAAAATGGAGGGTTATGGGGTAGTGTGGGTTTAGTACATTTTTTAAGGATTATATGGGTCGGCACATCATGGAGGGCTGAAGGGCCTGCACTGTGCTGTAGTGTTCTATGGTACTACGGTTCTAAGAACCAGAAGTGACAGGCTGGGTAACAGCTTCTTCCCCCAGGCTCTTAAACATCATACCGCACTGCTGCCATCCAGCACACATGTACACCCTGTCTGAATGCCCTTCTGCCCCACCCATCACAACACCCCCCACTCCCCCCTCTCCCCAACACACAGACACACTCTCATCCTTCTTTGCTCACTTTTAACCTTTTATCACTGCTGGTTCACATATTTATACTACTGCTTGTTTGATTAGAATAGTGCTGATAACATTATACTGTCTCACATGGACATGCACCTCACATTTTATGTAGACCTGTCAATCTTCAGGCCAATCGCAAACAAGAGAAAATCTGCAAATACTGCAAATACAAGCAACACACACAAAATGCTGAAGGAACTCAGCAGGTCAGGCAGCATCTATGGAAAAGAGTACAGTTGACATTTTGGGCCAAGACCCTTCATCAAGGTCTCAGCTTGAAACGTCAATGTACTTTTTTCTATGTAAGAAAGGAGGAAGGTAACAGAAAGGTAATTATAGACCATTTAGCCTAACCTCAATGGTTGGGAGGCTGTTGATGTCAATTTTTAAAGATGAGGTAATGGAGTACTTGCTGACACAGGACAAGATAGGACATAGACAGCATAGTTCCCTACAGGGAACATATTGCCTGACAAATGTGTTCACTGGTAAACCTTGGAACTGGGGTAGAACTTAGAAAACTTATCTTGTCATGATGAGACTGTGTTTCACAGGAAAATCTTGGTACTGAAGCTAAACTTTGAACACACAGTCCTAAGTGGCAAGGAAACGTTAATTACCACACAGGCAAAACCAACGATCTGGCAACTAGTGGGTGCAAAGCCAGGTTTCTCATGCTGCCGGTCTTGATGAAAACCAGGCGTGCCGTCATCAAAGGAAAATAGGCAAAAATTAGGAATTAACGGTCAGAACTATGGGGAAATCAAAGGGAATTAGGAGAAAATGGGGAATTAACAGTCATTACTGTAACAGAAGACATTTGACAAGGTACCACCCATGAGGCTACTTAAAAAGCCCATGGTATTACAGGAAAAGTACTGTCATGTTTAGAGCATTGGCTGATTTGTAGGAGTGAGTGGGAATTAATGAATCCTTTTCTGGTTGGCTGTCAATGTTTGCAAGTGTCGGGGTTGGGACCACTTCTTTTTATGCTGTATATCAATGATTTAGCTGATGGAATAGATGGCATTGTTGCCAAGTTTGCAGATGATAGGAAGATGGGTGAAGGGACAGGTAATGTTGATGAGAAACAGGAAGGCTGCATAAGGACTGAGACAGATTAGGAGAATGGTCAGGAAAGTGGCAAATGAAATTCAATTTTGGAAAATGCATGGTCATGCACTTTAAAAGTAGAAATAAATGTATAGACTACTTTCTGAATGGGTAGAAAATCCAAAAATCTAAGATGCAAAGGGACTTGCAACTCCATGTGCAGAACAACCTAAAGGTTAACCTGCAGGTAGGTGGTGAGGAAGGTAAATGTCATGTTAGCATTCATTTCAAGAGGTTTAGAACACAAAAACAGGGCTATGATGCTGAGGCTTTATAAGGCACTGGTGAGGCATCACCTTGAGTATTGTGAACAGCTCCTCATCTAAGAAATGATGAGCTGGTATTGGAAAGGGTTCAGAGAAGGTTCACAAGTATGATTCCGGGAATGAAAGGATTTTCATATAAGAAACGTTTGATAGCTCTGGGTCTGTACTTGCTGGAATTTAGAATAATAAGGGGGGATCTCATTAAAACCTTTTGAATTTTGAAAGGGCCAGACAGAGGAGATTAGGAATGGATGTTTCCCATGGTGGGAGAGTCTAGAAAAAGAGGGCACACACTCAGGATAAAGGGGCATCCTTTTAAAATAGAAAAGCAGAAAAAATTCCTTAGCCAAAGCATGGTAATTTTGTGGAATTTATTACCCCAGGCAGTTGTGGAGGCCAGGTCATTGGATGTATATGGCAGAACTTGTTACGTTTTTGATTCGACATGGCATCAAAAGTTACGGGGAAAGGACAGGGGAGTGGAGTGAAGGACGGGAAAAAAAAATCAGCCATGATTGAATGGCAAAGCAGACTCAATGGACCAAATGGCCTAATTCTGCTGCTATGTCTTATGGCCTTTTGGTCCCAAAGGAAAGGTTTGAACCTTGGTCCCAAAGCAAAGATATTTCCATTTAGCTGTATACATGTGTGTTGCTGAATGAAAGTAAACCTGAAATTGAACTTGATATAAACTGCAGAATTGTGAAGGACAATGTAAGTTCAACCAGGACGAGCAATTCACTCGGGAAAGCATAGAACCAAATCCAGAGAAAAAGCAAAAGAAACACTTCTTCTCGCATCTTAGAACCCATGAGAAAAAGGCCACCAAACACCCAATGTGCAGCAAAAAAAATTTGTGCAAACAATAAAAGTAAGCAAACCACATTCGGAACTGAAGGTCACAATAGTGAGTTCACAGCCACAAAGCCAGTCACAGTCGATCCAAGAGCCCATTAGATTCAGGTGACAGTCTCAGTTCAGCACAGCTATGAGTAAATACCACGAGCAGCGAGCTGAACTCTGGTCCATCCTTCACCCCTGGTCCCAAGACCCTGAACTTTTCAATCTAGCATGATGTTTAAATTGGCCAAAAGGTGTGTTGTTCGTCCCTCTCAGACCTGGGCCCTGCCACTTTGATATGCTCGCAGGCCCGGGACTTACTGCCCCTATTCAGCCAGTAGCCAATCTTTCCAATCAGGCCCAGCACTTAAATCAGACAATTATCAGCTTGTTCTATGATCTCAGGCCTAAGCCCTGCTGCTTCAAATCACCTCTAAATCTGCTCCACCAATGGCCAGACATTGGCTTGTTCGCACTCTCAGGCTCAGCCCTGCCACCTCAACTTACACGTCATGCTACAACCGTCCTACATCGTTGAGACCTCCATTCACCTGGCAAAAATGCCGCATCGTACAGATGGGTAAAAAGCTCAAGTCTGGAAAAAAATGAAAGGCTATTGACTGCAGCGATTTTTTACAAGAAAAAGTGTCATTATTAAAGTAGTTAGTAGCTAGTAAAGTAGTTACTTGCTGCCAGCAAGTCGTCGCTGCGTTTCACCAGCATCAACCATCTTCCGTTCCAGGTCAGGGATCAGGGTTTCAGGCATGACAGGTGTTAGGCACGTTGAGCAAAGGGTAAAAAACATTCAATCTTGCCCAAATGCTGACCGCAGTAAAGTGATTTTGTTGCAAAGGAAATTATAATCAGTCTGATATACTGTTTCAGCAATCAATCACCACAATATGTCCTTTGAGTTGGATTTGTCTGACTGAGAAGGAAATGGTGTGGAGATTTCCTGACTTGCAGACTCTAGTCAGACCCTGGTCAGACCCCACTTGGAGTACTGTGCTCAGTTCTGGTCGTCTCACTACAGGAAGGAAGTGGAAACCATAGAAAGGGTGCAGAAGAGATTTACAAGGATGTTGCCTGGATTAGGGAGCACACCTTATGAGCATAGGTTGAGTGAACTCAGCCTTTTCTCCTTGGAGCAACGGAGGATAATAGGTGACCTGATGGTGCAGTGTAAGATGATGAGAGGCATCGATTGCTTTTTCCCAGGACTGAAATGGCTAGCACAAGAGGGCACAATTTTAAGGTGCTTGGAAGTAGGTACAGAGGAGATGTCAGGGGTAAATTTTTTATGCAGAGAGTGGTGAGGGCATGGAATGGGCTGCCGATGACGGTGTTGAAGGCGGGTACAATAAGATCTTTTAAGAGACTCCTGGATAGGTACATGGAGTTTAGAAAAAGAGAGGACTATGTGTAACCCAAGGTAATTTCTGAAGTAAGGACATGTTCAGCACAGCTTTGTGGGCCAAAGTGCCTATATTGTGCAGTAGGCTTTCTATGTTTCTATGTTTTTAACATATGCTCATAAACTCTATGATCAATCTCTGACAATCAGTTGACAGTAGTGGTGACTGAAGTTGTCCACTCCAGTATAGAAGCCTGTTGTTTGCAAAGTAATGATTGATCCTGGACCTGGTGGTATGGGACCTAAGGCGGTGTGATCCGGAGGTGACATGTGATCTAAGGTAGGTTGCACTAATCACTCCTGGCTCAGTCAGGAGTAGAGTATGCGAATGTTCTTCAGGTGAATGAATGAGAAAATACGGATGCTCAAACTGTTTTGAGTCTTATTTGTACTAAAGTATGGGAGAGGTGTAAAAGGTACAGTGGCCACTTATCACTGCTGACAATTTGTCTATTTGCAGAAGTTTCCTGTCCAACATGGAGAAAATTCTTCCGAGATTGTTCCAAAGTTGATTTTCCCAGTTACCTTGAATTTGTTCAGACTGGCATTTGATTTCCTCAGGTGCTCACTTCCAACAGCAGATTTTTACTGAGCCCATGCCTTCCTTGCACTGAGCTGTGAATTCTATCCCTGTACTTCTATTAAAAGAATATTGTATGTAATATATCTAGCATTGTCATTAACACAAAACTCACAACCAGTTGTCCAGAGCCACATTTATTAGCTGTCATTCTTTACCAAAGGAAGGCTGTGAACAGTGTCCTTGAGGGAACTACACATTCAGAGAGCAGTCATACATAACCATATTGTGTGGACCAGATACCCATTTAATCCTCTTTGCCTGGACACTTGATTTCACCCATGTTTGGTTCACCGAACATGTGTTGTATTGTGCACTGATTACAAAATGGATTTTCTGCTAAAACTTGTCAAATGAAGTGAATTTCCATTAAAAGCAGCATTCTGAGATTTTAGACATAAAGTCACACAGTAAACAGAACCCTGTGTTGTTCCCATCAGGAGCTGCACCAGAACTGTGCAACTGTCATGTTATTGCCACAGTGATCAATGGATGCCTCTCTGACCGGAAGCCAAAGTCTAGTGATATGACACAGTGATCAGTATGGGATCCATTATTCTTTGTCATCTGCAGTATAATAATGATTTAGAGGTTAATGAAAAAATTGATCTGCAAATTTGTGGATAATGCCACGTTTGGGCATACTTGCAAGTGAGGAAGCCTATCAAAGCCTGCAATACGATATGGAACAACTGGAAACATGGGCGGAACACTGGCAGATTGACATTAATGCAGCTGAATGTCAGTTGTTGCATTTTGCAGACCATGGTGCTGTCTGCTAGTCAGAAGCATCGGAGTTGATGCAGTATAATGGTGGGAGATTATCTCAGATATTTATTTCACTTACGATTACAAGATTCTGTTGGGCAACAGTAATATGAAATGTGCCATCCTACTACACAGCAGTTATGTAGAAACATTATTTCATAAAGGTGCTCCTTCTGCATTTTCAACTGCAGAAAGAAATTTACACTTCTTTGTCTTTGTGCATAGATGACAATTGAATCATTTTCCTTTGAAGGAGCTGGGGACTGAAAGAAGAAAGAAAATAACTGTCGTATTTAAACAATTTCTTATTTGTATCTTCTGACATCAGAAAAGAGATGAAAGTTTGCAGAAGCTTCCAGAAACTTTTGTTGTAGGACAAGAAATGAATGTACTCACTGTATCTGACACTTGATTTGTCAATAGTAAGCTATCACTCTGCCCTGAGATAATTATAAACATCTCAATTAAAGGATAATATGGTTAATCACACTGACAAAGAAAGCAACAAATGGAACAGAAATGTCAGAAATTTACTGCATTTCACATTTCCTGTCAAACGATCAGCGGAACAATGATTCCCAGACAACTCGATTGTAATCTGTATGACTAAGGTGCACACAGACCACTGCATTTACACAGTGAGCTACTGGGATGCTTGTAAATGAACCTTTAAGATAGTTGATAGTTCAAAGTAAATTTATTATCAGGTACGATTTCACATATTACCTTGAGATTCATTTTCTTGCAGGATTTACAGGGACAAGGAAATGCAATAGAATTTATGCAAAACCTGTACAGAAACAGACAGAGGTTAACAAACAACCAATGTCTAAAAGAAGACAGGCTACAAATGAAACCAAATGATCTGTAAAGAGTCCTTTAAAGTAGGCTTTCAGTTTATAGAATCAGGGGACAATAGTGCTGATTGAAGTTATCCACTCCGGTCCAGAGTACTGATACTTTTAGAGTAATGATTGTTCCTGAACCTGTTGGAGTGGGACCTAAGTGGTGTGGGCCGAAGGTGACATATGATCCAGGTAGGTTGCACTAATAACTCCTGGCTCTGTCAGGAGTAGAGTATGTGAGTGCTCTTCAGATAAATAAATAGGGAAATAAGAAAACCACAAACTGTTCCCAATCTTATTTGTACTGACATGTGGGAGAGGTGTGAATAGATCAGTAGCCACCTATCACTGCTCACTATTCATCTGTTATTTGTCAAAGATTCCTAACTACTACTGTGAAAATTCTTTGCAGCCTGTTCCAAAGCTGACTTTTCTAGATGACTTCATTACGTTTAGACTGACAGTTGTTTTCCACGCGTGCTCACTTTCGACAGCAGATTTCACTTGAGCCCATGCCTTCCTTTTCCAGAACTGAGAGTTCTACCCCTGTACTTCTATTAAATGGAAATTGTCAGTAACATATCCAGTGTTACAATTAACACAAAGCTCATAGCCAATTGCCTCGAGCCACTTTTATCAGCTGTCATTCTTTACCTAAAGAAGCAGTGAATATTGTCCTTGAGGGAACTGTGCATTCAGAGAGCAGTCAGACATTGTGTGGATCAGAGCCATGTTTAATATTGTTGAGCATATACTAGATTTCACCCTCTGTTGTTCAATGAATACGTGTTCAATGCGCACAGATTCCAAAATTGATTTTCTGCTAAGAACTGTAAAATTAAATTACAATAAAAGATAGTTCCGTAAGGTTGGTTTAACCAGGGGTTGTAATGGGACAGGCTCGCATTACATGTTAAATGCACCCAATGGAGCACCTTAAATTGCTTCTGACAACCAAATCCAGTTCCTGGTCTTCACATGTGGCTTATTTGCCAAGCTCGGCAGAACCATTTCTATTGATAGGGGAAGGAGTAAAGGTGGGTTACTGGCACCCTAAAACCCAGTTGCTTCATGCCGATGGGGCTCATCAGCTGTGGTTGGCTGCCCATCTAGGAGGAAAACTCTGATCTCAAACCTCCCTTGCTGTGTGACTATACCCACTCATGGGGAACGCTTCAGGAGTAAACCCGATGGAAAAATCCAGAACTGGAATCCGTAAGGCAGCTGTTTATTGAGCTCAGCATTGACTGGCAACCCCTGTGATGTTGCTGGTACCGAACTGTATCATTCTCTGCTATTCCTTTGGGTTTATCAGATATGTGAAGACAGGGAGGTTGCTTTGCGAGCAATAGCTTGCTCACCATATCATACATCCCAGACTTGTGTATCTGGACAGCTGGACGCAATGTCCATGCTCAACTTTGACAGACAGAGGCCTTCATCATATGTGAAAATACATTAAAAACATTCTGAGATATTCAACACGAAGTCACACAGTACACAGAAACCTATGCTGTTTCCATCAGGGGCTGCACCAGAATTGTGCAAATGTTATGTCATTGCCATAGTGATCACTGTCTGCCTCTCTGAAGTCAACTGGAAGAAGGTTCTATGGTCTGATGAGACCAAAATTGAGCTTTTTGCCCATCAGACAAAATACTAGGAATTGTATAAATTAAACGGAGCACATAATTAAAAACACACCATTCCTACCATGAAGCATGGTGGTGGCTGCATCATGCTGTGGGGTACTTCACTGCAGCAGGCCCTGGAAGGATTGTGAATGTAGAGGGTAAAATTAATGCAGCAAAGTACAGGGAAATCCTAGAGGAAAACCTGATGCAGTCTGCAAGAGAACTGTGAAGAGGGAGAAGATTTGTTTCCCAGCAAGGCAATGACCCCAGGTATAAATCCAAAGCTACGCAAGATTGGCTTAAAAAGGTAATGTCCTGGAGTGGCCACGTCAGAGTCCAGACCTCAGTCAAATTGAGGATTTGTGGCTGGATTTGAAAAGGGCTGTTCACTCATGATCTTCATGTAATCTGACAGAGCTTGAGCAGTTTTGTCAAAAAGAATGGGGAAAAAGTGTGGTGTCCAGATGTGCAAAGCTGATAAAGAGTTATCTGCACAGACTCAAAGCTGAAATTGCTGCCAAATGAGCATCTAATAAATACTGACTTGAAGGGAGTGAATATTATGCAATCAGTTATTTTGTCTCTATATTGGTAATTAATTTTGAACACTTTGTAGAGATCTGTTTTCACTTTGACGTGAAGGAATCTTTTTCTGCTGGTCAGTGTCAAAAAAAGGAAATCACATCCATTGTGAAATAATAAGCTTCCAAGACTGGGTAAATACTTGTTATAGGCACTGTGTGTGTATATATATATTTACTGTAAATCACAGTTTTATATATATATATAGCAATGTACTGTTGCTGCAAAGTTCAAAAATGTCATTACATATGCTGATGATATCAAAACTGATTTTGATCTGTTTTGGGGTCAGTGAACTACAGAGGGAAATTTGTGTCAAAAGCAGTTTACACTCCTTGTGCACTTTTTGTTCCAGCACAGCCAATTTCACTCAAGCTTGAAACTTCCTGACACACTGTTTATAATTAACTGCATCTCTGATGCATCTTCCATTGCTCTTCACCTCTAACATCACAGAATGCACCACAAATATCAGGTTTTGAACAGGACTGATGTGACCTTCTATTTATGGCAGTATCATTTCATCAGCCACAGATTTATTGGTTCTTCCCTGAAAGCTATTCATAGTACAGCCCCACTGAAAAGTCCTCACTTGTAAAATTGATTCCATTTCATTCTGAAAAAGCTTATTACAGTTATTTAGTTTTTGAGCCCACAATGTGGGAACTGATAGACAGCATGAATTTATTGCCCATCCCCAAATAACTTCAAACAGAGTGGAGGGTTGTGACATTTCATGGGGCTCATAACATCCAATCACATTGCTCTAGGTATGCTGTCACATATAGACCAGACCAGGTATGGTATGAGCCCTGTGATCTCTGTCGCGAGCCACGGAGTGTTGAGCCGCAAGTTTTCTTGAGCACCTGTATTAACTAATTGTCATATAAACTAGAGATGTTAAACCCTTGTGTTTTCTGTTAAATCTTACCAAGTTAATTGTGACTGGCACGAGATTTTGACATTCTTTGATTATTTTACGTGCATCCTCATTGAGTGCACATCGTGGTGCCATTATTGGTGAATGATTTGTCTTATGGTGCTGCTCAGTTGTGCCTCTTCAGTTCTGTTGAAACCGCTATGTACGACTTTTTGTTTGTGTCTCTACATGGGAGTCTGCTGTTCCTCCACACCTGGGTTCAGTGATTGCCAATTCTCACCATGACAAGGTGAGATTTGCTCACCTGAAATATTGGAATGAACCAGGTAGGGTTTACAAAACACTGATAGGCTCCATGTTACCGTCACCACCGTGTGACTATATCTCTGACACTGAGTCTCTCTGTGTGGCTCAGAATGGAAGGAGGAAGGAGAGGAATGCAGTAATAATGGGAGATTCAATAGTTAGAGCAGCAGATTGAAGATTCTGTGGATGTGGAAGAGGCACCCAGATGACATGTTGCCTCCCAGGTGCTACATCTTGGATCAGGTCTATAGTATTCTAAAGGGGGAGGTGAACAGACAGAAGTTGAGCGATGTACTGTATTGTCACCAGTGTCATAGATAGGGAAAGAGATGAAGTTCCTAAGAAAGAATATAGGAAGCTGGCTAGAAAGTTGCAAATCAGGAGCTCAAGTGCGGTAATCTTTGGATTGGTGCCTGTGCCACACCCCAATGAATATAGAAATAGGATAATTTGACCAATGAATACATGGGTGAGGAATTGGTGCAGGGGGCTTGGTTACAAATTTTTTGCAGGGACCATTAGGATCTCTTCTGGGGAAGGCATGACCTAAAGAAAAGGGATGAGTTAAATACTATATTTGCCAAGTGTTCAAATATGCTTGTGGGTATGTTTGCTAGTGATGGTGGGGGGAGGGTTTTACAGTAATTTGGCGGGGGGGGGTGGGAACAAGAGTGACATGACAGAGGATGGGGCAATGGTATACAAGCAGATACAGTGTTCAGTGAGATAGACATGTGATAGGACTGAATTTGAAGTCAGTGGGATTGGTTGCAGTATGCCTCTGCCTTTAAGTTCAATGGTAGGTGCACCAGTTCAACAGTTGGACATGTGAGAATATAGTAATAGGGGAGGAAATTGCAGGAGAGGTTTCAAAAGTCTGCAGAACAAAAAAAAACAGAGATAGAAAAAATAAGAGTTCAACTTCTGATGCATAGAGACAAAATTCAAAAGGGTAATGCGTACAGGACTGAAATATATTATATTTGAATGCACACATTATCCGGAATAAGGTAGGTATCTTGTAGCATGGTTTGATTGGCAGGTATGATGTGTGGAAACCACTGTGACATGGATGAAAGATCTTAGTTGGGTGCTTAACATCCATGGATTCACATTGTTTCAAAGGGACAGTTAGGTAGGCAGAGGAGACATAGGATTGGAAGATGTAGCATTTTTGTGGGTAGTGCTAAGTAACTGCAAGGCTAAAAGGATCCTGTAAAGAGACCTCAGAACAGTAGCCATGAAGTGGGATACAAATTACAATGGTAGACAGAGAGACGTGTAAAAAGGGCAATGTTATGATAGTCATGGGGGATTTCAATATGCAGTTAGATTGGGAACATCTGGTTGATTCTAGATCCCAAGAGTAGGAATACATGGAGTGCCAACAATTTGGATTTTAGAGCAGCTTCTGGCTGAGCCCATAAGGGAAAGGAAATTTTGCATTAGTGGTCGTATAATGAAACAAATGTGATTGGAGAGCTGAAGGAGCTCCATCAGTAGGCAATGATCAGAATATAATAGAATGCAACTTGCAGTTTAAGAGCGAGAAGCGAACATAACATGTAACAGTATTATAGTGGAATATATAGAATTATAGAGAGGAGCTGGTCAAAGTTGATTGAATGGGGCCACTAGCAAGGATGAAGGCAAGTCAGCAATGGCTTGAGATTCTGGTTGGAGCTTCTAAAGGGAGGATGAGTCAACCAAAGCTGAAGAGGGAAGTAAAAGACAGGAAAAAAAACAGAAGAGTGGGCATATAGTATGGCAAATAAAAGTGGGAACATGGAAGATTGGGAAGCTTTTACTAACAGAAAGCAAATAAACAAACAATGAGAAAAAAGATGAAATATGAAGGTAAGCTGGCCAATAGTATAAAAGACGATACCAAAAAGTTGTTCAATATATAAAGAGTAAAAGATATGTGAGTGTGGTTATCAAACCACTGGAAAATGACCACTGGAGAGCTGGTAATGGAGGATGAAGCTATTTCATACCTACCAAGTATTTTGCATCAATCTGCACTATGGAAGATGCCAGCAGTATGCCAGAAATTTGTGAGTGTCAGGGAACAAAAGTGAGTGTATTTGCAGAGTGTATTTGTATAAGCAGAAGGTACATTGAGAAGCTGAAAGGTCTGAAGGTAGATACGTTATGTGGACCAGATGGACTACACCCTTGGGTTCTGAAAGAGGTTGCTGAAAAGCAAATGAAGGCATTAGTAATGATCTTTCAATAATCACTGGATTCTGAACTGGTTCTGGAAGATGGGGAAATTGCAAATGTAAAGTATGGAGGGAGAAAAAAAAAACAGTAATTTTCAGATGAGGTAACCTGACTTCATGTGGTTGGTAAGAAATGGGAGTTCATTATTAAGAAAAATGTTTCATTAGACCAAAAGACGTTAAAACATTTGGAGCAAAGTTAGACTTTTTGTCCCATTAAATCTGCTCTGCCATTTCACCATGACTGAACTATTTCCCTCTCAGAGACATTCTCTTGCCTTCTGCCTGTAACCTTCTATGCCCTAACTCATCAAGAATCTATCAACCTCCACCTTAAGCACACCCAGTGACCTAGCCTCCATAGCTGTATGTGGCAGCAAACTTTATAGATTCACCACCCTTTGGCTAAAGATGTTCCACCTCATCACTGTTCTAAATGTACGTCCCTCTATTCTGAGGCTGTACCCTCTGGTCCAAGTCTCACCAACATAGGAAACACCCTGTACACATCTACACTATATTTGCCTTTCAACATTCAACAGGTGACCCTTTCTTATATGTCTAAATTACAGTGAGCAAAAGCCCAGAGCAATCTATCCTCCTCATAGAATAAGCTCTTAATACCTGGAATAATTCTTGTGAACTTCCATTCAACCATCTCCAATATCACCGCGTCATTTCTTCAATAAAGGGAGCAAACAGGAGAAAATCTGCAGATTCTGGAAATCCAAAGCAACACACACAAAATGATGAAGGAACTTAGCAGGCCAAGCAGCATCTATGGAAAAGAGTAAACAGTCAATATACATGCCTACACTGGAGAGGGGCAAGAACAGGGTTTAATGGTTGGGGTCTATGGGAACCCCTGTTCTAGAGGAAATTCACGAAAATCATCCTGGGAATTGAAGTGTTACATATGTAGAACATTTTATGGTTCAAGGCCTGTATTTCCTTCTCATTGAACCTACTGAATATTGAAAGGCCTATTTGGAGTGGTTCTGGAGAGGGTGTTTCCCATAGTGGAGGAGCCTAGGATGGAGGGGGTGCAAAATGCTTTTTAAGATCCAGCCTCCTGAAGAATGCTTTCATGTCATTCGCAGAGACTGAAATCATTGGACCATCGGGGGGTTTGGGAGTTTGTGATGGTTCCTCCATGTTTTGTAGGTCAAAGTGAGCATGGAAAGC
This sequence comes from Hypanus sabinus, assembly GCF_030144855.1. Lineage (NCBI taxonomy): Eukaryota > Metazoa > Chordata > Chondrichthyes > Myliobatiformes > Dasyatidae > Hypanus > Hypanus sabinus. The sequence goes on along the minus strand of NC_082720.1, from coordinate 65,908,137 downwards.
ATTGAGCTCACCTGGAAGTGAAGCCCTGCTGTTGCCTAAGTCATTTGATTTAACATTATAAGAGGGGACAGTTTCCAAACCCAGACACAACTGTAAAGCATCCTTCACTAACTTAAGTTTAGTCCAGGAGATGGCTTTGAGGAGATCATATTTAGATGTCTTGTAAGTTTCTGGGGAAAGCTCTGAATAATTTTGTGGGAATACACTCATCTACAGCTGTTCTAATAAAATCCATGACAATCATGGTGTATTCATTCAGATCCACAGATGAGTCCTTGAACATGACCCAGTCTACTGACTCAAACCAATCCTAGAGCAACTCTTCTGCCTCACACAAACATCTCTTTGTTGTCCTAATCTCAGGATTCTTGCTCTTTTGCCAAACTGATAGAAAATGCAGAAGAAAAGTGTCTGGGAAAAAACTATAACTTAAGTGAATATTTTGCACATTTGGATACCTGCATCTGTTGGGCAATTGCAACAGCACAAAATAAGGAACAATTTCCCAGCCCATTTCCTCATTTTGTTAACTGGCAATGTCAATTAAGATGGCGAATTAACCATTCACATTGTCAAAGATAAACTCGGGTGGATCAGTCAGACATAGACTTGGCTGTAGTGATCAATACGGGATCAAGTGTTTTTGGAAAACGTGGAAATTGAATAACAACAGTTCAGCAGGGCCTGGTTTTACTGTGGCTGGAGCCTTTGATGCTGTGGCTAATGACTCCCATGATTTTCAGTGGGCTGAAGGTTTATCCTTTTACCACCCACTGGATCACTTGGTCTTGCGCGTAATGTCAGGATTGGTCTCCTTTCGGATTAACAGGGTCACGGCATGAACGTTTCTGACTCGACCCCACAGAGATCAGTCCTGGCACCTCTACTATTCAATGTTTACACAATCAACCAACCAACCTTTCCTAATACACGCAGGTTTATCTATGCAGACAACCTATGCATATCAACACAAGCTAACTCCTTCCAAGAAGTTGAAGTACAACTTACAACAGCCCTCAAAGCAATGAAGCAGTGTTATGAAAAGTGGTCTCTGAATCCAAATCCATCAAAAACTAAAGTGTGTACATTCCCATCTGAGGGAATGAGAAGCAGCTCGGAAATTCAAGATCTTCTGGTGTGGGAAGGAGCTCAAACACCATCTGACTCCAACTTACCTGGGCATGACACTGGATAGGATGCTTTCATTTGCCATTCACATCCAAAAACTCTGAGGAAAGTTGTCTCTCGCAACTCTCTCTTGGAAAAAAAAATTAGCATGCACGAAAAGGGGAGCCAATACTCACACACTTAGATCAACTGCCCTAGTACTCTGCTATGCACCCATTGAATACTGTGCACCTGTGTGGGGCACATCAGCCCATGCAAAGAAAATAGACCTGTTGCTTAACGAAGCCTGCCTGAATAATCACAGGCACACTGTACCCCACACCCACTAACATCATTTACAGACTTGCAGGCATTGCTCCCCCAGAGAACCAAAGACACACTGCAACAAAAGTTTAAAAAATAAACAGAACTCAGATTCATGGCACCCACTACATCACCATGTGCCAGTTTCCAAATGCCTAAAATTGAGGAAAAGCTTTGCTACAGTGGAGGAACTACCTCACGGATCATGCCCCCAAACATACAGGATTGACCTCTGGCAAAAAACAGAAGGCAGAACCCCACCAAACAATACAGTGCAAGACCCCACTTGCCAGACCCTGGGGGCACTGCTTGACAGAGGGAAGTGGTGCACTCTCAACAGAGTGAGAGCGGGAGTTTATGGGACAAGAGACAATATGGTGAAGTGGGGTTTAAAGACCAGTAAATCTTGTGAATGTGGAGAAAAGATGCAAAACATTGAACACGTTCTGTGCAACTACCCACTCTTACTCGATGTAGCTGTCACTGACCTGCTCAACGTCAACCAAATACCACGAGAGTGGCAGGCTGTCTGGTGCAACAAGCTATGATGATGAGCAGGGCCTGGAATATCACTCGACTGTGGAGGCCAAGTGTACTTAAAGTGAAGCTGGGTAGGTTCTTGATGAATAAGGGTGTCAAAGGTTACAGGGAGATGACTGGAGAACAGAACTGAGAGAGACCGTAAGTCAGCTGTGATGGAATGGCGCAGCAGACATGATGGATCAAATGGTCTAAATCTTCTCCTATGTCTTATGGCTTTATGGATAGGCAGAAATGTTTCATAACTGCAGGTTTTCAGTTGAACAAGTCCTCAGAATAGATTTCAAACTTTGGTTAATCAACACCCTTTATCAGAGCTAGCAGAAACACCTTTAAACTTCCATATTTAAGAGTATTATTTATGCATTCAAGAGTATTTCTTGATTTATTTTGAAAAAGAACTATGCAGTTCAGTTAACACTGTTTAAAAAGAAAATTGGCTTCAGACAATTAATAAACATTCTTTAATATGATTTAGTTTACTTGAGAGTAATCAGACCTTCTAAAAGTGAAAATTACTTAACAAATTACTTAAAATTACTTAACAAATTGGAATTGGAGCAAAGAAGATCACAATTTATTCCCAAATACGTTTACAGTCTTGGGGGACTCTGTGAAGTTCTATATGGGAAATACTGAAAGGCACAGGAGAAATTTGGATCATTGTGAAGCTGGTTCCTGGAACTTCTACGTTGCGTAAAATGGTAAACTCACACTGAATATTGGTCTAACTTTGAAAATCTTTTGTTATTGTAAATAACAAATCAAACTCATGTGTGTTCACTTCAACCTAAAATCAACCATGAATGATGTATCTGGAAACAGTATAAAATTACCAGGCCACCACAATTCATTAATGAAGATGGAACCCAAAAAGATTGATATGTTCCTTTCATTATTTTATATACTGTCACTTACCATTACCTTGCACATTAGATACCCTCCCAGGGCATTTAAAATAATGAGGTGACAAGTCTAAACTATTCCAAGGAAGGGCTTAGCTAGCCTGGCGCCAACTATGGAAAAGAGTAAACAGTCAAAGTTTCAGGCTGAGACCCTTCATTGGGACATTCCTTGATGAAGGCTCTCGGCCAACGTTCCCGCTAAGGTGTGCACATGTGCATACACATACTTCTTTTGTTACCAGTGCTCAAAGGAATTTAAACTGCACACAAAAGGTTGTCACCCTCTACCTTGTTGACAAGTGAAAAGATTGGTATTACCAGATGCTGTCGTATCGTACAATATATGGGAAATAAGGCTCATTGATGTGTATTATTTTATTTTCTTTAAACAATGAAGCTTATTTTCCTTAAAATAGCTTCATGTTTATATCCACTTAAAAATTCAGTTCACGCATTTTGTTATCACTGAGCAAAAGATTGCACAACACAAGATTTTTGCACATACTAGTCATTACAAATTAGAGGGAACATTCCTCTCAGCTCAAAATATTGACTGTTTACTCTTTTTCATGGATGCTGCCTGGCCTGCTGAGTTCCTCCAGCATCTTGTGTGTTTTGCTTGGATTTCCAACATTTGCAGATTTTCTCTTGTTTGTGATTCAACTAAACTCTTCCAAACACATTTTTGAGTTCAGTAATTTCCCATTTTCAGATTGTCCAAATTTGCTATTTCAAGCTGATTTTTCGCTGGCTCAAACACACTTAACATGAGTGATGCCTGAACCCTGAGCAGAAGAGGAAGAGGAAGCTCGCCTGCCCTGTGGTTTCATGAAAGACACTGTCACTTACAGTGCAGAGCCTGGGGGAACTCAGACTGTTGTATGTCACTGTGATCGGAGCTTCTATACACAATCTCTGGACTCTTTCACCAGTATCTTCCCAAAAGGTAGGCAACTTCACTGCAATATCACCTCAAGGAGAGTAGAGGTGTAAATGGGGTCAAACAACTAAACTCAATTTTAATTATCTTACACTGTTTGATACTTCATTCTTTCAGGTGCGCAGACTTGAGGTTGGTAGATTGACAGGAAACTGATGTGTTGTGCGAGTACATGGAAGATCAAAAGCAGCAAGCTGGCTGCTGGCTTTGTGCTCAGAGAACCGATTTCTTCGGGCACAGAGCTCGGAAAAGGCGATGCAATGGTCTTTTAACATCATAAATCGGCGAGTTGTTTGTTATGTCTCCTCTCTCGCCGTGAAATAGGGACACCTCTTTTTCCCTTATTAGGATGAGAGAGAGCCTGTGGTATGTCGAATTACTGAGAGAATGAGTAGTCTTTGGGGTACTGCTAGTCTGTGTCTTTCTTGATGCTTTACTGCAAGTTTGATGCTTGTTGGAAGGTGCTGATGCTTTTTTTTGCTGGTGGGGGAGGGGGGATCATTTTCTTGCTGCTGCTCATGCATGGGAGGGGGAGCTGGGGGGCTCTTGGGTTCTAACAATTAAATGTCATTCATTCTTTGGGGCGCACATCTGTTTTCGTGGATGGTTGTGAAGAAGAATTTCAGGATGTGTATTGTATACATTTCTCTGACATTAAATGTATATTTGAAACCTTTGAGATTGGCGGCTGTAATTCCAGAATTTCTTCAGTCAGGTTGTGCAAGTGTGGAGAAAGCTGCTAGCAAAAATGGGAGTGGGCAACAAGGAAGACCATCAAAGCATACAGTAGGACAGAAGCCAGCTGGAAAAATAGGATGAAAGATGGCAGATGGGATTTAATGGGGTGTGTGAAGTGTTGCACTTTGGCAGGACAAATCAGGGTAGGTCTAAACAGTGAACCGTAGGGCACTGAGGAATGTGATAAAATAAAGGGATCTAGGCTGTCAAATTGATAATCCTAGAAAGTGTCTTCACAGGTAGACAGGGTCCAAAAGAGAGCTGTTCGGACATTGGCCTTTGAAAATCAGAGTACTGGGTAGATAAATTGAGATGTTTTGTTGAAATTGTATAAGATGTAAGTGAGGACAACTTTGGAGTATTGGGTGCGTTTTTGTCACCTACGGACTGGAAAGATCGAAAGATTTACAAGATTGAAAAGAATGCAGAGAAAATTTACAATAATGTTGCTGGGACATGAGGAATTGAGATATTTAAACATTCTAAATAGATCTATGGTTCAAAATTTGGTATAGAAACTTGTTATGAGGGGATTCTTAGGCTGGGTCAAAATTGACCCGGACCATATCATGAAGGTATATGAACAGCTTGCCTGGGTTAAGAGAAGTTTGGAGAAGTATGGACGGCTATGGTCTGAGTGCAGATAGATGGGAGTCTGCAGAAGATCAGGCTGGCTCAGACAAAATGGGCCCAAGGTCCTGTTTCCACGTTGTAGTGCCCGAAGACTCTATTACAACAAAGCCCACAAAAGAGAATGGTTTTCTAATGTAATTGTGCTGAATCGATTCTAAAGTGCTCCGGGGTTAAGATTTTCAAAGTGTTATACACAATAAAATATCGGTCAATGACCAAAGTAGTAGATCTTTCTTTTTGCCAAATAATTCCAAGCCCCAGTTCCAGCCTCAAGCTTTCTGTCCTCAGGTGAAAATGACAAAAAAAATTGAGACCCCAAAGCCAGTCTGGTTAATGGTGACTGTGAAACAGTTTTACTCGATGAGCTACTGCCACATGATTGGCAGATTAGATATTTGCATTAATAAACAAGTGTACAGGTGTACCTAATAAAGTGGCCACTGAATGCATTAAACATGAAGAACAATTTGCCAAACTGTGTATCTCACTTGATGGTCTCGACAGTGAAACTCAGGGGGCTGACTCATGCTGTCTGTGGGTTTGGGTGGGTTCCTGCTGCTCAGTCTAAAGCTCCATTTCATTTCTTGCAGGAAATCCGAAAAATGAAGCTGAGTTTTCACTGCAGAACTTTGCCACCTGGTTTGAAGTTTTATTTCTTTGTTTTACTTCTTCATCCTGTTTCCACACAAAGTAAGTGTTTTTTCTTCACTGATCACAACAACATTGTTTTATTATTGTCCACTGAAAATTGCATCCAGTGTCAAACTCACATCCTTCTCCAAGTCACTGAACATGCTGCTGTTTCACAATCCATCCTGTTATTTACAGAGCTCCATCTCTGAGCTCCTCCCACCAGGACTCTTCCCTTCTGAACCAACACAGTTCCTATCACAGTCAGAAATGACATCCCATGAGCGCATTGTAGGGGGAACTCTCCCTCTTTATCCTGCCCAGCCTGTCTGCAGACTTTGATATAGTTGTCCATAATATCTCCTCTAACAACTCCCCACCACAGTCCAGCCGGGTGGAACTGCTCTCCCCTTGCCAATCCATTTGTAGCTTGAGGCTCACCGGCAATTTCTTCACCTCCCACACAGTTTCCCCGGGCTCCCTCTGACAACATATCCTGGGACCCTCCTATTTCTCATCCTCATGCCACTCTTTGATGACCCCAAACAAAAACTGATTCTTACTTCCACTAGTCAACTGTTGATACCACTTCAAGCTTGTCAACACCTGCCTCAAATCAGCCACTGTCTCCAAATAGGATGTGCGGTGTCCAATGCTGGATGAGTAAACAACACACACACACACACACACACACACACACACACACACACACACGCACACACACGCACACGCACGCGCACGCACACGCACACGCACACACACACACACACACACACACACACACACACACACACACACACACACACACACACACACACACACACACACACCTATCCAAAACAATGATAACTGTAACCATTGTTTTCAGTTCCCATCAAAAAGGGTAGGGAGTGTGGTGATGAGGGAAGCTTGGGGGGCATTTAGGGAACAGCAAGCACAACTCTATGAATATTCAGATAGCTATAGGTATGGAGAGGATTGAATTTGGGGTAAGTTGCTAATCAAAGAAAGGTTAATTCGAACAGAATTAGGCAGGAGCTCGGGTAAGTTGCTTGGGAGCAGCAGTTATTAGGTAAATCCAAATCAGACAGTGGTTAATGGCCGCTGGTTTAATGTTCCTCCGAGAGAAAAAAAAATTGAGAATGGGAATTTTAGGAAACATGAGGTGACAAGAGATATTTCAGATTTTGGCATAAAGGGAAAGGAAAAACTATGTGAGCTTTAGGAAGTTGGAACTGGACTGGGCATCTGAGGAATATAAATTAAACAGGAGAGTACTTCCACAGGAAATCAAAAGGGGGATAAGACTCCATGAAATATATCTAGTGAATGGAATTAAAGAGAATATCAAAGAATTTCACACAAACAGTAAAAACAACAGAGTAACAAGAACGAAGGTAACACCACTTACTGACAAAGGAGGAAACTTTTGCCTGGAGCTGATGAAAGTGTACTTAGTGTAACAAAACAGAACCTGGTTTGTACCAGAGTGCTTTGCTAATAGTGTTTGTGCAACATTCAGCAAACGGACATTGACTATATTACAAATTACAGAAAGGCAAGCAGATGCATTACTGGAAGTAGGCCAAGTACACTGATTAAGCAGAAGTAGAGAATTGCACCCTGTCCTTGAACAAATGCACAGTAGCTCACACATATGTATAAGGGAGTGAATATGCTGATGTTTCCTTCGAAGATATCACTGGCTCTTGTACAGTCCTACTCCTCCCTTTCTGCAAGTAAAATAAATGGGCTTATGATTGATCCATTCTGAATTACTGTGTTATAAGATGCAGCAAAAAGGTGATTGACAGGCCAGAGGAAATCTGCATCAGTCTTCACTGAGGAGAGAGACATAAAAGAAACTCAATCAGGGACAATTTTGCTGATGTTCCCAGGCCTGATGATGCTCCAGGAACTGCTGGGCTCTTTCCCAGATTATTGAAGGAGTCAAGGGGGTTTCTGGGTCCTTGACTGAAATCTCTTTATCCATTTCAGCCATGCAAAGTCATAAAGGGCTTGAGAAAGGACAATGTCACTCTCTGCTTATTAAGGTTAATAGAGACAAAGCAGGAAGTTATAAGGCAGTGAACTTTACATCAGTGGTAAGGAAAATATTGGAGAATTTTTGTTATGGAATGGGATCTCCACATATCTGGACCAGCACAGACTTATTAATAATAGTCAGTGTGGCTTTGCACTGGGGAGGTTCATAACTTAAAAACTATACAGTTATTTTCTGAGGAAGCAAACTGATTAATTAGAGTAAAGCAGTAGATGTTGCATATGTGGACTTCAGTAAACCTTTTAACAAAGATCCTCATGGTAGGTTGGTCTAGAAGTTTAAGGCATGTGAGATCTGTGGAGCCTGGTAGATTGGATCTAAAACTGGTTTGTCCATGTAATACATAGGGCAGCTGAGGATAAACAGTAGTCAGAAGTGTTCCACAAGGATCAGTGCTGCGACCTCAAATGGTGATACTAAGTGGCAAATGTTTGCATGCACCTCAAATGGGAATCATGAAATAATCCTGTTTAGGAATACTAAAGCTGAAATCAACAGTGCAGCCATGGGTACTTCAAGAAGCAGCATTGTTTTAAGAAATTTTAAATGTCTATTTGTATTCAAAATCAAGGAACCTCAAACAACAGGGCTGAGAGTGCATTTCCCCTTTAAGAAGATGGAAGCAGGGGCACCACGCCGGTCTCCAAGTCCAATTGAAATGCAAAAGCTATAGACTTGCACTGCTCACTATCCTGCTTGTGAATGGTTAGTCACTGGAAAATAAAATTGATCTCACAACATTATTGCAGGATCAGAGGGACATCAGGGACTGCTATGTTATTTACTTTATGTAAATGTGGTTATACCAGTGCATTTTGCATTGCAGTACTGCAGCCCAATGGCTTCACCATTCACTGCAAAGACAGGACAGCTCAGTCTTCTAAAGGCAAAGGAGGTGGAGTATGCATTATGATTAGCTCAACGTGGTGGACAAACATGGCAGTCTGCCTCAGATTCTACTCACCCGATCTGGAACATCTAGTAGACAAGTGGCAGTCATTTTACCTGTTGAGGGATTTTCACCCCATCACCCTGGTGGTCGCGTACCTCAGGCCAATGTCAGGCAGGCATGAGAGGAGCTGAGCTACATAGTCAAAAGGCACCAGAGTCCCAGTGGTGAGGACCAAGAAAGTATGGTCAGGGAGATGAAGTAGTGCTTACAGAACTGTTTTGGGTCAGTGGACTGGGCCATACTCAGGGCTTCATTTGTCAGTCTGAATGAAAATACCACAGATGTCACTGACTTCATCGAAACCTGTTTGGATGACTGTGTGCCTACAAGAACTTACTAAACATACCCAAACCAAAAGCTGTGGATGAACCAGGAGATTCAGTTCTGCTGAGAGCGATATCTATGTCATTCAAGAATGGTGATCTAGACCTGTACAAGAAGTCCAGGTAGGACCTGGACAAGGCTATTTTAAGAGGGAGTAAACAATTCTGCCTGAGGCTAGCGATGGAATCGGATACACGTCAGCTCTGACAGGGTTTTCAGGCCTGTCCTACAAAGCAAAACCTAACTTCATGAATGTCTGTGATATGTCAGTCCCAGATGAGCGCAATGTTTTTTATGCATGCTTTGAAAAGAGAAAAAATTAAATCTGTGTGAATCTCTGAAAGCAACCAGTGACCAGTAATCGCTGCCTAAGAGGCCATCATCAAGACATCTTTTAAGAGGATGAATTCTCACAAGACCTTAGACCCTGACAGTGTACCCGGAAATGCTCTGAAAACGTATGACAACCAACAGATGGGAGTATTCAAGCACATCTTGAATCTCTCACTGCCGCAATCCGGCAGTTCCAATCTACTTCAAAAGGGAGACAGTCATACCGGTGCCCAAGAAGAACAGAGTGCTCTGCCTCAATGGCTATCACCCCATTGCACTCACATCTGCCGTTTTGAGGGACTAGTCGTGGCCAAAATCACATTGGCAGAATTTCATTTGAGAAGAGAAGGCATACAGGAGCAAGATAGATTGGCGGGTTGAGTTGTACTGCAGCAGCAACCTAGTACCTCATCAATAAAACCAAGGATTAAATTTGGCATTGTGGAATTGTGGGAGGGGAAGTCGAGGGAGACAAAATAGTCCTCGTAGAGGGATCTGCCAACAATGGTCCTAACATTGGCAAGTTTAGAGATGGCATTTGAGCTGTGACTAACCGTACAATCGTGGATGTAGAGAGAGTAGAGCATAGGGCTAAGCATTTATCCTTGCGGTGCACCAGTGCTGATTATCAGCAAGGAAGATATGTTATTTTCAATCCACACAGACTGTGGTCCCCCAGTGAGGAAGTGAAGGATACAGTTTAAAGTGTGAACTATTTCAAGTTCCAGGGTGTCAGCATCTCTGTGGATCTATCCTGGGCCCTCCATATTGATCAACTACAAAGAAGGATTTCAGTGGGATAAATCATTAGGAATTTAAGAAGAATTGGTTCTTCAACAAAGACACACAAGTTTATACAAATGTACTGTGGAAAGCATTTTAAGTGGTTGTATCATCTTCTGATATGGAGGGAGCCACTGCAAAAGATCAAAAAAATCTACAGAAAGTGTAAACCTGGCCTGCTCCATCATTGACACTAGCCTCTCCAACATCCGGGACACCCACCAAAAGCAATTTCTCAAGAAGGCAGCACCCTCATCATCCAGGACATGCCCCCTTCTTATTGCTACCATCAAGGAGGAGGTACAGGAGCTGAAAGAAACACACTTAATGTTTCAGGAACAGATTCTTCCCCATGCCATCAGATTTCTGAATGGACAATGAACCCACAAACACTACCTCAGTATTTTCCCCTCTATATTTGCACTACTTACTTATTTTTATACATATACATATTGTATTTTTTATTATTATTTTGCATTACAAGTTACTGCTGCCACTCTAAATTTCATGACATGTTGCAGAGATATTAAATGTATATGAGAATTTATACGCTAAATGCCATTCTACTCTTTGGTGTACTGATTTACAGAAGGACGCAAGTCCATATCCCCTTTGAGATAGCAGCACATATAGATAGGGTTGTAATGAAGGCAGACAACATGCTTGTCTTCATCACTCGGACGTTCAGTGTAAAAGTTGGCAGGTCAGCTGCTTAAATCTTTGGTTGGGGAATTTTGGTGACCATATTTCAGGAAGGGTAAAGGAGCAGATTTCTTCTGTCTCAGGTCTTCCTTGACAAGGGTTATGGGTACAGTGTGTACAGGATCCACCTGATCCCTACACATCTCAAGATACCTGGCACAGCTAGAGCAGGTGGAGACCCAGCACAACCATCTCCCACCTCAGTCTGTCTTCCACTCACTCTTCTCATGTCATGAAATATCTCTAGGTATACCAGACAGGCATTTTCACAGGCTGTGCCTGCCTCACTGAAGTTTCCGTAGAAGATCAAAGAAGAATGGAAAGAAATGAACTTTAACATTAATAACCTGCATGGGATGAAGGAAATATGTCTTAAATATTCATTAATTGGTTGTCCTTCCTTTTTCAACAGGAAACATAAATCAGATTTATTTCTTGGATATAAAAGATAACATTGAGTTAAAAGGACTAGACAGTCCTGGGAATGGCCAATTTGTCTGGGAATGGAAACCACACTCAGGGCAGCACACCCACCTGTTGGGGCAATTCCACAGAGGCAATTCAGGAAGGTGGAATAGCCGCTGGAACAATAAATGGAGAAGCAGTGACTTCCAACAGGAACTGAGTTTGGATAATCGTAATGTTGGTCTGATAATTAAAATACCCAAATTTAAATTTGCGGGATTGTTCACTTTGACTCAAACACAGCCGACAAATCAAATCCTGAGACAATATGAATTATTTGGAATCAAAGGTGAGTGGTTCAGATAAGTATCTCTGTTTCTCTGCAAATATTTTCCCGTATAATGATGAGCACTCATGAGATTTCCTTTGACAAGTGAAGAGTGAAACAACCATTAAAACAAAGGTTCTTGATCTCTGTTTGTGAAATTTTTGAGAGGAGCAAATATCATTTGCTTATTTCATCAGGAATATAAGGAAAGAAAGCAACAAACACAAAATGCTGGGTAGAGGGAGGAACAACAGCTGGTGGGTGATAAATTAATCCACGTGAGGGAGGAGAGTGGGTACGTGGGGAAGAGAGGGAATGATGTGAGAAGCTGGGCTGTGATGGGTGGAAGAGGCAAAGGGCTGAAGCAGAAAGAAGTGATAGAAGAAAATCGTGGGTCATGGAATAGGGTGGAGGAGGTGAGAAATGAGGGAGAAAGGTGAGGAAAAAGAAACTGAGAAGGACCCTGTTGTCTGGGAATGGAAACCACTCGCATGTCAGGACACCTGGAAACTAAGCCCTTTCCAAAGAACATACAGGGCCCGGTGGAACAGGGGGTCATACTGGAGAAGCAGGCAGGTGTACCACAGATGGATCTGGATTCTGGCACCATTAATCTGAGAATAAGAAAATACAAATTTGAATTTGCAGGATTATCCACTTTGATTCAAACGCAACCAACGAAAAACATTCAGGAATAATATGAAAGTTTTGCCATTAATGATTTCCATGCAAACGTGTTTTCATGGTTTCCATGAAATCATGTTTCCATGCAAATAATTAGAGTAAATCTCCCACGGAAGCGACTAAGAGAAAAATCATTTGTTCACTGCTTCTAACATAAAAATGGTTTGTCAATTTGATGCAAGAACAGGAAGCCAAGGAATTTCTCCCAGAGTGAGTAAATTATGGTCTGTTCACTGCCATGCTGAAATATGGACTGAAATGTGTGATGAAATATGTTGATGACTTGTTATAAATCTCAGCACAGTGGGTCTGGGGTGAGACTGGACACTGAAATTGCTGATCAGTGTTACCCAGAGAACCACGTCAATTAGATCAATGAAGAAGTCTACTGTCCATGGAACTTAGACCCTGTCACACAGTTCACTCCATGAGGGCAGTGGAAGGAGAAATATCAAAGACAAAGGGATAGATATATTAATTCATTTGTATCCAAAACTCATTCGACTTCCTAAATCAAAATTGCCATGCTGAGTCTGTAAGGTTACACCAGAAGTGACACAGCAAAGAGTGAGAATTTCCCTGCGGGAAATGTGAAGAAGTTAAGGACTTCCACCCCAACCCTCTGTTTTTAAACAAGAAACTCCGGGACTTGCTTACATTTCCTGGAGGTGAACACAAAGTACACTGCAGATGTACTGACGAAGGTTACAGGACATCCAGTCCTGATGAAGAGTCTTGGCCTGAAATGTTGACTGCTCATTTCAACGGATGCTGTCCGACCTGCTGAGTTCATCCAACTTGTTTGTATGTCCTGGAGGTGAATGCACTATGACTCCCCATCACTGCACTCCACACTGACACTCAGGGTGTAGCAGGAATACGCTGATTCTCCCCGGCACTGACAGTGGGAAAACTGCTGACGATCATGGTGCCTGGTTGGAGCTGGTGCAGGATCCGTGAGGTCACTCATTTCACTGGGGTATTTACAGAGGTGAGGAGGAAAGGGAGGGCAGAAGGAAATTACTTGATTCTGTGAGTTTTTGTTCAGACACATTTGTTAATTTTAGATGCATTTTCAAATGATATTTTATGTTAAATACTAAGTAAATGAAAATATATGTTCATTTATTATTAATATACATAGTTGCTACCATTCAGCAACATTCCAACAGTTGGCAGTTTCAGCAGAGGACAAACCTGGGAGTGTGACTCCACCTCCTGTGGATAATTCTCCACAGTTGTGCAGGTGGGTTTAGTCTGACACTGTGTGCATACATCTTCTGATGCTTCTGGACACATCATCAGTGATGGTCCGGGAATCATCGGGTGTTTCGGGTCTTTCAACATCATACACCCTTCTCCAGGTGACCCAGCCGGGGCTGATCAGACCCCAGCTTGTGTCCAGATGGCTGGCTACTTATGACTCCATGGCTCCCCTCTCTTGAGCCACAGCCACCTTGAGGCTCTCCCTGCCGCATCAGTGGTACTGCAGATGGCTCTCCTCTTCCTCTCTCCCTCAATGCCCAAATTGCTGTTGGCTCTGGCTAAGGAATGGGCTGCGAATCCCCTACAACCAACTTCCACTGGGAGACACCTCGCTCTCCATCCAGCCTGCTGGCAGTTGCTGACCAGTCCTGCATACTTAGATACTTCCTTTCAAAGGCCTCTTCCAAGTGACTTTCCCATGGGAGTGTCAGCTCCAGCATCACCACCTGCTTTGTAGACTCAGACACAAGGACAATGTCTGGTCGCAGGGTAGTGGCTGTGATATGGTCGGGGAACCTCAGCTGCCTTTTGAGGTCCACAAACAGCTGCCAGTCTCTTGCAGAGGTCAGGATACTTTATGATGTTCTTTTGGCGGGTATTGGCTGCTCCCCAGTTCTTACAAAGTCAATGGTCTGCTTGAAGGGTTGGGACCGGATCGCCCACTCCACTCCTGCGCTGATGGCTTCAGCGACGGTCTTCAGGACCTGGTCATGCCTCTATCGGTACCGTCTCTCACCAAGTGCCCTTGTTCAGCTGCTGAGGATGTGCTCCAGGGTTCCTCGCTTGGAACACAGTGGGCATGCTGATGATCCTGCTTTGCCCCATGTGTGCAGGTTTGATGGTTTGATGGGCTTGGAAGTACATCATACACTGCCTGGATGAGAAATCAGATGCGGTGTGGCTCAGCTTTCCACAGCTCAGCCCAGGTCACTTTCTTCTCCACCGCATGCTCCCATCTTGTCCAAGCTCCCTGTTGCTTCATTCCCACTGCCTTGCACAAGATTATTCAATTAGACCATGCAGCACATATGACATAGCCAATTGGCTCTAGCATGCTTCAGTCAACCTTTGTCCTCATAGATCTAACCCCGGTGAGTGTAGGACCCTGGGGAATCAGAGCAGTGAGTGTGAGCTGCCAACTCCCTCAGCAGAACCCAGACTAATCCAGTCTGAGGACCAGCGATGAGACCGGTACATTTTCCTTGTAATATGGTAATCCTGGTAAAACAGTCGCTACATTTCCAGTGCACCCTCCTCTGGTGAGATTCCATCACCTGCCCACTGGGCTGTTGACAGCCACAAACCCCCTCAAACGGTGTGTCCCTGAGCTAAACTCTGACACTCCAGTGGGTTTGGGGAAAGGGCCCTGGCTCTGCTCTGCCTCACTAACGCAGGTTGAGCTGGGCTGAGTTACAATGGCCCTGCTGTGCTATTCCATGACTTGGATGGACACATACTGCAGGACTGCTGATAACTGAAACATCCTGATGATAAAACAAAAAATGCTGGAAAACTCAGCTGATCAGGTAGTAGTTGTTGAAAGGGGAACAACTAAAGACACCAGTCAAACACAAATCATCAGAATAGTTTATATTTCAGATTTTTAACATCTGCAGTTTTTCCTTGATGGGTCACATCCTGAGTTCAAATTAAGCCTGATCATTGGACTGTACACATCACCACTTACTCTGAATCTCATTGGTCTGTTTCTCACAGTTAAGGTGAGTCCACAGAGACCTGTGGAGGGCAGTGACGTCACCCTCAGCTGTACCATCTCCAGACTCCCGGATACCGTCAGTCTCCACTGGAAACCAGTCAGCTCATCCCAGCAGAACAGGAGAAACACTGATCAGATCCGGCTGAATAACACCGTCTATCTGATGGTCCGACACGTTACAGTGGAGGATGAGAGGTTGTATCAGTGTGAAGTGCGGGAAAACGGAAACGTTGTTCTCACAAGCAAAGCAGATTTTACTGTAGACATGTGTAAGTATTGTTACAAAATGTTGGATACTAAAATTGCACATGTATTGTGTGGTTAATGTAAAGTTGGGAGCGAACCCCTTAAAATCAGAGGAAGAGGGAGAGCAAAGGATTGCTGAGTGCGAATGGCAGAGTGATGGACGGGAAGTATGAGAATAAAGGGAAATTTGTTAGAGGATGCAATGAGAGAGGAGGAAGGCAGCGCTGGTGATCAGAGAGAAGTGACAGAGTCTGAGTGTGGGGCCTCCCTCCCCATTCATTCTCCTCACTAATCTCCCCCCTGACAATTATCCAGAAGAAGCAGAAGAAGTGCTACAACTACCCACTACCTCCTCTCTCACCTCCATCCATGCCCCCAAACTCTCCTTCCTGGTGAGGCAACACTTCACCTGCAAACTTGTTGGTGTCGACCACTGTAGCTCTCAATGTGACCTCCTTTGACTTGCTGGGACCGCTTTGCCTTTGCTCCATCTGCAACCAATAGTATTTCCTTTTCGCCAAATTTCAATGACAATCGATACTGTCATTGTCCATGGTCTGTTGGTGTTTTGGTCCATGGCCTCCTCTACAGCCACGATGAAAGTACTCTCAGGGTGGAGGAGCAATACCTCATATTCCATCCAGGTAGCACCAGTCTGATGGCATGAACAGCAATTTTCCTAACATCTGGTAATTTCCCCTGCCATTCCCTCTTTTTATCATTTCCCACTCTAAACCGCTCTTACCTCTTATCTTATCTGCACATGCCACTCACCTCCCCTTGCTGTCCATCTTCCTTCCATTTCTCCCATGGTCCAAACCCCTCTCCCATCGCATTTCATCCTTTTGACTTTTTCTCCTATCACCTCCCAGCTTCTTAATCCAATTCCATTTGAACCTTGAACAGCTGAACAAAATGCAAATACATTTCATAAAATTGTTGCTGAGAATTTTTCCTCATTGTGTCTGAAAACAGGCTGTTATAAATTCAATTGTGTTCCCACTGTCTCTCTAATACAGATTTATATCAGGAGCATTACACCCTTTATCGTCCCAGCACAGATTACAGTGAATTCCACCTGGTTTGCTATTCTCGTTATGTTAAGTACTTTACTGCTGTGTGGAACTGGAAGTCACATCAGCGACAGGACCACCAGAAACAAATAGCATCTGTAAAATATTCTGAGCCCATCAACGTCAGTCGCACCGACCTTGGGAATCGACTGGTGGCCTTAGTGGAACAATTCAATGGCAAGAATTTCAGTGTGAGGATTGCCCCGGTTTTGTTTGGAGATGCTGGAGTTTACACATGTTCTCTGGAATTAACAGCATTTCTGACCATTGAGTTAATCACAGTGAAAGGTAGGAGGCAGAATGTTGGAGTTGCTTTTACCAATTAAGTCATCGTTTAAAATGTATATAACCTGCTTGTTTCCACAGTCACTGCTGAACCGTCTGATACAGTGACTGAGGGAGACACCGTTACCCTGAGCTGCTCTGTGTCTGATGTTACTGCATCAACGAGACTGGTTTGGATCAATGGAGACGGTGAAACTGTTGGAGAAAAAACACTGAAAGGAGAAGAGGGTTCACCAAGTCTGATCATACAGAAAGCTGAGAGAGGCAGAGGGAAATGGACGTGTGGTGTGTTTGATCAAGACAGGCTCCTGATTATCATCCCATATTATCAGGAGCTCAGTGGTGAGTTACTGTGGTTTTGCTCCTCATATTGAGAAACATGATCACAGTTTGTGTCATTAATTGTTCTATTTGCAGTGACCCCCCCCCCCACTCCCCACTTTAAATCCCGTATGGGATGCTTTCCTGTGGGGCTATTTGATCCTAATACATTTGTGATCCAAATATTGTTTGGAAGTGAAGACAGAGGCATAAATCTTGTTGCTTTTGATCATTTTATTAAACATTACAAGAACAAAGGAAACAAGTGGAGACGTGTGGTGAGAGATGGAGGAAAAGCAAAGAGCAGGGAAAGAGAAACTAAGGAAAAAGGAGAGCAAACAAAGGAGATCTGTTCAATATCTCCTTTCTTCTAGGAATAAGGCTATTACATTGGCAATTCTCCATTCCCTCAGTACATCTGCAGAATCTAATGATGTTTGCTCGACGTGATCTATCCAGTACATTGCATAATATGAATCCCTCGATCCATACTGATGACCAAGGGCATTGACAGAACTAATGTTGACATAAAGATTACCAAAGAGGTTTATCAAGATGGAGCCTGGATTAGATAGCATGAGCTTTAAGGAGAGGTTGGGTTAGGGTTATAACTATCTTTGAAAACAAAATGTTTCCAGAAAAATACAGAGAAAACTTTAACCACTGAATCATCTTTAAAGAACCCCACCACCCAGGACTTGTAACCTTCACGCTGTTACCATCAGGAAGGAAGTACAGAAGTCTAAACACACACATTCTGATTCAGGAACAGCTTCTTCCCCTCTGCCATCCAACTTCTAAATTCACTTGAAACCTTCAGGTTCTGTCAGCTGCGGAAGTCTAGGGAAGACCCCACCAAACGTGTGAGATTGAGGTGTAAGCTCAGCTGAGAACCCCTGTTTGGGTGGATGCTGTGTGATGTGTTCCCCTGTTACAAATCAGGACCACGAAATAACAGACAGTACACCATATACAATTAAACAATTTAGCTTCATAATTGTTAATTTGATTAAAGGGTTAGTAAAGAAAAACCAAAAAGGACCCATTTTAATGAAACAGTCTAATGTGCACAAGTTAGAGCTCAGATTCCCCTTTGCCAATCCTCCATCAAATTCCCCACACTTCATTGAATCCTGGCCCCAGTCCAAGTCCACTCCTACGATCTGTCCTCTCCTGAGTCTTCTCTCTCCATCTCCTGCTGAACAAAAGCCCCAGATCAGCTCAGTGTCAGGCATACAGCACAAACACACACTTCCTTCATTGGAAGGCTCACATTCCAAAGCACCCGTATCTCTAACCATAACCCAAACTCTGCTTCTACAGAAAGACCATTACATTAGCAGTGAAACCTTTCCTAGGGTATTACCTGACTACTATTTTATCTCTCTTTTCCACTACTTATTTTAATTTCATCTATTTAATAGAAATATATATATTTCATGTAACTCAGTATCTTTCTCTATATTTATTCATCATGTATTTCATGGTACTGCTGCCACAAAGTAAATGAATTTCATTAATGTGCTTGTGTTATTAAATCTGATTTTGATTCTGAAAAACTCACCTAACAATTACGTTTATGTTGATAATTATATAAAAATCAAATGAACATAACAAAGTTACACTACAAGAAAAATAACAATTCCACAGCTCAATTCAACAGGATTGTAATACAGATCCTGGGATAATTCTGTGTCCCTAAAATCAATCTTGAAACATCTTTTTCCCTGCATCACTGATTCTCTTGGGAGGCTCACAGAGTCAGGACAATATTGGGTAATGGCAGGTAAATAGGGTCTTTCCATTGGATTCCTGGACCAGGCCCACTGCCACGATCACCACACACCTCATCGAGCCCATGCTGACTAATGCTGATCACATGCCAGACATTAACAGTAAGGTCCTAAAGGTGACAGGTGACTGGACAACAGGCAACATGGTGTAGAGCCTCCACCCCAAACAATGTAAGGCAGTTAAAAGCTCTTAAATTTAAATGACAATTATTTTAAAAAGAATCAAAAGTTAGATTAGAGAGTGATACTTTGGTTTAATGTTGGAAATTCCAGCAATTAGTGTTGTGACTCAGAATGAGACTGGAGTGTCAATGTAAAATAGCTTTGTTCAGCATGACAAGAGGCATTTTGAGAAATTGTCAAAGGAATCTGACTGAACTCAGTGTACATTGGTATCTTCCACTCCTTAAGCACCAAAATAATAGCATGTGATTAACCGTAGTTTTAATGGCTATAATTATGTAGTTTCATTCAACAAAAGAGATGAAAGGGTTAACATATCAGGAGCAATCGATGGCTCTGAGTCTGTACTCGGTGGAGTTCGGCAGAAAGAGGAGAGATCTTCCGAATATTCAAAGTCTGAAACAGATTGGTCAGTTAGAGGATGTTTGCACTCGTGGGGCAGTCTCAGACCAGAGGGAACAGTTTCACAATAGGACACCCCCTTATATCAGGGATGAGGAAGAGTTTCTTTAGCCAGAGTGTAATGAATCTGTGGAATTCATTGCCACATCAAGCTATGCAGACCAATTCATTGGGATATTTAAATCCAAAGTTGATTAAGACCATAAAATGTTACAGGAAAAGTCATGAGAATGGGGTTAATATGGAAAGTAGGTCCACCATTATATGGAGAAGATTTGGTGGGTCAAATTCTGTACCAATATCTTAAGCTGTTATTATGGTCATATTTGTGTGTATGCAAGCTTTGTATGGGAATGCATGTGTACAATGGATGAAAATCTCCACTGACAATGTACTTTGAATATTCTGACCTGTGAACAATGTGATGCTTCTGAGGACAAAGTGCCAGACATTCAAAGCATAGTTTTTTTTTCATCATTGCATTGAAGGATGGCTCTCTCTGCAGACAGCAGTGTGTAATCAAATGACAATCGTTGTGCTGGATGGACCATTGGTTCTTATTTGTATTAACTAGTCCACATTACAGTGGACGAGATGCTGAGCAGCTTTAAACATATGAAGGTAGATAAGTCTCCAGGGCCTGATCCAGTATATCCAAAGACACTAATGGAAGCTAGACAGGGAATTGCAGAGCCACTATTGAGGTAAATGCTTCAGTGTTAGTGATGGGTGAAATGCCAGACGATTGGATGGTGGGTTATATTGCCCTTTATTTCTGATGGGCTGCAAAGCAAAAGCTGGGAAATGTAGAGCAGTAAGCTTAACATCTCCCTTATACAAGTTACTGGAGAGGCTCTGAGTGACAAGGTTTAAGTGTAATTGAAAAGACAGGGACTGATTAGGGAGTGTCAATATACCACTACATTTGATAGATCATGTCTCAAAAATCTGAGTAAAATTTGAATTAATAATCAAAAAAGATGGATGAGAGTATGTTGATGTGGTCTATAATGAACTGCATGAAAGCTATGTTCAACTGTGGTACAGCACTTAAAACCGACCTCTGGATAGTATATGCTTAGGTACTACTATCCTCTGCATCCTGTTATCCTGACAATTATTTTTCCAACTTTTCAAAGCATCTCAAATCACTTCTGAACTTGCCTGTCATGTGGGACATTGTGAAAGCCTTATCAAAATCTGTGTGATCCTCTCCTTCATTGCAGCCCTAGTCAATTTTCTTAGTCATCTCCTTTTAATTACCTTACTTTATTGCTTGTTTTGAAGCATTATTCTGTTTAAAAAGTACTGGATAAACCAGAAAGGTTTATATGAATTTCAGGAACTGTAATCAGTCTATCGGCTCTTGGCAAAGAGTATGGTGCTCCAATGTTTGTAGAGCAGTTGAATTGGTTTATTATTGTTTAATGAGAGTTATTAATCATTTGGATTTCTTCATGTTTTTCTCCCATGACTGGCTCTTGGTAATGTGGTGTCCTTGTTCTTTCTGTTTAAGCATGTAAAGTTTATTTTGATAGGCTCAGGGATTCTGTTTTACTTGTACTATTTAAGTGGATGCCTGATTAATGCTAATTGCTGGGTCTGGTTTTGAGACTGTTACTTCTCGCAGCGTCGCTCAGCCGAGCCACCGGTATACTTTTGGAAATATTATGAATAAACTCTCAACACCATCTCCACATCAGAGTCCGTCATTCCTCTGCGGGTGGGCTCCGATATTGCCAGCACACATTGTGGCAGGGGCTGAAAGGATGTTTCAAAATCCCAAATAATTTTAATCAGAAATTATGAATGGAATCAGAACTCAACTTATTGAAAATAAATTCTCCATAATGTTCCTCGTGACACAGATCACATTGAGAAGTTGTCATCTGATCATGTTTATCTTTCCATTTTCAGGAATTGGGAATTCTATTTACTTTTTCCATCAGGAAGGGAACTTTGTATTGAAGGGACCAGACAATCCTGGAAGTGACTCCATTGATTTGGAGTGGAGTCCACACTCAGGGCAACAAACTACAAAGCGATTGGCCACTTTTCACAGAGAAGGTCAGCGGTGGACCGTACAATGGAGTGATGAGTTCAGTCAAATACCAGACATTTCCCAGAGGTTGCATGTGGACTGGGGAACCCTTAATCTGAAAATCAGGAAACCTACTTTTGAATTTGCAGGACTGTTCACCTGGAATCAGACACAGACCACTGGGAAAATCCTGAGGCAGTGGGAAGTATTTGGGATCAAAGGTAAGTCAGTTAATGAGTAGAATGGGTTCAAGAACATGATCACAGTTTCTTCAAATTCAAAATATAACGTTGGAATTGAGTCTATGTTCAGGTATTTCCTGTAACTGCCTGCAGGAAAACATATATCAAGTCGGTATTGGTGTCATATAAATCTTTTGATAATAAATTTACTTTGAACTTTGATTCCCTAGGCCTGGAATCCAGCATAAAGTGAATTATTCATTGCAATCAGCCTGGTGGGTAACAATATTTGAGTCATTCATTTGGTCAGTTTTGTATAACCATCACAGCAGAGTTATAGAAAAATGGAATTATAGAAAACCTACAGCTCAATACAGGCCCTTTGGCCCACAATGTTGTGTGAACATGTCCCTACCTTAGAAATTACTAGGATTACCCATAGTCCTCTATTTTTCTAAGCTCCATGTACCTATCCAAAAGTCTCTTAAAAGACCCTGTCGTATCCGCCTCCATCACCGATGCCGGCAGCTCATTCCACACACTCACCACTTTCTGCGTAGAAAACTTACCCCTGACATCTAATCTGTACATACTCCCCAGCACCTTAAACCTGTGTCCTCTTGTGGCAGCCATTTCAGCCCCCGGTAAAAGCCTCTGACAGTCCACATGATCAATGCCTCTCATCATCTTATACACGTCTGTCAGGTCACCTCTCATCCTTCGTCACTCCAAGGAGAAAAGACCGAGTTCACTCAACCTGTCTTCATAAGACATGCTCCCCAATCCAGGCAGCATCCTTGTAAATTCCTCTGTAATCTTTCTATGGCTTCCACATCCTTCCTGTAGTGAGGCAACCAGAACTAAGCACAGTCCTCCAAGTGGAGTCTGAATTGGGTCCTATATAGCTGCAACAATACTTCTCGGCTCCTGAATTCAATTACATGATTAATGAAGGCCAATACACCATATGCCTTCTTAAGCACAGAGTCAACCTGCGCAGCTGCTTTGAGTGTCCTATGGACCCGGACCACAAGATCCCCCTGATCCTCCACACTGCTGAGAGTCTTACCATTAATACTATATTCTGGCATCATATTTGACCTATCAAAATGAACCACCTGACACTTATCTGGGTTGAACTCCATCTGCCAATTCTCAACCCAATTTTGCACACTATCAATGTCCCACTGTAACCTCTGACAGCCCTCCACACCATCCACAACACCTCCAACCTTTCAGTCTTTAGTCTGCTGCAAGTCACCACTACAATCACCAAGATCTTTTCCATAGTGAATACTGAAGTAAAGTATTTATTAAGTACCTCTACTATTTCCTTCATTTCCATACACACCTTCCCACTGTCACACTTGATAGGTCCTATTCTTTCATGTCTTATCCTCTTGCTCTTCACATACTTGTACAATGCCTTGGGGTTTTCCTCAATCCTGCCCACCAAGGCCTTCTCATGGCCCCTTCTGGCTCTCCTAATTTCCATTTTAAGCTCCTTCCTGTTAGCCTTATAATCTTCTAGATCTCCAAAATTACCTAGCTCTCTGAACCTTTTGTAAGCTTTTCTTTTCTGGAGATGATAGGATTGAACCTGTGTGACAGCTGAGGAAAATGGCTCTGGTCTCCAAAATATCTAAACTACAGCTCATCTGTGACAAAGTCATGGATTTTGAAATTGGAATGGCAGCAGAGGTTCTCATGTTCAGTAAAGTTACTCAGTAAAGTTGAAGGAAACATTGAGATTTCCACACATGCACAGCCACAGCTTTATGTGGAAGTTGGAAGCTGTTGTCAATAATTCCCAGCTCTCTCATCGGCTGACCTGTTTTCAGCCTTTCCCAGTGGAATAATGGGAAATTAATGAATTTATGAAAATATGAATGTTACAAACTGCTCTAAGATTTAAGACGTAATTTCTTATTCATATGCTAAGATATATGTAGATCATCAAACTCCAAAACACCAAATTGATTTTAAGCTACT
Organism: Hypanus sabinus; assembly: GCF_030144855.1. Classification (NCBI taxonomy): domain Eukaryota; kingdom Metazoa; phylum Chordata; class Chondrichthyes; order Myliobatiformes; family Dasyatidae; genus Hypanus; species Hypanus sabinus. The sequence continues at coordinate 65,884,243 of NC_082720.1, read as the reverse complement.
GGAATATAATTCCCTCAGGTAAACTGAGCTCAGCTAGCCAGTATTTGGTTTTCTATCGGTTTGTAGGGCAATGAAAATTCTGCCTGGAGCATTTTGGAGAGCCTGCGGGGAACTGAACCACACATCATGTGTCTGTTTCCACAGTTGAGGCCGACTCACAAAGACCTGTAATCGGCAGTGACGTCACCCTCAGCTGTACCATCTCCAGACTCCCAGATACCGTCAGTCTCCACTGGAAACCAAGAGGCTCATCTCAGAGGAACAACAACACTGATCAGATCCACCTGAATAACACCGTCTATCTGATGGTCCGACACATTGGAACAAGAGATCCCAGTCTCTACACATGGGAAGTGCAGGAAAATGGCTCCATTGTTCTCACTGGAGACACCAATGTTGCAGTGGATGAGGGTGAGTCCAAAGCTTCCTAGGAGCAGGAATGAAATAGTTCGACAGATTGTTCAGTCAGCACACACTAACCATGGGATTTCACTGCAGGGTGTGGTCATTGATTTTACACTGGGACTCAGTGTAAGTATACAGCCATAGTCCACTTTATTAGGCAAACCTGTACCCTGGCTCATTATTGCAAATATCTATTCAGCCAATAACGTGGCAGCAACTCAAAACACATGGTCAAAAAGGTAACTTAGCCAACCATGCATTATAATAGGGGTGTGCAGAAGAGCACTGAATGCCTAACATATTGAAACTTGATGGCCTACAGCAGAAAAAGACCATGATCATTTGCACAAATGGCCACTTTATTAGTTACAGGAGGTATCAATTGAAGTAACCTTTGAGTGTAAACTGAAACTGATGGAGACTCCAATCAATCATTTCAATTCACCTGCAGGAATCAAAGGTTCATTTTGGTAGGTCAAATATGGTGCCAGAATATAGTATTAATGGTAAGACTCTTGGCAGTGTGGAGGATCAGAGGGATCTTGTGGTTGAGTCCATAGGATGCTCAAAGCCGCTGTGCAGGTTAAAGCTGTGGTTAAGAAGGCATATGGTGCATTGGCTTTCATTAATCATGGATTTGAATTTAGGAGCCAAGAGGTAATGTTGGAAATATATAGGACCCTGATCAGACCCCACTTGGAGTACTGTGCTCAGTTCTGGTTGCCTCACTACAGGAAGGATGTGGAAGCCATAGAAAGGGTGCAGAGTTTTACAAGGATGTTGCCTGGATTGGGGAGCTTGTGTTATGAGACAGGTTGAGTGAACTCGGCCTTTTCTCCTTGGAGCGATGGAGGATGGGTGGTGACCTAATAGATGTGTATTTGATGATGAGAGGTATTGATCATGTAGATTGTCAGAGGCTTTTTCCCTGGCTGAAATGGTTGCCACAAGAAGACACAGGTTTAAGGTGCTGGGGAGTAGGTACAGTGGAGATGATGGGGTAAGTTTTTTACTCAGAGAGTGGTGAGTGTGTTGAATGAGCAGCCAGCAACGGTGGTGGAGGCGGAGACGATAAGGTCTTTTTAGAGACTTTTGGACAGGTACATGAAGCTTAGAAAATTAGAGGGCTATTGGCAATTTTGGTCATTTCTAAGGTAAGGACATGTTCAGCACGAATTTGTGGGCCAGTATTGTGCTGTTTCTCTGTTTCTACAAATAAAATCCATCCATGGATGTAAACAAATCATCTTCCAGTCTGTAATGAAATGGAGACCTACAAACTAATTAAAAGTATAGATAAAGGAGTAACATGATTAAGCTGTTGGCTGTAACATTCCCCTGGTTTCTCTAGCATGAGTCACTTATGGATGTACTCTAAATGTTTCTCATTTATGGAGAGTTCTCATTGCCTGGTAATGTTGAGATTCTCTCAGCTCATTTATTATCTCCAGTTCAACAGTTTCTCTTAGCAGGGTCTGTGTTTGGGGAAGATGACATCTCAATTAGCACCCGAGGTATTCCAACTCCCCATCCACTTCCCTGTCTCAGCCATCCTAGGAGCGGGTACTTATCCCAGTGAAAACCTCAAACATCCATATCCCAGCATCTGTGATAATCTGTTTCTTTGTTTCCTGTCCCTGTCTTGCAGATCTACACAATAAGACGTACACAATTTATCGGGCAGGTATAGACCACAGTGAGCTCACACTGATTTGTGAAAGTTATTCCGAGTTACATAAAACCAAATGGATTTGGAAATCACACCTTTTCCAGAATCGGGTGATGGAAGTAGCTACCAGCTACAAATCTCAGCTTATCTACATCAGTGGGAGGAGCTACTTCAAGAACCGACTGAGAACTACAGAGGAAAATCTGAATGTCAGTAATTTCAACGTGAGGATTGTTCCTGTGCAGTTTGAAGATGCTGGAGTTTACACATGTTCTCAGGGATCACATCAATATGTGGCCATTGAATTAATCACAGTTCGAGGTAGGGGACAGAATGTTGCTGTTGTTTTCACTGACATATCACTGGGAGTGTGCAGTTTTTTGTACATGCTTCAATTTCAGCATGAGCTTCTCCAGTTACTTCCCTCATCTGAAAACTTGATTTTTTCTCCAAAACTTCTGCTAAAACTTATTTGCATCTTATTGAATACAAACTGCTCTAAACCAACAGAATATGGCAACAATTTGAAATATTCTTTTCACTTAAATTTGCTTTCAAACACTTTTTTTTTCTTTATTCCTGACAGTTAATGTGATGAATTTTTCCCACAGCTATGAGTGAGGCAGTTGCAAAAATCAATATTTCTTTGTTACTTTGAAAAAAAATCATTCTAATCCTCAGAATTTCTGTCCCCCTGCCAAATATTATAGATTGATGTTTGAAACTTCGTTCAAGTGAACTCCGTTCCTTTTTGGGCATCTCAGGAATCGACTCATTAACCCTCAACGGCAGTCTCCAAACTCAGCACTGAAAGATCCACTATTCTCAGGCCACATACGCCCAGAGAAGACACACTCCACAAAATCCATGAGATTGCAATGTCTCATCCTTGAGATCGGGATCCCTGGTTTGTGTGAATGCTGTTTGATTTGCTATCCTGTTACAACTCATTGGCAGAAAATAACAAACTGCACACTGCATATAATTAAAGGAAGTATATTTTTGAATATTAACTTAACTAAAAGATCAGTAAAGAAATGAAAGGAAAATAAAACAGAAAGTGTCCATTATAATTAAGCAGTCAAATAAGCACAGGTTGGATGTCAACTCTTCCAAAAGTCATAATCACCGATCCTCAGTAGAGTCCTGTAACATGCTCCATTATATCACAGTCCTCAACAGATTGAATCCTACGACTGGTTCTGTCCAGCACCTTCCCTCTTCATCTGCCGTTGAACAAATGCAAAAGTTCTCACCAGCGTCAGGCACAAGAAAAATCCGCTCCCCAAGCCTTCTCTCTTGATTGGATGGCTCACATTCAGATGCACACATTATCTCTAACCATAACCCAAACATGGCTTCTACAAAAAGACCATTACATGAACTAACCTACAACGTTATCAGTGAAACCTTTAATCAGACATTAAACTAGGTTTTAAGGTGAATATAGATGAAGATGAATCAGAATCAGGCTGTATTGTTGTTAATTTGTGTCAGAATTTTGCAATATGTAGTAATAAAAACAACAAAATATGTTGGTGTGTATATATATATATATATATATATACACATACACATACATAAGAAGAAGGTATGTCCTGGCTGATGGACTGGCCCAGTGATACATGTTGCCCTTCTGAAGCATCATCCCTTGAAGATGTTCAAGTGGCTATGATAGACCTGACTGTGTTTGCATCTTCCAGCAGCTTTTTACGATCCTGTGCAGGGATCCCCCTCAACCCCCTCCGCATACCAGATGGTGATGCAGCTATTAAATTCAGGAATTTTACTATTAAGATTCATTAAACTCTTGTAGAGTGGAAGTGTTGTGCCCAGGGTCATTGTGTTCAGGGACTGATCATTATACAATTTGTTGAAAACTGACATAAAATACTGTGGAAACTCAAGTTGTACAATAACATGTTGCACACTTATGGTGCCAGTGATTGTTTGGGTTAATTTTAAAGTCAACAGTGATGATTTGGGTTAGTTTTACAGTCAACAGAAAAAAACAGTACAGTTGAGTTGAAACTTTGGCCATTGTTTAAAATCTCAGTGATTTGTTGTTTCCACAGTCACAGCTGAACCACCCAATGCCGTGACTGAGGGAGACTCTGTTTCCCTGACCTGCTCGGTGTCTGAGGTCAGTGAATCAATGAGACTGGTTTGGATCAACAGTGCTGGTGAAACTGTAGATGAGAAAATATTCATGGAACAGAAGAATGAAGGTGAATCTTTGCAGCTGATTATTCCAACAGACGATAAAGTCCAAAGAAAATGGATGTGTGCTTTGTTTCATCAAGACAGACCCAAGATTTTTATTCTGCATCATCTTCAGGTGAACAGTAAGTGACTTAGTTTTGAATCTTTGAGATCTCTTTTTTCAAATTGTAGACATTCATATTATATTGCAGGGCCCATCTTATGCTTGTAATGTTACTTCCCTTTTAAGCAGGCCAAGTCTCAGAAGGGATTACTGTTGGGTGGTTGACTAAAGAGCAAAAGTACCCTGGTACATAGAAAGCAATCATGTATTTAATCATCAATGTCTGACCTTTCTGACAGGTGATCTCTGAGATATAGCAATTGATCCGTCTTTTCCAGGGTATCACTGTGAACCTTTATAATTAGTGGACAGTGTAATACAGTGAAGTAGGTAATGGAGGATCATTGTCTTGTTGTTGAAGAGGACCATCCTTTCAAAAGATAACACAAAGGCAGATTCAGCAAAATCCTCCTCAAAGAATAGCTTTCTTAGTTACATCTATACTGAAAAATGCAGTGCAATGTGTTGTTTGCCTCAATGATCAACAATACAAGAATGTGCTGGGAGCAGGCCACATGTGTTGCCAAAATAGCATGCTCACAAGTCACTATCCATTACTAGCCCTTATATCTTTGGAATGTAGAAGGAATCTGGTGCACCTGAAGGAAACACGTACCACGGGGAGAACATACAGATTCCTTCTGGATTGTCTTGGGAATTGAACCCTGTTCACTGGTGCTGTAAAGCACTATGATAGCCACTATATTAACATGCCAACCGCTGGAACTCACTAGAAGGATCAGTGAGCCAATGGTAGTGCCCTCTCTCAGGTCAGCATCACCACCCGAGCCCTGAGTTACACTTTGTTAGCTCGGTTGGGCTGCCCACATTGCATCTGGCATCAGAGCCTGGAACAGACCCTGTCTGGTGAGCCCTGTGGGGGAAGAGAGCACCCAGTGGACAGAAGGAGTGATACAAGTTAGTGAGTAAATGCTCCTTGAGAAGCAGCAACATCCCCATTACATCACGGCCCTTTACAGGTAAAGCCCTCCTCACCATTGAGCACATTCAGAAGGAGCATTGCCATGAAATAGCATTATCATCAAGGTCTACCACCATCTGGGCCATACTCCCTTCCCAAAGCTGCCATCAGGCAGGTGGTACTGGAGCCTTAGGTCTCACACAATCTGGTTCAGGAACAATTGTCGCCCTTCAAACATCAAGATCCTGAACCAGTGTGGATAACTTCACTCACGTCAACTCTGAGTTGATTCCAAAACATATGAACTCACTTTAAGAAGACTGCAACTCATGTCTCAGTCTAATTTGCAGTTTTTTTCTTATTTATATCCTTTATTATTTGCACAGTTTACCCTCTTTTGCACATTAGTTGTTTGTCAGTGTCTGTGTGAAGTTTTTTTATTGATTCCTTTGTATTTCTCTGTTCTACTGTGAAATCATGCAAAGAAAGAAATTTTAAGGTTGAATATTGTGACATACATGTAATTTGATAATTTATTTACTTTGAACATACAATTTTGAACTCTTGGGATTTTCTGGCCAATGGGCACTCAAGGCAGTGAACGTCGACAGACTCGGGTCCCTGTGGTGACAGCAGACAGAAGCACGGCATAAACAACAGAAGCACTGCAACTCCACACAAACTACTCACTGACAACCACATCAGGTAGCTTCTACCCAATCAGTGGAAGATCTGTAGTTCCCACATTGGCCTCAAAGCAGAGAGGAGATCCCAACGGACTGGTGAGGTCTGGTCATTACAACCAATTAGTAAGCATAGCATGCTATGACAGATGGACATGAAAGGTGAGAAATGTTTGCCCCTAATTGAATTTTATCCATGAATATTTTAGTTCAAAAATTAACATCTTAAAACTTCAATTTTCATTCACAGTCAAACAAGGAGCAAAACATGCGGGAAGTTGATATGGAGTTCAGTTCTAGTCACAATATTTAGGAAAGATGTGAAGGTTTCATGACTGTGCTGAAATCTGCATTGCACATGTAGCTTTGTGTATTGAGGAAATGCCTCTTGTTCAAAAATGAATTGAATCAGAAATGTCAAGTCCAGTTTCCTGCAGCAACAAACAAAAGAGATGGAGGAACTCAGTGGATCAGGGACCATCTATGGTAGGAAATGAATACTCAATGTTTTGGGTCAAGAACCTTCATTGAAATTAGAAAGAAAGAGGGTAGAAGGCCAATGAGACATTGAGCAAGAGGTGGTGGGTGATCAGCAGATGTGAGAGGATGGAGAGTGGGAATGATGTAAGAAGTTGGGAGGTGATAGGTGGAAGTGACAAAAAGTTGAAGAAGATAGAATCTGAATAGGAGAAGACTGTTGATCATGGATAAAGAGAAGAGTGGTGAGGAGGAGATCTGGAAGAAGTAATGTGTAGGTAACATGCAGATGGAGAGAGCGGGGGTAAGAAAAGATGGTGTGATAGGGGTCAGTGGGATGAGAACATAATGTAAAAGGAGAGAAGTAAGTGTTTACCAGAAGTTAGAGAAATTGACATTCATGCCATGAGAATGGAAACTCCCAAGGTGGAATATGAGGTTCTGTTCATATTCAGCAATTAGCCTCAACATGGCAGGAAAAGAGGTCTTGGACAGACATGTCAGTGTGGGAATTGGAAGAAGAGTTAAAATGGGGTGTTTCCAGGAGATCTGCCTGGTATTGCAGACAGAACCAATGTTCTCAATGAAGCAATAAGACAATCTACATTGGGTCTCAATGATGTAGAGCAGACAAATTTTCTGCTGAGTGAGATTTTCAGGAAGAAAATAATTAAGCAATTTAAAACTAGCACAAAAATATTCATAAATGGAGGTACATCCAATTTCTAGGCAATTCTGTCACTCTTATGGTGCCATTTATTTGGATAGGACTAAGCATTGACCAATGTAATTCCTGATATCAACATTCCAATGAAAGTACACTAGGTCAACATGTTAACTGTTTCTCCATCTATAGATGCAGCCCAATTTGCTGCATGTTTCCAAAATTTTCAGAATCAGAATCAGAATCAGGTTTATTATAACTGGTATGTGATGTGAAGTTTGTTAACTCAACAACAACAGTTCAATACAATTCATAATCTCACAGAGGAAAAAATAATTATAACAATTTTAAAAAATAATAATAAAAATAAAAAAGTAAATCAATTGCATATATTGAATAGATTTTTTTAAATGCGCGAAACCTGAAATACCGTATGTAAAAAAAAAACTGAGGTAGTGTCCCAAGATTCAATGTCCTTTTAGGAATCGGATAGCAGAGAAGAAGCTGTTCCTGAATCACTGAGTGTGTGCCTTCAGGTTTCTGTATCTCCTACCTGATGGTAGCAGTAAGAAAAGGGCATGTCCTGGGTGCTGGAGGTACTTAATGATGGACGTTGCCTTTCTGAGTCACCCTAAACCTTTAGACATCCCTAAAGATGTCCTGGGTACTTTGTAGGCTTGTACACAAGATGGGACTGACTCAATTCACAACCTTCTGCAGCTTCTTTCAGTCTTGTGCAGTAGCCCCTCCATACCAGACAGTGATGCAGCCTGTCAGAATGCTTCCCACAGTACTATAGATGTATTTCAGTGTATCTGTTGACATGCCAAATCTCCTCAAACTCCTAATAAAGTATAGCCGCTGTCTTGCCTTCTTTATAACTACATCAATAATATTGCGATCGGGTTAGATCCTCAGAGATCTTGATACCCAGGAACTTAAAATTGCTCACTCTCTCCACTTCTGATCCTTCTATGAGGATTTGTTTGTGTTTCCTCATCTTGTGCTTCTGGAAGTCCAGAATCTGCACTTTGGTCTTACCAACATTGAGTGCAAGGTGGTTGCTGCGACACCACTCAACTAGCTGGTATATCTTGCTCCTGTACACCCTCTTGTCTCCATCTGAGGTTCTACCAACAATGGTTGTATCAGCAACTCTATGGATGCCATTTGAGGTATACCTAACCACACAGCTATGGTTATAGAGGGGATTATAGCAGAGGGGAAAGCACACACCCCTGAGGTGCATCCATGTTGTCAGTGAGGAGGAGATATTATTACCAATCTGTACAAATTATGTCCTTTCATTTAGGAAGTTGCGGGTCCAATTTCAGAGGGAGGTACAGAGTTGCAGGTTCTGTAGCTTATTGATCAGGACTGTGCAGATAATGGTGTTAAACACTGAGCTATTGTCAACAAACAGCATCCTGACATAGAGGTGCTATTTTCCAGATGATCTCAGGCTGTGCGAAAAGCCATTGAGATTGCATCTGCCATAGACCTATTGTAGCGATAGGCAAATTGCAGTGGGTCTAACTTTTTGCAGAGGCAGGAATTCATTCCAGCCATGGTCAACCTCTCAAAACATTTCAAAGCAGACTGTTGGATGTACATTTTCTCTGATAAGATGTATTCTCAACCTCATTATAAACTTGCACTTTGTTTTTTACCTCCACTGCACTTTCTCAGTAGCTTTTACACTTTATTCTGCATTGTTTTTGTTTTACATTGTTCTTCCTCAGTGCAGTGTGTCATGATTTAATCTGCATCAAGCTTTTCAGTATATCTTGGTACATTTTTTTATTAAGTGCAATCTTGAACAATAGCCGGATCAGAAATGCTGATCAAGTCATCTAGTTCCCAAAGAGAACTCTGATAGGTCAATCACACTGCTGCTCAGTGTTAAAACACAAAAAAGTCATACGTACAATTAAGCAACATTAAAAAATAGTAGAAATACTGGAGTTGTGATGAATTCTGCTGGAGAGAGACAAATGCTGTCTTCCATAGTTCCAAGAGATTGAACGATAAGGTTGCATGGTGACAAAACTTGGTAGGAGCACTTGGAACTAAAAACTAATCCCTACCAGGAGAAAATAGCACCTGATCTTTCCGCATTGTTCTCTCAGCAGTTTAAGGAATAAGTCCAGCTGGAACATAACTCACAAGTGCTCTTGAAAGTCAGGTATTAACCCTAATACCAACAGGCAAGCATTGCCATTCTGGTCCCCTTCATGATAGCTTATGAAGAAGCATGTGACTTCCCTCCCAGAGATGATAGGTGTTTGTACAGTCGACTCTTGAAGGCTGGGACCCCGTTGTCGCAGACGTTTTCAACCATAGGATCTGGAAGGCTGTTCCAAATTCTGATAACACAGTGAAGGAGACTTATATCCAGTGTGTAAGCTCTCGCATCAGGCATAGAAACAGTATGAGCAGGCACAGATAAACTTGATCGTGTGATGTGGCCGTCTCTTGCAAAATGAAGGCAGCATGGCGCAAAGGTTTGCAGGGTTGTGGCATATGACAATAACAAACCAATATCCAATACCAGCTCCAGTCAGTCTGGCACACAAAGCTCCTCATCCTTTAGCCTAACTACAGCCTGATTCTGTCAGGTGCTAAGATGTCCTTCAAAGACAGGAGACTTGATGACAGTCACAGTGTGAACAGATCAGTGATGGGTGTGTGCTGAAAATACACAAATACATTTTCACTAGCACTGCAATGGAATAGTGAATTTCAGCTGCACGGTTATCGGTAGGTTCAATGCACAGCAGAGTTCTGGTACTTGGAAATCAGGAAGTTCTAGACGCAGGAATTCTGAAGGAAAAACAGAAATACCGGAAACACTAAGCAGGTCTGAGAATATCTATGGAAACCGAAAAGTGTTAAATTTTCAGGTCAAATACCCTTTCTTGGAATCTGATTAAGATTTTACCAGATGCATTCTTGGAATCTGACTGTTTTTTTTTCCCCAAAGAGCCTGCCTTGAAATCTGATGCAGGATTTTTGACCTGAAACATTAATTCTCTCATTTCTTTTACGGAAGAAGCTGCCTTACCTGCTGACTGTATATTGTATTTACAGCTTGCTCCACTTTAGAGGGATTAGAATTTCTGGGCCAAAAGCCACCCCACTGTGGCAATTCCTATCCCAGTAGAAACACAGACTATGATGGGCATTCCCCTGTTCAACAGTGGGAGGCCTCACACATGAACTGGATCCCTTGCAGCCGCATATCCACACACATCTCCTGCCAGAAAGAGATACCTGATTGAAATCGGGACCTAGATCCCACTGCGATTCATTTCTTGTCTCTCTCTGCTGGTTACTGAGAATGGATGAAGTTCTTCAACATTCAGGTCAGTTAACCTTGATCAGAAATTAAACCCAAAACCTGTGATCTAAATTAGTCAATGTTATTTCTCAATCATTTAGATAGCTTTTGAATGATGTCAGCATAGTAAATGAGAAATTTGTGCTTATTGTTTTGACAGAGGATCGCAGTTTTAAACACACCACTGTTGTAATTACTGGTGGACTGGCCCTTCTCCTCATCATTATTCTGGTGATGGTCTTGTGTCTAAGAAAGTACAAGGATACAGGTAAGATACTTGAAGAAATGGGGAACATAATTCCAAAAACAAACAATAGCAATTTTATCCTTTCTACACAGAGAAATAATATTAAAAAAGAGTTTGAGTTGAACTGAGAGACCTTTGAAATTAAAAAAAATCAAATATTAATGCATCACTGAGCCTGAATCTGATGACTGTAGAAACATAAATTACATATTGTTGCATTTTATTAACTTGTAAAGATTTGAGCTTATGGGCAGTTGAATCGCATTTTGCTAAATGTGTGAAGTTGGAGAAAAAAGCTGAAAGCATTTTAAGAGCTCTCTCTGTACAGGTTTGGGAAATCAAAGCCAAAAATCACAACAGCCAAAGAGGAATATAGAAGATGACTCTAACCTGTATGCAAATCCAAACGAAATGCATCCAATACAAGGTAACAGCAAGATTGAAGCAGCAGAGCAATTTACTTTTATGTCCCATTTGCTCACAGCAGTTTTGTCTTGACTTTGTAACTTAAAAATAATCTTCGAACATGGAAATGGTGTGCGTGTGTGCGTGTGCGCGTGTGCGTGCGTGCATGTGTGTACTGAGAAGCTGGGTCCTGAATCACTATAGGTTCAGTCAGTGAGGTGTCAGAGAATCACAGTATCATAAATGGATACACCATCAAAACAGGCTATTTGTGTCATAACAGGCTCTATTTCACACAAATTCAATGAGATGAACAGTCCACATCTCAGTGCCCTGAGATTGTCTCATAGTCTTATAGAACAAATCAGCCATGATTGAATGGTGCAGACTCAATGGCCTTACAGTATTTCAGACATATGCAGTATTCAAAAGTAAGAGAATGGTCCTTGGCCTGGACATAATTAGACAAATACCCTCGCTCTATATCACCACCCTCTGACAATAACATTCACAATGAGAGCCTGATAGTTTTGGAAGACGGCCTCATTGTCTGGATGCCTGACGCGAATGTCCAGAGACGCTGATCTTCTGCAGATGCTGGAAATCTTGAGCGACACACACAAAGTGCAGGAGGAACTTTGCAGGTCAGGCTGCATCTATGGAAAAGAATGAACAGTTAATGTTTTGGGCTGAGACCCTTCATCAGGACTGGAGAGGAAGGGGAGAAGTCAGAGTAAGAAGTTGGGGCTGGAAGTGAGGAAGGAATACAAGGTGCTTGGTGATATGTGAAACCGGGAAGGGGGTGTGATTGCAGTAAAGATCTGGAAAGCAGATTAGTGAAAGAACTCAAGGGCTGGAGAAGGGGGAATCGGACAGGAGAGGACAGAAGACGAGGGATGAAAGGGAAGAGAGAGGAGCACCAGAGGGAGGTGATGGGCAGGGGAAGAGATGAGGTGAGAGAGGGAAATAGGAATGGGGAATGGTGAAGTGGGGGGATGGGGCCATTATCGGAAGTTTAACTAATCAACGTTCATGCCATCTGGAAGGAGGCTACCTAGGCGTAATATATATGGTGTTGTTCATCCAACCTGAATGTAGTATTATTGTGTCAGTAGAGGCCTCAGACTGACATATTGGAATGAGAATCAGCAGGAGAATTTAAATCAGGAAATCCAGCATTTTTTTGAGTTGGATGGAGCAAAGATGCTCTGTGAAGTGGCCTTCCAATCTACGAAGGGTCTCACTGACATATAGGAGGCCACATCAGGGGCACCAGATATAGTAAGTGACCCCAGCAGACTCGCAAATGAAGTGTCTCCTTACTTGGAATGAATGCTTGGGGCTGTGAGGGAGGAGTGGCAGGGGCAGGTGTGCCACTTGTTTCACTTGCAAGGATAGTACAAGGAGGGAGATCAATAGGGAGGGATGAGTGACAAGGCAGTTGTGTAGGGAGCGATCCCAGAAAAAGTGGGGTTGGTGTGGAAGATGTGGTTGGTGGTAGGATCCTGTTGGCGATGGCGGAAGTTATGGAGAATTATGTGCAGGACGTGAAGGTGAGTAGGTTGGTTGGTGAGGACAAGAAGTTATCACTCTCCACTGATAACTATGACTCAATCTACTGCTGTTAACATATGTCACATTTACCCAATAAAAAACCTGTTGAAGTTAATTTATTCTGTGTTACTGGAATTCAAAACTGGGAATTGACCTGGACCTTCCACAATATATTAATGTGTAGTGTGGTACAACATGTTTCCATTAACTTTCTGAATCAATCCCCATATTATCATTGTAACATTGAATGCCTTTAGCACACATTATTAATACTGCGATCACACAGTATTTCTCCTCATGCTGGTGGCTGTCATTATTGATAGGGCACTTTTTTCTCAAGATACCCAATGTTACTTCTTGAAAATCAAGCCAAGTAAATGAAATGTTTATTCTTCAGGAACGAATGCGATGCCAGAGCCTGAGACCAGCCATATTGCTGAATATATGTCTGTGAGCAGGAAGGCAGTACAAAAAGGTAAATAGATCAATCTCTCATTCAATGAATTTCTCTGCTTGTACTTTTGTGAAATTATTAACACAATAGTTTTCAGGTTTGCAATCAAAATCTATATATAGAGGAATTGAATCTCAATCACAAAACTGACTGATCAATCCAAAACCCCATCTAGTGCCTACTACCCTTCACTCCTTCCCAGTCTCTTTCAAACAACACAGGCCTCACTCTGCATTCTACAAGGGTCTAATTTTCACTGGATCATTATGGTTAAGACCTAAAAGTAGATAAACCACAACATAGTGTAGTAGTTAGCACAATGTTTTACTGTATGGATGATCTGGGTTCAAATTATGCCACTGCCTGTAAAGAGTTTGTATGTTCTCCCCGTGACCCCGTGTGTTTTCTCCGGGTGTTCTGGTTTACTCCCACAGTCCAAAGACATATTGGTAGGCTAACTGGTCATTGTAAATTGTCCCATGATTAGGCTCGGATTAAATCGGGAGGCTGCTGGGCGGCATGGCTCAAAAGGCTAGAAGGGCCAATTCCATGCTGTATCTCAATCAATAAATAAATACACACATTGGGATCACACTTCTGGAAAATGGATAACATGGTCGGTGGCTACAGGGTCGGCACAACATTGTGGGCCGAAGGGCCTGTAATATGCTGTACTATACTATGTTCTATGTTCTAGAATGAGTCCACGGTCCTTGTGCTCTAAATGTGACCATCCACTTCATGAGATCTCTTCCACTATTGAATACCTCCACCACATTTCAGCAGTACTTCAATGTGTCTGGAATCACTGAATATTATCTGTCAACATGTCAGTGTAGTTTGAACATGTCATATTAGACACCATTGCTTTCTCAAGAAATTAGGTGGTATTTCTGAATATACATGAATGATAGAGCCATGTTTCTTGAAAAATCTGAAATATTTTTTAATAAATCAGACCACACTGATTTTTTTTCACGTGAAGAATCTTTTTTCCAAATTCCAGCCTTCTCCACAAATTATTTAATCCATCTTGTCTAAGCCTAACTCCATGATTATATTTAATTATTTGGCATCAACCAGTGGAGAACTCACCTGGATCATTGTTGTCTGGGAATTCTTCATTTCAGTCCTGAATGACTACTGTCTTGGACTGTCCACTGTAGGAAACATCCTTACTGCATCCACTTCGTTGGAATTCTGTTGGTTTCCATCTGTACTCCTCTTATTCTTCTAAATTCCAGAGAATACAATTTGAATTAACCCAAATTCTCCATGAGACCATGTGACCATACAGATTCGCAACATCTAATATCCAGGGTCACACAGAGATGACCTCCTCATCTCTGTTCTGAATGGCTGTCTCTCTATTCTGAATCTGTGCCCTCCAGGTTGCTATGTTGCAATGTCAATGGAACACAACAGTAGTGTACTGATTAGCACAGTGCTTTATAGCATGAGCAGTAAGATTAGTGTTTGATTCCCACCACTGACTGTACGGAGTTTGTACATTTTTTCTGTGACCACATGGGTTTCCTCGGGTGCTCCAATCTCCTCCCACATTCTAAAGATGTACAGGTTAGGGTTAGTAAATTGCAGGATTAGGAAGAATGCTATGTTGGCACCAGAAGCGTGATGACACTTGCACACTGCTCAGCACAATCCTCACTGATTGGATTTGACACAAACGGCATATTTCACTCTTTTTTTGTACATGTGACAAATAAAGCTAACCTTTACTTTTCTCTGATAAACTAATTTCCTCAGAAATAGAAAGTTCTGGATTCAAGTCCCTGAATGTGTAATCTAGACTGATTCTTCACAGATACTCTTCACTGACTGGCATTTGCTTTGTTTCGGCCTCCTGATACAGATGCAAATTCCAAACTGCGGGAGGAACTCAGCAGATTGAACAAACTCAAATCAATTGGGACAGCAAAGTAGCGTAGTGATTAATGTAACTCTTTACAGCACCAGTGACTGGGCTCAGTTCTGACACTGTCTGTAAGGAGTTTGTATATTCTTCCCATGACTGTGTGGGTTTCCTCTGGGCCCTCTGGTCTCCTCCGACATTCCAAAGACTATGGTCAGGGTTGGCACGTTTCGATGTTCATGTACAGATAAAGCTAATCTTTATCTTTATCATCTTTGTTTCTATTTTGTCCCTGCAGACACAGAGGAAAATATTCATTATGGATCCATCTGCTTCAAGGAAAATGCTCCAGGTGATAAAATTGTTTTAAATGTTTTCATTTTTTGTCTGGATGAGGATTGTTGGTGATGAATCTGAAACTCTTTGGGCCCCTGATATGGCCATCCTGGGGTAAAGGTCCTCACTCACCCTTTAACACACTGTGGGACAGTCAGCTGAGGCTCAGTCCATAACCCAGCCTTCTGCTCCCCCCACAGATACGAGCATAAACTTTTGTGCTGATATTGCAACACAACTTTCCTGGTCAGGTGCGAACCCAAGGCACATTAGTGTCCTCAGAGGACATATAAAGTCAGTCAGCAGAATTCTGAATTAGTAAATGTGACTTACGTCTGATCTCCTGTCCATATCATCAGCATCATTAAAAATTCGAACTGGTTTGACTTGATTTGATTCGATGCAAATGATACATATTGCTGTGGCAAATCAACCTAGTGCATGACAGCAACCGTTTTGTTTCAAATCAAGTCTACCAAAAGTGTAACTTCCCGGTGACCAAACATTTTAATCCTGATTCCGATTCCTGTTCCATCATGTTGGTCCATGATCTCCTCTTATGTCAAGATGATGTCACCTTCAGGGTGGAGGAGAAACTTCTTGCATTCTGTCTGGCCAGCCTCCAACCTGATGGCATGAATATCAATATCTTCCCCCTCCCCTCTTCTTCTAATTCCCACTCTGGTCACATTCTTCTTCTCACCTGACTATCCCCTCCTCATTTCCTTTCTCCTATGGTCCACTCTCCTCTCCAATTAGATTCCTTCTTCTCCATCCCTTTATCTTTCCAACCCAGCTGGCTCCACCTATCACCTTCTAGCTATGCTAACTCCCCTTCCCCCATCTTTTTATTTTGACATCTTCCTCTTTCCTGAAGAAGGGTCTCAGCTCAAAGTAGTGACTGTTTATTCACTTCTATAGATGCTGCCTGATCTACTGAGTTCCTCCAGCACTTTGTGTGTGTGTAAATTTCCAACATTTGTTGACTTTCTCCTGATGACATTTCACTGAATCATTTGACAAGTCTCTGATCTCTCACTCTTCCATTTATCCTCAAAACCATCAGATAGAGGAGCAGCAATAGGTCATTTGACCCATCAAGTTTGTTCCATCATTCAAACAATGGCTGATTCTTTTCACAAATGCATTCACCCTCTAATCATTGAACCACTGAACAATCAAAAACCTATTAATCTCTTCCTTAAATACACCTGATTTGGCCACCACTGGCCACTGTGAAAATGAATTCCACAGATTTACGACCATATGACTGAAGAAGTTCCTCCTCATCTCTCTTATTAATGAAAGCACCTCCCCATAACCAATCTTGCCTGGCCTATTGGTGTCCAATTGAGTTCAATGACATCTCTCAACATTTTCCTGAACACCATTGACTTCAATACAAATGAAATGGGAGAGAGTTCTGGATTCCTGCTTCCTTATTTCCCAGTGTATTTATCTGAAAAACTCTCACATTCACAACTCCTCACTGACCCAGATTCATCCAAGAATCATGAAAAGTTTGGTGCATTTATAACCATCCCTATAGCTCACTGAGGTTTGTGTATATTTTACCCAGATAGATGGAAAGAAGTTTTCTGAAAATTCAAAGTTTGAAATACATTTATTATCAAAGTATGTATACTATATACAACCTTGGGATTCGTCTCCTTACTGTCAACCACAAATTGAAGTAACCATTTTAAAAAAAGACTTTCTAACATCCAATGAGTAGAACAAAAAATGTACAAGCAGACAGATTAAGCAAATAACTTTCAGAACTGAAGTTCACAAAAGTGAGTCCACAGCCACAAAGCCAGTCATCATTGCAGCCAATTCAGGAGCCCATTAGTTGCAGCCTGCAGCCTCAGTTCAGCGCAGAGACAAGTAAATTTCACATGGCACCAAGCTGAACCAAACCATCCCTTACCTCTGATACCGAAACCCTGAGCATTTCAATCTGGCCTGGCTCTTAAATCAGCCAAACCTCAGGTTGTTCCTCATTCTCAGACTGGGGCCCTGCCACTTTGATACGTTCTCGGCTGATTCGCCCCATACCCAACCTTTCCAATTTGGCCTGGCACTTCAATCAATCAAACTGATTAAATGAGCAATTAAAATTTTTGCTTATGTTATGTCAGGAAGAGAACGATGCAATCAGTTTAGGGCATTGGTACTCTATTTGTCACTTCCTTTGTCAGTGTGAGCCACTACTGTCATCTTTTGATTGTGATGTTTGTAATTATCACAGGGGAGAGACATGCCACACTATCCTCCAATCAAGTGTCAGATACTGTAAGTACATTGATTCTGTTGTTGAAGTACCAAGTTCAACAAATATTAATTTCCAGATCAAATTTGTGAAGTTGTTTACTGATTTAAACAGATGAAATGTCAACTGGCTTAAATATATGCTCATTGTCCACTTTATTAGGTACTTCCTGCACCTAATAAAGTGTCTACTGAGTGTATGATCATGGCCGTCTGCTGTTGCAGCCTATCTACTTCAAGGTTCTGCACACCGCCTTGGTGATGGCCTCCACTGGTCAAGGTCGACCATGGATGTTGCAACCTAGCTGTTTGATGCTGATATGGAAGCTAAAGCAGTACGCAATGGAGATCAAGCTGTTGCCCCTACAGCTGGCTCTCCCTCTCCATGCCACTGATGAATCCAAAGGAATAGCAAAGACTGAACCTGTTTGGCACCAGCGGCTTTGGAGGGGTTGCCAGTCAAAAATGAATTCATTGTAGGGACTTTGGGAATGCAGTTCCTGATATTTCCTTGAGATTTATTCCAGAAGCCTTCCCTATGAGTGGGTATAGCCACAAGGCAGCAGAGGTATGGAATAAGAGTTTTCCTTATCCTAGGTTAGCTGCCAACCACAGCTGATGAGCCCCATTTGCCCAAAGTGACTGGTTTTAAGGTGCCGGTAACCTGCCTTTGCCCCTTCTCCTTTTAGTCCAAAATGGTTCCGCCAAGCTTAGTAGCTACGACACACGTGAAAGCCAGGAGCTGGACTTGTTGTCAAAGACTACATTATTTGATGTGCATATCATTCGGAGCATTTAGTAAGTACTGGGAGCTTATACCCACTATCCTCTCACCATCTCCTCACCGACTAGGACAACCTTAAAGAGCCAGCACCTCTGTAAAATGTAGTTATTTGAGTTTCTGTTGCATTCTTGTCAGCTTGAACCAGTCTGGCCATTCTCCTCTACTCTCTCTCCTTAACAATTCATTTTCAACCACAGAACTACAGCACAGTGACTTTTTTTTTGTTTTTCACACTATTCTCTAACCTCTAGATTCTGTTGTGTGATGATCGCAGGAGATCAGAATTTTCTGAGATACTTAAACCACTGGTCCAACACCAACATTCCATAGTCAAAGACACTTAGATCACATTTCTTCCCCAGTTTAATACTTGGTCTGAACAATAACTTAACCTCTTGATCATGTCTGCATGCTTTCATGCATTTGATGGGAATTAAGGGTTATGGGGAAAAGGCAGGTAGGGTGACATGTGTCCATAGCCAGATCAGTTATGATCTTATTGATTGGCTGAGCAGGTTCAAAGGGCAAGATGGCCTACTCCAACTACTACTGCTTATGTTCTTATTGAGTTGCTGCAACATGATTGGCTGATTAGATATTTACATTAATGAGCAGACATACTGTACCTAATAATGTGGTCACTGAGCATAATTGGTATTTCTTTCTCATTCAGAACCTGCCTTCTTCAAATGACAACATCTCATCTGTTGTCTATGCACAGATAACAAAAAACAGAAATGAATAATCTGCTGACAACAGATTGGAATGGCTTGGAGTCGATATGTGGAAAGTAGTATATTTTGAAATCGTTTTTTATATTTTAGATTTGTCATGTACTTTCACGAATGTATTTGCCCTGAGTTAACATAATTCAAAGATTCAATCATCTCATTTAATCCAGGACGGGTTAAAGAACCAGCAGAATGGAAAACACTTTGGAGTATGGTATTGCTATTAACTAATTGTGCTTATTAGTAACTATGCAATACAGCAATATAAATTCAGATTATTGCAAACAGGTTAGCAATGAGATATATATACACACATAAGTGTGGAAATAGGAACAAAACTATGCTCTGCCAAACCTAGGGATGAATGGATATAGTCTTACGATGATGAAGAGAGATCAGTTCAGTTTGAGACAGTTAGTTGAGTAACATTGGAGAGAGAGAGGTGAGAGGTGAGCTGATGCTGTCGCTCTTCCCGTTGTCTTCTGAAATCCCCATTGTCCTCCGAAATCCTGTTGAAGTCACCGACTGTGACCATAACACGTACGATCGTTCTTCTGTGATGGAATTATCACCCAGGCAAGGGTGGACACATAAATAATTCCCCACCGGTTGCCCCTTTTCACACTGCTAGAGACCCAGATTGATTTTCACAAATTGATCCTCCAAAAACCCCACCTGCTTGTGGGTGCAACCAAGTTCAGTCAATGTCTGAAACGGTATTTCTGTCTGTGTAACAGCCAAACTGGTCTTTATACCCACATGTTGGACACCAGCTGTCCATCAACCTGCTCTGCCCTCCTCTCTCTGTAAAAACTTTGCAAGCAGGCAAGTGTCCTTGTGGAAAGGTAAACAACTTGTAGAGAAACCATAACATCAATCTTTCGAGCAGTTTCTATCTCTCTCTCTCTCTCTCTCTCTCTCTCTCTCACTGCATTGGACGCCTCCCTCTCTCTCTTAATAGCAGCACAGTTCATAGAGTCAATTCTGGACCCCATCACAAACTAGGGTCATTTCTGATCTCCGTCATACATCATCACTTCTGCTTACAAATGAGAATCATTTCTTTAAAAACAATTTCAGCATTTTGTTTCAATTTCTATAATAGATACTTTGTGCAAAAAAAAGAACAGTGTCATTATGCAAGATAGATTAAATGGTGTGGGCACATTTATTACCAATACAACCAGTATGAATCGTAGGCATGTTATATTGGTGCTAGAAGGGTGGCAACGCTTGTGGGCTGCCCCCTGCACAATCCTTGGTCTGTGTCGTCATTTATGCAAAATCAAAAAAAAATCACTTCATGTTTCAATGTAAATATAACAAATAAAAGCTCGTCTTTAGTATTTCAGAACTCGTCATGATAAATAGTAGTGATTTCAATAAAGCACAACAGGGTTAGATGAAAGCACTATCAAGCGCTAATGGAGCTTGTGACTGTTCGATGCAGACCATTTAATTTACCACGGGAATCCACTACTGTCCTAATAGAACAGAATAATAATTGTAATAGAATCAATGAAAAAACATACCAGTTTACAGAAGACAAAAACTGTTCAAAAAGAAAGAAATAATAAATAAACAAACAAACAATCAAACAAACAATAAATATTGCGAACATGAGATGGAATGTCCTTGAAAGTGAGTCGATTGGTTGTAGAAGCTTCTCAACGATGGGGCAAGTGACGTTGAGTGAAGTTATCCTTTTTGCTTCAAGAGCCAAAGGCTGATTCTGAATTGAAAATATTCTCACAAATAAAGAGAGTAAATGATGGAAATCATTGGTAGGTAGTCTCAATGGAAGAAAGAGATACAGACATGTATCGCCAGAGCCACTGACTAACATGTTGAATATTCTCTTTATTTTTTCAGACTTTCATCATCTGTACTTCTTTATTTCTGGATGCTTGTTTCACTCACTATGAACTGTTGGAAGACTGCAGAATGACCAGCAGGGCCTGATCCACACAGGTGCAAACAACAATAGACTAATATCAACTGAAGATGTTTCTTGTCAAGAGAATAGATCTAGTTTGCATCTCTATGGGCTTGTTTGGCTAGAATGACCTATTATCATCTCTGTCTCTGGAGGGATGGATGGATGATAGATCAAACCTGTTCCTCAGAAGGCTTCAAAGCCAATAATTTATTTGATAAGGGCTGAAACTTGTTGATTATTGTGGACAATGTGATTGCTTTTTTGCCTACTGTACAATCCCATGCCCAACGTTTTGGTTTTGCTATCAAATGAAAGCAGATCTACGCATTTGAAACTATTAATTTTTCTGCACTCGCGGGCTGACAAGTTTGCACTTCTGGATGCGGCAGTTCAGAAGATACTGATAAATATTCAGTAGGAATTCTGTCTTTGCAGTCTGATGCTGGAAGCCTCCTGGTGACATGAAGCCTCCTGCAGCGGTTCTCCAACATTTAGGGTGGGAAACCACAAGCACAGCCAACACCAGGATTAGACAAAGAGACAAGAGACTGCAGGTGCTGGCTGCAGGGTTTTAACCTGAGACATTGACAATTCTAAAGTGGATACAACTCATGGATAATCATGATGATCTACCTAAGAAGAAGGAAGAACAGGAAATAATGTGAATTGTCATTTCTGAGAATCTCTTGCACTTTCTTTCAATGCCAATAAGGGAATACAGGACATCAGGTTCAATTATTTTGTGGCTCTGTATCACTTTTTTTTTAAATCTTGGCACCATGAAGTAAATTTTACCGCAGGATTTCCTCAGACTCATTCCACTCTCTCCAGGTCCTTCCCTTTACCCTTTGGTTTACTCTTGTGAGTGCTTCACCATCCAAAAATAACCCCCTTCAGAATAAGAATCAGATCCAATGTCACTAGCATACGTCAGGAAAGGGAAGTATGATATGGAGGGCAAGCTGTTGCCATGTTGTCTGTTCCCCCTCTCCACACAGCTGATGAATCCCAAGGAATGGCAGAGACAGATACTGTTTAGCACCAGCAGTATCACAGGAGTTTTCAGTCAGCATTGAACTCAACTTCGGAATACCTTAGGGACTTCCGCTCCAGATTTTTCCTTGGGGTTTACTTCCAAAGTTTTCCCCATGAATGGTGTAGCTGAAAAGGCAGTGGAGGTTTGAGATCAGTTTTCCTTCTCCTGGATGAGCCGCCAACCATGGCTGAAGCCCAATTTGTTCAAAATGACTGGCAGTGAGATCTTATCCCAGTGATAACAACCTTCAGGAACCTACATTGCAAGACAAAGTAATAAAAATTTTAACTTAAAATAAATATATATAAAATAAACTGAATAATTTGGGCAAATAGAGATGAAAAATACTGAGGAAGTGAGCCTGGGTTTATTGTCCATTCAGCAATCTGATGGTGGATGGAAAGAAGCTGTTCCTGAAATATTGAGTGTGTGCCTTCAGGATCTTCTATCTCCTCCTTAATAGTAGCAATGACAAAAGGACATGTCCTGGGTAGTGGGCTCTCTATACTGTTTTGCTTGTCTGATAGAAAAGTCTTTCTGGCTACTTACTCTGTGAGATAGGGCCTCTCAGTGGGTTAAAAAAAAAATACCTGCCGTTCTATCCTGTTCACATTTAATTTGTTTTCCCAACTCACCTGCCTCCCTGTGACTTCTATCACTGTTATTGATCACTGGCCCTACTGATCACCAGGGTCATTTTCCTTGTTTAGCTCATCATTCATTGTGAGAGGGAGAGATTAGTTTGATTTGTCACATGTGCAACAAGCATTAAAAATGCGGTGAAATGCGGTTTTTCGAGTAGTTTGCGATGCGCTGTGGCAGCATGTTAGTGTTGTCATGCTTTTGGAGCCAACACAGCATGCCCACAACTCACAAACCCGAACCCGTACATCCTCTGCACGTGTGAGGAAACAGGAGCAGTCAGAGCATCTCAACGCGGAATGTGCAGACAGCGGCGGGAATCGAATCGAATCAGGATCTCTGGCGTTGTAAATCGATATATTAACCGCTATGCTACCACGGGGACCGAGTTGTGCACCAGAGTGGAGCTGAGATCACACCCAATGTGGACAGATTTCTGCTGGGACGTGTTAAGCCCTCGCTCCCCGATTTCCTGATCGCAGTCACTGAGTACAGTATCCCTCTCCTGCACCTCTCGCCCGCTGCTCCTTCCAGCTGAACACGATTGGGAGACTTACACAAAGTATGAGATCACACAAACTGCAGAAGTTTGACGGCTGGTTCTCCACACAGAGGGGGATCTCTCTTCACCGGTCACAGTCACCGTGTTTCAGTTTATCGTCACCTCGGTCCTATATCGGTACCTGGGTCAGAAATAAACCGATTCCAATTGCAGATCGAGGCGTTTGAGAAATAAACCCAACGAGCAGAACACCGAGAGCTAAACTCTTGCTCCCAGCCAGCGTAGAGTCACTGCGGATAAAGCAGCCTCTGTGAGAAAGAGTTGGTTGAGCAGAGACTCGAGTCAATGGGAGACACTGTGGTTCACCACCGCTCTTCCCCTTCAGGATGTGGTGCGTACCGCACTGTTCAATGTGCCGAATATCAGCACTGGCAACGTTCTGGAGTGATAAACACTGCGGGAAGCTCCGAGCAACAAGCTGAGCAAAGCCGGAAGCCGAAAACCGCTCGATGAAGGTAGGAAAGTCCACAGACTCACTAAACCAGAGAGAGACAAATTCTCTCTGCGGATGAAACAGCAACACGGCTCCTCGCCATCCTTCATACAACCAAAACCGACAGTAGATTACCAGAGGCCTCTGCCCAAGCCTACCCCCTGCCCCTCTTTCAGGGCAAGTTCGTTCCCGAATAGCCTTAGAGAGGGAACATGCGGTTACTGTGGACACAGTAGGGGATTTCCGGGAACTGGCTGTTTTGTAGAAATTAGTAGATGTATTTTAATTTGAAATTGTATTTTCTGAGTGAAATACTGGTGTGGTTTTGTAAAAAGAATTACCTCGATGGCGTAGGAATCGTTTGAGAGCAGGTTAACCGAGCATGGGGTGTCACATTATTTCCCGCAGAGCGAAAGGGACGCAAGATGCCAACCAGACAATTACTGGAAAGTCTGAATCTTGGGATCCTGATATTGCTGGCCTGTCCTGGTGAGATTCCTGGTTATTAGACGTTATGCTCTTTCTGGGAGATTCCTGTGGAAATTTTTATTGGTCAGAATTTAATATCTTTCTGCTAAGCTCACTGGCACAAAGAGAGGAGTTGGGGTGTGGGGGTTCTTGTCAAGATTTCCAATCCTCAGAGTAAAACTGGTGATTATGGAATGCATACATTTTTATCCCATGCCAGGCTGATGTGCTCTCACTCCAATCCACTACAGTAGAGGGCACTTTTTTTCACAAAATTACATAAATTTTTCACAGACACAATACAATTTAAAATTAAAATAGGGTTACAAATATCTACAAAACACTGAGTTCCCAATGGGAGGGACATTCCCTGAAATCCCCCACTATGCCTACAGTAACCACATGCTCCCTTTCTATGGGCACTTGGGTACAAAGAGGGGCATGCATCATCTTGGGCAGAGACCTTGATGGTCCACTGTCAGGGCAAGGTCATCCTGTCCCACAGTGATCTTCTGTCGGCTTTGGTTGTATGAAGGATGCCAAGGAGCCGTGTTGCTGTTTCATCCACTGAAACAATTTGTCTCTCTCTGGTTTGGTGAATCTGTGGACTCTCTACCTTCATCATGTGGTTTTCGGCCTTTGGTTTTGCTTAGCTGTTGCTCAGAGCTTCTTGCAGGGGTTGTCCCTCCAGACAGTTTCCAGTTCTCATATTCTCCACACCAAAGCAAAAAGTGCACACAGACAAAAATAGACTAACAGCCAATATGCAAAGGAAGGCAAACTGTGCAAATACAAAAATAAAATCGATAGATACATAAACACATGTATAACAAAGTAAATAAGTAACATTGAGAACATGAGTTCTAGGGTCCTTGAAAAGGAGTCCACAGGTTCTGGAATCATTCAGTTTTGAGGTGAGTGAAGTTATCCACGCTGGTTCAACAGCCTGATGTTTGAAGAGGAACTGTTCCTAAAGCTGGTAGTGTGTGACCTAAGGTTCCTTTAGCATTCCTAATGGCAGCAGCAAGAAGAGAGAATGACCTGGATGGTGTGGGTCCTTGATGATGGATGCTGCTTTCTTGTGGAGGTATGCTTAGAAGTGCTCTGTGGTGGGGAGGGCGTTTCCTGTGATAGATTGGGCCATATCCATTACTTTTTGTAGGCTATTCCATTCTTGGGTGTTGGTGTTTCCATACCAGGTCATGAGGCAGATGGTAAGAAAAATCCCCACTGCGCATCTATAGAAATTTGTCAATGAAATTTAGAAGGTGAATAATTGATATTCATTAATTGTGTGTGTGTATTTTTGTGTACATAACAGAGACAGAGAGAGAGAGAGAGAGAGAGAGAGAGAGAGAGAGAGAGAGAGAGAGAGAGAGAGAGAGAGAGATTACTTTTCAGGTATCCCACAAACAATCACTCCATGCAAAACTGTTAATCTGCCAAGACTCATCGACCTGCACCTGGACCATAGCCTTCCCAGCCATGTACCTATCCATATTTCTCTTAAATGTTGAAATCAGCCCCATATGCACAACTCAATATGCCTCCCTCTGAGTGAAAATGTTCCCCAGATGTTCCACTTAAATATTCCACCTTTCACAGTTAACCTATGCCTATTAGTTCCAGTGGAAAAAGCCTGCTTGCATTTAGCCAATCTATACTCATTATAAATTTGTATATCTCATATCAATTCATCCCACAATCTTCTATTTTCTAGGGGAAAATATCTTAACACATTCAACTTTTCTCAATAACTCAGGCCCTTGAGTCCCTGAAACAGCTTTGTAAATTTTCTCTGCACCTTTTCAATCCTACTTACATTTTTTCTGTAGTTAGGTAACCAAAACTAGACACAATACTCCAAATTAGTCCTCACCAATGCCTTGTACAATTTCAACATTACATCTCAACTCTTGCACTCAATACATTGATTTACCAGGGCCAATGTGCTAAAAGCTTTCTTAATGAGCCTACAGTGCTTATAAAAAGTATTCATACCCCTTGGGGCTTTTCATGTTCTTTATTTTACAACATTGAATCACAGTGGATTTAATTTGACTTTTTTTGAAACTGATCAACAGAAAAAGATTGTCTTGTGTCAAAGTGAAAACAGATCTCTACAAAGTGATCTACATTAATTACAATATAAAACACAAAATAATTGATGCATAAGTATTCACCCACTTCAATATGTCACATCAGATCATCACTGGTGCTGACAATTAGTCTTAGAAGTCAAAAGATTAGTTAAATGGCAATCTGATTTTGAGGACCTGTGTGCAGTCAAGATGTTTCAATCGATTGTAGTGAAATACACCTGTATCTGGGAGGTCCCACTGCTGCAGAGTCAGTATCCTGGCAAAAACTGGACCACAAAGACAAAAGAGCACTCCACACAACTGTGCAAAAAGTTATTGAAAAGCACAAGTCAGGAGATGGATACAACAACATTTCCAAGCCAATGAATATCCCTTGGAGTACAGTTAAGTCAATCATGTGAATTTACATATGAATGGCAGAGCAGACTCAATGGGCTGAATGGCCTAATTCTGCTCACGTCTTTATAAAGAATATAATTTTACCTCAGTTACATGCAACAATCCCATATGTTTTATATTATTTTATGGAATGGTGGATTTAGCTGGAAATGCTGCATTTAATGCTCCTCCACAATACCCCCATAACTAAGTGACTAGCTGGGACAGATCAGAGGGTAGTCAAGAACAAACATTGCTTTGGCTGGACTCATCCTGTTACTTACTCATGGGGCAAAAACAGCTACAGAGTGGTATGATTAAATAATGTTTTTACTGAATAATGGTACACGCTGGGCAACTCATGCTGTGAGATCCATGAACCTGGCCTGCAGAGAGAAAAAACAAACTCACGTGAAAACCACTATGACAGGAGAGAACGTTACACATGTAGGTGCCCAAGTGGATTCATTGCTCCATCATAATGCATGCACATCAATCACCATCTTGCAATCGATCTGATGCAGTTCACATCCATTCGATTGGGTGGCAGATTTTCTTCCTTTTCACATATTCTTTCACAAGACAATCCAGTGGTTGTTTGTGCACTGCTAGTTATAATTCTTCATTTTAAACTCCCCTCATCTATGCTGGGATCTAATGTCTGGAATCTGGTCCAATAAATCGAGCATTTTCAAACAAACTCTCACATTAATCATCACCTGACTTCATTGTCAGCAGAACAATCAACATAATGCTTATAAATTTCACTGAGAGCACAGCAGTTTGAAAATATTGCTATTTCTATTGGTTGCTAATGGTGTATCAATTTTTGGAATTTAAAACTTATTTGCATCTTTGGTAGAGTGACATCCCATACCTTAAATATGGTTGAATAGAATTAGGGACACAATCCAGAAGAGGGATGTTAAACAGACATTTCCAAAGAGGACGTTGTGCCACAACAGGTGTTCATAATGGAAATAGCTTACACTTAGAGGCCACTTTATCAGGTACATCTATTCATCTGATTATTAATGCAAATATCTAATCAGCCAATCATGTGGCAGGAATTCCATAAGCCCATAAGACAGAGGAGCAGAATTAGGCCATTTGGCCCAAAGAGTCTGCCCTGCCTTTAAATTATGGTAGATCCTTTTCTTTCCCGGCTCAGTCCCACTCCCTGGCCTTCTCTACATAACATCTAATGCCAATGGTAAATCAAGAACCTATCAATCTTCCAGCTTCAATACATCCAAATGCCTGGCCTCACCAGAAACAAATTCCACAAATTCATAACTCTCTGGTATTGAGAAATGTACCTGAAACATAATCACTATATATACCTGAAATATAATCACTATGTATTAGCTATTTACTATACTATGTAATCTCTTCTAGGTACCGAATATTAATATGTATTATTTTCTAAACACATTTTGTTACATGTTGTTTTCGCTAGATACGTTGTACTCTTTTAGCTGCATATTATGGCACTTACAGAACACCTGTTTGTTTTGCAGCACTATGAGCTGAGATGTATCCCATGTATTACACTCAACCTTTGTTTAGTATGAGATAACGGTGGCGGACAGGATGCTGCAAGCAGGAATGTAATGTGAGAGAGGCTGTCCAGAAAACATGATCTTGGCCACGAATAAGCTCCCAATGCAAATGGGTGAAACATAATGGTGGCGCACCGCGGGCTAGGCAAAAGCGATTAATTAATTCATATATAAATGATATGCAATTAAAACTCGATTGGGTATGCTGATGAAACCGGAATGTAACTGAGATAAGAAATTACTATAAAGAATGCTGTACACCAGAGCTCAGTGGGCTTTCGGTGACAAGTTCATTGATTGCCTCAGCCTTTGTTTGCAAATAAAGGTTTAATTTTCTTGAAGAATTGTCTGTGTCTCCAGATCATTTCAAGTAACCACGACACTGGCTAAAGAAATTTCTCTGCATCTCTGTTTTAAATGAAACCCCTCTCTCCTGAGCCTGTGACCTCTTGTCCTAGACACACCCACCATGGGAAACATCATCTCCACATCAATTTTGTCTAGGCCTTTCTATATTCAAATGGTTTCAATATGATTCCTCCCCCCCCCCCCCCAGCTTACAGTGAGTACAGTCCCAGAGCCATCAAACGTTCCTCATATGATAAGACTTTCATTCCCGGCATCATCCTTGTGAACTTCCGCTGAACCATCTCCAATGCCAGTATATATTTTCTTAAATATGGAGTTCAAAACTGTTCACAATACTCAAGGTAAGACTTCACTACTGCCTTATAAAGACTCAGCATTAGATCCCTACTTTTCTATTCTAGAGCTCTTGAAATGAATGCCAACTTCAATCTTCATATCATCTGCAAACTTGGCAACAAAGTCATTTATTCCATCATCTAAATCATTGATATACTTCAAAAAAAAATTGGATGCCAACACTTAACCCTGTGAAACACCACTCGTCACTAGCAGCCAACCAGAAAAAAATCCTTTTATTCCCAGTCCCTGCCTCCTACCAATCAGCCAATGTTCTAACCATGCTAGTAATTTTCCTGTAATACTATGAACTTGGTAAGCATCCTCATGTGTGGTACCTAGTCAAAGGCCTTCTGAAAGTCCAAATATACAACATCCATGGCATTTCCTTTATCTATTCGACTTGTAATCCCCTCAAAGAATTCAACAGGTTTGTCTGTCAAGACTTTCCCTTTAGGAGACCATGCTGACTTTGTCCTATATTGTCCTGTGTCACCAAGTGCTCTGTAACCTCTTCCTTAACAATTGACTCCAATATCTTCCCAGCCACTGAGGTCAGCCTAACTGGTCTACAATTTCCATTCTGCTGCCTCCCTCCTTTCTAAAAGAGTGGTGTGACATTTGCAATGTTCCCGTCCTCCAGAACCATGCCAGAGTCCAATGATTCTTGCAAGATCATTACTAATGCCTCCACAATCTCTACCACTACCTCATTCAGAACCCTCGGGTGTCATGGTCCGGATTGGGTTCCCTTTAAATTTATCTTGTTTGTGTTATGATCTGGACTGTTGACTCCTTGTTTCCCTTTAATTCCCTGCTTTCCCGTGTTCCTCGGGCTTGGTGATTAAAGGCAATTTATTCTCGACTGTTTATAAGTCTCCGGCTACAGCCGTTCAGTGTGGGAGCGTTAACAAAATCACCAAAGCCAGTGTGAGCCCAAGTCATTCAGGAGGAGCCAACTGAGTTTCTTGCCAGAGCAAGCCAAGTCTCATCTTCCTGCCCTTCCTGACAGTCTGACTCCATGCTTTCTTTGCCTTTATCCAATCTGTCCTATCCCAAGTCCCTTCACTGCGGGTCCTATACCCCTGCCAAATCAGTTTAAACCCTCCCCAACAGCTCTAAGAAACCTGCTCAGAAGAATATTAGTCCCCCCTCCAGTTCAGGTGTAACCCGTCCCTTTTAAAAGGTCATACCTCCCACAGAAGAGATCCCAATGATCTATGAAACTGAAGCCCTGTCCCCTGCACACATTCTCAGCCATGCATTTATCTGTCAATTCAACCTATTTCTACTGTCACTGGCACATGGCGCAGGCAGCAATCCAGAAATTGCTTCCCTGGAAGTCCTGCTTCTCAGTTTCTCTCTTGAGGACCTCTTTAATTTTCCTTCATATTTCATTGATACCAATATGTTCCAAGCCATCTGGGTGTTCCCTTCCCTCTCCAGTGTTTTATAAAGCTTCACCATTACATCCTTGCTTTTATATTCCAGTCCTCTTGAAATGAATGCTGGCATTACCTTTGCCTTCCTCACCACAGACTCAACCTGCAAACGAACCTTTAGGGAATTCTGCACAAGGACTTTTCAGAGCCTTTGTGCTGTATGTTTTTGAATTCTTTCCCCATTTAGAAAAAAAGGTCCACTATTTCATTTCTTCTGCCAAATTGCATGAGCAGACATCTCCCAATACTCTATTCCATCTGCAACATCCTTGACCAATCTCCTCATCTCTGGGAAAGGTCAGAGGAGAATAGCCAGACTGATTCAAGATGACATGAAAGCAATCATGACTCAAATAAGCAGATGTTAACAACAGTTTTGAGCAAAGGGGCAACTCTGAATGCACAATATGTTAAATCTTTAAGTCTCTGTGCTACAGGTGCAGAAAACTACAAATGTACACTCTGTGATAATTAAGTACCTTCTGTATGTAGTAAAGTGGTCACAGAGTGCATTGACATACTTGTTCTGTACATCATGTCCATCATTTTCTTGCAGCTTCTAAACACCATTGTGTGTCGCTGAAAGACTGCTATGGTCCCGTTTGACTGTCTCCCATCTCGCTCCTGTCTCCTTGATTACGCCTTAATTACAGTCATTAGATTCCCAGTTGCTGCTAATTCACTTGATTTCAACACATATGGTGTCCATCAGTGACTGCAGTATAAGAACCCTGGCGTCACAACGACTGGTCGCCAGTTCGTTGGTCTATTGCTGTGTGATAACTTTGTTTCTCGACCGCTTAGAACCGTTAGTTCTAAGTTCGGCTCTAGTTTCAAATTATTCCATGAAAACCCCGTCTCCGTGTCAAGACTCTATATCAGAGCTCCGTGTCAAGATACCTCTTGGTTATCTGTTCCACCTTCACGACTATGCGAGAGAGTGGATCCCGAGAAGATCCGGGCAGTGGCAGACTCGCCCAGTTACAAGCAACTCCAGCGACTTCTGGGGTTTGGAACTTCTATCGCCGGTTTATCAGGGATTACAGTCGGGTGGCAGCGCCAGTTACCTGACTTATCTCACCTTCAACACCTTTGCTTTGGGACTCCGAAGCTGACTCAGCATTCGCTGAACTGAAGAGGCGTTTCATGTCCGCTCCCATCCTGGTCCACTCGGACCCCTCCAGTCAATTCATTGTGGAGGTCGACGCCTCCAACTCCAGTCCCAACCTTCTGGACCTGATCAGAAACTTCATCCCTGTGCCTTCTTTCCTCGCCGGCTGTTTCCCCCTGAACGAAATTTTGACGTGGGGAACCGGGAGCTACTGGCGGTCAAACTAGCGTTGGAAGAATGGAGGCACTGGCTGGAGGGAGCGGAACACTCGTTTATCGTCTGGACCGATCTCAAGAACCTTGCATAAATCCAAATCACCAGACGCCTGAATTCCCGCCGGACCCGTTGAGCATTATTTTATGGTCGGTACAGATTTACTCTCGCCTATTGTCCAGAGTCCAAGAACAGGAAACCTGACGCACATTCCCGTCAATACAATTCCAAGAAGGACCTATCCAGCCCGGAGACCATACTTCCGCCATCCTGTGTAGTGGCTGCCCTCACCTGGGAAATCGAGGCCGTGGTAAAAGAGTCCCAACGGGCTGAACCTGACCCCGGCACTGGACCCGGCAATCGCCTTTTCGTGCCCGATTCCGTTCGATCTCAGGTTCTGCAGTGGGGGCACACATCTTGGTTCGCCTGCCATCCCGGGAGTGATCGGACACTGTCTCTTCTGAAAAGACACTTTTGGTGACCTTCCATGGACGCTGTTACCCGTTCCTTCATCTCTGCATGTTCCGTCTGTACCCGTGGAAAAGCTTCCCACCGGCCACCTGCTGGATTACTTCGTCCCCTACCTGTCCCTTTTCGTCCTTGATCTCACATAGCACTGGATTTTGTAACGGGACTACCCCCTTTCACATGGGACCACTGCTGTACTCATTGGTGGTCCGTTTTTCCAAGACTGTGCACTTTGTAGCCCTCCCTAACTCCCTCCAGCTCGGGAGACCACAGACCTCCTCGTCCACCATGTCTTCCGCATTCACGGAATTCCTTCGGACATTATCTCCGACCGGGGCCCCCAATTTGTTTTGCAAGTCTGGAGATCCTCGTGCTGAGCCTTGGGTGCCCCAGTTAGCCTATCGTCCGGCTTTCACCCACAGACGAATGGACAAACCGAACGGGTGAACCGGGATTTGGAGGTGGCGCTACGTTGCATAACAGTCAACAACCCGTCTTCCTGTAGCAACCACCTCGCGTGGGTAGAGTATGCCCACAACACTGGTGAGCACCTCCACCGGAAGATCTCCTTTTGAATGCTCTCGGTTACAAACTCCTGCTGTTTCCCGATCAGGAAGAGGATATTGCGGTGCCTTCTGTTCAGGCCCATATCCGCCAGTGCCGTCAGGTCTGGGAAGACACACATACGGCCCTGCTCCGATCAGCTCAGCTGACAGCAACTGGAGGACTGTCGATCGCCATTGGACTCCTGCACCTGAATATCGATCTGGGCGGAAGGTGTGGCTCTCGTCTACAGATGTTCCTCTCAAGAACGAGCCCAAGAAGCTCGCCCCTCGCATCCTGGGACTTTGAGATTGAGAGCATAATCAACCCCACGGCGGTTCGACTCAAATTGCATAAATCTACGTACATCCATCCTACATTTCACATTTCCCAATTAAAACCGGTTTCCATCAGCCCCTTGTGCCCTCCAAGGGAACCCCCTCCACCCGCCCGGATGATCAATGACTACCAGCTGTTACTGGTTGTGCACTGTGGGGGTAGGGGCCTCCAGTACCTGGTCGACTGGGAAGGATACACCCTGAGGACAGTTCCTGGATTCCCCACTCCATCCTGGACCCTTCCCTCATCCTTGACTTCTGTCAGGACCATACAGACAAGCTTGGGGGATTGCCTGTAGTCTCCCTTTGGGGGGGTGGTATTGTCATGGTCCCATCTGGCTATCCCCCATCTTACTCCTATCTCCTTGATTATGCCTTAATTCCTGTGGTCAGGTTCTCAATTGCCGCTAGTCCACTTAATTGCAGTACACCTGGTTTCCATCAGAGTCTGCAGTATAAGAACCCTGGTATCACAGCGACTTGTTGCCATTTCATTAGTCTACTCCCATGTGATAACTTTGTTTCCCAACCACTTAGAACTGCTTGGTATAAGTTCAGCTCTGGTTTCATGTTATTCCATGAAAACCCCATCTCCATGCCAAGACTTTGAATCAGAGCTCCCTGCTCTGACTGCCCTCTGAACTGTCCTGGACAGCCACATGGTTGTGAGGGGGGTATTATGGAGGAACAAGAAATGTAGTATTTCCAGCTATGCCCACATTCCATTAAAGTATATAGAACACAGAGTTGTTGCGACAGGCTAGAGTAAAATTATGTAATTTATTAGACACGTGACATAGGAACGGCCTTAGGCAAAGCAGTCCAATGACTCTGCTCCACCAATTACATGTAAGTTCTTCCTACTGTACCAACAACCTTAGCAAAGATCATTTTCAAAAATGGTCCAAGATGTTTAACAGGAACTTTATCCCATGAATTGTGACCACAGCCATAGAAAGGAAGGTAGGTGAGATTAACAAGAGATTGTCAGAAGCAGATTCAAACTCAGAATCAAAAATCAGTTTCAATATCACTGACATAAGTTGTGAAAATGTATTGCTTTCCGGGAACAGTCAAGTGCAAGGCAAAAGGGAAATAAAATAGTTTAATGAAAAAGGAACTGGATAAAAGTTTGAAGAGATTTGCGGTTGGAAACCTCGAGACACAGGACTTGGCTATTGAATATGTAAGGATGAATGGTGGAGCATTTAAATTCAGAGATGCATAAGACACCAGGATTGGAGATTCAAATAAATATTTCATATGAGTTTGCACAAGATTGGAGTGATAGAGATTTGTGAGCACATGGTGAATTAGAACAAATAGTAGCAGCAGATCTCTCACTTCTAAATGTCCAATGGATCTTTCTATTTAATTTCTATTTCAGTAATGTTTCTTTTCTGTGCATTTCAGGCACTGTCAAAGATATCTCCCTTCTTCTCCCCTTCTCCTGATCCTCTGCCTAACCTTTATAAAAAAAACCTTGATAGCTAGTCAAGCCTTACTCCTCAGCTCAATCAGCTGTTAAAGCTATTAAAAAGAGAATGTGCATGTCTGACTACACTGTTACAAAATATTATTAAAAATAACAATATAATGTGTATCACAAAAGCAAAATCAAAACATTTCAAGAAAATGTCAATAGTCTCAGATTCACTTTGAATTCTCTCTGCACTGAAACCCTGATCCTTTACCTCAGAGCACAGTCTAGAAATTGTCAGCCAAGTTCTTTCAGTATGTGCTGACCTTGGTCACTGCACAAGCACATATGACAACACCACAGTTTATGGCTTTTCTTGACAAAATTTACATTAAAGGGTTTTGGATCAATGCCCCTTTCCTCAAATGTTTTTGAAACAGGTTCTGAGCATTAACACAATGCTGGGAAAGGGTAGTGAAACAAGGAACTGAAAGCAAGTTTTTGGTCCTCCTGTGAGTCTGAGGAACACCATCATAACTTTTATGTTTGCACTTTCCAACTTTTTAGGCTAAAAAAGTTTTGACTTTGAGAGAAAGAAAGAACTTTGTGAGATGCAGTCTGATCTTGCACTCAAGATGAGATTTATTGACCTACCCCTAGATGTTCTGGATTTCTGTTGAGGAGTATCCCATAATTCATAGGAAAGCAATTAACATTTTGCTGCTCTTTTCAGGTTCTTATATGTGTGAGCAAGCTCTTTCTTTTTTATGAAGCATCAAGAGAAGGATAGGGATCATTTCATTTCAGTTGAAAGTGAAATCCCTGTGTGCTTATCTCAAGTTCAACTCAGAGTTGAGTATTCCTGCAGCAAAAATCAAACACAGGTTTCAAATATTTGAGCCTGATCATGTCACTTCAAAGAAAGCGTATTTTTCAAAGACATGTATGAAATTGTGTCTTAGACTATATTTTCATTTGTATTGATTTGGCTTGTAGTTTTTTGCAATTTTATGATTCAACATTGCCAATAAATGTTCCTAGTTTAAGTAGCATTAATTGAAATCAATTTACAATTATTTAAATTAAATTTATCAAGCCTACCTTTAGAAAAATTAAATCCCATTTTGACCTAACCCAGTTATTTAACAGAAATGCATTATGTTTGCCTTACGAGTTTTTAAATTTTATGAAAGCAGGTAAAAAGAGATTAATTTCAAGTAAGTTAAGATTAATCTCTTTTTTCAAGAAAGGTTGCTTAAAAAAATCATTCTTTACCCCAAAAGAGCATTTTATTTTATTTTTAGATTATTATATCTACAACTTACTGATCACGCTAACGTATCATGACCTGTAGATTTAATGATTTTTACACAAGGATTCCCTGAGGCCTGAAAATTATTTCAAGGGCTCCTCCAGGGCAGAAAGGTTGAGACGGGCTAACCTAAACAGTACAGATAAGTGAAATGATACAGATTACTTCCTTTATTATAATTAATATTCAGACTTTTCATTAATTTATTTTTAACTTGTTATAACATTTATTTCTAAATGTTTTCCTATTGTTCCACAGATATTTGCTCATCAGAGGTCCACTGGATATTGAGAATCGTGTGTCCATAGAAGACAAACATGACCTTGAGACAAACATGGATTGTGTATATGAGGAATGCTGTGCAACACGAAGTCAGGAGCACAAAAAGTAGACATGAGGTTGCTTTAGAAGACATAGTGAAGAGGATCTTAAGAGTTTCTACAAAAATATTAAGAGCAAAAGGATAACAATTGACAAAATTGATTGTCTGAAAGATCAGAGGAGGAGATGTTTGCTGCTGAACTGGACAAATTTATGGATGACTCCAAGGTTGGACAGTGAGGAAGACGATTAAGGCTTGCAAGCAGGATCTAGACCAACTGGTGAAATGGACTGAAAAATGGCAGATAGAACTTAATGCAAACAAGTGTGATGTGTGCACTCAAGGAGGACCAACCAGGGTAGTCTTGCAAGGGTAGCATGAGGGCACTGAAAATGCAATAGAACTGAAGGATCTGGGAATACTTTGAAAGTCATGTCACAGGTAGATAGGCTCTTAAACAAAGCTTTTGGCATATTGGCCTTCATAAATTAATGAGTTGAGTACGGGAATGGGATGATATTTTGAAATTGTATAAGATGCTGGTGAGGCCTAAATTGGAGTATTAAGTCTAGATTTGATCACCTAACTACAGGAAAGATGAAACTAAGATTGAAAGAGTGCAGAGAAAGTTTACAAGGTCTTTGCCAGGACTTAAGGAGCTGAGTTATAGAGGATGGTTGAATAGGTTAGGACGTTATTTCCTAGAATATAGAAGATTGAGAGCAGATTTGATAGAGAGATACAAAGTTATAAAGTGTATAGATAGGGTAAAGCAAGCAGGCTTTTTCCACTGAGGTTCAGTGAGACTAGAACTAATAGTTGTGGGTTACAGGTGAAAGGTGAAATATTTAGGTAGAACATATTCACCCAGAGGGTTGTGAGAGTGTGGAACGAGCTGCCATCACAAATGATGGATGCGGGGTTGAAATCAACATTTAAGAGGAATGTGGATAGGTACATGGATGTGAGGGTTATAGAGGGCTATAGTCCAGGCACAGGTCAATGAGAATTGGCAGATTAATAATTCAACATGAATAGTTGGGTAAAAGGGTCTGTTTCTGTGTTTTAGTGTCCTATGACTCTAAATGTTTGTGGTCTCTCTCTCTTTTGTACATCTTCCTCTCTTGTTTTCACACATTAATACATAAAAACACACACACATGTATGCTAGTAATAAATATCAATTATTCACCCTGTAAATTTCATTGACAAATTTCTCTAGATGCACAGCGGAGAGTATTCTTACTGGTTGCAGCACAACCTGGTGTGGAAACAGCAATACCCAAGAATGGAATAGCATGCAAAAAGTAATGGATATGGCCCAGTCTATCACAGAAAAAGCCCTCCCCACCAGTGAGTGCTTCTAGAAGGAATGCTGCCAGAAGAAAACAGCATCCATCAGCAAGGACACACACCATCCAGATCATGCTCATGCTTTCTTATCACTGCTGTCATCGGGTAGGAGGTAAAAGAGCCCTAAGTCCCACACCACCAGGTTTCAGAACAGGTATTACCTTTCAAACATCAGGCTCTTGGACCAGCGCAGGTAACTTCACTCACCTCAAAACTGAACTGATTCCAGAACCTGTGGACTCACTTTCAAGGACTCTACAATCATGTTCTCAATGGTGCTTTTTTGTCTATAGGCCTGTATGTATCTATCTGTTCATTTTTTTATGTACAATTTGCACAATTTGTCTTTATTTGTATATTGGTTGTTTGTCAGTTTCTGTGCACAGTCTTCGTTTTGATATGGAGAACATCAGCAGTCTGGAGGGAAAACCCCTGCGAGAAGTTCTGAGCAAAATCTGAGCAAACCTGGTGGCCGAAAACCACTCAATAAAGGTGGAAGTGTCCACAGATTCACCAAACCAGAGAGAGACAAATTGTTTCAGCAGATGAAGCAGCAGGACGGCTCCTTAGCATCCTTCATACAAACATAGCCGACAGTGGATCACTGTGAGAGAGTATGACCTCACCAAGGCAGCAGACAAATGAGGCTTTTACCCTAGATGAAGCCTGCCCCCTTTCCCAGGGTAAGTTCCTCCCCAAGTGTCCATAAAGAGCGAGCATGTGGAGGATTTCGGAGAATCGTGCCTCCCACCGGAAATGAATATTTTGCAGATATTATTAGTAACTACATTTTAATTTGAAATTGTATTTTCTTTGTGAAAAAGTTATGTAATTTTGTAAAAATGTGTCTTTGGTGGCAATGGAATGGAGTGAGAACAGATCAGTCTGGCATGGAATAAAAAGATATATTCATTCCATTAACACCAGTTGTGCTCTGAGGATTGTAAATCCTGACAAAAAACCCCACACCCAACCCGTGTCTTTATGCGAGTGAGTTTAGTATAAAGATGTTAAATTCTGACTACGAAAAATTTCCGCAGGAATCTCCCACAAGGGACATAACATTGATTAGAATTACAGGGGTCTGGAGTCTCAACCGAACAGCCCAGCAGTCTCAGAATCTCTTACAAATTCACCCTCAACAAGAAGATTTAGACTTTACAGGAAGACTCTGGTCGGCACCTTGCGTATCTCTCCACTCTGCAGGAAATGAAGAGATATTCCCTGCCCAACTAGTCTGCGCTCACTCGATTCCTCTGACACCGAGGTCACTTTTATTTTAGAGAGCTGCATAGGTTTTTCCAATAAGAAAAATGCAATTTCAAATTAAAATCCGATTACTAATATCTACAAAGCACCCAGTTCACGGTGGGGGTGGGGGGAACACAGTTCCCTGAAATCCCCCACTGTGACCACAGTAACCGCACGCTCCCCTCTAGGTGTACTAGTGCAGAAACTTACTCTGGAAGAGGGGCGGGGAGTCGGCTGGCGCAGAGGTCTCGACTGTCCCCGCCCCTGGTTATCTACTGTCAGCTTTGGTTGTATGAAAGATGCCGAGGAGCTGTGTTGCTGTTTCATCCGCTGAAACAATTTGTCTCTGTGGTTTGGTGAGTCTGTGGGCTCTTCCGCCTGCATCGAGTGGTTTTCGGCTTCTGGTTTTGCTCAGCTTGTTGCTCGGAGCTTCCCGCAGTGTTTATCACTCCAGATCGTTGCCAGTGCTGATATTCTGCACATTGAACAGTGCGGTACGCACCGCATCCTGAAGGGGAAGAGCGGTGGTGAACCACAGTGTCTCCCATTGACTCGAGTCTCTGCTCAACCAACTCTTTCACACAGAGGCTGCTTTATCCGCAGTGACTCTACCCTCGGTGGGAGCAAGAATTTAGTTCTCGGTGTTCTGCTCGTTGGGTTTATTTCTCAAACGCCTCGGCCTGCAATTGCAATCGGTTTATTTCTGACCCAGGTACCGATATAGGACCGAGGTGACGATAAACTGTAACACGGTGACTGTGATCGGTGAAGAGAAATCTCTCTCTGTGTGGAGAACCAGCCGTCAAACTTCTGCAGTTTGTGTGATCTCATACTTTGTGTCAATGTCCCAATCGTGTTCAGCTGGAAGGAGCAGCGGGCGAGAGGTGCAGGAGAGGGATACTGTACTCAGTGACTGCGATCAGGAAATCGGGGAGCGAGGGCTTAACACGTCCCAGCAGAAATCTGTCCACATTGGGTGTGATCTCAGCTCCACTCCGGTGCACAACTCGGTCACATTCCCCGCGGTAGCATAGCGGTTAATATATCGATTTACAGCGCCAGAGATCCTGATTCGATTCGATTCCCGCCGCTGTCTGCACATTCCGCGTTGAGATGCTCTGACTGCTCCTGTTTCCTCACACATACAGAGGATGTACGGGTTCGGGTTTGTGAGTTGTGAGCATGCTGTGTTGGCGCCAAAAGCATGACAACACTAACATGTTGCCAATGCACATCGCAAACTATTCGAAATGACGCACTTCACCGCATTTTTAAATGTTTGTTGCATATGTGACAAATCAAACTAATCTCCCTCTCAGAAGCAGAATATGTTCCTTTTGAAGAATGATGAGGTGAACAACGAAGATGACTCTGGTGATCAGAAGGATCAGTTATCAGTAACAGTGATAGAAATCACAGAGAGGAAAGTGGGTTGGGAAAACAGATTAAATGTGCATAGGTTCGAACGGCAGGTGATGTTTTTTTCCCCCAATGAGTTGCCCTATCTCACAGAGTAAGTAGCCAGAAAGACTTTTCTATCAGACAAGCAAAACAGTCTAGAGAGCCCACTACCCAGGACATGTCCTTTTGTCATTGCTACCATCAAGGAGGAGGTAGAGGAGCCTGAAGACACACACTCAACATCTACGGAAGAGCTTCTTATAATCCACCATCTGATTGCTGAATGTGCAACGAACCCATGCACACTTTCTTAGTATTTATTGTTTTCCATTTACATGACTTATTTTATGTATATAATTTATTTATATATATGCTTATTGTAGTTTACAGTTTTATTACTTTGTCTCGCAATATAGATTTCTTAAGATTATTATAGCTGGGAAAAGCTCCCACTACCTATTTAAATGCTCCCAATTGCAAGCAGCTCAAATAGCCTCTGATACCAAACTCCAGTTCCTGACCTTTATGTGTGGCTTTGCTACTAAGCCATTTCTGCTAACAGGAGGAGGGCCAAAGACGGGTTACTGACACCTTAAAACCAGTAATTTCAGGAAAGTAGTGCTTATCAACCATGATTGGCAGCCCATCTAGAAGGAAAACTGATCTCAAACCTCCACTGCCTTTCATGTATACACACTCATGGGGAAGACGTTGAAAGCGGTGGCGCTGAGGTGGTGCTTGCTATAGCACCAGCAGAAATTACAATAGCTCCACCAAGAAATTAACCGATATTTGACATACAAATTGCAGCTGGTTTCTCTGTCTAGTTTTGAATACAGCTTTGTTTCTCCAGTTGATCTAGTGAAACAGCGCCCCCAATTACCATAGCACCCACGCAGCAATAAAGGTATAAACTCTGTGCTTGTCTAAGGTCAGATCCACTCTACACTTCAGCTTCTTCTTTCGCTGTCAATGTCTTGCCGTTGCTGTCTTCACTCAGTTCAGTTAAACCGATCTAAGATCACTTAAGGTGGTGATGTCACTCACTCGCACTCACGCGAGAGATTGATAGTATACATACGTTGTGTAGGGTCCAGGCGCAGATCCATGGCTCGCAAGTCCATTGGATGCCCCCCCCCCCCCCCCACACACACACACACACATTGTGCGTTTACAAGCTAGCGTGGGCCTGGCACGTGCATTATTTTGGCCGGCGTGAAAAATGGATCGATACTTCGTGACAAAACGACTTCATTCAGAGGAATCAGTGGTGTCTCGGCCTGAGCCTGTCTTAATTGAACGTGGCATGCAGAAAGATGCAGTAGGTGGGGATGAGGACGACAGCAGTTCATCGAAGGAGTGTTAGGGCGAAGTAGAGGAACAAGAAATGGAGCGGGATTCGGAAGAGGGCGTGGATGAAGCTGTTCTTAGTGCTGGTAGGAATACTGTTAGCGATGTTAGCCAGCAGCCTGAGGAAGGGCCCCGTCGGCCAGCAGTGAAAAAGTACCCTTCGCAACAGTTTGGCAATCAACAAAGGAGTTTCATTTGTGGCTGGCTTGACCTGTACTCCTGGCTGGAATATTCGATCACGAAAGATACTACGTTCTGCTTCGCATGCAGACATTTTCTGTGTGGAGGATATGGGCTCCATTCTGAGTCTTCTTTCACTGTCACCGGTTACCGCAACTGGCGGAAAGCTACAACAGCTTTAAAACCCACCATGTAAGTGCAGCTCATAAGTTTGCTATGGAGGCATCGGCCGAATTCAGATTGAGAAAACAAGCCGGTTCAAGATTGGGAAATATGCTTGAAAAGGATGTGCAAAAATAGTCCAAGAAAATCGTGAGTATGATATTACAGTTACTGCTATTAAGCCTAACGGTTCTGCTTAGACTTCCAAGCGGTGATACTGTTGATTTTTGTTTTAAATTTAGTAGCCGAATTCATTGAGGTATTGCATGGTCAGAGTACGATTTGTCCAACTCTTGGTTGCCTTATTTGACTTTAATAACGGTGTGTCTTTTGGCATTGTCTGTCTATGTAATGCGAATAGCAGTGGACAGTGCTGTGTTTTTCAGTTGAAAAGAACGCGTTTGACGCTGATTGCGGGATTCGTCCGTGATTCATGTTGTGCGCTATGGGTCGGATGCTCTGTTGGTTTGCTTGTTTATGCTCTTTGTAACGCGGGTTGTCTCCGATGCTGTTGACAGTGTCACAGTTCACTTGTATATTAGATCTATCGATTGCTGTTGCTTGTGAATCAACAGAGGCATTTGTAGTAGGCATATAATGCTTGAAAGTGACTTTTGAACGCCACGCGTCTGGCCTTGCGAATACATATTACCATACGATACATCTCTCAGCACCATTACTGAATAATTCAGCCCCACTGTAGCACCAGCAAGAAAAAATCTCTGGTGCCGCCAGTGACTGGAAACATCTGCAATGCCACTGATGCCAAACGGTGTCAGTCTCTGCCATTCCTTTGGAATTGTCAGGTACATAAAGAGGGACAACAACTTGCTCTCCGTATCGTACTGCCCTGGCTTGCATATCAAGTGGACAGCTGGGACACAACATTTTGTCGACCTCGACCAACGGGGATTCTCAATTAAAGTGTACGGCTGCAACAAAACAACAAATTTCAAAACATATGCTGGTAATATTAAACCTGATTCCGAATGCGTTCATTTTTTGGGCGGTGAAGCATTTACCAAAGTAAACCAAAGGGGTGGGGAAATACCAACAGGCAGAGAAATGAGTCTGAAGGAATCCTGAGGCACCATTTTCTACCCGGTGCCCAGATTTGAGGAAGAAAGCAATACAGAGCCAAAAGATAAGTGAACCTGATCTCTTGTACACAAACAACACACACAAAATGCAGAAGGAACTCAACAGGCCAGGCCGCATCGATGGAAAAAAGAACAGTCGACATTTTGGGCTGAAACTCTTTGGCAGGACCGATTCTCCTTGAGATTCTTGTAGACTTCTATTATTGGAACTGTTCAGGGTTATCTTACATTGATACATGGTTAAAATGATGAGTCTGTCAGCCTCATTTATATTAAATAATATTTCCTTTCATTTGGTTGAGACCGAGAGAAAGTGCAAAGAGGTTCTCAGAAATGTTATTTCACATAATACCCTGTTCTTTGTTCTTCTTGGGTGGTTCGACTAGGTTAACCACGACTTGTCTCCACTCTGGTCTATGTATCATGACCTCAGGTCATTGGTAGAATATTCTGAGGGTTCAGAGTTTTTTGCTGTTTTATTTTATATTTTGTGTGTTTCATTTAATTTTAATCATAATGTATTGTTGTGCTTCGGGGTTTCTGATATCGTATAGTTTGGTCTTAACAGACCCCAATCTGTTAAGTTAGACAACTTCTCCTCCACTCTCACCCTAACTCAGTTATATTGTAAATAACACTATTCTTTGGATTTCTGGTTAGATGCTAAATGCATTTTATTTGGCTTTGTATCTGTACTTGGCACAATGACAATAAAGTTGAATCTAATCTAATCTTTACATGTACAGTAAATTGCAATTGAATCAAAATCAGAGTTAGGTTTAATATCATGGTCATATTTCATGAAATCTGTTATCTTTATGGCTGCATTACATTGATAAATAAATATAGAGCAAAATACTGAATTACAAAAAGCATATACAGTACATGTCTATTGAATAGTTAAGATAAAAGTAAGTAGCGCAAAAAAAGCAGAAATAAAAAAAGTAGTGAGGTAGATTTCATGGGTTCAATGTCCATTCAGAATTCAGAGGC
Source organism: Hypanus sabinus (assembly GCF_030144855.1). Lineage (NCBI taxonomy): Eukaryota > Metazoa > Chordata > Chondrichthyes > Myliobatiformes > Dasyatidae > Hypanus > Hypanus sabinus. Next base: position 65,840,316 of record NC_082720.1, on the reverse strand, counting down.
TGTTCCTAAATCATTGAGTGTGTGCCTTCAGATTCTGTACCTCCTTCCTGATGGTAGCAATGAGTACAGGGTGTGTCCTGGGTGGTGAGTGTCCTTAAAGCTTCCTAAGACACTGCTCCTTGAATGCTTCCAATTAATTCTCTTGAGACTTTTCAGGTCTCCAATTAAGTATACTAAGCTTTTGTCTTTTTATCAGAATGGTTACTTGTAAGCTTATCAAGAGTCTGAAGTTTTAAACAGATGGTGCTAACTCTTCGGGGGCTTGTTGGTCCTGATCCTTTCCTCGTGAAGTTTGGCAAAGTTACTCTGAGTTATCCTAGACCCTGTAAGCTTAACTGTTTTGTTTCTTTTGCTGATAAAATTCCTAGTTCTGTTTAACTTTTCTGAATCTCTGTGTGATCCTGCACTTGAGTCCGAAGCTGCAGTGTGACACAATGAATTCTGAGGTAGCTGATGAGTCCAATAAGGAAACCACAGACTGCCTGACAGGGTGGGTGTTGCAAGGGGGTGTTGGGAGTGGACCCAAGTGCGGGACACAGGCACCGAGAACTTGACACGGAGACAGATTTGGACGTGACTGGGACTCGGAGCCTTGGCTTGGAATGGGGCTTGGACTTGACAAAACAAAACAACGACAGACCACTCGTATTCTGGCTCGGAGCAGCAGCAAAATGGCCAGCAACACACAGCTGGATGGCAGGCTCTTGACTCGACCCAGGAACTACAGGTAGCAGGCTCTCTCTGTCACAGAGGTTGACCCATCCTTGGTGGCCCAGAACTTGCATTGCCGCACAGGCTCGGAAGACAGTCCCTATTCTCAGCAGCCTGAGCTTGCATTACTGCCCCAGCTATGGTGACGGACCAGCCCCGAGTAGCTGTAACCCAGAGTTTTTATCCTATTGGTTTGAATGAGGATTAGGTGCCCTAATCAAGGAGCCTGGTGGAACACAGGGAAAAGGAAATTAACTGAACTGAATAATCAACAGACCGGACCATGACAGTGGGTAGATAAAATGGGTAGATTGTGAGGCGGTTTGTTCCTTCTTTTGCTGGAGTATTACTTCTGTGTGTTCCTGGTGTGTGGAACTAAGGTTTCTAGTACCATACCATTCACGACCTTGAGCCAACCATGGACCAGAGATTCCCAGAAGTCAGTGAAGAAGTTGTCTCTTCCTTGAAGGAGGACCTTAACGCACCCATAAATCTTTTTCTCTTGATTATATTGACATGGAATTTATCTGGAGAAAGAGCTACAAGGCACATGACACCAGTTTCTCAATATTCTGAAAACCCCTGACGTTCACTACTGTGTTATAAACTAATATTAAAAATTTTAAAGAAAAAAGGCCAAAACACATGTAGTGCAAAGAATGTGCAAGAATGTAATTATGTCACATATATGCTCCAGCATGCATCACCGCCCAACCTGGGAAAAGCGTATAAATTCCACACAGGATCACCCATTACTTCAGATCCTGCAGAAGTGAAGTGGAAGAAAATCAAGAGACATTTCCTGAAATTGACTTTATTCCACATTCTTTCTTAGGTTCTACCTTAAAGCCAAGGTTTGTACAAGGAACAGTGAGCTGAAGATCTGTGATACCCGAAAAGGTGTATTGATTTGGCAATGTGGGATATGTCATCAAACATTTCATAAAATATCACTGCTTTGAAATTGTTGGACTTCGCGTGGTACAGGACAGGCCACACAGCTTTTCATTGGGAAAGGCCTTCCCTTTGGGGTCTCCACCATTGTAGTGTCGTCACTGCTGTAAAGAGCAAGTGTAGCAGCAAAGATGTGCACAGGAAATTCAAACAATATGTTGTTTCAGAGTTGGAGAGCTCCGAGAGAGGAGGCAATGCACAGGTCTGGGAGTGATGTTTAAAAGGGGAAAGCTTCGCGGGAACTTGGTTATATCCAAAGCACCAGTCATTAGCTGGAGAGCAGGGAAGGTTCAGGCATAAAAGGGAGACACTGCCTAGCAGAGCGGTCATCTCTGGGGTGGTTTGAGGCAGCATAGCAGGGCTTTGGCTCGTTTGATCTACAGCGAGTTAAGAGGGTAATTGGATGTTGTTTTTTAATTTGCCTTTTTTTTTGGAGGAATAGAGAACATGTCTGCAGGGTTAATACTTTGTTCTGGGTGTCAGATGTGGGAATCCTGGTATTCTTCCAGTCTCCTAGATGGCTACATCTGTGCCAGGTGCACCGAGATGCAGCTCCTGAGAAACCGCATTAGGGATCTGGAGATGTGGGTTGATGACCTACAGCTTATCAGGGAAAGTGATCAGGTGATAGATAGGAGCTGCAAGAAGTTAGTCACCCCGAGATGCGGGAGTTAGATAAGTGGGTGACTACCAGGGAAGAGATAGGAAGAACATAGATAGTAGAGAGCACCTTGTGGCCATCCCCCTCAGTAATCGTTATCTTGTTTTGGATGATGTTGCGAGGGGTGACCTAACAGAGGATGACCACGGTGATCAGGTGTCTGGAACTGAACCTGGTTCCATGGAGCAGAACAGAGAGAAGATGAGGAATGTGATAGTCTTAGGGGAATCCGTAGTGAGGGGAACAGACAGGATGTTCTGTAAGCCTGATGGAGATACTCACATGGGGAGTTGCCTCCCAGGTGCCAGGGTATGGGATATCACAGATCGGGTGTGGAGTATTCTGAAGGGACTGTGTGAACAGCCAGAAGTCTTGATACACGTAGATAGAAAATGGGAGGAGGTCCTGAAGAGGGAATTCAAGGAGTTGGGTAGGAAGCTGAATAGCAGGACCTCCAGTGTAGTAATCTCAGGATTGCTGCCTGTGTCATGTGCTAACGAGCACAAGAATAGCATGGTCAGGCATATTGATGTGTGGCTGAGAGACTAGTGTAAGGGGCAATCCTTCAGATTCCTGGATCATTGAGACCTTTTCTGGGGAGGTCCAATCTGTATAAAATGGGTGGGTTACACCAAAACCCAAAGGGGTCCAGTATTCTAGCAGGCAGATTTAATAGAGCTGTTTGGGAGGGTTTAAACTAATTTGGCAGGGATGGGAACTGGAATGATAGGGCTGAGGAAGGAGAATACAAAAATAAATCAAAGATAGTGCGCAACTGAGATGATAGAAGGGACAGGCAGGAGACAAGGCATAATCACAGCCAGTGGGATGTTACAGGGCAAGAGAGGTGTGGTGCAATTAAAATAGAAAGCAACAAATACTGGACTGAAAATGTTATATTTGAATGTATACAGCATAAGAAATAAAATGGACAATCCTGAAATTCGGCTGCAGATTGACAAGTATGATGCTGTGGCCATCTCTGAAACTTGGCTGAAGGATGGCTGCCATTGGGAACTGAACATTCAAGGATATATTGTGTATCAGAAAGCTAGGTTAGTAGGAAGAAGGAGTGGTGTAGCTCTGTGTTTAAGAAATAATATTAAATCATTAGAAAGGGATGACGTAGGTTCTGAACATGTAGAGACTCTATGGGTTGAGTTAAAAAATGACAAGGGTAAAAGACACTAATGGCAGTTGTATACAGGCCTCCAAACAACAGCCAGGATGTGGATTACAAGTTACAGCAGGGGATAGAAAAGGCATATCAGAAGGGGAATGTCATGATAATCATCGGGGATCATGAAGGTGGATTGGGAAAACCAGGCCAGTACTGTGCCTTAAGAGAGAGAATTTGTAGAATGGCTAAGGGATGGTTCTTCAGAACAGCTTATTGTAAAGCCCACTAGGGGATCAGTTGTGCTGGACTGGGTGTTGTGCAATGTTCCGAAGGTGGTAAGAGAGCTTAAGGTTAAGGAACACTTAGGGAAAAGTGATCATAATATGATTGAGTTCACTTTAACATTTGAGATGGAGAAATTAAATTCCAATCTGTTGGTATTTCAGTGGAATAAAGGAAATTAAAGTAGCATGAGAGGGGAACTGCCAAGGTTGACCAGAAAGAGACACTAGCAGGAAGGACAGCAGAGCAGCAATGGCTGGAGTTTCTGCAAAAAATGAGGGAAATGCAAGAGAGATATATTACAAATAAGAATAAATTTTCTAATGGAAGATGGACACTACCATGGCTGACGAGTGAAGTCAGAGACAAAGTAAAAGCAAAGGAGAGGGCATCCAAGGAAGCCAAAGCTAATGGGAAGATAGAGGATTAGGAAGATTTTAAATACTTGCAGAAGGAAACTAAGAAGGTCATTAGGAAGGACAAGATAAATTATAAAAGGAAGCTGGTGACTAATATCAATGAAGATACTAAAAGTTTTTAAGTATATAAAGGTTAAGAGAGTTGAGGGTAGATGTAGGATCAATGGAAAATGATGCTGGAGATATTGTAATAAGAGTTGCAGAGATGGCGGAAGAACTAACTGCATATTTTGCATCAGTCTTCACAATGGAAGGTATCTGCAGTATACCGGACATTCAAGAGTGCCAGGGAAGTGAAGCTCGTGCAGTGAAAATTACAACTGAGAAGGTGTTCAGGAAGCTTAATGGTCTATGGACCTGATAGAATGCACCCTCAGGTTCTGAAGGAAATAGCTGGAATGATTCTGGAGGCATTAACTGATCTTTCAAGAATAGATAGATTCTGGCATTGTCCCGGATGATTGGAAAATTGCAAATGTTATTCCACTATTTAAGAAGAGTGGGAGGCAGCAGAAAGGAAACTATAGACCTGTTAGCCTCACATCAGTGGTTGGGAAATTGTTGGAATCGAACCTGGAGGCACATGACAAGATTACATGTTAGATTATGAGGACACTCAGTCCTCATTTATTGTCATTTATAAATGCATGCATGCATTAAGAAATGATACAAAGTTCCTCCAGAGTGATATCACAAAAATACAGGACAAACCAAAGACTAACACTGACAAAACCACATAACTGTAACGTATAGTTACAGTAGTGCAAAGCAATACCATAATTTGATAAAGAGCAAACCATGGGCATGGTGAAAAAAAAGTCTCAAGTCCCAGTCCCCAATCGCAGGCAGCAAAAAGGGAGAAACTCACCCTGCCATTAACTTCCAGGCACCGACAACTAATGCATTGGAAGCACCCAACCTCAGCAGACTCTGAGTGCATCTGAAAACTTCGAGCCTCTGACCAGCCGCTCCGATACAGCCTCCTGAGCGTCATCCTCTGCCAAGCATCTTCAACCTCATCCTGGCCGCCGAAACAAGCAAAGCCGAAGTCTCAGAGGCCTTTTCCTCTGGAGATTCCGGACCACACAGTAGCAGCAGCAGCGAAGCGGGCATTTCAGAATTTCTCCAGATGTTCCTCCGTGCTCTCACATCTGTCTCCATCAAATCAGAACTGTGCATGGTACCCTACTTAACAAATAACAGATATCATTTCACTGGAGAGGCTGTGCGCACTGCGTCACTCCGCCATCTTCTCCTCCTCCTTCATGTGGGATAGGCCAATGCCAACATGGTTTCCTGAAAGGAAAATCCTGCCCAACAAACCTACTGCAATTTTTTGAGGGAATTACAAGCAGGGTAGACAAAGGAGATGCAATAGATGTGGTGTACTTGGATTTTCGGAAGGCCTTTGTCAAGGTGCCGCAAATGATGCTGCTTAGCAAGATAAGAGCCCATGGAATTACAGGGGAGTTACTAGCATGGGTGGAGCATTTGCTGATTGGCAGAAAACAGAGAGTGGGAATAAAGAGATCCTATTCTGGCTGGCTGCTGGTTACCAGTGGAGTTCCACAGGGGTCAATGTTGGGACCACTGCTTTTTACGATATATGTCAATGATGTGGAAGATGGGATTAATGGATTTGTGGCTAAATATGCCTACAAAGGTAAGTGGAGGAGCGGGTAGTGTTGAGGGAACAGAGAGCCTGCAGAGGGACTTAGATAGTTTAGAGGAATAGGCATGTTCTTCCAGCTACCACACAGAGTTCTGTGAAGCACCCTGGTTCCCTCACACATCCCAAACACGTGCAGATTGGTTTGGTTACCTGATCACTGTAAATTGCCATTCACATAGGTGAATTCAGGAGTAAGTTTATGGCTATACTGCCTTTGCTGAGATGTTGTAACATCAATGAGAAAGTCAGCCAAACTTCATTCAAAAATGACGTGAGAGTCAGGATGCAGTGACATAGCTCCTTAGATTTATTGCAAACTCAATGGCGTGACATAGTGAATAAGGAGTGAAACTGAAAAACAGCAAAATACAGTGCAATTACTGCATTGTTCCATTCTTACAAGTAAGTATGCACAGGTAAGTTAGAACTTGGTAAAGTTTTCTGCAAGATAGCGTGCAACAGAGATGATAAAAAGGACAGGCAGGAGATGAGGCATGATTACAGCCAGTTACAGGGCAATGGAGGCATGGTGCAGTTAAAACAGAAAGCAACAAATACTGTACTGAAAATGTTATATTTGCATGCACGCAGCATAACGAATAAAATGGATGATCTTGAAATTCAGCTACACATTGGCAAATATGACGTTGTCGCCATCTCTGAACCTTGGCTAAAAGATGGCTACCATTGGGAGCTGAATATCCAAGGATATATGGTGTATCAGAAAGATAGGTTAGTAGGCAGAAGGGGTGGTGTGGCCCTGTGTATAAGAAATAATATTAAATCATTAGAAAGGGATGACGTAGGATCAGAAGGTCTCTATGGGTTGAGTTAAGAAATAACAAGTGTAAAAGGACCCTAACGGCAGTTGCATACAGGCCTCTAAACAGCAGTCAGGATGTGGATTATAAATTACAGCAGGAGAAAGAAAAGGCATGTCAGAAGGGCAATGTCATGATAATCATTGGGGATTTTAACATGAAAGTGGATTGGGAAAACCAGACCAGTACTGGACCTCAAGAGAGAGAAAATGTGTAGAATGTCTAAGGAATGGCTTTTTAGAACAGCTTCTTGTTGAGGCCACTGGGGGATTGGCTGTGCTGGATTGGATGTTGTGCAATGATCTGGAGGTGATAAAAGAGCCAGGGTTAAGGAACCGTTAGGGAACAATGATCACAATAGAATCAAGTTCATTTTGAAGTTTGAGAAGGAGAAACTAAATTCCAATGTGTCAGTATTTCAGTGGAATAAAGAAAATTACAATGGCATGAGAGGGGAACTGGCCAAGGTTGATTAGAAAGAGTAGTGTCTCTTTCCTGTCAGGAAGACCAGCAGAGTAGCAATAGGTGGAGTTTCTGCAAAAAAATAAAAGAAGTGCAAGACAACCAGATACCAAAAAAGAAGAATTTTTTGAATGGAAGAAGGCCACAACCTTGGCTGTCAAGTGAAAGTAAAAGCAAAAGAAAAGGCATACAAGGAAGCCAAAGCTAGTGAGAAGATAAATAATTGGGAAGCTTTTAAAAACTTGCAGAAAGGAACTAAGAAGGTCATTAGGAAGGAAAAGATGAAATATGAAAGGAAGCTGGTGACTAATATCAAAGAAGATACTAAAAGCTTTTTTAAGTATATGAAGGGTAAAAGAGAGTTGAGGGTAGATATGGGACCAATAGAAAATAACACTGGAGATATTGTAATGGCAGATGCTGAGACGGCAGATGAGCTGAATGCCTATTTTGCATCAGTCTTCACAGTGGAAGATATCTGCAGTGTACCAGACATTCAAGAGTGTCAGGGAAGTACGTGCAGAGAAAATTATAACTGAAAAGGTGCTCAGGAAGCTTAATGGTCTGAAGGCGGATAATTCTCCTGGACCTGATGGAATGCACCCTCAGGTTCTGAAGGAAGTAGCTGGAGAGATTGCAGAAGCATTAACAATGATCTTTCAAGAATCGATAGATTCTGGCATTGTACTGGATGACTGAAAAATTGCAGATGTTACTCTGCTGTTTAAGAAGGGTGGGAGGCAGCAAAAAGGAATCTACAGACCTGTTAGCCTGACATCACTGGTTGGGAAGTTATTGGAATTGATTGTTAGGGATGAGATTACGGAGTACCTGGAGGCATATGACAAGATAGGCCAGAGCCAGCATGGTTTCCTGAAAGCAGACTCCTGCCTGACAAATCTAATGCAATTCTTTGAGGAAATTACAAGCAGGGTAGACAAAGGAGATGCAGTAGATGTGGATTATTTGGATTTTCAGAAAGCCTTTGACAAGGTGTCACACATGAGGCTGCTTAGCAAGATAAGCGCCCATGGAATTACAAGGAAGTTACTAGCATGGGTGTAGCATTGCCTAATCAGCAGAAAACAGAGAGTGGGAGTAAAGGGATGATATTCTAGCTGGCTGCCGGTTACCAGTGGAGTTCCACAGGGGTCGGTGTTGGGACCGCTGCTTTTTATGATGTATGTCAATGATTTGGACTATGGTATTAATGGAATTATGGCTAAATTTCCTGATGATACAAAGATAGGTGGAGGAGCGGGTAGTATTGACAAAACAGAGAGCCTGTAGAGAGACTTAGATAGTTTAGGGGAATGGGCAAAGAAGTGGCTAATGAAATACAATGTTGGAAAGTGTATGGTCATGCACTTTGGTGGAAGAAATAAATGGCAGTCTATTATTTAGATGGGGAGAGAATTCAAAATGTAGAGATGCAAAGGGACTTGGGAATCTTTGTGCAGGATACCCTAAAGATTAACCTCCAGGTTGAGTTGGTGGTGAAGAAAGTGAATGCAATGTTGGCATTCATTTATAGAATATAAGAGCAGGGATGTGACGTTGTGGATCTATAAGGCACTCATGAGACCACACTTAGAGTATTGTGTGTAGTTTTGAGCTCCCTATTTTAGAAAGGATATACTGACATTGGAGAGGGTTCAGAGAAGATTCACAAGAGAGATTCCAGGAATGAAAGGGTTACCATATGAGGAACATCTAGCAGCTCTTGGGCTGTATTCCCTGGAGTTCAGGAGAGAATGGTGGGGGGGTGGGATTTCATAGACACATTCCGAATGTTAAAAGGCCTGAACAGATTAGAAATGGCAAAGTTATTTCCCATGGTAGGGGTGTCTAGGACAAAAGGGCATGACTTCAGGATTTAAGAACGTCCCTTTAGAACAGAGATGCAGAGAAATTTCTTTAGTCAGAAGGTGGTAAATCTGTGGAATTTGTGCCACGAGTGGCTGTGGAGGCCAAATCATTGGGTGCATTTAAGGCAGAAATAAACAGGTTCTTGATAAGCCGGGGCATCAAGGGCTATGGGGAGAAGGCAGGGGAGTGGGGATGACTGGAAGAATTGGATCAGCCCATTATTGAATGGGAGAGTGGACTTGATGGGCTAATTGGCCTACTTCTGCTATATATTATAGTCTTAAAATGCCAGACAATATATGAAATAAGTTTTTGCTTAACAGCTGACTCGACCATGCTGAGGACACGTTTGTGTTACTTTCACAAAGCTACATGAATCTCTACCATTTTCTCCACAACTTGCCCAATGTCTAAAGCATTGGGTGTTTTCTAGTTAATCACATGATCTAATGGATTCAGAATCAGGTTTATTATCACTGACACGTGTCATCAAATTTGCTGTTTCATGGCAGCAGTACAGAGTAAAATATTAAAAAATTACTGTAAGTCTATATTTATTTATATCACTCTGAGCACCGGTGTTCCCCAGGGCTGCGTGCTCAGCTTGCTGCTGACACATGACTACACTGCTCGATCCAGTTCAAACTGAATCATCAAACTCGCTGATAACAACAATGGTTGGCCTCATCCACAACAACAATGAGATGGCATACAGTGTTGCAAGGGGGCTGTGGGAGCAGACCCAAATGCAAGACACAGATGATGAAGTAATAGGAGCAGGACAAGGATTATCAAGAATGCAAGGGAAGTCAGGAAGCAAGGATTGATCATAGGGAAATCCAAGAGAAAGCAAAGCACCAGTTTTTAGAAACAAAGCTGGACGTGGACACAGGCCCTGGAATAGACAGGGATAAAGGGCCTGGGCTAGGACATCGAATTGGAGCACGCGACCTGGACGAGGAACTTGGAACTAAGAGCCTGGACGAGGACTCCGAACCAGTGACTAGACAAGGACTGAGGATCAGGGTCTTGACTGAGACTAAGGACCAGGGTTTTGGCTTGGACTCGGGACTTGGATCGGACTTGACACTCAACTAGGACTTGGATCGGTCTTTACACTTGACTGGGACTGCGAACACGAAGCCTTGACTTGGATTGGACTGGGAAATGAAGCACAGAGCCAGGACCACTCCTTGGATACAGGACATGGGGCCAGGACTCCTCTTAGACACTGAACACAGAGTCGGGCCCCCTCCTTAGGTACCGGACATACGGTCAGGACTCTTCTTATACACAGAACATGAAGAGACAAATCTCCACTCAAGGTAGTGACAAATGGCCGGACCTACCCAGCGAAGGTCTGGACATGAAGAGATGGTTCCCAACTCAAGGTAGTGGCAAACGGCCGGAACTACCTAGCGAAGGTGAGGACATGAAGCGACAAGACCACACTACAATAGACGGTTCCTTATCTTGATGCAACAAGGCTCTAGTCTCACTCTGGTGGGTTAACTTGATGGGGAGTTGCAGATGAGTTCACAGATGAGGTAATTCACAGGGTTCTGATGGGAATGGTCCAGAAAGGAATCACTGGTTCCCCAGAGCTACCATTGTTGCCAAACCAAAACGAGAATCAGGTGCCTCAATTAAGGCACCCAACGGAACAAGGGAAAAACGGAATAACCGGAGTACGGAATCCATTGACCGGACCATGATCTGGAATGCGGACCTCCTGGACCAGACCATGCGAGTACCCCTCCCCCCTTCCCCATGGGAGTCTCCAGGCGACCAACAGGCTTGCCCAGATTATTGGTTACCTGAGTGGTTGGGGGAGTTTCAACAAGAGGGGACCCTGGATGGTGCAAGTTTAATGACAGTGTCTGTGTTGCTGGGTCCATGTCTGACTGGGTCATTCTGTTGCAAGGCGGTGGTCGGAGCAGATCCAAATGCAAGACCCAAACACTGAAGTACTAGGAGCTGGACAAAGATCATCAAGAATGCAAGGGAAGTCAGGAAGCTAGGATTGATCAGAGTTGGAACCACTATGGTTCTGGAAGTGCACATTACAGACAATCTCACCTGCATTCTCAACACCACCTCAGGAAAGTACACCAATTTCTCCATTTCCTGAAGAGATTGAGGTAAGGGAGGCTTCCCAGCCCTCCAACCACTCCAGCCAATTTTACAGAAGCACCATCAAGAGTGTTTTGACCAGCTGCATCACCGTCTGATATGGGAATTGCAAGGTATCCATCTGCAAATCCCAACAAAGGTTTGTGAGGGCTGCTGACAGGATCATTGGGGTCTCTCTTCCACCCATCATAGATATTTATCAAGAAGGCTGCATAAACAGGACCCTTAGCAGTGTAAAGGATCTTCCCACCTGACCAACAATCTCTATGATTCCCCGCCATTAGGCAGAAGTTATTGTTGCATTAGAACAAGAACTATTAGCATGGGCAACAGCTTCTTCCCCCAGGCCACAAGATGATTGAACTCCCTGCTACTACCCAGATCTAATCACATATGAAGTTTCAGTATCATTAAGCTGTCTAATTTTTAACTTGCTAGATCCATAAATGCACTTTTTATTTGTTATTTTACTTGTGATAATATTACTTTAATCATTATATGTTTGAGTTGTAGGTTTTGTGTTGTACACCTTGGTCCGGAGGAACGTTGGTTTGTCTGATGTATACATGTGTATGGTTGAATGACAATAAATGAACCTGACCTTGAACTTGAAAGTGAAAATGAAGAAATAATGCAAAAGACAAATAATGAGGTAGTGTTCATGAGTTCATAGACCATTCAAAAATATGATAGCAGAGGGGAAGAAGCTGTTCCTTAATCAGTGAGTGTGAGTCTTCAGGCTTCTGTACCTCCTCTTGATGATGGACATATCCTGGATGGTGAGGATCCTTAATGATGGATGTCACCTTCTTGAGGCAGCACATCCTGAAGATTTCTGTATGGCATGGAGAGTTGTAACCATGATGGAATCAGTTTAGTCTCCAACCCTCTTCAACCTCTTATGACCCTGTGCATCAGAGCCTCCATACCAGGATGTGATGCTCTCCGCTGTACAGCTGATGGAATTTGCAAGATTCTTTTGTGACATGCCCAATCTCCTCAACTTCCTACAGAAGTAGAGCTACTCTCATGCCTTCGTTGTGATTGCATTAATCCACTGGGTCCAGTAGAAATCCATAAGAGAGGCTAGGCAAGTGTAACAGCCTGGTTAAAATTTTTACTGCTATCCTGTAAGTATTTCATTTTGGCATTTCTGTAAGAGCACTCTATTCTGCTTTCAGCTTGTTTTGGTTTGAGCAGAGATAAGGGGCTTTGTTCAATATAGGAATGTGGTGTCAGCCAATCAGGATGGTAGAATTTGGGGAAGATTCTAAAGAATGCTGGGTGGGCAGGTGTTTGTTGACGGGAGCTGGGAGAAGACAAGAGGGAAGATGGTGGAGGATGTTGTTCCTGTTCCACGGGTCCTTTGTGCAGAAGAATGGCCTTGAGGAGGAAGGGCCAATACTTCCATGGGAGAGCCAGTTTGTTCAAGATGGATTTTGAGTGAACTTGGGAAGGTAGTGTGTGCTTTCACACAGACCGGGAGTCCAGTGCATGAGTCACAGACAACTTCAAGATTTCAGCTCCACCATGCAGATGGGCTTCAACCTTCCCACAGGAATCTGAAACTGAGTAGAGGCCTTGCCATAATGCCATGGATTGCTTTTGTCACCCAGTGACAAGAGGGTCACCTTTTCCTTTAGAAAAGTCATAAAAGCTGAAAATGTTGAAATTCTGAAATGAAAACAGAAATTATGCTGGACGTGCTCAGTGGATTAGGCAGTGTGCCAGGAAAGAAAACAGAGTTATTGTTATAGCCTGTGACTCTTTATTGGAATGATAATGTTGCCTGATTCTCTGTATCTTTCCAGCATTTCCCATCTTTGCATTTGGAAGCTTTCAGGGGTGTGCAAGGAAGATGATCCCAGGTATGTGGAGTGTAATTGATCAGGAAAGGGAAGGACCTCACACCATAGGTTTGCCCATGTCCCTGAGCAACAAACAATATGCAAGAATACCTCAGCAGGTAGAGCAGCATCTGTGGAAGGAAAGGGATTGTCAATGTCTCAGGGCAAAACCCTGCAGCCAGCATCAGCAGTCTCTTGTGTCTTCATCTGTTCCTGGTGTTGGTTGTGCCTGTGGTTTCCCACCCTAAATGTTGGAGAATTGCTGCAGCTTCCCACATCACCAGGAGGAATCCAACATCAGACTGCAGAGAGAGAATTCCTGCTGAACATTTATCAGGATCTTCTGAACTGCAACATCCAGAAGTGCAAATTTTTATCTTCAAAATACAGAATTAATTCTATTCTGATTTCAAAGTAATTTTTCAGTGTTTCGCAATTGAATTGGCAGGAATTCCTGACCACATCAGTTGGCTGCTACTCCCAGTCCCAGGAAATCTGAGCAACACACACAAAATGCTGGAGGAACTCAGCAAACCTGGCAGCATCTACGGACCAGAACACAGTCAGTGTTTCAGGCCAAAATCTTTCGGCAAGACTGGAGGAAAAAAAAAACTGAGGAGTTGAATAAAAAGGTGGGTGGAGGGGAGAGAGAAACACCAGGTGATAGGTGGAACCAGGAGGGGGAGGGATGAAGTAAAGAGTTGGGAAATTGATTGGTGAAAGAGACACAGACTGAAGAAGGGGGAATTGGATAGGAGAGAACAGAAGGCACTTGTAGAAAGAAAAGTGGGGAGGAGCTCAGAGGGAGACAATGAACAGGCAAGGAGATAAGGTGAGAGGGAAAAGGCAATGGGCATGATGAAGGAGGGGCGGGAGGTCGAAGTTTACTGGAAGTTTGAGGAAACGATGTTGATGCCAACAGGTTGGAGGTTATATGGGTAGCCTCCAACATGTTACCATGAACATTGATTTCTCAAACTTCCAGTAGTACCCCCCTTCACCTTTCCCCATCCCCTTTACCCTCCCTCATCTTAACTTCTTGTCTGTCCATCACCTCCCTGAGCACCTTCCCCCTTTTTTCTTTCTTCCCTGGCCTTCTGTTCTGTCACCAATCAGCTTCTGAGCTCTTTATTTCATCCCTCCCCTCCAGGTTTCATCTATCACTGAGTGTTGGTCTCCCCCAACTCCCCACCTTTTAAATCTACTCCTTAGCAGTTTTTCTCCAGTCCTGCCAAAGGGTTTCGGCCTGAAACATAAACTGTACTTTTTTCCCATTGATACTGCCTGGCCTGCTGGGTTCCTCCAGCACTTTGTGTGTGTTGCTTGGATTTCCAGCATCTGCAGATTTTCTCTTGTTTGTTAATGAGAGAGGTCACAGGAGAAAGTCCAGACTGGTTCAAACTGATATGAAGGTGACAGTAACTCAAATAACCATGCGTTACAACAGTGGTATGCAGAAGAACATCTCGGAATGCAAAACACATTGAACCCTAAAGTGGATGGGCTACGGCAGCAAAAGACCGTAAAGGAAGTGCCCAATAAAGTGGTGACTGAATGTATATCACTATTCTTCTATACCTTCTGGGTCAAAATCATTGACCTACTTACTAATAATGGAGAGTGTCCTTACCTATAGGACCACAATGATTCAAGAATGGAGCTCACCACCATCTTCCAGAAGTGGAAGGTGGATTTATCCATTCAACAGCATAGATTAAATGACTAAATATTCAGAAAGCCCAGATTTGGTGTAAATAGGTTAGTGTCCTATGAAGGACTAGTGTTTTAATGTAACCCCATTGTGTTTTGTTTAAATCATTACTGTTTGTCATGACAAGTTTGGAAATACTAAAGATTGGCTTTTATTTGTCATATATACTTTGGAACATCAAAACCTGAGTTGAAATGTTGCATTTTGCATAAACAACAACACAGACAAAGGATTGTGCAGGGGGCAGCCCACAAGTGTTGCCATGTCCCTGACACCAATATAACACGCCCACCATTCATTCTAGTTGTATTGTAACAAATATGCCCAGTCTATTTAATCTATCTTGCATAATGAAGCTGTATTTTTTTCACATCGTATCCGTAGAAGCTGAAACAAAATGTTGAAATTGTTTTCAGAAATATGATTTTCATTTATAAATCAGAAGTGATAATGAGATGATTGAATCTTTGAATTATGTTAACTCATGGCAAATACATTCGTGAAGGTGCATCGCAAATCGAAAATATAAAAAATGATTTCAAAATATTCTACTTTCCACATATCCACTCCTTTGCAGATTATTCATATGTTTTTTTGTTATCTGTGCATAGATAACAGATGAGGCATTTTCATTTGAAGAAGGCAGGTTCTGAAAGAGAGAAATACCGGTTATGCTCAGTGAACACAGTATTAGGTACAGTATGTCTGTTCAATAATGTAAATATCTAATTAGCCAATCATGTAGCAGCAACTCAGTGCATCAAAGCATGCAAGCATGGTCAAAAGCTTCGGTTGTTGTTCAGTTCAAACAGTGGAATGAGGAAGAAATGTGATCTGAGTAAGTTTGACTGTGGAGTGATGGTACCAGACAGGGTGGTTTGAGTATCCCAGGAACTGCTGACCTGTGATATTCACATACACCAGTCTCTAGATTTTACAGAGAATGCTGTTAAAAAGAAGAACATCCAGTGAGCAGCATTTCTGTTGGCTAAAATGCCTTATAAATGAGAGAGGTCAGAGAATGGCCAGGCTGGTTCAAGCTGACAGAAAGGTGACACAGCCTTCTTGGGTATGGGGAGAGTAGTAGGGATAAGCTCCCACTACATATTAAATGCTCGCAATAGCATTCATCTCAAACAGTTTCAGAGAAACAAGTCCAACTCCTGGTCTTCACGTGTGGCTTAGCTACTGAGCCTGGTGGAGACATTTAACCATTTTGTACTAAAAGGAGAAGGGGCAAAGGAGGGTTACTGGCACCTTGAAAAAAGGCACTTCATGGCAGATGGGGCTCAAGAGTTGTGGTTGGCAACACATCTAGGAGAAGAAAAGCTCTTATCTCAAATCTCCACTGTGTTGTGGCTATACCCACTAATGGAAAGGCTTTGGGAGAAAACCCTGAGGGGAAAATCCAGAGTTGGAGTCCCCAAGGCAGTACTACATTGTGTTCAAACCTGTCTGGCAACTCCTCCAATGCTCTTGGTGTCAAACTGTATTGGTCCATTGGATTCATCTGCTGCATGGAGAGCAGGAGCCTGCTGCTTGGGCAACCACTTGTTCTCTGTAGCATACCACCCTGACTTGCCTATTGACATCAACAGCTAGGACACAACATCCATGGTCGACCCCACCCAATGGAGAAAAATCACAAAGCTGATGTGCAGAACAGCAACAGAATTCATGAAGATACACTCAGTGGTCACTTTATTAGGTGTTGGATGTACCTAATAAAGTGTCCATTTAGTGTATATTTCAGCCAGTTGATATTTTATCTCTTTAGATCAGAAAAGATCTCTACAGATCAGAAAAGATCTCTACAGGTTTGATTTGGAAGTTAATATTTGTTGGAATTGGGATTTCACCAACAGAAATCAATGTTCTTACAGTATCTGACACTTGATTGGAGGATAGTGTGGCATGTGTCTCCCCTGTGATAATTTCAAACATCACAATTAAAAGATGACAGTAGTGGATCACACTGATAAAAGAAGTGACAAATAGAATGCACGTGTCCTAAATTGACTGTATCACTCTCTTCCTGACAAAGATTAGCAAACTAATAATGTTAGCAAAGCAATAAGAATAGCGCACGACTGCGCAAATATGTGGAAGTCGGCCAGTGAGAACAGCAGGAAGAGTTTAAAAGGAAGACAGATTTACAGAGTGGGTGTTGGAGGAGCGGGCAATGGAGTAGTGGGAGACAGAGTAGGAAGCCTTTGGCTCAACGGGGCATAGGCGATAAGGGGTCGAGGCCAGGTAGGTTATCTTTTTAAAATAAAAGCAGAGAATATGTGTGAGAGGTTGGTTTTTTGTGCTCGGTGTCAGATGTGGGAGGTCCTGGAGACTCCCGGCCTCCCGGACGACCACATCTGTACCAGGTGCGTTGAGCTGCAGCTCCTTAGAGACTGCGTTAGGGAACTGGAGTTGCAGCTCGATGACCTTCACCTGGTCAGGGAGAGTGAGGAGGTGACAGAGAGGAGCTATAGGCAGGTAATCACCCCAGGACTATAGGAGACAGAGACGTGGGTAACAGTCAGGAGAGGGAAGGGCAAGAGGCAGATACTAGAGGCTGTCCCAATAGCTACAATAGGTACTCTTGCTTGAGTACTGTTGGGGGGGGGGACAGCCTATCTAGGGGAAGCAATAGTGGCTGTGCTTCTGGTACAGAGTCTGGTCCTGTGACTCAGAAGAGTAGGGAAAGGAAGAGAATTGGAGCAGTGATAGGTGATTCTATAGTTAGGGGGTCAGATAGGCGATTCAGTGGAAGCAGGAAAGAAACGCGGATTCTAGTTTGCCTCCTTGGTGCCAGGATCCGGGATGTTTCTGATCATGTCCATGATATCTTGAAGTAGGAAGGAGGACAGCCGGAGGTCATGGTACATATTGGTACCAATGACATAGGTAGGAAAAGGAAAGAGGTCCTGAAAACAGACTACAGGAATCTAGGAAAGAAGTTGACAAAAGTAACAATCTTGGAATTATTGCCTGTGCCACATGACAATGAGGATAGGAGTAGAATGAGGTGATGCATAAGTGTGTGGCTGAGGGATTGGAGCAGGGGGCAAGGATTCAGATTTCTGGATCATTGGGACCTCTTCTGGGGTAGATGTGACCTGTGCAAAAAGGACGGATTGCACTTGAATCCGAGCGGGAAGGTTTTGGCTGGAAGGTTTGCTAAGGCTACTGGGGAGAGCTTAAACTGAATTGCTGGAGTTAGGAACCAAACTGAAGTGGTGGAGGAAAGGAAGGTTGGCTCACAAATAGAGAAAGCTTGGAGACAGTGCAAAAGGGAGGATAGGCAGGTGATAGAGAAGAGACACGATCAGTCTGATGGTTTGAGATGTGTCTATTTTAATGCGAGGAGTATCATGAATAAAGCAAATGAGCTTAGAGCATGGATCAGCACTTGGAACTATGATGTTGTGGCCATTACAGAGACTTGGATGGTGCAGGGGCAGGAATGGCTTCTTCAAGTGCCAGGCTTTAGATGTCTCAGAAGGGATAGGAAGAGAGGCAAAAGAAATGGGGGCATGGCACTGTTGATCAGAGATAGTGTCATGGCTGGATAAAAGGAGGAAGTCATGGAGGGGTTGTCAACAGAGTCTTTGTGGGTGGAAGTTAGGAATAGGAGGGGGTCAGTAACTCTACTGGGTGTTTTTACAGACCACCCAATAGTATCAAGGGCATTGAGAAGCAGATAGGGAGACAGATTCTGGAAAGGAGTAATAATAACAGGGTTGTTGTGGTGGGAGATTTTAATTTCCCAAATATTGATTGGCATCTCCCTAGAGTGAGGGGTTTAGATGGGGTGGAGTTTGTTAGGTGTGTTCAGGAAAGATTCTTGACACAATATGTAGATAAGTCTACAAGAGCAGAGGCTGTACTTGACCTGGTATTGGGAAATGAACCTGGTCAGGTGTCTGGTCTCTCAGTTGGAGAGCATTTTGGAGATAGTGATCACTATTCTCTCTCCTTTACCATAGTATTGGAGAAGGATAGGAACAGCCAAGTTAGGGAAATGTTTAATTGGAGTAAGGGGAAATTTCAGGCTATCAGGCAGGAACTTGGAAGCGTAAATTGGAAACATGTTTTCAGGGAAACGTACAGAAGAAATGTGGCAAATTTTCAGGGGATATTTGTGTGGGGTTCTGAGTAGTTATGTTCCAATGAGACATAGAAAGGATGGTAGGGTACAAGATCCGTGGTGTACAAAGGCTGTTGTAAATCTAGTCAAGAAGAAAAGAAGAGTTTACGAAAGGTTCAAAAACTAGGTAATGATTGGAAACTAGCAAATTATAAGGCTAGCAGGAAGGAGCTTAAGAATGAAATTAGGAGAGCCAGAAAGGGCCATGAGAGGCCTTGGCAGAAAAGATTAAGGACCCCAAAGTATTCTACAAGTATGTGAATAGCAAGAGGATAAGACATGAGAGAATAGGACCAATCAAGTGTGACAGTGGAAAAATGTGTATGAAACCAGAAGAGGTAGCAGAGGTACTTAACAAATACCTTGCTTCAGTATTCACTACAGAAAAGGACCGTGGCGATTGTAGGGATGACTTACAGTGGACTGTAAAAGTTTGACAATATAGGTATTAAGGAAGAGGATGTGCTGGAACTTTTAGAAAGTATCGTTGGTTAAGTCACCAGGAGTGGATGGGATGTACCCCAGACTACTGTGAGAAGCGAGGGAGGAGATTGCTGAGCTTCTGGCAATGATTTTTGCATCATCAATGAGGACAGGAGAGGTTCCAGAGGATTGGAGTGTTGTGGATGTTGTTCCCTTATTCAACAAAGGGAGTAGAGATAGCCCAGGAATTTATAGGCTAGTGAGTCTTACTTCAGTGGTTGGTAAGTTGATGGAGAAGATCCTGAGAGGCAGGATTTATGAATATTTGGAGAGGCTAATATGATTAGGAATAGTCAGCATGACTTTGTCAAAGGCAGGTCATGCCTTACAAGCCTGTTGGAATTTTTTGAGGATGTGACTAAACACATTGATGAAGGTAGAGCAGTAGATGTAGTGCATATGGATTTTAGAAAGGCATTTGACAAGGCTTATTGAGAGAGTAAGGAGGTATAGGATCCAAGGAGACATTGCTTTATGGATCCAGAACTGGCTTGCACAGAAGGCAAAGAGTGCTTGTAGAATGGTCATATTCTGCATGGAGGCTGGTGACCAGTGGCATGCCTCAGGGATCTGTTCTGGGACCACTACTCTTTGAGATTTTTATAAATGACCTGGATGAGGGAGTGGAGGGATGGGTTTGTAAATTTGCCGATGACAAAAAGGTTGAGGGTGTTGTGCATAGTGTGGAGGGCTGTCAGTGGTTACAGCAGGACATTGATAGGATGCAATACTGGGCTGAGAAGTGGCAGATGGAGTTCAACCCAGATAAGTGTGAGGTGGTTCATTTTGGTAGGAAAATATGATGGAAGAATATAGTATTAATGGTGAGACTCCTGGCAGTTTGGAGGATCAGAGGGATCTTGTGGTCCAAGCCCACAGGACACTCAAAGCTGTTCTGGTCAGCTCACTACAGGAAGGGTGTGGAAACTAGAAAGGGTGCCTAGGAGATTTACGAGGATGTTGCCTGGATTGGGGAACATGCCTTATGAGAGTAGGTTAAGTGAACTCGGCCTTTTCTCCTTGGAGTGACAGAGTATGAGAGGTGACCTGATGGAGGCATACAAGATAATGAGAGTCAGTGATTGTGTAGATAGTTAGAGGCTTTTCCCCAGGGCTGAACTGGGCATCATGAGGGGGCATAGTTTTAATGTGCTTGGAAGTAGGTACAGAGGAGATGTCAGGGGTAAGTTTTTTAATGCAGAGTAGTGAGTGTGTGGAATGGGCTGCTGGCAGCGGTGGTGGAGGCAGAAATGATAGGGTCTTTTAAGAGACTCCTGGATGGCTACATGGAGCTTAGAAAAATAGAGGGTATGGGTAATTCCTAGGTAGTTCTAAGGTAAGGACATATTCAGCACAGCTTTGTGGGCTGAAGGGCCTGTATTGTGCTGTATGTTTTCTATGTTTCTGTGCTCAATTTAATTGATCAAAATGTAATTGCTCAGTTTAATTGATTTGATCGATTAAGCGTCCAGCTGAATTGGAAAATTCGAGCATGGGCCAAATAGACGTAGCAGGGCCCGGGTCTGAGAATGAGGAATGACGTAAGGTTTGGATAATTTAAGCGCCAAGCCAGATTGTTATGGTCAGTGTGATGGGCCAGAGGTAAGGGACAGGCCAGTTCAGCTCGGTACACAGTGTAATTTACTTGTCTCTGCACTGACCTGAGGCCATGCCTACAACTCATGGCCCCCTGCATCAGATGCAGTGATGAATGGCTTCCTGGTTGTGGACTGATTTTCATGAACTTCAGTTCTGAAAGTTATTTGCTTACTTCTATTGTTTCCACAAATTGTTGTTATGTTTCTGCACATTGAATGTTTGATGGTCCTCTTTTAATGAGCTCTATTGAGTCTCTTTGTTTTGTCGCTGCCTGTAAGGCGTAAATCTCAAGGTTGTGTATAGTTTACATACTTCAATAATAAATATATTTTGAACTTTGAACTTCTGAATTTTGAATTTCCAGAAATCTTGTATCAATTCATACAGGTAAGAAAATGCATAGACCACAGTGAGCTAAAGAGATGATTGCAAATGAGATAAACTTTTTCATAATTCTTGGATGATTCCAGGTCAATGAGGAGTTGTGAATGTGAGCGTTCTTCAGTAAGTCCACTGGGAAATAAGGAAGTGGGAAACAGGAACTTTTTCCTGTTTTATTTCTATTGAAGTCAATGGTGTTCAAGAGAATGAAGGGAGATGCCATTGAAATAAATCAGATACCAATAGGCCTGGAGAGAGTGGTTATGGGAAGGTGCTTCCATTAGTAAAAGTGTTGTGAATCTGTGGAATTTCTTGCCACTGTGGCCTGTGGTGCCCAAATCGGGTATATTTAAGGAAGAGATTAATGGGTTCTTGATTGGTAAGGGGGTTAAGGGTTACAGGGTGACTGTTTGTAAAAAAAAAGATCAGCCATTATTTAAATGGTGGAGCAAGCTTGATGGACCAAATGACCTAATCCTGCTCCTTTCTCTTATGGTTCTGAGGTCTTACGGAAGAGTGAGAGATTAGAGACTTGCATTGAAATATACAGTGAAATATTAAACAAAAAAATGCCAGCAGATGCTGAAAATCCAAAGCAATGCACTCAATGTGTAGCATCTATGGAGATGAATAAACAGTCAACATTTTGGGCTGAGAATCCTCTTCAGGACAGAAAAAGAAAGGGAAAGATGCCAAAATAAATAAGGTAGGGGATGGTTAAGTAGGATAGCTAGAACATGAAAGGTGAAGCCAGTTGGGTTGAAAAGATAAAGGACTGGAGAAGAAGGAATCTGATAGGAAGGGAGAGTGGACATAGGAGAAAGAGAAAGAGGAGAGGATTGTCTGGTAAGAAGGGGTATGAGACCAGTGCGAAGAATAGAAAAAGAGTGGAGGAGGAGAAATCAATATTCATGCCATCAGTTTGAAGACTATCTAGGCAGAATATAAAGTGTTGCTCCTTCACTCTGATGGTGGCCTCATATCTTGGCATAAGAGGAGGCCGAGAACTGTCACTTTAGAATTGGGATGGGAATCAAAATTAAAATATTTGGCCAGAAGGAACTACCTTTTTTGATTGATTTGATTTGACACAAACAGTTTGCCATTATGCCATGAGGTTGATTTGACTCAAGTGACAGAATGAAATGTGATGATATGGACAGGAGATCAGACATTCATCACTTTTACTGATTTAGAATTGTGTTAGTTGACTTTATATGTCCTTTGAGGACACAAATCTGCCTTGATTTGGCATCCGGCCAGCAGCAACACTGCACAGTTGTGTTGCAATATCAGCCCAGATCTGTGGAGGGAGACCGGACCTGCTCATAAAAGGCTGGGTTACGGACTGAGTCTCAGCTGACTGTCCCACGGTGTGTTAATGGGGTGAGCGAGAAGCTTTAACCCAGGGCGGCCATATCAGGAGCCCAAAGCATTTCAGACTCATCACCAACAATCCTCATCTTGATAAAAAATAAAAAAATTCAAACAATTTTATCACCTGGCGCATTTTTCTCGAAGCAGATGGATGCATAATGAATATTTTTCTGTGTGTCTGCAAGGACAAATAGAAACAAAAATGATAAATATAAAGATTAGTTTTATTTGTACATGAACATTGAAACATCGAAACATGCAGTAAAATTTGTTGTTTGTGTAAACAAATAACACTGTCCGAAGTTGTGCTGGTGGCAGCCTACAAGTGTTGCCGTGCTTTCCACACCACATAACATGCCCACAACTTACCAACTGTGAACATAGTCTTTGGAATATGGGAGGAAATTGGAGCACCCAGAGGAAACCCACACAGTCATGGGAAGAATGTACAAACTCCTTACAAACAGCATCAGAATTGAATCCAATTGCTGTAAAGCGATAAGCAAATCTATTCACTACCGTGCTGTCCCAATTGATTTGAGTTTGTTCAATCTACTGAGTTCCTCCTGCAGTTTGTTTTATTGTTCCACACTTTTAGATCTTGTGTCTACAAGGAATTTGCTACTTTATCAGGAGGCATTAACATGCAAATCAAGTAATGGATTAATTCCAAAGTGCAAACATCACTGTTCAGTAAGGTAAAAATATTTAATGTGTCAAATATATTAAATCATTTATGTTGTTAATAGTTGTATGCATGTATACAAAACAATTATGTATATAATTTTAGTGGTTGGGCAATATCCTCCTACATTTCCTCTCTTTATTGCTTGTACTATATGACAAAGACATAACATGAAGATTTTTACTCCCTTGGATGTAATAAATAAATAAATAAACAAACAAACAAACAACAAACAAATTGCTTAGGGAACAATTTTCATCAACTTCACTTCTGCTCTCCATCACATCATCTTCCCCTTCCAACCAAAAGTTGTTTCAACCATATGTCAGCTCTTTTGTCAGTGAGTGCATCTGTGAAGTATCAGTCTAGATTACACATTCAACATGGACTTGAATCCAGAATTTTCTATTTCTAAGGAAATTAGCTTGTCAGACAAAGGTAACTTATCTAACCCCAACCTGTACATCTTCAGAATGTGGGAGGAAATCAGAGCACCCGAGGAAATCCCGAGAAAACGTATAAACTCCCTACAGTCAGTGATGGGAATCGAACCCTAAACTTACTGCTCGTGCTGTAAAGTACTGTGCTAATCAGTACAATGTGATACTGCCACAGAGCATCCCAAAGGATATCACCTCAGAATAGAGGGACATCAATTTAGAACAGAGATGAAGAGGAATTTCTTCAGCTGTAGAGTGGTGTACCTGTGGAATTCATTCCCACAGGTCGCAATGGAGGCCAAATCATTGAGTATTGTAGAAATAAATGTGTGGACTATTTTCTAAACAGAGAGAAAATCCAAAAGTCTGAGATGCAGAGCGACTTGGGAGTCCTTGTGCAGAACACCCTAAAGGTTAGCTTGCAGGTTGAGCCAGTGGTGAGGAAGGCAAATGCCATATTAACATTTATTTCAAGAAGTCTCGAATACAAGAGCAAGGGTATGATGCTGTGGTATTATAAGGCACTGGTGAGGCTTTGCCTTGAAGTGAACAGTTTTGAGCCCTTCATCTTAGAAAAGCTGACCTAGTATTGGAGAGGATCCAGAGGAGGTTCACAAGAGTAATTCCAGGAATGAAAGGGTTTTCATACGAGGAACAGTTGATGGCTCTGGGTCTGTAATCACTGGAATTCAGATAGATGAGGGGTGATCTCATTGAGTCCTTTCAAATGTTGAAATGCCTAGACAAGAGTAGATGTGGAAAGGATGTTTCCCATGATGGGAGAGGCTAGGACAAGAGTGCACAGGGACGCCCTTTCAAAACAGAGATGCAAAGAAATTCCTTTAGCCAGAGGCTGGTGAATTTGTGATTTTTTTTGCCACATACAGTTGTGGAGGCCAGGTTGTTGGGTGTATTTAAGGCAGAGATTGATAGGTTCTTGTTTGGACATGACATCAAAGGTTATGGGGGGAAGGCTGGGAAGGGGGTTGAGGAGGAGATAGAGAAAAATGATTAGTTATGATTGAATAGCAGAGCAGACTCGATGGGCCAGATGGCCTAATTTTGCTTGTATGTCTTATGGTCATATATTTTAGGCAGAGGTTGAGAGTTCCTGAGTAGTCAGGGAAAGAAGAGTTACAGGGAGAAGACAGGAGACTGGGGTTGAGACAGAAATTGATCAGCATGATGAAATGGCAGATCATACTCAATGACTCAAATGGCTCCAATATCTTATCGTCTAACACACATTGCATTGTTCCATATTTATTAAACAGAATCTATTAATGTAGCCCTCGCCTTACTCACTGGGCTCCTATGAAAACTTTGCTCATTAGCCAGCTCTGCTAACAGCCACGTGATTCAGCAGTGTGGAGACCACTTTTCACAAAAAATACACACCTAGGGTCAGGACGTTTTGGGGTTTAACTAAACAGGAAACCAGTGGTGTTCCCCTTAACAAAACCTTGATTTGAGCAAATGCTGTGTAAATACCGCCCATACACAGTTGTCGGTTGGCAAAAAATAACAGATTGTACACCGCATAAATTTATAAATGAAGTATATTTACAAATGTCAGTTTCATTGAAAAGTTAGTAGGAAAGAAAAAACAAAAAATTGAAAGTGTGTGTTACAGTTAAACCAGCTGAATGTGCACATAAAGTTGGAGCTTAGCCTGGAGTTGCCTTTTACTCAAGCGCCAGACCCATGATCTACATGAAAGCACACACTACGTTCCAGATCTCACTCAATCCATCTTGAGCAAATGGGCTCTGTCTTGGGAGAAATGGCCCTTCCTCCTTGGAGCCATTCATTGGCACAAAATATTTAGGCAATGGAGACGCTCCTTCCCATGGGATTCTCAGCCATCCTCCCTCCTGTCCTCTCCGAAAAAAATATCCCGTACTAGACTACTGTCCATCACAAGTCACTCTCCATCTCAGTGACTAGAATTTTCTCCTGATTCTGCCATCCTGATTGTCTGACACAACATTCCTATGTTGAACTGCAGGGCTTCTTATCTCTAGCCGAAACCGAAACTTCCTACCAGCAGTAAACACAGCTTTTCCAGAAACTGCCAAAATAAAATTTCTGCAGCCTAGAAACAGAATTCTTAACCAGGGCATTATATGAAGACCATGACTAATTTTTCTCTCTGATTTCATTCAGCCACTTCTCTCAGTTTTGACTTGATATTATTTCTACAGGATATATGGTTCTGCAGTATATAAACCCTGCCTCTGTGATGCTGGAGATTAGATGTTTGGAATCTGTATGATCACATGGCCTCTTGGAATTGAGATACATGTGGGTAGTTTGGGTTAATTCAGTTTATATTCTCTTAAATTCTAACAAAGTAGCTGCAGAAAGGATTTTCCTACAGTAGAGAGTCCAAGAAATAAACAGAGTTTAAAGACAGTGGTCACTCAGGAATGAAATGAGGAATTCCCAGATCATAATGAACCAGGTGAATTCTCCACTGGTTAAAGCCAAATCGTTAAATATATTCATAGAGTTAGACTTCAACCAGAGGGGTTAAATAATATGAAGAGAAAACTGGAATTTGGGAAAAAAGAGTTTTCACATTAAAAAAGTGGTCTGATTTATTTAAAAAATTCTGATTTTTCTAGAAAGATTGCTCTGCTGTTCATGTCTATTTAGAAATATCACATAATTTCTGGAGAAAACAAGGCTGTCTAATATGGCATCATCACACTACACTGACACTTTGGCTTATCATATGCAGTGATTCCAGAAACATTGAAGTACTGTTGAAGCATGTTGGAGGTATTCAACAGTGGATGAGATCTCATGAAATGGATAGTCACTTTTAGAGGGCAGGTGATGTTCTGCTGCCACCAACCATGCTGTCCATTTACCAGAAGTTTGATCAAGTTGTGTCTTTTTATTTATTTATTGATTGGGATACGGTGCGGAATTGGTCCTCCTGGCCCTTTGAGCCATGTCGTCCAGCAGCCTCCTTGATTTAATTTGAGCTTAACCATGGGACAGTTTACAATGTCCAATTAATCTACCAACCAGTACGTTGTGGAGCACCTGGAGGAAACACCAGTGGTCACAGGGAGAAAGTACAAACTCCTCACAGGCAGCAACAAGACTTGTATGTGGATTGTCCATACAGTAAAGTGTTGTGGTCTATCTATATTGGACTGTTGTAGAATGCAGAGTGAGGTCTGTGTTGTATGAAGAAGACTGGGAGGGAGCGAAGAGTAGGAGGCTCTAGACAGGGCATTGGATTGATCTGTCAGTTTCGTGCCTGAGATCCCATTCCTCCAAATATTCATTTTAATTGCAAACCTACAAACTGTTGAGTTAGTAATTTCACAAAAGTTCAAGGAGAGACATTCAATGAATAAGAGATTGATCTATTTACCTCTTTGTATTGCCTTTCTACTCACAGACATATATTCAGCAATATGGCTGGTCTCAGTCTCTGGCATCTCATTAGTTCCTGGAAAATAATCATTTCATTTCCTTAGTTCAATTTGCAAGAAGCAACATTGGGTATCTTTGGAAAAAAAGTGCTCTATTAATAATGACAGCTACCAGCATGAGGCTGAGGTTGATAGAATGATGATTAGCCAGGTCACAAAGGGATACTGGGAGAAGTCAAGAGACTGGTGCTGAGATGAAAGTGGATTGGCAATGGTGAAATGGTGTAGAAAACTTGATGAGCCAAATGGTCTAATCTGTCTCCTATATATTTTTGTCTTATAATGCCATTATATTTCAGTGTTTGAAAATAACTTTTAAGTTACTTAGTCAAGATGAAACTGCTGTGCGCTAATGGGACATAAAAGTAAAGTTGCTTTGATACCTCTGCCTTGATGTTACCTTCTATGGACTGAATTTCATTTGGACTTGCATAAAGATTAGAATCATCTTCTGTGTTCCTCATTGTTTGCTGCGATTTCTGTTTTGGATTTCCCAAAGCTGTAAAGACAGAGGACAGCTTTCAAAATGCTTTCCACTTTTTTCTCGAACTTCATGCATTTCGCAAAATGCACTTCAACTGCCCATTATTTCAAATTTTTACAAGTTAAAAATATGTGACAATATGTAATTGATGTTTCTATAGTCAATAGATTCATCCTTAATGATAGATTAATATCTGACTTTGGAATCATATTCCTCTTCAAGTACCTTACCTGTAATCTTGCGCTTTCTTAGACACAACACCATCACCAGGATAATGATGAAGAGAAAGGCCAGTCCACCAGTAATTACAACAATGGTGTGTTTAAAACCGTGATCCTCTGTCAAAACAATAAGCATTGATTTCTCACTTATTTTGCTAACATCCTTCAAAAGCTGTCTAAATGGCTGAGAAATAACATTGACTAATTTAAATCACAGGTTCTGGGTTTAATTTCTGATCAAGGTTAACTAACCTGAATATTGAAGAACTGTGGCGACCCATTTCCTAGCGTATCCGAACCGACTCACAATTAGATAGCCTACGGGGGTTTGCGAGCACAGAGCTTTGGAGCCTCTGCGCCTTGGGGGGCCGGTTGACAGAGGCTTAAAAGTGAGGCTGAAGTTTTCGAATAAAGTTTTTTCCTTCGACTGCAGTTACCGACTCCATGTCGTAATTTTAGCGCTGCGTGTAGCACACCGCTACAGAACTACACCAACCTCAGTAACCATCAGAGAGAGACAAGAAATGGATCACAGTGGAAATTAGGTCCCGATCTCAATCGGGCATCGCTTTCTGGCAGGAGATGTCTGGGAATATGCAGCTGACAGGGATCCAGTTCATGTGTGAGGCTTCCCACTGTTCAACAGGGGAATGTCCATCATAGTCTGTGTTTCTACTGGGATAGGAATTGCCACAGTGAGGTGGCTTTTGCCCCAGAACTTCTATCCCCTCTGAACGGGAGCTGCAAATGCGAGATACATTCAGCAGGTTAGATAGCTTTTGTGGAAAGAGAACTGGGAGAATTAATGTTTCAGGTCTTTTGGAAAAACCACTGTCAGATTCCAAGGAAGTATATTTGGAAACTTCTCCAGCAGATTTGAAAAGCAGTCTTTGGAAAAATTTTGATCAGATTCCAAGGAAGAGTCTGACCTTAAATGTTAACTGTTTGCAGTTTCCACAGATAATGTCATACCTGCTTAGTGTTTCTAGGCCACTACCTACCACCCCACTGACCTCTGCCTCCAGCATGTAATTCTCTGTAACTTCAGCCATCTCCAACAGGAGCTCACCACCATTCACATCTTTCTGTCCCTCACCCCCACCTTCCCCTTTCAGTATGGATAGCCTCCAACATAACTCCCTTGTCCATTTGTCCCTCTCCACTGATCTCCCTTCTTTTACTTATCCTTGCAAGTGCGACTCCTCCCTTGCTACCATTCAGGGCCCTAAACATTCCTTCCAGGTGAGGTGACACTATACCTGTGAGTCTGTTAGGGTCATCTACTGTATCCAGTGCACCTGGTGTGGCCTCATGTATATTGTTTAGACCTGATATAGATTGGGAGACTGCTTTGCTGAGCACCTATGCTCAATCTACCAGAAAAAGTTGGATCCTCCAGTGGCTTGCCATTTCAAATCTACTGCCTATTCTCATTCCGACATGTCAGTCCAATCTATTGCTGCGATAAGGCCACACTCAGGTTGGAGGAGCTACATCTTATATTCTGACTGGGTAGCCTCCATGAAAATTGATTTCTCGAACTTGTGGCAATTGTGCAACCCATCACCACTCCCCATTCCTGTTTCCCTCTTTCACCCTATTTCCTTACCTGTCCATCACCTCCCTTAGTGTTCCTCCTCCTTCCCTTTCTTCTATTGTCTTCTATCCTCTCCTATCAGATTTTCCCTTCCCCAGCCCTTTATCTCTTTCACCAATCAAGTTTGCAGTTTTTTACTTCACGCACCTCTTCCAGTTTCATCAATCACCCTCCATCCTGTACTTCTTTCTCTCCTCACCCCACCTTCTTGATCTGACTTCTCATCTTTTTTTTCAGTCCTGATGAAGGATCTCGGCTCAAAATGTCAACTGTTTATTCTTTTCCATAGATGTTGCCTGGCCTGCTGTGTTCCTACTGATATTTATGTGTGTTGCTTTGATTTCCAACATCCGCAGATTTTCTCCTTTTGAGGTTTCCAGTATTTTTCTCTTTACTTCCTGTATCTAGAACTTTCTGTTTTCCAAGTACTAAAACTCTGCTGTGCATTTAACTACCACCTACTGATGACCGTGCAGCTGAAATTCACAATTCCATTGCAGTCCCAGTGAAAATTTATTTGTGTATTTTCGGCACACACCCATCACTGATCTATTCACACTGTGACTGACATCAAGTCTCCTGTCTTTGAAGGACATCTTAGCACCTGACAGAATCAGGCTGTAGTTAGGCCAAAGGATGAGGAGCTTTGTGTGCCAGACTGACTGGAGTTGTGAAAATAATGAAGAATATAAATGAGAAAATACTGTAAATTATACTGCGAACATGAGTTGCAGTTTTCTTGAAATTGAGTCTATATGTTGTGGAAACAGTTCAGAGGTTCAGGTGAGTGAAGTTAACCACACTGCTTCAGGAACCTGATGGTTGAAGGGTGATAATTTTTCTTGAACCAGAATGTGTGTGATCTAAGGCTCCTGTACCACCTCCTTGAAGAGTGTTACAACTAGGGGTTGTTTTTATCAGTCAGTATGTGGATTGTATTTTCTTGGTGTCACCTCATGAGGATGCACTGTTCCTTGGATTGCTTACCTTTCATGTCTAGTTTTCAGTTTGTATTGCAGGTGTCTCATTTGGTATCATGGGGATTGTTAAACTCTCTTTGCATTTATCACATTTATTCAATTTTCTATAATTAGCATTGGATTTTCAATGTCTTGATATTGTGGTTGTCGTCTTTGGGGTTATTGCTTCATCTGAACACCAGGGCTATCTGATTGGTCCAGTGCATACCTTGTGGGTGGGGGACGGGGAGCATGCCAACCCTTCTTTGCTCGGCTATTGTGGACCATGGTCTGGTGAAACACTGACCAAGTTCCTTTGTGTATTATGAGAGATTTCAGTTCTTTAAGATCCTATAGAGTTTGCCTGAGTTTTTGTTAGTTTTGCTGGTTAACTTCTATAATAAATCTTTTGTTTTGTTTGAATTACCAAAGTTTCTGGGATTCCTGCATTTGAATTCAGCAGTGAGCCAGACAGAGTGTATGGCCTGTACAGTGAAGCATAGCAGTGCTCCTTGTGAATGTGCTTAATGGTGGGGAAGGAATTACTTGTAAAGGACTGTGATATAATGGGAATGTTGCTGCTTCTCAGAGTATTAAATCACCAACTTGAATCACTTCCACTGTCCACTGTTAGAGCTCAGCATACAGAGTCTATTCCAGGCTCTGATATCAGATGCATGATCAATGTGGGCAGCCCACAGAGCTAACAAAGTGTAACTCAGGGCTCAGTGGCAATGCTAACCTGAGAGAGGGCACTACCATTGGTTCACTAATCCTTCCAGTGCATTCCAGTGGTTGGCATTTTAATATAGTGGCTATCATAATGCTTTACAGCACCAAAGAAAAGGATTCAATTCCCGAGGTTATCTGTAAGCAATCTGTCCGTTCTCCCTGTGATACGTGTTTCCTCCGGGTGCTCCAGTTTATAGAACATAGAATAGTACAGCACATTACAGGCCCTTCAGCCCACAATGTTGTGCTGACCTTCAAACCTTGCCTAACATATAACCCCCCACCTTAAATTCCTCCATATACCTGTCTAGTAGTCTCTTAAACTTCACTAATGTATCTGCCTCCACCACTGACTCAGACAGTGCATTCCACACACCAACAACTCTGAGTGAAAAACCATCCTCTAATATCCCCCTTGAACTTCCCTCCCCTTACCTTAAAGCCATGTCCTCTTGTAGTGAGCAGTGGTGTCCTGGGGAAGAGGCACTGGCTGTCCACTCTGTCTATTCCTCTTAATATCACGTACACCTCTATCATGTTTCCTCTCATCCTCCTGCTCCCCAAAGAGTAAAGCCCTAGCTCCCTTCATCTCTGATCATAATCCATAGTCTCTAAACCAGGCAGCATTCTGGTAAATCTCCTCTGTACCCTTTCCAATGCTTCCACATCCTTCCTATAGTGAGGCGACCAGAACTGGATACAGTACTCTAAGTACTCACAGTACACTGTACTCATAGTTTTTTTTCACATTCCAAACACACATGGTTTAGTAATGAATATTGATTTGTGGGCATGCTATGTTGGCACTGGAAACATGGCAAAAATTGTGGTCTGCCCCCCATCTCATCCTCGTACTGTGTTGGTCGTTGATACAAACAACATATTGCACCGCATCTTTTGATGTACGTGTCACTAGTAAAGCTAATCTTTTGGGAGGATTTTGCTGAGTCTGCCTTGATGTTACCATTTGAAAGGATGGTCCTGACCAAAAACAAGACAAATATCCTCCATTGCAACACAAACAAAATGCTGGAGGAATTCAGAAGGCCAGGGAGCATCTAGGATAATAAATCCTCCAATATCTAATACACAGAAAAACATTGTCCACTAATATGAAAAGATCACAGTGACAACCTGGAAAATATGAATCACTTAAGATGGTAGTGCGATATTAGTACGCAGCAGCCTCTCCGCACTCTGGATTGGGGATTGTCAAACGTTATGTGGATTTTCTGGTGTAGTCTGTTTTGTCATGTGCTTTTGTGATATCATTCTGGAGGAACATCGTCTCATTTTTTAACTGCATTGCATTTGTTGTTTCTAAATGACAACAAACTGAATCTGAATCTGAATCTGACTTTGAATCTGACTCGTCAAGTTTCAGAGGTCACCTCTCAGAAAGGACAGACATCAGTAATGAAATTCATGTGTGGTGAACTACATATACCCGTCTGGACACCCCCCCCCCCCCCCCGCTGACTGCTCCTGTGGCTCCTCCCACTGACCCCGGTATAAAGGCGATTGAGGCCTGAGCCCTGCCCTCAGTCTCCAGGATGTAGAATGGTGGTCAATTGCTGCTTGTTCTTTCTTCCAGTCAATAAAAGCCAATATCTCACCTCAAGTCTTAGAGAGTTATTGATGGTGCATCATCATGATTGCTTTCTAAGTATCAGGACAACTTTTTGCTCTTTAATCTATTGTGATCCCACCTGAGGCCTGGTCTACCTACCAGAGAAGTAATCTTACAAGCATGTGCTGGACCCAGAGATATGACAGAAACATCTTTTATTTGAAAGAAAGATCTCAAAGACGTCAATGTAAAAAACCTTGGGTCTGTTTTTATGAAACAAAACACACGTCCATTTTCTTTGGACCTTATCATCTGTCGGAATAATCAGCACTCTGGCGCCCCACAGAGTCTTGAAGAACTCATTACAGCTCCGCAAGTGCTCATGAACCATTTAGTTTCACTCAATGCTTTTAACAAGAATAATATTTTATATCAAGTAATGAAATAAGATGACTAAGAAAATTGATAAAAGCAGCATGGAAGATGAAGTTCACATGGATTTTGGAGAGTCTTTTACAATGCCCCACATGACAGGCTGGTTTGGAAGTAATTCAAAATGCTTTGGAAAGTTGGGAACATAATAGGCAGGGTGATAGGAGACAGAGAATTATGGTAACTAAGCATTTTCTGACTGGATGTCAGTGCCAAGTGGTGTACCACAGCTGACCATTGCACTTATGCAGTTAGTATAGACCACATCAACACCCTGCCTCATCTACCTCTGATATTTTTTTAAAGATTTTTGAGACATGATCTCACACACACTGAGCCATGTTGATTCTCCCTAATCAATCCCGGTTTTTCCAAATAAACGCTAACCTTGTCCCTCAGAATTCTCTCCAGTAGTTTATACATGGGAGCCGTTAAGCTTACTGGTCTATATTTGCTCAGTTTTAATCTGCAGCCTATCGGAAATAAAGACACAATATTATCCACCATCTACTTATCTGGCACTTCACCCACCACTAACACTAATGTATTTACCTCAACTGTGGCTCCATAAATTCTTCCCTAGCATCCATCAATTCCTTTGGATATTCTAGATAAAGACCTGGAGATTAAGCTAACATCATACATTTAAAGATAATCAGCGTCTCCTGCACTGCAATGTGGAATATCCAAGAGACATGCCGATTAACTTTCCTCAGTTCCCTTGTCCTAATGTCTTTCTCCATGGTAAAAAAAAGAGTAGATTTATTCATTGAGGAGCTCACACATTTCTTATGGCTCCACACATAGACTCAGTAGTCACTTTCTTAGGCATCTTCTTTAAGTAATAAAGTGGCACTGAGCGTATGTTCATGGTCTACTGCTGTCATAACCCATCCACAGCAAGATACAATGTTTTGTGTGTGCAAAATATTCTTCTGTACAACACTCTTGTAACACATCATTATTTGAGTAACTGTCTACTTTCGCTCAGCTTGAACCAGTCTGGCCATTTTCCTCTGAACTGTCCTATTGAAAAGGATTTTTGTCCGCAAAACAGTCAGTAACTAATTTTTTTTTGTTGTTTTCGCACTGTTCTCTGTCAACTCTAGAGACTGCTGTGTGTAAAAATCCCCAGAGATCAGCAGTTACTGAGATACTCAAGCAGACTTTGTCTGTTACCAACAATGATAAAAGTTGTTCAGACTACATCACATTTTTTCTCCATTGTGATGTTTGGTATGAGCAACCACTGAACCTCTTGACCATATCTGCATGCTTTTATGCATTGAGTTGCTGCTACATGATTGGCTGATTCAATACTTACACTCAACAGAACGGCCACAGAGTGTATTTGTTCACTTTGTTCACGTGTGTTTTACGGCCAAGCCTCAGAAGTTGGGACTATTAGTCATGGGACATCATTCAGATGTTATGGTTACTTACTTGCAGATACAGCACAGAACAGTCCTTTGCTGCCCAATGAGCCACACTGCCCAACAACCCTACCTTATCCAACCCTAGCCTGATCACAGGACAATTTACAATGACTAACATCTTTGGAATGTGGGAGGAAACTAGAGCACTGGGAGGAAACACACATGTTGATGAGGAGGACATGCAAACTCCATAAATATGGCACCAGGATTGAGCTCTGAAGAATGACATTGCAAGCTGTAATATAGTCACACTAAATGCTGCTCTGCCGTGTTGCAATTGAATCTGTTGTGGGTTGGGGATAACAGCCAGTTAATATCAACAAGAACCACTTTTTGTCCATCTAGTCCAAGGCACTATTAATACACACTATTGTCTGCAGAGAGCCAACTTTCAACAAAGTGATAAAAAAACTATATTTTGATTGCCTGACATTTCATCCTAAGAAGCCTTCTCATTGTCCACACATGTTAGAATATTCAAAGGTATATTGTCAGTGGAGATTTTTACACATTCTACAAATGCATTTCTATACAAGACTTGTATACACACAAATAAGAGCATTAGGCATTGGAGCAGAACTTGGCTTATTGAGTTTACTCCTGATCATGGCTGATTTAATTTCCAGATCAACACCATTCTCAAGACTTGAGCTGTAACTTTTATGGCATTAATCAATCTCCCCTTCAAATATATCCAATGACATGGCCTCCACAGCTTGATGTGTCAAAGAATTCCACAGATTCATGACACCCTGGCTAAAGAAATTCCTCTTCATCACTGTTCTAAAGGAATGTCGTTCATTTCTGAGGCTGTGCCCTTTGGTCCTGGATTTCCTTATTAGTGTAGACATCCTCTCTATGAACACTTTATATGGGCCTTTCAGTATTTAATAGGTTTCAATGCGATCTCTCTTTATTCTTCTGAACAAGTACACACCCAGATCCATCAAAGGCTCCTCATACATTAATCCTTTCATCCCCTTTGTTGAAGGAGACAATGTAAAACTGTATTTAATGACATGCTATTATTTTAGAGTTTAAGGAGTAGAAAATACCAATTTACTTTGAGTTCAGTGAGATACTTTTGAGGATTTCTCTAAAATGTCTTGTCATGCTGAACAAAAACATCTTACATAGACTCTCCAGTCTCCACATGACTCATTCACTGTCACAACACTAATTGCTGGGATTCCCAATATTACACTGAAGTATCACTCTCTAATCTGACCCAGGAGAGGTTTGATTTAAGTTGGAAAAGGAGAAGGAATTTCTCAGTTGAACTTCATGCTTTAAGCATGTTGCTTGTGTTTTACAATTTGAGATTTTAAAAGATTTCTCATTAAAATTTAATTTTAAGAGCTTTGAACTGCCTGACAGTGTTTGGGTTGGAGACAATACAGTGCTCTGATGCCCAGTCACTCTTGGGACTTTGCCATTAATGTCTAGAATGGGCTTAGCATTCATCAGTGTGGACAGGATAGAAGGTGTGTGGTGATTGTGGCCGTGGGCTTGGTCCAGTAATCGAATGGAAAGTCTCCATTTACCTGACATTACCCAATGTTGTCTTGACTCTGTGAACCTCCCAAGAGAATCAGAGATACAGGGAAAAGAACCTGTTTGGAAGTTTCACTGAGGCAGTGAGGATGGTTTGTTGCTCAGTGTTGACATGTGAACCACCATCACAGTGCTGTGTGTGAACAGGAGCTGCTGGTGGTTGTCACGGTGACTCCACTTTCTATGCAACACCAAGACATGATGCTGTATCAGGATCTCGGTCTAAAATACTGAAAGGCAAATGGCAAATTAAACTAACAAAATGTTTTAATGATCAGCTCTAACAGAAGAGCCTCCTTCCTGTGTGCTGTGACCGTTACACAGAGACAAGCAGGCAGCTACTCCACAGAGAGACTTTCTGGAAGCTTCTCTATAACTATTGCTGCAATTTACACAGGAGAGTTGATCATGGACTACAATCCTTAAAAGGTGCATTCGCCACATTACATGAACCACCTATGATAAAGTGCAATTTTAGTATCCCATAATTGGTAACACTTACCCGTGTCTACAGTAAAGTTTGCTTTGCTTGTGAAAACAATGTTACCATTTTCCCGCACTTCACACTGATACAACTCCCCATCCTCCACTGTAACGTGTCGGAGCATCAGATAGACGGTGTTATTCAGCCGGATCTGATCAGTGTTTCTCCTGTTCTGCTGGGATGAGCCCACTGGATTCCAGTGGAGACTGACAGTATCTGGGAGTCTGGAGATGGTACAGCTGAGGGTGACGTCACTGCCCTCCACAGGCCGCTGTGGACTCGCCTCAACTGTGAGAAACAGACCAATGAGATTCAGAGTGAGTGGTGACATGTACAGTCCAATGATCGGGCTCAAACTGAACTGTGACCATCAAGGAAAAACTGCAGATCTTGGAAATCTGAAGTATAACTATTCTGATGATGTGTGTTTGACCAGTATCTTTAAATGTTCCCCATTCCACAAGTGCTGCCTGATCGGCATTTTCTGTTTTTGACCTCAGGAAATTTATTTTCTCTATAGTTCTTCATGTATGCGTGCATCCAAGTCGTAGAATAGCACAGCAGGTCCTTTGAAACTCAGCCCAGTTCAGCCTGGGTTAGTGAGGCAGAGCAGAAACCAGGACCTTTCCCCAAATCCGCTGGAGTGTCAGAGTTCAGCTCAGGGGCAGGCTGTTTGAGGGGATTTGTGGCTGTTGATACCCCAGTGGGCTGGTGATGGAATCTCACCAGAAGATGGTATACTGGAAGTGTAACGACTGTCTGACTGGGATTACCATATTACATGGAAAAGGCAGCAGTCTGACTCTGTCCTCAATGTGCCAGCACGATTCAGTAAGTCAACCTGACACATGGACAAGGAGTCTGTGGATAAAACTGACATCTAAGGTCATTACAGTCGCAGAGTTGATGAGTCCTAATGCAGATTGTTTTGTGCAGTTTTGGACACCAGCCTATAGCAAATGTGGAAATAAGGATGACAGGTAAGCTAATAGAGGTGTATAAGATGATGAGAGGCATTAATCATGTGGATAGTCAAAGGCTTTTACCCAGGGCTAAAATGTCAAGCATGAGAGGGCACAGTTTTAAGGTGCTTGGAAGTAGGTACAGAGGAGATGTCATGGGTAAGTTTTTTTTTTAAAACACAGAGTGGTGAGTGCATGGAATGGGCTTCCGCTGGCAATGGTATAGGCGGAAACGATAGTATCTTTTAAGAAACTCTTGAATGGATACATGGAGTTT
This sequence comes from Hypanus sabinus, assembly GCF_030144855.1. NCBI lineage: Eukaryota > Metazoa > Chordata > Chondrichthyes > Myliobatiformes > Dasyatidae > Hypanus > Hypanus sabinus. The sequence goes on along the minus strand of NC_082720.1, from coordinate 65,802,388 downwards.
AGAAAAATAGAGGGTGATGGGTAACCCTAGGTAATTTCTCAGGTAAGGACATGTTCAGCATGGCTTTGTGGACTGAAGGGCCTGTATTGTGCTGTAGGTCTTTCTATGTTTCTATGTACTGAGAAAATTTAAAAGGATGTTGCTGGGTCTGAAGGATCTGAGTTATATGGAAAGATTGAATAGGTTAGGGCTTTATTCCGTTGAATGTAGAAGACTGAGAGGTGATTTGGTAGAGGTACACACATAATTGTGAGGGGTACGGACAGGGTGAATACAAGCAGGTGTTTTTCACTGACGTTGAGTGGGACTATAACCAGAGGACATGCGTTAAGGGTGGCAGGTGAAATGTTTAAGGGGAACATGAGGGGAAACTTCTTCACTCAAAGGGTTGTGAGTGGGTGGAAAGATTTTCCAGCGCAAGTAGTGCATGTGAGCTCAATTACAAAGTTTAAGAGAAGTTTGGATACGTAAATTGATGGTAGGGGTATGGAGGTTGGTGGGAGTAGACAGTTTAAATATTTTCAGCACGGACTTGATAGCCGAAAGGACCTGTTTCCTTGGTGTACATTTCCATGACTTTAATTCTTTAAAATGGTTCCTGGGCGGTTCTCCTTTCATTGAGCCTCCATGAGAAAGGGCTTTTCAAGAGACATTGGTTCGCTGAATGCCTGCTCTGACTTTCAGTCCCTCCTGGAACATGGCTAGAAATAATGAATTCCAGGAGCATGCAAGCTAACAGACATTTTGATGTGGTGAAATCAATGTGGCACAATTAAACCCTTTGAACAATGATACAGGGCCAGTACTTTGGTCAGGATGGTATCTCATGACAACTCTACTGCTCTTTAGTCTGTCTGATGGCAGCACGTAATAAGCCAGAGCAACTCAGCATGTCAGGCAGCATCTCTGGAGAGAAATGTATGTTGACTGTGCATTTCTCTGCATAGATGCTGCCTGACCTGATCAGTTCCTCCAGCTTTGTGTATTTCTCCAGATTTCAGCATCTCCATGAGACAGTGATCTTCCCCTCATTTAGATGTCTAGACCTATCAATGTTTAGCCCTATGCCTGGTCCTCAGACTGGATTAGTCTGGGTTGTGCTGAGGGATTTGCCAGCTCACACTCACTGCTCTGATTCCCCAGGGTCCTGCACTCACCTGGGTTAAATCTATAAGGACAAAGATTGGCTGAGAGCATTCTGGGGCCAACCAACGGTGCCATATATGGTGCACAAGCTAATTGAATAGACTTGTGTCAAACAGACGGGGCAGACTAGCACCTCCTGCAAACTGTGGAGAGTTATCCATAGGAGGCAGAGTCACATTCCCAGGTTTGTGCTCTGCTGAAGCTGCCAACTGTTGGAATTTTGCTGAATGGTACCAATTATATTTCGGTCTCAGCATGGTGATTTGGATTCATGCATACGAGTTTTCGATGCAATTGAATTAATACATTTATCCCTCTGACTTTAACGCTGCTTCCTCAGCTGCCCTCATGGAGTGAACTCCGATAGGGTCCAAATTCCACAGACAATGGACTTTCTCATTGTTCTTGACCAAGTGAGCCATTGACATGGTCCACTGGGTAACACTGATCATCAGTTTCAGTGTCCAGTCTCACCCCAGACCCACTGTGCTGAGATTCATTACACATCATCAATGTGTTTCGTAACACAATTTAGTCCATATTGGTGGTCGCATCCATTAGTCTCGTGAGACCATGGAACTGCACCTGGAATGGTTTTGAGGATGCAGGCCTGGGCAAGGTTGTATGGAAGACCAGCAGTTGCCCATGCAGCAAGTCTCCCCTCTCCACGCCACTGATGTTGTCCAAGGGAAGGGAAAGGGCCGATACAGCTTGGCACCAGTGTCATCGCAGGAGTTGCCAGAACAAAGTTGAAGACAATGTCAGACTGCCTTAGGGACTCCAACTCCAGGATTGTCCTCAGAGCTTACTCCCAAAGCCTTTCCCATGAGTGGGTACGGCCGCAAGGCAGCAGAGGTTTGAAATCGGAGTTTTCCCTCTCCTAGGTGGACTGCCTTCCCAGGCTGATGAGCTCCATCTACCCAAAAGTCCATATTACAGCATGCCATTGAACAGACCATAGTACTCACTGTGGGGTAGATTCCTTGGCTTCCTGCTCTTGCAGAAAATTGTCAATCTATTTTTATGTTTGAACCAATGAACAAATGTTTTTTCCTTAGTTGTTTTAATGGGAGATTTACTCTAATTATGTGCATAGAAATATGTTATTGATCCTTGTCTGGCTCACTCACATTTAATCTCAAAGTTTTCATATTCTTTCTGAATTTGTTATCTTGGCTGTGTTTGAATCAAAGTGATTAATCCTGCAAGTTCAATTGGGTACTTTCTAATTCTCAGATTAATGGTGCCAGAATCTGGATCCATCCACTGGTACAAGTGTCTGCTTCTCTAGTATGACACCCTGTTCCACCAGGCCCTGTCTGTTCTTTGGGAAGGCCCCAGTTTCCAGATGTCCTGCCCTGAATGTGGTTTCTATTCCCAGGCAACAAAGCCCTTCCTAGTGTCTTTCCCCTCCCCAGCCCCTGTGAACTGCACGTTCCCCATATCTTCCTCCTTCATTTTTCATCTCCTCCCCCTTATTCAATGCTCCACAGTCCTCTCCTTCTGCTTCCTTCTGTTTCAGCCCTTTGCCTCTTCCACTTATCACAGCCCAGTTTCTCATTCCCCTCTTTCCCCACATACCCACTCTCCTCCCTCACATGGATTCACTTAACACCCACCAACTGTTGCTCCTTCTCTATCTCATCCTTTTATTTTGACTTCTGCCTTTTTCCTGACTATTTATTTCCTCGTGAACAGTCTCAGCCAGAAACATAGACAGTTCTTTTCAATTCATAGATGCTGCCTGACCTGATGACTTTCTCCAGTATTTTGTGTTTGTTGCTTCCTTTCCTCACTGTTCCTGGTGAAATAATCAAACACTATTTGCTCCTGTCAAACATTTCAAAGGCAGTGATCAAAAATCATCCCTATATTTGTTTTAATGGAAGATTCACTCTTGGCATTGAGTGAATGAATTCTCACAAGTCTCTCAATCTCTCAGTATTTTGCAAGAAATTATTTGAAGAGAAACAGAGAACTTATCTGACCCACTCACCTTTGATTCCAAATACTTCATATTGTTGTAGGATTTTCTTCATTGGTTGTGTTTGGGTCAAAGTGAACATCCCCGCAAATTTAAATTTAGAACATATAATTATCAGATTAATACTATCATACTCCAATCTTTGTTCCTGATACAAGTCATTGCCTTTCCAGTCATTGTACCAATATCCATTCCAACTGCCTGAGTGGCTTCTCATGAAAGACCTTAACTTATAGGTGTGCTGCCCTGAGTGTGGTTTCCAGTCCCAGACAACAGTGCCATTCCCAGGATCGTCTGGTCCTTTTAACACAATGTCCTCTCTCTTATCCAAGAAATAAATCTCATTTCTGTTTTCTGTTGGAAAGAGAAACAATAACAAATGAATGAATATTTAAGACACATTTCCTTCTTCCCATGTAGGTCATTTATGTTGAAGTTCATTATTTCCATTTTTTTTTAAACTTCTACAGACTCTTAAGTGAGGCAGACACAGCCTGTGAAAATGCCTGTGTTGAATAACCTGGCTGAATCCCAAGATATTTCTTGACATGAGAGGAGTGAGTGGAAGACAGACTGAGGTGGGAGACGGTTGTGCTGGGTCTCCACCTACTCTGTCCTGTGATAAGATTTCTGGAGATGTGTGGGTATCAGGTGGATCCTGTATGCACCCCTAGCCCTTGTCATGGAGGACTCGAGACAGAATAAACCTTCTTCTTTATCCTTCCTGTAATGTGATCACCAGAATTGTTCACAATATTCCAAATGTGACCCAAATAAACAGTTACACAGCTAACCTGCCACATTTTATACTCAACATCTTGAGTGATAGAGACAAGCATGCCATCTGCCTTCATTACCACCCTATCTACATGTGCTACCACTTCAAAGAGATATGGACTTGCATCCTTCTGTTAATCAGTACGCCAACGAGTCTTTAGAATGACATTTAGCATATACATTCAGAATCAAAGTCATTTTTGATATCGCTGAAATTTGTTGTTTTGTGGCAGCAATACACTGCAATACAGAATACTAAAAACAGTAAATTACATCACAATTTGAAGGTGTCGATAAGACTACAAGACCATAAGATATAGTATAACTAGGCCATTTGGCCCATTGAGACCACTGTGCTATTTATTCATGGGCAATTCATTTTTTCCTCTCCTCAGCCCCACTCCCTAGTCTCCTCACTATAACTTTTGATGTCATAGGCTATCAAGAACCTATCAATCTCCACCCTACATACATCCAATTACCTGGTGTCCACAGCTCCCTGTGGTATCAAATTCTACAATTTCATCACTCTCTGGCTTAAAAAATTTCTCCACATATCTGTTTTAAATGGACGCCCCTCTATCGGGAAGCTGTGCCCTCTTGTCTTAGGCTCCCCTACCATGAGAAACATGCTTTCCACGTCTACTTTGTCTAGCTTGTTCAACATTCAAAATGTTTCAATGAGATCCCCACTCATCCTTCCAAGTTCCTGCGAATACAGGCCCAATCATGCCACCCCCTCTGCCTGCCTTCCTATCTCTCGAGGGACAATGTGTAACCCTGGACATTCAGCTCCCAACTACAACCACAATTCAGTGATGGCCGCAACATCAAATCCAACCATGTATAAAAGTGCAACAAAATCTTGCACCTTATTTCTTATACGCCGTGCATTGGTATATAATTTAGTACATTATTTAGATACAGTAAGTACCATATCTGCTTTTTTTTCGAATCTGCATCCCTAATACAGATACTCCCCCTGCTGGCTGCAATTTTGTTCTAGCATCTGCCTCCCCTTCCAGTTTTGCCCTATCATCTGCCAGTATCTGGGATGCTGGGGAGACTTGTGCCCATGATGCAGCTGGCTGCAGCTTCTTCCAATCCTGTGCAGTGGCCCTTCCATACCAGGCAGTTATGCAACTAGTTAGGATACTCTTCATGGTACATCAATAGAAATTTGAGAGTGATTTTTGTGACATGCTAATTCTCCTCAAATTCCTAATGAGATATTGCCATTCTTGTGACTTCTTTGTAGTTGAATCAAAATGTTGAGACCAGGATAGATCCTCAGAGTTATTAACATCCTGGATCTTAAAACAGCTCACACTTTCCACTGCAGATCCCTCAATGTTCCCTCAACTTTCTGTTCCTGAAGTCCATAATCAAATCCTTGGTCTTACTGATGTTAACTGCAAGGTTGTTCCTGCAACCCCACTCAGTCAGCTGATCTGTCTCACTCCTGTATGCCTCCTCAACACCAAATGGAAATTTTCCAAGTTGATTCTAGCCACGACAAACCCCTCTAACACTTCACCATAGTAGATGTGAGTGCAACTGAGCGATAGTTGTTGAGGCATCTCAACCTGCTCTTCTTGGGCACCAATATGATTGTTGCTCTATTGTAGCAGATGAAAAACTTCAACTTCAGCAGTGAGGGATAGATGTTGTCTTTTTAACACTTCCATCAGGTGATTTTGGCAGGTTTTCGGAATCCTGCAAGGTCCATTATCAGGGCCTAAGGTCTTCGTGGGATGTTACCCTCTTGAAAGATATTCTAATGCTGGTGTTTGAGGCAGTGATCATAGGGTCACTCTGCAGGATTCACATAATGTAGTTTTATTCTCCTTTTCAAAGATTGTAGAAAAGGCATTGAGCTTATCCAGAAGTGGAGCATCCATTCATGATATTATGTTGCACTTTGAAGGAAATAATTGCCTGCCAACCCTGCAGGAGCTGATGTGCTTCCTATTCTGTTGCTAACCTCAATCAGAATTGGTTTTCCCCCTCAAAATGGCCTTCCCTAGGTTATCACTGAACTTCTTGTAAAATTCTGGATCACTGTTCCTGAATGCTACAGATATGGATTTCAGCCGACTCTGAGTCTCCTGGTTCATGAACAGCTTTTGGTTTGAGTAGCTCAGGCAAGTTCTTGAAGGCATACACTCAATCACATGGATTTTGATGAAGTCAGTGACAACTGTGGTGTATTCATTCTAATTCGGAGATGAAATCCTGAATATTGTTCAGCCCACGTATTCAAAGCAGTCGAGTAAGTGCTCCTCTGCTTTCTGAACATACTATACCTTCTTGGCCCTCACCACTGGTGCTTCCTGTACATTGGGAGTAAAGGGCAACCAAGTGATCAGACTTTCCAAAGTGTGGGTGTTGCATGACATGGCAAGTTTTATTAATGGTGGTATAATAGTTTTTCCAAATGTGGTGGCTCCTGTAGCTCTACATGTGATGTGCTGGTGGTTGTTGTTCAGAGAGTTCTTCAAGCTTGCCTGGTTGAAATCCCCCACTATGATAGGGAAGTTATCAGGGTGCAAGGTTTGGTGCCTGCTGATTATGTTGCTCAGCTTTTCCAGTGCCTACTTGTTGATGGCCTGAGATGGAATGCATGATAGTGGTAAAATCACTCAGCAGGTAAAATGGACGACATTTGTCTACTAAATGTTCCAGATCAGCTGAGCAGGAATGAGATAGAATTGCTAGATTTGTGCATCACGATGAGTTAATCATAAAGCACACTGCACCTGCTGTGCCTTTAAAAGACTTTTAAAATGGTGAAGCCATTGAGCTACAACACTCCATCCAAAATGATTGTGATAGCCATGTTTCCCTCAAGCAAAGTACACAGCAGAAGCTAATATCCCTCTGGAACACACAGATTAACACTGTCCTCAACTGCTCTGTATTATATAGTTATATGGACAAGGTTGTTTTAAATTCAGTCTACAATCTCTATGTGCCTTAATCTTCTGGGCCAACCTACCATATAGGACCTTGTTGAAAAGTTTACTAAAGTCCACATATCCTCATCTTTACCCTCATCAATTATCTTTGTGTCAACTCAAAACAAAACTGTCATTTGTAAGTCATGACTTCCTCATCGCAAAGCCACACTGATTATTGCTAATAAATCCATGTTGGTTTAATGTGAAAACATCCTATTCCCTAAAAACCATCTCCAATAATCTTCCTACCACTGATATGAGGTTCACTGCTGTATAATTTCCTGTTTTGTCTCTATTTCGGAAGTAGAGGAGCGATATTGTCCATTCTCCAACCCTTTATGCCCTTGTGTGGCAAAAGAAGATTAAAAAAAAAGATTTGAATCAAGGAATCTCCTTTCTTGCCTCCTGTAATAACCTTGGAAAGAACCCAGCAGGCACTGGGACATCATTTGCCTTACTGCTCAAAAAGGGACTAAACATCTCATGCCTGGGAACATAAGCAAATTCTTCCCTGGTCGCATTATGTTCTTCTCCTCTATGAATACTGATGCAAAATTCCTTGTGCTTGTCGATCACGTTTTCGCTACATCTTATAACAAACAGCATGAATTCAGAATGGATCAGTATACTTGCCATTCTTTCAGTAATACATCAGCTTGTCTTTCTGCAGTTTGTCATATCCTCAAGATCAATTGACAAAATGTTGCAAGTTCACTATTAGCAAACACTCTGGTACATTACAGGTTCCTTTTGTAACAGACCAAAATGCCATTTTTTAAACTACAAATAAAGTACATTTTCAAAGGCTTCAGGCAAAAATTTACTCCTTTGTCATTGAGTGGTGTTACCTTATTTCGAGTCGCTCTGTTGTGTATAATGTTTACGTAAAATTCCTTGCAATTCCCTTTAATCCCATTCACCAAGGACACCATGGAGTCTTTTGGCCTTTTTGCTTTCTGGTTTAATTTTGTTTTGTACTCCCATATCAGATTCCTAAACCTCACATATTTTTCCGTTCCCATTATAACTAATTTGGAATGGAATGGACTTTATTACTTACATCCTTCATATACATGAATAAAACCTTTGCATTGTGTCTCTGTCTAAATGTACAATGTGCTATTTATAGTAATTTACAAAAAATTGTATGTACAACAGGATAGTCAATATAGCATAGAAATACAGTTGTGTCAGCATGAATTAATCAGTCTGATGGCCTAGTGGAAGAAACTGTTCCAAAGCCTGTTGGTCCTGGCTTTTATGCTGCAGTACCATTTCCCGGATGGTAGCAGCAGGAACATCTTGTGGTTGGGGTGACTTGGGTCCCCAATGATCTTTTTACACATCTGTCTTTTTAAATGTCCTTTATAGTAGGAAATTCATATCTACAGATGTGCTGGCATCTCTTGTCATCTAATGTTTAACATTTTTTTCCTCTCACAGGAACATAGAACCAGTTGGCCTTTAACAATTTCTCACATGGCTGATATGGAATTACCAATAACTGCTTCTCCCAAGCAACTTTCCCCAACTCCTGCCTAATACTGCTGTAATTAACCATTCCCTGAATTAGCGATTTGCCCCAAGTCCCAGTCCTCTGCATATCTATAACTATTTGAATATTTTTCTAGTTGTAATTGCTGTTCCCAAAGTGCTTCACCAACCTCCCACCTCAATCCTCTCCACTCCAAAACTCACCTGGAAAGGCTCATTTTCCAATACAATGTCCAGTCTGGCCTCCTAGGCAATATTTATATAATCTGTCAAGAAATTGTGCTTGTTGCACATAACTAACACTCTATAACTAAACCTTAGCACTAACTTGTCTTGGTCAATATTGAAGAGATTAAACATACCACCACATGTACTAGTTGCTTTTACACTTTTCATAATCTAATCCATGTTTTATTCCTTTATCTCCCACTGTCTTTGTGGACATTAGCCCATCTGCTCATAAATAGAGCATTGTGTTTGCTATTGACACCTTCCACCTCAGACAATTGTCAGGAGATAGATGGCATGGTGATGCAGGAAAAGAGCTTGTGGTGAGATAGAAAACAATTATATCAGGTATTATTGTGTAGAAGGGGTGCATGTGTGTGTAATATTTTCTCATCACATATTACAGTTGACAAGCACAAGATGATGTCAGCAACTGACTGGTGAAAGCAAGAAACAGTTTTCAGATGGTGTCATTAAAGAATGGCATGAGGATGAGAAATAGGAGGGTCCCAGTTTAGGTTGTCAGATGGAGACAGGGGAAACTGTGCAGAAGGTGAAGTGAAGAGATTGCAGGTGAGTTTTTAAGCTCCAATTGGACCAGCAAGTTGAGAGCAGTTCTGCTTGGCTGAACTGTGGTGGGGAGTTGTTGGAGATGTTGTAGACAACTGTCTCAAAGGCTGCAGACAGGCTGCAGAGGATAAAAAAGGAGAATTTCCCTCTGCAACATACTCACAGGATGTCATTTCTGACTGTGGTGGGAATTGTCTTGGTGCAGAAGGGAAAAGTCCTGGGGGAGGAGCTCAGAGATGGAGCTCTGTTCATGACAGATGGATTGGGAGACAGCAGCACATTCAGGAACTCAGAGAGGAATGTGAGTTTGACACTGGGGTGCAAGTTTATATCAACAATAATAAAACAAAGTGATTGTTATCAGAGAAGAAAAAGCACTCACTTTGTGTGGAAACAGGATGAAGATGTAAAACAAAGAAATAAAACTTCAAACACGCTGGCAAAGTTCTCCAGTGAAACCACAGCCTCATTTTGTGGGTTTCCTGTAAGAAATGAAATGCAGCTTTAGACTGAGAAGCAGAAACCCATTGACAGCTCCACTCAGCCCATTTTAAAGGTGTTGAAGCAGGCAGTGGCCACTTTATTAGGTACACCTGCACATCTGTTCAATAATATAAATATCTAATCAACCAATCATTTGACAGCAATTCAGTGCATTCAGACATGGTCAGACTTTCAGTTTGTTGAGACTAAACTTTAGAATGGAGAAGAAATGTGGTCTAAGTGACTTTGACTGTGGAATGATTGTTGATGCAAGACATGGTGGCTTGAATGTCTCAAAAACTATTGGTCATCCAGGATTTTCACACACATCAGTCTCTAGAGTTTACAGAGAATGGTGTGGCAAAAATGAAAAAAAAGTGGCAATTTTGTGGGCAAAAATGCATTTTAATGAGAGGTCAGAGGAGAATGGCACACTTGAACTGATGGAACTACGAGACCACTTCAGTGTCGGAGGTATTACTGTGAATCATACAGTATGTAGTCCAGGCTGGGTGTGGACAGAATATAACAAAACTGAGTATTTTTTTCCAAGATTGGTTTCAAGTCACCATGAACCTGACTGGCTTTGAGTTCTAGATTTCTTCGTCATTTTCACCTGAGGACAGAGATATTGAGGCTGGAACTGGGGCCTGGAATTATTTGGCAAAAAGCGAGCTCTATTGCTTTGGTCGTTGACAGATATTTTACTGGGTATAACACTGAGAAAATCTTGACCGTGAACCACTTGGGAACTGAAGTTCTAAATTTCATTTTGTGGGCTCTGCCACTGGTATATTGTCACTGCTGTAATAGAGTCACAGATTCTACAACACAGAATCAGCCCCTTTGGCCCATCTTCCTTGAGCCAGCCTGGTCTTTGTCTACTCCTCTCTATCTGCACTCGGTCCACAGCCCTCCATACCTCTCTAATCCATGTACCCATGCAAAATTCTCTGAAATGTTGCAATTGAATTCACGTAGAGCTACAGAGTCACAATGCACTGCAGCACAGAAACAGGACTTCCTGTCTATCGAATCCATACCGAACTATTATTCTGCCTAGTCCCATCAGCTCTAGCCAATAGCTCGCCATGTTAATTTGAATTTTAAGTACTGTTAAAGCTGTAGGAAACGTTACTATTGTGGGGTGGAGTTTTGACAAAATGGCGGGTAAAGGCTTTGTTCTGGTTCAGACTAGTGCTGACATAACGGCATGGAACTGCCTCGTGCTATTGGAGCCCCGGGAGAGAGGGGGCTGTGGTCTGTCTAAACTTTCTGGGAGGAGGAGAGTGTAGGGGAGAGGGCCAAATTGCAAGCCGAGTCTCCCGTAGAATTCAAAGACGGAGTTTTCTCATTTTTGCCGAGCGACGGGAGGGAGTGGTCTGATTTGGAATGTCTAATGAGTCCCCCAGTGAAGAGTGAGAACTCGGAGTTGGTATCAGCCCTTACCTCCCAGGCAAATAAATGGCCCAGTGCCCAGGTAGAGGGTCCTAGTTATCAAAAGCTGAGAATGTTTTCTTGAATCAAGCCCCGAGGGGAATAAAAGTATGAGACTTGGCCGGAGCAGACTTGTTAATTGTTAAATAAGTGACAGTGCACTGATGATGTAAAGAGACAGAGATTAGTTGAGAGTTTGAGGTGGAGGGCTGCTGACCTTGAGAGAGCCGTGAAGGCAGTAACCCCTTGCCACTGCTGCGGCCTACATGCAAACACTGGAAAAGGCATTTCACATGATAGGAAACCCAATGACAGGGTTTCAGATCACGTGCCAGGAGAAGGGGGAGAAGCTTTCTGCCTACCTCTTTCAGCTAGGGAGGCAGCTTAATTGCTTGTGGCATAGAGGGGCCATTCAGACGGCTGAGGTGGATAGGTGAAGAATGGACCAAACAGAGAAAGGTGTCCAGTCCCAGGACCTGGGGTCTCCGACTATCTGGACACGCCTCCCTCCCTCATTTGTTGATCTGATCAAAGAAGTACTGGAGGAGGAGGATGCATCAGAGGTGTGGGGTGGGGGGCTCTGTCAACAGAGTACAGTCCTCGGTAGTGGCCCCCTGTATCGAGGTGACCTCGGACACCCAAGTTGTGGAGTGATAAAGGAGATCGTGGCAGAGTTGAGAACTCTGATGTCCCAGGTTGTTATCAGTGGGTGTGCCCACCCCCCTATGATGAAACTGATAGGGAGGCGGACCCTCTAAGGGGACGGACTACGTAGAGGGCTGCTAGTGGCCAGGGTTCCACGAGAAGTGGAGTGACTGGTATTGTCTATTTTAACTGTGGTGAAGAGGAATACTTCAAACACACTTCAAATGGGAGTGTGAATGACAGGAAGCCCCTCGGAAAGTGAGTCCCCAGGTATCTAAGCAGAGAGAGACGTCAGGAAACTTAGAAGAGACCCAGTGAGGGAACGGCCTGGTGTATTGGGGGGGGGGAAAACATGTTCCCAGCAATATATCAAGGAAAATGCTAAAGCAAAAAACCCTATTCCTGAAAGCTCAGTGGGGCCAAGTTCCAGTGTATCACTACAAATAGAGGGTATTTATGCTAGAGCACTGTTCGACACAGGGTTGCAGGGCACTTTGCTGTACTATTCATTTACAACCGATATCTGATGCATTTACCATTGACACCACTCAGAGCACTAGAGATCTGGGGTCCTAGTGCAGGTGATGATCCATATGCTGGCTATTGAAGCTGGAGTTTTCGGATGCAGATGTGGGAGTGGCTGAGGTCCTTGATACATCAGTGCTGGTTTGTCCGGACCCCCTTGAGAAGGGTGGAGTTTCAATTCTTGTGGGGACAGATACTCTCATTGTGAGGAGACTCATGGGAGCCTGCAATGATAGAGCTGGAGAGAGCTTTCTGAGATCATTGTCCATTCACCCGGTGCTTCGAGCTGTGTGAATGGCTGTCTTGGGCCATGTAATGAATTTAGATGAGGATCTGTGTGGTTCATGCAGTCAAAACCCAGTGTGTTACAGCCTGGGGAAGTAGAAAGGGTGATGGGAAACCCCAAATTTCCCGGAATGCCTTATGCCAAGGCCCTCTTAGTGAATACTCCGGAAAACCATGAAGAGGAGTCGGGCGTGCCCGCTGGGTACTGGTGAGGCCTGAACTGCAGAAGCTCTTGGTTGTACAGGTGAACAGGACGGCAGTGACCATCAAGAACACTACGAAGAGGGAGGTCACCTTCAAGTGGCGGATGCCCCGGGGCATCTTTTTCCCAGTGACAGTAATGTCTGGTGTCCCTGTCAGGCAACCCAGGGACAAACTCTGTTTGAACAAGGTAACGTTGACAGCTGATTCATTCAACTTTGGGGACTTCCCAGTACCTGTGAGTTAGAGAAGGAGGTTGATAGAAAAGATGTTGAAACTGGAATGTGTCTTTTCAACTAACGAGTGTGATGTGGGTTGTTCCAAAAGCACTCACCACACCATCCGGATGACCGAGGACACCCCGTTCAGAGAAAGGTCATGGTGACTGGCCCCTGCAGAGGTGGAAGATGTTCAGCAGCAGTTATGTAAGCTGAAGGAAGCTGGGATCATCACTGAGTCCAGAAGCCCCTCTGCATCCCCAATAGCAGTGGCCAGGAAAAAAAAGTGAGAAGGGACAGATGTGTGCAGAGTATGTGTACTTTGAACAGGCATACCGTCTCCAACTAGTATACAGTCCTGAAAATCGAAGACCCATTGACCTGTCTGAGTGGTGCGAGGTGGTTCAGTGTGCTGGACCTGAGGAGTGGATATTACCAGATCAACCAAGAGTGAGACCAACAAAGAGAAAACTGCATTTATATGTCCACTAGGATTCTTCCAGTTTGAAAGGATGCCCAAGGACATATCAGGAGCTGCTGCAACCATCCAGCATTTCATTGAGAAAACAGTGGGGGACATGAACCTGCTTGAGGTATTGCTGTATCTGGATGACCTCATAGTCTTTGGGTCCACCTTGGAGGGACATGAAGCAAGGCTACTGAAGGCTGAAGGGTTTTAACTTTTCCCTAGATGAGTGCCAGTTCTGCAAAACATCTGTTAGCTATGTTGGGCACATAGTCTCACGGGGGAGTAGTTACGGATCTGTCTAAGATAGTGGCAGTGACCACATGGCCAAGGCCCCAGACTGTAAGTGCTTTGTGCTCGTTTCTTGGGTTCTCCGGATAATATCAAAGGTTCATGAAGGCCTATACAAAAGTGAGTCACCCTTAAATCAGCAACTATGTGGTTACCCTCCCTTGGGGAAGAAAGAGAGGAGGGTAAAGAGTATCTTAGCCTTTCGGAGCCTTCTGGACCGAGGTGGGATGCAAAATGTCAAGAGGGTTTTCTGGGGGGACGTCACGTGATGACGTAGGATCGAGACGCTGGAACCCTGCCCTCCCGTAAAAAAGTAAATAAATTAATGTTTAAGTGAAGAAAAGTTGATCAATACTTTTTTAAGGTTACTTATAAACTACTCCGGATTGTTTTAAGCTATGCCTCATAAACAGAGGATGAAGAAAACTACTATCGTGAAGACAGCTCAAGTTGGAACAGAATCAAGGCCCACTTCTACTGAGGAACCGCCGACTCAGGTACAACACATCACCGGTGAAACAGAACAGGAGACTGCGGCAGCATCAGCCATTTCTAAAGGAAAAGATCAACGAGAACTGCGCAAGCGTAAAGGAACGAGCATGCGCAAACGAGAGCAACCAGAACTACAAAACCCAGCAGCGACTGAAACCGACAGTGAAAGTGAATCTCAGAGAGAGTCGGACTCTCTGGAAAAATCAGACGAAGATGGAGATGAAAGTTCCTCTGAAAATACAAAAAAGACTTTGAGGCAAATAATGCATAAATTAAATGCATTAAAAGTAATTAAAGAAAAAAATAATAAATATGGTGGCTATGTTTGATAAAATGACAAAGAAACAGGAAAAAATGGAAAAGAAAATTACAGATTTGGAAGTCAAAATGGAAGATATGGAAGGAAGAATGAAGAATATGGAAGATGATAATAATGCCTGGACATCAGAAAGAAAACAACTCGTGGAAAAAATTGATAAGCTTGAAAATTTTAGTAGACGCAACAATATTAAAATTGTTGGACTTAAAGAAGATACCGAAGGAAAAGACCCAATAAATTTTTTTCAAAAAATGGATCCCTGAAAAATTGGAAATGGGAGAAGAAACTTCAATTGAGATTGAAAGGGTGCACAGAGCCTTAAGGCCAAGATCACAGGATGATCAAAATCCGCGATCAATTTTGATAAGATGTTTAAGATACCAGGATAAAGAAAAGATTTTGAGGGCGGCTGCCAAAGGTGCCAAAAGAAGAAAAGGTCCATTGATGATAGCAGAGAAACCAGTTCTTTTTTATCCTGATATAAGTTATAACCTTTTGAAGAGAAAGAAAGAATTTAATCCAGCTAAGAAAGTCTTATGGGAAAAAGGTTATAAGTTTTTAATGCGTCACCCAGCAACACTGATAATTTTTTTGGAGGAGGGAAAAAGATTTTTTCCCGATTATCGAGATGCAGAGGCGTTCACACAAAAACTTCCATTTATTCGCTAATTAAACGTAGAGACATCTAAATGTAATGGTTAAAGACGAAGACAGAGATAACGAATGGAACTGATGGACATTTAAGGATGATATAAGGGAGAAAAGTAAAATTTTAGAAATATTAATTGAGAATAGTATGTTTTTCCTTTTTTTATATGTATACTTTTTATGTTGCGGGGGTGCTGGGGAGCTTTGAATTGGTTACTACGGGATTCACGTGTGTAATCATGGCGATTGCCATGACCCGTACAATAGAGGGGGGTAATATAACCATATAACCATATAACAATCACAGCACGGAAACAGGCCATCTCGGCCCTCCTAGTCCATGCCGAACGCTTACTCTCACCTAATCCCACTGACCCGCACTCAGCCCATAACCCTCCACTCCTTTTCTGTCCATATACCTATCCAATTTTACCTTAAATGACACAACTGAACTGGCCTCTACTACTTCTACAGGAAGCTCATTCCACACAGCTATCACTCTCTGAGTAAAGAAATACCCCCTCGTGTTTCCCTTAAACTTCTGCCCCCTAACTCTCAAATCATGTCCTCTCGTTTGAATCTCCCCTACTCTCAATGGAAACAGCCTATTCACGTCAACTCTATCTATCCCTCTCAAAATTTTAAATACCTCGATCAAATCCCCCCTCAACCTTCTACGCTCCAATGAATAGAGACCTAACTTGTTCAACCTTTCTCTGTAACTTAAGTGCTGAAACCCAGGTAACATCCTAGTAAATCGTCTCTGCACTCTCTCTAATTTATTGATATCTTTCCTATAATTCGGTGACCAGAACTGCATGCAATATTCCAAATTTGGCCTTACCAATGCCTTGTACAATTTTAACATTACATCCCAACTTCTGTACTGAATGCTTTGATTTATAAAGGCCAGCGTTCCAAAAGCCTTCTTCACCACCCTATCTACATGAGACTCCACCTTCAGGGAACTATGCACTGTTATTCCTAGATTTCTCTGTTCCTCTGCATTCCTCAGTGCCCTACCATTTACCCTGTATGTTCTATTTGGATTATTCCTGCCAAAATGTAGAACCTCACACTTCTCAGCATTAAACTCCATCTGCCAATGTTCAGCCCATTATTCTAACTGGCATAAATCTCCCTGCAAGCTTTGAAAACCCACCTCATTATCCACAACACCTCCTACCTTAGTATCATTGGCATACTTACTAATCCAATTTACCACCCCATCATCCAGATCATTTACGTATATTACAAACAACATTGGGCCCAAAACAGATCCCTGAGGCACCCCGCTAGTCACCGGCCTCCATCCCGATAAACAATTATCCACCACTACTCTCTGGCATCTCCCATCTAGCCACTGTTGAATCCATTTTATTACTCCAGCATTAATACCTAATGACTGAACCTTCTTAACTAACATTCCATGTGGAACTTTGTCAAAGGCTTTGCTGAAGTCCATATAGACTACATCCACTGCCTTACCTTCGTCAACATTCCTCGTAACTTCTTCAAAAAATTCAATAAGGTTTGTCAAACATGACCTTCCATGCACAAATCCATGCTGGCTACTCCGAATCAGATCCTGTCTATTCAGATAATTATTAATACTATCTCTAAGAATACTTTCCATTAATTTACCCACCACTGATGTCAAACTGACAGGTCTATAATTGCTAGGCTTACTTCTAGAACCCTTTTTAAACAATGGAACCACATGAGCAATAGGCCAATCCTCCGGCACAATCCCCGTTTCTAATGACATCTTAAAGCTCTCCGTCAGAGCTCCTGCTATCTCTACACAAACTTCCCTCAAGGCCCTGGGGAATATCCTGTCAGGACCCGGAGATTTATCCACTTTTAAATTTCTTAAAAGCGCCAGTACTTCCACCTCTTTAATTGTCATAGGTTCCATAACTTCCTTATTTGTTTCCCACACCTTTCACAATTCAATATCCTTCTTCTTAGTGAAGAAGAAATCGTTCAAAATCTCTCCCATCTCCCTCGGCTCCACACATAGCCGACCACTCTGATTCTCTAAGGGGCCAATTTTATCAATGTTGTGTTTTTTTTCTTTCACAACATTAGTAGGGGGGTATTTTGTTTTTTTCTTTATATTCTATTTTTCTTCTATTCTTTTGCCTGGATGATTGGTGGGGACACACAGAGCAACATGGAGACTTCTAAAGAGATTTCCCAGGATACCATGAAAGTGAAAGATTAGGTATTATTATAGATTGAGTAACATAATTAAAAATAATGACTAATTTATTGATTTTTTTAAGTTTTAATGTTAATGGGCTTAATGGACCAATAAAAAGAAAAAGAATTTTAACATATATTAAAAAAATGAAAATAGATATAGCTTTCTTACAAGAAACTCATTTAACGGATATAGAACATCAGAAATTAAAAAGAGACTGGGTTGGAAATGTTATTGCAGCTTCATTTAACTCAAAGGCGAGAGGAGTTGCAATTTTGGTTAATAAATATTTACCAATTAAAATACAAAATGTATTAATTGATTCGGCAGGAAGATATTTAAAAATTTTTCAGAACTATGGACTCTTACAAATTGGTCAAGTATGACAAATACAATAAATGTTTGGTTAAGATTAGTGCAGTATAATTTTGTACATTAATTATATATTACACCACAAAAAATAAATAAATTAAATCCAAATTTATCGGATCAGTGTTTCCGATGTAACCAAGAAACTGGTACTTTTTTACATTCTACATGGTCTTGTTCTAAAATTCAACCTTTTTGGACAAATTTAAGACTTTTACTGGAACAATTTACAGGAACACAATTTCCCCATAATCCAATATTACTCTTATTAGGTGATATTGAGGGATAAAACCAAAACTCAAACTAAATAAATATCAGAAAGAATTCATAAAAATTGCACTGGCAGTAGCCAAAAAAGCTATTGCAGTTACTTGGAAATCAGATACATATTTAAGTATAGACTCTTGGAAGAAAGAAATCTATGGCTGTATTCCATTAGAAAAAAATTACTTATAATTTAAGAGATAAATATGAAACATTTCTGAAAATTTGGAGCCCTTATTTACTAAAGACAGGACTAAATATATAGATGCTCTGAAAATGAAACAATTGGTTATTCGGGGAAATAAATAAATAAATAAATAAATAAATATAAATAAAAGTTATTATGAACTCCATGGAGCATGTGGAGATCTTCCAACAACCAGGCACTCTTTCTTTCTTTTTTTTCTCTTTCTTTCTCTTTTTATTTCTATAAGGTAGTCAGGGGGAGGGGTTAAGGGGAGGGGGGAAGGGTTATATACATTTTTTTCATACTTTACTCTGTAAGTAAAAATGCAATAAAAAAAGTTTTCAAAAAAAAAGAGGGTTTTCTGTCACTGAAGCAGCTTATGACACAGGCACCTGTGCTGGCTTTTGCATACCCCTGATTATCATATGTACTGCATACAGATGCCAGCAGAGAAGAGTTAGGGGGTGTTCTGTATCAGGATCAGGGCACAGGGTTGAGACCTGTTGTGTTTGTCAGCCAGAGTCTATCACCCTCTAAGAAAGATTATCCTTCGCATAAGTTGGAGTTCCTGGCATTGAAATTGGCTGTGGTGGATAAGTTGAGTGTCTACCTCTATGGTGTCAAGTTTGAAGTGAAGATAGATAATGATTCCCTAACTTATATCCTGACCTCGGCCAAACTGGATGCCACAGACCGTCGGTGGTTGGCGGCCGTGTCTGTCTATGATTTCAGCCTGAGTACCAGCCAGGAAGTAGGAACATTGATGCTGATGCTTTGTCTCGATGTGCGCATGAAGGGCTGGACAGGGTCGAAGAGTGGGAGAGTGTTTCTGCCCCAGGGGTGAATGCCATGTGCCAGATTTCCATCATGGTGAAGGCAGAGGGGAGGCAAGGGCAGGATTGAGCAGAATTACAATTGGCAGATTCTGATGAGGCCATTCCACAAGCTTATTGTGACCTGACTTGTTCTCAAAACAGACCAGTTACCGGAATTGAGTCCTGCTGAAGTGGCAGCTACTCAACGGGATAACCCAGGCATCAGTAACGTTTGAAAAGGGAGACATGGCCCAAGTGGAGAAGATGAAACATGCTGTGGAGCCTCCATTACTGAGAGAATGACCTGGATTTGAGTTGTGGAACCAGATCCTAGTTTGGGTCACATTGCTTCCAGACTGGCTACAGTGTTCCCAGCTGGTTCTGCCTGAGAAGTATCAGAGGATTGTATTGAAATCACTTCATGATGATTCTGGCCATTTCGGGATTTAAAAGACCTATGGATTGCTCAGAGATCTATTCTACTGGCCATGGTTGAAGCCGAAGTTCGAAGAACAGTGCAAGTGGTGTATTCACTGTATACAGAGGAAGATATTGCCTTCAATGGCCACTCCATTGTCCCATTTGCAGAGTGCGGGGCCCCTTGACCTGGTGTGCATGGATTTCCGGTCAATAGAGCCAGATGCCAGCATTGTGGCAAATGTTCTAGTCATCACAATCCACTACACCAGATACGTGCAGGCTTTCCCTACCAAGGGCTAGAGGGCATCCACAGTGGCCAAAGTGTTATGGAGGTATTTCATTTATTATGGCCTGCCCAGGTTGATACATAGTGATCAGGGATGGATTTTGAGAGTAGGCTCATACATGAGTACTGAGCGTGCTTGGAGTTGAGAAGTCAAGGACTGCTACATATCATCCACAGGATGATCCTCAGCCTGAGAGGTTTAATTGAACCTTGGGAGACATTCTAGGAACCTTGGAAATTAACAAGAACAAGTGGAGTTGACATATTGGATGTCTGGTCCACTGCTACAACTGTACATGAAAAACAAGATTCTGGGCACTCGCCATGTCATCTGATGTTTGGGCACAAGGCGAGGTTGCCCATCGACTTTTGTTTTAGGACTGGTGAGGAAGACCTACCACCGAAGACTTATCCGACGTATGTGTCTGAAATGAGAAGGGAGCTGAAAAGGGAGCCGAAAAGGGCTCATGAATTAGCTGAGTTTGTGGCTGCCAAGCAGAATCAAAGAAATAAGAGGATGTATGACCAAAAGGTTAGGTTCTCCCAACTCATGCCAGGATACCAAGTCTTTATAAGGAATTTAGGGCTACCTGGGAAGCATAAATTGGCTGACTGCTGGGTGGCTATGCCCTATGTAGCTGAGAGTAAGATGTCAAATGTGCCAGTTTTCTGGGTGAAACCAGAGGATGGGAATGGGACTGTCAAGATTCTCCATTGGAACCAGCTTCAACCACTGGGACAAGAGATTCATGTTGACCCAGAGGCTGCCTGGAGCCTACACCTAGTAAGAGGACTGTGTGGGGACACAGAGCGACTGAAGAACCAACAGTAGGGGAGATTAGACTGGCCTCCACCCCTGAATAGGATATTGATTCGGAGGATGAGGAAATGGGGTGTGGTATGTGCAGCCTTTTGCTAACTCCCCATTGATTGAGGAAGAGATTCCCAACCCTTCTTATGCTGAGTCAGGTGAAATCGGGGGCACTATCTGTGGACAGGCTGGGTTTCAGCAGGACCGTGAAAGGGATGAAGGGAGGCTCAGCCAAGTGGCAGAGGGATCCAAGTTGCAGGAGGGCATGAGTGATAGACCCGGGGAGGCCTCACCAGATAGACCAGCATTATCCCACGGAGTGTCGGAACCTGACAGTAGATGACAGGGTAAGGTGGTCTCATAGAATCAGAAGACCCCCAGATAGGCTGAGCTATGTAGCACTGGGGAACAGAGTGCTAGGGTATTTCCCTAGTGAGATATGTCACTACCCTTTATAAATGGATTGGAGGTTCTGGCATCACAAAATTCCTTTGAAAGCAGTGCTATTAATAACAGGATGACGAATTATTTCGAAGTCATGAGGACATGACTATTTTAGTGAGAGGAGAGTGAAATGCCATGATTCACATGGTTCATATTTTGTCTCTGTTATACAACTTCATCTTGAATGCGGAGTGACTGAGCCTTCTTGACCACCCTCCCAAATAGGATCTTGTCAAATGCCTTGCTAAAGTCCAAGTAGTCAACATCCACTGCCTTATCTTTATCACTTTTCCTTGTTACTACCTCAAAAATCTCTAAAAGATTGGTTTGACATGACCTACCACACACTAAGCCATGCTGACTATTCTTAATCATCACACATCTATTCAAATATTCATATATCCGGTCCATTAGAAAACCTTCCAGCATCTTTCCCATGACTGATGTCAGGCTCACTGGCCTATAATTTCCTCTGTTTCATTTTAGAGCCCTTCTGAAGCTGTATAACATCATTGGCTACCTTCAGTGCTTGGCACCTCACTTGCCACTAGGGATGATTTAAATATCTCTGCTAGGGGCACGAAAATCTCTGCACTTGCCTCCTGCAGTGTCCAATGAAATGCCTCATCTGGCCATGTCGATATATCACCTTAATCTGCCTGAAGACAGCAAACACTTTCTCCTCTGAAATCTCTATAGAGTCCATGAAGATTATACAATTTTACCTTCTACATACTCTATCTCCTGAGTAAATGCAAATGCAAAAAATGCATATAAGATCTCCCCCATCTCATTTGGTTCCATGCATGGATTCTGAGCTTCCAGAGGACTAGTTTTGTCCCTTGCAATCTTTTTGCTTTTAACATATTTGTAAAATCCTTTCTGATTCTCCTTCACATTGTCTGCAAAGTCAATCTCATCTGTTTCTTTTAGCCCTCCTGATATCCTTCTTTAGTGTTCTCTTGCATTTCTTAATGTTCCATAGTCACCTCATTTGTTCCTACCTGCAAAGTACCTTTTATTTTTTCTTAAACAGAGGTGAAAATCTCTTGAAAGCCAAGGTTCTTACACCTGTTATCTTCAACTTTTATTCTAACAGACACATACAAGCTTTGTACTCACAAGATTTCACATTCGAAGGCCTCCCACTTATCAAGTACACTTCTGCCGGACAACAGCACGTTTCAATCCATACTTGCCAGGTCCTTTCTGATTAAGGATCATTAGGAATTCTACATACTAATTCAGAACACTTTCCTGAAGACATTTGATAAACTCTATCCTACGCAGTTCTTTTAAAATAGGGGAATCCCAGTTAAATAGTGGAAAGTTAAAATCACTGACTATAACAACCTTATGGTTCTTGCAGCAGTCTGAGATCTCCTTACAAATTTGTTCCTCTAAAGTCTTCATACTTTTGGATGGTCTGTAAATAGCCTCTTAACATGGTCATAGCTTTCTTAGTGCTCAGTTTCACATGTTTTGACTCATTAGACAAGTTCTCCAATCTGTCCTGACTGACCACTGACGGACTTTTTCCTAGACTAGTGATGTCACCACTTCTTCTTTAATCCCTCCCACACTGTCATGCCTAAAACATTGGAACTGAAGAATATTGAGCTGCCAGTCCGGACCCTCCTGCGGCCAAGTATCAATAATGGCTACAAAATTATAACTCCCAAGTGTTGCTCATGCCCTGAACTCATCTGCCTTTCCTGCAATACTTCTGGCATTGAAATATACACATCTCAGGACATTAGTCACACCATACTCAACCTTTTGATTCCTGACTTTGTCTGACATCTTTGAGGTGATATGACACGTAAGAAAGTTATTAGAGAGAGTTCTGAGCATGCACAGGGATGATAGAAAGATTGAGAAACATGGTATTGTAAAAACATTGTGGCTGTTGTTAAACAAAAGTTTTAGTTTAAACAGAAAGTGGTTCTTTATTAGTAACCCACGGTACGTATGAATATAAAGAACACAACATGGTGTCAGAAGTCAGTCTAGAAGAATAATGAGACTACTGCTGGCTGTTGATAAAGAAGCAGCACTTTTATAGGTGCTCCTACTCTTTTTAATTTACTACTTCCAGCTTGTTTTGAAAACTTACTTTTAAATGTGATATTGCTTTTTGATGAGTCGTGTTAAAGCTGCTAAAAAAGAAAAGACCCTCCTGTAAATTTGGTCGACTGTCTCTCTTTGGGAGGGGGGTGGAAGTGGTTTTCTCTTTTTCTATCAGCTGCTTAGTTCTCTTAGCTTCATTTGTTGCTTGGTTACTTTAACTTAAAGCTCATTCTTTGGATTTAATATATATTCCTGCTGTTTTTAATCTAACCTCTCTTTTAAGTAATAGTTAAAATGGATCATGCAATCAATTTACTCAGTTTTAATGTGAAAGGATTAAATCATCCTGTGAAACGTATTGGGATATTTAATTATATTAAGAATTTGAAAGTCTCAGTTATTTTTTTTTACAAGAAACACATTTGAAAATGTGATAATTTATGTCCTTTCAGCTGTTGGAAAGGTGTATCTTTCCATTCCTCCATTCAGGTGAACGCAAGAGGAGTTTTGATTTTTATAGACAATTCAGTTTTGTTAGTTCAACATATTGTAGTGTCTGATGCAAATGGACCTTTTGTTATAGTGTCAGGGAAATTAGATAATAAATTAATGATTTTTGCTAATTTGTATGTCCCAAATATAGATGATCCAGGGTTTTTTGAATTTTTTTTTTGCTTTTGCCAGACATATATTTATATTCTTTGGTTTTGGGAGGATACTTCAACTGCTGTTTTGGTCCTGTTTTAGACCGTTCTTCTTCTAAATGATTGATTTGTAGTAGATCTGCCTCCTTTATCCAATCTTTTCTAATGAAATGTGATATTGTAGATATTTGACCTTTTTGGCATCCAACAGATAAAGGGTACTCATTTTTTTCTCATGTTCATCATTCGTATTCCAAGATTGATTTTTTTTTGTTGTTGATAGCCAATTGATTCCATTGGTTTGGTCCTATGAATATAAAGAAATTGCTGTTTCAGATCATGCTCCTGTGTCTTTATCTTTAAATCTTCCAGGTGTCTCCCAAATAAACAGATTCTGGCATTTTAATCCAACTTTGTTATGAGATAAAGATTTAAAAAAAAATTTTCAGAGGTAAATTATTCTTTTTTTTTTGAAGAGATTCTGCTAGAAGAGACTTCCCATCATATTTAATGGGATGCTTTTAAGGCTTATATTAGAGGTCAAAGTATCTCCTTTACTCCAAGCGTTAGGAGAAAAGATAATAAGGAGAGAATTGAATTAGCCAATCAGTTGAAACAATTAGACCAAAAATATGCTTTGGCTCCAGGTCCTGTTTTATATAAAAGGTGTGTTGAAATTAAAACTAAATACGATCTGCTTTTAACTTATCCAATTGAAATCCAAATTTTTAAAGATAAAAGTCAGTCTTATGTTCATGAAGAAAAGAACGGGCAAACTGTTAGCTAACCAATTAAAGACCTTTACAGTTAAACATCAAATTAAAGAAATTTGTAAAGCTAATGGTGATAAAGCATCTGATCATTTAGAAATAAACAATGCTTTTAGAGAATTTTACTCTAAACTTTATAGTTCTGATCCTCCTAACGATAACACTCTAATAAATAATGTGTTGGATCGATTAAACATTCCGACACTTTCTGATGATATTTGAAAATAGTTGGATCAACCTATTTCTTATGAGGAAATTGCCGAGGTTGTTCACTCTATGCACTCAGGGAAGACTCCAGGTCCTGATGAATGTTCTGGAGAGTTTTATAAGGATATTTCCTCTATGCTTATACCTCATTTATATTCAGTCCTTTCTGACTTTTAAAAATTAGGTAAGTTGCCACAATCTTTTTATGAAGCCTCTATTTCGCCTATTCATAAGAAGAATAAGGACCCAATTGAATGCTCTTCTTATAGACCTATTTTTTTTAACTTAATGGTGATACTAAAATTTTATCTAAACTTTTGGCTCATAGGATTCAAAATATTTTGCCATCTATTATCTCTGATAATCGGACTGGTTTATCAAAATGCGATTTTTCCACTTTAATATTTGTCATTTACTGCATGTTATTTATTGTCCTTCTAAAGAGATTTTGGAATGTGTGATATCCTTAGATGCTGATAAAGCCTTTGATTGGGTTGAATGTAATTATCTATTTAAATCTTTACAAAAATTTAACTTTAGGCCCAATTTTATTCAATGGATTAAATTACTTTATTTATCTTCCTCTGCTCAGGTTCTTACTAACTCTCAGTACTCTAAAGTAGTTAAACTTCATCGTGGAATAATCAAGGTTGTCCTTTGAGTCCTTTGCTTTTAGGTTTAGCTATTGTTTTCCAGGAATCTAATGATGTCACTGGTATTTTAAGGAGGGGTATCACCCACAAAGTTTCACTTTATGCTGATGACCTTTTGCTCTACATTTCTAATGTGGAGTCTTCTTTACCTTCTTTACTTTATTTATTCTCTAGCTTTAGTCAATTTTCAGTATATAAACTTAACTTTCATAAGAATGAACGTTTTCCTTTGAATGATTTGGTATTAATACTAACCTTCTTTTTAAATTTGTAAGAAATCATTTTACTTATTTGGGCATAACAATCACTAGGAATTACAAATTCCTTTCTAAAGAAAATATTTTTACACTTCTGAGTTATGTTGAGAAGATACTATCAAGATGGTCACCACTCTCTTTATCATTGATTGGCTGAATCAATTCTATTAAAAAGAATATTTTGCCTAAATTGTTATATTTATTTCAGGCCATACCTGTTTTTATTCATAAATCCTTTTCTGATTCTTTGGATTCTATTATATTTTCTTTTATATGGAATACTAAAATTTCTCAATTAAATAAAGTTCATCTTCAAAAAGCTAAAATGAATGGAGCTTTAGCATTACCCAATTTTTGGTTTTATTACTGGGCAGTCAATGTACGAATTCTTAGGTTTTGGTTATATTTTATTAATTGAGAGGACTGTCTGGTCTGAGTTTCTTTAGAAACTGTTAATAAATTTTCTATCATTTCTCTTCACAGATCCTCAATTCCTTTATCTTTAAGTAATTTAACTGATAATTTTGTAGTTAAACACACTTTGAGGATTTGGGTACAATTTAGAAAATATTTTGGTTTATTGAGTTTTTCACTTTCCATCCCATTTTTTCTAACTTTTTTTTAAACCTTCTATGGCTGGTGTAATTTATGAAGAGTGGAATAGATTAGGTATTAAATGTTTTCATGAATGTTTGTTGGAGATAGTCTCTCATCATTTGAACAACTGTCAGTTAAGTATAGTCAACCTAGAACTCATGTTTTTCAATATTTACAAATTAGAGACTTTTTGCGTTCTCAAGTACATACATTTTCTAAATGTCCAGATAAAAATTTACTTGATATGATTTTCAATTTCAAACCCTTCTATAATGCCACTATATCTAATATTTATGGTATGTTGTTGGGAATGAGAACTATTCCTTTAGATAAAATTTAAAATCTTTGGGAACAAGATTTACAGATTTCAATTTCTGAGGACACTTGGAATCAAAATTTAAATTGGTTAATCCTTTATTGTTATGTGCCCGTCATTCCCTCCTACAATTCATAGAGGTTCATAGAGCCCATATGTCTAAAGATAAGGTATCGCGTTTTCATTCGGATATATCTTCCGATTGTGATAGATGTAATAATGGACAAGCTTCACTAATCCAAATGTTCTGGACTTGTCCAAATCTTGAAAAATATTAGAAGGGAGTATTTCAAACTTTTTCGGTGCTTTTTAAAGTAAATCTTAAACCTAATCCTTTGACTGCCATATGTAGTATAGTTGGAGAAAATGATAGTACTTTGGAGACACATGATTTGCATATTTTGCCCTTTATTTCTCTTATAGCCAGGAGAGCATTGTTGCTTAAGTGGAAGGATGCTGCTCCACCTACTCATACTCACTGATTTCATGATGTTATGCCTTGCTTAAAGTTAGAGAAGATTTGCTGTTCAATTTCTGAACCTAGACAAGATGTTTTAACATTGCGGGACCTTTTTTGAATTACCTACAAAAACTTTGATTTGCTATTAAGCACAGATGTTGGCTAATAATATGTTCTACTATAAGTAAGGATTTTTCCCTTTTTCTTTTCTTTTAACCAAACAGCTGTTTTTTTCTGGTAGTGGGTTTAAATTTTTTTTGTAAAAAATTGTTTCTTTTCAATTTTTAAATTTAATCTATATGGATATGGTGTAATTACACTTCATCTGTGATTTCATTATATTGTCATCGTTATATATTATATATCTTATATACTATATATCTTACTGTACCCAATATTCTTTTATGTAAGAAATTAATAAAAACTATTGAAAAGAAAGAAGGAAGAATAATACATTTCCTAACACGAGAGAATCAAGGATAATTTTGTGGAAAAAAGAGTTCAAACTGTCGCATGGATGTAGCTGGGGATGAACCCAGATGCAGGACACATGCGCTGCTGCAGACTCATTAGGTGTTAGCACCACTGCGAATGGAGAGCCAGTATCCCAGAGAGTCTTTATACAGAGACAAGGTTCATGTGGAGAATCCAGGAGACGATGCAGAACTTAGAACTGACAGTTCTAAGTAACCATGAAACAAGGTTACTCATACAAGAGTTGGCCAATGAACTAGCAGTTCCTTATTGTGATTCCAGAGTTTTTATCCTGCAGTTGCTGATGGGAAGCAGGTGTGTGCAATTTGCTGAACTGGGAATGATTGGAAATCAGGCAAGGTGTTTAGGGCCAAATTAAAGAAGTAATGGGGAATTGCCAGATGGGACCATGACACAAACTGTTTTGGTGTTTGCTAACAGTTGTACAAATGGAAGGTTTGGAGCCTCCATCGACACTTCAACATAGCTAAGAAATGGAGAAAATTTAAGCAACATTTTGAATTGTACTTTTAAACCAAAGCAAGAGGCAGAGAGGGAAGAAGTAAAGGCATCTTGGAGAGAAGCTGTTTTTTTTAAACTGATCAGGAAAAAGAGGCTAGACTGTGCAGGCACGTGATGTAGCGTGCCAAATGTTTAAAAAGGAGAGGAATTTTTCAACAATCTTTAAATCAAAATAAGAGGCAGAGAGGGAATAAGTAAAACCATCTCGGAGAGAAGTTGTTAGAAAAGTGGCTAAACTGCGCAGGCGCATGACATAGCGTGCTAAAGATTTTTTTAAAAAGTCCACCATATACAGCGGCCATCATTGGAGTGGACTGTGGCAGAATGTGACAGCTTTGGCTCAACAGGTTTCTGCGAGAACAGGCAGAGGTGAGGTTTGAATGTGGCATGACTGCGCAAGCGCGTGAAAGTCGGCCCATGAGGCAGCCGGAGAATTTAAAAAGCAAGCAGAGTCTAAGGCCGAGCTTCACTCCAAGTGAAGTAAGGCTGGGTAAGTTCCTTTCATTAATTTAATTATTTTATGTGTAGGTAATGAAGGCAGCATTTAGGGCAGTTGAGTTCTCTGTTTACAGTATGTGGGAAATCAGGACGATCACAGTTGTCCCTGAGGACTACACTTGCAAAAGGTGCATCCACTGCAGCTCCTGACAAACCATGTTAGGGAACTGGAGCTGGAGCTGGATGAACTTCGGATCATTCGGGAGGCGCAGTGGCAGAAATAAACAGAAGTTACAGGGAGATAGTCACCCCTAAGAGTCAGGAGACAGGTAGCTGGGTGACTGTCAGGAGAGGGAAGGGGATTAGACAGAATGAGCAGAGCACCCCTGTGGCCGTTCCCATCAATAATAAGTATACCGTTTTGGATACTGTTGGTGGGGACGACCTACCAGGGACAAATTGCAGTGGTTGCATCTCTGGCACTGAGTCTGGACCCTCAGCTCAGAAGGGAAGGAGGGAAAAGAGGAGAGCAGTAGTGATAGGGGATTTGATAGTTAGGGGGACAAATAGAAGGTTCTGTGGAAGAGATCAGAAGAGATCAAGAATCCCGGATGGTCTGTTGCCTCCCTGGTGCCAGGTTCTGTGATATCTTGGATTAAGTTCTCAGTATTCTCAAGAGGGAGGGTGAACAGCCGGATGTCGTGGTCCATGTAGGGGCCAATGACATGGATAGGAAGAGTGAGGAGGTCCTGAACGGTGAATTTAGGGAGCTAGACGCCAAGTTAAAGGACAGGACCTCCAGGATAGCAGTCTCAGGATTGCTACCAGTGCCACGTGCAGGCGGGTTTAGAAATAGTAAGATAGTGCAGATCAACAAATGGCTGAAGACATGGCACAGGAGTGAGGGTTCAGATTTATAGATAATTGGGCAGTTTTCCAGGGAAGGTGGGAACTGTTCCGGTGGGACAGTTTACATCTGAACTGGAGAGGGACAAATATTCTTGCAAGTTTGTTTACTAGAGAGTCTCCAGTGGATTTAAATTAGAGACAAGGGGGCGGGGGAAGCCAGAATGTAGGAATACATGTATGGGAGAAAGAAAAAAATATAGTAAAGTTGTTTACACCGTTAGAGATAAACAGAGAGGGAGAGGTGGAGAATTTCTTAAATGCATTAATTTTAATGCTTGAAGCATTGTAAGAAAGGTGGATGAGCTTAGAGCACGGACATATACCTGGAAATATCATCATGTAGCTAGTAGTGAAACATGGTTGTAGGAGTGGTGTGATTGGCAACTAAATACTCCTGGATTTCGTTGCTTCAGGTGTGATAGAATCGGAGGGAACAAGAGGGGGAGGTGTTGCATTGCTTGTCAGAGAAA
Source organism: Hypanus sabinus (assembly GCF_030144855.1). Lineage (NCBI taxonomy): Eukaryota > Metazoa > Chordata > Chondrichthyes > Myliobatiformes > Dasyatidae > Hypanus > Hypanus sabinus. Next base: position 65,772,630 of record NC_082720.1, on the reverse strand, counting down.
ATATTACAGTGGTGCTTTGGCAGGATAGATTAGAGGGCTCATCTAGCGAAGCTATTTGTGTGGAATTGAGGAATGGGAAAGGTGTAGTAACACTTATAGGGGTGTATTATAGACCACCAAATGGGGAGCAAGAATTGGAGGAGCAAATTTGTAAGGAGATAGCAGATATTTGTAGTAAGCACAGGATTGTGATTGTGGGAGATTTTAATTTTCCACACATAGACTGGGAAGCCAATACCATGAAAGGGCAGGTTGGTTTGGAGTTTTTAAAATGCGTGCAGGATAGTTTTTTTTTGCAACAATACATAGAGATACCAACTAGAAAAGGGGCAGTGTTGGATCTCCTGTTAGGGAATGAGATAGGTCAGGTGACGGAGGTATCTGTTGGGGAGCACTTCTGGTCCAGTGATCACAATGCTATTAGTTTCAATATAATTATGGAGAAGGATAGGACTGGACCCAGGGTTGAGATTTTTGATTGGAAAAAGGCGAACTTTGAGGAGATGCAAAAGGATTTAGAAGGAGTAGATTGGGACAATTTGTTTTATGGGAAGGATGTAATAGAAAAATGGAGGTCATTTAAAGGAGAAATTTTGAGAGTACATACTCTTTATCTTCCTGTTAGGTTGAAAGGAAAGATTAAAAGTTTGAGAGAGCCGTAATTTTCAAGGGTTATTGGAAACTAGGTTTAGAAAAAAGAGAGATATATCTACAATAAATAGAGGTAGCATGGAGTAAATAATGTGCTCGAATATAAAGAATGTAAAAAGAATCTTAAGAAATAAATTAGAAAAGCTAAAAGATATGAGGTTTCTTTGGCAAGTAAGGTGAAAATAAATCCAAAGGGTTTCTACAATTATATTAATAGCAAAATGATAGTGAGGGATAAAAATGGTCCCTTAGAGAATCAGGGTGGACAGCTATGTGTGGACCCAAGAGAGATGGGGGAGATTTTGAACAATTTCTTTTTTTCAGTATTCACTAAGGAGAAGGATATTGAATTGTGTAAGCTAAGGAAAACAAGTAGGGAAGTTATGGAAACTATGATGATTAAAGAGGAGGATGTACTGGCACTTTTAAGGAATATAAATGTGGATAAATCTCCAGATCCTGACAGGATATTCCCGATGACCTTGAGGGAGGTTAGTGTAGAAATAGCAGGGGCTCTGACAGAAATCTTTCAAATGTCAATAGAAACGGGGATGGTGCTGGAGGATTGACTTATTTCTCATGTTGTTCCATTGTGTTAAAAGGGTTCTAAGAGTAGACCTGGCAATTAGGCCTGTAAGTTTGATGTCAGTGGTGGGTAAATTAATGGAAAGTATTCTTAGAGGTGGTATATATAATTATCTGGATAGACAGGGTCTGATTAGAAACTGTCAACATGAATCTCATGTGGATAGGGTGGTGAAGAAAGCTTTTGGTATGCTGGCCTTTATAAATCAGAGCTTTGAGTATAGGAGTTGGGATGTAATGTTAAAATTGTACAAGGCATTGGTGAGTCTGAATTTGGAGTATTGTATACAGTTCTGGTCACCGAATTATAGGAAAGATGTCAACAAAATAGAGAGAGTAGAGAGGAGATTTACTAAAATGTTACCTGGGTTTCAACACCTAAGTTACAGAGAAAGCTTGAACAAGTTAAGTTTTTATTCTTTGGAGCATAGAAGGTTGAGGGGGGCTTGATAGATGTATTTAAAATTATGAAGGGGATAGATAGAGTTGATGTGAATAGGGTTTCTCCATTGAAAGTAGGGGAGATTCAAACAGGAGGACATGAGTTGAGAGTTAGGGGGCTAAAGTTTAGGGATAACACGAGGGGGAATTTCCTTACTTATAGAGTAATAGCTGTGGGTAACGAACTTCCAGTAGAAGTGGTAGATGCAGGTTCAATATTGTCATTTAAGGTAAAATTGGATAGGTATATGGATAGGAAAGGAATGGAGGATTATGGGCTGAGTGCAGGTTGGTGGGACTAGGTGAGAGTAAGCTTTCGGCATGGATTAGAAGGGCCAAGATGGCCTGTTTCCATGCTGTAATTGTTATATGGTTATATATATTTATCGGCAATCAATGCAGATCGAAAACCGGAAAAAACAAAAGCTGTGCTTCTACTCCACGTAATATGTGACGCAATTGAGTTATATAATCTTTTTTTTAAATGGAGGTAATTTGAAGTTAAAATCGATAATGGTCAAATTTGAAGCATTTTGTATACTGAAGCATAATGTGACGTACAAGCGGCATCGATTTTTTACATGTACGCAGAGAGCTGGTGAAACTATTGATCAAAATGCTACTAAGTTGAGACTCCGGGGTAAAACATGCAATTTTGGAGAACTGACAGACTGACAGATTCTCTCACTAAAGACAGAATTGTTTGGGCATTCTGGATAATGGTCTAAGAGAAAGATTCTTAAGAGAACAAGACAGACTTGGAGAAAGATTTGATGCTCTGTATAGCTTCAGAAGCCGTGACACCACAGGCTAATGTACTTTTCATTGAGAGCTGCAATGTAGACACATTATGAAGTGCAAACCTATTAGAAAAAATAATAAAACGACAACAAAAAGAGAGCAAGATGTCATCTGAGAGAAAAAAAACAATGTAATCGCTGTGGGCGGCAGCATTGTCCAAAACAGTGTCAAAAATAAAGGAAAATGTACAATGACTGCAGAAAGAGTAAACATTTTTCATGCTGTTGCAGAAGCACAAAAAAAATAAAACACGTAAATGCAGTTCTTGAAAATGAACTTGAGGAGTTTTATATAGATGTGCTTTGTGAAAACAAGCAAAGTAAGAATGTCTGGACTACTCCATTGCAAGTGAACCAAAACAATCTTCTTTTTAAACTGGATACTGGAGCACAAGTAAATGTTTTTGCAGAATCTGAGTTTAATGCATTAAAGCCAAGACCAAAGTTACATCAAACAATTATAAAAGCGACTGGGTATTCAGGTGCAGACATTCCAGTTAAAGAAACGTGTGGCAAAAGTATCACACAAAAATATTGTGCACACGCTTTCATTTGTGAATGTACAGTCAATATTGGGTTTATCTGCCTTTGAGAGACAGAATTTGATGAAAGGAGTTTTACTCCTGCAAAGTGACAGAGGCAGAATACAGTGACTTGATGGAAGAGTATGAGGTCTTGTTCAAAGGACTTGGTTTTCTTCCAGGAGAGCACACGATTAAACTTGACAACATACTGCCATCCATGTAGGAAAGTGCCTTTTGCATTACATCATCAACTCAAAACAGAGCTTGACAGAATGGAATGGCTAGGAATCATTAAAAAAATTGATGAACCAAATGAATGGGTCAATTCACTTGTCATTGTTGATAAGAAAAATGAAAAACTGAGCATTTGCTTAGATCCAAGAGACTTGCAATGAGGCATTAAAAGAGAGCATTTCAAATTGCCTACTCATGAAGAAATTATGTCACAGTTTCCTAATGCAAAGTAGTTTAGTAAATTAGATTCATCCTCTGGTTTCTGGCAACTTCAATAAGATGAACCGAGTTCAAAGTTGTGTACCTTTAACACTCCTTTTGCCAGATAATGTTTTCTTCAGCTTCCGTTTGGAATTGCATCAGCTCCTGAAGTATACCAAAAAAAACGATTCACATGATATATGAGCACATTGAGGGTGTGGATAGTTCTGTGGATGATATTATTGTTCGGGGATCATCTAAACAATAGCATGACTGCAGACTCAGACAAGTCTTTGGGGCAACATGAAAGGCAAACCTGAAGTTGAATAAAGACAAATGTCAGCTAAGAGTAACTGAACTTACCTTTGTGGGTGACATCATCAGCAATGAGGGTGTGTGTCGTGATCCATTGAAGGTTTCTGCTATTGAGAACATGCCAAGATTGCAATGGGTTCATGGGCATGGTCAACTACATGGGAAAATTCATACTCAATCTGATCAAAAGCTTCTGATTGTATTGTTTCGCAAACCTTTAAGTGATTGTCTTTTGCGAACTCAGCAAATGATGATCAAATTGCAAAGGTATGTATTCAATATGTCATACACATCTGGAAGATTCATGTACTTGGCTGACACACTTTCCAGAGTTATGGATCCAACAACAAAAATTGGTCACAGGGACAGTGTTGATGTTCAAGCATTTGTTGATATGATCATAGAGACTGTACCGGGTGCTCCTCAAAAATTGGAAGGTCAAGGTTTGATAAGGGTATCGTGGACCTTTTTTGAATACACCCTTACACCTAACAATGAGGAGTAACTCAACTCCACTGTCATTCTTCCCTGTATTCCTATAGTTTCTGAAAGGATCACCAGGATCCGGAAGAAATATCAGATTAACACCATCCACAAACCTATAAGAAAGATCAAAGAACATTTTATGCAGGTCAAAGATGATCTAAGGCTCAGGTTGGCTGGCGTTTACAGGATTCCCTGGGAATGAGAAGCAATTTATATCAGACAGAAAGGATGCACTATGGAAACCCACAACAAGGAGCGCAGGAGATGTAGCAGTTTGGGTTACCCAGAGAAATTAGCAGTAGCAGAACATTGCATTCGCAATGGCCATAGGATTGGATTTGACGGCACAAAATTATTGTGCCACGCCAATGGCTTTTGGGACTGCCAAGTTATGGAAGCCATTGAAATAAAACTAGAGTAAAAAAATTTTAACAAGGGCAAAGGTCTTGCATAAGGGAGAACTGGAATTCAATTGTAAACAAAGTGACAGAGCAAAACCTGATTTGATGAGGACTGAACAATCAGGAAGGATGACTACAGGGGTATAAATGCCACCAAACTAGACATGCCCAGGGATCATCCCTGATGAAGATGACACTGAAATGACAGTTATAATCAAATACTTGTATGCAGCTGGAAGACCTAGAAGAGTTTATTACAAATAAATAATGTCTGAATGCCCTTATTTAATCAACAGTGAGACAGACTACAACAGTGGAACTGATTGAAAGAGTGAAGTGTCAAACAGTATAAATGCATTAACACTGAGTTCAGTTATTTGACCACATATAAACCTCTCCTTTACTTGAAGTGAGATTGCAGTGATGTTGCCTACCTTTTGGGAAGATACTGATGAAGGAGTCCACAGAGACTGAGCTTAGAAACTCCGAGCACGGTGACACACCATAGACTGAGTTTCCCAGGCTCTGCACTGTAAGTGTAGAATCTGTCATGAAACCACAGGGCAGACAAGCTTCCTCTTCCTTTTCAGCTCCGGGTAGAGGTATCACTGACGTGTGTTTAGCCTATGAAATCTCAGCTCGAAGTAGCTATTTTGGGCAATCCAAATATGCAAAGTCACTGAAATCAAAAATGATTTGAAAGAGTTTAGACTTGGAACATTATTATTTTAAAGGTTTTGGGGGGGTATCAAATGTGCAAGGTGATGGTAAATGATAGAATATGTCATAATGGAAGGATCAAGGTCAATTTTGTTGGGTTCTAGCTTTATTAATGAACTGTGGTGCTCTGGCAGATTTAAATTGTATTCAGAAACATGGTGAACTATGGGTTGAAGAAAACACAAACAAGCTTGATTTGATATTTAAGGTAATAAACGATTTTCAAAGTTTGTCCACTATTGACTGTGAATTTACAGTTTTACCCAAGGCAGAAGTTCTATCCACCATCTTCGTAATGATCCAATTTTCTCCTGTGCCTTTTAGTGTTTCCCATAATGAACTCACAGGTTGCCCCAGGATGTTCACAGCTCTTGAGAATAACTAGTGATCATCTTTACTCCAATGCCAATTAAAGGAAAGTTGATTTGTTAAGTAATTTTCATTTGTTCCGGTTACCCCAAGTAAACCAATCTTATGAAAGAATATTTATTGATTGTCTGAAGCCAATTCTCCTTTTAAACAGTGTTAATGGAACTGTACAGTTCTTACTTGTAATACAATCAAGAAATATTCTTAAATGTATTGTCACAAGGGAACAGGAGGCTGGACCCAAGTGCAGGATGCAGGCACTGAAGTACTAGGGGCAGGACAGGAATAACCAAAGGATAGAACCAGATGGGGAGACCAGGTCATGCAAAAGAGACGGGGTGTGCTAGGTAATCCTGGGGTTCAGAGAGAGTCCGTGGCTAGGCAGGAGAGCCGCCTGGGTGGCCGCATAAGTCCTGGGCAGGGCCGCCTCCCAGGCAGGAACACAGAGGCCCGCGCAAGCTGCAGGACACCTGGGCAGGTAGCAGACACAACCCATCAGAGGTGAGGGGTAGGAAGAGGACAGACTACCCTGCCAGGCAACGCCTGCTACCTGACGGAGGCAAGGGATTGGGAGGGAACTTGGTCCGGGGTGACTCCAAGGCTGACTCACAGAACTTGGGGATGAAGCCATGGGCCCTCCAAATCAGGACAACTGGAATGAACAGAGCCAATAAGAGAAAACACTTTGGAACATGGCAGCCCAGCTCACACAAGGCAAACAGGACAAAATAGGTTCAAAGCAGGACAACACAGACTCACACACTCTGTACTAGAGACCCTTATATCCACCTGCCAGTTGATAGGCAACAGGTGCACCTTCTTAAGCCAAGATGTTCCTATTTGGCTTAAGAGTGACAGGAGGGATGGCTGCAAGACCCAGAATGCGGGCTCCGCACGGGACGATAACATGTATAAACAGTGCAATTAAACATAGATGTTTCTGCCAGTTCTGATTCAGGGTGTTGACTTGCTGAAGTTTGAAAATTATTCTGAGCACTTCCTCAACTGAAAAACTACAGTGGTGAACACTGCTGTCTCTCCATAAATCCATAAGACACAGGAGCAGATTTCGATCATTCGATCCATCATGTCTGCTCTGCCATTCCATCACAGCTGATAGATTATTTTCCTCAGTTCCATTCTTCCAACATCTCCCCAACACCTTTAACACACTTACTTATCAAGAACCTATCCAGCTCCACTTTAAATATACCCATTGATGAGTGAACTTCCAGGCTCTACTGATTTGCTCTCACTCAATTTCCACTGTTGCCAAAGATACTCTGACCCACAGTGATCACCACAGCCTAGTTTGTGTCTGTCTGATCCACCTGCCTTTAGCTTTGTCAATGTAAACACTTAATTCCCCATTTCAACAAATATTTCTTGTTAACAAAATGAGGAAATGGATATTGAAGATTGTTCCTCATTTTATGCTGACTCAGCTGCAATTACCCATTTCTGTGCTAAATATTCACCCCAAATATTAATCGCAGTTTCCTCCACAAACATCTTTCTTCTCTATTATTTTGGCTAAAGATCAAAGCTCCAGAGATAAAGACAACAAAGAGTGATTGTTGGAGGAAGAGGACCAGCTATGGGATTACTTTGAGTCAGTGGACTGGGCTGTGATCAAGCTCTCATCTATAGATTTGAATGAATACTCCATGGTTGTCATGGACTTTATTAAAACAGTTATAGATGAGTGTACTCCACAAACATCTCTCAGGATCAACCCCAATCAGAAGCCTTGAGTGAACTATGAGATACACAATCTGCTGAGAACCTGAGGACAGTGAGGGACAGAGGGGTTTCATGGAGAATGTGCACTGATCCCTATTCCTATCAGGACAGGTAGGCAAGATGGTCAAAGAACCATCTGGGATTTTTGCCTGAATTGGCTGAGGCACTTTATACGGGAACAAGGAAATACAAGAAAGACACATGAATACACATTCAGCTTCTTAATTCAGCCATCTTTCCAGCCCATCCACCCACCTTCTCCCTCACCTGCTCTCACCTATCAGCTGCCAGCTTGTACTCAAGTTTAAGGTTAATTGTCATACAACCGTGCACGTACAGTCATGAAAACAACCAAAGGAAACAGTGTCCTCCAGAACATCTGTGGCTGGAGTTTCTGGGTGCAACTTGGAAACGTGCAACAGGATAGACTCATCCTAAAGAAGTATTCTAAAATGAGGGTGAAATAGTCATGGCTGACAAAGGAAGTCAAAGACAGCATAAAAGAAGGGACGTTAGCCAATAATATAAAAGAGGATACCAAAAGTAGTTCAATATAGAGAGTAAAAGATTGGTGAGTGTGGATATCAGACCACTGTAAAATGACGCCGGGTATGTAGTAATGGAGGATAAAGAAATTTCACACTTAGCAAGTATTTTGCATCAGTCTTCACTGAAGAAGATGTCAGCAGTAGGCCAGAAATTCATATGTGTCAAGTGGCAGAACTTAGTATAGCTGCTATTACTAAAGAGAAGATGCCTAGGGAAGCAGAAAGGTCTGAAGAAGGATAAGCCTATTGAACCAGATGGACTACATCCTCAGGTTCTGAAAGAGGTAGCTATGCTTGTGGCATGTACTAGGCCTCATGCTATGGCAACACCTGTTGCAACTGTCTAGGAGAGATGACATCAGAGGCAGTGTGGTATGGTGTCCACATTGGCATCTGTGCTGCACACCAGAATTGGTTTGGTGGAAGAAATACTGGGTGGTATTCACCTGCAAAAATCTGTGAACATGTTCTGGCTGACAACATCCATAGACTCAGGGACATGGGTTATATTATGTTTCTTTTCCTGTGACTCTATGTTTACTGAAATCTTATACATGACCTGCACAGTTTATGTCTGGGGGTACTTTACTTTGAACTTTGAAATTTTCAACTTTGAATTCATGCTGACAAGCTTAGAAGTTTTGAACCCAGAAACAATCATACCAGGCACATCAGTGGCTCGACTTCTATAGGATTGCAACTCTACAAATCTCTGGTTAGACCACACTTAGAGTATTGTGTTCAGTTCTGGTCACCTCATTATAGGAAGGATGTGGAAGCTATGGAGAGGGTGCAGAGGAGATTTATCAGGATGTTGCCTGGATTGGAAAATAAGTCTTATGAGGCAAGGTTAGCAGAGTTGGGACTTTTCTCTTTGGAGAGTAGAAGGATGAAAGGGGACTTGATAGAGGTCTACAAGATTACGAAAGACATCGATAGGGTGGATAGCCAGTACCTGCTTCTCAGGGCATGAATCGCAAACACCAGAGGGCATATGTACAAAGTTAAGGGAGGGAAGTTTGGGGCAGACATCAGGGGTGTTTTTTTAAACAGAGGGTTGTGGGTGCCTGGAATGACTTGCTAGAGTTGGTGCTGGAGGCTAAAACATTAGAGGTATTTAAGAGCCTCTTGGACAGGCACACGGATGAAAGAAAAATAGAGGGTTTCAGGATAGTGTGGGTTTAGTATTTCTTTTTTAAGGAATATATGGGTCAGCACAACATCAAGGGCTGAAGGGCCTGTACTGTGCTGAAGTATTCTAGTGTTCTGGGATTTTGTGGGAGATTTGTTTTGTCTCCAAAGGCCCTTTCAAATTTCGAAACATGTACCCTGGAGAGTGTACTGATTGGTTGCATCACCATCTAGTACTGAGTGTCCAAGCATAGGATCACAAGAAGATGGAGAGGATCTTAGACTCAGCCAGCACCATCATGGGCACATTCCTCCCCACGATCCAGGGCATTTTCAAGAGGTAGTTCCTCAAGAAGGCAGCATCCGTCATTAATGGTGCCCACCATCTGGGACATGACTCATGCAAGTTTTATTGTCTTCCAACTCTACACATGTATATAGCCAAACAACACAGCGTTCCTGTGCGGCCAAAGTGCAAAAGACAAGACATAGTTACACACAGCACATAGAGTTACAATATCCCAAACAGTCAGAAAAATAATATTAGTTTGATAGATTGGAATGGGATTTTTTATTTAAGGTATTGGAAAAATATGGATTAGGAACATCATTTATAAAATGGATTAAAACCTTAAATACTAATCCCAAAGCTAAAGTAGTGACAAATGCTCAAATTTCAACATCATTTCAGTTAACAAGATCAACTAGGCAAGGTTGCCCATTATCACCTGCTTTGTTTGTGTTGGCAATAGAACCACTAGCTGAATTAATTAGAATGGACCCAGATATTAAGGGTTTCAGAGTTAATCAGGAAGAATACAAGATTAAATTATTTGCTGATGATATTCTACTTTATTTAACAGATCCATTACATTCACTACGCAAATTATCTTATAGATTAGAAGAATATGGGAAAATATCGGGTTATAAAATAAATTGGGATAAAAGTGAAATTTTACCTCTTACTAAAGGAGATTATAATTAATGTCGATTAATAACTCAATTTAGATGGCCAGAAAATGGTATAAAATATTTAGGTATAAGAGTTGATAATGACATAAAAAACTTATACAAATTAAATTATTTACCACTTTTGAAAAAAATTCAGGAAGATCTTGATAAATGGATGGCATTACCAATAACATTAGTAGGTAGAGTAAATACTATAAAAATGAATATATATTCCCTAGACTACAATATTTATTTCAATCATTACCAATACAATTACCCCAGAAGTTTTTTCAAGAGTTAAACAAATATGTGAGGAAATTTCTCTGGAAAGGTAAGATGTTAAGAATATCATTGGAAAAATTGACATGGAAATTTGATCTAGGAGGATTACAACTTCCAAATTTTAAGAATTATTATAAAGCAAATCAACTTAGATTTATTGCATCTTTTTTCGAGAAAGATAAACCGGCATGGGTTAGAATAGAACTAGATAAAATAGGAGAAAACGTACCAGAAGATTTTATATACAAATGGGAATCTAAATGGATACGGGAAAAGAAAGAATCTCCTATATTAAAACATTTGATTGGTTTATGGAATAAGATAAATGTTGATGATGAGACAAAAAAATCTTTATTAGCAAAGAGATCTTTAATTCAAGATAGACTTATTCCTTTCACAATGGACAATCAACTTTTATATAATTGGATTCAAAAAGGGATTAGATATATAGGGAATTGTTTTGAAGGAGGTATATTAATGTCATTTGATCAATTAAAGAATAAATATAAAGTATACTTTATTTTGTTACTTTCAATTAAGGGCTTATTTAAGAGAAAAATTAGGTCAAACAATGTTATTGCCGAAACCTAATGAAATAGAAATTTTAATTCAAAAAGGAAATATTAAAAAAATTATATCTTGTATGTATAATTTGATTCAAAAACAGGCAATTAAACAAGGAGTCCATAAGTCAAGACAAAAATGGGAAAGTGATTTGAATATTAAAATTGAAGAAACAAATTGGTCAAGACTATGTCTTGATAGTATGACAAATACAATAAATGTTTGGTTAAGATTAGTGCAGTATAGTTTTCTACATCAATTATATATTACACCACAAAAAATAAATAAATTAAATCCAAACTTATCGGATCAGTGTTTCCGATGTAACCAGGAAACTGGTACTTTTTTACATTCTACATGGTCTTGTTCTAAAATTCAACCTTTTTGGACAAATTTAAGACTTTTACTGGAACAAATTATAGGAACACAATTTCCTCATAATCCAATATTACTCTTATTAGGTGATATTGAAGGGATAAAACCAAAACTCAAACTAAATAAATACCAGAAAGAATTTATTAAAATTGCACTGGCAGTAGCCAAAAAAGCTATTGCAGTTACTTGGAAATCAGATACATATTTAAGTATAGACGCTTGGAAGAAAGAAATCTATAGTTGTATTCCATTAGAAAAAATTACTTATAATTTAAGAGATAAATATGAAACATTTCTGAAAATTTGGAGCCCTTATTTACAAAAGACAGGATTAAATCTATAGATGTTCTGAAGATGAAACAATTGGTTATTTGGGGAAATAAATAAATATACATATTAAAGTTATTATGAATTCCATGGAGCATGTGGAGATCTTCCAACAACCAGGCACTCTTTCTTTCTTTTTTTTTCTCTTTTTCTTTTTTTTCTATAGGGCAGTTAGGGGGGAGGGGTTAAGGGGAGGGGGGAAGGGTGATATACATTTTTTTTCCATACTTCATTTTGTAACTACTTAAAAATGCAATAAAAAAGTTTTCAAAAAAAAAAAATAATAATATTAGTGCAACTCCCTGAATGGCATGGCCTGAAGATTGATGGTACATTGGACGTTGTCCTAGAACCAATTTTCTGTGAGAACCAGTACACAGTAGCTCCTCATTTCTCACTCTGGATTGCCTAGTTTGTCTCTCGCTCTGTTAACCCCTCAACAAGGCAATCCAGGTTGTCTTGCACTGGGTCAGCAGTAGAGAAAGGCGATCTAGCTGTCTTCCAGGGAGCAAACACTGAACAACGGCACCAACAGGAGAGCCGGCCTGCAGTGATGAAGGCCTGGTCCACACAAAAATCGAGGTCACACAACTCTGCCGCCATTGGCTGCACCAAAGAACCAATGATCTGGACTTACATTATTTTATATTACCAATGTCCAACAGGTCTTGCAATCACAAAAAAAAACTTTAAGACGTGCATTTGTATTATTCTTTGGAACTGGACAGTCCATTGTGACAAAGCACACCATCATCTTATTGGAAGAACAATTCACCAGAAACAGCTTCATCCCCTACACCAGCAGATTTGTGAACAATCCAAGAAACCATTTCTTAATATTTTTATGCTACTTATTTTGTTAATTTATAGTAAATCTATGTCTTTGAACCATCTTGCTGCAGTGAAACAATCAACTTTACATCCTATAAGCCTGACATGAATTCTGAGTCCGAACTTTTGATTATTTCATTTAATCTACATGGCTTTACTCACAGTATTTCTCAAAATTCTGAATAGTTTTACCTTGAATATTTCATTGTTGATGGTTTATAAGTTCTTGAAAATGCATTCAAAACATTGGGAAGCCTTAACTTGGGCACATCTGATATCTTGCACCTCCTCAGACTCCGCAGTGTCACTTTGATCAGATTGGAAGGATCCTGGAGATTACATGGGATGTCATTTCTTGCAACCTCTTGCACTTTCTTTTAATCTCAGCCAAATAAGAGCAGATATTATTTAGTGTAAGCACAGCAATGAGAAACAAGTCGAATGCTGATGTGTGTAGATTCAGGTTCAGATTTATTTATCACTGGTACATTGAAACATTCAGTGAAATATATCATTTACATTAACAAGTAACACAACCTGAGGATGTGCTGGTGGCAGCCCGCAAGTGTCACCTACAATTCAGGCCTCTACTGCCTGCTCAAAGACAAGTGACTTGGACAGGTAATGAAGGAAACACACAGATTTCATGCTGTCCATAGTCAGTGTGTCCTGGGATCAGATGACTGTATGAGCAGGAGGCATGAGAAGGTAGGAGCACAGCTTAGTTGGCATGCCTTGAGTTTGGGGTTCCATCAATGGCTAGTCTGGATATCAATACCAAAGGTTGGAGCCTGAAGGTCAAATGAAAGTTCAGAATCTGAAGCCCGACAGCTGGAGGCTGGAGTGTGATTGGGTGGGAGGGAGGGATGGGGTGTGTATTGCTGCTGTTATTTTCTTCCATGTTATTCTCTGTGTTGTTCTGCCAAGCAGTGTGGGCAGGGTACGTTGAACTGGAAAATGTGGTGAAATCAGTGGATTTTCTTCGTCATCCATCCCAGTCAACTGTTCATGTTGCTGGACATCAAATGTGGAACACAGAATGCAGAGTGGTGTTCTGGCCTCTAACCCCTCCATGTCATAGTCCCTAGAACTAATCTGATCCCTAACTTCCCCATATCACTATTCCCAAACCATAACCTGACCTTTAACTCCCCTTTCTGTCCCCAAAACCAGCTTTCTGAACTTAAAAAGAGAACAACTAGTAACAGGAAATCATTTTAGCTGGTATTTTCAGTTACTTGTCTCAATCCAGTCCTGCTGGGCACATTGAGAATAACATTACCTCAGGATTCCCTCAGACTCATTCCACTGTCCTTCTGTCCTCTGCCCCCCCCCCCACCCCGCCACAACTTTGATTTATTTTCTCATGCGGTGAAATCATGTGTCAGAACGTGATTGGACAGAGTTCGGAGCACGTGCAGAAATGATAGAATGATCGAGAAGCATGGCAAATGTAAAACATGGTTTTGTTGTTGTTGTAAATAAAAGTACTAGTTCAATTCTTCCAGAATATGGTTTGTTATTAGTAACCCAGGGTACATATAAAGAACACAACATGGTCTCAGAAGTTGGACTGGAAGAATAATACATTTACTAGCACGGGAGAATCGAAGGTAAACAAAGAAAAAAAAGAGCACAAACTGTTTTGGTACTTGCTAACTGTTTTACAAATGGAAGGACTGCAACCTCCACTGTCACTTCATTTATCTAGGAATGTAGCTGAGAACTGGAGGAAATTCAAACAGCGTTTTGAAATATCACATATTTATCAGTGATCGGAGCACATAAAAGATGGGAGAAAACAAAAGCTGCGATTCTACTCCACGTAATTGAGGTATATAACCATTTTATTTTTGAAAATGGAGATAATTTGAATTTAAAAGTGAAAATGGACAAATTTGAAGCATTTTATATACCAAAGCGTAATGTAACGTATGAGTGATACAATTTTTTCATGTATACGCAGAGCGCTGATGGTATTATGATCAATTTGTTACAGACTTGAGACACCGCAGTAAAACATGTGAGTTTGGATAACTGACGGAATCTGTCATTAAAAACAGAATTGTTTGTGGCATTCTGGATGATGGTCTGAGAGAGAGACTGGAAAAGAACAAGATTTAGATTTGGAATAAGCTTTCTTCCGCCGCAAAACTTCGGAAACTTTGACGCCGCAGGCTAACAAGCTTTTTATTGAGAAGTGCAACGTACACACTGTGCACAAACATATTAGAAAAAATAATGAAGTGACAATGAAACTGACAGAAAGCAAGAATTCATCTGAGAGAAAAAATACTTGTGATTACTGTGGCCAAAACAGTGTCCAGAGGATTGGAAAAGGTGCAACAACTGCGGTAGAGTAAATATTTTTCATGCTGTTGCAGAAGTAGAAAGAAAATTAAAAAAGTAAATGCAGTGCTTGAAAATGAACGAGGAGTTTCATATAGATGTGCTTTGTGAAAACGAAGTAAGAATGACTGGACTATGCCATTGCAAGTGAACCAAAACAGTATATTGTTTAAACTTGATAGTGGAGCACATGTAAATGTTCTTGCAGAATCTGCGTTGAATGCATTAAAGCCAAGACCAAAGTTACATCAGACAAATATTAAAGTGACTGTGTATTCAGGTGCAGACACTCCAGTTAAAGGAACATGTGTGGCAAAAGTATCACACAAAAATATGGTGCACACACTTTCATTTGTGGTGGTGCCAAAAAATGTACAGTCAATATTGGGTTTATCTGCCTGAGAGGGACTGAATTTGGTGAAAAGTGTATTAGGCCTGGATAGTGACACAGATTCAGAATGCAGTGACTTGATGAAAGGGCAAGACAGAACAGAATTTGATTCCAACACAGAAAAAGTAAAAGAAGTCATAAAGAAAGCTCCCAGACCCATCCCTTTGTTATTAGCATCAAAGAACACATTGCCACCAAAACCAGGAGTTACAATATTGCCCTCTGGAAGTAATGCACATGTATCAATGGGCCATGCATTCCATCACAATCTCACCTCTTCAGGAGGATGGAGGCCAAACTTGCCAGTACAGTTCAATGCTGATCTGAACCCAAAAAGTGAAAAGAATCACAATCCAACTGAAGAAATGAAAGCACAAGTGAAGGAATTGAGAAGTTTTATTGAAATGATGAAGTCTCAGCATAAGAAAAGATATTGCACTGTCAACAAATGAATTATATGAAGAAAAGAAGTGGGAGGAATTAAGAAAGCTACAGTACTTGAAGAGGTACAACCCTCCAAACAGAGGAGGGAGCAGTGTTAAGAAATAGCAAAGACTTTAAGAAAGAGCCAGCTTCTGAGTTTCAGTTAACTGACACAGACCTGACTAAACATAGAAATAACAACGAAACACAAGATCTGTGTGAACCACAGAAAAGATCAACTCGTGTTCGTAAACCCCCAGAGAGACTGATAGAGACATGTTAAATTATGGATTTGCTCTTAACAATGTTGCTAATTGTTTTTCTTTTTATGGAAAGGAAGATGTGGTGATATTACGTGTCAGAACATGATTGGACAGAGTTTGGAGAATGCGCAAAAATAATAGAATGATTGAGAAGCATGGCAGTGTAAAACATAGTTTTGTTGCTGTAATAAATAAAAGTTCAATTCTTCCAGAATATGGTTTGTTATTAGTAACCCACGGTACGTATAAAGAACACAAAATCTCAAACCCTTCATTCTCTAGAAAATGAGCCCAAATCCCTCCTAAAACCAGGATGGTGCTGAACAGCAATGTCTGTTGAGGTTGTGGCTCAGACTGAGTTTTTTTTTGTTTGGAGGGATGGTTTTGGGGACAACACAGTGAGGTAGGGGTCAGATTAGTGTTTACAGACAGGGATGAGGGGAAGTTATAAGGCAGAGGAAGGAGTGAAGTGGCAGAGGCTGCAGCCATTGGCAGAGTCCAGGTCAGAGTGCACTGAAGTCAAAGACCAGTGATCCCAATGGTCAGTGATTGAGGTATGTGGGCAGGAGGCCCGAGGACCAGTGAAAGTCAGGGGACCCTGAAGTAGAGGTTGATGGTCAAAGTTGAAAACCCTGTTGATAACTGACCCTCAGTGTAAAGCGTAAACTATCTTGAATAAACTCCACTATTTGAGATCAAATAGCACCCTTTGAAATTCAGGTCCATTTTTTACCTTCCCTCTGCTTTCCTTTTCAACCAGTTTAGCACCTTATGTCAGGCGCACTCAATGGCAATAATGTATAACCTCGAGCTGTAAAAGAAGAGGAAGCTCACACATCCTGTCATTTCATCAGAAATGGCATCAATTACTGAGCCTGGGGAGCTCAGCTTGTATGTCCCTGTCTCTGAACACCTTCACTAGTATCTTCTCTCAATGTATGTAACCTCTCTGCAATCTCACTTCAAGTGAAGCAATGGTTTAAACAGGACCTCAACACTGAACAGTGCATGTATTTATTTACTGAGATACAGTGCAGTGTAGGAGTTTACATTCCTTCGAGCCATGCTGCCCAGTAACATTACCCCCAACAACACCACCAATTTAACCCCAGCCTAGTCTCAAGACCATCCTGAACTACAAGAACTTTTGGCACTGAGGGTCTACCCCATCAGTGAGCTGCTTGCTGGTGGAGGTGCAGATTGTGTTGCTGCCTGCTACAGGGAGACATTGAAAGTATTGGAGTTCATTTGAAAAGGCAGTGTGCAGTGTAACAGTGGGTGATTGTCTTTGATGTTTCTCTTGTTAACATTGAGATTCCGCAGGCCTATTTCCCTATTTATTGGTGCAACAGCTGGGGGGAAATTACATGGCTTCAGTTGCAGCGAAGTCCAGGCCCGAAGCTGTGGGGTTGTCCGCTGTTGTAGTACAGGAGAGGAGACAGTGGAGGAGATGTATCACAGCATCCATGTTGGGTTGGGGGCTGGTCTCTCCCCTCACTACTGCCCTCTAGTGCTCAGTTGGTGGAATGGAAAGCTGGATTGCTTGTGTGTGTAGTTTGTCTGCAGACTGCCAGGAAGTGCACCATCAGTTTGTGTTTTGTGCTGTGTATGTTTTGCACCTAGGCCCTGACGAACGCTGTTTCATTTGACTGTATTCATGTAATGTTGAATGATGTCTAACTTAAACTTGAATTGCTGTTACTTTCCTATCAACTTGAACCATTCTCCTCTAAATTCTCTCATTAATAAGGCATTTTCACCCACAAAACAGTGACTCACCGGATGTTTTTCTGATTTTTTTCAGCATTCTCTGTCAACTCTAGAGACGGGTTTTGTGTGAAAATCACAGGAGATCTGCAGTTTTTGAGATACTCAAACGACCCCATCTGGTTCCAACATGATTCCATGGTGAAAGTCACTTAGATCACATTTCTTCCTCATTCTGATGTTTGCTCTGAACAATAACTGAACCTCTTGACCATGTCTGCATGCCTTTATTCATTGAGTTGCTACCACAATTGACTGATCAGATTTTTGCATGAATGAGCAGATATACAGGTAAGTTCAAAGTTCAACATTCAGGGTAAATTTATTATCAAAGTACATATATGAAACCATATGCAACCCTGAGATTAGTTTTCTTGTGGACATACTCATTAAATCTAAGAAACTCAATAGAATCAATGATCCAGGAAGGTATTGTTCTGTTCAGCATTAAGGATCTGAGCTGAGCTCAGTGTAGAACTCTGGGAATCTGAGCCACAAGAGTGACTGGCACTCCCCTGTTTACATCCAGGACCAGAGATCAAGGATCTATCTGAGGATCAGGCATGGAGCTAAACAGTGGTACTCGCAGGGTCAGTGATATGTTGACATTTAAATGTGACGAAGGTCACCGTCAGATGAACTGAGTCAAAATATACTTGAGCCCTGAACTACTAGGACTATACACAACTCCACAGGCACTGGACCCAAGTAGCTGAGGTGAGACTCTATTGTATCAAAGTGAGTACACCACAACAAAACGTCAGTTAAGTTACATAGTCTGCAAATTAATTTTTTCTGGTCATTTTCCAAGAGTCAAGGTGGGCTCCTTGAGAGCTGTTCCTCAATAAGACTCAATGATTGGACCTTGCTCTGGTAAATTTTAGTTCATCACAAATTCTGGGACTGTAAAGTCATTTGATGTAGATTTTTGTGCTCAAGCTTCCAGTATATTTATCAGGTTTACTTACCGAAGTGTGCTGGCACATTTAGGACAAAGTGACTTTTCCAGCAATGTGTTTGCTGTACTTCCAGCAGACCATCCTTTAGTGGGATTCCATCGCTTCCCCACGGTCACCACTGTGCTTGAAAACAAAGAGCTTTCTTTTCTGTTCACATGCAGTCAGTATTTTCCCAGTGTCACATTGTGGGTATTCAGAGTTCCTGAGATTGTTCACATTTTATGTCTAATTGTTTGTCTTTGGACTTGCTCTGGGTTTTCATTTTGTGTTGCAGGTGTCTTTGGGGTCATGGGATTGTTAGTCTCTCTTTGTATTTATCACTTTTATTCAATTTGGGATAATTTAATTGGCACGGGATTTTCAATGTCTTGTATTGTTGTTGTTGGCTTTGGGGATTATTGCATTGTCTGGACACAAGTCATCTGATTGCTCTGGAATTATTATGTGCTGCAGGGTGTATTTCAGAGGGTATGCCAAACTCTTTCTGTTGGGCCGTTGTGATTCCTTGTCAGATGATTCTCAGACCAAATTTTTCAGCGTATCATGAGTGATTTCTGTTTTCCAAGATTCTGTAAAGTTTGCATGAGCTCATAGATTTTTTTATCCTGGTTAATTTCTGTAATAAATTTTTAGTTTTGTTTGAATTGCTGAAGTCTCTGTGATTCCTACACTTGAGTTTGCCAGTGACCCTCATACACACTGTGGCATCGACAGACACAAACACTCTCCAAACTGTATCCCCCTAAGTCACTGGGGTTCCCAGCCTGGGGTCCACAGACCTCTTGCTTAATAGTATTGGTCCATGGTAATAACATTTTGAGAAACTCTGTCCAAAAATGAACACTGATGCTCCAGTGGGTTGAAAGGGAAGGTCATTATTTCTGCTCTGTCTCACTGACCTGGGTGAAGTCACATCACAAATTGTTGCTGCTACTGTGTAATTCTATGTTTTTGATGCAAATTGCCATATGCCTGACTCAATAAGTGAGTGAGGTCCAAATGCTGAAAATGGGCCCATCCTAAGCTCTGTTTGAACCCGATCATTGGAGTGTACATGTCCCCACTCACCCTGAATCTCACTGGTCTGTCTCTCATAGCAGAACAGGAAGAACACTGATCAGATCTACTTGAATAACACGGTCTATCTGATGGTCCAACATGTTACAGTGGAGGATGAGAAGTTGTATCAGTGTCAAGTGCAGGAAAACAGAAACGTTGTTGGAACAAGCAAAGCAACTTTTACTGTGGCTGAGAGAAAATGTCAAGAAATATTAAAGTAATTAAGTGTGGTTAGATATTAATGAGGCTCTTGTGTCATTGGTGGCTCAAGTGATAGTGCGATGGGCGAACAGGGAAGACTGGTACAATGTTGTAATGGTGCACCAATACTGGAGATGCAAATAACTCTGAATCAGAACCATGGCTGGGATATCTTTTCCCTTTGTTGGGTACAATATTCTCATTGAACTCTTCCTATCAAGTGTTTGAATGATAACTTGCAAGTTAAACTAACAGAACTATTTATCTAATGAAGGACCTTGGACACAGATATTTCTGCACACGGAGAAAAGCAGGAAGCAGTTCCACAGTGGACTGTAGACTATGGCCAAGTGTCCTCATGTATAAATTTTGGCAATGCTCAAAAAGAACAACACACACAAAATGCTGGAAAAACGCAGCGGGTCAGACTGCTTCTATGGAGAGAAATAAAGAGTTGATGTTTTGGGCAGGATTGGAAAAGAAAGGAGAGAAGCCAGTATAAGGTGGTGTGGAGAGTTGTTAGAAGTACAGTCTGACAGGTGATAGGTGAGATCTGGTGGGGGAGGAAGATGGATGGGTGAGGGATGGGGGATGAAATAAGAAGATGCAAGTTGATCATTGGAAGAAGACAAAGGATGAAGAAGAAGTAATGTGACAAGAAAGAATAGTGGACCATGGAAGAAAGGGAAGGAGATGGGGTACTAGAGAGAGGTGATGGGTTATGAGGAGAAGCCAGTGAATGAGAGGGTAAACAGTATGGGGAACAGGAAAAGAAAAAAGGCAGGGGTGCGGGAGAAACTACAAAAGTTAGAGAAATGGATGCTCATGCGATGAAGTTGGAGCCTAATCAGACGGAAAATCTGCTGGGGAAAGAATGACCTGTAAAAAAGGGACAGTATGGACATGAATCCAAGAAGGACCAATATTCTTGTGAGCAGGTTTGTTAGAGCTGTTGGATAGAGTTTAAGCTAATTTGGCAGGGAGATGGGAAAAAAGCAAAGATAATGTGGGTGTCAAGGGCAAGCAGATGACAGAACAAAATTGCAGCCAACAGGATCAGTATCAGTACATTAGAGATGCAGAACCAAAAAGGTTAGCAAATATAGTATTCAGGGTGTTGTATGACAATGCACAGAGTATAAGAAATAAGGTGGATGATCTTGTTGCACTTTTACAGAATGTTGGTTATACTGTTGTGGCCATCATTGAATTGTGGGTGAAGGATGGTTGTAGTTCGGGGCCAAATGTTCAAGGTTACACATTATATTGGAGAGATAGGAAGGTAGGCAAAGGGGGTGGCAAGGCTCTGCTGCTAAGCAATGGCATCAAGTCATGAGAAAGATGTGACTAAGGACTGGAAGATGTTGTAACATTGTGGGTTGAGTTAAGAAACCGCAAGGGTAGAAAGATCCTGGTGGCAGATATCTACAAACCTCCAAACAGTAGCTGGGATGCGAACTACAAATTACAACAGGCAATAGAAAAAAAGCATGTCAAAAGGGCAATGTTATGATTTCATGAGAGATTTAACATGCAGGGAATTGGGAAAATCATGTTGGTATTGGATCTCAAGGGAGCATATTTGTGGAATACCTATGCGATGGCTTTATGCAATTGTTATTGAGCCTGCTAGAGGATCAGCTATACTAGGTTGGGTCTCATGTAATAAACCTTTTACATTCAATGATTAGGGAGCTATCTCCTAAGAGTTCTTCTACATTCTAATCACTGAATGTAAAAGAACCCGTGGGAGACAGTGATCATAATATGATGGAACTCAACATGAAATTTGAAAGGAAGAAAGTAAAGTCTAGCACAGCAGTATTTCAGTGGAGTAGAGGAACTGACAGTGGTATTAGAGAGGAGTTGGCCAAATTGTAGGAGATGCTGGTACAGATGACAGCAGAGCAGCAATGGCTTGAGTTTCTGGGAATAAATGAGGAATGTTCAGGATAGATGTTTTCCAAAAACAAAGAACTACTCAAATGGCAAAACAGTACAACTGTGGCTGACAAGGAAAATTGAAGTTAATATAAAAGCAAAAGAGAGAACATACAACAAAGCAAAAATTAACTGGAAGTTAGAGGATTGGGAAGCTTTTAAAAACCTACAGAAGGCAACCAAAATAATTATTAGGAGGGAAAAGATGAAGTAAGAAATTATGCTAGCTAACAATATCAAGTTCACTTAATTGATAAAGAAAAAAGTTTTTACAAGTACATAATGATTAATTTTCAAGTTTACTCATTGTTGAGGAAAGCAAATGCAATGTTAGCATTCATTTCAAGAAGACTAGAATATAATAGAAAGGATATAAGGCTTCACTTGGACTTGTGAGCAGTTTTGGGTCCTTTATTGAAGAAAGAATATGCTGACATTGGGAAGTGTTCTATTGGATTTCACAAGAGTGATGCTGCAAATGAAAGGCTTATTGTATGAGGAGTGAGTGATACCCCTGGGCCTTTGCTCACTGTAATTTAGGACAGTGAGGGGAGAGGATCTCATTGAAACTTATTGAATGTAGAAAGGATTAGATAGAGTGGATGTGTAGAGGATGTTTCCTCTGGTGGGGGAGTTTAAGACCAGAAAGCACAGCCTCAGAATTGAGTGGCATCCATTTAGAACAGAGATAAGAAGGAATTTCTTTAGCCAGAGGGTGGAATTCCTTGCCACCGGTGGCTATGGAAGCAAGATCATTGGGCATACTTAAGGCAGAGATAGATAGGTTTTTGATTAGTCCAAGTATGAAAGATTACAGGCAAAATGTAAGAGATTGGTATTGAGAGGGAAATGGATCCATCGTGATGAAGTGGCACAGCAGCTTCAATGGGCCAAAAGGCCAGATTCTGCTTTGAATGTCATAGGACCTCTGGTCTTATGGAACTTCATCCTTGGTAATGGCCATCAACTTCTTACCAGCCACATGAAGTCAGGTTAACTGGCCTGCAAGATACTTTTTTTGTCTACCTCCCTTTTTAAAGAATGCAGTGACATTTGCAATTTCCCAATCCTCTAGAACCATTCCAGTATCCAGTGATTTTTGAAAGATCACTACTATTTGTTTTCTGTTGGTTTTAAAAACTTCCCAATCCTCCATATTCCCACTATTTTTTGCTATATCATATGCCTATTCTT
Organism: Hypanus sabinus; assembly: GCF_030144855.1. Classification (NCBI taxonomy): domain Eukaryota; kingdom Metazoa; phylum Chordata; class Chondrichthyes; order Myliobatiformes; family Dasyatidae; genus Hypanus; species Hypanus sabinus. The sequence goes on along the minus strand of NC_082720.1, from coordinate 65,749,604 downwards.
TTGCTTTTATGCTGCTTTGGACTTCCTTTGTCAGCATGGTTGCCTCATCCTCCCTTCAGAACACTTCTGCTTTGCGATAAATCTATCCTGTTCCTTCCGAGTTGCAGACAGAAACTCAAGCCTTTGCTGTTCTGCCATCATCCCTGCTAGTGTCCCATTCAATCAACTTTGATCAGCTCTTCTCTCATGCCTCTGTAATTCCCTTTACTCCACTGTAATTACTCCTCTTAAATTGTAGTGTGAATTCTATGATATATCGTCACTACCTCCTGATAGAGCTCCTTCACTTGCTAAGCATATCTGTTTCACTATGTAACACCTAATGCACAATTTGATTTCCCTTGTGGGTTCAGCCACAAGAATGTCAAGAAGCCATTTTGTAGATATTCCGCATATCTCTTCTTTTGGGATCTAGCACCAACCTGATTTTCCTAATCTAAATATGTATTGAAATCTCCCATGACTATAATTACATTGCCCTTCTTACATGCCTCTTCTATCTGCCATTGTAATTTGTATCCCACTTCATGGCTACTGTTCTCCCATCAGGGTCATTTTACACATTGAAGTTTCTTAACGCTCTTCACAAGGACTCTGCATCCTTTAAACCCTAGTCATCTCTTACTAAGGATTTGATTTTAATTTTCACCAATGGAGCCATGCCACCCCCTCTGGCTACTTGCCTGTCCTTTTGATACAATGTGAATCCTTGGATGTTTAGCTCCCAACTACAATCTTCTTTCATCCATGACTCAGGTATGCCCACAACATCACAGCTGCCAATTTGTAACTATGCTACAAGATAATAACCTTATTCCATATACTGTGTGCATTCAAATGTAACATCTTCAATAATGTATTCAGCACCATTTTCAATTATACTTCCGTGTTACCAGAGGTTAAATTCTTATCCTTTCCAATCATTTTGTATTTTTATTTATTATGCAGACTTTCATCACTATGTACCAAAACCTCTGGCTGTTTACTTTCCCCTTTAGAATGCTGTGGACCTGAACTAAGGTATCCCTGACCCTGGCACCTGGGAGGCAATTTATCATCCAAGTGTCTCTTTCACATCCACAGAACCTCCTCTCTGCTATTCTAACAATTGAATCACCTACTCCAAAATTATTCCTCTTCTCTTCATTCCCTTCTGAGCCACAGAGACAGAATCAGTGCCAGCGATATGGTCACATGCTGGTGATAGTGACCTTGAAGCAACCAGCTGGTCGTAAACCCCATCTGGTTCACTTTGATATTTCAGGTGAGCAAATCTTACCTGGTCTGGCATACACGTGACTCCAGGCTGTGATGGAGAGTGTTTGATAAATGCACTCTGTACACAGGAGCATTCACATAAACATTGCCCTGTCACTTTGCTGTCATTGCACTGAAGGTGTCCACTTTAATGTCGTCCATGGTATATTCTTATAATCGGTTGGCTTTGTGACGTCTTTCCTGCCACAACATGTGGAATATTGCATTTTCTTAAAAATGGGAATATGTAAATGATGTGTATATATTACTTCTACACTCTTTTAAGATAGATACCTCAGTTTATTTTGTAATCTGATTGTAACTACATTGAGAAGTGTGTCATATTCTAATTCATGTGTATTCTCAAGTTGACTTTGTGGGTAGAGAGAGATCTAGCAGTCGGGAGTTCGAACTGGCTTTTGTTTTGTTTTCTGGTAGCTATCTTTTTTTTGTAAATATTGTCTGTTTTCTTTACACAATTTTCACTAATTGTTTTTCAGTTTGATACTTTGATGCACCAACTAAACATCTTTGCGAGAAAATTCAAAGCAACTCCAACCCATAACCCACGTATCATAATACACACCTACAGCAATGTGGTTGCCCTTTATGAGCCCCTTGAAATGCCTTGATCCTCCATTCTGTTTGGAATTAGTTGGGGATAGGCACTAAATGCTGGCTTTGTAGCAGCCTCCGCAGCCCTGGATTGAAAACTAAATATTTCCAATCAGGTTTGTCAGACTGCAATGGAATATATTTTACAAGTGAAGACTTTTCAGTGGGGCTGTACTAGGAATAGATGTCAGGGAAGCAAAGAAAAATGCATCAGGAAACCAGATAATTATGAACAGTATTACAGGAAGTTCTAATCTTAAGTGAAGTTGGCAGGACTGGGGCAAATAGTGTATAATTTCAAAAACTGCTCTTAACTCAACAGCTTTCCACCGATCCCAAAGCATGTCCCAAACTATCACAATCAGAAGAGTTTTACATTCCCTTGACGATGTGAATGGACTTCTCAAGTGGCCAGGCAGCATGTATGAACATCTAGGGTTGACATCTGTCATGGGGACAATAGAATTCAAAATAGAGAAGTGTCTGGTAATGCAAGTTGTGAGGGTAACCAAAGCAACTCGTATCAGAGCAGTGAGGGGCAAAAAGGTTTCATGGATAATGTGCACTGATCCCTATCCCTATCAGAACAGGTAGGCAAGATGGTCAAGGAATCATCTGGGATTTTTTCCCTGAATTGGCTGAGGCATTTTATACAGGAGCAGGGAAATACAATAAAGACATGTAGTTAAGCACATGAATACACATTCAGCTCCTTAATTCACCCGTCTTCCCAGCCCATCCACTCACCTTTTCCCTCATCTGTTCTCTCCTATCAGCTGCCAGGTGTACTCAAGTTTAAGGTTAATAGTCATACATCCGTGCATGTACAGACATGAAAACAACCAAAGGAAACAGTGTCCTCCAGAACAGATATAGCTGGAGTTTCTGGGTGCAACTCAGAAAGGACAGGATAGATTCATCACAAAGAAGTATTCTAAAATGAGGGTGAAGTAATCGTGGCTGACAAAGGAAGTCAATGACAGCATAAAAGAAGGGACGTTAGTCAATAATATAAAAGAGGATACCAAAAATTGTTCAACATATAAAGAGTAAAAGATCGGTGAGTGTGGATATAAGTCCGCTAGAAAATGACACTAGGTATGTAGTAATGGAGGATGAAGAGTGATCACACTTAACAAGGAATTTGCATCAGTTTTCACTTCAGAAGATGCCAGCAGTATGCCAGAAACTTATATGTGTCAGTTGGGAGAAATTAGTGTAGTTGCTATTACTAAAGAGAAGGTGCTTTGGGAAGCAAAAAGGGCTGAAGGTCAGAGGCAGTGTGGTACAGTGTCCACGTTGGCATCAGTGCTGCACATCAATATTGGTTTGGTGGAAGAAAAATTGGGTGGTATTCATCTGCGAAAATCTGTGAACATGTTCTTGCTGACAACATCCATAGACTCAGGGACATGGGTTATATTATGTTTCTTTTCCTGTGACTTTATGTTTACTGGAATCTTAAACATGACCTGTGCAGTTTATGACTGCTGGTACTGTGCTTTGCACTGGAAGAACACAGTTTCATTTGGCTGTATTCATGGGGATTCATGTATGATTGTATGAGAATTAAACTTGAACTTGATTACAATTTGGCAGTTGATAGGTGAGAGCAGCTGAGGGAGAAGGTGGGTGGATGGGCTGGAAAGATGGGTGAATTAAGAAGCTGAATGTGTATTCATGTGTCTATCTAATTGACTTTATTGTATTTCCCTGCTCCTGTATAAAATTACTCAGCCAGTTCAGGCAGAAATCCCAGGTGATTCCATGACCATCTTGCTCAGATGTCCTAATATAACTCAGGATCAGTGCACATGCTTCTTGAGTCCTTTCTGTCCCTCACTGTCCTGCTACAAGTTGCTTTGTTTTCACCCCCTCCTCCAATTTGTATTACCACACACCACCCCGAAGAAGGGTGTCAATCCAAACCGTCCATACATGCCACCTGGTTGGTCCAGTCACCTCTTCAAGGGAATGTAAATCTCTTTCAATTTTGCTGGTTCAGGGCATGCTCTACTCTCTCTACACCTGTGACTGCATGATTAGGCACAGCTCAAATAGTATCTATAAGTTCACTGATGAAACAATTATTGTTGGCAGAAATTCTGATCGTAATAAGTAGGCTTACAGGAGTGAGATATATCAGCTATTTCAGTTGTATCACAGCAACAACCTTGCACTCAATGTCAGTAACACCAAAGAACTTCAGAAAGGGTAAGATGAGGGAACACTCACCAGTATTCTTTGAGGGGTCAGAAGTGGAAAGGGTGAGTAATTTCATGTTCCTGGCTGTCAACATCTCTGAGGACCTATCCTGGGCCTAACGTTCCAATACAGCTCAAAGAAAGCGTGACAGCACCAATGTTTCATGAGCAGTTTGAGCAAATTTGGTATGACACCAAAGACACTCGCAGATTTCTACAGATGTACCATGGAGAGAATTCTAACTGGCTTCATCACCGTTTAGTCTTGGGATGGGGGGGAGTGTTGTTGCTTCTGCACAGGACTGAAATAAGCTACAGAGAGCTGTAAAGCTATTTATCTCCACAAACACAAATGAGCTTGATTTGATATTCAAGTTAATAAAAGATTTTCAAAGTTAATCTAATATTGAGTGTGAGTTTACAGTTGCCCCAAGAACGTCACAGTTTTCGAGAACAAATAGTGATCTTTGATTCAATGCCAATTAGATTTAATGTGCATTTGTAAAGTAATTTTCATTTATTTAAGGTCTGGTTACTCTCAAATAAATCAAATCTTATTTAAAAATGTTAATTCATTCACTGATGCCAAATTTCTTTTTAAGATGTGTTAATGGAACTACATAATTCTTACTTTAAAATAGATGAAGAAATATCTTTAATGTATGAATAATGCTATTAAAATTGGAAGCCTAAAGCTGTTTAAGGGTGTTCAGGGTGTTGATCAGCTCAAGTTTAAAATCTATTCTGAGCACTTCTTGAACTACAGCTGTGAAACATTGTTGTCTATCCATAAAGCCATAAGACACAGGAGCAGAATTAGACCATTTGATCCGTCGTGTCTGCTCTGCTATTCCATCACAGCTGATTTATTATCTCTCTCAACTCTATTCTCCTGTCTTCTCCCAGTATCCTTTGACACCCTTACTCATCAAAAACATATCCAAGTTCACTTTAAATATTCCTATTGACCTGGCTGTCACAATGGTGTGATATTCTGCACCCTGCTGATCTGCTTTTATTCAATTTCCACTGTTGCCAAAGAGACTGTAGCCCATAGATATCTGCAATATCTGTCCATGCCCATCTGACCACTGAGTTTATCTTTGTCACCACAAAATGTTGATTTCCCATTTGATCAGACTTTTCCAGTGAATAAAATGAGGAAATGGGCAATGAAGTTTGTTCCTCATTCTGTGTTGACTCAGTTGCAATTGCCCAACAGATGTAGGTCAAACTGCCAAATATTCACAGTTACTTACTGTTTCCTCCTAGTCATTTTACTGTATTTTCTATCAGTTTGGCTAAAGAGCAAATATCCAGCGATTAGGACAACAGAGGTGGTCGTGGGAGGCAGAGAAGCAGCTATGGGATTGCTACATGTCAGTGGACAGGCCCGTGTTCAAGGACTCATCTATGGATCTATCATGCTCATCACAGACTTTATTAAAGCAGTTATAGATGCGTGTGTCCCCAGAAAATCATTCAGAGTCTTCCCCAGAAATTTCCTATAGTCTAAGTACAATCTCTGCGAAGCCAGCTCAAGGGCAAAGTGGCAATTCCAGACCAAACTTAAATCAGCGGAGGATGCTTAACAGTTGTGACAGGGCCGGAATATTATCATCTCTTGTAAAGTTAAATCAAGCGACATAGGTGACAACTAGTAGGTTGAAATATTCACTGAGATCTTCACCCTCTCACTTTGGAAGTTTTAGATGTCCACCTGCTTCAAGCAGGCTTCAGTTACATGGGTGCCCAAGAAGAACGTGGTAAGCTACCTCAATGACTATCATCTAATAGCACTTACATTCACAGTGATGAAGTGTTTTGAGAGGTTGGTGATGAAACATATCAACTCCTACCTGAGAAGCAACTTAGATCTGTTCCAATTTGCCACCAGAAGCAACACAGCAGATGCCATCTCATTGGCTTTTCACTCAACACTGGAACATCTGGACAGTAATGACGTGGACATCACAGTGCTCTTTATCGAATACAGATCAGCATTCAAAACCATCATCCCTGAAAATCAAATCAATGAGTTCCTGGTCCTTGACCTCAACACCTTCTTGTGCAATTGGTTCCTTAATTTCCTCACAGAAGACACCAGTTAGTTTAGACTGGCAACAAACTCTCCTCCATGATCTCCATCAACAGAGATGCACCACAAGGCTGTGTGATTAACCCCCTACTCAACTCACCGTACACTTAGGACTGTGCGAATGAGCACAGCTTCAAGGCCATATTCAAGTTTGTTGATGACACCATTGTCGTAGACCAAATCAAAGGTGATGATGAATCAGCATATAGCAGGGAGATTGAAAATTTGCCTGCGTGTTCCCATAGCAACAACCTCTAATCAATGTCAGCAAGACCAAGGAGCTGATTATTAGCTTCAGGAGGAGAAAATCAGAGGCCCATTAGCTAATCCTTATCAGAGGTGAAGAGGTTCAGCAACTTTAAATTTCTCAGTGCTAGTATTTCAGAGGACCTATCTTAGGCCCAGCAAGTAAGTGCAATTAAGAAAAAAGCATGACAGTGCTTCTACTTACTGTGGATTTTGCAAAGATTCAGCGTGACATTAATACTTTGACACACTTCTATAAATGTATGGTGGAGAGTATATTGACTGGCTGTATTACAGCCTGGAATGAAAATCCTCCAAAAAGTAATGGATCCAGCCCAGTCCATCATGGGTAAAGTCCTCCCCACCATTGAGCACACCTACATAAAATGTTGCTCCAGGAAAGCAACATCCATTATCAAGGACTCCCACCACTCAGGTCTTGCTCTCCTCTCACTGTTGCCAAGAAGAAGAATGTGAAGGAGCATTGGGACTCACACCACCAGGTTCAGGAGCAATCATTACCCCTCAAACATCAGCCTCTTTAACAAAAGAGGATGAAAATTCAACTTCATTTTCCCCATCATTGAAATATTCCCACAACCAATGGACTGCCTTTCAAGTAGTCTTCATCTCATGTTCTCGATAATTATTGCTTATTGATTTCTATTATTATTTATTTATTTTTGAATTTTGCACAGTTTGTCGTCTTTTGCACACTGGTTGACCTCTAAAGTTAATGTGGTCTTTCATTGATTCTATTATGCTATTACATATTCAATGATGGATTTATTGAGTATGGCTGCAAGAAAATGAATCTCTGGGATGTATATGCTGACATATATGTACTTTGATAATAAATTTACTTTGAACTTCGAACACTGTGTGGAAAACTTGCTCCTCAAGTCCCTTTTAATTCCCTTTCAAGTCCCTTTTAGGTCAAATATGATGGCAGAATATAGTATTAATGGTAAGACTCTTGGCAGTGTGGAGGATCAGAGGGATCTTGGGGTCTGAGTCCATAGGACACTCAAAGTAGCTGCGCAGGTTGACTCTGTAGTTGAGAAGGCATACGTTGTATTGACCTTCATCAATTGTGGAATTGAATTTAGGAGCTGAGAGGCAATGTTCCAGCTATATAGAACACTGGTCACACCCTACTTGAATTACTGTGTTCAGTTCTGGTCATCTCACTAGAAGAAACCATAGAAAGAGTGTAGAGGAGATTTACAAGGATGTTGCCTGGATTGGAGAGCATGCCTTATGAACTCGGCCTTTTCTCCTTGGAGCAACGGAGGATGAGAGTTGGCCTGATGAAGGTATATAAGATGATGAGAGGCATTGACTGTGTGGATAGTTTGAGGCTTTTTCCCAGGGCTGAAATGGCTGCCACAAGAGGAGACAGGTTTAAGGTGCTTGGGAGCAGGTACAGAGATTAAGTTTTTTCATGCAGAGAGCGGTGAGCGCATGGAATGGGCTCCCAGCAAAGGTGGTTGAGGCGGATACAATAGGGTCTTTTAAGAGACTTTTGGATAGGTACATGGAGCTTAGAAAAATAGAGGGATATGGGTAAGCCTGGTAATTCCTAAGGTGGGGACATGTTCAGCACAACTTCCTGAGCCGAAGGGCCTGTATTGTGCTGTATGTTTCTGTATTCAGTAACCTCCCATTTTTGGATTGTCCAACTTAGCTATGTTATTCTGAGTTTTCATTGGCTGAAGCATATTTAACACCAGTGATGTTCGAACCCAGAGCTGAAGAGAGAGGGGAAGCTGCCCTGCCCTGTGGTTTTACGAGAAATGCTGTCACATACAGCATAGAGTCTGTGTGTGTCACTGAGCCCAGAGTTTCTATTCTCAGCAACTGGATTCTGTTACCACCACCTTCCTCAAAGGTAGGTGACCTTACCGCAATCTCACTTCAAGGAAAGGAGAGGTTTAAATGGGGTCAGACAATGAACTCAATTTTAATTATCTTGTAGTGTTTGATACTTCTCGCCTTCAATCAGTTCTGTTGTTGCAGTCTGTCTCATTGTCCGTTAAACAAGTGCATTAAAACATTATTTATTTGTTCTTTTTCTTGGTTTTCTCTCAATTGCAATGATGGAGGGTTCTCATAGATCAATTAACAGCATCCCGTATTATCGAGATTTTAAACTTTCCTTCTTGTTGTCTAGACAATACAACACCTTCGATGTCAAAATGGATTTAATTTTTCCAGCTTCCCTGCCAACGCTCTGGGTGTGTTTGAAGTTTCCATTCTCGCTCACAGTTCTGCTGCCTGTTCAGTTCATGACCTGAGTAGTGAGGTCAAACTCAGTTGAAACCATGTTGCTGAGAAGGGTGTATTTGAATACGACAGACAAATTAAACAGGCAGCTCCTTAATGTGAAATGAATGGCGCAACAAAGGATGAGAAATGTCTTGATAGAAGTGTGGAAGATGATGAGAGGCATTGATCGTGTGGATAGCCAGAGGCTTCTTCCCAGGGCTGAAATGGTGAGCATGAAAGCACATAGTTTTAAGGTGATTCGACGTAGGTACAGGGGGATGTCATAGGCAAGTTTTTCACACAGAGAGTGCTGGGTGCATGGAATACATTATCAGCCACAGTGATGGAGGCGGATACAATAGGGTCTTTTAAGAGACTCAGTTAAAAGAGAATTAAAAGAGACTTTTTAGAGAACAACCAGCCTGTCCTGAAGAGCTCATCCTCATGGAGGCTCAATGATTGGAGACCTGCCCAGGGATATTTCGGCAGCTTACCAATTTAAGTAGATGTCAAGTTTATCCACAGTCTCCTAGGCATGTGTCAGGTGGACTTATTAAAGTGTGCTGACACATTGAGGACAGAGTCAGACTGGTGACTTTTCCATGTAATATGTTAATCTTGGTAAGACAGTCGCTACATTTCCAGCGCACCCTCCCCTGGTGAGATTCCATCACCTTCCCACTGGGGTGTCGACAGCCATAAACCCCCTCATACGGTGTGTCCCTGAGCTCAACTCTGACACACCAGCAGGATCAGGGGAAAGGTCCTGGTTTCTGCTCTACGTCACAAACCCAGGTTGAGCTGGGCCAAGTTTTAATAACCCTGCTGTGCTATTCCACGACTTGGATCCACACATACTGCAGAACTGTGGAGAACGGAAACATCCTGAGCTCAGAACAGAAAATGCTGGAAAATTCAGCCAATCAGGAGCACTAGTGGAAAGGGGAAAATTAATAATTCAGATCAAAGACACATCATCAAAATAGTTTCTATTTCAGATTTCCAGCATCTGCATTTTTCCTTAATGGTTATGTCCTGAGTTCAGTTTGAGGGGGATCATTGGACTGCACATGTCACCACTCACTCTGAATCTCATTGGTCTGTTTCTCACAGTTGAGGCGAGTCCACAGCGGCCTGTGGAGGGCAGTGACGTCACCCTCAGCTGAACCATCTCCAGACTCCCAGATACCATCAGTCTCAGCTGGAAACCAGTGGGCTCATCCCAGCAGAACAGGAGAAACACTGATCAGATCCGGCTGAATAACACCGTCTATCTGATGCTCCGACACGTTACAGTGGAGGATGGGGAGTTGTATCAGTGTGAAGTGCGGGAAAGTGGAAACGTTGTTCTCACAAGCAAAGCAGATTTTACTGTAGACATGGGTAAGTGTTGTTACAAAATGTTGGATACTAAAATTGCACATGTATCGTAAGTGGTTAATGTAAAGTTGGGAGCGAACCCCTTGAAAGATTATAGTCCATGATCTACTGTCCTGTGTAAGTGGATGGAAAGAAGATTCCAGAAAGTCTCTCTGTACAGCAACTGTCAGCTTGTTGCTGTGACAGTTAGAGCACACAGGAGGGAGGTACTTCCGTTAGAGCGGATCATTTAAACATTTTGTTAGTTTAATTTAGCATCAGTCCTTCAATATCTCAGTCTGAGACCCTGATGCTGCATCATGTCCAAATGTTGATTAGAAAGTGGAGTCACCATGACAACCACCAGCACTTGCTGTACACGCTCAGCACTGGGGTCGCGGTTCACATGTCAACACTGCAAAACAAACTGTTCCCTCTCCCTTAGTGATACTTCTAACAAAGTCCTGATGCTGTGCCATGTATCTGCTGTGGACAGGCTTCAGAGCAGCATTTGGCTGTGAGCAGAACCAAGGGATGAGGGAGAGCAGAGTATTGCTTAGTGGGAATGGCAGAGGGATGGAGAATAATAACGAGGAATAAAGGAAAAGTTTGAATAGGATGGAATGAGAGAGGAGGAAGGCAGCGGGTGAACAGAGAGAAGTAACAGAGACAGGATATGGGGCTCTTATCCCTGCAAGTGGAAAAATTGCTATAACTGTTAACTCCATTAACAGCCCCAGAAAGTCTTTTCTGGTGAAGTAGCACTTCACTTGCAAACCTGTTGGGGTTGTCTGATATACCCAGTGCTCTCAATGCGGCCTCCTTTGCCTTGGTGAGACCTGATATAGATTGGGGAACCACTTTACCTTTGCTCCATCTGCAAAAAAAAACAGGATTTCCTGGTGGCCAACCATTTTAATTATAGTCCCCACTCCAATTGTCCATGTTCAGTTGGTTTTTGGCTGATGGCCCCCTCACTGCCACGATGAAGTTGCTAAGGATGGAGGAGTAATACCTCATATTCCATCTGGGTAGCATCAACTTGAGTGCATGAATATCAAATTTATTAACTTATGGTAACATCCCCCCTCCCTTTCTCGCTTTTTCCATTCCCCTCTCTCGAACCCCTCTTACCTTTTCTCTTCTCCTCACCTGCGAACAACTCCCCTTGGTGCCCCTCCTCCTTCCCATTGTCCAATGATCCTGTCGCCTCTCCGATCAGATTCTCTTTTCATCAGCCTTTTGCATTTTCCACATGATTCAGGGTGTTTACAAGTCTGGACTGTCTGTGTTGATGGTCACAAAATTCTGATTCTGTGTGACAGTGAGTGAGAGGGTTAGGGAATACTCCCTCTCCCAGTGTAGAATGCCCTCCTGCTTCAAAACATTCACCATTCTCCCTGTACCTAAAAAGACCAAAGTAACATGTCTGAATGACTGGTGTCCTGTCACACTCACCTCAATAATAAGCAAATGCTTTGAGAGGCTGGTCAAGGACTACATCTGTAGCTTGCTGCCGCTCACACTGGACCCGCTACAATTCACCTACTGACACAACCAACTGACAGATGACACAATAGCCACAGCTGTACACACCATGCTTACACATCTGGAGAAGAAGGATGCTTATGTGAGAAAGCTGTTCTTGGACTACAGTTCAGCATTCAACACCATAATTCCATCCAGGCTTGACAGGAAGCTCAGAGACCTCAGCCTTGACCCTGCTTTGTGCAGCTGGATCCTGGATTTCTGATCAGATCGCCAGAAGGTGGTAAGAATGAGCTCCCACATCTCTGCCCCTCTGACCCTCAACACAGGTGCCCCTCATGGCTGTGTGCGAAGCCCCCTCCTTTACTCTCTGTATACTCATGACTGTGTCACCACCCACAGCTCCAATCTGCTAATTAAATTTACTGATGATATTACATTGATTGGCCTTATCTCAAATAATAATGAGGCAGTCTACAGGGAAGATGTCATCACCCTGACACAGTGGTGTCCAGAAAACAACCTCTCCCTCAATGTCACAAAAAACAAAGAAGCTGTTTGTGGACAACAGGAGGAATGGAGACAGGCTAGCCCCTATTGACATCAATGGATCTGGGGTTGAGAGGGTGAACAGCTTTAAGTTCCTTGGCCATCCACATCACCGTGGACCTCACATGGTCTGTACACACCAGCTGTGTGGTGAAAAAGGCACAACAACACCTCTTTCACCTCAGACAATTGAGGAAGTTTGGTATGGGCACCCATATTTTAAGAACTTTCTACAGTGGCACAATTGAGAGTGTCCTGACTGGCTGCATCACTCCCTGATAATGGGAACTGTACTTCTCTCAATCGCAGGATTCTGCAGAGAGTGGTGCGGATAGCCCAGCACATCTGTAGATGTGAAATTCCCACTATTCAGAACTTTTACAGAGACAAATGTGTATATAGGGCCTGAAGTATCATTGGAGACCCAAGTCATCCCTATCACAAACTGTTCCATCTGGTAAACCGTACTGCAGCATAAAAGCCAGGACCAACAGGACCTGAGACAGCTTCTTCCACCAGGTCATCAGACTGATTAATTCACGCTGAGACAGTTGTGGTTCGGTGTTATATTGACTGTCCTGTTGTGCATACTATTTATTACAAATTATTGTAAATTTCACATTGCACATTTAGACGAAGACATATCATAAAGATTGTTGGCTCCTCATGTATATGAAGGATATAAGAAATAAAGTCAATTCAATTCAGAGGGAGTTGCTCAGATCCAAGCCAGCTCAATTGTTCTATTTGCCAGCAGTGACCACTCTATATCCTGTGTGGGAAGCTCTCCTATGGGGCTATTTGATCCAGATGCTGATGTGATCCAAATATTCTTCAGAAGTTAAAGAAAAATAGAATTTGTTGCTTATGAATATTTCAGATTCAGATTCAGTTTATTGTCATTTAGAAACCACAAATGCAATGCAGTTAAAAAATGAGACAACGTTCCCCCACAATGATATCACAAAAGCATATGACAAAACAGACTACACCAGAAAATCCATGTAACGTTTGGCAATCCCCAATCCAGAGTCTGGAGATGCTGCTGCGTATTAATATCGCACTACTGTCTAGCGCAGGGGTCGGCAACCTGCGGCTCCGGAGCCGCATGCGACTCTTTCATCTCTGTGCTGCAGCTCCCTATGACTTTGGAAAATAAATGATGAGTATTTAATTAAAATGTATTTTATGTTAGTTTGTTAGTTTTTGAAATGTAATTCTAAATTTGAAGATTATGGTGATCTTGTACAATCTTTTCTTTCTTTTTCAATTTTTTTATTGATTTTCATATATACATATAAAAAAACATAACATAATGAGTAAATTATGAATACAATAGACTTGAAGTCACGTTGATAATAAGATAACAATATCCTATTAAACATCAACAGAAAAAAATACCTTAATCAATCAAGTCCATATGATTATATATGAAAAAAAACAAAAATAACCATTAAAAGAAGAAAAAATTTGAAAATATGTGAAAAAAGTATATATTAAGAAAAATAAAACACTAAACTAAACTAACATGGGCAATAATAATAGCTTACAAGTATATGATAGTGTCAAAAAACTCCAGAACTCCATACCTGAACATGAATAAGCAGAAAGAAGGTCTGGAAAAGGCCAAATTAATTCATATGAAAATGTCGAATAAACGGTCTCCAAGTTTCTTCAAATTTAATTGATGAGTCAAAAATAGTGCTTCTAATTTTTTCCAGGCTCAGATAAGAAATAGTTTGAGAAAACCACTGAAACGTGGTAGGAGGATTTACTTCTTTCCAGTTTTGTAATATAGACCTTCTGGCCATTAATGTTACAAAAGCAATCATTCGTCTGATTGAAGGGGAAAACTGATTACCATCTTCATTTGGTATGCCAAAAATTGCAGTAATAAAATGAGGTTGTAAATCTATATTCCAAATTGAGGAAATGGTAGTAAATATGTCCTTCCAATAGTTATGTAAAGTGGGACATTACCAAAACATATGGGTCAATGAGGCCACTTCTGAATGACATCTGTCACATTGAGGGTTAATATGAGAATAGAATTGAGCAAGTTTATCTTTAGACATATGAGCTCTATGTACAATTTTAAATTGTATTAAAGCATGTTTAGCACATATAGAAGAGGAATTAACCATTTGCAAATTTTTTTCCCATTTATCTGTTGATATATTATATCGAAGTTCTTTTTCCCATTCTTGTTTAATTCTAACTGATATTTCTGGTTGTATCTTCATAATCATATTATAAATAAAAGCTACTAATCCCTTCTGACAAGGGTTTAAGGTAAAAATCAAATCTGTAAAATCCACTAAAGTTGAATTAGGAAAAGTTGGTAATATCTGAATAAATTAGATTTAGGTAATTCAAATTTGTTGGAAAGTTGGTCAAATGACATCAAAGTATCTTCAAAGAAAAGATCACGAAAACATTTTATACCTTTCCTTTTCCATATGTTAAAAGCTTGATCTGTCCAAGAGGGTTTGAAAAAGAAATTAAGTAAGATAGGGCTATCAAGAACAAAGTTTTTCAAAGTAAAAAACTTACAAAATTGAAACCAAATTCGTAATGTATGTTTAATAACAGGATTAGATATTTGTTTATTAAATTTAACTAAATCAGCAGGAAGACAAGAACCAAGAACAGAGAATAGAGAATATTCCTTTACCTCATTACATTCCAAATTTACCCATTGTGGGCCCAATGGTGAATCCAAATCTAGTTTCCAATACAATAAATTACGAATATTATTTGCCCAATAATAAAATCTAAAGTTACGTAAAGCTAAACCACCATCTTTTTTAGATTTTTGTAATTGCCTTTTACTTAACCTAGGGTTTTTATTTTGCCACACAAATGAGGAAATTTTTGAATCAATGTTATCAAAAAAAGATTTAGAAATAAAAATTGGTAAGGCTTGAAATAAGTATAAAAATTTCGGTAAAATCATCATTTTAATAGCATTAATCCGACCAATTAATGATAAAAATAAAGGAGACCATCTTGTAATAAGTTGATGAATTTGATGAAGCATAGGTAAAAAATTCAGTCTAAATAAATCTTTATATTTCTTGGTAATTTTTATACGTAAATAGGTAAAGTTATCAGTAACAACTTTAAATTTTATCCTATCACTCAATAAAGTTTGTGCATTTAAAGGAAATAATTCACTCTTATCTAAGTTTAGTTTATAACCAGAAAAAATACCAAATTGAACCAACAAGGATAAAATAGCGGGAATAGACCTATCAGGGTCAGAAATATATAACAGCAAGTCATCAGCATAAAGTGATAATTTGTATAACTTCTCATTACGGGTAATACCAAAAATATTAGGAGATTCACGAATAGCAATAGCTAAAGGTTCTAATGCAATATTAAATAATAAAGGACTTAAGGGACAGCCTTGTCTCGTACCATGAGATAATTGAAAAAAAGAGGATCTATAGTTATTTGTAAGAACAGAAGCAACAGGTTTATAATATATTAATTTAATCCATGATATAAAGTTAGGACTAAAATTAAAATTTCTCAATGTATTAAATAAATATATCCATTCAACTCTATCAAAAGCTTTTTCAGCATCTAATGAGATAACACATTCTGGGATTGTGGGTGGTGAAGTATGAATTATATTAATCAATTTTCTAACATTAAAAAAGGAATACCGATTCCTCATAAAACCAGTTTGATCTTCTGAAATAATCTGTGATAGTACTTTTTCTAATCTAATGGCTAAAATTTTTGTAAGAATCTTAGAATCTACATTTAATAGTGATATAGGGTGATAAGATGTACATAAAGTAGGATCTTTATCTTTTTTAAGAATTAGAGAGATATTAGCTTCATAAAAAGATTGAGGTAATCTCTTCTTAGCAAACGCATCATTAAAAATTTCACATAACCAAGGAGAGAGCAAAGAAGAAAAAGTTTTTAAAAATTCTACTATATAACCATCAGGACCAGGAGCTTTCCCTGAATTCATTGATGAGATAGCCTCTCCTATTTTCACCATAGAGATAGGAGCATCTAACAGGCTATGGTCTTCATCTATCAGTTTAGGAATATTCAAATTGTTAAAAAAATTATCTATCATGGACTGGTCACCATCAAATTCTGATTGATATAAAGATTTATAAAAATCTTGAAAAGTATTATTAATTTCTTTATGATCAGTAGTTAAATTACCGTCTTGTTTGCGAATTTTAATAATTTGTCGCTTAGTCGAAATAGCTTTTAATTGATTAGCTAACAGTTTGCCAGTTCGATCACTGTGAATATAGAATTGAGCCCTGGTCCTAATTAATTGATTTTCAATTGAAGAAGATAATAGTAAACTATGTTCCATTTGAAGCTCAGCTCTCTTATAAAGTTCTTTGGTAGGAGTCACGGAATAAATCTTATCAATTTCCTTGATTTTATCCACTAATAAAGCAATATCTAAATATCTTTGTTTTCTTTTACCAACAGAATATGAGATAATTTGTCCACGGATAAAAGCCTTAAAAGAGTCCCAAAGTATTCCTCTGTCGATTTCTTCAGTATAGTTTGTTGAGAAAAACAAGTCAATTTGCTGTTTTATGTAGGTGATAAATTCTGGGTCTTGAAGCAAAGTAGCGTTAAGCCTCCAAGATCTGATATTATTGGAATAGTCCGAAATCTTAATAGATAACTTCAAAGGTGCATGATCCGAAATAGTAATAGAATCATATTTACAATCAATAACATCCGTTAATAACTGATGATCAATAAGAAAATAGTCAATTCTAGAATAGCTATGATATACATGTGAAAAAAATGAAAATTCTTTATCTTTAGGGTTCAAAAACCGCCATATTTCTGTAATTCCCGAATCAACCATAAAAGAATTAATAAGTAGGGCTGATCTATTCGGAAGAGTACAGATAGGTTTAGATCTATCCATCGAAGGATTCAAACAACAATTAAAATCTCCACCCATTATCAACATATATTCATTTAGATTAGGAAGGGAAGTAAATAAACGTTTAAAAAATTCAGGGCAGTCAAAGTTTGGAGCATAAATATTAACTAGAACAACTTTCCGATTAAAAAGTGAGCCAGTTATCAACAAAAATCTACCCTGTGGGTCAGAAATAATTTCATGATGTGTAAACGATATTGAGGGGTCTATAAAAATAGACACACCCCTAATTTTAGCGGTACAATTCGAGTGAAATTGTTGACCCTTCCAGAACCTAAAAAAACGTTGATTATCCTCCCTCCTGATATGGGTCTCCTGTGCAAAGATAATATTAGCATTCAGTCTATGGAATACTTTAAATATTTTTTTTACATTTAATCGGATGATTTAAACCATTAGTATTCCAGGAGATAAAGTTAACAGATTTATCCATCATGCTAATATTAGTTGTGTGTATCATTAAAGGTTAAAAAGACACATAACCCACAATTCAGGAAGGAGGAAAATTGATTCAGGAGCAACCGGAGAACATGACACCTCAACAATATTAATAATTGGGGACATCACGTGATGACGTAGGATCGAGACGCTGGAATCCAGCCCTCCCGTAAAAAAGTTAATAAATCAATGTCTAAGTGAAGAAAAGTTAATTAATACTTTTTTAAGGTTACTTATAAACTATTCCGGATTGTTTTAAGCTATGCCTCATAAACAGAGGACGAAGAAAACTGCTACCGCGAAGACCGCTCAAGTTGGAACAGAATCAAGGCCTACTTCTACCGAAGAACCGCGGACTCAGGTACAACACACCACCGGTGAAACAGAAAAGGAGACTGCGGCAGCATCGGCCATTTCTAAAGGGAAAGATCAACGAGAACTGCGCAAGCGTAAAGGAACGAGCATGCGCAAAAGAGAACAACCAGAACTACAAATCCCAGCAACGACTGAAACCGACAGTGAAAGTGAGTCTGAGAGAGAGACGGACTCTTTGGAAAAATCAGATGAAGATGGAGAAGATGAAAGTTCCTCTGAAAGTACAAAAAAAACTTTGAGGCAAATAATGCATAAATTAGAAAAATTAAATGCATTAAAAGTAATTAAAAGTAACCAAAAAGTAATGACACAAAAAATAACAAACATGGAGGCTATGTTTGATAAAATGACAAAGAAACAGGAAAAAATGGAAAAGAAAATTATAGATTTGGACGTCAGAACGGAAGATATGGAGGGAAGAATGAAGAAGATGGAAGATGATAATGACGCCTGGACATCAGAAAGAAAACAACTCGTGGGAAAAATTGATAAACTTGAAAATTTTAGTAGACGCAACAATATTAAAATTGTTGGACTTAAAGAAGGTACCGAAGGAGAAGACCCAATAAATTTTTTTCAAAAATGGATTCCTGAAAAATTGGAAATGGGAGAAGAACCTTTAATTGAGATTGAAAGGGTGCACAGAGCTTTAAGACCAAGATCTCAAGATGATCAAAATCCGCGATCAATTTTGATAAGATGTTTAAGATACCAGGATAAAGAAAAGATTTTGAGGGCGGCTGCCCAGGGTGCTAAAAGAAGAAAAGGTCCGTTGATGATAGCTGAGAAACCAGTTCTTTTTTATCCTGATATAAGTTATAACCTTTTGAAGAGAAAGAAAGAATTTAACCCAGCTAAAAAGGTTTTGTGGGGAAAAGGTTATAAGTTTTCAATGCGTCACCCAGCAACACTGATAATTTTTTTGGAGGAAGGAAAAAGATTTTTTTCTGACTATCAAGATGCGGAGGTGTTTGCACAAAGACTTCCATCTATTCGTTGATTAAAAGCGGAGATTTCTAAATGTAATGGTTAAAGACGAAGACAGAGAAAGTAAATGGAACTGATGGACATTTAAGGACGATATAAGGGAGAAAAGTAATATTTTAGAAATATTAATTGAGAATGGTATGTTTTTTTTTATATATATATATCTTTCATGTTGCGGGGGGGCTGGGGAGCTTTGAACCGGTTACTACGGGATTCACGTGTGTAATCATGGCGATTGCCATGACCCGTACAATAGAGGGGGGTAATGTTGTGTTTCTTTTTTTTCACAACATTAGTAGGGGGGTATTTTGTTTTTTTCTTTATTTTCTATTTTTCTTCTATTCTTTTGCCTGGATGATTGGTGGGGACACACATAGCAACATGGAGACTTCTAAAAAGATTTCCCAGGATATAATGAGAGTTGAAAGATTAGGTATTATTATAGATTGGAGTAACATAAATAAAAATAATGACTAATTTATTGAATTTTTTAAGTTTTAATGTTAATGGGCTTAATGGACCAATAAAAAGAAAAAGAATTTTAACATACATTAAAAAAATGAAAATAGATATAGCTTTCTTACAAGAAACTCATTTAACTATTATTTTTACTAGGTGATATTGAAGGGATAAAACCGAAACTCAAACTAAATAAGTATCAGAAAGAATTTATAAAAATTGCACTGGCAGTAGCCAAAAAAGCTATTGCAGTTACTTGGAAATCGGATTCACATTTAAGTATAGATTCTTGGAAGAAAGAAATCTATGGTTGTATTCCATTAGAAAAAATTACTTATAATTTAAGAGATAAATATGAAACATTTCTGAAAATTTGGAGCCCTTATTTACAAAAGACAGGATTAAATATATAGATGCTTTTAAGATGAAACAATTGGTTATTAGGGGAAAGAAATAAATATACATATTAAAATTATTACAAACTCCATGGAGCATGTGGAGATCTTCCAACCACCAGGCATTCTTTCTTTCTTTCTTTCTTTCTTTCTTTCTTTTTTTTCTAAGGGGCAGTTAGGGGGGAGGGGTTAAGGGGAGGGGGTATGGGTTATATACATTGTTTTTTCATACTTTGTAATCATTTAAAAATGCAATAAAAAATTATTAAAAAAAAAAACAATATTAATAATTTAAAGTCAGCCCATAAACTAAAAGCAAAAAAATAAAGAGCAAAAGCATGAAAAAAGATCCCTACCCCCTCCCCCCACCCTTCGAAAAAAAGCCAAGCGGCAGGCGCATAATCTAATACTAACATTACCCCCATTTCAAGATGGCAGCTCTATAAAAAGATTAAAAGAAAACTATATAACACCCAGATTAAGATATAGAGTTGCAAAAAGAAAATATATATCAATCAGAATAAAAAAAACTAATATAATAAAACAAACAATCATTAATAACAAAAAGTATAAACATCAAAATTTGAAAGTGTAGTATACCTTTAAAAAAAATCCCGTGTTCAAATACAAGATGACATTTCAAAGGCAAAGACTTATGGGAAGAAGAAACGCCATTTTGAAAAAGCCATATTACTAAATACAAATGTGAGTTCAGCAATCTGTTAAAAGACAAAATAGGATTAAAAAAAGGGATGTAATAAACAGTGCAATATATATATAAAAAAAAGACCAAAAATCCAAAACATTCGTCCCATTTCTAAGTACAGGCAAACAAATAAATGCTTACAAAAAACAGAATCTTACGGGAAAAAGAAACGACATCTTAAAAAAAAAAGTAAATCATTATTGCAAAATATAAACGTATATAACCAAAACAGAAAGAAAAAAAAAGAAAATATTATAAAAATTAAAAGGAACATCTATAAACAATGATGATAGTAAAAAAAACCAGACCCGTAGATCAAAATAAGAAGTTATAACCCAGCTTCATAGGTTAAAACTTAAAGTAAAAAGATATCCTCTCTCCGAAAAATCTTCCACATAACACATAGTTCAAGTTGCACTAGAAGATAGAAATTCTTCAGCAAATTTCTTCGCTTCTTCCAGAGTGTTAAAAATTTGCTGACTGTTGTCGTTCAGCGTAATTCTAAGCTTTGCTGGATACATTAAAGCTTGTTTAAGTCCAATCGAGTAAATCTCTGCCATCACTGGTTTAAAAGCGATTCTGGCTCTCATCACCTCGTAGGAATAATCCTCAACAATTCAAAATTTGTAGGTATTGTAAGAAATCATACCTTTTTTACGAGCTAATCGAATTAAAAGCTCTTTCTCATGAGGATAATGAAGGCGAACAATCACCGCTCGTGGTTTATCAGTCGTAGACGAAAACCTCGCAACTCTGTGAGCACGGTCAATAACAGGTTTAGTTTGCAAACCTTCATTACCGAAAATTTCCCACAGTAATTTAGAGAAAAATTCAGTTAAATCACCGGACTCAACTCTTTCAGGAAACCCGATAATTCGCAAATTCTGTCTGCGAGATCGATTTTCGAGATCAGTAATTTTAAACTTATACTGATCTACAGTTTTAAGAGTCGATTGTACCTTCTTATCCAACACTTCAATTGTACGTACTTTTTCAACAATTAATTTTTCAAGAGTCGCCAACTTATCTTCATGCCGCTGAATATCCGATGCCTGCGACTGAAGCTTAGTATCAAGCGATCTAACAACTCCTTCAAGTACAGACATTTTCGTGGTAAGCTTGTTTTCCAAACTTGCCATTTTACTTTCCAAACTTGCCATTTTACTTTCCAGCTTGCTTTCCAAACTTGCAAGTTTAGTGTCCAGAAGATTAGAAATTGCATCGATAGATAAAGGCTCCTTAGACGATTTCTTACTTGTAGCCATTTTAAGTTCGACAGAGTTAGATCAAATATAGTTTTAGGGAAAAAAAAGTCAATCAAAAATATCAACTCATTTGATTAAATTCGAAAAGATTTGATTAAAGGGTGATTATAGTTAAAAAAGTGAAGAGCGCCTAAAAGGCAGATGTTTACGTCGCCATCTTGAAACTCCACCCCCCTTGTACAATCTAAATAAAATGTGTTTTTTGTCGCTATTAATATACGTCACCACGGTCAATGCCTGACACCCGCCAGTGCGCGATTTCTTTAATTTTTCGATCCAAGGTAGGCTAACTATTGAGAATTCTAAAAAAAGAAAAGTGACTGAAGAAAACAGAACATCTAATGATACGTGGGCAGAATCATTTGCTTTCACTGCTGACGAGACTGGTTTACCGGTATGCTTAATATGCAATGAGAAACTAGCAAACAACAAAAAGCCAAAAGTCACAAGACATTTCCAGAGTAAACACGCAGCCTTTGCTCAAAAATATCCGGATGGAGATGAGAGAAAAAAAGCCGTTTCGGAACTGATGCGGAAAGTTGATCTGAGCAAAAATCATTTCAAGAAGTGGATGATGTCTGGAAAATCAATGACATATGCTAGTTTTGTTGCCGCTCAGGAAATAGTCAGGCACGGGAAGCAGTTTACAGATGGTGAATATATAAAAAAATCTTTCATTAAGATTTCAGAACATCTATTCACGGACTTTAAAAACAAGAGTGAAATTGTGCAGAAAATCAGGGATATGCCCCTCTCTGCAAAGACTGTCAAAGACAGAACCATAAAAATGGCAGAAGACATCAGAAGACAGTAAATTAAAGACATCAGTTCAGCTGTGGCCTACTCGATTGCCTGTGATGAGTCTAAAGACAAAGGTGATACTGAGCAAATAGCGCTGTTCTGCCAGTATGTAAACTCTGCCGGGCCACAGGAAGAAATGATTGAGTTGATACCTCTAAAAGTCCAAACACGGGGGGAGGACATCTGTGAGGCTGTCTTGAATTGTTTAAGAGCCAAAGTAATAAAGACCACCCACCTGGTGTCAGTAGCTACTGATGGGGCACCAAGTATGTCAGGAGCGCACAAGGGATTTGTGGCTTTACTGCAGAAGTCACTGGACAGAAAGCTGCTGACTTTTCACTGCATCTTACACCAAGAGGCACTGTGCGCTCAAACATTTCCTCCGGAATGCACAGAAGTAATGGATGTTGTCATTCAGATTGTCAATAAAATAATGGCAAAAAGTTTAAATCACCGTCAATTCTGTTTGTTACTGGACGAGCTGGAAAGCGCATATTCTGATCTCCTGCTGCACAACAAAGTCCGGTGGCTGTCCAGAGGGGAGGTGCTGAAACGCTTTGTTGCATGTCTGGAAGAAGTGAACACTTTCCTGGGCAGCAAAGGGCTCACCTTTCCTGAGCTGGAACAGCCAGAGTGGCTGGAAAAGCTACATTTCATGGTAGACATGACAGCGCACCTGAACATGGTGAACACAGCTCTTCAGGGGAAAGGACGCACAGCCTTGCACATGTTGGAGGATATTTTGGCATTCGAGCGTAAGTTGACAGTGCTTGCCAGAGATTTACAGAAAGGCACATTGACTCACTTCCCCAATTTGAGAGAGTTCAAACAAGCTCACGACATGATAATTTCGGAGTATTTACATTCTGCAATCATCGCAATGCAAACAACGTTTGGGAACTGCTTCTGTGAGTTCAGAGAGGAAAAAAACTCATTATTCTTTCCGGTCACTCCCCTAAACATCAATCCATCCCTACTGAATACGACTGCATTGGCAGCTGTGAGTCAACCTCATCTTGAGATGGAACTGGCCGACATAGCCGACATAGCCGACAAAGACATATGGCTGTCCAAGTTTAGACGATTGACAGCAGACCTTGAAGATGTTGCCCGTCAGAAGACCGTTCTTGCTCAGAATCACAAATGGAGTGATATTGAAAACCTCCTCCAACCGGACAAACTTGTGTTCGAAACATGGAATGCTATCCCCGATATTTATGTAAACATTAAAAAGTATGCGCTTGGAGTCCTGTTTATCTTTGGATCCACATATGTATGTGAGCAGGTGTTCTCCAACATGAACTTTATTAAACACAAACATCGTGCACGCCTCACAGATGACAGCTTGCGATCCTGTGTAAAGATGAAGGTGACGTCATACAGCCCTGATGTGCAGACGCTGTGCGCTGAGGTCCAGGAGCAGAAATCCCATTAACCAAGTATGATAAATATTTTAATTGCCTATTATTTTACGTATACTCATATGTTTTCATTGTTCAGTGAAATAGTCCTTTTATTTTTCAGGTTGACATCTGGCTGATGTTATTTTTGGTTTGCTGCTGGCGGACAATTTAAGTTTGGCGTTTTTCATAAATACAAGAAGGACTCAAATAGACATTGAGTATTTTACTTAAAAGTAACCTTCAACCCAACATCTTTTTTTCGGAGTTCAAAATGTTTTTTGTTGCATGCAGAAATGTAATTTTGTTTTCTCAGCAGGAGTTCATCGATTTCATAAATGCAACACATTATAGTTTGTTTATACATTGCATAAAGGCAAAAAAAACGTTGTATGCAGTGTTGTTTCATTTTAAATGTCAAACGGGTTTTGTGGCTCCCAGTGTTTTCTTTTCTGTGGGAAACGGGTCCAAATGGCTCTTTCAGTGTTAAAGGTTGCCGCCCCTGGTCTAGCGTGTTCCCCGGAAAGGAGCTCCAAATCCACCAAACAAAAACAAAACCAAAAACTAAAGCTACAAGACCTGCACAAAACCACATAATTACAACATATAGTTACAACAGTGCAAACAATAGCATAATTGATTTTAAAAAACAGACTACGAGCACATTACACATAGTCCATGATGTTAAAGGACTGTAAGATCAAAAGATTTAATTAAACATTTAATTAAATGTTTCAAGAACAAAGGAAACAAGGAGAAAAGGGTGGTGAGAGATCGAGGAAAAGAGAAGAGCAGGGTAACAGCAGAGGAAGAGAAACTAAGGAAAAAAGAGAGTGAACAAAGTTGATATGATCATCTTATTCCAAACCAATGATTCCATTGAAATTGTAATTTATCCAATAATTTAACAGTTGACCAATTAAATGGCCAGATTCAAGATATCTGCCTCTGAAACTAAAAATTTCCAGGAAAATAGAGTCAACTTTAACCACTGAACACTTCATGTATACAAGTGATTAATAAAAATACAAGCAAGCATAACAACTTGGTTAAACTACAAGAAAAATAACAATTCCACAGCCCAATCCAACAGGATTGTAATATGGACCATGGGAAAACTCTGTGTCCCCAGAATCAATATTGAAACATCCTTTTTTGCTGCATCACAGAGTCTCTTGGGAGTCTCATGGAGTCAAGATAACATTGAGTAATGACAGCAAAATGAATCCATTTTGGATTCTTGGACCAGGCCCACGCCACAATCACCACACATTTTCTTATCACATCGCATCCCTACTCTTCAGCATCACATCCCTACTCTTGTATTCTAGACCTCTTGAAATGAATGCTAACATTTCATTTGCCTTCCTTAACACTGACTCAACCAGCAAGTTAAACTTCAGGGTGTTCTGCACAAGGACTCCCAAGTCTCTCTGCATCTCAGATTCCTGGATTTTCTCCCCATTTAGAAAATATTCCGCACATTTATCTCCACTATCAAACTTCATGACCATGCAATTTCTAACATTATATTTCATTTGCCATTTTATTGCCCATTTTCCTAATCTGTTTAAGTCCTTCTGCATCCTACATGTTTCCACAGCACTACCTGCCCCTTCACTAAGCTTCGTATCATCTGCAAATTTGGCAACAAAGCCATCTATTCCAACATCTAAATCATTTATATACAGCATAAAAGAAGTGGTCCCAATACTGCCCCCTATGGAACACCACTACTCATTGGCAGCCAACATGAAAAGGATCCTTTTATTCCCATTCACTGCCTCTTCCAGTCTGCCAATGCTCTAACCATGTTAGTAACTTTCCTGTAGTACCATCGGCTCTTATCTTGGTAAGCAGCCTCATGAGTGGCACCTTGTCAAATGACTTCTGAAAGTCCAAATGTACAACATCCACTGCATCCCCTTTATCTATCCTACTTGTAATCTTCTCAAAGAAATCCAACAGGTTTGTCAGGCAGAATTTTCAATTAAGGAAACCATGCCAATTTTGTACTAGCTTGTCCTGTATCACCAAGTACTCCATCACCTCATCCTTAACATCTGACTCTAACATCTTCCCAACCACAGAGGTCAGGCTAACTGGTCTATAATTTCCTTTTTGCTGCCTTCCTCCTTTCTTAAAGAGTGGAGTGACATTAGCAATTTTCCAGTCCTCTGGCACCATGTAAAGTCCAATGATTTTTGAAAGATCATTTCTAATGCCACAACAATTTCTAACACTACCTCTTTCAGATCCTTAGGTTGCAGTTCCTCTGGTCTGGGTGACTTAGGAACTTTTAGGTCTTTCAGATTTTTGAGCACCTTCTCAACTGCATCCACTTCTCTTCCTTTACACACTACAACATCAGGCATACTGTTACTGTCTTCCATAGTGAAGACTGATGCAAAATACTCATTTAGTTCATCTGCCATCTCCTTGTCCCCAGTTATTATTTCTTCTGCCTCATTTTGTAGCGGTCCTATGCCCACACTCAACTCTCTTTTATTTTTTACATTCTTGAAAAAGCTTTTACTATCCACTTTGATATTATTTACTAGCTTGCTTTCATTTTTCAGCTTTTCCCTTCTAATGATTCTTTTAGTTGCTCTCTGTCGGTTTTTAAATACTTCCCAATCCTCAATCTTCCCTCTAATTTTTGCTTTGTTGTATGCCCTTTCTTTTGTTTTTACATTAACTTTGACTTCCTTGTCAGCCACGGTTGTATTATTTTGCCATTTGTGACCTCTTCACTTTTGGAATGCACATATCCTGCACCATCCTCATTTTTCCCAGAAATGCACACCATTGCTGCTCTGCTGTCATCCCTGCCAACAGCTCCTTCTAATTTACTTTGGGCCAAATCCTCTCTCATACAACTGTAATTTCCCTTACTCCACTGAAATACTGCTATGTCAGACTTTACTTCCTCCCTATCAAATTTCAAATTGAACTAAATCATATTGTGATCACTGGTTCTAAAGGGTTCTTTTACCTTAAGCTCCCTAATGGCCTCCAGTTCATTACATAACACCCAATCCGGTATAGCTGATCCCCTAGTAGGCTCAACAACACACTGCTCTAAAAAGCCATCTCTTAGGCATTCAACAAACTCACTCCCTTGGGATACATTACCTACCTGATTTTCCCAATCAACCTACGTTAAAATCTCTCATGACTACCATAACTTTGCCCTTTTGATTTTCCTTTTCTATTTCCTGTTTTAATCTGTGGTCCACCTTCCAGCCACTGTTGGGAGGCCTGTATATCAATTTCCTTTCTTCATGCAGTTTCCTAACTCAACCCACAAGGATTCATCATCTTCTGATCCTATGTCTCATCTTTCTACTGATTTGATGCCATTCTTTACCAGTAGCGCCACAACTCCACCCTCTGCCTACCTTCTGCCTGTATCCGTTCAATACAACATGTAAACTTGGACATTCAGCTGCCAACTACAACCATCCTTCAGCCACAATTCAGTGATGGCCACAACATCATACCCAGCCGTCACTGAATACCTGGCAGTCTGTAATAGTGCAACAAGGTCATCCATCTTATTTCTGGTACTCCGCGCATTGAGATACAACAGCTTAAGTACCATATTTGCTGCCCTTTTTGATCTTGCATCCCTACTGTACTGATACTCACCCTATTGGCTGTGACTATGTCCCATCATCTGCCTTCCTTCCCTGACAGTCTGACTGCAAGCTATCTGTATTTTTTTACAATTTGTCCTATCCTGAGTTCCATCACTCTGGTCCTTACCGCAACCCCCCCCCGCCAAGTTAATTTAAACCCTCCCTATCAGCTTTAACAAAACTGACCGTGAGATTATTAGTCCCCCTCAGGTTCAGGTGCAACCCATCACTTCCAAGCAGGTCACACCTCCCTCAGACGAGCTCCCAATGATCCAAGATACTGAAGCCTTGCCCCCCACACCAGTTTCTCAGCCATGCGTTTATCTGCCAAATCCTCCTGTTTCTACTCTCACTGGTGCATGGCGCAGGCAGCAATCTAGAAATTACTACCCTGTATGTCCTGCTTCTCAGCTTTTTCCCTAGCTTTCTAAAATCTCTTTTCAGGACTTCATTGCTTTTCCTTCTTATGTCATTGGTACCAATATGTACCAAGACATCTGGCTGCTCTCCCTCCCTCTCCAAAATATTGTGGACGCAATTTGAGACGTCTTTGACCCCAGCACTTGGAAGGCAGCATGCCATCTGGGTGTCCGGATAGCATCCACAGAATCTCCTGTCTGTTCCCTTCACTATTGAGTTCCCTATCACTACTGCCAGTCCACTACTATCCAGTGCCAATGTAGCATGCTGACAAGTTATTAACCATTACTAACCCATATATCTTTGGAATGTGGGAGGAAACTGGAGCAGTGGAAGAAACACTTATCATGGAGAGAATGTACAGATTACTTACAGATAGCCTCAGGATTGAACCCTGTTCACTGGTGCTGTTAAGCATTGTGATAGCCACTATTTAATGTGCCTGCCACTGGAACTCACTAGAAGGATCAGTGAGCCAATGGTAGTGCCTTCTCTCAGGTCAGCATCACCACCGAGCCCTGAGTTACACTTTGTTAGCTCGGTTGGGCTCCCCACATTGATCATGCATCTGACATCAGAGCCTGGAACAGACACTGTTTGGTGAGCTCTGTGGGGGAAGAGAGCACCCAGTGGAGAGAGGGAGTGATTCAAGTTAGTGAGTAAATGCTCCTTGAGAAGCAGCAACATCCCCATTACATCACGGTCCTTTACAGGTAAAGCCCTCCTCACCATTGTGCACATTCACAAGGAGCACTGCCACAAAATAGGATTATCATCAAGGTCTACCACCATCCAGGCCATACTCTCTTCCCAATGCTGCCATCAGGCAGGAGGTACTGGAGCCTTAGATCTCACACAATCTGGTTCAAGAACAGTTTTTACATTTCAATCATGAGTCTCCTGAACCAACGTGGATAACTTCACTCACCTTAACTCTGAACTGATTCCAGAGCACCTGGACTCACTTTCAAGAAGACTGAACTCATGTTCTCTGCATAATTTACAGTACTTCCTCACTTTTTAAAAATTACTTGCACAGTTTGTCTTGAAGATTAGTTGTTTGTCATTCTCTGTTTGAGGGTAGTTTTTCATGGATCCCTTTGTATTTCTCTGTTTTACTGTGAATAGATGCAAGAAACTGTTATCACAAGGTAGTATATGGTGACATATACGAAATTTGATAATTAATTTACTTTGAACACTCAATTTTGAACTCTTGGGATTCTCTGGCCAATGGGCACTCAAGGTGTAGAAAGTTGAAAGCCCACCTTTCACATCTCGCCCCATCCTTAACCAAATTATCTCAGCCAGTTGAATGGCCCCTTTACAGCACAAGCAATGCAGCTGTCCCCCTAGACTGAAAATGTAGACAGAAAGTTTCTCCTAAGTCCAGTGACTGTAATGTGTCTGTCTTGTTCGATGCAATCGAATCAGGTGTGATGTTTAGTTGAGCATTCAGTATCTGGTCCACATGATGTCTCCATGATTGATCTCGAACATCCACTGTGTGAAGCAATGGTCCAGATCTTGTAGCTACCCTACTGAGTATCTACTTATTTTCTTGGTAATTATGCCCTAGGACTTCCTGTCCTATCTTAAAGCTGATTCACCTGGTAACTGGTTGAACTGTTTAGTGGAAGATGTGATAAGTTGTCAGCATTGCTGTTTTGTTTGGTACCCTTGATCTCTATGCTGTAAGAGTGGGCTCCTAGTAACAGTGCCCAACATTGTACCCAGGTAGGAATCATCACTAGAATTCCTTTCCTGTATTGTGAAAATGGACACAAAGGGCTGGTGATCTGCCACGAGTGTAAATTTTTGCCCATAGGGGTAGTGGTAGAACTGCATTATTCCCCATACTAGGCTAAGGGCCTCTCAGGTGATCTAGGTGTAGTTGTGTTCTGTGCTCATCTGGATGCAAACACGATCAGGCATTTAAATCCATCTTTCATAATGTGTGACAAAGCGGCCCCCATGCCATAAGGGGATACAATGAACACTAATCTGAGGGACAAAGATGGGTCATAATGGGTGAGAAATTCATTTGATTTATTAGTCTGTTTTTTTCCTTGAATGCTTTCTTATCTTTCTGCCTGTTCCTACTTTGCTCCTGTCTGTAACAGTGCGCTTAATGGATGCAGCACTGTAGCAATGTTTGGGAGAAACCAGAGGTAGAAGTACGAGCTGAGAAGTGGTACATTTCCTGTTTGGGTGCTTGTAGCACTGCTTCAGTCTTTTCTTGTGACTTACATAAGCCACGCTTGTCAATGACATCTTCATAATATGAGATTTCATTCTTCAAAACAAAAACTCACATTTCTCTCTTTGCTCGCAGACCGTACTCACTCAGCCTGGAAAGCACCTTACCAAGGTTCTGTAGATGCTCTTCATCATTCTTGCCAATCACAATGATGTCACCAAGGTAACATTGTCTTCCTGGGATATCTTGGAGCACTTGGTCCATTGCTCTTTGCCAAATTGCTGGAGCTGTTGTGATGCCAGTTATATTGGAACAGTCCTTTTTGAGTGTTGATAATGAGGAAATTCCTGCTTAACTCCTCAATCTCTATTTGTGGATAGGCTTGTGACAAGTCAATCTTTGAAAACCTCTCTGAGTCTGCAAAAGATGCAAAACTGTCTTCTATTCATGGCAGGGGATACTGCGCAGTATGCAGCCCTGGGTTGATGCTCACTTTGAAATCCACACTTATGAGAATGGCTCTGGTCTTTCCCTTTCTTGATCACCAGGACAATGGGTATAGCTCAATCAATCCACTCAATGGTGGAGAGAATTCCAGGTCCTTCCAAGCTCTGAAGTTCAGCATCCACTTTATGGATCTATCATGTAAGGCACTGGATGTGCTTTATGGAATCTTGGTGTTGTTGCTTCATCCAGTTCAATTCTGGCCTTTATGTCATTGAGCTCAGCAAACTCCTTCTCAAACACCTTCTCATTAGCATTAAACAGCTGCACCAGTCTCTGGTCAGTGCAACCATTCGGGTGCCATTGCCTGTTGATGTCACACTGAGAGCTTTGATTGAGTGCCAGTCTAGTTGGATTTTTCTCAACCATTCACATCTGAAAAGCACTGGCTCTCCTCTTGTCAATATATGAAGCTGTAATTGCTGCGTTTGGCCTCCATAAGTCATGTACACTTTCAATTTGCCTTTGGGAGATACTTTTCTACCTGTGTAGGTCTGGAACATCACTGAGG
This sequence comes from Hypanus sabinus, assembly GCF_030144855.1. NCBI lineage: Eukaryota > Metazoa > Chordata > Chondrichthyes > Myliobatiformes > Dasyatidae > Hypanus > Hypanus sabinus. The sequence continues at coordinate 65,718,470 of NC_082720.1, read as the reverse complement.
TCTTCTCTAATGGCAGCATTGGAAACAGTCTGTTGTAGTCAGGCTCTGGAATAATGTACAGGCAAAGCTGACCCTGCATCCAGCTCCATTTTCAATTTTACAACAGACACATCTGTTGTGATCCATATGATTTGTGATCTGCTTCAGACAATGTTACCCTGACCTGTTCTGTGTCTGAGATCATTGATGCACCATCAATAACTCACTCTGAGACTTAAGGTGAGATATTGGCTTTTATTGTCTGGAAGAAGGAACAAGCAGTGAGTGACCACCATACTACATCCTGGAGACTGAGAGGCCGGGCTCAGGCCTTGATCGCCTTTATACAGGGGTCTGTGGGAGGAGCCACAGGAGCAGTCAGCAGGGGGTGTTTCCAGACAGGTATATGTAGTTCACCACAATCAGTGAATCAATGAGACTGGTTTGGATCTTCAGTGATGGTGAAATTGTGGATGAGAAATTATTCATGGAATGGAAGAATGAAGGTGACTCTTTGCAGCTGATTATTCCAAAAGACAATAAAGTCTGAAGAAAATGGACATGTGTTTTGTTTAATCAAAACAGACCCAAGGTTTTTATTCAATATCATCTTCAGGTAAGCAGTACGAGGCTTAGCTTTGAGACTTTGAGATCGCTACAGGAAACTCATGATATTTTAATGATATTTCTTTTTATTTCTTGCAACATTACATGTCCTACTGCAATTAGAGATTTCTTTCAAATATTGGACATTTCTTTCATATCTCTGGGTCTATCTTATGCTTGTAAAGTTACCTCTATTGTAGCTAATCTAGGTCTCAGATGAAGGGTAGGGATCACTGCTGGCTGGTTGACCACTTACCAAAAGCTATGCTGGTACGAAGAAAGCAGTCATGAATTTCTTCAACAAGGTCTGTCCTAGCTGAGAGGTGACTTCTGAGATTTGGCAAGTGATCTGTGTTTTCTCAGGTATCATTATAAACCTTTATTATCTATGGACAGTGTTATACAATGGGGTTGGTATTGGATGATCCTTGTTTTGTCGTTGGGTGGGACCATCCTTTCAAAGTAAAATTCCAAGGCAGTCTCAGCAAAATGCATCAAATAGATCAGATTTCTTTGCCACATGCATATCAACACACAGTGAATTGCATCTTTTGCATCACCAGCCAAAATTAGAACATAGGACATAGAGCATAGACATCTAAAGCACCATCCAGACACTATTTTTCTAAGCTCCATGTACGTATCTAAGAGTCTCTTAAACGACCCTTTTGTACTCGCCTCCACCACCATCACCAGCAATGCATTCCACACACCCACCACACTGTATGGAATAAAACTTACCCCTGACATTTCCTCTGTATATACATCAAGCACCTTAAAACTATGCCCCCTCATGTTAACCACTTCAGCCTTGGGGGAAAAAAGCCTCTGGCTAATCACATGATCAATGCCTCTCATCAACTTATACATCTCTATCAGGTCACCTCTCATTTTCTGTCACTCTGTCGTTCATTTCCAGCTATCTGCAGACCTTGTATCTCAGCACATAAAACCTGATCTCCCATTTATTCACAATCATTAGTGGACACCTCTCTCAGCGAGCCAACTAATCACTCCTAGATGTGCAAAATTAATATGATTAACATGTTATTCCTTCACCACTTAGGAATAATTATGCTTTCATTTCTGAAAATCAGGTCATATAAGGGCCTAGCACAATTCTGATATGGAGGACGTCAAGTTCAAGTTCACATTTATTGTAACTAGCATACATACATAGGGTATCACTGCTATAAAAATACCCTTTTTCTTAATGTCTATACACTCAAGCATTTCATTAAGCTGTATGCCATCCCCACAATTACCAAGGTCCTTTTCCCTTGCAAACTCTGGTGAATACTGAATCAAAGTGTTCATTATGTACTTCTGCTACCTCCTCTGACTCCATAGGCATGTTTCCACTATCACACCTGATTGGTCCTATTCTCAAATGGCTCACTCTCCTGCTCATGACCTTTTTATAGAATGCCTTGGGGTTTTACTTAATCCTACTTGACAAGGCCTTCTCATGGCCTTCTACCTCTCCTCATTTCATTCTTAAGTTTCTTCCTTGCAAACTTGTATTCTTCTAGAGCTCTATCAGTACCTAGTTTCTTGAACCTATTGTAAATTTTCTTTTCTTCTCAACTCAATTTTCTACATCCTTTGTACATCATGGTTCTTTCACCCTACCATTCTTTCCCTGCCTGAATGGAACATACCTGTGTAGAACGCCATGCAAATGTTCCCTGAACATTTGCCATGATTCTGCCATGCATTTCCCTGAGAACATCTACTCCCAATTTATGCCCCAAGTTCCTGTCTAACAGTATCATATTGCCCCCTACCGCAATTAAATGTTTTCCCAAATTGTCTGCTCCTGTCCTTCTCCATTGTTATGGTAAAGGAGACAGAGTCATGATTACTACCTCCAAAATGCTCTCCCATCCCAATACCAGATCAAGAACAGTCTCCGCTGTAATTGGATTTTATATATATATATATATGTATTGCATCAGAAAACCCTCCTGAAGACATCTGACAAATTCCACTCTCTAAACCCCTTGCTTTAAGGAGATGCCAGTCAATATTAAGAAAGTTAAAATCTCCCATCACAACATTATTATTATTATTATTGCACATCTGAAGAATATGCCTCCCTATCTGTTCCTCGATATCCCTGTTACAACTGGGTGGCCTAGAAAAAAGAAAACAGTAGAGTTATTGCCCCCTTTCCTCTTTCTGACTTCTACCCACCTTGACTCAGTAGATTATCCCTCCATGACTTCCTCCCTTTCTGCACCTGTGACACTAATTGATTGGCCTTATTTATTTCTTATATCCTTAACATACACGAGGAGTAAAAATCTTTATGTTACGTCTCCGTCTAAATATGCAATGTACAATCATAGTAACTTAAAATAGTTTATAATAAAATAGAACAGTCAATGTAACATAAAAGTGCACACAAATCAGCGTAAAGCCTCAGCATCACATCCCCGCTCTGGAATTCATGAAATGAATGCTAACATTGCATATTCCTTCCTCACCACTGACTCAGCCCAGAGGTTAGCCTTAAGGGTATCCTACACAAGGACTCCAAAGTCCCTTTGCATCTCTGCGTTTTGAATTCTCTCTCCATCTAAATAATTGACTGCCTATTTATTTCTTCCATCAAAGTGCACAACCATACATTTTCCAACATTGTATTTCATCTGCCACTTCTTTGCCCATTCTCCAAAACTATCTAAGTCTCTCTGCAGGCTCTCTGTTTCCTCAACACTACCCACTTCTCCACCTATCTTTGCACCTTTGGCAAATTTTGCCACAAATCCATTAATCCCATTGTCCAAATCACTGACAGTTTCATTTTAAATGCATTCGTTGCATTTATATTTATTCAGGAGATGGATACAAAATCTATAGAAGTGAGGCAAAGCAGCTTCAATTCCATGGACACTGTACAGATTACAGAGCAGGAGGTGCTTGGTACCCTGAGGCAAATCAGGGTGGATAAATGCCCAGGGCCTGACAAGATGTTCCCTTGAACCCTAGAGGGGGTAACTGCAGTAATTTCTGAGGCCCCAGCAGAGTTATTTAAATCATGTTCACCAACAGGAGAGGTGCCAGAGGACTGGAAGATAGCCAATGATGTTCTGCTGCTTAAATAATGCACTGAACATAAACCAGGAAATTATAGACTGGTAAGTCTGACATCAGTTGTGGGAAAGTTATTGGAAGTTATTCTAAGAAACTAGGTATATAAGTATTTAGATAGACATGGACTGATTAAGAATAGCATTGCTTCATGCGTGGCAGTTCATGTCTAGCAAGTCTTATTAATTTTTTCAAGGAAGTTACTAGGAAAGTGGATGGAGGCAACGTGGCAGATGTAGTCTACGTGGACTTTAGTAACGCAGTTAACAAAGTCCCACATTGCAGACTAGCAAAGTAGTTCAGTCGCCTGGCATTCAGGAAGAGGCAGGACACTGGATCAGACATTGGCTTTGTGAGAGACGCCAGTGAATGGTAGTACAGGGTTGCTTCTCTGAATGGAGGCCTGTGAGTAGTGAAATGCTGTAGGGGTCAGAACAGGGCAGTTTGTTGTTAGTCATCTATGTCAGTGATCTAGATGGTAGTCAGCATGGCTCTGTCAAAGATGGATTGTGCCTTATGAGCTTGATTGAATTTTATTGAGGATGTGACTAAACACATTGATGAGGGTAGAGCAGTAGATGTAGTGTATATGGATTTCAGCAAGGCATTTGATAAGGAACCCCATGCGAGGCTTATTGAGAAAGTAAGAGGGCATGGGATCCAAGGGGACATTGCTTTGTGGATTCAGAATTGGCTTGCCCACAAAAGGAAAAGTGTGGCTGTTGGCAGGTCATATTCTGCATTGAGGTTAGTGACCAGCCAATGGTGTGCCTCAGGGATCTGTTCTGGGACCTTTACCCTTCATGATTTTTATAAATGACCCGGGTGAGTAAGTGGAGGGCTGGGTTAGTAAATTTGCAGATAACACAAAGATTGGAGGTGTTGTGGTTAGTGCGGAGGTCAGAGGTTACGGCGGACATTGATAGGATACAAAACTGGGCTGAGAAGAGGCAGATGGAGTTCAATCCAGATAAATTTGAAGCGGTTCATTTTATTAGGTCAAATATGATGGCAGATTATAGTATATAGTATAATACTTTGAAAAATATAGATACCCTTTAATGTTTCATCACCTAAGTAGCTTTTGATTACTTTACACATATAGTAGATACCAAAAGTTTTGCTCCTCCTGAATTTAGAATCAAAGGGAAGATCGTTGGACTTCACTATTTAGCTTTTATTACCTGCTTGTATTCTAAGTAATCTTTACATGTATGATAGTTTAATATTCCTCTGGTGGCTGTCCAAAGTATAATTCTGGAAGATTTTTAGCGTCTTTGTTGTGAAGGGGTATTTTCACATTGACTGATTCATTACAGTATTTTCTAATTGGATTATCCTTATCTGTGCAATTGTCTTTACCTTGGGTATAAAAGTAGCTGTATTATGTTAGGTGCCATGCTTTATGCCTCATCCCTGACTGCATAAGACATAGGTGTCAAACTCAAGGCCCGTGGGCCATATCCGGCCCGGCGTACAATTATATCCGGCCCAAGAGATCATTTTAGATAGATCTATTATTTTAATTATTAATGGCCCGGCGATATGAAGCCTGTGATTGTAAGTTAATACCAATCATAAAAATAATGTTTGCTCAGCAGTCTTCTTCATAAGAAACGGAATTTGTGAAGTGAAACACTTTTTAGTTATAGCAGAGACTGAGACACATGAGAACAGGCTGAAAAAACGGAGGCAAAGAAAGCTGCGTTCGCACACGCCCGACTGATCCGGCCCGCATGAAGCTGTATTTTGCCCAATCCGGCCCATGACCTAAAATGAGTTTGACACCCCTGGCATATGAACCTAGGATTTGAAGTACTCCAGAATTCTTCAGTAGGTTCATAGGCAATTTTAAGTTGTCCTTTTATTGGGATAGTATTATATCAGTGGATTGCTGGGAGGTACAGCTCTGTGGGCCAGGAAAGCGATTCTGCTCTGCATTTCTACATAAATAAATAAAAAATTGTAATAAATACTATGCTGAATCAACTTGCAAAAAATCAATTTCAAAACTCAGCTTAATGACCAAGTAGCTGGAAAGTGCAAGAACCCATGAGAGCTGACAAAGAATAAAGTTCACAAGGTAATTTAAATAATCCAATTAAATAATTTAAAAGTTCATTGATTTATTAGTTGTGGGCATAGGACCATAAGATATAGGAGCAGAATTAGGCCATTTGACTCATAAGGTCTGTTGAGACATTTTATCTTTGCTGATCCATTTTCCCTCTCAACCCGGTTCCTCTATCTTCTCCCTGTAACCTTTCACACCCTGATGAATCAAGAACCTATTAAACTCCACCAGAAATACAGCCAATGAAGTGGACTTGTGCAGCTGCATGTGGCAATGAATTCCACAGATTCACCATCTTCTGGCTGAAGAAATTCTTAATAGACATACTTATATTCTGAGGCTCTGTGATCTGGTCCTTACTCCCCCACATTTGGAAATAACTTCTCCACATGCACTCTATCTATGACTTTCAACATACAATATATTCTAAATGCTAGCAATTTGAGGCCCAGAGCCATTAAATGCTCCTCATACAAAAGCCATTTTATTTCTGGAGTCATTCTCATGAACTTCTTCCGAACACTCTCCAACTACGTCCTTGCTTTATAAGGTGCCCACACCTGCTCACAATATTAGAAGTGAGACCTCATTTGTACCTAATAAAGCTTCAGCATTACATCTTTGTTTCTATATTCTAGTCGTCTTGAAATGAATGCTAACATTGAATTTGCCTTCCTCACAATGAACTTAAACTGCAAGTTAATCTTGAGGAAATCCTGTAAAAGGACTACAAAATCTCTTTGCACCTTTGATTTTTTTAAATCTTCTCCCCATTAAGAAAATAGTCTACACCTTTATTCCTTCCACCAAAGTGCATGACCATACACTTCCCTACACTATGTTCAATCTGCCACTTTGTTGCCAATTCTCCAAAATGTCTAAGTCAATCTGCAGTCTCCCTTTTCCTTAACACTACCTGCTCCTCTGCCTATCTTCATTTCATCACCAAACTTGGCTACAAAGCTATGAATTCCATCATCCAAATTATTGACACACAGTATTACATAAAAAGAAGTGGTCCCAACCCTGCCTCCTGAGAAAAACCACTAGTTATTGGCAGCCAATCAAAAAAAGGTCCCCTTTATTGCTACTCCTTCCCTCCATCTATGCTGGTATCTTTCTTGTAATATACTATGGGATTATTTTATTTTGTTTGGCAGCCTCAAGTGTGGCACCACATCAAAGGCCTTCTGAAAGCAAAGTACACTGCATCCACCAATTCTCCGTTGTCCAACCTGCCTGTTATTTCCTCAAAGAATTCCAACAGAGTTGTCAAGCAAGACTTTCCCTTAAGGAAGCCATGCTGACTTTGCCTATTTTATCGTGTGCCTCCAAGTATCCTGAGACCTCCTCCTTAATAATTGACTCGAACATAATCCCACCTACTGAAGTCAGGCTAATTGGCCTTTAATTTATTTTCTTCTGCCTCCCTCCTTCTTGATGAGTGGAGTGACATTTGCAATTTTCCGGTCTTGCAGAACTATGCCAGAATCTAGTGATTCTTGAAAGAACATTAATAATGCCGCCACAATATCTTCAGCTACCTCTTTCAGAACATTGGGGTGTAGTCCATCGGTGCAGGTGTCTTATCTACCTTCACACCTTCCAGTCTCAAGCACCTTTTCCCTAGTAACAACAATTGTACTCTCTTCTGCTCCCTGACACTCAAACTTCCACCATACTGCTAGTGACTTCCACGGTGAAGACTGATGGAAAATACCTATTCAGTTCATCCACCATTTCCTTGTTCCCCGTTACTACCTCTTCAGCATAATTTTCCAATAGTCTGATATCTACTCTCACCATTCTTTTACTCTTCAAGTATCTGAAAAGACTGTATCCTCTTTGATATTATTGGCTAGCTTAACTTCATATTTCATCTTTTCACTCATGATTTTTTAGCAGCCTTCCATTAGTTTTTAAAAGTTTCCCAATTGTCTAACTTCCCATTAATGTTTGTTCTATCATATGCCCATCCTTTTGCTTTTATGTTGGCTTTAACACTCCTTGTCAACCATGGTTTCATCCTCCTGCCTTAGAACAATTCCTCTTCTTGTGGATAGTATCTAGTATCTATCCTGCCCTTTCTGAATTTCTCCCAGAAACACCAGCCATTGCTCTTCTTTCATCATCCCTGCTAGTGCCCCATTCCAGTCAACTTTGTCCAGCTTGTGTCTCTGAATTCCCTTTACTCCACTGTAATACAGATACATCTGACTTTAGCTTCTCCCTCTCCAATTGCAGGGTGAATTCTACCATATTATGATCACTGCCTCCGCAGGGTTCCTTTACCTTAACTCCCTAATCTAATCTGGTTCAATCCACAACATCAAATCCAGAATAACCTTTTCCCAAGTGGGCTCTACAAAAGTTGCTTTAAAATGTTATTTCATATGCATTCTACAAAGTTTCTCTCTTGGAATCCAACACCAACCTAAGTTTCCAAATCTACTTGTATTTTAAAATCCCCTATTACTATCATAACATTGCTCTTTTGAAATGTGCTTTCTATCTCCCGCTGCCTCCCGTTGTAATTTTTGGCCTGCACCCTGGCCACTGTTTGGGGGCCTGTATATAACTCATATCAGGGTCTTGCAGTTCCTTAACTCTACCCACAAAGATTCTATACCTTCCAACCCCATGTCACATCTTTCTAATGATTTGATTTCATTTTTTACCATCCCCCACTCTCTGCCTACCTGCCTGTCTTTTTGATACAGTCTGTATCCTTGGATGTTAAGCTCCCAACTATGATCTTCTTTTAGCCATGACCCAGTGATGACATTAACATCATACCTACCAATACCAATCTCTAACTATGCTACAAGACCATCTACCTTATTCTGTATACTGTGCATTCAAATAAAACACTTCACAGTGTATCATCACCCTTTTCAATTTTGTCCCTATGATACACTGCAACTCATCTCACTGACTGCAGTTTTGCCCTACCATCTATCTCTTCTTCCTTGCAGACTCTCTACACACTGCATCTAGTTGTATACCAATTGTCCCATCTTCAGCTCTATCGCTCTGGTTCCCATCCTCTTGCCAAATTAGTATAAACACTCCCTTATAGCTCTAGAAAACCTGACCACAAGGACATTGGTTCCCCCTTGAAGCCCTGACCCCTGCACTAGTTCCTCAGCCGCACATTCATCTGCCAAATCATTCTATTGTGTTAGACTCAGAAATGTGGCGACACTTTGCACTGCCAAGCACCATTCTCCTTGATACTCATTTGACTGTATATTTCAATAACTCAATGTACTCATGAAAAGATAATCTTCAATCTAATCTTTAACTTTAAGTTATCTACCACATTGACCTGGTGTGCTGATCTGTTTGGAACAATTTTTTTGAATTGTTTTAGGAGAAACAGGTGGTTTCTGGAGCATGTATAGAGGGGTTCATGTTGTCTGTGAACAAACGAGATGAAGTCCAAGGAGTGGAATTCACCCCTCTGTTATGATCCACTGAACCCTTTTGCAACGTTCAAGCTCATTCAACCATACATGGATATTCATGAATGTAGCTAAACTGCGAGCCAAGGTGTAAAACCAACAGTCCCAACAGTTAGAAACAGCAGAGGGCACATACAGCACATATAAGATAGCAAGCACATATAAGATATCAGTAACATACAGTCTCACAAAAGATATATATAGTCAAGTCCCTGAGTCCATGAATGATGCAGCACTCTGCAAATGAACACAATACAGCTTTACTTCCGGCAAGTGAACACTGGGGCAGCACTGATTCCAGCTTGAATGCTGTTCCACACTACCTCTGGTGAGTGCACTAACTTTCGATGCCTCTTCCCCAGGCGGCTGTAAAACATGTGACTCTGCAGCCTAAGGCCTAGTCCTCGCTACGACCAAGGCCATGCAACTCTCCCGCCATTCTCCCCTGACAATTGCTAAAAATCAGTGAATCAGTCTTGCCACATACCACGTGAACAATATACTACAGGGTGGAGCAATCACAAGTCAATCAGTTAAGACAATCACTTGCTGTTAGACTGACTTCTTTGATGTCTCTGATGTAGGCAGCAACACAACATGCACTATGTCCAGATCATTCAGTTTCTCCACCAATGAACAACTTACTGATGGTGTAGACCTGCAGTACTTTAAGATCTTAATGTCCAGCTGGGTCTTGCAATCATAAAAAGTATGTTTAAAGTTGACAATGATTTGTAACTATGAGGAGTGATTATTCATTTCATTTTAAAATCTTTTTTATTAATTATTATTGAAGATCAACAAAAAAGATACATTAAGTCAATATGTCATTATATACAATGAAGATTTAAATTAGCAAGTAACTGATTAACAAAGCTAAGCAATATATCAATAATAAGAAGAAAAAAATGAAATGTTAAGAATATTTTTGAAAGAAAAAAGGAAAAAAAAGAACCCCTACTAACTGTTATGAGTGCTGAACAGACCTGATGGAAATGGGGTACAGAGTTAACCATCCCCCCCCCTTGGAGAACTATGAACTATTTCTACTGTTATGCTGCTAATGAGAGAGAGTGAGAGAGAGAGAGAGAGAGGGAGATGAAGCACAGAGACAGGAACATCTGCTACAGATAAGAGAGACACACACATTTGATATATGTATTATGGCTTCGTCCTGGATTGTTTACCTTTTGCTACAAGGATGCTCATTAACATTCCTAAGAAGACAGCAGGAGTGGCCTGATTTGATGGACATGGTCATTTTGAGGTGATGGATGGCTGATACCCCGTCAGTGGGGATAAAAGACAGGTGTGGGGAGACACCCTCAGACACACCAGTGGATACTGACCAAGTGTTGTGAACCCACAGGAAGGTGGGGGCTTCGAGGACTGAATCAGGAGGTCAACAAAGCTCACAGTGTGACGGTAGGACCGGTGGGGGCTTGTGTGTGTCCACTCATGCCAGAGTGACGAGTCCACCACAGAAGAACAGTCTAGCCAAGAATGGAGGGGTCATAACTGAATGACCACAATGATACAACAGAATCAGAATACAACAGAGGGTTTGCTGGCTGCAGCTGCTCAATCTCTTGCTCACTCTCTCTCTCCAACAACTTGCAATAGAACAACCGCAACTACCGCAGCACACATGAACTGAACTGAACCCTATATTCTCTTATGACAATTAATTTACCCCAGACATTGATAGAACTTGTTTATTATTATTGATTATTATTCCTACACTTCTATGTTTATTATTGCTAACCTGTTTTATATGTATATTTGCATTTTTGATACTGTATGTGAAGTTTACTAATAAACACCTTTAGTTTTCGGTACCACCAGACTCCAACGGATTCTTCTATTTCTGCTGGTCTGTAAACTCACTTAAAGGGTACATAACATAACTAAGAAAAAAAAAACTAATAACTGAAAGAAAATGAGAAAAAAAAACCCATTGGGAGCACAACCCCAGAGCTATACATCTTGCAATCTTCCATAAAAGGGAAACATCAATCCACCAACTCAAATCCAAATTGGAAGGAAATCACTTTAATTAACTCAAATTAGATGATAGTAGTGAGCCCCAACTTTTCTCAAATTCAAGTCGAGGGTCAGAAGTTCAACTTCTGATTTTCTCCAAACTAAGACATAACATCACCTGAGAAAACCATTGTATCAAAGTAGGAGCAGAAGCATCTTTCCATTTCAACAAAATAGCCCTTCTGGCCAATAATGTAACAAATGCAATTACATGTTGGTCTGATGGAGAAATACCATGAATATATTAAGGGATTATACCAAATAAAACTGTCAATTTATTACATTGTAAATTAATTTTTAAGACTTTAGAAATTGTAGAGAAAATAGTTTTCTAAAAATGTTTCAATACAGAACACGACCAAAATGGATGTGACAATGTGGCTGTCTCAGTTTTACATCTATCACACTGACTATCAACATTAGGAAACATTTTAGACAGTCTCTCCTTTGTCAAATGAGCAAGTGCAACAGGCAGTGAAGAGGGCAAATGGAATGTTGGCCTTTGTTACAAGGGGAATTGAATACAAGAGCAAGGATGTTCTTTTGCATTTGTACAGGGCCCTGGTGAGACCACACCTGGAATATTGTGTACAGTTTTGGTCTCCAGGTTTAAGGAAGGACATTCTGGCAATTGAGGAAGTGCAGCGTAGATTCACTAGGTTGATTCCTAGGATGGCAGGGCTGTCTTACGCAGAGAGATTGGAGAGATTGGGCTTGTACATGCTGGAATTGAGGAGATTGAGAGGGGATCTGATTGAAACGTTTAAGATAATTAAAGGATTTGATAGGATTGAGGCAGGAAATATGTTCCAGATGTTGGGAGAGTCCAGTACCAGAGGGCATGGATTGAGAATAAGAGGTCAGTTATTTAAAACAGAGTTGAGGAAGAGATTCTTCTCCCAGAGAGTTGTGGAGGTGTGGAATGCAGTGCCTCGGAAGACGGTGGAGGCCAATTCTCTGGATGCTTTCAAGAAGGAGCTGGATAGATATCTGATGGATAGGGGAATCAAGGGATATGCGGACAAGGCAGGGACTGGGTATTGATAGTGAATGATCAGCCATGATCTCAGAATGGCGGTGCAGACTCGAGGGGCCGAATGGTCTACTTCTGCACCTATTGTCTATTGTCTATAAATAGTAATGATGTACAACTTTAAATTTAATTAAAGAGTGACTGGCACAGATCGAAGAAGACTTAACCAACTTCAAAATCTGCAACTAATCTTCTGTTATCAAGGTCATGTTAAGCTCTCTCTCCCAATCTTGCTTAATCTTAAGAGAAGGGTAATTGTGCTGTTGTAACAATAAATTATAAATTTTCCCAATAAAACCCTTCACCGAAGGATTCATTTTTTAAATAATATCTGACAGGTCAGAATCCTGTATATATTGAAAATTACTTAAATATTCTTATAAGAAGTCCCTGGCCTGAAGTTATTGCAGGAAATATGAATACAAGAGAAAGTATTTAGTTACTAATTTCTCAAAATACATCAATCGGCCATCTTGGAACAGATTCATGAAGGAATAAACTCCTTTATTCCACCAAAGAAGAAAGGTAGGATTACTGAATGAAGGTTTAAATAAATAATTTTGATAAATTAAACTAAAAAGTCTACATATTTTAAGATTAAAATAATTATGAAACTGGAACCAAATTCATAATGACTGCTTAATCACAGGGTATAAATTTAAATTAGTAATTTTGGCCAGTTGTTCAGGTAGAGAAGCTCCAAATAATGAGGTTAAGTGAAACTGTTTCACAGCATTCAATTCCAAATTAGACCAAGGTGTTCGTTCATTTTTATCAGCCCAATATAACCAAAAGCACATATAATGTATATTAACAGCCCAATAATACATTCTTGAATTAGGCAAACCAAGACCTCCATCTTTTTTTTTAATTTTTGAAAATGATATTTACCAATTTTTGGTCTTTTATTATTTCAAACAAAAGATGAAATAAGCTGATCAAAAAACTTCTTAGTTAAAAAAGGGATATTTTTAAATACATATAGAAGTTTTGGTAAAATCATCATTTTAACTGCATGCATCTGGCTGGCTATTGAATATGTAAGTGTATTTCATCTACAAAATAATTACTGCATAAAATCAACTAAAGGAACCAAATTAGCTTTATAAATGTCTTTATGATTTTTGGTAATAATAATACCTAAGTATTTAAATGAGTCCTTAACTCTAAAAGGAATGTCATCATATATAGAAGCAGAATCATTTAGGGGAAATAATTAACTTTTCTGAAGGTTCAGGTTATATCCTGAACACTTTCCAAAATCGTTTAATAGTTTCAATAAACTAGGAATGGATTCTTCAGGTTTCGAAATATAAACTGAGAGATCATCAGAATAAAAGGAGATCTTATGAACACTCCCATGTATGAGAATTCCATGAATATCTTTAGCTTCACGAAGTGCAATAACCAAGGATTCCAGCACCAAATTAAATAACAAAGGACTTAACGGACATCCTTGTCTCATACCCCGTGAAAGCTGAAAAAGGAGATCTGCAATTATTATTAATAACAGTAGCAATAATGGATTCTGATCCACTCATTAAAATTAATACCAAAGCCAAATTTCTCTAAAACATTAAATAAGTATTTCAATTCAACACTGTCAAGTGCCTTTTCAGCATCGAGAGAGACAACACATTGGGGAGACTTAGAAAAGGATGAATATATATCATTAGAGAAGGATTAATGGCCCTTTACAAAACCTGTTTGGTCTTGAGGGATAATTTCTGCTCCTATATTCTGCAGCTTATTAGCCATTATTTTTGAAAGAAGTTTAGCATCCACATTTAATAATTAAATAGGTCTATATGAAGCACAGTCCATAGGGTCTTTATTTTAAGAATGAAAGAAATAGAAGCTTCATAAAATGTGGGAGGTAACTCTCCTATCAAAAAAGAATCTTCAAGCATTTCTAACATATATGAAGAAAGCAATTTTTCAATATTTTTATAAAATCCTACAGAATAACCATCCAGTCCAGGGGCTTTACCAGATTGCATTGAGAAAAATAGTTTTCTGAATTTCATTTTCAGTAATAAGAGCATCAAGAGTTTGTTGATCTTCAACGGAGATTCAAAGAAAATCAATCTTTTGTAAAAAGGCATTCATTTTAGAAGAATCAACTGGAAACTGAGATTTATAAAGTTCAATATAAAAGTCTTGAAAAATTTTACTAATACATGCTAAACTACCATCTCCCTTACAAATTTTTAAAATTTGTCTTTTATCTCCAGATGCTTTTAATTGAGATGCAAATACCTTATTATTTTTATCTCCAAACACATAAAATTGAATTTTTAATTTTTTACAATAGGATAAGTTAATAATAAATTATATAGTGATTGGAGTTCAACTCTTTGTTTGAAAAAAAACAATGCTAGGAGAGATTGCATAAATATTATCCAAATCTTTAATTTGTTTGGAAGTCTTATCTAATTCTATTTTTGTTTAGTTTCTTGAGCTGAGCTGGATAGGAAATTATCTTACCATGCAAATATGCTTTAAATGTGTCTGTAACGTTCTCCTTCGCGTGTAACGAAACGCCGAATTAAACGTCGAGATAAACCACAGTCAATAAGAACCAGATCGCAGTAAGATTAACCATTTACTGTTCACTCTTCACATTAACATATGGTGAAAACTGTTGATAAAACAATACAAGATTGATACAGTATTTGTTCCTTCCTTAATATCACATTTCAATTGTAAATACTTGTAAAGGTGACTATAACTACATTACACTAAGGTGCAATATACAGGGAGAGTTTACCTGCTCCATTGACTACTTTAAATACACTTCCATGCAAACTATCCGCAACTCTTTAACTAACGAAAGCATAAACATTATCGACCGTCGTTACTTCTAACAGGATCGGCATTAACATCTTAGTTCAATATATCGATTATCTATTAACTTACAGCGTTGCTCTCACTGTGATTTCTCATGCCTGCAAAACAACTTCTGCTCAGGTGTGCCTCGTGGTGAGCCCCCACCCTCGCGCTAATTTCAAACCGGTACTTTCCCACAAGACGCGGCGAAACCGGATGTGACGTCATCGCATGCCGATATATTTTACATGCAATGAATATACTTTAAACACTTCTAATTCTAACTAGAAAATACTATCGAATGAATTACTAAGCAAAAATATTATAAACTAAATAACTGTTGTAAAGACAGCACAGTGTTGATTATAATTAATTTCAACACATCTTCTGTAATATTAAAAAGAAAAGAATCTTTTATCTGAGTCTCAATAAATTTTACAAAATTTCCAAACTTTGTAATAAATTTTCTGGAAAACGCCAATGCAAATTTGCAATGATGACATCATGCAATTCAAAATCTAAACTTAAAGCCGCATGATCTAAGAGAACTATAGCATGATATTCACTTTGTGCTCATGGAGTGAGAACTGTTTTGGATTCGCTCCATAACCTTTACTTTTTTTAACCTTTGATCACCCTTATTCAGCTTATTTTTACCTATACCGAAAGTTTCTTTGTTAATTTTTTTTTGGATTTACTGCCAAGAGTTTGTTGTGAACTTTTGAAGATATGCAAACAGAAATGTCTCTCAGGTCTAAGGGACGGGATCCCGGACGCAATCCGAACGGTAACGGAAAAAAGCAGGCTCCGCCACAACAGACTCAATTAACTTTTGAATTGTTTATGGAGGATTTAGATAAAAAATTTGCTGAACTACAACAATTTTTTAAAGAAGATATAAAGGTTTTTCAAGAGTACATGGTTAAGACGGATTTAGTAATTAAACAGCAACAAGCTCTTATTGCGTCTCTGCAAGAAGATGCTCGGAAGCGAGATTTGACTAATGAAAAACTGCAACAGGATTTAATTTCGACCATTAAGCTGATGGAAGCCCTTAAAGCCAAGAGTGACGATTTTGAGAATCGGTCCAGAAGACAGAACTTATGTATACTTGGTCTTCCAAACAGCATAGAAAAAGATGACCCTTCGAAATATTTTGCTCAACTTTTAAAAGAAGCATTTCCGACGATTTTCCCGAATAACCCCCCTTTATTGGATCGGGCACATAGAATTCAGCATCTATCACCAAGTGTTACAGACAAACCTTCGGTGGTAATTGTCCGGTTCCATTATGTACATGACAAAGAACAACTTATAAGAGCAGCTCGTCGGGCAGGAATGGTTAAATTCAAAGAATTTTGCATCCACCTGGTCGAAGACTTTAGTCCTGACCTTTTAAAAAGAAGGCTTCTTTTTAAACCGTTGATGGCTGAATGTTATGAGAAAAATCTGAAACCTGCGCTTCTATACCCTGCGAAGCTTCGAATATCTCTGTCGAATGCTCCACGACAGGTTTTCATTTCAACTTCAGAAGCGAGAAAATATCTGGAGGAGAACTTCCCTACTGCTACAGACACCGGTCTCTAATAAATGAACGATTCTGATCGTGTAAGATGGTTCTCGATCTCGTAAACCAGAATTAAAATCTGGTTATTGGTGTAGGTTCAACCTATACTTTATACTTAAGTTAAAGTGTGTTTTTGTCATATTAATTGTTTTGCCTTATACACTTTAATCATTTAACTACATACTTGTCCATTAACTTTGTTCCTTCGAAGGTATATTTTTAATTCTTTGAAGGTGAATTTTTGTTTGATTAAGATGGTGGTTTTTTGAAAAAGATTTTTGGTTTTGCTTAAGATGGCATTATGTTTTTATTTTTTTCATCTTTTTCCTACAAAGCATCGCTTATCATAGCTTAAATATTTTTTGTTTTGTCTGGGCTAGAGCCCGATTTATATTTTTTTTAGTGATTATATTTTTATTCTTTTTACAACTAACTATACTTGAAATATGGTTTTTATTATAGCGATTTTAATTTTTAAAGTTGGGGTGATACTTTTATATATATCCTTTATATATGGAGTGTTCTTCAGCTGACATGGGGGTAGGATTAGTCTTACTTTTTCCCTTTTCAAGTCATATTTTGGCTTTTTCTCTTTTTCTTGGGGGGTGGGGGGATGGTCTGTTTTCTAATTCTATTTTTTTTTTGTACCAGTTTGTGTTAGTTTTTTTTATTTGGGCTGTTTTTGAACTTCAAATATGTCTGTGTTGTCGTCACTTCCGGGTCTTCTCATTACTTTTGTTCCTCTTCCGGGTGCATGAGTTTATAAGTTGGTTAACCCTTTCTATACCAAAGGGTTGATTTTAGAATTATGGCTCAGACCATTAATTTTTTGTCTTGGAATACTAATGTTTTAAATCATCCAATTAAACGAAAGAAGATTTTCAAAGTATTCCAAAGACTTAATGCTCATATCATTTTTGTACAAGAAACTCATGTGGGGAAGGAGGACAAATTTCGTTTTTTTAGATTTTGGCGGGGTCAACAGTATCATGCAAATTCGAATGCTAAAGTAAAAGGAGTTTCAATTTTTATTGACTCCTCTATTTCATTTGTTCAACATGATATTTTTTTGGATCCAAATGGCAGATTTTTGTTAATTACGGGTTTACTTTGTAATAAAAAGGTTGCTTTGGTTAATGTTTATGCTCCAAATGTGGATTGTCCTGACTTTTTTAAGTCTTTATTTACCTCTTTACCCAATCTAAACGAATATAAGTTAATAATGGGTGGTGAATTTAATTGTTGTTTAAATCCTCTGATGGATAAATCTTTATCTATTCAGACTTTACCTAATAAGCCGGCCATTTGTATCAATTCTTTTTTGACTGACAATGGAGTTTTTGATATTTGGAGATTCCGGCATCCTAATGACAAAGAGTTTTCTTTTTTCTCACATGTTTATCACTCTTATTCGAGAATTGATTATTTTTTGTAGACTCTTGTTTTATTCCATTGGTAATTGGTTGTAACTATGATATTATAGCTATCTCTGATCATGCTCCATTATTACTTTCTATGAAATTTATGGATACAGCTTCTAATGCTAGACAATGGTGATTTGACTCTACCTTGTTGCAAGACTCTGACTTTATAAAATTTATGGAGGAGCAGATCGACTTCTTCTTTTCAACTAATTCTACAGATGATATTTCCTGCGGAACACTTTGGGACACTTTTAAAGCGTATATACGTGGACAGATTATTTCTTATTCTGTTGGTTTGAGGAAACGTACTAAGATGGAAACTCTTTTATTGGTTGATAAAATTAAAGAGATTGATAAGAAATATTCGATTGCTCCTAGTAAGGAGCTTTACAAACAAAGGGTTGAACTTCAAATGGAACATAGTTTATTACTTACATCCTCGATTGAAAATCAATTAATGAAAACTAAATCTGATTTTTATATACATAGTGATAAATCTGGTAAACTGTTAGCTAGTCAATTGAAGAATGCTTTGGTTAAACGTCAAATCACTAAGATTGGTCAGCAGAAAGGGAATCTGACAGTTAATCATGATGAGATAAATAAGGTATTTCAAGACTTCTATACCTCCCTGTATCAATCTGAATTTCCTCAAGATCATAATACCATGTCTGATTTTCTTGGGAAATTAAATTTTCCAAGATTATCATCTGATGATCTTTTGATACTGGATACTCCTATTATGGATATAGAAATTAAGGGGGCTATTTCCTCAATGAATTCTGGGAAAGCACCGGGTCCAGATGGTTATACAGTTGAATTTTAAAAAAAAAATTCCGCTACTCTTTCCCCTTGGTTAGGTAAGGTTTTTGAGGAAGCCATTAGATTGGGGAATTTGCCACAATCTTTTTATAGAGCTTCCATTTCTCTAATATTGAAGAAAGATAAAGACCCTACTAACTGTGCTTCTTATAGACCTATATCTTTATTGAATGTAGACTCCAAGATTTTTTCCAAGTTACTGGCATCTAGATTGGAGAAGGTATTGCCCAAAATTATTTCAGATGATCAAACTGGTTTTATTAAAAATTGTTATTCTTTTTTTAACATTAGGAGATTGTTGAATATTGTTTATACTCCCTCACATGACACTTCAGAATGCGTGATTTCATTAGATGCGGAGAAAGCATTTGATAGAGTTGAATGGCCTTACTTATTTAATGTGTTGGAGAAGTTTAATTTTAGTCCACTATTTATATCATGGATTAAATTGATTTATCATACTCCAGTAGCCTCAGTGTTTACCAATCATCAAAGATCTCCCTTTTTTCGCCTATTTCGGGGCACTAGACAAGGATGTCCTCTTAGTCCATTACTATTTAACATTGCCTTAGAACCTTTGGCAATTGCCATCAGACAATCACAGGATATTTTGGGTATTAATCGTGGGACAGATATTCATAAGTTATCTTTGTTTGCAGATGATTTATTACTATTAATTTCTTACCCGGAGAAATCCATTCCAGCAGTTTTATCATTATTGGCTCAATTTAGTGAGTTTTCTGGGTGTAAGTTAAATCTTAATAAAAGTGAATTGTTTCCTTTGAATAAACGGGTCCCAATTTATGGAAATTTACCTTTTAAATTAGTTAATGACTCTTTTACTTATTTAGGGATCAAAATCACAAAAAAAACCATAAAGATTTATTTAGATTTAATTTTTTACCCTTAATTGATCAGATTAAAGGTTTATTTACTAAGTGTTCACCTTTATCTTTATCCCTAATAGGTAGGATTAATGCTATTAAGATGGTTATTTTACCTAAGTTTTTATATATTTTTCAAGCGATACCAATTTTTATCCCGAAATCTTTTTTTACTAATGTTGACTCTAAAATTTCTTCATATATATGGCAGAATAAAAATCCCAGGTTAGGTAATTATTTACAGAAGACAAAAAAGGAAGGCGGGTTAGCATTACCTAATTTCAGATTTTACTATTGGGCAATTAATATTAGATATTTGTTATGTTGGTTGAAAGATGCGGGTGGATCTTTTGGCCCTTGTTGGGTGAGTTTAGAAACTAAATCGGTATCAGCTTATACTCTGGGTTCTATTTTAGGGACTTCTCTCCCTTTTGCTCTTTCTAAATTGCCGAAACGAATTGACAACCCGATAGTTAAACATACTTTGCGTATATGGTTTCAATTTCGGAGATTTTTTGGGTTGACTCAATTTGTTTTAAATAGTCCTATTGTATCTAATTGTTTTTTTCAGCCTTCCATTATAGATCAAGCTTATTCGGCTTGGAAAACTAAGGGATTACCAAGATTTTCTAATTTATTTTTAGACAATTGTTTCATGTCTTTTGAGCAATTATCCAACAAATATAACTTGCCTAGATTTCATTTTTTTAGATATTTACAGATTAGACATTTTTTAAGTTCTGTACTCTCTACGTTTCCAAATTTTGTGCCTTCAGATATTTTGGAGAGTTTATTTGAATTAGACCCTTTTCAAAAAGGGCTTATTTCAAAACTTTATGATATAATTATGAAGATACGTACAGAGCCTCTTCATAAGACTAAAAAGGATTGGGAAAGAGAGCTTAGTCTTAGTATTTCTAGTGAGAATTGGGATAGAATTCTTCAATTAGTTAATACATCATTGTTATGTGCCGAACATTCATTAATACAATTTAAGGTCGTACATAGGGCCCATATGTCCAAGGATAAATTAGCTTATTTTTACTCTCATATTAGTCCTATTTGTGATAGATGTCATTCTGAAATTGTGTCTTTAACTCATATGTTTTGGTCTTGTTCATTTTTGGAGAAATATTGGAAAGATTTTTTTGATATTATTTCTGCGGTTTTGAATATCGATTTACAACCTCATCCTATTACCACAATTTTTGGTTTACCATTGTTAGACTCACTGCATTTATCTTCTTCTGCCCGTCGAATGATTGCATTTCTAACTCTGATGGCTAGAAGATCTATATTGTTGAATTGGAAAGAAATTGATCCTCCCACTGTATTTAATTGGTTCTCTCAAACTATGTTATGTTTAAATTTAGAAAACATTAGAAGTGGTACTTTTGAGACTTCTATTAAATTTGAAAAGTTATGGAGACCATTTATTCAGCATTACAACATATGATGTAATATGACCCTGTGCCAAGTTCATTTGATTTCCCAGCTTTTAGCTTATGTATTTTGAGAGGACCGGAAGTGACGGCATTGATGAATACTTATTTTTGTGAGATATTATAAACAGCCCCCTTTTTTTCTCTCTTTTTTTGCTTCTTTTTTCTTCTATTAGTTATTAGTTATTAGATTAGATTAGCTAGTTTTGCATTATATATATATTTTTTTAAATTTTTTTCTTTCTTTTTTCTGTTTTCTTTATATCATATATTATGAAATATTTAGACTTACTATGTTCATACATATATTTTATGGCTTATGTCTTGGTAAACTCATTTATATTGTAACTATTATGTATGTTTTTTTCATATGTAATGGAATTTATATGTTGGTAATTTCTTTATCAATATATCATTTGTATTCTGTCCATGTTACTAATATTAATAAAAAGATTTAGAAAGAAAGATATTCACATTGCTAATATTTGGACAAAAATCAGGGATCAGCTATAAAATAATTGATTCTCAAATATTTTTTGTGAACAAGTTAAAAAAAAAGAATAGTCTTTATCATTAGGATGCAAATGTCTCCAAATATCAACCAGGACAAAATAAATTTAAAAAGAGTTAATAAGTGATGCAGTACAACTTGGAAGCTGCTGATTTGTTGAACTCTTGTCAATCAAATGATTTAAATAACAATTGAAATCACCACCCATTAATAACATATATTTGTCCAAATCCAGCAATAAAGCAAATACATTTTTTAAAAAAGAAGGATCATCTACATTAGCTCCATATAGGTTAACCAGAACAATTTTTCTATGACAAATTTTTCCTTTATCAATTAAAAATCAACCATTAATATCTGCCACTTTGTCTTTGATGAATAAAATAATAGATTTAAAAAAAATAGATACTCCCTTTGTTCTATTTTGACAAGTAGCATGAAATTGAAGGTTCTTCCACATTTTAAAAAAATCTCTTTTGATTGCCCATTTTGATATGCATTTCTTTTTTTTTAAACTTTTTTTATTGCATTTTTAAATGGTTACAAAGTATGAAAAAACAATGTATATAACCCTTACCCCCTCCCCTTAACCCCTCCCCCCTAACTGCCCTATAGAAAAAAAGAAAGAAAGAAAGTAAGAATGCCTGGTTGTTGGAAGATCTCCACATGCTCCATGGAATTCGTAACAACTTTAATATGTATATTTATTATGTATTTTAATATGTATATGTATATTTATTTCTTTCCCCTAATAACCAATTGTTTCATCTTCAGAGCATCTATATATTTAATCCTGTCTTTTGTAAATAAGGGCTCCAAATTTTCAGAAATGTTTCATATTTATCTCTTAAATTATAAGTAATTTTTTCTAATGGAATACAACCATAGATTTCTTTCTTCCAAGAATCTATACTTAAATGTGTATCCGATTTCCAAGTAACTGCAATAGCAGTTAAAATAAAAAAAATTAAATCCAAATTTATCGGATCAGTGTTTCCGATGTAACCAGGAAACTGGTACTTTTTTACATTCGACATGGTCTTGCTCTAAAATTCAACCTTTTTGGACAAATTTAAGACTTTTACTGGAACAAATTACAGGAACACAACTTCCTCATAATCCAATATTATTTTTACTAGGTGATATTGAAGGGATAAAACCGAAACTCAAACTACATAAGTATCAGAAAGAATTTATAAAAATTGCACTGGCTGATAGGCATTTCTTGAGCAAAAATTATATCAGGTTGGAATTGATTAATGATTTTAAAGTCTTCTTTCACATAATAGGGTGATTCCAACCACATATATTCCAAATTGTAATGTTTATCTGTTTAGTCACCATTAAAAAATTATTTTATTTAATACATAAATACATGCATACCAGCACAGGATAATCAAAACTAGGGGTAATAAGTATAACCATATACAAAACATGCAGGCTCCGGAACTACATAATCGGGAAAAAATACAAAAAAAGGAAACTAAAATTAATCCTACAGTTAATCCTATAATTCAAAACTAACTCCAATCCTCCCACCACCCCAAAACGCCCAAAATACGGCAAAAAAGTCGAAATGCTTCCCCATAGAGTACAAAAGAGAGAGACTCCACAAGCTGCTCATTTTATAATGGTAATTTTAAAAGCTTTCCTTAATTCCTCCCCCCAGTTACAAAAAAAAACACATGGTCCTAACACAGAAAAGCTCTGCAGAGGGGAAAATAAATGTTTTGCTAGATATAAAAAGCCAAACACTACAGAGCAACACACCACCATATCAAGTCATGTTAACTGGTTCTTCTGCCCACTTGCAGGCCTTGCTTCTAACCAATATATATGCAACTTAAATATCAATTTACTCTGATGCCTCCCATCACTTTCCAGAGTATTACTGTTCTGGAACAATGGACACTGGTGAGGCTGAGTAATCATTAAAACATGGAACGGATTCCCAGCAGAAATGGCTAATACAAGAAGGAACAATTTAGCAATGATGATAGGAAAGTATAGGGATCTCAGAGATTTTTTTTAGTCGTAGACCAGTGGGTGTGTGGAAAGATCTGCCATGAGTAGTCATAGAGGCAGACACAGTAAGGACATTTGAGAGACTCCTAGATAGGCTCATATTGAAAGACGAATGGAATTCTCTGCAGGACGGAAGCATTAGATTGATCATGGAGTAGACTGAAAGATGAGCAGAACATCATGGGCCAAAGCGCCTGTATTGTGCAGTATTTTTCATTTGACTTACACGCTCAAATTAAAAATTGTTTTTAGAAAAAACACTAAGTATCTATCTACTAAGCACTCTCAGCTATATATATATGAGAAAAAGTCCTTATGAACTATGAAAAATTCATTTACTTAATTAATGAAAAAAAAGGAGGATAAAAACAAACACAGTCGTCCCACCTTATCCGCGAGGGATTGTTTACGGGACCCCTCGCGGATACCAAAATTCACAGAAGCTCAAGTCCCTTATTCAACCTGTCTCAATGAGGTGGATCTTAGGATCCAGCAGAACCCCAGATCTTGTTTAACCTGGCTCAGTCTGGTGGACATTAGGACCCGGTGGCAGAATTCTGAATCCGCAGTGTTTCTGTTCACGAAAATAATCACAATCACGATTGAAAATAAAGTGGAAATAAAGTGATTGGAAAAGGTGAAACGCCATTGGTCATTGGAAAAGCGTTAGGCTACGTTGGTCAATGATCAGAACAATTTTAAAGGATATAGTGAGAAAGGCTCAGCCCCGATGAAAGCTACAATTATTACTAAGCAACACAGTGGTTTAATTATTGTGTTTTGGGGTTTTGGGTTTTTGATCCTCCACATCAACCCGGCACAGTGGAGAGCGCACTCGGGAGTGGTCTGTCACTGGATTGAACTTGGGAACTTCCCGAGCCCGGCGCTGAAACATACGTTCTTAAGTGTTTTATATGCATAGAAAGGTAAAATATATACTATATACTCAGACAAACATTTGACTAACTGACGCTAAATAATACCGGATGTACCTGTTCCGACATACTTAGTAAGAGAACTTCAGATTTTTTTCGATCCTGATCGATGATAACCCACGCACGTCCTCCCGTATACTTTAAACCATCTCTAGATTACTTATAATACCTAATACAATGTAAGTGCTATGTAAATATTCATTATACTGCATTGTTTAGGGAATAATAACAAGAAAAAAATGTTTGTACATGCTCGAACAACAAATGCTGGAAGAGCACTTCTGGGTTTTCGCGATTCGCAATTGGTTGAATTCGTGCATGCGGAATTCGTGGATAAGGAGGACTGACTTTAATCAAGCAATCTGTTCGTTGTGATAATTCTATCAGTAAACTAAACAGATCCTGGAAAAGTCATTCATCATTCACATCAAAAAGGTCACATCTCTCTTTAAATAGTCGATCGATCAAAGGACATCTTAAGCAAATCCGAAATGTTCAAAGCTTATCTTCTTTCCAAAATACCATTTATCCGGCAGACCTAAAACCATTCAAATTTTGGCTACAACCAAAATAGAGTTAACATAGTCCAAAGCCTCTTTGGTGTCCAGAAAAACACATGGAGTCGAATCTTTGGGAAGTAATTTTAATTGGGCTGGATATTGAAGTGATGGGAATAATCCATTATCATAGGCTATCTTCATGATTCGAACAAATTTAGACTGCAGGTCCATAACTTCCGGTGGATAATCTTCATAAAAACGAATCTCAGAACCCTTAAATTTAAAAACTCTGTGTTTCCTTGCATATTTTATAATTTGGTCTCTAACTTTGAAATGAAGGAAGCAGACCAAAATTGACCTTGTTTTATTTGGATCCCAAGATATTGAAGAGAAAATTCTGTGCATTCTTTCAATATCGGGAGGTTGAGGTAAAATATCCGGAAACAGAGATTGAAACAAGTTAGCAAAATTGTCCAATAAATCCCCACTCTCAGATCCTTCTTTCAGTCCAACAATTCGAATATTATTTTGACGAGATCTTGCTTCCAAATCGATAATCTTATGTTGACTCATTTCCAAGCAGGCTGAAATATCTTCGTCTCTTTAAGTTCAGAATTCAGGGAAATAATATTTTCCTGCACAAATTGAAAACTCTCTTGTAACAACTTCATCTCAGAAGAGGTAGCATCAAGTTTTACTGTGTTGTTGTCTATTTTCCTGTCAAAAACCATCAGCGAATGATCTAGACGCTCGGCCCAAGCTGGCATATGCTTTGATTTTTTTCCCCTTTCCATTGCTGGATTCAGGAAGCTGCTTTCCAATTCTTAAAGATTGTGACATAATAGCAACTATTTCCCTCTAAGATCTGACAAATAAAAGTTAAAAATTCAAAGTTTAAACTGGGGAAAACAAAAAATTAATTGCAGCCATATGAACTGTGTGTCACTCCATTACACAGTAGGCGGAGTCTCCCTCCATTCTCTTGCCTTCTGTATAGAGTATAACCTTTCACACCTTGACTAATAAGGAACCTATCAACTTCTGCCTTAATTAGATGCAATTACCTGGCCTCCACAACCATTTGTGGCAATGAATTGCACAGATTCACCACCATCTAGCTAAAGGAATTCCTCCTCATCTCTGTTCTAAACGGATGTCTCCCTATTCTGAGTTTGCACCCTCTCTGTGTCCTAGACTCCCCTACCATAGGAAACATCCTTTTCAATTCCACTCTGTCTAGGCTTTTCAACATTTAATAGATTTCAATGAGATTTCAAACCCCAAACCCCATTCTAGCGAATACAGGACCAGAAATATCAATCACTTCTCATACAAAAAGCATTTAATTCCCAGAATCAATCTTGTGAATCTTCTCTGAACCCTCTCTAAAGTCAACACATCCTTTAGTAAGTAACAGGCCCAAAACTGCTCTTAATACTTCAAGTGAGGCCTTACCATTCCCTTATAAAGCCTCAGCATTACATTCTTGCTTTCATATTCTCTAAATGCATGCTAATATTGTGTTTACCTTCCTCACCAGTGACTCAAGCTGTAAATCAACCTTTCGGGAATCCTGCACAAGAACTTTCAAGTCCTTTTTCACCTTAGATTTTGGAATTTTCTCTTTGTTTACAAAATAGTATATGCTTTTATTTTGTCTGCAGAAGTGCATGACTATTCACTTCTTGACACTATATTCCATCTGCCACTCATTTGTCCATTCTCCTAAGTCCTTTTGCAGTCTCATTGCTTCTTCAATACTACCTGCTCCTCTACCTGTCTTCATAACTTGGGCACAAAACCTTTAATTCCTTCATCCATATCTTTGACATACAATGTAAAAAGAAATGGGACCAACACTGACACATGCAGAACAGCATTAGTCACCAACAGCCAATCAGAAAAGGCTCCCTTTATTCCCAGTCATTACCTCCTGCAAGTCAGCTAATGCTCTGTCCATGAGTATATCTTTCATGTAATACCATGGGCTTTTACTTGTTAAGCAGCTTCATCTGTGGCATCTTGACAGAGGCCTTCTAAAAATCCAAGTACACATTAACCAATTCTCCTTTGTCTATCCTTGTTATTTCCTCAAAAAAATGCCAAGAGGTTTGTCAGGCAAGATTTTCCCATGAGGAAACCATGCTGTCTACGGCCTATTTCATCATGCGCCTCCAAGTATCCTGAAACCACATCCTTAACAACTGACTCCAACATTTTGCCTATCACTGAGGTCAGGTTAACCTGCATATAATTTCCTTTCTTCTGTTTCCCTCCCTTCTCGAAGACATTTGCAATTTTCCAGTCCTGCAGAACCGTGTCAGGATCTATCTATTCTTGAAAGCTCATTACTAATCCCTCCACAATCCCTTCAGTTACCTATTATCTCAATGGATCTGTAAAGTCCGAGTCTCTGTAGTCTTGAACTCAATCATCTGAAGCAGAAAAATAGACTTGCGTTATTTCTCTGCACTGTGTGAGTCAGCATTTTCATGTGTATTTTGTTTTACATCAATTGAGGAATTAGACAGTTTCTTCATGTGTTTGCCTAATTGGCATTTCTCTTTCTCAGCATGAAGGTTGACCCATTTACTGACCTTGTCGTTACTACTTTGCTTTGGTTGACTATACTTAACACCATTTTCCTTCATTACTTCAAGGTATATTTCTTTACCTGTCAAAAGTATGTCCAAGTACAATATTAGGAAACAAGAGAAGGTCTGCAGATGCTGTAAATCCAAGCAACACACACAAAATGCTGGAGGAACTCAGCATTTGTGGAAAATAGTAAACAGTTGATGTTTTGGGCTGACATCATTCAGCAGGACTGGAAAAAAATGATGAGGTCACAGTGAACAATATGCAAATAGAAAACAACATACAAGCATCTCAGGAACAGCCACTGAGAGAGAAGCAAAGTTAATATATACTATCCAACCTGCTGAGTTCTTGTCATATTTTCTGTTTTTATTTCAGATTTCCAGTGCCTGCTTTTTTTTTATGTAAATACATTACTAAAGGTTGTGTTTCATATGTCAAATGTTCTGCCCACATACTTACATACATTCAGTGGCCTCTTTCTTAGGTACCTCATGATTTTCAGCTGCTGTAATCCATCCAGTTGAAGGCTTGATGTGCTGTGTATTTGGAGGTGCTCTTCTATATGCCACTATTGTAATGTATAGTTACTGTCACCTTCCAGTCAGTTTGAACCAGTATGGCCATTCTCCTCTGACCTCTCTCATTAACAAGGTGTTTTCACCCACAGAACCACCACTCCCTGGATGTTTTTCTTTTCCACACCATTTTCTGTAACTTTCAAGATTGTATGTATGAAAATCCCAGGAGACGAGCAGTTTATGAAACGATCAAACCTCCCAATATGCAATAACTATCATTCCACAATGTAAGTCACTTAGATCATTTTTCTTCCCTATTCTGAGGTTTGAACCTCCTGATTATGGCTACATTGAGTTGCTGCCACATGATTGGCTGATCAGATATTTGCATTAATGACCAGGTGTACAGGTGTACTTAAAGTGGCCACTGAGTGCACTTTATTACTTCTGAGCTATCTTCTTGATCATGTTGTCTCTTCACAAGCAACACAACAGTATATAACATCTTCTCCACACACCTGACTTAATCTATCACCTTCCAGCTAGCCTCCCGACATCTATTTATTCTGGCATTTTCCCCCCTCCCGCCCCTGGAATGCAATCCTGAAGAAGGGTTTCAGCTAGAACTGTTGACTATCTATTTATTTCAAAAGGCACTGCCTGACCTGCTGAGTTCCTCCAGAATTTTGCGTGTTGCTTTGGATTCTCAGCATTTGCAGACTTTCTTGTGTTTATTAATATATCTAGACCGGTTATCCATCACATATCCAGACCAGATTCGTACACATTGAGAATGGGTATGATTTGGAAAACAGATCAGCCCATTAACTCTATGTCTCTGTAGATGTTAGCTAACTTGCTGATTAATTCCAGCAGCTGCTTTTTTCCATTTTATTATTGTGAAGATTACCTTTATTTGTCACATGTACATTGAAGCATGCAGTGAAATGCGTTGTTTGCATTAAATCAAATCAAATCTGAGAGTATTGGGCTGGGCAGCCCACAAGTGTGGTCACATTTCAAATACCAAAGTAGCATAGCCACAACACACTAATCCTAGCTGAATGTCTTTGAAATGTCCGAGGATGGCAGAGCACGCAAAGGAAACCCACATGGTCGGGGGAGAATATATAAACTTCTCACAGACAGCAACGAGAATCGAACCCCAATCTTGCAACTGGTACTGTAAAAGCATTACGCTAATGGCTGTGCTACCGTACCACCCCAATGGAGGATGAATGCATTGCTTTACTTCTGAGAGAACTCGATATCTAATAGGAAATTTAAAAAATAACTTTAACTGTACACATTGCAATAAGGAGGCACTTTTAAAAAATATTCTATATTATGTTTCTTGCAGAAACTCCAAGCAAACGTTATTTTTTTGGACAATGATGGGGGCATCATATTAAATGGGTCTGACTTTGAGAGGTGTGAAAATATCCCCTGGGCCTGGAAACCACATTCAGTGGAATGAACTACAAGATATTTAGGCACTTTCTACAGAGAAGGGGAGAAATGGAAAATACGTTGGGGCAAAGAGTACAATTGTTTTGAGCACATTCATTAGAAGGTAAGTTGGTACCAAGAAACCCCGAGTCTGAGGGTTATCAAGCCTGGATTGGAGCTTGCAGGGTTGTTCAGCTGCAGTCCAACGGGGCCAGTAACAAGATCCTGAAGCAGTATGATGTATTTGGGATCAAAGGTGAGCATGGTAGATATTGGCACAGTTCTGGTAAGTTAATAATTGGATGATTAATATATCCCTCAATCAACTTTAGGGTGGCATGGTAATGGAGCAGTTAGCACAGTGTCAGTATCCTGAGTTCATTTTCCACTGCTGTCTGCAAGTAGTTTGTACATTCTCCCCATGATCACATGGGTTTCCTCCAGGTGCTCCAGTTTCCTCACACAGTTCAAAGACTTACTGTTTAGTTGGTGCTAAAATAACACACACAAAATGGTGGTGGAATGCAGCAGACCGGGCAGCATCTTTAGGAAGAAGGACAGTTGATGTTTTAGGCCAAGACCTTCCTGACGAAGGGTCTCGGCTCGAAACGTCGACTGTACTTCTTCCTATAGAGGCTGCCTGGCCTGCTGCGTTCCACCAGCATTTTGTGTGTGTTGCTTGAATTTCATCTACAGATTTCCTCCTGTTTGAGTAGGTGTTAGAACTTGTGTTATGACTGAAGGAAAAATGGCTGGAGTTGCTTAGCACTTCAGGGCAAGGGTGTTTATTAAGTGTGTCAAAAATTAAACTTACAAAAACTGGTGAAAATAATGAAAAGAAAACTGCCAATTTTTACAAAAAGTTATCTACCGCATAACACAATAATAGCTCCATACTATTTTGTTCAGTAAAAACTCCTGGCAGTCACGATCTCTCTCTTACTGAGGGCGATAAGCTCCTTTTTTTAGGCAATAGGACATACCATCTTTAATTACCAACAATGTTAATTTAAGACGAGTCATCAATTTGAATATGATGCACTCAACAATATAGTTAAATCATATTACAAAAAAGAAGTATCTACCTTAGATTCGGTATGCACACACATTTACACATTCCCATTACTAAGGAAATGGAATATTCCACCCTGTACTGTACGGCAGGAAAGGCACCAGAAAGCCAACCCAACCACATGAGCTCGGTTTAAGACCCACTATTAGAAAATACTGGGGAAGCCACTGAAGTACACACACTCAGCACAGCTACAGCAGAATGACAAGGCGATGTATGAGGTGTGTAAATGTGCGTTTGTAAGGAGTGCCTTTACCGAGAGCTCTCCATTACAGTAGGTTAATAGGTCACATGGGTGTAATTGGGTGGCATGGGATTGTTGTTCTCGAAGGGTTGGCCTGTTACCGTGCTGTATCTCTAAATATATATTTTTAACAATAAATATAAATGAGACATAAATAATAAAATAAAATGCTGAAGGAACTCAGCAGGCCAGGCAGTATCTATCGAGAAAAATAAAGAGTTGGTGATTTGGGCCGAAAACAATGTGTGTGTGTGTGTGTGTGTGTATATGTGTGTTTCTTGTTTCTTGTGCACATAAAATTTTGATTGTATTGGATTGGCCCAAATATGTGTTACAATCGTTTTCCATCTCTGCAGAATTTCTTGTCCTTTTTTGTAAGTTATCTTCAGCTCACATTCACACTCATCACTAACCCCATGCTGAAGACATTGTTGGCTCAAATTTCTCTTAATGTCAGTGAATAGAGAATTTGTTACAAAATTGAAATGAGATTTATCTATCATGCAACTGTGGCCATGAGTCCCGAACCTCTGATCACAACACAAGTCAACATGCAGATACTTTGGAAGAGGGATCTCACCTCTCCACCCCAATCCTCTATCAACATCTCTTTTGATTCTTTGGAATCATTGAGCAGATTAACAGACTGGACATCCAAGTGTGAGGCTATTTGTGATGTAGGAAATAAATATGGCCCTCAGGGCCATATTCTGGACACTGACAGTGCGCTTCTTCAGCGCAATATAATCCACACACACGCTGCCTACGTCTTCCATGGCTCCAGGGGCCAGTCGCCGCAACTTCTCTCTCTCCGAGGTGTCTTCAGTGGTCAACTCCCCTCCCTCATGGTATTTCACAGCATCCACGAAGAGGGTCTCACCCTCAGATACTTCCCCCAGGCCGTACCGCCACTGGCTCTTGTTTGAATTCGGTATCGGCCCAATGCTGCTACACATTTCCGCCCAAGCAGCTCAAAACTCTGGGTGCATCGACAATGCCTCCAAACAGCACTCACCTGCCTCCTCCAGGCAGGCCCCCAAGCGCACCAGCAGGATATTGGTTCTCTCTAGAACAGAAACGCTGTCCATCTCAACAGTGTCCAGACACATCAGCATTAACGATTCATGAACCTCAGTCACCTCCACTTTTGCATCCAAGAACTCCATTTTCACTGACCAACAACCGTCGTCTGGATAATCACTGGCACTGGTACCCCAAATCTCCAGTGCCCTCAATGTCGTTAAGGGTAAATGCTTCCAATACCGGTTATAAAACAAACTGTACAGCAACTTAACTGGCACCCTGGTGCCGAGGATGGCTTTAACTTGACTTCCATCCATCCGTAACAACACCTGTGCGCTTGGTCCCTCTAAGTCTTCAGAAATAGGGTCAGTTCCTTTTGGGAGTTCCTTGGTACATTGCTGGGAATGTGCTCCTCCAGAGACCCTAAGCCGTTCCCCCAATGGGCCTCCTCTAAGTTTCCCCACACCTCTCGGATCAACAGAACAAATGATCCCCTTGGCACCAGAAGCAATTTATCTGCCCCCCTAGCCAAAAGGGATACCCTAAAAACTTTGCACCAATCTCCTGCCACGGATATGATAAGCCCCCCAGCTGTGGCATTTGACTTCCAGTCGAACCACACGCATTTTCCCACACTTTCCCAGAACTGGCAGCTGTCACTTCGAAGTAATTGCGCCCGACAGTCCTAACAAAGTCACCAGCCTGCCTACTCAAACTTTCAACCAATTCCTGTTGCTTTACCTCAGCCAAGCACTGCCACTCACCCAACAACTGAGAGGTCCGCTCCGCCCACGCCTCCGCCCCTTTAGGGCTGGACATTATTCCAACAACCGGGCGGAGCCTACCACTGCTGAAACATCCCAACCTGTCACTCCTCACTCTCCAAACAGTATGGACAGCCCATGGTCCCACCACCATTTCGTCAGCACTAGTCAGAACTCGAACAACGACCTCCGGGCCAGCAACAGCAGCCACCCCACCCAAAACACATGCAGAGATAACCAGCAATCACACACCCACAAAGGCACACCAGCTCTTCGCCGCAGACATAATTTAAAGAGGGTGATCACACAGCTTCCACAGAAATCAATCCCGGATGAGCACCCCACAATAGAATATTGTGTATAGTTCTGGTCACTGAATTATAGGAAAGATGTCAACAAAATAGAGAGTACAGAGAAGAATTACTAGAATGTTACCTGGGTCTCAGCACCTAAGTTACAAAGAAAGGTTGAACAAGTTAGGTCTTTATTCTTTGGAGTGTAGAAGGTTGAGGGGGGACTTGATAGAGGTATTTAAAGTTATGAGAGGGATAGATAGAGTTGACGTGGATAGGCTTTTTCCATTGAGAGTAGGGGAGATTCAAACAAGAGGACATGAGTTGAGAGTTAGAGGGAAAAAGTTTAAGGGTAACACGAGGGGGAATTTCTTTACTCAGAGAGTGGTAACTATGTGGAACGAGCTTCCAGTAGAAGTGGTAGAGGCAGATTCAGTATTGCCATTTAAAGTAAAATTGGATAGGTATATGGACAGGAAAGGAATGGAGGGTTATGGGCTGAGTGCGAGCCAGTGGGACTGGGTGAGTGTAAGTGTTTAGCATGGACTAGAAGGGCTGAGATGGCCTGTTTCTGTGCTGTAATTGTTAAACGGTTATATGGTTCATATATTTAAAGTACATGTATTATCAAGGTATGTAGGCAATATACAACCAACAGATTTGTCCTCCTACAGACAGACATGAAACAAAGAAAACTCTGGAGCCCCTTCAAGGAGAAACATTAAAACTCCCACCCAAAGCACAAAAAATAACAAATCACACTAAAGAAAAACAGAGAATCTAAAACACAAAATCAAAAGAGTCCAGGCATATTTAGTTCATTTCAATCTAGCTCTGTATCGTTTATTTTCTGCAGGCCATCCCAATCAAAATCACACAAAATGGTAATAAAGCAGTGTCCAGAAGCCAGAAACACATCGTAGTGTGAACTACAGAGTCCAATCCACAAACCACATTGATTAAACCTTGCCCAAGACACGGAACTCCAGTACAATGTCCAGCGGCACTGAGCGAGAGGGAGAGAGAGACCATTTAAATGAAGGAACCTTCCTCCAGGAGCAGTGAGCAAGAGGGATTGAGAGACCATGACATGCAACCACCTTCCTGCGGCAGCAGCTAATCAGCAATGAACACTGTCTCACCTTCTGCTCATACTTCGATTGTTTCAATCTTCCTTGATGCTTTAATTGGCCAGATCAGTGAGCAGCATAGTCGATTAGGGCTCACACCACAAATCCAGACTTCTTGGCTTCCAGGTAGCATGTTTCACCTCAAAACCTCAACAAACACCTCTATAAAGTGCTAGATCATTCAATCAGTCTGAAAACACACCATTAAAGTATAGGTCACAGGCCCCACCAGTAGCAGAACCACATTTGAAAGAAAAAGAAGGAGGAAGTAGTTTTGTGATCTGTCTGGAGGATGCCGCCCTTAGTTGCATTGTTCACAGGTGCCATTTTCTGGATATCGAAATAATAATATAATAAAGCAAAAGATGGTGTATAAGATGATGACAGGACCTGACCGTGTGGATAGTCAGAGACTTTTTCCTAGGGCAGAAATGGTTGCCACAAGAGGACACAGGTTTAAGGTGCTGGGGAGTAGGTACAGAGGAGATGTCATGGGGTAAGAATTTTACTCAGAGTGCTCAGTGCGTGGAATGGGCTGCCAGCAACAGTGTTGGAGGCGGATACGAAAGGATCTTTTAAGAGACTTTTGGACAGGTATGTGGAGCTTAGAAAAATAGAGGGCTATAGTTAAGCCTAGTAATTTCTAAGGTAGGAACATATTCCGTTCAGCTTTGTGGGCCGATTGTGATGTATTGTGATGTAGATTTTCTATGTTTCTACATTTCTAAAAAGCGTCAAAACAGTAAGGTCATGTTCATCCGTTCCTGTCGTGTTCAATATTCTGATGACAGAGGGGAAGAAGCTGTTCCTACATTATTGGGCTCCTGCACCTCCTCCCTGACGGTAGTAATGAGAAAAGGCATGTCCTGGATGGTGAGGGTCCTTCAAGGTGGATGTCACCTTCTTGAGGCACTGTCTTTTGAAGATGTTATTCCTTTCTTTTTTCAGTATTTATTTATTTTTGTAACGTATGTTAATTCTATGCCTTTGCGCTGTCAGACTGTGCAAAAGCAACAAATTTCACGTCATTTAGGTCTGTGATAATTAATTTGATTCCGATCTGTTTCTTCAGCCCCACCATTTTATCTTTGTGCACCACGTGCTCTGTCACTGTCATCTACTGGAGATCTTCAGCTGTTTTACTCTAAAAAACTTTATCAGCAACATGGGAGAGTTTCAGGAGCTCAATGTCTATCAGACATACAGACTGGGCTGTAAGTTGTTTGAAAACACCCTGGTACTAATTTTCTCCCTGTTTGTAAGGGCTTAGACAAATGAGAGAAACAGGTCTGAACAGAAAAGTGAAATAACTGAGATAATATGTACCAGGTGGAAGAGTGAGGAAAGACCGAAGAGCTGAAATGAAGATGATGATGGGCTGAATGGCCTCATTCTGCCTCTATGTCTGATGGTCGCATGGTTGAAGGCCACTTCAAACCATTGAGAATATCTATTCAGGATGTCAGAGTAATGCTATCCTTCCACTAATTTTCCCAGCATTCAGTTCTCCTCATTTCCTTTCAACAGCCCTTACAAACCAAGGGTAATACAATGGACAATTAACCAACCAACATACACCTCCTTTGTGATGTTGAAAGAAGCTAGTGTAACTGAGGGATATCCACACCAGTTCACATAAAAGGAAAACAAAAGAAAGTATTTTGAATTATTTTTGCTTCTCCAAAATTTTGAACTTTGAATGAAGGTGTTCCCAGACTTTTGCAATTTAATGTTTAGTGCCAGAATGTTTGTTTATTAGTAATTAAAACCTATGCTCAGTGGCCAGTTTATTGGGTAAACCCGTATACCAGCTCATTAATGCAAATATTTAATCAGACAATCATGTGGCAGCAACTCTATGCACAGAAGCATGCAGGCATGATCAAGAGGTTCAGTGGTTGTTCAGATAAATCTTCAGAATGGGGAAGAAATAGGATCTAAGTGATTTTGACCATGGTGCCAGATGGAGTGGTTTGAGTATCTCAGAAACCCGATCTCCTGTGACTTTCACACACAACAGTCCTATAGTTTACAGAGAACTGTGCGAAACACAGGGGAAAAAAACATCCAGACAGCTGCAGTTCAGAAAGCAAAAATGCCTTGTTAATGAAAGAGATCAGAGGAGAGTGGCCAGACTGTTTCAGGCTGATGGGAAGACTACAGAAACTCAAATAAACACGTTACAACAGTGGTGTGCAGAAGAGTATCTCTGAATGCACAACACGTTGAAGATTGAGGTGGATGGGCTACAGCAGCAGAAGACTATCAACATGCACATGTGTCCGGCAGGTGCCTGATAAAGTGGCCACCATGCGGATTGCACCTTCAAACACTTATGCTTGAATGGAAAATCCAAAAGTTTATTAAGCTGGCAGTGACAAATCCAGTGACCCCATCATCCTCAATTACATGATATCGACACTCTGTGTCCTTGCAATGCTTGTGAGGGAGCGGGGAAATTCAGTCCGCAAATGCCTGATTTCTGTTACTGTTTATGTGCAGATGCAAGAATCAGATATGATTCGATACAAAAATAAGGACTGATAGTTTCCTCATTATTCTTACCACAAATTGGGCAGCATGATAGTATAGTAGTTAGCACAATGTTTTACAGTACAAACATTCCACAGTGTTGAATGTACTGCATGTCAGAATTATGAAAGATATTGAATACAGAATCAGGTTTATTATCAGTGACGCATGTTGTGAAATTTGTTTTGTGTCAGCACTACAGGGAAAGATATAAAAAAATAAAATAAGTTAAAAATAATAGTGCAACAACTGAAAAACACCTCTAGTGCCATGGGTCCTTCACCCTACCATTCTTTATCTTCTTCACCAGGACAAATTTATCCCTAACATCCTGCAAGAGATCCTTAAACATCGACCACATGTCCAAAGTACATTTTCCTGCAGAAACATCATCCCAATTCACACCCGCAAGTTCTAGCCTTATAGCCTCATAATTTGCCCTTCCCCAATAATTTTCCTGTCCTCTCTGATGCTATCCTTTTCCATGATAATGCTAAAGGTCAGGGAGTGGAGATCACTGTCACCCAGATGTTCACCGACTTATAGATCTGTGACCTGACCAGGTTTGTTACCTAATACTATGTGTGTCAATAATTTGGATGATGGAATTCATAGCTTTGTAGCCAAGTTTGGTGATAAAATAAAGATAGGTGGAGGAGCAGGTAGTGTTAAGGAAGCAGAGAGGCTGCAGAATGACTTAGACATTTTGGAGAATTGGCAACAAAATGGCAGATGGAACATAGTGTAGGGAAGTGTATGGGCATGCACTTTGGTGAAAGGAATAAAGATGTAGACTATTTACTTAATGGTGAGAAAATTAAAAAATTAGTTCAAAGAGATTTGGGAGTCCTATTACAGGATTTCCTCAAGATTAACTTGCAGATTAAGTCCATTGTGAGGAAGGCAAATGCAACATTAGCATTCATTTCAAGAGGACTAGAATATAAAAACAAAGATGTAATGCTGAAGCTTTATAAGGCACGAGTGAAACCTCACTTCTAATATTATGAACAATTGTGGGCCCCTTACAAAGCAAGGATGTAGTTAGAGAGTGTTCAGAAGAGGTACATGATAATGATTCCAGAAATAAAATGGCTTTTGTATGAGGAACATTTAATGGCTCTGGGCCTGAAATTGCTAGCATTTAGAAGATATTGTATGTTGAAAGCCATAGATAGAGTGCATGTGGAAAAGTTATTTCCAAAGGTAGGGGAGTTAGGACCAGATAGCACAGCCTCAGAATAGAAGTATGTCTATTTAGAATTTCTTTAGCCAGAAAATGGTGAATCTGTGGAATTCATTGCTGCAGGCAGCTGTGTGAGGCCAGCTCATTGGCTGTATTTATGGTGGAGTTTAATATTTCTTATGAGTCAGGGTGTGAAAGGTTACAGGAAGAAGACAGAGGAATGGGGTTTAGAGGGAAATTGGATCAGCAAAGATAAAATGTCTGAACAGACTTAATGTGTCAAATGGCCTAATTCTGCTATCTCTTATGGTCCTATTGTCTTATGCCCACAACTAATAAATAAATGAAATTTTTAATTATTTAAATTACCTTGTGAACTTTATTCACAGGAGAAAGAGAAATACATTGTCAGCTCTCATAGGTTCTTGCACTTTCCAGCTACTTGGTTGTTAAGCTGAGTACTGCAATTGGATTAATCTGCTTTGCAAGTCGATTCAGCAAAGTACTTCTTTCAAACTTTTATTTATTTATGTAGAAATGCAGTGCAGAATAGGCTCTCCTAGTCCATAGAACTGCACCTCCAAGCAACCCACTGATATAATACTATACCAATAAAAGGACAATTTAAAACCACCAATGAACCTACTGAAGAGTTCTGGAGTATTTCAAATCCCAGGTTTTTATGGAGTCTGGGATGAGGCATAAAAGATGGCAACTAACATAATACAGCTCCTTTTATACCCAAAGTAAAGAAAATTGCATAGATAAGGTTAGTCTAATTAGAAAATACTGTAATGAATCAGTCAATGTGAAAATACTCCGTCACAACAAAGAAGCTAAAAAGCTTCCGGAATTATATTTTGGACAGCCACTAGAGGCATACTAAACTATCATACATGCAAAGTTGCTTAAAATATAAGCAGATAATTGAAGTTAAGTAGTGAAATCCAACAATCCCTCCTTTGAATCTAAATCACAAGTTTAGAATCATTACACATGAAAATTCAGGAGGAGAAAAACTTTTGGTATCGACTGTGATGAGATCTGAAGAATTATTCAATATAGACTGTTCCTTTAAAGAGAGAGAGAGAGCGTGATTGCAATGTCAGTGAGAGAGAGAGCAATGAAAGCCTGTGAGTTGCCTTGGAAATGGCAAGGCAAAGCTATATGATGGACAGCTGGTGTTAAGCAGTTGTGGAATATATACAAGGCCAACTGGCTTTGTAATCAGACACAGAGACACATGGAAGACACTGATGAAACTGACACTGGTTGAGCTTTGTGGGCCCCCGACAAAGTTGAGGTTTTTGCTCACAGTGTGCACAAAGGTGTGACCTGGGTTGATAGCTTTACCACGGGAAAACAGCTTTTGTGTGCTCACAGTCGGTGACTTTAATAAGTTTTGGGAGCAGGAGGACGATGAGGAAGATTCAATGCCATCAGCACTGGGAAGACAAATCACCTCTCTCTCTCTCTCTCTTCGATCTACTCAATTCAATATCACGAACTGAACTGACTTCATATCGATACCATCGTAAGACTGTATCTGGGGGAAGCTTGGGAACTTTATTTACTCACTTATATATGCATATACTCTACTATCCTGTTTGCCTTATCTTGTTTTATACTACTTTATCATGTAATTACTAATAAAATATTGTTTATAACAGAAGACTCAGACTCCAGGTATGTCCATTTCTGCTGGTCCTTTGTAACCTGTTATGGGGTACATAACAAAATTGGGGACTCGTCTGGGATATGAATAAATTGACAGGAGACTTTCAAAAAAAATTGGGGGCTTTATCTGTTTGGAGAAAACCCCTTCCACTTTGCATGAGCAGAATGTCAGCAGAAATGGAGTTTGAGGTTAATATGTTTGTGCCAGAACCAACCCCTGAGGCTTTGGATGATGCTAAGAGGGATGTGCTGTTGGGAATTGCTCGTAAGTTAAAAGTTAAGGTGACTACTAGAATGAAGAGGGTTCATATGCAGATGTTAATAGCACAGTATTATGTATCCAAGGGAACATTTGAAGGGGAGGTGTTGGAAATGTTTGCTGAAGGTAAAGTACTTACTGAGGCTGAGGTTCAGTTTCAGGTAGTGAAAATGAAGTATGAGTATGAGTTTCAGTTAAAACAGCTTGAGGCTGATTAAGCAGAAAAGCAGAGGGTGCATGGGGCTAGAGAGGCGGACAAACAGAAGGAGTTCGAGAGGGAGAGGGTGCAGCAAGGATGTCAAGTGCCAGGTAGAGGTGATGAGCTGGTGGTACCATTTAATATCAGCCAAGAAATTAAGTTAATACCACCATTTGATGAAGCCAAAGGCAAAACGCATTTACTGCACTTTGAAAAGGTGTCCCAGACTTGGAAATAGCCGAGGAATCAGTGGGCTGTTAAGTTACTAAGTGTGGTGAAGGAGAAGGCTCAGCAGGCGTATTCTGCCCTGACCCTTGAACAGTCAAAAGATTATGGCACAGTGAAAGATGCAGTGCTTAAAGTCCATGAGTTGGTTCTGGAGGCATATAGACAAAAGTTCAGAGATTTGAGCAAGTCTTGGAACCAAACCTATGTGCAGTTTTCCCATGAAAAATGGGGGATTTTGATCATTGATATACATTAAAAAGGGCGAGAGAGGATATTAACACCTTAATGGAGGTGATGCTGATTGAAGAATTTAAAAACTGGGTCCCTGAAAACATAAAGACGTACTTAAATGAAAAAGAGGCTGCAACCCTGTCAGAGTCTGCTAGTTTTGCAGATGAGTATGCTTTAACCCACAAGGTCAAGTTTTTCCTGAGCAAGAACTACCAAAGAAGTAGCTGAGATAACAAAGATACCCCACAGGTTAAACCAGAGAGTACATTGGGAACTATGTGACAAGTGTAAGGAGGAAGAAAAGCAGTTAGAAGGGAAGTTTTCCATTTTTACCTGTCACTATTGTAAAAAGCCTGGTCATGTGGCAGCAAAATGTTTTGCTATGAAAAGAGAAAAAGGAAAAGAAAAGTAGACAATCCCAACTGGTTGTGGTCAGTTGGTTGAGACGCTGTGGGAAAGAAAGGGTCTGACCGAGTGCAAGAGGGATTTGAGCGGTTTAACTCAGATGAGTTTGTGTCTGTAAAGGAGGAGTCAACCCCGATTCCAGTGAAAATCTGGAGAGATACTGGGGCTTTTCAGTCAATGATATTGGATAGTGTTATGGACTTTGGTGATGAGACAAAATCCGATGAAGACAATATTATTAAAGGAATTGGAAAGGGGATTGAGTTTGTGCATTTGCATAAGGTAATTTTTTAATGTAGACTGGTATCAGGACCTGTTAAGATTGGGGTACGATCTGAGTTACCGATAGACATTGTTGATGTTTTGCTGGTAATGAATTTGCAGGTGGCAATGTTTATTCAGCAGTGCAACTAACGAGCAAGCCTCTGTCTGATGACACACACACACACAGATACTGATGTTTACCCCACATGTGCAGTAATTCGAAGCATGTCTAAAAAGTCTGCTGATGCAGATAGTTTGGGGCAGGGGGATTCTGAGGCCCATGATAGCAAAACCAGGAGTTCAAATCATGATGACTTGTCGCAGACTTCTCTACCTTCCATGTTACAACAGGATTTCGGTAGTAAAGAGGATGAGAAAGACTTGCACTTGTTCAGGGATGAACTAATTGCAGAACAAAGCCGACATTAAGAAATTGTTGTGTTAAAGGAGACAGCTCTCATAGGAGGTTCAGACAGAGTCAGTAGGATATTATCTTAAGGATGGGGTGTTAATGAGGAAGTGGAGACCACTTACAATGCCTGCAAATGAGGATTGGGCCATTGAACATCAAGTTGTGGTCCCGAAAGTTTACAGGGCTGAGATTTTAAACGTGGCTCATAGTATGTCTTTAGGTGGACACTTTGGAGTGAGAAAGACAGTGAACAGGATTATGAAGGAATTCTACTGGCCTAATTTAAGAAAGGATGCTTTGAATTTTTGCAGGACTTGTCATACCTGCCAGGTTGTGGGGAAACCGAATCATGTTATTCAAGTAGCGTCACTTAAACTATTAACTGTTTTTTGTGAACCTTTACCTAGGGTCATAGTGGATTGTGTTGGCCCATTGCCAAAGAATGCAGCTGGTCATCAGTACTTGTTAACAATTATGTGTACTGTGTCTAGGTTCCCTGAAGCAGTGCCTCTCAGAAATATCAAGGCTAAGACTGTGATAAAAGCACTCAAGTTTTTCACACTGGCAGGTCTGCCCAAAGAAATGCAATCTGACAAGGGTAATAACTTTACTTCGAAAACATTCCAGCAGATCATTGGTGAGTTGGGAGCTAAGCACATTGACTCATCTGCATATCACCCAGAGTGGTTCCACTCTACTCTTAAGACCATGATTAAAACATATTGTGTGGAAAATTGAGAAAAAAACTGGTGTAACACTTGCCCAACAGGCTGGTATATGTCTAGGGGAAAAAGTCCAGCCACTCACCAACACCATCTCCCGTATATGCAGCTGCTGTGGAAATAAAGTTAATGCAGCGTCGCACACACAATATCAAACTCACACCAGATACCTTTATGGAAAAACTTCAAAGATCTTACTAAAACTAAATTAATACTACCAATACAGTATATATGAAGGAAAAGAAAATAAAGTAAAAGGTGCCAAACTTATCAGTCAGTTTAGTGCATATTATTGGAGCTCAACCATCGAACCATTCAACCCCTCGTCACTTTCCTCCAACCTCCACGTCCTCGCACCTGGGAACACCTGGGTGGTCGATCCAGCAGTGTAGCACATGTCCACCTTCTTTGGTGTCTTCTTCCTGACTCTCCGAAAAGACCGTGAAAACCCTGCTCCCAGACCCACAAGACAAAATAACATTTCCCCATTGGTTAACAAATGAATACAGTCCTATTATCAGCAATTCTAAAGCTAAACAACTGTGAAAGAAAGCACTTATCATAACAAAGAATCATTCCTAATCTTAACAAATCAAAGAAGCCATTTTGATTAACATACGCAGTACATTGTACACTGGGATGAAGGGGTTCCTCTGCTCTTATTTGCTGTTAGATATATGATTCAAGAATCATTATCGTTTAGCCCGTTTGAACTTGTTTTTGGTCACAAAGCTAGAGGGTCTTTGACACTACTCAGAGAGCAGTGGTCTGATCAGAAAGTGTGTGTAAGTGCGCTTAATTATGTTTTTGAATTCAGAGACAGACTTAACAAGGCTTGTGACCTTATGAAGCAGAATTTACAGCACTCTCAGACAAAAATGAAATTTTAGTATGACCGGAATGCTAGAGAACAGAGATATCATGTTGGAGATAAGGTTCTGGTGCTGCTCCCCCTCCTTACCTTCAAGCGAGATTTAGTGGACCATACCAGATAATTTTAAAAAATTGATTCTTTGAATTGTGTTATTAGAACTCCTGACCGAAGAAAGGCTACTCAAGTTGTGCACGTAAACATGATCAAGCCTTATCATGACACAGAGGCATCACCTGTGAGTACTGTTATGACAACAGATAAAGTTGTGAAGCCTGGTACCGAGATACCAGATAATTTTAACAAGCTCACTGTAGTCTCCATAAGGCTTGAAAACGCTGTTGTTTTGAAAGACCTTGA
Source organism: Hypanus sabinus (assembly GCF_030144855.1). Classification (NCBI taxonomy): domain Eukaryota; kingdom Metazoa; phylum Chordata; class Chondrichthyes; order Myliobatiformes; family Dasyatidae; genus Hypanus; species Hypanus sabinus. Next base: position 65,674,796 of record NC_082720.1, on the reverse strand, counting down.
TAGTAAAATCCATCATTTGGAGCATGAGCAACAAAAACAATTGAAGGGCTTAATTAGCAAGTATAAAGATTTATTCACTGACATTCCAAAGCAGTGCACAGCTACAGTGCATGACATGATTGTAGATAAAGTTGATTTGATTAAGAAGCAGCCTGACAGAATGAAACAAGAGAAAAATAAAATCATTGAACAAGAAATTGGATACATGCTGACAGCTGGCATTATTAGGCCATCTACCTCAGACTGGGCATCAACCTGCGTTATTGTCCCTAAACCTGACTTAAACATGAGATTCTGTACTGACTACAGGAAAGTTAATGCAATAACCAAGACAGATGCTTATCCTATCCTAAGAATGGATGACTGTATTGATAAAGTGGGGAAGGGGAAGGCTAAATACCTTACAAAGATTGACTTGTTGAAAGGTTACTGGTGTGTTCCTTTGACAGAAAGGGCTAAAGAAATATCTGCATTTGTGACACCATCTGGACTGTATGAGTACAATGGTTTACACTTTGGGATGAAAAATGCTCCAGGGTCATTCCAAGGGATGATGAATTCAGTGATCTGGGGTTTAGAAAATACAGGGGCTTATATTGATGATTTGGTTGTATGGATTAACACATGGAAGGAGCATATCTCAGCAGTAGAGGAAATATTTGAAAGGCTGTCCAAGGTGAATCTTACTGTAAACTTCACTGAAAGTGAATTTGGCCATGCCACTGTCACGTATCTTGGCTATGTAGTAGACCAGGGCCAACTGGCTGCTGTGCAGCTGTTTCTTTATAGAAAGTCTTCAGTCTCATCAGGTATGTAATTATAATGCTCCTTGACTTAACTGCACATATTGTCCCCTTGACTGCTACAGAGAAAATCTAAAGCTATACAGTTTTAAAGAACCATCTTATGCATGGTGATATCATGCATATGAATATCATTATTAAAAATGAACACAGTGAATAAAGGAAACTAGACACGATACATTGCTTTCAATGTATCGGGGATATGTAATGCTCCCTACCCTGAGATACTTCCATAGTTACAGATTATAAACTGGCTAAAGGGACTGGCATGTTGCTCTAAAACTCCACACCCATGTGACAAAGGACTGCCCCAGGATAAAGGGGCATTTGGTGTCCAACTCTGGAACTCCCCATAATGATCATGGCCTCAACAATAGGGCATGCTTCTCTCTCATGAAAATGTACAGATTATACCTTGTAAAAGGGGATAATTGTGCATTATTTCATAGCAATAATATGAGGAATTCTAAGAAAAAGCAATACGATAATACATGTAGTTAAACAGTCTATTTAATTCTCTTGAGATTATTTTTAACTCTTGCTGCAAAATCCATCTCAAATTCCCTTTTTTGCCCCCCTGCTTTCCTTATTTAGCCACCTGTTAAACATTTTCTATCCATCAAAGGATTTATTTGTACCAAGCTGTTTTAACTCAGTGAGTACCTCAGTTTTTTTTTCCTGACCGGAGCCTCAATATCTCTCTTTATCCAGGGTTTCTTGAACTTGGTATGTCTACCCTTACTTTGTATGGTATGTTGAAACATAATTTGTATGTATCATCTGAGAATGAAACTTTCGGTTCTTACTGAACCATTAAATTTTGATGACACCAGTGTGTGGAAAATAAGTTTATTACAATTAACGAGTGAGTTTGTGTCTTGGTTAGAATCTCACAGACATAGCTCACAACATTGAGGTAAATACACATATTAATGACACAATAATCAACAGAAGCGTAAGCCTGTGACATCAAGGATGAAACATGTTCTATTTTTCTTTGGTGTGAAGAGATTTCAGTATTATTAATGTAATAAGGGATGTGATGATTCCTCTGCTCTCCCTACCCTCTTTGCTTTAAACATACACTCAATCACCTTTGGGGTCAATCTCTGACAAGCCCATGAGGCACAACAACCTGTAACTGACCAGGCCACCTTTCCCAACTGCAGCACCCCTGAGGCTGAGACATTTCAATTTGAATGGAAAATCTATGTTTCTGTTAGCAGCTAAACTGGAGCTTCCCCTTTACTCTTCTACAACATTTCCCTATTCCCCTTCCTCTGACTTGAGCGAATGGGAATTCAGCCCAAAATATTTCTTCTCATAGAAGTCATAGAGAAGGACAGCACAGAAACAGGCCCATTGTCAAAACCATTTAATCTGCCTGATCCCATCAGCCTGCACCAAAACCATAGCCAACCATATCCATACTTTGCATGCAACTCACCTATCCAAACTTCTCTTAAGGGTTGAAATTGAGTTCCAATGCGGCACTTTATCTGACAGCTCTTTCCACACTAACACAACCTTCTGAATGAAAATGTTTCCCTCATGTTTCCTTTATATCTCACCTTTCACCCTTAACCCATGACCATTTGTTATAGTCCCACCCAACCTCACTGGAAAAAGTCTGCTTGCATTTTCCCTATCTATACCGCTCATAATTGAATATACATCTATAATATCTCCTCTCAACCTTTTATGTTCTAAAGAATACAGTCCAAGCTATTCAATCTTTCCTTAAAACTTAAGTCCTCCAGACCCAACAATATCATTGTACTCTTTTAACCTTGTTTACATCTTTCCTGTAGGCAGGTGACCAAAACTACACACCAAATTAGACCTTACCAATATCTTATACAACTTCAACATAAAACCCCATCTCCCATACTCAGAACATTGATTTATATGCCAAAAGCTTTCTTTACGCCAAAATGATTTTTATACACCTAAAATCTTTCTATGTTCTATGTTCTATGTTTACGATACTGTCTACCCGTGACACCACTTTTAATGAATGATGTACCTGGATTCCAATCACTTTGTTCTACCACACTCTGCAGTGCCCTACCATTAATGGTGTAAGACCTGCCTGGACTGGTTTCACTGAAGTGCAAACCCTTGCACTAATCTGTATAAAATACCACCTATCATTTTTCAGCCCACTTTTTTAACTAATGCAGATCCCTTTGCAAGCCATGGTAGCCTTCCATATTTTCCACTACACCCTCAACCCTGGTGTCATCCACTAATTTACTGATCCAGTTAACGACATTATCATAGAAACATACAGCACAATACAGGCCTTTTGGCCTAAAAAGCTGTGTGGAACATGTCCTTACTATAGAAATTACCAAGGGTTACCAATAGCCCTCCATTTTTCTAAGCTCCATGTACCTATCCAGGAGTCTCTTAAAAGACCCTATCGTATCTGTCTCCACCAACATTGCCGGCAGCCCATTCCATGCACTCACCACTGTCCGCATAAAAAAAATCTACCCCTGACATCTCCTCTGTACCTGCTTCCAAACACATTAAAACTGTGCCCTCTCATGTTAGCCATTTCAGCCCTGGAAAAAAGACTCGGACTATCCACACAATCAACACCTCTCATCGTCATATACAGGTCACCTCTGTCAAGGTCACCTTTCATCTTCTGTCGCTCCAAGGAGAAAAGGCCAGTTCACTCAACCTATTCTCATGAGGCATGCTCCCCAATCCAGGCAACATCCTTGTAGATCTCCTCTACACCTTTTCTATGGTTTTCATGTCCTTCCTGTAGATAGGTGACCAGAATTGAGCACCCTACTCCAAGTGGGGTCTGATGAGCGTCCGATATAGCTGCAACTTTAGCTCTTAGCTCCTAAGCTCAATCCCATGACTGATGAAGGCCAATGCACCATATGCTTTCTTAACCACAGAGTTAACCTGCGTAGCAGCTTTGAGTGTCCCAAAATCCCTCTTATCCTCCACACTGCCAAGAGTCTTACCATTAATACTATATTCTGCCATCATATTTGTCCTACCAAAATGAACCACTTCACACTTATCTGGGTTGAACTCCATCTGCCAATACTCAGCCCAGTTTTGCATCCTATCAATGTCCCACTGTAACCTCTGACAGCCCTCCGCACTATCCACAACACCTCCAACCTTTGTGTTATCTGCAAATTTACTAACCCAGCCCTCCACTTCCTCATCCAGGTCATTTATAAAAGTCATGAAGGGTAAAGGTCCCAGAACAGATCCCTGAGGCACACCACTGGTCACTGTCCTCAATGCAGAATATGACCTACCGACAGCCACACTTTTCCATCTGTGGGCAAGCCAATTCTGGATCCACAAAGCAATGTCCCCTTGGATCCCTTGCCCTCTTACTTTCTCAATAAGCCTCGCATGGGGTTCCTTATCAAATGCCTTGCTGAAATCCATATACACTACATCTACTGCTCTACCCTCATCAATGTGTTTAGTCACATCCTCAATAAAATTCAATCAAGCTCATAAGGCACAATCCGTCTTTGACAGAGCCATGCTGACTACCATCCAGATCACTGACATAGATGACTAACAACAAACTGCCCTGTTCTGACCCCTACAGCATTTCACTACTCACAGGCCTCCATTCAGAGAAGCAACCCTGTACTACCATTCACTGGTGTCTCTCACAAAGCCAATGTCTGATCCAGTGTACTGCCTCTTCCTGAATGCCAGGCGACTGAACTACTTTGCTAGTCTGCAATGCGGGACTTTGTTAACTGCGTTACTAAAGTCCACGTAGACTACATCTGCCACGTTGCCTCCATCCACTTTCCTGGTAACTTCCTTGAAAAAATTAATAAGACTTGCTAGACATGACCTACCACGCATGAAGCAATGCTATTCTTAATCAGTCCATGTCTATCTAAATACTTATATATTTAGTTTCTTGGAATACCTTCCAATAACTTTCCCACAACTGATGTCAGACTTACCGGTCTATAATTTCCTGGTTTATGTTCAGTGCATTTTTTAAGCAGCAGAACAACATTGGCTATCTTCCAGTCCTCTGGCACCTCTCCTGTCATTGAATGTGCTTTAATTATATCTGCTAGGGCCTCAGAAATTACTGCACTTGCCCCCTCTAGGGTTCAAGGGAACATCTTGTCAGGCCCTGGGGATTTATCCACCCTGATTTGCCTCAGGGTACCAAGCACCTCCTCCTCCATAATCTGTACAGTGTCCATGGAATTGAAGCTGCTTTGCCTCACTTCTATAAATTCTGTATCTATTTCCTGAGTAAATATAAATGCAAAGAATGCATTTAAAATTAAACTGTTAATGATTTGGAATGTGGGATTAATGGATTTGTGGCTAAATTTGCCGGTAATACAAAGATAAGTGGAGAAGCGGGTCGTGTTCGGGAAACAGAGAGCCTGCAGAGGGACTTAGATAGTTTCGGAGAATGGGCTATTAGCTAATACAGATCTTTATATTTTTAGTAATTATAATACCTAAATATTTAAAAGAATTAACAATTCTAAAAGGAATATCATTATATATAAAAACAGGGGCATTTAATGGAAACAATTCACTTTTATTCAAGTTAAATTTATATCCTGAAAATTTACCAAAATTTAGTGTTTCCAAAAGATTAGGAATTGATTCCTCAGGATTCAAAATAAAAACCAAAAGGTCATCTGCATAAAGAGAAAACTTATGTATGGTTCCATTCATAGAAATACCATGAATATTTTTAGCTTCATGTAGTGTTATGGCCAAGGGCTCCAATAAAAAATTAAATAATAAATGGCTTAATGGACATCCCTGTCTAGTACCACGTGAAAGTGAAAAGAAAAGAGGACCTGAAATTATTAGTAATAGCTGTGGCAATAGGATTCTTATAAATCATTTGAATCCACCTATTGAAATTATTACCAAAACGAAATTTTTCTAGTACTTTAAACAAATATGGCCACTCAACTCTATCAAATGCCTTTTCTCTGGCGAGAGAGGTAACACATTGAGGTTGCTTAGATAATGGTGAATATATAATGTTCATCAATCTCCAAACATTGGAGAATGAGTAACCACCTTTGATAAAGCCCGTTTGATGCATGGAGATGATTTTAATTAAATATTTTCCAAGCGGTTAGCCATTATCTTAGAAAGCATTTTGGCATCCATATTTAATAACAAAATAGGTCTATATGATGAATATTCAATAGGATCTTTATCTTTCTTAAGAATTAAGGAAATAGATGCTTCATTAAAAGAAGAAGGTAAACTACCCTTCTCAAAGGATTCATGAAATATTTCCAAAAGATACAGAGAAAGTAATCATTCAATTTTTTGTAAAATCCTGCTCAATAACCATCAAGTCCAGGAGCTTTGCCTGATTGCATTAATAATATAGCTTTCTGAATTTCATGCCCGGTAATTGGAGCATCAAGCATCTGTTGATCTTCAAAAGAAATTTCAGGAAATTTAATCTTATGTAAAAATGCTTTCATTTTGGAGGAATCTACAGGAAATTGAGGTCTATAAAGATCAGAATAAAAATCTTGAAAAATATTATTGATGTCTTCATAGTTACTTACTTTATCTCCATTATTTTTATGAATCTTTAAAATTTGTCTTTTAGCTCTCACTGCTCTTAATTGTGAAGCTAAGAGCTTATTACTTTTATCCTCAAAAATATAAAATTGACTTTTCAATTTAAGCAAATATCCTTCAATAGGACACATTAATAATAAATTATATTGAGATTCTAATTCTACTCTTCTTTTAAATGAAACATTTGGAAAGGTTGCATTAATGTAAAATAATTCTTTAATTTGTTTAGAGATTTTATCTAATTATATTCTTGTTTGTTTCTTCAGTTTAGCTGCATACAAAATAATCTGAACATGTAAATAGGCTTTTAATGCATCCCAGATTACTAACTTTGAGACATTTCCTGTATTATTAAAGAGAAAAAACTCTTCTATCTGAGTTTCAATAAACTCAACAAATTCAGAACTTTGTAACAAGTGTTCTGGGAAACACCAAAATGGTCTGGTAGAAGCAATATCTTTCAGTTCAAATATTAGGTTTAAAGGAGCATGATCAGAGATAACAATTGCATCATATTCACATTTCTGAACATTAAATAGAAGTCGAGGGTTGACTATAAAATAGTCAATTCATGAATATTTATAATAAACATGTGAGAAAAAAAGAGTATTCTCTATCACTAAGATACATATGCCTCTAAATTTCAATTAAGCCATAATCAATTAAAATGGAATTAAAGAGTGATGCAGAATGATTAGGGAGTTGATGTTTGGATGATGATTTATCCATCAAAGGATTTAAACAAGTATTAAAATCAGCACCCATTAATAACATTTATGTATTTAAATCAGGTAATAGATCAAAGACAGCTTTAAAAAAATTAGGGATCATCAACATTTGGTCCATAAATATTAACCAAAACCATTTTCCTATTATCAATCTACCATTAATATTGGCTATAATATCCTCCTGATTAAAAGGGATATTGGAATCAATAAAAATATAAACACCTCTAATTTTACTCTGAGAGTTTGCATGAAACTGGGGATCCTTTCAAGATTTAAAAAATCGATTTTTATCACATAACCTGATATGCATCTCTTGAGCAAAGATCATATCAGGTTGGAATTGGTTAGTAATTTTAAATGTTTTCTTACACTTAATAGGATGGTTCCAACCATGGACATTCCAACTTAAAACATTTAACTGTTTAGATATCATCATGAGACTTTTTATCTAAACAGAGTAGTTAGACGTATGTCAGGATAAGGTAGTTGAAAATAGTGGAGATGAACAACAATAATAATAATTTGCGTATGCTTCAGGATTCCATAATAGGGAGAAAAAAAAGAAAAAAAAGAAAAAAACTTACACAAACTACAAAGCCAGGAAATAAGTTGATATCAATTGATGCAAGCCCCAAGGAAAGCATAGAAAGTGAAAATAAACTCCACCTACATAAATATATTTTAAAAAATGAAAAAAAAGTAATCTCTGTCTCCCTCTACCAAACATAAACCTCATTACAGTTGACATATATCTCAATATAATTAAGATGGAAAGAACAGTGTTTTTTTTTGTAAAACCAACAGAAGGTAGGGGAGTGGGGAAGACTGGAAGAATTGGATCAGACCATGATTAAATGGTGGAGCAGACTCGATGAGCTCAATGGTACACTTCTGCTCCTATATCTTATGATCTTAAAATCGCCCCCATCTCTTTTGGCTCCACACATGGATGACCATTCTGGTCTTCCAGAGGACCAATTTTGTCCCTTGTAATTCTTCTGCTCTTAGCATATCTGTAGAATCCCTTAGGATTCTCCTTCACCTTGTCTGCAAGAGCAACTCCATGTCTTCCTTTATTTCTCTTGCATTGTTTATACTCCAAAAGCACTTCATTTGTTGGAATTGCATTGACCTGCAATGGGCCCCTTTTGTCTCTTAACAAAGGCTTCAAAATCTCTTGAAAAACCAAGGTTCCCTCCAAGGTTATTTTTACCTTTTGCTCTGACAGGCACATACAAGTTAAGTACTCGCAAAATTAATTTTTGAAGGCTTCCCACTTTCCAAGCACACCTTTGCCAGTAAACAGCCTCTACCACTCCACACTTGCCAGATTCTTGTCAGTCTAGTTTCCATTTTTGGCCCATTGGTCATGATTATTTTCCTATCAACCTCCTAGCAGCTCAACCCAATCCTATTCTGAATTCTGCTTAAGCAATCTCAACAAAGGTTCCAGACTGTAGGTGTAAAACCTACCTGCAAAGAACAGTCAGTCCCACAAATCACCTTGATATCACAAGTGACCTGGACTGGAGTTTCCATTTCTTAATGAAATCTATTGTTCATTGTTATAAATATCAGATGCCAGATGAATAGGCAGCAACGTTACCTACAATATTCAATTTGCAAAGTGTCCGTGTTTTCCTGTTACAGAATATCAGCAGGAGGTAAGTAAAAATGCTGAAATAATTCAGATAACTTATTCTCACTCGCAGGTGTTTACTCAGGAGTGCAGACACCCTGCTTTAAAAACTTAGTGCCATGATTATGTTAAAGCTGAGTATGGATAACAGACAAAAGCTCTGCAGTGGTTCTCACGTTAAAAATACATTTCACAACAACGTTCCATTCTGGAATGTCACCTCTGGAGAGGAATTTACTCCTCCTTTCCATGCTTTGTAGATCTTTCACAATTTTGTTTTTAGAGTTTGTGCACAGATGACAAATGAATCATTTTCCTATGAAAGAGTTGGGGTCTGAAAGATGAAAAAATAACTGTTATTTTTAAACAATTTCTAATATTATTTGCATACATCAAAAAACAGTTTAACATTAGTGGAAATTTCCAGAAATTAATATTTTAGCACCTGGGGTTTCCCCACATGTATTCATTATATCTGACACTCGATTGGTCAATAGTGAACTGTGACTTTGCCCTGTGATAATTGCAAACATCACAATTAAAGGATGCTATGGTGGATCACACCAACAAAGGAAGAGGCAAATTAAAAAGAAATGTCAGAAACTTACCGCATTTCACATTTCCTGATAAATGATCAGCTTGGCAAGGATTTTCCAGAAAACTTAATTGTAATTTGTGTGACTGGGATACACACATTTATACAGTATTACACTTCTATAAAAGTTCTTCCCTGCCTGTTCCAAAGCTGACTTTCCGGATCTCTTCCACATCACAGGACACTTCCAAAAGACTTTTTTTTATTTTGACCCCCATGGCTTCCTTTTCCAAAGTTGTGAACTCCACTTCTAAACTTCCATTGTAACCATATAACAATTACAGCACGGAAATAGGCCTTCTCGACCCTTCTAGTTCATGCTGAAGGCTTACTCTCACCTAGGCCCACGGGCGGCACTCAGCCCATAACCCCCCATTCCTTTCCTGTCCTTATACCTATCCAATTTTACTTCAAATGACAATACCGGACCTGCCTCTACCACTTCTACTGGAAGCTTGTTCCGTTGAAATAATATTGTCAGTAACATATCCAGTGTTGTCATTATTACCTATCAGATCATACCCGAACTGGTCATAGTCACATTTATTTGAAGTCACTCTTTGCCCAAACAAGGCAGTGATCATTGTCTGTGAGGTAACTACACTTTCATACAACAGTCAGGCATAACCATATTGTGTACAGCATCATTCCATTTAAACCTCTTTGCCTGCATACCGGATTTCAGCCAAATTTTATTACCTGAACGTGGGCTGCATTGCAACTGATGCCAAAATTTTATTTTACAATTGTGAAATTGAGTGCAAATACCTGACAAGCAGCATTCTGAGATCTTAGGCACAAAGTCACACAGTAAAGAGGAATCTGTGTTCTTCCCATCAGGGTCTGCACCAGGAATTTGCATATGTTATGTCATTGCCTCAGTGATCACCAGGAAGGGCACCAAACCTTCAAACTCTCCCTCTGGCACACACAGAATAGCTTCATGAAAGGCTGTCATGGGGCTGAGGGAAAATCGTAGTGAGGAGGGAGAAGGTGATCTCTTGAGTGTCTGAGCACCCAATGAGATGATCTACCCCAATCCAACCATGTGCAGTGAGTGGAAATGTGTCACAGTGAGGTATGGGTTTATCAGGGAACAGAGATCACAGCCTGTGTTTGGAACAAACTACCAATCTAATATCAGTGAAGAAATTTGATCATTAAAATAAAAAAAAGATCATGGAAGTTTAGATGACGTAGGAGTTTATCTGAATAAAGACACAATGTTGATGGGTGTTCTGGGATTCCCATGTCACACTCACACCTGTGGTTTCTACAGTTCTCTGAACTATTTCTTACTCCGACTCAACTCAATTCTGAGTTCCTCCAGAAGTTTGTTTTTTCTCTCTTGGTTCCATCATCTGCTGTCTCTTCCTTTCCAAATTGTTTGTGTTTGACAGATAATTTTAAATACAAATGGGAGACAAAATTACCATGAACAACTGGGATAAAAAGTTTGTAAAATTTCTCATACTTTTTGTCTCAGAGTTACCTTGCATCTGCTGGATTTCCTGAAGATTTGACAGTCGGTAAGATTCATTTTCTGTGCTTCCATTTGAATTTGGAGATGTCTGCCTTTGTTTTCTGAAACCTGTTCAGAGAGAGGGCACCTCAATCAGTTTTCCATTTAACTTCTTACATTTAACAATGAATTTTGCATTTGTGCTCCAAGGTCCCTGACTCTTCACAGCATTCATCAGTGTCCTGTCATTCACATTATGGGTCCTACTCTGGTTTAAATGTTGAAAACATAGCTCCTTATATTTATCCAAGCTGAAGACCACTTGCTATTCCTCAGCCCATCTTTTCAATTGATCACACTCTATTTCTAATACTTGTCACCTGTTTCATTATTAGTAATGTCACCTAATATAGTAACATCAGCAAACTTGCTACTTTTAAATTCACATCCATTAGAGTTATATAACTAATGAACAGAAGAGGTCCCAACACTGATACCTGGGCCAACGCACTAGACACAAGTGTCCAGTGGAAGAATCAACCATCAATCATTATCCTCTATTTCCTATCATGAAGCCAATTCGGATTCCAACTCACTATCTTCCACTGAACCACCTATAATTTAAACTTATAGATCAGGCTGAAATGCATGAATTTATCAAAGGTATCACTAATAGACAACATCCACTGTCCTCCCTTCATCTATCCCCTTGGTTACCTCTTTGAAGACTGCATTAGATTCCTCTAATATGACTTCCCATTCACAAAACTATGCTGACTGGGCATTGACTATTCAAGTGATGGTGGATCTTGTCACTCAGAATTCCTTCCAGAAATAACCTGACAAATCAAGTCAGGCTCAGGTGTCTGTAGATCCCTGACCTGACTTGTTACCCTTTTTAAGCAATGGAACAATATTAACCACCCTCTTGTCTCCTGGAACGTTGCCAGCGGCTACATTGAAGCAATTATCTTAACAGGGACCTCCACAGTTTCTTCCCTGGCCTCCCATAAAGATCAGGGCTGCACCTGTTCAGGCCCTGGAGATTTTCCACCATAATGCACTGCAATGCAGCAAATACTTCCTTCCTCAGAGCATGCATCAGATCCAAGATCTCACTGCTTGAAACTTCATTTCTTTGGCATCCATGACATTCAACACTGAGGAGAAAATAGAAAATAAAAGAGTCGACCATCTCCTCCAGATCCACATGTAGGAAACCCTGATGATCTTCATGAGGACTGTTGCCCTCTGTAGACACCATTTCACTGTTAATATAATTGAAGATTCTCCTGGGATTATTGTTAACACTTCCTGCCAATCCACTCAGATCCCTTTTTTTTTTGGCCTCTTGCTTTCCTTCCTAGGCCTTCTCTTAAACATTTTCTGTCCATCAAAGGATTCATTTGTACCCAGCTGTCTTATCCCAATATGCACCTCATTTCTTTTTCCTCACCAATATCGCTTTCAGCTAGGGTTCCTTGAACTTGATACCCCGACGACTCAACCTGATAGGAAGATGCTGCCAGAAGATATGACTTTTGATACAACTTTGTTAAAAACCTCCTAACCTGACTGCCAATGCTGTTGCGTTCAACGCTGACTGGCAACTCCTGCAAACACTGCTGGTGACAAACTATATCAGTCTCTGCTGCTCTTTTGGTTTCATCAGATGCATGGAGAGGGGAAGCTTGCCAGATTGGCAACAGCTTGCTCTCTATGTTCTACAGTCAAGGCTTGCATATCTAGACAGCTGAGAGGCAACATCCATGTTCCACCTTGACTGGTGGAGCTGCATAAAAGCCCTCCACTTACCAATTTTTCCTATGAGTTTGAATAGAGTCAGCTGATCAACTCCAGAGAGATCCACCCTAATGCCCTCAAAGTTGGTCTTGCCTCAGTTGAAGATTTTAACTTATTGACCCTGTTCTATCTTTCCCCATAACAATTTTTAAATAATAGATTTATGGTCACGTGAACCAAAGTTTTCCCCAACTGCCACTTCAGTTACTTGGCCTAGCTTGTTTCGAAGAAGTGGGTACAGTATTCTTCCTTCCCAAGTATGTTCTTTTATAGATTGGGTGAGGAAACTGTCTTGGATACACCACACGAATTTGGCTCCAACCCGAGAACCTGCACTCTGAGTGGCCTAGTCATTACAGGGAGAACTGAAACCTCCCATAAGAACTACTAGTTCTCAAGATTCTCACAACTGCCTGCAGTTTCTTTCCCTCTGACTATTGGAGGTTGGGATGGGAAGAGTCTCTAAACTTGCTGCAACAAGGTGACCATCCCATTCTGATTTATAAATTCTACCCAAACAGGCTCATTGGATGATCCACCAGAATATCTTCTCTAAGTACTATGGATATTTCATCTCTTATCAAAAGGCAACACACCCTTCATTCTGATCTGTTCTTCTGTCATGACTAAATTGGATTTTGGTAGTTTTCTGAATCATGTTCTGTATTAATAACCACTTCATGCACCTTACCTGAAATCTTATACATTCGTCGACAGAACAGCACCATCAGAATCGTGAAAATGAGAAGCACCAGACTCCTGATAATAACAAGAATGATGTGTTCTGAGGTGAAATCATCTGTCAGAGGATAATCATAGATGTCACATTAATTCATAAATTATTACTTTTATGCTTTTCCAATATCCCAGCTGTAATACTGTGAACCTACAGAGACCAGAGGTCATGGATTTAATTAATCGTTCAAGTTAGCTGACATCATTCAGAAAGTTTGGAGAGCTAAAACTCTTCTTAGTACCCAGCAGTTAGAGAAAGGAAACAATTCACTTAGTATTAGAGTTCCTGATATCAGTCAGATGACTGCTTTCAGCCAGAAATGTGTGCAGAGTGCAGCAAATACCACTCCATTCTTTCAGAAGACAGGAAGGCAAAAGAAAGGAATTTATAGGCCAGTTAGCCTAACCTCACTGGTTCAGAAACTGTTGGAGTCTATTATTAAAGATGAAGTTTCAAAGTACCTGGACACTAACGTTAAAATAAGTAAAACTCTGCATGGTTTCTGTCAAAAGAAATCTTGCCTGGTAAATCTGTTAGAGTTCTTCGAGGAAGTAGCAAGCAAGGTGGACAAAGGAGAGCCAGTGCATGTCATTTACTTGGATTTTCAGAAAACATTTGATAAGTTACCACGCATGAGACTGCTTAACAAGATAAAATTCTATGGCTTTACAGGAAAGTTAGTGGCATGGATAGAGGAATGGCTGACAGGCAGGAGTGAGTGGGAATAAAGGGTGCCTTTTCTGGTTGGCTGCCTATGATTACTGGTGCTCCTCAGGAGGTCAATATTAGGACTGCTACTTTTCACACTGTTTTTCAGAGATTTAGATAATGGAACTGATGGCTTTGTGGCAAAGTTTGTGGATGATACAAAGGTAGCTGGAGGGGTAGGTAGTGCTGTGGAAGTAGTGTGATTGCAGCAGGACTTATTCAATTTGGAAGAATGGGCAAGAAAGTGACAGATGGAATGCAGTGTTGGAAAATGTACAATAATGCATTTTTGTAAAAGGAACAATAGTTCAGACTATTATCTAAATGGGGAGAAAATTCAAGCATCAGAGGTGCAGAGAGACTTAGGAGTCCCTGTGCACGACTCCCATAATGTTAATTTACAGGTTAAGTTTGTGGAATAGAAGGCAAATGCAATGTTGGCACTTATTTCAAGGAGAATAGATTATAAAAGCAATGAGAAAATATTGTGGCTTTATAAGACATTAGTCAGGCCACACTTTGGGCCCCATAGCTCAGAAAAGATGTGTTGTCATTGAAGCAAGTCCGGAGGAGGTTCATGAGGATGATACCAGGAATGAAGGGCTTAACACATGAGGAGTGTTTGGAAGCTTTGGCCTGCATTCACTGGAATTTAGTAGACTGCATGCAGATCTCATTGAAACTTACCAGATGTTGAAAAGACTAGATAGGGTGCATGTGGAGCGGATGTTTTTGATGGTGGGGGTATCCAGAATAAAAAGGGCACAACCTCAAAATTGAGGGGTGACCTGTTAAAACAGAGGTAACGAGGATTTTTTTTTAGCAAGGGAGTAGTGAATCTGTGGAATGCTCTGCCACAGACTGCAGTGGAGACCAAGTTCGCATGTATATTTATGGTGGAAGTTGATTGTTTCCTGATCAGTCAGGGCATCAAAGGATATGGTAGAAAGCAGGTGTATGGGGTTGAGTGGAATCCAGGAGAAGCCATGATGGAATGGCAGAGCAGACTTGATGAGCTGAAGGGCCAAATTCTGCTCCTATGGATTGATCAGGAAATGATCTGATTGGGCTGTGTATCTTACAACTGTACAAATGATGAATACCCTTCATAGTCAGAGTTCATATTGGAACTATGGCTGAATTATAGGGTGCTGTCATTGTCTTGCACACATCAGGGTGATTGTTGGTCTAGAATTTCAATCTATCCGAACAGTACCATTAAAACTGCAACTGTTGAAAACACTCAGCAGTTCAGACACCATCTCTAGAATGAGAAACTGCATTAAAGTTCCAGTTTGTATATTGATTCTATCAAAGCCTCTTCAACTGGAAACAACAATTGTGTTTCTCTTCTCACAGATGCAATCTAAACTGCAATTTCCAGTTATTACTGTGTTTTTTTCAGATTTCCAGCATCTGCATAGTTTTTCTTTCCAGCACTCATTGAGATCAGTGTCACTGGGACATTCAGTTCCATTGCAATCTCAATTGCTTTGATGTGCTTGTGCACAGATTTCTTCAGGGTTGATCAGTGTTTTGATACCTCACACCTGCCCATCTACTCAGGCACTATGGCTCCAGCATCTAAAGGACACCTCAACACAAGGCAACAGTAGGCCGTAGATAGGTCAGAGAATGGGGAAACCTGAGTACCAGACAAACAACGGTCATGGTTCAACATCAAACCTATTCCAGAGAATTCTCACAGGGACTGTGGAACACTCATTTTTAAAGGCATCTTTACCACAGTACTGTATATGGAACACATAGCAGGGATGTTGAGGCTAAGGATGAGAAGGCTTTGAAGTGGATCTTTGGTGCTTTTTAAAAGTTTTCCCAATCTTCCAATTTCCTCCTATTCTTAGCAACTTTCTATGCACAAGCTTTTAGTTTGTTGCTTTCCTTTATTTCCTTAGTTATCCAAGACAGGCTTTCCCCACTTTTATTGTCCTTACTTTTAACTACAACCATGAAAAATCTCTTTCAAAGTTTTCCACTGTCCTTCAACTGTCCCACCATATAGTCTGTATTCCCAGTCTATCCTATCCAACTCTTCCCTCATCCCATTGTAGTCTCCTTTTTTTTTAGTCAGAATATACTGGCTTTAGTTCAAACTATTGCACCCTCCAATTGTACGAAGAACTCAAACATACTGTGATCACTCTTACCAAGAGGATCCCTACCTGTTCCATTGCACAGGACCAGAGCCAAGATAGCATGTTCCCTTGTAGTTTCAGTAATATACTGTTCAAGAAAGCTATCACATATGAATTCTATGAAGTTCTCCTCAAGACTGCCTTGACCAACTTGATTCACCCAATCTATGTGCAAATAAAAAGTCCCCCTTGATAACTGCTGTCCCATTCTTACATGCCTCAAATATTTCTCAGTTTAATGCCTGTGCCACTGTAATGCTATTATTTGGTGGCTAATAGACAACTACCACCAGTGATTTTAAACCACAAGACCATAAGACATAGAGCAGAATTCAGCCATCTGGCTCATCGAGACTGCTCTGCCATTCAATTATGGCGGATACTTTTTTTTAATCTCTTCCTCAACCCCAGTTCCAGGCCTTCTCCCTGTAACTTTTGATGCCATCTCCAATCAAGAACCTATAAATTTCTGCCTTAAATACATCCAACAACCTAGCCTCCATAGCTGCATGTGGCAACAGATAACACAAATTCACCACTCTTTGGCTAAAAAAATTCCTCTATCCTGAGGCTGTGCCCTCTTGTCCTAGACTCTCTCACCATGGGAAACATCCTTTCCACATCTACTCTGTCTAGGCATTTCAATATTCAAAAAGCTTCAGTTTGATCCCCACTCATCCTTTGAATTCCAGAGATTAAAGTCCCAGAGTCATCAAACCTTCCTTGTATGATAAACCTTTCATTCCTGGAATCATCCTTGTGAACCTCCTCTGGACCCTCTGCAATGCCAGTATATCTTTTCTAAAATGAGGGGCCCAAAACTGTTCCCAATATTCAAGGCGAGGCATCACCAGTGCATTATAAAGCCTCAGCATCACACCCTTGCTCTTGTATTCTAGACCTCTAGAAATGAATGCTAACATGGCATTTGCCTTCCTCACCACCAACACAACCTGCAAGTTAACCTTTCCTTTGTCCCTTTCCTGTTCTTAATCTCTACCCAAATGGATTCAACATTCTGTTACTTAGATCTTAAAGCATCTCACACTATCCCCCTGATCTCATCCTTAACTAAAAGTGCTACCCCGCCTCCCTTTCCTTTGGTATCCTTGTATACTTAATTTTCAGTCTTCTCCACCCTGCAACCATGTTTCTGTAATGGCCACTAAATCATACTCCTTGATAATGATTTATGCCACAAGTTCACTGACATTGTTATGAATATTACAGGCATTCAGATAAAGTGCCCTTACACTCACTGAGCCTTGAAAATCTAATGATCTTTGTCTCTTACGCGCTTGACTTTTCTGCACTCCACCTTTACTTTTTTTTTAACTTTTGCTATTACTTTATCTTTATATAGACTTTTCTCTTTTACTTTATCCATACATTTCCAATCTTTTGAACCCACCCCCCTGTTATTTGCAACCCTAGTTATGTGATTTGTCAGGATGCAGGTAACCATCATGGTTCATGTGGAGACCGTCCCAATGGAACAGCTCCCATCTTCTCCAATACTGGTGCCAGTTTCCCATGAATTCAAATGCACTTCTCCCACACCAATCTTCACCCATACATTTAATTCTAATCTTCATAACCCTATGCCAAATTGCACATGGTTTAGGTAGTAATCCAGAGATTACCTCTTTTTTGGTTCTGCTTTTTAATTGAGTCTTTAGCTGCTCAAATTCCCTCAGCAGAACCTCTTTACTCATTCTGTCTATGTTGTTGATACCCATGTGGGCATTGCAACTGGAACTATTACCTCCCCCTACCCCACAAACCACTGCAAATTTCTCTGCAAGTCAGATAAGATATTTCAAATCCAGGTATCAAAGAGTCCAGAAAATTGCTACAAAATATACCATGGAGAGCATTTTGACTGGTTTCATCATTATCTGGTATGGGGAACCAATGCACAGAATCCTTAAAAGCTGCAGAGAGTTGATGACTTAGCCAGCTCCATCATGAGCATTCATCTCCTGACCAGAGTACATCTTCAAAAGTCATTCCTCTAGAAGACAGCATCCATAATTCAGGAACCTCACCATCCAGGACACACCCTCTTCTCATTAGTCACATCAGGGAGGAAGTTCAGGAGCCTGAAGACACGCAATGTTTTAGAACCAGCTCCTTACCCTCTGCCATCAGATTTCTGAACAGTCCATAAACCCATGAACACCAACTCACTATTTTCCTCTTCTTTGCATTACTCATTAATTTCATAGAATTCCTTATTGTAACTTAAAAAACTATTTTATGTATTGCACTGTATTGCAATAAAGCAATGAACTTTATATTATTCAGAGATGATAAAACTCATTCTAATCAAATTCTGATCTGACTTTGCATGAAGCTAATAAGTTGATGAGATAAAACATCCAATCATTCCCAAAGCAATCTGCCTCTCCAATTATACTTTGGCCAATTATTTTAAAGGGAGAATGGTACATGTTTTCCTTATAATTGAATTTCACTCATCCTGATGTGGATCACAGGTGCTTGAGGGGTCCTTACTGCCGATGTGTGAATGGACGGCTGGTATTACTGGAGCAAAGGTGTGTGGTCAGACACAGCGAAGGCACAAGTTTTCCCATTTGTAGTGGCCTTTGGTGAAGTTATTGTGACTGCCCTGGACAGTCTACTCAAATCAATATCCATCACTCACATTTCCAATCGCACAGTCCTGCTGATGTTGTAGGGATCAAAAAGGGACAAAGCTGTTCAAATTAGGTTTAAAAACAATTCCCACAAGTTTTGCAATTGGCCATTGACTGGTTATTGGACTAATTGCAGTGGTTATTCTGTGCAGTAGAAATAAGTAAAATCTAATTTGCGAACAAATATATCACACTTATTATCAAGGTCTGGCACAACATGCTTCTGACTCTGACATTTTAAATCCAGAGATTTTATGTTCTTTAACCAATGCCATGGAATAGAGAAAGACTTTATTCCACTCCAGGACTTGATGTGACTAAGGAGGCCACTGCAGAAACCACAGACTCTTTGGCAGACGTGTTATGAGCTACCTGACGCAGTGGTCAGCAAGTAGTCTCTGAGGAGTTATAACCATTCCATTGCTTAGGCAGAGCTTCTGTTTGCTGCCAGCACAGGGAACTGAGGTTCTCAACTTTCTCCACCTTGAGAAGCCATGGGCCAGAGAGTCCCGAGAGTACACAGTACAAGGATCAAAGTAAATTTATTATCTAAGTACGTATATCACCACATATTACCTTGAGATTCATTACCTTGCTGGTGTTTGCAGTAGAACAGAGAAATACAATTGTATCAATGAAAAACTACAAAAAAAAACAAGAAACTGTAAATAATAATAAATAAATAATATGGACAACATGAGTTACAGAGTCCTTGATAGTCAGTCCATAGACTGTGGAATCTGTTCAGTGCTCAGGTGATTGAAGTTATTCAGCCTGGTTCAGAAGACTGATAGCTGTAGAGTAATAACTGTCCCTGAACCTGGTGGTGTAGGACCTATGGCTCCTGTACCTCCTGCCTGATGACAGCAAGAAGAAGAGACCATGGCCTGTACAGTGGGATACTTGATGATAGCTGCTGCTTTTTAGTGGCAGTGCTCCTTGTAATGTGCTCAATGGTGCAAAGGCTTTGCCTGTAATGGACTGTGATGCCAAGGGTAAATTAAATCTTCTCAAGGAATATTTAAACACAGATTTCAATCAATCTCTCTGTCCACTTGGAACCCTCTTCCCCTCATGAAGCTCAGCAGACAGTGTCTGTTTCAGATGGTGTCAGATGCATGATCAATGTGGGCAGCCCTACAGAGTGTAACTCAAGGCTTAGTGGGATTGTAAAAGTTAGTAAGTTGTGAGCATTCTATATTGGTGGAGGAAGCATGGCAACACTTGTGGGTTACCCTCAGCTGAATCTTGAGATGCAAAAGCTCATCATCGTGCAAGGTCACTAAGAAGATTAAAATACAAGCAGTTTCAGTGTGAGATTCATTTGGGAGAAGAGTGCAAATGCTGTATCTTGCCATCACACAAGGCAGATGAAAAGTTTCCAGGATAAAAGGGAGACACTGCCTAGCAGAGGGGTTGTCGAAGGAACAGTTGACAGAGTAGTGTGAGACAGGTTAACAGGGCTTTGGTTCATTGGGGCTTCAATAAGGACGGTCCTAGGCAAAGTAAGGAAATAAGTTACATTCATTTTTCTTTTTACTTCTTTATCAATCTTTTTATTGATTTGAAAGGAGCATTTTTTCCTCTGACTTAAGAATATTGGGTATGACTGCAAGGCCAGTTTTCTGCTCTAAGGGTCAGCTGTTGGATTTCCGGGAGACTTCCAGCCTCTCTGATGGCTACATCTGCACCAGGTGCATCAAGCTGCAGCTCTTTAGAGATAAAGTTAAGGAATGGAGCTGCAGCTCGATGACCTTCAGCTTGATAGGGGAAGTGAGGAGGTGATCGATAGGAGCTACAGGCAGGTAGACAGACTGGGGCCACAGGAGACAGATAAATAGGTGAAGAGAGGGAAGAGAAAGCATCAGGTAGTGGAGAGCACCCCTGTGACCATTCGCCTTTACAATAAGTACTCCATGTTGAGTAATGTTGCTGGGGACAACCTACCTGGGTTGTGTGGCTGTGCCTCTGGCACTGAGTCTGGCCCTGTGGCTCAGAAAGGTGAACCAAAGAGGATGGCAAAGAGTATTAGGGGACTCTATAGTTAGAGGGACAGATAAGCGAAGATGAAAAAGGAGGCATGGATGGTAGCTTGCCTCCAGGTGCCAGGGTCCATGATGTTTCTGAATGCATCCACAATATTGTTAAATGGGAGGGTGAACAGCCAGAGATCATGGTACATATTGATACCAATGACATAGGTAGAAGGTTCTGAAATCAAAATACAGGGAGTTAGGAAGGAAGCTCAGAAGCAAGACCTCAAGGGTAGTAATCTCGTAATTGCTGCCCGTGCCACGCCACAGTGAGTCTAAGAATAGAATGAAGTGGCAGATAAAAGCATGGCTGAAGGATTGGATCAGCGGGCAGGGATTCAGATTCCTGGATCACTGGGGCCTCTTGGGGGGCATTTGTGACCTGTACAAGAAGGACCAATATCCTGGCGGGGTGGTTTGATATTGCTGTTGGGGAGGGTTTAGACTAGATTTACAGGAAGGTGGGAACTGAAATGAAGAGGCAGATGGGGGGGCGGAGGTTGGAGCAAAAGAAGCTTGTAGGGAGTTTGTGAAGAAGGGTAGGCAGATGTTAGAGCAAAGATGCATTCAACCTGATAGTTTGAGATGTGACTATTTTAAAGCAAGGAGTATTATAAACAAGGCAAATGAACTTAAAGAGTGGATCAAAACATGGAACTCTGATGTTTTGGTCATTACACAGACATGGATGTCTCAGGGAAAGGAATGGCTGCTGAGTTTGCCAGGCTTTTGATATTTCAAAAAGGACAGGGAGGGAGACAAAATTATCCACCATTATCCCTATACTATAAAAGACCAAGGTAACATGCCTGAACGACTGATGTCCTGATGCACTCACCTCAATAATAAGCAAATGCTTTGAGAAGCTAGTCAAGGATTACATCTGCAGCTTGTGTCCACCCAAACTGGGCTCCCTACAATTCACCTACTGACATCATAGATTGACAGACGACTCCATGGCCACTGCTCTACATACTGTCCTTACACATCTAGAGAAGAAGGATGCTTATGTCAGAATGCTGTTCTTGGACTATGATTCAGCATTAGTGTTCCATTCAGGCTCGACAAGAAGCTCAGAGATTTCAGCCTTGACCCTGCCTTGTGCAGCTGGATGCTGGACTTCCTGTCAGATCGCTGGCAGGTGGTAAGAATGGGCCCCCTCACCTCCAACCCTCTGACTCTCAATACAGGAGCCCCTCAGAGCTGTGTACTAAGTGCCCTCCTTTACTCCCTGTATACCCATGACTGTGTTGCTTCCCACAGCTCTAATCTGCTAATTAAATTTGCCAAGGACACTACATTGATTGGGCTAATCTCAAACAATAACGAAGTGGCCTACAGGGCAGAAGTCATCTCTCTGACACAGTAGTGTCAAGAAAACAATCTCTCCTTCAATGTTGCAAAAACAAAGGAGCTGGTTGTAGACTAAAGGAGGATTGGTGATTGGTTAACCCCTATTGACATCAATGGATCTGGAGTTGAGAGACTTTAAATTCCTTGGCATCCACATGTAAGGACCTCACGTAGTCTGTACACACCAGTTGTGTGGTTATAAAGGCACAACGTGGATCATCTCTGACGGCTGAGGAAATTTGGTATGGGCCTCCAAATCAAAGGACTTTCTATAGAGGCACAATTGAGAGCATCCTGACTGGCTGCATCACTGCCTGGTATGGGAACTGTACCTCCCTTAATCGCAGGACTCTGCAGAGTGGTGCGGACACCCCAATGCATCTATAGTTGTGAATTTCCTATGTTTCGGGACATTTACAAAGACAGGTGTGTAAAAGAATACGTACACAACACTGGAAAAACTCAGCAGGTCAGGCAGCATCCGTGAGAAAAGTGTAGCCAACATTTTGGGCCGAGAACCTTCATCAGGAAACAATGCATCTCAGCCCAAAATGTTGGCTACTCTTTTCTCATGGATGCTGACTGACCTGCTGAGTTCTTCCAGCGTTGTGTACGTATTCTTTGATCCATAGCATCTGCAGTTGTACTTTTGTGGTCAGGTGTGTAAAAAGAGCCCGTAGGATCATTGGGGACACAACCACAATCTATTCCAGCTGCTACCATCTGGAAAACAGTACCGCAGCACAAAAGCCAGGACCAACAGGCTCCGGGACAGCTTCTTCCACCAGGCCATCAGCCTGATTAACTCACCCTGATTTGAGTGCACTTTTATGTTACATTGACTGTTCTATTTTATTATAAATTATTTTAAGTTACTATGATTGTACATTGCATATTTAGACAGAGACGTAACATAAAGATTTTTACACCTCATGTATGTGAAGGATGTAAGAAATAAATAAGGCCAATCAATTAGTTTCACAGGTGCAGAAGGGGAGGAAGTCATGGAGGGATAATCTACTGAGTCAGTGTGGGTGGAAGTTAGAAAGAGGAAAGGGGGCCACCCAGTAGTAATAGGGTTATCGAGGAGCAGATAGGAAGACATATTCTGAGGATGTGCAATAATAATAATAATGTTGTGATGGGAGATTTTAACTTTCTTAATATTGACTGGCATCTCCTTAGAGCAAGGGGTTTAGATGGTGGAGTTTGTTAGATGTGCTCAGGAAGGT